>NC_071387.1:105462623-106712623 GCF_022682495.2 Desmodus rotundus | reverse complement strand
TTTTTGTTAGATTGTATTGTGACAGCTGTCATATCAGTGTGCATTAAAAGAAAACACTTATCAAAATTGGTGAATTTTTGTGTAGCCATTTTAACATTGAAGATGGAAGAAAATACACAACATTTTTGGCATATTACACTTTATTATTTCCAGAAAGGGAAAAATGTGACTGAAATGCAGAAAAAGATTTATGCAATGTATGGAGAAGGTGCTGTGACTGATCGAATGTGTCCAAAGGGGTTTGCGAAATTTCATGCTGGAGATTTCTCACTGGATGGTGCTCCATGGTTGGGTAGACCAGTTGAAGTTGATAATGATCAAATCGAGACATTACTTGAAAGAAATCAAAATTATACCAGGCGGGAAATAGCTGATATACTCAAAATATCCATATCAATAAAGTGTTTGGTGAAGACGAAAAATGTGTCTTTTATTTTATAGAAAAAACTAGAAGGATTTTATGGCCAACCCAGTAAGAATAAAGGGAGGTTTCAAGAATATGTAAGGCAGAACCCTGTCTTTTCAAGTTTAGGCTTCTTTTGGAGTTTAGAAGCCTAATTTCTACATTCTGGAATATCACTAATCCATAATGGGTTAGGACCCAGACATTCTGGATAATATTCCATCTTCTATCTCATTTCTAAACTGTGTTCCCCAAAACTGCTAATTTACACAAAAAGTGAAAGCCCATTTCTCTCCATTTCATCAAAATGGCTATTACTCCTCAAAATCTTTTCCAATTTGTTGAGTAAAAAATTGTATTTGTTTTAATTTCTGTAGCTTCTGGAAAACTCAATTAAGTTATTTTAATTGTTTGAGTAGACTCACAATAGCAATTTTAACAAGCACATGAAAGTGCTTTTTAAGCTAAAATGTGGCCCAAGTATTTCTTCATGAGTAAAATGGGCACTTCCACTTTCACTCCATTTGGAATGACTATCCCTTACAGAGCATTTCCTATCAGTACCTTGGCTGCATTTTGTGCCACTGGGGTTGTCTCTTTTGAGATTGAAATGGATTTCATAGATGACTCCAGCATGGATACTGGATTTTCTGTGAAGAAACAAGGTTTAGGAAGTTAAATTTATCTGCAATAATCAATCCCTTAGCCTTTTAGTGAAGAATACTTTATATTGTGTGTGCTAATAAAATGTGAACTAAAATTATAAAGCTGTGAAGATAAACTTTTGATAAAAGTTCAAGATACAGAGTTTTAACAAATACAGAGAATTTTCCTTTAATGCGGTAAATTTCCTACTTAAGGTAAATAGTTAAGTCATTATGTAACTTGGAACCAGGGAAAATTACACATGCGAGAGGGCTCTCTCTCTGCTCAGTGGTCTTACACGTGGATTCTCTGTAGGCCAACAAGGACATTTGCAAACAGAGCTATTTACAGTCCTGTTTAAATATGTGACACACACAGTCCTGGGAATTTAAGCTAAAAATCATGTAGGCTGGGGTTGAAGGACTCTCTGCTGTTCAGGTGTTAGTCTTGAGGGAATTAGATTGATGGGAATTGTGGACAGGGGAAGAAGGAGGACAGAAGGGATAGTGGAAGAAAGAGAGATGGTGAGAGGAAGAAAGAAAAGGGGGAAAATGTGTGTGTGAGGAAGAGAAAGAGGGTTTAGTAGGTGCAAGAATGGTTTGAGTCCTGATTGGTGTGGCTCTGTGGATTGAGTGGGAACGTACAAACCAAAGGGTCGCCAGATTCCCAGTCAGGGCACATGCCTGGATTGCAGGCCAGGTCCCCAGTAGGGGGCGTGTGAGAGTCAACCACACATTGATGTTTCTCTCCCTCTTTCTCCCTCCCTTCCTCTTTCTGTAAAAATAAATAAATAAATAAAATCTTAAAAAAAAAGAGAATGGTTTGAAAACAACTAGGGAGAGTATCTATGGAGATGGTAAGTAAAGGGGCTTCATGTTGGAGAGGTGTAGGGCTAGACAGAATGCTAATTTCTAACCATTTCAGAAATTTGGACATTTCTAATAAGCAATAAAAACCATTTTAGATCTGTTATAACTGTTTAATATACTTTATGAATCTCCCCAAATGAAATATTTTATTTGTATTTTTCTTTTGACAGACAAGGATAATTAAGAGTCTGCAGTGTGATTCAAATTTAATTTATTAACCACTTTATTTACTGGTGTTAAAAAATATTTTTGGAAGAGGTAATGACTATAATTATAAGAGTCTATACCAGCCTTTCTAAACTGGTTTAATTTAATTAGAACTACTTGGTAGGTTAAACATCACATAAGAGCTGACACTAACTTTTAAAATTTCAAGTGTACAGTTTCATACAAAAAAATTCTAACAGATATGACTTTCCATAACATTGCTTCTATCAGCAGTTTGTAGAAATAAAGCTACAAAACTTTTCAGGGTCTAAGTCATTAATGATTTGTATCTTATTATTAAGGAGTTTAGATTTTTATACTAAAGGTAAAAACATTAACTAGATTTATATGTGAGAAATAATATGTTAGTGGCAGCTTGGAAGATTCATTAAAAACAGGGCAAAAATATTAGTTACTAAGTTATGGCAATATAGGAGGCTGAAGTTGATAAAATTCTGAAATAAGGAGACAGAACCAACAGGCTTGAAAACTGACTAGATAGTGGAATGAGGCAGATCTAAGAGTCAAAAGTGACTTTCACTTCTGGTTTGGGAGACTGAGTGAGCTGGTGATAATATTCATCAAGACTGGGAATATGGGAAATGGTCCAAGTGTGACCTGACTCTTAATCAGAACTGGACACTCTATAAGAGACTCACAACTCCATGAGTTAGCATCATGAATTAGCACGATTTATCTTTCCAAACTGAGGTCCCCAAATGAAAGGTATGACTTACTTTATTAAGCAAATTAATCTGCATTCTTACTTTTTATTTTATACTATCTCAGATCCTATATCACGTAGTTTAGAAACAACTGAGTAATCATTAAAAAGTAACTGATTCTGGTCAAAATGGCGATGCAGGCAGACATGGTTCCCTCTTTGCATAACTACATCAATATTACAAATAAAATATAGAATAACCATCAATCAGGAATGTCAGAAATTGAGTTGAATAAAAGTCTGACAACTATGGAACTGAAGAAACGACATCCATCCAGACTGGAGGGAGGAGCTCGGACGCAGAATAGGTTGGCCCCACACCCACATGGATAAAAAATCAGGAGGGATATCCTGGGAGCGAGGGGTCCTAGACTCATACCAGGCCCCCCAGCCCAGTATTCTACTGCCAGGAAGATAAGTACCCACAACTTCTGGCTGAGAAAACCACCGGAGATTGAGTCAGTGGAGGAGGCTGCTGGAACCCTAAGCAGTTCCTTCTGGGGAACCCACAAATGGACTCACCTACTCAGACTCGCTCCCTCTGAGCTCCACTACTGGGGTGGCAGCTTGAAGGGCACCAGTAGTAGACTGGGAAAGGTGAAAGTGTTTGGCCTAATGGCCACTATCCCTTTGCTGAGCCCTCCCCGCACAGAGCTGGTAGGCTAGTGCCATATCTGAGACTCCATCAACCTGGCTAACACTGTGTGACCCCCCCTTGGAGATCCACAGAGGCTCTACCCCACCCAAATTATGGGCACACCCAAGTTGCTTTTCCATAGGAACAGCTGGTCTTGGCTTCTAAATCCTATCAAACAAGCAACGCTGGTTTCAGTGAACCCCAAAGGCAGCTAGATTAGTGTAATAGCTTGGCTTCACCTGGGAAATCTCCAAGCCCAGCACAAACAGCAGCCATCCCAGATTACTTTACAGGGTGCTCTGGGAAAAACACAGGTGGGGGCTGACTTTGAGCTGCACCACTTGGGAAAACCCTGTGCACCCAATGGACGGCTACAGACCATGTCAGAGCACCAGTACCCTGACCCTGCACAGCTGATCCTCCACAGAGGATCAGTGGTCAGTGGTTACAGCCAGTCCTTGCAGCTGACTGGCCTGGGTAAATCCCTTCCATTGATCTGCCAACAGCAATTGAGACTCAACTATAAGAGGGTATACTCAGCCCACATGAAGGATGCGCCTTGAGTACCCAATTTCAGTGATAGGGGAGGCTGTGCCACTGGACCCTACAGGACACCTACTACATTAAGCCACATTACTAAGATACAGAAGCAAAGCAGCTCTACCTACTACATAGAAACAAACACAGGGAGGCTACCAAATGAGGAGACAAAGACCCATGTAACGGAACCAGTCAGAAACAAAGGGTACACTAATTGTGCCCTAGGTGCTGTGGCTCAATGTTTTGAGTGCTGGCCTGCAAACCAAAGGGTCATTGGTTTGATTCCCAGTCAGGGCACATGCCTGGGTTGCAGGCCAGGTCCCCAGCCAGTATGGGGCATGTGAAAGGCAAGCACCCATTAATGTTTTTTTCCCTCTGTCCCTTCCTTCCCCTCTAAAAATAAATAAATAAAATCTTTTAAATAAAACAAAGGATACACTAATTGAAATAATGAGCAATTTACAGAGAAACAACAGTAGCTGAGAATCAGATCAATGATTTGGAACATAAGGAACAACAAAACAACCATGCAGAACAAGAAGGGGAAAAAGGAATCCCCCAAAATGAGGATAATATAAACAACCTCTGAGATAACTAAAAGAGGTCCAACACTCACCCCATTGGGGTTCCAGAAGAAGAGAAAGAGCAAGAAATTGGAAATCAATCTAAAAAAATAGTGAAAGAAAACTTCCCTCATTTGGTGAAAGAAATAGACATACAAGTCCAGGAAATGCAGAGAATCCCAATTATGATGGATGCAAAGAGGCCCACTCCAGAACATGTCATAATTAAATTGCCAAAGGTTAAAGATAACGAGAAACTCTTAAAAGCAAGAGAAAAGAAGTTAGTTACTGGAAGGTTGCCAGATGGGAGTGGAGAGGGGCAGAATGGGTCTCAAGAGGTAAGGAGATTAAGTATAAATAGGTAGTTACAGAATAGCCATGGGGATGTGAAATACACTGTAGGAAATGGAGTAGCCACAGAACTTATATGCGTGACCCATGGACATGAACAATGGTGGGGGGATTGCCTGAGGGAGAGTGGGTACAATGGGGGAAAAAACAGGACAACTGTAACAGCATAATCAATAAAATATAATTTTTTAAAAAAATAAACTGATTACTTCATAATGGACTACAATTCATTTTTCTTTTTAATTATATTTTATTGATTATGCTACTACAGTGTTTCCAATTTTTTCCCCCTTTGCCCCTCTCCACCCAGCACTGCCCACAACATTGTTCATGTCTATGGGACATGTGTGTAAGTTCTTTGGCTACTCCATTTCCTATACTGTACTTTACATCCCCATGGCTATTCTACAACTACCTATTTGTACTTCTCAATCCCCTCACTTCACCCATTCTCCCAACCCCACCTCCCATCTGTCAACCATCAAAATGCTCTCCTTATCCAAGATTCTGTGTCAATTCTTGTTGTTTGCTTATTTTTTTAAAGATTTAATTGTTGATAGATTTGTATTTTTTTCCCATTTTATTGTTCATAGTTTTGATCTTCTTTTTCTTGAATAAGTCCCTTTAACATTTCATATAATAATGGTTTGGTAATGATGAACCCTTCAGTTTTTTCTTGTCTGGTAAGCTCTTTATCTGCCTTTCAATTCTAAATGATATCTTTTTTTGGGTAGAGCAATCTTGGCTGTAGGACCCTGCTTTTCATGACTTTGAATATTTCTTGCCAATCCTTTCTAGCCTGCAAAGTTTATTTTGAGAAATGAGCTGACAGTCTTATGGGAATTACACTGTATGTAACTAACTGCTTTTCCCTTCCTGCTTTTAAGATTCTCTCTTTACCTTTAACCTTTGGAAATTTAATTATGATGTGTCTTGGAGTGGGCCCCTTTGCATCCATCTTGTTACTTGCATATCTACTTCCTTCACCATTTTAGGCAAATTTTCTTCCACTATTTTTTCAAATAGATTTCCAATTTCTTGCTCTTTCTCTTCTCCTTCTAGAACCCCTATGATGGGAATGTTGGTCCTCTTAAAAGTTGTCCCAGAGGTTGTTTATACTATTCTCATTTTAGGGGGTTCTTTTTTCTTATTGTTCTGCATGGTTGTTTTTTTGTTCCTTATGTTCCAAATCACTGGTTTGATTTTTGGCTTCATTCACTCTACTGTTTCCCTATAAATTGTTCATTATTTTTATTAGTGAATCCTTTGTTTCTGATTGAATCTTTTTTTATGCTGTTGAGGTCCTAAGTTCCTTGAGCATCCTTATAAACAGTGGTTTGAACTCCGAATCTGATTGATTGCTTATCTCTAATTTGTTTAGCTCTTTTTCTGGAGTTTTGATCTTTTTTTTCATTTGGGCCATGTTTCTTTGTTTCCTCGTTTTGGAAGCCTCTCTGTGTGTTTTTCTATGTATTTAGTATAGCTCCTATGACTGTGTCTTGGTAGCATGGTCTAGTAGTGTAGTAGGTGTCCTGCAGGGAGCAGGGGCACAAGCTCTCCTATCACCCAAGCTGAGTACTTGAGGTGCGCCCTTTGTGTGGGCTGAGTACACCCACCTTTTGTAGTTGAGCCTTGACTGCTCTTGGCATATCAATGGAAGGGATTTACGCAGGCTAGTCAGCTCCAAGGACTGGCTATGACCACTGACCACCAACCTCTATGCTCCATGGATGATCACCTGTGTGGGGGCAGGGTAGTGGTGCTCTGATGTAGTCTGTAGCTGTCCACTGGGTGTGCTGGCCCTGAGGTTATCTAGGTCGTGGAGGCCAAGATCAGCCCCAACCTGTGTTCTGCCTGGAGCCACCCTGCATGAGCTATAAAGCAATCTGGGATGGCTGCTACTTGTATTGGGCTTGGAGATTCCCAGGTGAAGCCAAGCTGTGAATCCAGGTTGGCTGCTGCTAGTGCCAGGCCTGTGGCCTCTTAGCATGTGGTATGGGCGCTGGGGTGTCACTGAGGCTGGCTGTTGCTTGTTTGAGAGCATTTAGGAAGATGTAAAGCATGAGCCAAAACCAGCCATTCATATGAAAAAGTCACAGTTAGCAGTTTGGGTAGGCCCATAAGTTTTGTGGGATGGAGTCTTAGGGGATCTCCAGGGAGGGGCAAATAGTGTTAGCCAAGTTGATGGAGTCTCAGATACAGGACCGCCTGTTGGCTCTGCAGCTTTGTTGGGGGAGGGCTCAGAAAAGGGACAGTGCCTCTGCCCACACTTCTGTCTGGGAGAAAGCTGTCTCTCCGCTCCACTTTGAAACCAGACACTTCGCTTCCTCCCTGTATGCCACTGGTTCCTTTCAAGCTGCTATGGGTGCTGGAGCTCAAAGGGAGTGAGTCTGAGTAAGTTCATTTGTGGGTTTTTTAAGGGGAACTGCTTGGGACTCCAGTAGAAGTTTCTTCCACTGACTCAATCCCCGCTATTTTTGCAGCGAAAAATTATGGGGACTTATCTTCCTCACGTTGGAACCCTGGGCTGGGGGGCCTGGTGTGGGCTGGGACTCCTCACTCCTGGAATATCCCTCCTGAATTTTTATCCACCACATGTGGATGTAGGACCAGCCTGTTCTATATCTCCACCCCTTGATGGATGTGGTTTAATTCCATAATTGTCAGACTTCTGTTCAACTTTTATGAAATAATAAAAAATTATTTAATAATAAAACTCACTTATTAAAAATAAACAATAAAATTTATTAAGGTAAATAAAATCTGAAAAAAAGAAAAAAAATTCCTTTTTTAAGGTTCTTTTCCAGATTTTATTTATTTTTTTTAGAGAGAAGAGAAGGGAGAGAGAAGGAGAGAAACATCAATGTGTGGCTGCCCCTCACGCGCCCCCTACTGGGGACCTGGTCTGCAACCCAGGCATGTGCCCTGACTGGGAATTGAACCAGCAACTTTTGGCTTCACAGTTCAGTGCTCAATCCACTGAGCCACACCAGCCAGGGCTCAACTCAATTTCTAATGGTTATTTCATATTTTAGCTGTAATTTTAATGTGGTTATGTAAGGAGGTGAGCCGTGTTTACCTATGCAGCCATCTTGACATGAAGATTCTCCAATTCATTTTTTAAATCTTCATTTTTAAACCAGAAATTGAAGGGTTTTAAAATTCTATCATGAGATACCTGGAGACTCTAATGGTTCTAACTTTTCTAACTTTTGCTGGATCCACAGTTGAAAAAGGAAAAGTAACTAGACTATATATTCCCTATATTAACCTCCATTTAAAAAACATTACATAATTTACTAATGCTAATAAGTGGAATTCAAACATTTCATCAAAAAGTACCACAAACATTCAAGTATAGTTATAAAGAGATGAAACCGTAGAATTGATTACCAGCCCCCAAAGTCTGTATTTTATTTCTTCTTGTTTAAATCTGAGAAATAGGGCACTGCTGTCACTCTCTCTACATTTCCATGATATGCCTGTAAACCCTAAAAAGGAATTCATCTACTGAGATGGACTCGGACTCCCTCCCTACAGTTAAGTGGTGTTAACTTCAAAATTAAGAATCTAGCTGTTTACTGACAGGGGCCTCTAAGAACCACAGGCTGAACTCTTCGTTTCGCCTGTGTGTTTACACTGCTGCCTGAGTCAATCACTTCAGAGAAGTTCTTTGTTCTGTTATTGCCAAGTTATCATCTAACCAATAGACTATGACCTGCCCCAAGCAATCAGAACTGTATAAAATCTAAAATGTGTATCATACTCACGGGGGTGGCTGGGGTGGGAGGAAAAGACAGATAACTGTACTTGAACAACAATAAAATTTTAAAAATGCAAAAAAAAAAAGAAAGAAAGAAAAAGGTATACCGAACAATCCAAATTGTACAATTTGGAAGCCTCATTTACATGAAGCAGATTAAAATGGGAACTATGGATGGGAAGTTTTCCACAAAAAAAAAGGCCTCTCCTTTGTCTCAGGAGAGCACACATTGTTTCTACTTGAGGCCTTGTGTTCCGGGTTTGCAAACTGTTATTTGAATAAAGTCTTTCCTTTTTTGCTCCAGTGCCTTTTGTTGGATTTGTGTACATACTCTAGCATTGTCTCATAACCGTCATTGTTACAATTAAGGAAATAAACTTGTGTGTCACAGGTAAAAAAAAAAAAAGAGAGATTCATAATAGCCTTAAACAACCCAGATATCTTTCCATGAGTGAATGGATAAACTATTATACATAAACAGTATACATCAATATCATGGAATAAAAAGCAATAAAAAGCAATAAAAATTACTTAGCAATAAAAAATACTACTACTAATACACCCAACAACTTAGATGACCCTCACAGCAAATTATGCTAAGTGAAAGAAGCCAATCTCAGAAGGATACATATTATATCATTACATTTATATAACATCATCAAATAACATAATTATAAAAGTAGAAAAAGATTCATGGTTGTCCTGGTTAAGAGACTGGGGGCAGGAAATAGATGTGCTTATAAAAGGGAAGCATGAGGGAATCCTGTAGTGAGAGCACAGTTGTGTAACTGTGCTGGCAAATAAATGAATCTGTAAGTGTGATTAAATTGCACAGAGCTATAGAAGACACACATACAAAAACAAACTTAATAAACAGGCCAAACACTTTTGAGTTGTTGTTATTCCCTCTTCTTTAAAAGACAAATCCTTTACCTGTATTGCAGTTTGATAGGCCTTCTTTTGTCAGATCAATCACAGAATCAAGTTTCTTTTTCTCTACAGCCTGAAAAGTTAGATTAAAAAAATGAGATTTTTGCCTCAATAAGAAAAATGATTTTTAAAAATAAAACTCATCATTTTAAATTACTATATAGAAGCTATAGACTGAACATTTTTTAAGTTTTTATGGTTTAACTTAACTCTCCTGTGACAAAGAAACTCATGAAATACTGTATAGTTTCTGAGAATAAGACTAGGCAGAATCCAAATAAGTTAATTTGGTAGGCATGACTATAAAATATGTTTATCATTAGCTGTTTGCTTTTTAATGTTTAAGCTAGACTGGAACCTGGTTATACCAACTAGTCAGACATTAATATCTCAGAGAAAAAATCTCCCAAAGAATGAATAACAAAGCTAAACCATCCAACATGCAGCAAACTAAAGTTCCTAGAAATAACATATTCAAATAAACATTCAAAGACAGTATGTATTACCTACCATAATAACTTCAGTATCAGCATTAGGTGAATTATTAGAATTTGCTGATGTAACTTTTCCAGAACCTGAAAGAAAATTGTTAAAGTGTGAACATTTGAAAAGTTTATTAAAATATTAAATATTTATGGACTTCATTATATAGGAATACTGAAACACAATAATGGAATGCTAATTATCAAT
The DNA here is from genome assembly GCF_022682495.2 of Desmodus rotundus. Classification (NCBI taxonomy): domain Eukaryota; kingdom Metazoa; phylum Chordata; class Mammalia; order Chiroptera; family Phyllostomidae; genus Desmodus; species Desmodus rotundus. The sequence goes on along the minus strand of NC_071387.1, from coordinate 106,702,301 downwards.
TTATTATACAATCATAAAAAGTAACTCAATTGACTTTACCTATTCTGACGACTGACGGGCAAATACAAAAAAAAAAAATCTAACTTTGGTTCAAAAGATGTTATCCTTCTGTAACTTTACAACTGTATTTTTAACTCTTGAAAAGCTATCTATAAATAGGATGAAAAAATAAACTTGGAAATGTACACATTTTCTATTCCGTATCTTTAGATTAGACTATCTGAGATGGCTGAGCATTCTTCATAGAACCACTAAGAAAGCCTCAGATAAATGTTTAATGTTCCTTAAGCTATTTTATTCACAATCTTTAAACTTTTTTTCTTTTATTGATTACAGAGAGAGAGGAAGAAAGGGAAAAAGAGAGGGAGAGAAATATTGATGTGAGAAAGAAACATCAATCGGTTGCCTCTTGCACATGCCCCGACCAGGTATTGAACCCACAACCTGGGCATGTACTGTAACTGGAAATCGAATCCACAGCCTTTCGGTTTGTGGGACAACACTCAATCAACTGAGCCACACTGGCCAGGGCTTTATTCACAATCTTAACTGCCCATACCAAAGGGACAAGTAGCTAGTTATATAAGCAGAGGCAAAGATTTCTGAAATTAAGGTGTAAATACTCTAATATATCATAAAAATGAAAAGGAAATGGAGAATTTTCAATGAGAAATTACGGGCCAACGAGAGAGTTATTTTGATGGGTAGGAACTCCTTCTTTCTTTCTGCTGCGTAGTATTCCATTGTGTAAATGTACTAGTTTTTTGACCCACTCATTTACTGATGGGCACTTAGGTTGCTTCCAACATTTGGCTATTGTAAATTGTGTTGCTATAAACATTGGGGAGCATAGGTTCTTTTAAACTGGTATTTCAGGGTTCTTAGGGTATAAACCCAGCAGTGGAATTGCCAGGTCAAAAGGCAGTTCCATTTTTAGTTTTTTCAGGAAATTCCCTGTTTTCCACAGTGGCTGTACCAGTTTGCATTCCCACCAATAGTGCACTAGGGTTCCCCTTTCTCTACAACCACTCCAGCACTTGTTGTTTGTTGATTTGGTTATGATAGACATCATGACTGGTGTGAAGTGGTATCTCATAGATGGAACTGGAGAGCATTATGCTAAGTGAAATAAGCCAGGTGGAGAAAGACAAATACCATATGATCTTACCTATAAGTGGAACCAGATTAACAAAACAAATAAGCTAGCAAAATATAAAGAAGACACTGAAATAAAGAACAGACTTATGGTAACCAGAGGGGAGGGGGATAATGAGGGAAAGAAGGGGAAAGGTCATCAAGGAACATGTATAAAGGACCCATGGACAAAGCCAAAGGGAGGTAGGATTGGAGGTGGGGAGTGGGAGATGGGGAGGTGGGGGTGAATAGGGCACAAGGGAGGGGATGGGGGAAAATGGGGACTACTGTACTTGAAAAGCAAAATAAATAAAAAATAAACAAAAAGAAGAGCTATTTTGAGAGGAAACTTATTGGAAATTTAAGGTTAAAGATTTTTTACATAAGTGTAACAAGACAGAAACTGTAAAGAGCAACAAAAGTATTATAAAAACACCAAAAATTAAAAAAAGTAATCAAAGACACTGAAGAATAGCCAAACTGTAAACCTTAGGTAGACTATAAGATAACTTAATAGTCAAGACGAAAAACAAACCACCAACAGAGGCCAGAGCAAACAAGTAAAAATAATGTATATGAAAAGTAAGTAGTTTTATAACTTACAAAGCCATTAAACAAACAGTACAGAAACAAAAGGCCATAAATTGATAAATACAAGTTTAAAAAGAAGCCTCAATTATATTAAGAGATCATTTATTTACTTAATATAAATCAAATTAACTTAAAAATATTTTTGAGAGAATTTTATTTTACTGAAAGATAATATTCAATTATCTAAACAAATGCTGATTTGAAGCTCTCTAATTTGACAGATTATATTTTAATCAACTTAAGATACCTGTTAGGTTTGGTGTAATTGGTGTTGTCAAACTAGGGCTTTCCACAGAAATCAACATAACATCATCGTTACTAAAATGACAAAAAAAAATTAAAAACAAAAATGAACTAAACATGCATTATTAGGCTTAAACATACAATCAATGGTTAGAATTCTTCTAACTTAACCTTTTACAACTGATATATTAATCTCATAATCATGTGTGGGGGGTATGGGAGTGATAAAACCAAATATCCAAGAAATCCCATGTATTACCAATTAATTATATGACCAAAAGTTCATGGACATCCAATAACAATGGACCTTGAAAACTCAGTAGAGATACACTTACAATGAGTCCAAATACATCATCTATAAGTATACAATATACATAGTGTGGGAAATATAAAGTCACTGTAGCACATTTACTTGCCTTCATGAAAATGAACCAGCATTTAAGTGAAGAAAAACTTATTAAAATACTCTGACTTACAGATATAGGACTGTAACAAAGCTATTAAAAATTAATTCTGCAACTATATTATATCACTATGGTAGCAACATTTACCACACATTTACCAGACTGAGGCATTGATGGTAATGATGCTTATAGTTACAGAATATTCTGAGTCAGAAGACTTATCTTCTGTTCCCATTTGACCCTGATACCACTTCTACAAGTTGACATTTAAATCAGAATTTTTGTTAAGAAATCTTGACACAAATTTCATTAAGCCCATAAAATTGCTAGATGAATTTCCTATACCATTTCCTTACAGGTGTTTTTAATTTTTAGCTTTTATACTTAAATCTATAATTCATTTCAGGCTATTTTTGTATATGGTGTGAGGTAAGAGTTGAGATTCACCTTTCCACTCTGGTTATTTCAACATTTGTTGGAAAGACTATTTTCATTATTAAATTACTTTGGCATCTTTCTTGAAAACCAGTGGGCTATTATGTATACTTTCTAAGTTGTCCATTGATTTATATGTCTATTCTTATGTCAACACCATTGTCTTAATTACTATAGCTTGAAAGTAAGTCTTAAACTCAAGTAGTTTATGTCTTCCAACTTTTGTTTTTCTTTCGTAACATTGTTTTCATCTTCTAGGTCTTTTCCATTTCACATAAGTTTTCAATCAGATTGTTAGTTTCTACAAAAAAAGCTGCCAGGATTTTGAATGAGATTGCATTAAATGTACAGAACAATGTGGAAAAAGTGACATTAATAATTTTGATTTGTGAATATGGCATATCTCTATACATTTAGGGTCTTTAACTTCTCTCAGCAAAATTTTGTACTTTAAAAGTAGTAATACTTTTTTTTAAAGCAGTTTTATGTTTATAAATTTAGTGGAAAGCACAGAGAGTTCCCTTTACCCTGTTCCCTACTCTCCTCCACCTCCCCAAGTATCAAAATCCTCTACCAAAATGGTACGCTTGTTACAACTGATGAACCTACACTAACACATTATCACCCAAAGTCCATAGTTTACAGTAAGGTTCACTCTTAATGTACATTCTATGTGTTTTGACAAATGTATACTGAGATGCACCCACCATTATGGTATCATATGGGATAGTTTCTCTGCCCTAAAGAATCCCATGATCTGCCTATTCATTTCTCTACAGTAACGCCTGGCAACAACTGATCTTTTTACTGTCTCCATAACTTTTGTCTTTTCTAGAGGGTTTTATGCTGGAATTATACAGTATATAACCTTCTCAAATTGGCTTCTTTCACTTAGTAATATATATTTGTTTCCTCCATGTCTTTTCAAAGCTTGATAGCTCATTTTTCTTTTTCTTCTTTTTTTTAAGCACTGTTAATATTCCATTGTCTGAACATACCACAGGTTATTTATTAATTCACCTACTTAAGGACATCTTGGTTGCTTCCAAGTTTTGGCAATTATGAATAAAATTTTATGAATAAAAGGATTCTACTTTCTCTCCTTTTTTAAACATATCAATTATATGTTACTTTTACTGGTGATTGCCTTAGACTTTGTGATCCACATATACAACTAATTCAAGTCCACTTTCATATATAATATTACACTGCTTTAGAAACAGACCTTTGGTAATGCAGTGGTAAGATGTGGGTGGAGGGGACACATTCTATTAGTTCTATAATTAGGTCTTGGTCTTTTAGTCTGTGCCCCTGGAATGTGAACTTCACTAGTGCTTCTTCGTACCCTCCCTTCCCAGCCCCTTCTTAGGTGAGACAGTTTGGCTAGAGGGGGTTAGAGTTGGGTGTTTTCCTTCCTCCATGTGGAAAGCTACAGGGAGCAGGAGTTGGGTATTTCCTTTCCCTCAAGTAGGTTAAGTTCTGACAATAGTTTCTCCCAAGGGCAGCCTTGTTAAGAGAGATATACCTGCTGGTGTATTTCAGAAGGTTCCTTTTACCTTCCTCCTGCTGGAAACATGAGATTTCCCTCCAATATGCAGTGAGGTCCTGGCGGAGCTTCTGGAAGTAAAACTCACAAAACTGTGATTGTCTCCCTGTAACTGTCCTCCCACCCCCAGAGTTTTGGATTTTCATATCTCCACATTAGTTCCCATGGAGGTTTTTGCTCGTGGGTTTCTGCTTCAATTCTAGTTGGTTGTGATTCTCAGTTTCCACCTGTTTGTCTTTCCAACTGTGGGGGCAATAGTTTGCTCTGTGACCCTTCTTCTCTGATGGAGCTAAGATGAGTTGTTGATATTTTCAGTTTGTTCAGCTTTTTAATTGTTGTTAGAATAGTTAGGACTTTTTACATGCTAGACCAGAAATCTGAAGCCTACTTTGTAGTTTTGAAGTTAGGTCTTACAGATATTTTGGCAACTTTATCCCCATGTATATAACTCTTTGTTATTATTGTTAATGGTACTGATTTTAAATATGAAATTTCAACTGCTTGTTGCCTGTACACAGAAACACTAGAGAAACAGTATAACACCACACACACACTACATATTATAGAGGTAGCATAATACACACACCCATATCTCTTATATAGAAACAGAAAATTTTATATTCATCCATATACATTTAATTTCCAGCACTTTCATTACTTTACTTGTATAGATCTAAATTTCCATCTGGTATAATTTTCCTTCTGCCTGAAGAACTTCCTTTAACATTTCATTTAAAATGGAATTTAAAATAAATTTTAAAATAATATATTTTTAAATTTTATTTATTTTAAGAGTGGAAAGGAGGGAGAAAGTGATGAGAAAATCATTGATGTGAGAGATGAGAAACATCTATTGGTTGCCTCTTGCACGCCTCCTCCCTCTCCCCAGCTGGTGCCCTGACCAGAAATTGAACTGTGACCTTTTGGTTTGGAAGCTGATGCTCAATCCACTGAGCCACACCAGCTAGGGCTCCTTTAACACTGCTTGTAGTGCACTTCTGCTACTGATGTATTCTTTTCACTTTTCTTTTTAGCGTGAAAAATCCTTTGTTCCTCTATATGTCTGAAATATATTTTCACCAAGTGTAGAAATTTGAAGAGTTTTCTTTCAATGCTTTACAGGTATCTTCTAGTTTGCATAGTTTATAGCGAGGTCTTCTGATGTTCTTATTTTTTTTTATCCTTTCTGCATAATGTGTCTTTTCTCTCCGGCTGCTTTTAAGACTTTCTTGTTAGCACTGACTTTCAGCAATATGATTATGATGTGGTTTTTCTTTATACTTCTGCTTAAATTTGCTAATTTCTTTTTATATTTATGGATCTAGAATTTTCACCAAATTTGGAAAAATTGTAAACATTTTTCTGATCCTTTTGCCTCCTGCCTAATGATACTCCAATTATATATATATTAGACTGTTTGATAGTGTTTCATAGGTCTCTGATGCTATGTTCATTTTTTTGTTAGTCTTCTTCTCCTCATGCTTTTGTTTGAATAGTTTCCATTGCTATTTCACTGATTTAAAAAAAGTCAGTTGTTCTGTTGTTGGTCTTATCCAATGTACTTTTCACTTTATTGTCTTTTCAACTCTGAAGTTCAATTTAGGTCTTTTCTCCTGCATACCTATTTCTTTCATCATGTTAACATTGTCCACTATATTAATGAACACAAAGAACATACTGACGACAGCTGCTTCAGGTTGTTGTCTGCTAAGTTTCTGTATTTGTTTTAATCATTTCCATTTTCTCGTTATGGGTTATTTGCTACTTTGCACACCTGTTTTTTGATTAGATGCCTAGCCCTGTAATATTTACACTGTTGGATAATGTTTCATCCATTCAAAGAGTGTTGGACTTTGTTTCGGCATGCAGATGAATTATTCAGAATTTGTGTGATTCCTTGCATAAGTCCACTGTTGTCTTTAGTCCAGGACTAATTTAGCCCCATTATAGCTATACCCATTTAAAGACTCCACCCGCTGTTCCATGACATTACTTAGAACATCACAGCCAGTGGGAAAGTAAAACACTTGACCTTGTAAAACTGCCAAGAAATGTTTGGCCTTTTTCTTTTCAACGGTTCTTTCTCCAGCCTCTTGTAGCTTCATATTTGCCTGGAATCCATGGAGGCTATGTCTTAAGAACCAGAATGTAAGATGGATGGTGGCAGCGAGGTGGTTGGGAGTGGAGCCCAGTTCTCCCTGTGCCCAGCTGGAACACCTAGCTGATCATCTGAGGAATGGAGTGAACACCAATGGAATCCCAGTTTATATGAAGTTCGGAGGCCAAAAATTGTAGAGGACATTGAAAAACAGACAGTGAGGAGATTGTGTTGGGACGCTAAGGTCCCTGGGATCTGTGCAGGGACCTAGGCTGCTGTGACCCCCAATCTGGCGCCTGCTGCAGGATACTTGGAGGAAAGTTAGATCACCAGCTCCCTCCCCTACCAGAGCAGGTAGGGCAGCCCAGCATCAGGAGGGACCTGGATGCTTAAAGTCGCTGGGAGGAATAGAGACGGAGTGGGAGACACAAAGAGGCTGTGTACACCCGCTAGGACTGTGGACACTGGCTAGGTCATTACCAGAGAAATTATCTGGAGGAGGGAGAAGAGTTGGGCCATGGTGGACACAGACCTGGATAGTCTCCAGTCTGCTTAGAAAGTGGGGTTGTATGAAAAGCCCAGTGCTTGTTAAGAATGATGGGCTTAAACAAGAGGCTTTTACTCAAAAAAAAGGATCGCAGCTGCTTTGTAAGGAATTCTTGAGCAGAAGTTGGCTCACACTGCTCACCCTGAGGGTGACTGGAGCTGCTTGCCCAGTGGTGGGCTTGCCAAGAGCAAGGAGGAAGCACACAGCATGAACATTGGTGCAACTGGTAGATTAAAGGCACAGGCCAGGTGCAGATGGACAGTGGGGACCTGGCATCTCAGGAAGGACCTGGGCTGCAGGCTGGGCAACTGTGAATATTATGGCCCCCATCCTCGCAAAACCACAGGAAAGGAGAAAAGCAAAGCCCAGCCCCCCTCTTTTTGTTTCAAGAAAAATCATTTGATGAGGTACAAAACCCATTTATAATTAAACGCTCAGCAAAGTGGGAATAGAGGGAGCATTCCTCAACATAATAAAGACTATATAAGAGAGACCTACAGCCAACATCATATTCAATGGGCAAAAACTAAAATCTTTCCCACTAAGATCAGGAACAAGACAAGGATGTCCACTTTCACCACTTCTATTCAACATAGTATTGGAAGTCCTAGCCACAGCAATCAGAAAAGAAAAAGAAATAAAAGGCATCCAAATTGGAAAGGAGGAAGCAAAACTATCAATGTTTGCAGATGACATGATAATGTACATAGAAAATCCTACAGACTCCACCAAAAAACTGCTCAACCTAATAAATGAATTTGGTAAAAGAGCTGGATACAAAGTCAATATTCAGAAATCAAAAGCATTTTTGTATACCAACAATGAAATATCAGAAACAGAAATCAGGGGAAAAAAATGCTATTTGATATAACAACAAGAAAAATGAAATACCTAGGAATAAACTTAACCAAGGAGGTAAATGACCTGTACTCAGAAAACTACACAAAAGTGAAGAAAAAATTAAGGAAGATTCAAACAAATGTAAGCATATACCATGTTCATGCACTGGAAGAATTAACATCATCAAAATGTCCATACTACCCAAAGCAATTTATAGATTCAATGCAATACCTATTAAAATTCCAATGGCATACTTCACGGATATAGAACAAATGTTTCAAAAATTTCTATGGAGCCATAAATGACCCCAAATAGCTGCAGCAATTTTGAGAAAGAAGAACAGAGTAGGAGGGATCACAATACCTGATATCAAACTGTATTACAAGGCCACTTTCATCAAAACAGCCTGGTACTGGCATAAAACAGACACATAGATCAATGGAACAGAACAGTGAGCCGAGAAATAAACCCAAGTCTCTATGGTCAATATATGTTTGACAAAGGTGGCAGAAGCATAAAATGGAGCAAAAAGCCTCTTCAACAAATGGTGTTGGGAGATCTGGACAGCTACATGCAAAAAAATGAAACTTGATCACCAATTTACACCATACACAAAAATAAATTCAAGGTGGATAAAAGACTTAAATATAAGTCATAACACCATAAAAGTCCTAGAGGAAAACATCGGCAGGAGTATCTCAGACATTCCATGCAGCAACACCTTCACAGATATGTCTCCTAAAGCAAGGGACATAAAGGAAAGAAAAAACAAATGGGATCTCATCAAATTAAAAAGCTTCTGCATGGCTAAAGAAAACAGCCTTAAAATGAAAAGAGAAACAACTATTTGGGAAAACATATTTGCCAATGATACCTTGGACAAGGGTTTGATCTCCAAAATATATAAAGAACTCACATGACTCCACTCTAGGGCGACAAAAAACCCAATTAAAAAATGGGCAAAGGACTTGAACAGACACTTCTCTTCAAGGAGGACATACAGAGGGCCCAGAGACAAATAAAAATATGCTTAGCTTCCCTAGCCATCAGAGAGATGCAAAGTGGAACCACAATGAGATACCACTTCACACTGGTGAGAATGGCCATCATAAACAAATCAACAAACAACAAGTGTTAGAGAGGATGTGGAGTAAAGGGAACCCTAGTGGGATTGCAGACTGGTACTGCCACAGTGGAAAACAGTATGGAATTTCCTCAGAAAACTAAAAATGGAACTGCCTTTTGACCCAGCAATTCCACTGCTAGGATTATATCCTAAGAACCCGGAAACCAATCCAAAAGAACCTATGCACTCCAATGTTCATAGCAGCACAATTTACAATAGCCAAGTGCTAGAAGCAACCTAAGTACCCATCAGTAAATAAATGAATGGATCAAAAAACTATGGTACATTTACATGACGGAATGTTATGCAGCAGAAAGAAGGATCTCCTACCCTTTGTGACAGCATGGATGGAACTGGAGAGCATTATGCTAAGTGAAATAAGCCAGGCAGTGAAAGACAGATACCATATGATGTCACCTTGAAGTGGAACGTAATCAACAAAACAAACAAGCAAGCAAAATATAACCAGAGACATTGAAATTAAGAACAAACTGACAGTAACCATAGGGGAGGTGGGAGGGGATAAAGGGGAAAATGGTGAAAGGTTTTCAGGAACGGCTACAAAGGACACACGGGCAAAACCAAGGGGGGGTGGAATCTGGGGAGGGAGGTGGGGATGGCTGGGGTGGTGAGGGTAAGGCAGACGAATGTACTTGAAAAACAATAAAATAAAAAGAAAATGAAAAACAATAAGGAATCAGGATGTACAAGAAATAGAAGAATTATTATCAAAATGAAAACAAGCACCAATTTAAAATTCCTGAGGAATTTATGTATTCAAGCCCTACTTTAGTTGCCAGAAAAGAGAAAACTCTTGTCTCACCAATTTTTCAGAAATTATCAAGTACGGCAACAGCAAAAATCAAATGACCAGAAACCGACAGAACACCAATAGAAACCGATGCATAAATGATCTAGATACTGAAGTTATAATACAATGAAATTAAATTGTGCTTAATAGTTTTAAGAATATTGAGGAAGGATAGAGAACATAGTTAAAACAAATAGAGTACAAAAATAAAATGGAGTAAAACAAAAAGAGTACACTGAAATTAAGAAGAGTCAGTTTATATAAAGACACTTACAGAAGTGGGAAGATTTGGGTTGGGAAAAAGATATTTATAATTAACATATCTGATAAAAATGGGAAAAGAAAGGCACTTAAAAAATGCGAGTCTCAGAGAAACTTTATAAAAGAAAATATCCAATGGCTAATAAACATAAACATGTGCTCAACTTCATTATTAGAAGGAAATACAAATTAAAGCCAATGTGTGATGTTATAAATATACCAGTGTGGCTAAAATGAAAATAGGCAGATAATACCAAATCTGTTGGCAAAAATATGAAGTAACAAAAACCTTATGTTCTTTCATTGAGAGCATAACATGGTACGACTTCTTTGGCAAAGTGTTTGGTAGCATCTATTAAACCTGAAAATACACAGAGCCTATTGGCCTACCAATTCTACTTCTGGGCAGTTGTCCAAGAGAAATGTAGTATGTAAGTACATGCACCAAAAGACATGTCAAAGAATGTTCATAGCAGGGCTATTCATAATTTCCCCCATCAACAAATCCAGATGCCTATCAAAAGTTGTAAATTGTGGTGAATTCATATTATGGACATGATATAGCAGTGATAATGAACAAATTATTGCTGTTGAGCAACAGCCTGGACGAATTTCACAACATATAATATTGGGCAAAAGAGGCAAGATAGCGGAGTTCACGTAGTATGACTCCATTTATATAAAGGTGAAGAGCAAACATAAACAACTTACGGTGTTAGAAGTTAGAATGGTGGTTACTTAGGTTGGTATGGTAGGCGTGGGATTGGTGACTGCAAGCATGCTATAAGCCAGACGGGATACTGGTGGTATTGTTTTTAATCTGGGTGACAGTTCACAAGTTATTTGGATTTGTCAAAATTCACCAAGTTATACACTTACTGTTTGTGTAGTTTTCAGTAGGTATTCTATGTTAATTAACTTTGATAATAACTGTGTGTCCCCTAGCCAGGTAGCTCAGTCACTTAGTGTTGTCCCAATATACCAAGGTTGCCGACTGGATCTCTGCTCAGGGCACATACAAGAAGCGACCAATGAGTGCATAAGTAAGTGGAACAACAAATCAGTATCTCTCTCTCTCTCTCCTTCAAATCAATGAACAACAACAAGAAAAAATAATTGTGTGTGTGAATAAAGCTCTTTATCCTGAAGAATCTACCTATAAATCTGGAATCTATTCAGAATTCCATGAGCATTTAAAAATATGTAACTTTCATGAAACTGTTCCACTGACTGGTGCCAATAATGGCTCTTTTTTAAATGAACCATATCTGGGAGGAAAACTAAGGACACTAATGATTTTCATGGTCATCTGGATGTACTTAACATGTTTTCTACTTGTATTTTACCTTGGAGAAAAGCTTCTGTGTCTAAAATTACTAATTAAAATTCTCCAGCTAATATAGTAGTATAGAGGATTAAGAACATGGGTTCTAGTCACAAAATTGCCTGTGTCTACATTTCTGGCTCTTTTATTTACTAGCTAGAAATTTGCCTTGGTTTACTCATCTGTAAAAGAGGGGTAAGTTTAGTATTAAGACTAAATAAATGTTATTAAAGAATAAATAGGAAAGAACACATGCAAAATAGAAAATCTCTTAAAGTACTGTGGCTGGTAACTACTTTTTTCTCCTTTGTATCTCTGTAAACATTTCTTCACGAGAAATTCAATGCAACACTTATTTTTTAGACAACATTAATGTTTCAATCAATCAACATAGGTGAAGTGGTCTGTTCTTGGGTGCCTTAGACCTTGATGCTTACTTTTGATCTTTGGAAATGACAGCACATAAAAATATTTTCTTCCTATTTAAGCATGTTCCTTCTTTATCAAATACGTGTTCTGGTCCATAAGCTTTCTCTTCTATGAGCTTCTTCAACTCAGCTGTTAATTGCCTTTCACATTGGAAAAAGAAAAATGCCTGAACTTCTAAATCCAATCATTATTATACATACAAAGTTAGTAATGACATTAATTCCTTCAGTACTTGGGCTATCAGACAAAACAATTAAACCTGGCTTTCTCTAGATTTATGATGATATGGGAACAAAGTTTCTTTTTTTTTTGTAAAAAAAAATCTTCCTTTATTTCTTAAATATTTTCCAAAAGAACATAAATTGCTATGTAGAATTGCTACAATGTAGCCCCACCCACTTAAAAAATTTGAAAAGCTCTATTAACATTTTTTTAAGGAAAAAATTAAATGTCTGTATGAAAAGATCAGAAAGCTGTAGTGGAAGCAGGACCTAAGGAACTAAGATCCCAGGGAAGAGGAGGGTATAGAGATGTAGACTAGACACTTGCCAGTAGTGCTCCTCTTAAGGCATTTGTCAAGCCATTCAGGAATACTAAGAAGTCAAGCAGAAAGTGGCTGAAATTACAGTGAAATGTACTGGGGAGATAAACATTGGAATATAAGACCAGCAGTAGAGGGGGAGCCATAAGAAACACCCCAGGCATCTTGGTGGAATTCTTAAAGGGTGACACCATAGAAATGGGAAAAATCAGAACAGACTGAATCTTTTAAAGATTGCAAATTAGCCTCAGTTCTGCTCAATTTCCTACTGGATTGAAATGTTGTATGATATATCTACTGCTATACAATAGTTTGTCCCAAAACATAATGGCTTAAAGAAATAAACATTTATTGTTTCAAGGTTTCTGTGGGTAAAGAAATAGGAAGCAGTATAGTTGGAGGGTTTTGACTAAGGATCTTTCATGGGCTGCAGTCAGGATAATGACTTGAGGATAATGAGTATAGTCAGGGGCTATACTCATGTGAAGGAATGACTGGGGCAGCAGGTTCTGCTTCCAAAATGGCTTTCTCACATGGCTGTTGGCAAGGTGCCTCACCATGTGGAACTCTGCAGAGATTGCTCGATGTTCTCAAGTAACCTATGTTTTTGCCATGCTATCATGGCAATTACTTTGCCCCAGAGCAACTGATCCAAGAGAAAGCAAGGAAGCTATGATGTCTTTTATGATCTAATTACATACTGTCACTTTTATTATATTCTATCTGCTGTCACTAAGCATAGCCCAGGAAAGAGAATTAGTCTACACCTTTTTAAAGGAAGGAGTATTAAAGTATATGTAGCATATTTTAAAGCCATCAAGATAGGCTGTGTCCCTTGCTGCCTGCCAGAGTATAGGGTGAACCCACTGTGATGGAAGATAACATCATTTAGGGCATCTACAATTTTCAATACACAATGTCCAAGATTCCAATTTTTTAAAAAAGCAGGTGCAGTAAGAAACAGGACAAAGGTGAAAAACTGCAAATAGAAATAGAGCTCAAAGTAACCCAAAGTCCTGAGAAATAGATCAGAAAATAAGTGATAAAATGTTTAACACAGGGATGACAAAATGAAGAATTTCACTAGAGAACTTGAATCTACAAAAAGGAATCCAATGGAACTCGATGCATGGGCTTAACAGCCACTTGGATCTAGCTAAAGAGAGGATTAATAAACTAGAAAAGAGATTAGTAGAAAATATCCAGACCATGACATGGAGAACAGAAAAGGTGGAGTGTACAGAAAAGCCTGTAATTAAAATATCAAAAGGGGAGAAAAGCTAGAATGGTGCTGAAGCAGTATCTGAAGAGATAATGGCTAACAATTTTCCAAAGACGATGAAAGATGTCAAGCCACACAATCAAGGGCTATGAGCCCAAAGCAGGATAAATTAAAAAGCAAAACAAAACAGCCCTAACTAGCATCATATTGATAAAAAGCAAAGATAAGAAGAATATCCTAAAAGGAGGTAGAGAAATACAGACACGATCCTCAAAGAAGCAATGTAAGACTTATGTACAACTTTTGAAAAGAAAGTATAGAAGTCAGAAGACAACATACTGACACTAAAAGTGCTGAAAAACAGTAACTGTCAATTTACAATTTGATACTCATGTTAAAATATCCTGTGAAAATGAAGACAAAATGAAGTTATTTCCAGACAAATAACCAACAGAACTTAACCTTAGAAGACCTAAAAAACGAAACAATAAATGGAGTTCTAAGGTAGAAGCAAAATTATCCTAGATGGAAAGATGAAAATACAGGAAGAAATGAAAAAGAATGGAAAGGGTAAATATTTGGGTAACTCTAAGTGACTAATGATTATACAAAAAAAGTGGTATTATTTTGTGAGATTTAAAATAATGTAAAATTAAAATGCATGAAAATACAAAAGATGTAGGGGGAGGTAAACGGAGTTCTAAGGTCAAGCACTACCTACAAAATGGTAAAAGCAGAAAATTAATACTATACTCTAATATTAGAATAAAGAATCCATATCATAATCTTTAAAATAACTTCTAAAGGAACAATGAAAGATGTTTACTTAACAAGGTAAGGGGGAAAGGAAAAAAGAAGATCCACAAGAATTCTAAAATAGACAGACAGACAGACATATATAAGGACAAAGGACCACAAAAATAGATGGGACAAACAGAAAACAAGTAAGTAAGACTAGTTATGAACTCACATATATCAGTAAGATTATATAAAACACACATAATTTAAATTTTCTAGTTTACAGATAATTATTTTCAAATTGAATTAAAAATACATGTTCAGTTTAATAATAAAACTAGCACCCACATAGCCACCACACATTTTAAATTATCGGCACTTTAGAAATCGGTGTGCCTTATCCTGTATCATAAATCTCCTTCAAAATTAGCATTTTTGGTATTAATTTTCTTGTTTCCTCTCTGAATTCCTAAGTTTTATATACAGATATATATTTTTTCCTTTTTTCTTGGCTATTTTTGAACTTCATTGGAATGAAATCATACTATTCTTTCATGTTTGCTTTTCAATGCTTTGTGGGAGTTACTCCTCATCTGTTGTATGCGACTGCACGTCCCCCACTTTCATTAATACACAGAATCCCACTATATGGACCTGCTGCAATTTTTCTTTTCAATTGTAGACAGACACTTGTTCCTTCCAGTGTTTGGCTTTACGGAAAATGCTCCTAATAAACATTCCTATACATATATCTTATTGCGCATGTGTACTTATCTAGCAAGGGTATATATCAAGGGATGGGGCTACTAGGTAAAAGGATATTCAGATCTTCAAAATTTCTAGATAAAACCATATTTTTTTCTAAAGTACTATACCAATTTACTCACCCAACAACAAAATATTAAATAAAACCAATTCTTTTTATTTCAAAACCACACCAATACCTGGTGAGGTTTTATTTTAAGATGTTTTAGTTTTCCTTACCTGTTATGAAATAGTAATCTCGCTGTGGTTTTAATTTGCATTTCCCTGATTACTAATGAAGATGAGCACCTTTTCATGTATTTATTGCCCATTTGACTTCCTCTTTTGTGAAGTAGATGTACAAGTCTTTTGCCCATTTTTCTTTTTTATTATCTGGTTTTACTCATTGACACTTGAAGTTCTTTATAAACATTCTGGGACTAGTCCACTACAGGTTATGTGTGCTGTGATTATCTTCTCCCACTCGATGGCCTGTCTTCTCACTATCTTTATTGTGCCTTTTGAGAAAAGAAGTTTCTAATTTTAATGTGGTAAAACTGATCATTTTTTTCTTTTATTACAAGGGTATTTGTCTCTCAAGAAATCTTTCTTTATCTGAAGTTCATGACAATATTTTATATTACTGTCTAAAAGCTTCAGAATTTTCCTTTAGAGGATTCTTTAATCCATGAGACTGATTTTTATGTATAACCTGGCATTGGGATCCAATTTCTTTCATATTTCACCCAAAATGAATAGCAAATTAACACCACCATTTACTGAAAGTCAATTATTTCCTAAATGATCTGTCAAACATTCTCTATCACATATCACAAATACATACATACATGTATAGGTTTCTGGACTCTGCTATGCTGCTCTACTTGAAATATCACATTATCCTATACTTGCCAATATAACATTATCCTAATTACTGTGGTTTTGTAACGTTCTGACCTCTGATGGCAAATCCCTTCCATTTTCTTCCTCTACTTAAAGAGTATCTTGGCCTCTTAAACTATTACATTTACATATACACTTAAAAATCAAATCAGCTTGTCAAGTTCCATCAAACTACACACCGAAAAACTGACTGAAATGGTACTCTATAAATTAAACAAAAGCAGCCTTGGCTGGTATGGCTCAGTGTATTGATAGCTGGCCTGAAAACCAAAGGGTCACTGGTTCAATTCCCAGTCAGTGCACATGCATGGGTTGCGGGCCAGGTCCCTACTAGGGGGCATGTGAGAGGCATCCACACATTGCTATTTCTCTCCCTCTCTTTCTCCTTCCCTTCCCCTCTCTCTAAAAATAAATAAATAAAATCTTTAAAAAAATAAGAAAAGAATGGAAACAATTTAGGTGTCCAAAATAGAGGGTTTGACATTCACACAATGGAACACTATGGCCTTTAAAAAACATCAGGTAGATCCCAATGTGCAGATCCCTAATCACTTAAGAATAGTAGAAATATTAACTGTTCTTTCTTTTTGAATCCTTTATATATTTAGTTTTCTGTAATTTTTTTTCTTTTTGCATTAGGCAAGATATCCAGTATAATAGTATGATGTTAAAGTGGTGACAGCAGGCATCCTTTTATTTTGCATCCTAAAGGGAATATTTCCAATATTTCAATATCAGATTTGCTTTAGGGTTTTTGTAGATGGTCTTACCACCCCACTCCTCTAGTTTCTAAAGGCTTTATGCTTTAGAAAAGATCGATCCTATTGCTTCCAAGTCAATGGAATGAAGAGCTGTGTCCAGGGACACATCCAAGTGGAGCCAAAGGGGACTGATGGTTTGTCTACGTCTTATTCATAGATCCAGTCAAAAGCACAAGACTTGTAGTCAACCAATTCCTGGGCTTAAACCATAGGCACTTTTTACTCAATCACTGCCATGAATGACGTTGCTGCCTACTTGAATGCAGAAGTCTCTGCAAATGATGTCTGGCTTAAAATCTGCTGGATTGGTCTCCCCAAGTATCATTCTCCCTGTCTTTATCACATTCAGCCCCTGATCATCACTACCACAGGCCCTGAGTTCATGTACTTCACCAGCCTGGGATAGAATGGGCGGTCTTTCAGATCAATGTAGTGCTGCCTCAGGAGCTCCTCAGAAGCCAAAGGAACTTCATGGCCACAAGGTGGATTCTGCTCGAAGCACTTGATTTCACCCACCAGGCTGCACCATTTGCTCCATGTTGGCCATGGCCCGAAAAGTGGGCCAGCAGCATCTGTGCTGGGCTGCTGAGCCAGACCAGAGCCAGAGCAGAGACCTAAAGGGACCACTGGAGCCAGGAGTCATCCACCACGGAGCTATAGGCGGTCGTTTGTTTTGTTTTGTTTTTTTAAAGATTTTATTTATTTATTTATTTATAGAGACTGGGGAAGGGAGAAAAAAAGAGAAGAAAAGAAACATCTATTGGTTGCCTCTCACACACACCAGAATAGGTACAGGACCCACAACCCAGGCATGTGCCCTGACTGGGACTCAAACCTGTGACCTTTTGGTTTATACAGGCTGGTACTCAATCCACTGTGCCACACCAACCAGGGCATGGTGTTTATCCTACATTTTATTGTAAGCTGATGATTCTTCTCCTGGCAAATTATTTTTTGTTGGTGAACCAATCTTGCAGCATTCCTGGGACAAACTCGATTTTTGTGGATTGCTGATCTTGGTTCACTAGTATCTTATTTAGGACACCTGCATTTATTTTATGAATAAAAGTGGACTGAGAGTAGACTGTAGTTTTCCATTTCTGTAAAATTTTAAAATTCTCATATTGGTGTATCACAGTTATACTAGATTTTAGGATCTAATTTCATAAAATGAACTGAAGAACATTCCCTCTCTTTTTATTCTTTAGAATACATTAAGTTCTCACATAACATTGATTTTAAGAGAATTTAAGTGATTTTAAGGGAAGAAACTAAAAGAAAATCAATTTTACCACAGGCTAATTGATATAAACAAGAATTAAATTCTTACAGCATCTCACTGACATTAGAAGGAAACAAGGTTAAACAAAATGACATTATTCAAGGACCTGCTACAGTTTGTTTAAAACTGCAGGTCTTTCTTCCCTATTTTATAATACTCACCACTGAACTCTTGATCAGAGTCATGTTACACACTTGTGACACCTATCCTCACACTCACCATGGGCTGAGAGTGCTGCCTGAAACAGTTTCATAAATTGCAGGTTCTTTATTCACTTTGGTGGAGCTAAGGTGGATAGATCACATCACAGATATAAGCCATTGCTAATTTTGATGTATTAGTCAATAGATGCTACTTTAATGGTGTTGTCTTCACGTTTTCACTTCTGTCATCAGTATTTTTCATTTTTGTCTCCTTATGAGTTTTAGCACATGCATCAACAACTGGAAATGAGACTCAATGAAATGTGACTCGTCTTCACCAAATAAATAAATGCCTTCTTTACAGCAGCTTCCTGGATTAAAACTAAAATATGGGACTCAATATCATGAAATATTAAGCTTTCCCCCCCAAAGAGTCAAAACTGCATATATATTCCCCAACATCAAAATCTACTGCAAATTGTGTAGATCAGGGATGTCCAGTCTTTTGGTGTCTCTGGGCCACACTAGAAGAAGAGTTGTCTTGGGCCACACATTAAATACAAACACTAACAAAAATTAATGAGCAAAAAAAAAGGGTCCGTGCATAATTTTCACGATATCTGCCACCACAGATAAGCAAAAAAGTCCTCACATAATAATCCTAATTATGCAGCAGTCGTTTTGATAAAATTTTAAAATTGTCAAGCAGGTCCCAAGTTTGTGATCACTAATATAGAAAATATACATACCTAAGTAATTAAATGTTATTGATTTAAAAAACTTTTTTTATTATAAAAGTAAAAGAGGGTGACATAAAACTAGTAGGATGTTTGACATTGTATTTGAGAAACCAGTGCATCAGTATCTGGTTAGTTAGAAGTAGTTGCAATTCTCAGTGAGTTCTCAAGGTGTCATCAGATATTTTGGTTCTAATTTTACTCTTAATGTCTTCCATTCTTGAAAATAGTTGCTGGCAAATGTAGGTGCTGCCAAATAGTGATGACATGAATAAGGCGTGATTGTGAAGCAAGGGATATTTGTCTCTGGGAAGACAGGACCTATAAAAGTCCAGTAAAGAGACATCATCAAATTTTTATGTTGAATGTCAGATTGCAGCTCTGTGCATTCCATTTGAAAACTGGCAGGTAACATATTTATGTCGACTGAAAAGGGAGTCGCAAATATAGCAAAATATTATTTTCCCAGAAATCTTGAAGTCTGTTTTCAAATTCTTGTATCAAATCGAAAAGCAAGGCTGCGTATTTTTCACTGTTCACAGGACTGTGTTTAGCCAATGTTTAGTCAAAGAAATGCATAAAACTGTTAGCCATAATTTCAGTTTCATTTGGAACAGTGTTATGGTTTGAAACATGGTACTGATAAGTTGGTTTTCACCTTGAAAATGCATGTTTAACTCATTTAAATGAGCACTTAAATCCACTAAAAATGCTAAATCTGTAAGCCAGTTTTCATTGTCAAGTTCTGGCACAATTTGTTTTTTGATAACACAAACGACTTGATAACATGTAGCAAACCATAAAACCTTTTCAACATCTGGCCTCGACTTAGCCATCTTACTTCTGCAAAGTAAATGATGTCACCATAGTCAGCATCAATACTTTAAAGGAATTCCTGAAGTGGTGATGATTCAGTCCTTTGGTTCTTATGAAATTCAGTCTTGATGATGATTTGCATGACGTTATCCATTTTTAAAATTTTGTGCATAAATTTTCTTGATGTGCTATGTAATGATACTTCATCACATGTGAATTTTGGGTGGCAATTGCATTGTCTTCTATTAATTTTACAAGTCCCTCTCTTTTACCTACATGGCTGGGCCACCATCAGTAACTCTACCAGATATGTTGACAATGGACAAAGAAAATCACTTTAACTTATTTTTTCACTGCTTCATATAAATCTCTTGATTTAGTTGTATCTTTTAATGGCATTAAAGAAGCCCCATTTCTTCAGTGACATTATATCATTATCAATACCTCTAATAAAAATGGTAGGTCAAGTTGTATCTGTAGCATCAGTGCTATCATCCATCGCCAAAGCATAAGATTTAAAATTAGCAGCTTTACTCTCCAAACTTCTTTTGACAGATTTTCTAATTTCTTCAAATTTGCCTGTCTATAATCTGGTGAGACAAACTGATTTTAGAAATACCCACTCTTTTTTCAGGGCAAATTATATCTCCCACATTTTCTATACATTGCTTAATAAACTTATTATCAGTAAGTGGTTTTGATTTTTTTTGCTATTAAATATGCTACCACATAACTAGTTTTACAATGGAATCCGCCTGAGTTGTAACTTCTTAAGAAATTTTTGTTAAGACAGACTTTCTTCAGTTCCACCATTTCGTCCTTACAACACAAACCATATGCATTGAATTTGGCAGCATGTTTTTGCATATAATGCCTTTTCCAATTATAGTCTTTGAAAACTTGCACCAAATTCCCCACAAATTAAGCAGAGTGCCTTACTATTTGCCTCAACAAAGAAGTAGTCATTTGTAATTCTTTTGGGGGGTTCCTTTATCTTTTGAGACGTTAGGCTGGGATTAAAAAAATAATAATAGGTAAGGGACTTTATTTACTTTTATTATGAAAATTAGTTGACAGGAAAATGAAAAGCAAGGTTTGGGCTCTTCCACAGCCCTCTCCACTGCTGATGCAGGGTGAGGTGGAGGGCTGCTCATAAAGTGTGGCAGGTGATGTGTGAGGTGCAGCTGAGGTGTGGAAGTACCTTTAATAATCAAGTAAGAATGCTTACCTGACTTCTAAATAACATTGTATGCCTGATATTGCAACAGGAGGTGGAAATATTACTGATAATTGCTGCCTTGCTAAGTCACCACGAGCACATGTGTAATGTCTGATGATGTCAATTCTGTCTGTGCTTAGAAGATAACACACTGGAAGCTGAACACTGGCATAAAACTGAAGCCACTCATGCATACAAATAGCAAGAGCATATGTCCGTGTATTTTACATGACATTGCAACATTTAAATACAAAAAAACCTCAAAATGTTTTACGTAAATTTATGATTTTGTGTTAGGCCACATCCATAGCCATCCTGGGCCACATGTGGCCTCAGGCCAAGGGTTGGACACCCCTGGTGTAGATTAATACAGCTTCTCCTTTGTTTTATTAATCCTTGAGCAAGCATAGTTAATTCAGAGGAAAGGGTATGTTCCTCAAACAATGACCATCATTTAATTCACTTAATTTGGTTATATATTTTCCTTTTTTTTAAAGGTGAAGTATAAATTGACATATAAAAACACCACCACAGGACATTTTAGGAAATAAATTTTAAGAGTAAGTAAATAATACTATAAAGCTTCAAACTGTTGAGAATCACTAGTGAAGAGAAAATAATTTATTAAAGTGCACCCCCACCTCCTTGAAAATTAATCCAGGCCAGGGCCACCAATCATGTTCCTTTGTTAAACTAAACTACTTTTTCCCTGTAAGCCCAAAATCTTTCAAACTACATCAGAGATAAAGTGTCTCAGCTGCTTTGTGACTCAATAATGCAAATAATTTAAACTGCTTCCTATAATTTGAAGTTATGATACTACTTATGTACTTTCCCCCTAGTCTTCCTCCTTTGTGTAATTTCTTAAAATCACTGTTTCATTCAGCCTTGACTTTCCCATGTGCAGAACTGGAAAGGAGGGGAGTGCTCCAGTTGATCACTCCAGTCGCTGTACCAAAGGTGGGAAGCATCATAATAAAAACCTGACACCTAACCAATTCAAAATTTTATTTAGTACTGTGGAAACCAAAATAAAAGCTGTGAAGAACCAACTCTAGTCCTTCATAATAAAATAGTGTTCTTATAAATATTAGGCTTTAAGCTATTTTATACTTAACTAACAAAAGGGTATGTGTTTATAAGCAAATATTTAGATAAATAAGTTTATGCATTTTTGTGGAAATGCTTACCTTTCAGAAACAGCCTCATCATAATCCTGTGACAAATCAATCTTTTTACTTGCTTTCTCTGAAGGGTTAGAAGGTGCAGAGTTCATAGAAGTCTTTCTTTCATCTGGACTATTAATGGACTCTGGGTTCTTATTCAAATTTAGAGTCTCTGAATTTTCAACCTGTTAATTGGGTGAGGTAAAAGCATTTGAGGAAAGGGTTACTAATTTTGTTCTTCTACATGAAATTAATGATATGTAAAATTTAACTTAGAAAATGTTCTTAAAATAGTCTTGCATGCAGATGGCAAAACATGTATTAAATTATATGTATTTCAATAGCTGATGACCATGACTGCTTTTAAAAAATACTTCAGAGAAATAAAAATAATGATAGTACAAATAACTTCCCACCCTGAATGAAAGGAAGGAAAAACACACACCTAGGTCAGTGATTTTCAACCAGTGTGCCACAAGAAAATTTAAAAGATGTAACATGAGTGGAGGGGGTCAAAGGGGAAAAGAATGTGACAACCGTAATAGTACAAACAATAAAACATTAAGAGTTCAGGCAAAGATGGAGGAGTAGGTAGATACACTTAGCCTTCTTGCACAACCAAAAGAAGGAAACCACCAATGTACAACAAAAAACAACCAGAATTGCCAGAAAACTGAATTGTATGGAAGTCTGACAACCAGGGACTTAGAGAAGAAGCATTCATCCAGACTGGTAGGAGGGACAGAGACAGGCAGCCAGGGTGGAGAGGATGCGTGGCAAGGCTGCTGTTGGCACATTGGGCAGTCCCACATTTGCATGCAGATAAACCAGGAGGAACAACTTGGGAGTGAGACAGACTACGCAACCCAGGGTTCCAGCTCGGACAAAATACAGCCTCAGAACCTCTGACTGTAAAACCTGTGCGAGTTGTGGCAGTGGGAGAAACTGCCAATCTCTTGAAAACAGGGCGAGAGCTAAGCAAGTGGCATTGTTCCCTCTCTGACCCTCACCCACATACAGTGCCATAATGCAGCAAAGTGTGTTGTCCTGCCTTGGCGAATACGTAAGGCTCTGCCCCTTACAATGTAACAGGTGCATCGAAAAATTGAAGAAACAAAGAAATATGGCCCAAAAGAAAGAACAGATCAAAACTCCAGAAAAAGAACTAAGTGACACAGAGATAGCCAACCTATCAGATGCAGAGTTCAAAACACTGGTAATCACAGAAATGACTGAGTATAGCTGCAAAATAAAGGAAGAGTGAAGGCTACAAAAAGTGAAATAAAGAAAAATATACAGGGAACCAACAGTGAAGGGAAGAAACTGGGATTCAAATCAACGATTTGGAACAAAAGGAAGAAATAAACATTCAACCATAACAGAAGAAAGAAGAATTCAAAAAAAATGAAGAGAGGCTTAGGAACCTCTGGGACAACTTTAAATGCTCCAACATCCAAATCATAGGGGTGCCAGAAGGAGAAGAGGAAGAGCAAGAAATGGAAAACTTATTTGAAAAATAACGAAGGAGAACTTCCCCACTCTGGTGAAAAAACTAGACATGCAAGTCCATGGCACTCAGTCCAGGACACTCAGGGAGTCCCAAAGAAGTTGGATCCAAGAAGAAACACTAAGAAAGATATATCATAATTATATTACCCAAGATTATAAATAAGGAGAGAATCTTAAAAGCAGCAAGATAAGAGAGTTACCTACAAAGGAGTTCCCATAAGGCTATCAGCTAATTTCTCAAAAGAAACCTTGCAGGCAAGAAGGGGCTGGAAAGAAGAATTCCAAGTCATGGAAGGCAAGGATCTACATCCAAGATTACTCTATCCAGCAAAGCTATCATTTAGAATAGAAGGGCAGATAAAGTGCTTCACAGATAAGGTCAAGTTAAAGGAGTTCATCATCACCAAGTCCTTAATATATGAAATGTTAAGGGACTCTTCTAAGAAAAAGATTAAAAAAATATGAACAGTAACATGACAACAAGTTCACAGTTATTAACTGAACTGAAAACAAAAACAAAAACAAACTAAGCTAACAACTAGAAAAGGAAGAGAATCACAGAAATGGAGATCACATGGAAGATATCCGCAAGCTGGAGGAAGGGGGAGAATGGGGGAAAGGTACAGGGAATAAGAAGCATAATAGTAGGTACAAAACAGACAGGAGGAGATAAAGAATAGTATAGGAAATGGAGAAGCCAAAGAACTTGTATGTAAGACCCTGAACATGAACTAAAAGGCAGGGAATGCTGGAAGGAATGGGGGTACCTGGTGGAGGGGAATTATGGGGAGAAAAAAGAATGGGACAACTGTAATAGCATAATCAATAAAATATACTTAAAAATAAAATAAAACATTAAAAAATAAATAAAGGGAAAAAAGATGCAATAACTGACTAGTCAGGGGCACTGACCTCTTTTCCTTCAGGTTGACAAAAAAATGACAACAGTCCACACAAAATGGCCATCTGGTGTGAATGAATCAAAATTATAGCATTTTTTGCCAGGTAAAAACTGGTTTTTTTGGTGTGTTGCAAAATGACTAGTCTATGTATGCCATGAGGTGAAAAAGGTTGAAAATCACTGATCTAAGTATTTAGACACATTTTATTCCTATTGAACTAAGTTTTAAGAATAAACACTAGAATTTAACAAAGAAACTTTTAAACTTTTGTTCACTTTTAATAATGAGTGAAGACCGTACATAAAGAAAATTTCAACTTGCTCTTCTAGTCAATAAGTTTTGTTCAAAACTTGGAGCCGAAACTTTTAGCACATGCTTTGGTTGAGAACTTGCAGTGTTTAAAATATGTATATATTACCCAATACAAAAGGATCAATTGATTGCCCAACTCATGGGCTTTTCTGATGGGTAACATGAACAAAAATGCAGATACACAAAGGCAGAATTCTGAAACACTGATTACATGTGCAGATTTTATATGTAGAAATAGGTTCAGACAATGGAAAGTAACTGCAAAAAGCACTGGTATTCTATTAATTCCAGGACAACATGGAACAGACTCACTTGACCCTACTCCTCCCTGTAAAGCACAACTAAATGCCTTAGAAATAATTAAATGGATAATGATAAAATGCCTCTGAAAAGTGGAAAGAAAAGGGTAGACTGCCTAGGGACCTCAAGATTGAGGAATAACAACACAGAATTACCTGAGTTTTCTTTTTATTATCTATATATCCTGCAATATGTGCCAGAAAGGCCAGGGACCTGTCCTACTCCCTAAACCCAGAGCAGTGTTGGCTAGACTCCCGCTGCATACTTGCAGAATCAGCAGCCAGATTCACAGCAGCAGTAGTGTCAGCTGGGTTCCTACCTGACACATGCAGTAGCAGAGGCTCTAATTGGCGGCAGTAGCAATGTTATCAAAAGCTAGCCAGGAACCAATCCCCAGAACTTCACACCTGGAAGAGCAGTGGCTAAATCCACAGCAATGTCTGTAGGGCCATTTTCCCATACTTGGAATAACAGTGGGCATGGACTACCGAGGCATCGGCAGTGTCCCTGCTCCACACCTGGGACAGCTGCAGGCCTAATCTACTGTCGTGGCAGCAACCATAGGCCAACACTTCCTAAACTTCCTATCCAACATCACCGGGGAACGCAGGCAGGACTTGCAGGGATTGTACAGGAGAGCCAGTGGAGCCAGCAGAATAAAGCCAATCAGAATAGCACTGCAAGGATTTAGAAAAGTAAACTGTCATTAAACTATAACTCACATAAGGAGTCCAGGACGTACACTCTAAATCTAAACAGGATAACAGCGTGCTGAAAGAGAGTCAAATGCCTAATCTCTTCAAAGAGCTCTCTGTGTAACTGAATGCTCTGACCTTTCGATTTTTCTAAGGCACTAGGCAAAAGTTTGTCCTCATACACCACTGGCTTTCTCTCCAGATCATGTTTTAGGGTCTTCTGCAGTCTGAATAAGCTCAGAATTTTCCAAATCAAGTCCTCCTGGATCATTTTGGTTAAACAGTTCATCCTTCAATTTACTTCTTCCCTCTCAAATTTTACTATAAGCAGCAAGAAACCAAGCCAAACCTTCCATACTTTGCTCAAAAATGTGTTAGCTTAATAAAAATCAAAGTTCATCACTTGTAAGTCCTGTTTCCGTATCACTGTAGGACAATTCAGCTATGCTTCCTGCCACTATGTAGCAAGAATCCCCTTTCCCCATTTCCTTTTGAGTCCTTACCAACTGTGCTTTTAAAAGTCCATATTTTACCAAGTCTTTTTATGAAGATTTAGATATTCTCTTTGACTATATAGGTTTTCTCTAATGTGCTCCTCATTTCCTTTCTGAGCTCTCACTTGCAGTGTTGAACATCTAACATTCTACTAAGAGTCTGCTCAAGGAAATCCAGAATTTTCAAAAATCATTCTCCTCAATATTGTTCCAGCCTCAACCCATCACCCCATTCCAAATCCACTTCCACATTTTTAACTATTTGTTATGGCAGCATCCCACATGTCCTGCTACCACATTCTGTATCAGTTTCCTGAGGCCACTGTAACAAATTATCACATACTGCGTAGTTTAAAACAGAAATGTATTCCATCATAGTTCTGGAGGCTGGACATTTGAAATCTGTTTCACTAAGCCAAGATCAAGTTGTTTGTAGGGCTGCATCCCTTCTGGAGACTTCAGGGGAGAACCTGTTTCTTTTTCCCAGGTTCTAGAAGCTGCCAGCATTCTCTGACACACAGTCCCTTCCTCCATTTTCAATGCAACCATTCCAACCTCTGCTTCCATTGTCCCATCTCTTTCTTTTGCTGTGACCTTGACTCCTGTTTATAAGTACTCTTATGAATACCAAGCCCCCAGAATAATCTCCCCACCTATAAGGTCCTTTTATCATGTAAAGTATGATACTCACACATTCTGAGGATTAGGTCATGGACATCTTTTCATGGCCTTTATTCACCACTCTCAATCACCTTGGCACAATTAACTCGAAAGTGACATTTACAGAACATTACACCTAGCATTCTTTTCAAGTATACATGAAACATTCACCAAACAAAACTGTACCTTGGACTACAAAAATAAGCAACAATTAACTTTCAAGTTTGAAATTTTACATAGTATGTTCTCAGACCAAAATGAAATTGGGTATACCTAGAGAAGCACCAAATGTTTGGAAACTAAACACACACTTCAAAATAGTCAAAGAACGTGAGTCAAAGAACAATACCATGAGGGAAATCAGAAATTATTTGAACTGATAGAAAACAAAAATACAATTTATCAAATATATCATCTTCTGCACTGAGAAGGTGCTAAGATACAAGAAAAAGCAGTGCTTAGAAGGAAATTTATAGCTTTAAATATTTTCCGGTAAAAAATTAATGCTCTTTCTCTCTTAAGAAGCTGGAAAAAGAAAAAAATTATATCCAATGTAAGAGAAAGATACTAATAAAAAATAGAAAAGATACAAGTGGTAGAGAGTTAATAAGATCTTAAAATTCCAAGCAAGACTGATTAAGGGAAAAACAGCTTATAAGTATCAGAAATGAAATAGAGTATATCACTACAGACCTACAAATATTAAAGACAAGGGAATTTAATTTTATCAAGTTTTATGCTAAAATATTCAACAACTTAGATAAAATGAACAAATTCCTTCCAAAAAATAGCTTACAAAACTGATACAAAATGAAATTTAAAAAATCTGAATTGCCTTACACCTATTCATTGAATTTTGAAGAGAAAGTTTTCCTATAAAGAAAGCTCAGAGGTGGATAGTATCAAACATTTAAGGAAGTAATAAAAATCTTACACACTTTCAAAAAACAGGGGAAGGAATACTTCTCAATTCATTTATTGAGGACAGCATAAATATGATACCAAAATGAATAAGGACACTACAAGAAAAAATAAATCCAGTGAATATATACTGAAGATTACATTTGAACTTTATATAAAAATATAAACAGACACTAAACTCTACTTAATGACACCTATGTTAACATGTTTTATGTGTACATTGCAAAAGTGTATTTTGATACAAAATATATTTGTACTTAATGTATCATATATAAAGATGGCTTAACGGATGACTAGATTGACAGATAATGAGAAAAATAAATATATTAAAATAGCAAAGATAGAATTTAGGTGCTGAGTATACAAGGGTTCACTGTAAAATTATTTCAACTTTGCTGTATATGTATCACCATGATAAAATGGGGGGGGGCAGCCTAGGCAATCAGAAATCCCCTCTCTACTTACTTTATTAAAGTAATACATGTGGCATTTACTTTTGGTTACCTAAGGGTATCTTCCCCAGAGATAAAGTTACAGGAACATTCCAAGTATCAATTTATTATCTTTTAATACCTCTGAGTTTGGAAACACATTCATTCCTTATAATCCAACAACTATAATGTGGGCCAAAAAAGTTAGTAAAACTCCTATGTGCTTATACTAACCTTACTGTCTGTATTACTGGGTGACATGTTTGGATCCAAACAATTCCTTTCAGATAACAATACTTTTTTCATGCGCCTTTGAAGTTTTGCTACTCTTGCCTAGAAGAGAAAAACAAGTAAATATGTAACCAGAGTACTAAAAATATAGAGAGATGGAGAGAAAACTAATTTCCAAAGCAGTTTTGAGAGACTTGAGCATACACCCAAATAAATCAGAAATTCTTACATAAGCCAAAGAGCTAAATCCTACTGATGAGTGGATAAAGATGTGGTATATATACAGTGGAATACTATCAGCCATTAAAAAAGACAAAATACTGTTATTTGTGACAACATGGATGAACCTTCAGGGTGTCAAAGCTAAGTGAAATATGTCAGACAGAAAATGCCAAAATTGTATTAATTTCACGCAGACAAAAACCAAACAAAACAAAAACAAACTCTTAGCTAGGGGCAACAGATTAGTGGTTACGAGAAGGGAAGGGTGGGTCAGAGGAGGGTAAAATGGGTAAATGGGTGCAAAGTATGGAGATGGATAGAAACTAGACTTTTGACGGTAAGTGAACTAAAACATATACAGATACTGAATTACAATGCTGTACATCTGAAACTTTATATAATGTTATAAACCAATGTTAACTCAATAAAAAAAATCATGTTTGATGCTAGTATGACATTCTAGAATGGAAAATAAAAACACAAAACTTCTAAATGGTCCATAATAAAATTAATGTTGGTAGAAACACCAATCAGCAAATAACCCTAAAACACATACACACACACACACAAACCCCCCCAGCCCTTGAAACTGCTTGTATATGCTCTAATACAGAATATATTTTGAATTAAAAGAAACTACCTGTGTATTAAGCCTGTCAATTGACACAGAATAGCTGACATTTCTAAAAGTATTTGTCAAGGGCCAATATTGCTGTGATATAATCAATTCTTTACCTATAGAAATCTGGTAAATCAGGCTTGTGGCCAGGGATATTTGGGTCTGCTTTATTGTTTTCCTTTCCTAACATATAAAATATCACCAAATTTTACTTTTTAAAAGGACTCACGTGAAATCAAATGAAATTAGAAACTTACGATGAGTTCATCAGCTATTGCTTCATGTTTATTCCTGCACTGTATCTTCCCAATGCGTTCGGTCAATTCTCTCAGTTTGTTATCAAATAGTTTGTAATTTATACTATAGATCTCCTGTTGAATCAAATGTCTGACCTAGAATTTTAAAATAAAAACCAAAACACCCCACGTTTCAAATTTAAAAGCAATTTTATTCTCTACTGCTTAAAAAATAGTTTTGCTCTCTTCTGGATTTTCTGTAACCAATATACTTATATATTTATATTTATATTATTACACCAGTAAGTTTTATAAAACTTGAATATCAAATTCAGCAAAACACACCTAATAAATTTACTCTCCTAGAGCATATTTTAGTTTCCTATAGTTTCAGTTGAATTCCACAACACATATTAAAGGGCAATAAAAGCCTATATCCCATTTATATTTTTTAATGACCATAACTTTAACCTACTGTTCCATTGAAATGAACTCCACTTATCTGAAAAACAACCCAATGAAAATGGTTAATTGGTCCCTAGTAGAGATCTAGCAAATCATGAAAGTTTGACCTTTGACTCTGCCATTATCAGTTATATGACCTTTGGGTAGTCACAACATCTCTGAGCTTCATTTTCCTTGTTCACAAATGGGTAGGTGATACAATATTGAACAAGAGATGCTCATAGGATTTTTATAAGAACATGCGGAAGAGCTCCAAAAGATAAAAAACACAGAATTGATATGAAAGGAACTAAACATACAAGATAATCTTTATAAATGCAGTTTTATAGAGGGTGACTTATTGTTAAAATTGCAGGGACAATTATGTGGTGTTATGTTATCTGGCATAATGCATGCCATTCTAAGAGATCGTGATAGCTGTAACATGAAATACTGATGCATTTCATTATCCGGGTGTTTTTTAGAAAACAGACTGGCCTATTTTCAAGAAGCATATTTAATCTCAGTGCCCAATGATATGAACAGCTCTGATTAGAGATACATTCAGAAACATCTACTGTAGTTATTTGGTCAATGTGTATGGTTTTGTAAGCAACTTTTGTAACAGAGAAGGTAGTCTATCATAACAAAATCTGTCATAATACATTTAAAGTATTTAATAGCTATATTTACAACTTTATCCTATTACTTGCTTCTTGGTGCTCAAAACTGAAACACAAAGTTTCCACCTTAAACTCTTTTATACTGATATCACCTAGATGATTTAGTCACATATTCGGCAATTTTGATTATTCTCAAGGATTTTCCTTCTCATTTTCAATTGCTCTTGCTCTTCGACACTATTTCTACTTGATTTCTTCTGTAATGCTTCATTAACATTTCTTCAACAGTTTCTCAACATTAGACATGATTGTCATTACTTTCACAACTCTTAAATACTTGATTAAATTAGTAAGTGCTTAAAATATGTTATGTAAATAAATACTTAAAACACATACTATTTTCACTGACAGCCATTGTCTGTCACCCATGTGTGGTTTTTAAGGATTATCACATGCTTGCAGGTTCACTAGCTGGGGTCAGTATGTGAAGTTCATACACAGATGAACCTTGGAGAAAGATCTGTTTTGAATATGCTAATACTGTTTTGATGACAAGCAAAAGCCACATAGTGTTTGTCAAACTTCCCTGGTGAGGAAGAACCACATGGATACTTGTTATAATCACAAATTCCTAGGCCCTCTCCTGTATTCACCAAACAGATTTTCCTAGAAAGGGGACTGAAAAATTATATAATTGACAAGTACCACTTGTTTCTTATCAGTTAGGTTTGACAAAAGAGCAGCCTAAAACAACAGTCTTCAACTATTTCTTGAGTGAGCCCAAGAAACCACAATTTAAACAAGTACTCCTGGTAATTCACATTGAGGCAGACTCTGATAACTTGATTATTTTGGATTGAATGCCACCAAGGGGTAACTATTCTTGCTTAGGTTGACATTTGTTCTCATTTAGTGGTGGTGTTCCTCATACAGAAGGCAGACAGAAGGATAACCTCCACCAAATACCTCCTGAATGTCTTCTACCAATAGTAATATGTCCAAATTATAAAATCGGATGGAAGTCCTAGGTCCAATTTGGAGATGACAAAGTGGCCTAAAGAATGGACTAAGACTGGCAATTATATATCCCCAATATGCCTCAACTTTCTAAGATGGTGGGAAGAGTAACAAACTTGGGTATTAGAATAAAAACCCCTCTACTTCAGTAATTTAATCGGAACCAACTAGGCAAAGATTCTTAAGAAATCTCAAAAGAAGAGTCACCAGCTCCAGGACTCTCTCAGTAGGGAAGAACAATGTCAGAATGGGAGACCCTATTCTACTGGGATTCAATAAAGAAAAAAACATGAAGTTTATGTAATTTAGATGCAGTTTAGAAAGTTTACTGTTTGGACAGGAATCAAAACATCAAATGAGGGTAGGCTAGCCTAGTAATTTAGAGATAGGTAGAAAGATAGGAATTAGCTAAAACTCAAGTTGTCTCTGGAGATTGTGCAAGAAACTTCCAAGTAGGGGATGGATGGAGGTAGAGTGCGAAGATAAATTACATTCCTTAAACATCACTGGGAAGGACTATTTTCTGTGTCAACTTGGACCAAGTATTTTGTGAGGCAGATAACAGTGAATGAAAACCCTCATTTTTCCATGCCATTGAAGTGAACACTTTCAAGGATTACTTTGTATTTATGTGTCCATATTTCTGAATTCAGTCACCAATCACTGGGAATAAGCCACAGTGATAATCACCAACCTTTTGCTTAAACTACATCCAATGCTTACCATAATTATGCTACCTCTTCCCTGTAAACAACAGAATATTTACATATTTTTTATTAGTGTCTCTTTTGGTCTTCCTGGAAGAGAGTAGGAAGTAGAAAGGGAAAACTGTTGACTCATCTGTTAAGCTGGTTCTGTATGAGTATTTCAAAAGACTTTCCAGGTATTATGCGAATACATATTTTCACAACATATAACTATGTAATTGTAATGGTCTGTTTTAAAAAACAGTAGTGCTTTCGTTTCTCATTAAGTTAACAGGATAGTTTGAATTGGGACCTTTTTTTGTTCCATTACAGCCATCAAGGCATTAATTTACTACCTAATGACTTTTAGTTGTGGCATTCTAGTGGTAAATACGCACAGTAAAATAGGAAAACATGGTGATTAAAACAGGACCTACTAAAATTGAATCTCATTACACTTAAACTCAGAATTGATCAGACATGTATGGAAATTCTAATACAATGAGATGATATGGGGCAAGAATGAAAAGCAAAAGATGCATTTAATGATACTAGAAAGCAAAATGTCAGCTAATAACAGCATATCTGTGTAAACTTGGAAATTAGGGCACGCAAACCTGAATATAACAGGACTTTGCAATGAACTTTTGGTTTGTCTTGAGTCTAGGAAATTGTGATCAATTGTGATAATGTCTACAAACAGCTATAGATGCAGACCAAAGAACACCATCACCAGTACAAAATAGATTTTTCAGCAAAGCTCAAGGTCATGCAGTATCTGACTCAAAAAGAGATTTAAGCCCCTTCTCTTTCTACCACAGCACTCTACCTTGGTTACTCTACATTGGATCATTCTCAAGAAACTAGCAATATTTTGGAAATGTAAGTAATTTTCTTCCCCTAATAACTCCATCTGCTAATTCAGTTTTAATATACCAGTTTTGCATCAAGTGAAAGTCATCTGTACTAAGTCATTATGGAGATTAATTAAATTTTACCATCTTTAATCAAATGTAAAAGTTTCTGACGCAAATATTTAAGTACCAATATTTTACCTGTTCCACCAATGCTGTTTGCTTTTCCAGACCTACACAAATATTTTCATTAATTTGCTCTGAAGTTTTCATGCGCTTAACATTTTCTTTGTTTTCTGAAAACATCCTCTTCTTTTGATTATGGCCTTGGGGAGATGGAGAGATCAGAGATAAAAATATTCCTTCTAATGAAGGAAACAGGGAAATTTTCTAATTTAGGAACCCTCTAAGAAAATGAAAAAACTAACATGTGATTATGGCAGCAGTTTTTAGAAAATGCAATTGTATAAAAAATTGTGACGATCTTTTTTTTTTAATGAATATCCTAGGTAGGGTTCTGGTCTCAGATACACGTTCCCTCCAACCTTATTTAATACACATGTAACATCTACTTAACACTGACAAAAACCAAATAAATTGTATCATTTAATCCTCAATATATTTATAGTTACTTAAGTGGTCACAATATTTTTATAAACAGTTACTTAGGCAGTCCTACATATTTTAACAGGTGATCCTATTTTTAAGCAATTTTAAATTCATCTTGTTCAATGATCATTCTGTATCCTAGACAAAAACACAAGATTTATCCTAAAAAGTCATTTTTTTCTTATATTTCATTAAATTACAAAAACACCCTACTTCTAATGAAATATACTTTAGGTATTTTAATGATTTCATAACCCTAAAGCTTCACTGGTTAATTATTTGATGTGTTTCACTCTACACACACACGTATGTACATGTGTATATATTCTCACTATATATCAGGACAAACTTGGCATGTGATTTACAGGTCAATTCTATGAAAAATAAAATGGGTTCACCAACAATTAAAAAAAAACCCACACTCTCTTTCAACTAACCTATTAATCTAATAAATAAAACTTCAAAATAAAAAAGGATATAGGTGCCAAACAAATGCCATGAACTACCTTTTGATTTTTTTGCACTCTCATGGAAAAGTGACTGATTTCTTCTTTGACAGAATTTACTTCCCTTTGGACATAGAAGATACCATTTCCCCACCCCACCAAGAATGGTTCAGAAATAAGATACTCAAATAATTATCGTCATTGTCTACTTTTTTCCCTATATAGGGTGGAGAAAAAGTACATTTACAGTTGTGAGTATGCAAAACACAGTTTACTCCTGTACAATTATTGATTGTTGTATTATTTCCTATGGGAAAAACTATAAACCTACTTTTTCCCCTCCCTGAATGCACTGTTTCTACATTTGAGACTATAAAATCCCCCCAAAGAGTGATTACTTTGATTTGCACAAAAGGTGTACAAGTATACACTTACTGTTACTCCTATCTGTGTCAAGTGACGACAGCCATGTTGAGTCTGTATTTTCACAATCTGAAATGCTGGAATGACAGGCTCTACAGGATTCTTCACCTTTCAAACTGTCAGCAGCACAGTTACTAGAAATGATTGAATTCACCACCATAGGTGTTTTATCAACAGGGACAAAATGGGTTTCTGAACTTAAAGTCAAAATGTCTTTTTGCCTTTGATAATGTGTTTCTAATTGGGAAACCATCTTATCAATTCTCTTATCATCCAAGGTATTGATTACTGTGGACTCTGGCATTTGAACTATACCACTCAATACACTGTGTGGATCACTAATGGATTTCAGATTATAATCCACTTTGTGTTGTTCAAAAAAGGATCTTGTTACATTTGCCTGATATTCAAAATGGTTTTCAGAAGTGTTTTGTGAGTCTTTTGCATTTTGTGTAGACAGTTTCCTGGAAGATTCTATTGGTTTACTTGGCTTTTGGTAAAGGCATAAAACTTGTTCTTCAATGTACTGCAATCTTGTTTCCAAACCAAATTCTAGTGGTTTTATTACATTCAGAGAAACAACATTACTTTTTTGTGAGCATATTGAATTTTTGGTAGAGCCCAATAAGGGAGCATCATTTTCAGAATGTCTACACTTGTTATTTATGACACCAATACTTGAATTCTGATTATCACTTGACACATTATTCCCAATTGCTGCTGTTTTCAGTGCTTCAACATTCTTTGACTTATTGAGGATCTCTATTTGCTTCCGGCAACTGGCAGGCATTGTTTTTTTTGCTTTTAATATCTTCCGTTTACTTCTATCTGGACTTGCCATCTTTCATATCCTAGAATTTAAGATAGCATATTTAAATGCATTTCTCCAGAAGACTAAAGCTAACATTTATTTATAATATTAAAACAATGTTGACTTAAAATAGAATAAAATACGTAGGAATAAATTTAACCAAAACCTGTACTTGGAAAATTATAGAAAGAAAAAATTACACCAAAGAAAGAAATCGAAGAAGATACAAATAAGTGGAAGCATATACAACGTTCATGGATAGGAAGAATTGACATCATTAAAATGTCCAGAGTACCCAGAGATCTACATACTCAGTGCAAATTCTATCAAAATACCAATGACACATTTCACAGAAACGGAACAAATATTGCTAAAATTTATATGGAACTACAAAAGACCCTGAGTACCAATAGCGATCTTGAGAAAGGAGAACAAAGTTGGAGGAATCATGCTATCTAATATCAAACTATACTATAAGCTACAGTAATCAAAACAACAGGATACTGACATAAAAACAACAAAGTTCCAGCCAAGATGGAGGCATCAGCAGAAACACTTCGCTTCCGTGCACAACCAAAAGAAGGATAACCAATTTAAAAACAATAAACAGCCCTGGCAGATGTAGCTCAGTGGACTGACCACAGGCCTGTGAACCAAAGGGTTGCCAGTTCAATTCCCAGTCGGGAACGTACCTAGCTTGCAGGCCAGGTCCCCAGTGGGGGGCATGCAAGAAGCAACCACACACTGATATTTCTCTCCCTCCCTTTTCCTCTCTCTAAAAATAAATAAATAAAATCTTTAAAAAAAAAACAATAAGAAACCACAACTGACAGAAATCAAACTACATGGAACTCCAACAACCAAGGAGTTAAATAAACATTCATCCAGACTGGTAGGAGGGGTGGAGATGGTAGCGGGAAGGAGAGGATCCCCGATAAGGCAGTGGACCACGTGTGCTAGGTAGGGCTGGCTGACTGGGAAACTAAAGACTCAAAACCTCTAACTGTAGAATACTGTGAGGGTTGTGAAGGCGGGAGAAACTCCCAGTCTCAACACGAGAGTTTGTTGGAAAGTGGGGCTAGAGTGGAGCGAGCCAGCAGCATTGTTTCCTCTCTGATGCCTCCCCCACAGACAGTGCCACAATGCAGCAAAGAGAGTTGCCCCACCCTGGTGAATATCTAAGACTCTGCCTCCTTAAAACATAACAGGTGTGCAGAGACAAAGAAATATCACCTAAATGAAAGAACAGGTCAAAACTCCAGAAAAACAACTAAGTGACAAGGAGATAGCTAACCTATC
Organism: Desmodus rotundus; assembly: GCF_022682495.2. Lineage (NCBI taxonomy): Eukaryota > Metazoa > Chordata > Mammalia > Chiroptera > Phyllostomidae > Desmodus > Desmodus rotundus. The sequence goes on along the minus strand of NC_071387.1, from coordinate 106,665,496 downwards.
TGATACAGAATTCAAAACACTAGTAATCAGGATACTCACAGAATTAATTGAGCTCAGTCACAAAATGAAGGAAGAAATGAAGGCTACACAAAGGAAATAAAGGAAAATATACAAGAAACCAAGAGTGAAGGGAAGGAAACTGAGACTCAAATTAATGATTTAGAACAAAAGGAAGAAATAAACATCCAACTGAAACAGAATGAAGGAATAAGAATTCAAAAAAAATGAGGAGAGGATGAGCAACCTCTGGGACAACTTTGAATGTTCCATCATCCAAATCATAGGGGTGCCAGAAGGAAAAGAGGAAGAGCAAGAAATTGAAAACTTATTTGAAAAAATAATAAAGGAGAACTTCCCCAATCTGGCAAATGAAGTAGACTTCCAGGAAGTCCAGGAAGCTCAGAGAGTCCCAAAGAAGTTGGACCCAAAGAGGAACACACCAAGGCACATCATCATTATATTACTCAAGATTAAAGATAAGGAATTTTAAAAGCAGCAAGGACACAATTATCTATGAAGGAGTGCCCATAGGACTATCAGCTGATTTCTCAAAAGAAACCTTGCAGGCAAGGAGATGGAAAGAAGTATTCGAAGTCATGAAAGGCAAGGACCTACATCCAAGATTATTGTATCCAGCAAAGCTATCATCTAGCATGGAAGGGCAGATAAAAGTGCTTTCTGGACGAGGTAAAGTTAAAGAAGTTGATCATTACTAAGCCCTTATTATATGAATGTTAAAGGGATTATGTAAGAAATAGAAAGAGATAAAAACTATGAACAGTAAAATGACAACAAACTCATAACTATCAACAACGGAACCTAAAAACAAAAACAACGAAAACAAGTAGAACAGGAACAGTATCACAGAAATGGAGATCACATGGAGGGTTATCAGTGGGGAGGGAGAAGGGAAAATGGGGGAGGGAAAGGTACAGGGAGTAATAGGCATAATTGGTAGGCATAAAATAGACAGGAGAGTTTTAGAACAGTACAGGAAATACAGAAGCCAAAGAACATATAGGTACATTCCATGGACATGAACTAAGGGGGGTGAGGAATGCTGGAGGGTGGGGGGTGCAAGGTGGAGGAGGGACAAAGTGGAGAAAAATTGGGACAATGGTAATTGCATAATCAATAAAATATAATTTAAAAAAAAGACACATAGATCAATGGAACAGAACAGAGAACCCAGAAATAAACACACAACTGTAAAGCCAATTAATATTTAACAGAGGAGGCAAAAACATATAATGGGTTAAAGATAGTTTATTCAATAAATAGTATTGGGAAAATTGGACAGAGTTATCCATAGACTCTGCCCTAGTTGGTTAAATTTGTCTGTGTACTCATGCAATAAAAATCATTGTTTAGCTAGAAAAAAAGGACTACTTCAATACTTCCAGTTAATATGACAAAATAACTAAATGACATATTTGCCTACTCCCATGACCGCATCAAAATTGTAATTAACTTATTCAACAACTATCACTGAGAACCACCTGAAGACTACCTTAACAGAAGTCCTATAACTAAAAATATAAAGAAGCCACAAAGAGACTGATAAAAGGGACAAGAATAAAAGGGTATGGGCAGGAACCACAGTCATGGTGTGGAAATTAAGAATCAGAGAGATATCTATTCTGGCCAGGTGGCTCATTTGGTTGGAGCATCATCTGGAGTGTTGCAGATTCAGTTGTAGGTTCAGTTCCTGGTCAGGATACAAACCCAGGTTTCAGGTCTGATCCCCAGTCAGACATGTACAAGAGGCAACCAATCAATGTTTTTCTCTGACATTTATGTTTCTCTCTCTCTCTCTAAATATCAATAAAAGCATACCCTCGGTTGAGTATTAAAAAAAAAAAAGAAACATATCTCAGCTGCAGAGAATCTCCAAGAAGCACAGGGTGCCAGCCCCACACCTGGCTCAAAAGCCCAGAGCGAAAGTGATGGGAAGAGGAGAGCTCATAACATGTGGCTGTAAAAACCAGCAGGGACTGCATTTGAGATGGACAGTTGCTGGAGTCCTAGGAGTTTCTCAAGTAATATCACCTCTTCCCACACCAACTTGCTCACTCACAAACTCACATGCTCTGTGCTCCAGTGCAGGGGTGGCAGCTCAAAGAGCACCAGAAACATTCAGAGAAAAGCTGAACTGACCGGTTTCAGGCAAAGGCTTGAGGGTCAGGGGCAACGGAAGCTCTTTCTGGGAGTGAAAGTGCTGGCAAGTACCACTATTCCTTTGTTCAGCCTTAGTCTCACCCAGTTGGCAGGTGCAGACAAGTGCCAAATCTGAGATCTCCCTTAACCTGTCTATCTAATAATGTTTTCCCAGCCATGGTCATTCCTTGAGACTCTGTTCCACCTAACTCACCTACCTGGCCCGAGCTGCTTCCAAAGGCTTTTCCACATAAGTGGCATTGGGTTGTGGACTTTCCTGAAAGGCCTACAAACTGCAAACAGCAGTTTGAGTCATTGTACCCTGTATCTCTTGCTAATTGGCCCCAAAGCTGGCACAAGTGGTGACTGGTCTCAACTTGCATTGTGACTCTCATCAGGTGGCTCCAAGCCTATTAAAAAGCTGAGACCAGGTTGCCTTGCAACATAGCTTCACTTAAGGGGCCAGAACCCGATACAAGTGGCAGGTGGCCTCAGCTCACATTGTGGTGCCCACACCAAAGCATCTGAAGCCTGCAATTAGTAAAAGTCAGCCTCAGTTTTCAGAATAGCCTTGACTCTTGAGCCAAGAGCTTCCAAGCCCAGCACAAGCAGCAACTAACTGCAGATCACTTTGTAGCTCCCACCAGGTGGCCCTACCTGGGCACAAATGATGGCTAACCTGGACTGCATTGAAGCCCTCCCAAGAGACCCCAGAAACAACAGAACCAGTTGCCAGCTTCCAATCACACCAGAGCACCATCCAGCTAGCTCCAAAAGTGACACATCCAAAGGGAGGACTCAGCTAACTCTAGGGCCCTACTAACTCGACTCTCCTGAGGAGTCAGCCCACACAAAATAATTTGGCTGCTATAGTCACAACCAGTCCTCAAAGCCAGATAGCCCAAGGGTCAATCAAACCCACTGATTTACCAATAGCAATCAAGACAACTACCACAGGAAGACACACACAGAAGCCAAACAAGAGTACCCACTTAAGGTGAAGAGGGAGACCATATCAGTGGGCTTCATACGTCATCTACTATATAAGGCCATTCTGGTCCTGGCTCAGTGAATTGAGCACCAGCCTGTGAACAAAAAGGTTGCTGGTTCGAGTCCCGGTCAGGGCACATGCCTGGGTTGTGGGCCCGGTGTTTCTCTCCCTCTCTTTCTCCCTCCCTTCTCCTCTCTCTAAAAATAAATAAACAAAATCTTAAAAAAAAAAGTAAGGGCATTCTGCGAAGTCCAGGAGATGTAGCAGACCTACCCAATATATACAGAAACATGAAAGTTAGTCAACCAAAATGAGGAGACAAAGAAACATGTCCCAAATGAAAGAAAAAGTCAAAATTCCAGAAAAAGATGTAAATGAAATGAAGACAGGAAATATGCCAGATACAGAATTCAAAACACTCATTATAAAGATGCTTAATAAACTTAGAGGAAAAATAGAGAACTGAGCAAGAACTTCCACAGGGAGAGTCAGAAATAAAGACTACAGTAACTGAAATGCAGAATATATTATAGGGAATCAACAACAAAGGATGAAGCACAGGACTGAATAAGCAATCTAGAAGACATGGTAGTGGAAACCACCTAATCTGAACAACTAAAAGAAAAAATAATTTAAAAAATTAAGATTGTTTAAGGGATTTTTTGGGACAACATGAGCTTACCCACATTCACCTTATAAGGGTGCCTAACGAAAAGAGAGGGCAAGCAAGGCATTGAAAACCAATTTTAAGAAATAACAACTCTAACTTGGTAAAGGAAACAGACACACAAGTTCTAAAAGTGCGGAGTCCCAAACAATATGAACCCAAAGAGGCACATGCAAAGACAGATCATAATTAAAATGTTAAAGGTTATGGACAAAATGGGGTCAAGATGGTGGCATAGGTAAACACAGCTCGCCTCCTTGCACAGCCACATCAACTAAAATTTTACAACTAAAATACAGAACAATGATCACTCAGAACTGTCAGATATCAAGTTGAATGGAAGTCTGACAACTATGGAATTAAGGAAACCAAATCCATCCAGACTGAAAGGTGGAGACATGGAACAGGCTGGTTCCACATCCACATGTGGTCGACAAAAATTTGGGAGGGGTATCTCAGGAGTGAGGAGTCCCAGCCCCACACCAGAGCCCCTAGACGAGGGTTCTAGTGGTAGGAAGATAAGTCCCCATAACCTCTGGCTGCAAAAACCAGTGGAGATTGAGTCAGGGGAAGAAACTTCTAGAGTCCCAAGCAATTACTCTTAAAGAACCCACACATGGACTTAATCAGAATAATTCCGTCTGAGCTCTAGCACCTGGGTAGCAGCTTGAAAGGTACTGTGGCATAAAGGGAGAAACTGAAGTGCCTGGCATCAAGGTGACAGCTGAGGGACAGCTTTCTCCAGACAGAAAGGTGAGCAGAGGCTGCTGTCGATTTCTGACTCCCGCCACCCCCAAAAGAACAACAGAGCTGGCAGGCTGGTGCCATATCTTAGACTCCATCAATGGCTAAAACTGTTCACCCTACCCTGAAGATCCTCAGAGACTCCATTCCACCCAACCTACTTTTTATATGAATGGTTGGTCTTAGCTCATGCTTCACAATTTTTTAAATCCTACCAAACATGCAACAGTAGTCCTCAGTGAGACCACGCCCACCATACCTCTTGCTAAGGGGTCCCAGGCCCAGCACTAGTAGCAACCAGATGAGTTTCATAGCTTGACTTCCCCTGGGAATCTCTAAACACTGCAAAAGTAGCAGCTGTCTCAGATTACTTTATAGGCAGGGTGGCCCCAGGCAAAACACAGTGGGGGCTAACCTTGGCCTGTACCACCTGGGAAACCCTAGAGCCTGCACATCCAGTGGACAGTTACAGACCATGTCAGAGTACCACTACCCTGCCCCTGCACAGCTGATCCTCCACGGAGAGCAAAGGTTGATGGTCAGTGGTCATAGCCAGTCCTTGCCTGGGTAAATCCCTCCCATTGACCTGCCAACAGCAATCAAGGCTCAACTACTAGAGGAAGATGTCCTCAACCCAGATGAAGCGCACACTTCAACTAACTAGCTTGGGTGATAGGGGAGGCTGTGCCACTGGACCCTACAGGACACCTACTACATTAGGCCACATTACCAAAACACGGAGTCATAGCAGCTCTACTGAATACATGGAAACAAACACAAGGAGGCTGCCAAAATGAGACAAAGAAACATGGCCTAAATGAAAGAACAGGTAAAAGCTCCAGAAAAAGAAATAAACAGAGAAGATGGTGGTGAAGTGGGGAACTGAGCCCACTTGCTTGTGCTCCTGACTGGGACATTTGGCTGATCTTCTGAAAAACAAAGTGAATAGCCAACATAGTCTTAGCTGATATGAAGTTTGGAATCCAAAATGTGCAGATGACACTTCCAAATGGGCGGTAAGGAGGTTTTATAGGAAAACAGGAAAGGTCTTGGGGCATGGCACCAGAAACCTTGGAGGAGAGCCTGGCCAGTGACAGCAGTGTAGCAGCTCCCTCCCCTCCCAGGGCAGTGAATCCCCAGAACCACACCAGGAGAGACTTAAACGGGTAAAGTCGCTGGGGGGTAGGGGGGAGTAATAGAAAGACAGTAAGCACACCCACTGCTGACTGTACCCAAACTGGAACAGAGGTCGCAGGCTGGCTGGTGCCAGAGGGTGGCGGGGGGGATCCTGGTGGCACCTGGAGCTGGGGGAAGAGGTGAGCTGTGACTGGCTGAGACTGAGATACACTCTGCACTTGTCAGTGAGTTGGAGAATGTGGAAAGCCAGGCAGTGGCACAGAGCGGCAGCATCACCAACAGAGATTTTTTTTCCAAATGGGAACTGACGTGCACTGGGCAGGGATCTTGCATGCACAGCTGCCGGGCCAACAAAGAAGGAGGATCATGGGTGAGATTTGCTCCCACTCAGTGCCCCTCACAGATTATCAGTGGGGTGCAAAGTGAGATGGTTTATCAATGCCAGCATTGTGCAACTGGGTAGACAGTGTGGGCCAAACAGTGCTAGGAGGGTGTGGGCTGCAAACTGGGTACCTATAATTGTTGTAGCCCAGACTGAGTACCCCCATCCCTGCCAAACCACCCTAGAGGGAAAACAGAGCCCATCCCCCAATTTCCCAGCAACAGAGCCTAACTTCCCAGGAGCCAGGAAGATCTGCAAAACTGGCTGGGAAGGCTTAACCAACTGGGGGCTTTTTCTTTTCTTTTCGTTTTTTTGCAAGAGTAAGACAATAAGAACTGGAATTGAGAAAAAAACCAGAGACAGCTCCAGAAAGAAGTCAGAAGGTGACTACCAACAGCTGAGACAGATTTCACCTTGCTTTTCATAAGAACGTGCATTTTTTAAAATTTCTCTTCTTTTTAGTTATTTTTGTTTGTTTTTTTCCCTTTCATATTGATTTTAACTTTTCTCCTTTCACTTCACTCATTCCAAATAACTCACTACTCTTGGGTCTTTTACTTTTTATTCTTTTCATTCATATTATATGTATTTTATCATATTATTGTTATTTCAAATAACACACAACATCTTTCCCTCGTCTTAATCCATTTTGCCATCTTCATGAACTTTGTTACAGTTGTTGTAAACTTTATTTTCTCTCATTAAATGCTATGTTCCTATCCCTTACACTATTTCTCCTCCATCTAACCTCCCATAAGCGCTCTTCCTTCTTAAAAGTGAGCTCACATTCCTTTTTCCCCTGTTATAAGAGTCTTATTTCTTTTCCACCTTTTATAAACAGTGGCTAGTTGGACAAAATACCATGGTTATTGCTGTACTGATCCAACAGAACTCCTATTTGTTCAGTGTTTGTTTGTACTTGGAATCCTATAGCTTACTCCCCCTCTGTTTTATACCATTTCGCCTTCCCCTGCCGCTGATCAGTTGAGGGAGGAATTTAATTTCATTTTTTCCCCCTCTTTCAACCTGGGCTTTATTCCTTACTCTTATTAGTTTGCTTCCCCCATCCTCTCAAAATCATTTTTTTTTACAGTAGACATCTCATATTCACTTTTTGTTTTTGCGCAATATTCTTATTCCCATTCCACCTCTATTAAACTTCATTAAGTGGTCGTTGCTATTGACCCTGCTGTGGTTTTTCTGCGATTTTGATTTTGTTGGTCTATTAACTTTTCAATTTTACTTCAAACCTCATACTATACTCTTCCCTTTTCTTAACCCATTGTTCCCATCATCCTTTTGTGTTTTACTTATGTTTTAAGTTTTGTTCTCTCCCTTTCTTCACCTTGGTTCTATAGCTATTCTTATCAATTCTCCTCCCTCTTACCACTCAATAATATTTTTGCCTCTTTTAGTCATCTCATATTCCCTTTTTCATAGCTTGTAACATATGTAATCTCTCTTCACCTTAATTAATCTCTGCTCAATTGTGGTTGAGATTGCTGATGTGGTAGAGGCGTTCTTTTTGCTGGCATAGGATTGGTTGTCTGGTAATACTGCTTTGTTAACCAACATCTGTACACATAACCCACCAACAAAGAAGCCCCAACAATTAAACTCAAGTACAACAAGACAGCCCACACAAACAGAAGTGCAACCTAGAGTATTTAGACAAGGAGATCAAAGAGACTGCACTACTCAGTACAACAGAACTTCTACTACATAAGCCCACCCCACAAAGACAGGCAGCAAAACAGAGCACCTTGAGATACAGAAACAAACAAAAAGAATCACCTAAAATGGGGAGACAAAGAAAGAAACTGCACTGGAGAGGAATGGAATAATCTCCAGTAAAAGAGATAAATAAAATTGAGGCAAGCAATCTATCAGACAGACTTCAAAAAAATGCTTATAAGGATGTTCAAGGAACTCAGTGACAACTACAAGGAACTGAGTGGGAACTACAACAGCATGAAAAAGGAAATAGAAACTATAAACAAAAACCATGAAGAAGTGAAGAATACAATATCTGAAATAAAAAATACACTAGCAGGAATTACAAGCAGGCTGGATGAAGCAGGGGACTAAATTAGTAAGCTGAAAGACAAGGTAGAAAGAAATACCCAGGTAGAGCAACAGCATGAAAAAAAGACTCAAGCAGTATGAGGATAGCTTAAGGGAACTCTAGGACAACCTGAAACGAAACAACATTTGAATCATAGGAATACCAGAAAGAGAAGAAAAGGAGCAAGTGATAGAAAACCTGTTTGAAAAAAATAATGACAGAAAACTTCCCTTACCTGTAGAGTGGAAAAGCCATGCAAGTTCAGGAAGTACAGAGGGTCTCAATCAATGAACCCAAAGAGGCCCACTCCAACACACATCATAATTAAAATGCCAAATTTTAAAGACAAAGAGAGAATCTTAAAAGCTGCAAGGGAGAAACAGATAGTAACATACAAAGCAGCTCTGATAAGGCTATCAGCTGACTTCTCAACACAAACACTGCAAGTCAGAAGGGAATGGCAAGAAATATTCCAAGTAATGAAAAACAAAGGTCTGCAATCAAGACTACTCTACCCAGCAAGGTGGAAGGTGAAATAAGGAGTTTTCCAAATAAGAGATGGTTAAAAGAATGCACCTCCAAACCAGCATTGCAAGACATGCTAAAGGGACTGCTTTAAGATAAAGGTATAGCGTGAGAGAGGGGAACACAGATACAATATGAAAAATTGTAATGAAGAAGTACCTTTCAGTAGTAACATTAAATGTAACTGGATTAAATGTTCCAATCAAAAGACACAGGGTAGCTGAATGGATAAAAAAGCATGACCTGCATATATGCTGTCTATAAGACACCCACCTCAGAACAAAAGACCTACACAGACTGAAAGTGAAGGTTGGAAAAAAATATTCCAAGCAAATGGACAGAGAAAAAAAAACCCAGGGTAGCAATACTTATATCAGACAACACAGATTTCAAAACAAAGGCCGTAAAAAGAGACAAAGAAGTCCATTTCATAATTCTAAAGGGAAGCATCCATCAGGAAGCTATAAACATTGTAAACGTATAACACTGAATATAGGAGCAACCAAATACATAAGGAAAATCTTGGAAAACTTCAAGAAAGATATAGATAGCAACACACTTATAGTAGGAGATTTTAACACCACACTGTCACAACAATGGACAGATCTTCCAAACAAAGAACCAACAAGGCCATTGTGGCACTTAATGATACACTAGACCAAATGGGCTTAATAGGACCTTTCACTCCAAAGAAGCAAAATACACATTCTTTTATACACATTACAAAACACACAAGAACATTTTCAAAGATAGACCACATGATAGGACCAAAGACAAGCCTCAAAAAATTCAAGAAAATTTAAATCACATCAAGCATTTTCTCGGATCACGATGGCTTGAAACTAGAAACAGAACTAGAAACCAACCTCAAGGAAAAAACTCAAAAACAGACAAATCCATGGAAACTGAGTAACATGTTATTAAATAACGAATGGGTAAACAATGAGATAAAGGAGGAACTCAAATAGTTTCTGGAAACAAATAAAAATGAACACAAAACAGAGGCAGTCTTGAGAGGGAGGTTCATAGCAATACAGGCCTACCCACAAAAAATAGAAATATTTCAAATAAATGACCTAACCCTACATCTACAAAATCTAGAACAACAACAACAAACAAAACACAGAATGAGTAGAAAAAAAGGAAATAATCAAGATCAGAGCAGAATTAAATGACAGAGTAACTAAAAAGCAATCCAAAAGATCAATAAATCCAGGAGCTGCTTCTTTGAAAAGATAAACAAAATCAACAAGCCTTTAACCACACTCATAAAGAAAAAAAGAGATGACACAAATAAATAAAATCAGACAAAAGAGGCAAAATTAAAACCAATACCACAGAAATATAAAGGATCATAAGAAGTTACTCTGAACAACTATACGCCAAGAAATTTGACAATCTGGGTGAAATGACCAAGTTTCTAGAAACATATGATCCTCAGGAAGTCAAGAAGAAGCAGAAAGTTTGAATAGACCAGTACCAGCTAGTGAAATTCAAGCAGTAATAAAAAAATTCCCAGCACACAAAAGTCCTGGGTTGGACAATTCACAGGAGAATTTTACCAAACATTTAGAGAAGAGCTAACCCTGATTCTTCTCAAAATATTCCAAAAAATTCAAGAAGAGGGAAGACTCCCACATTCTTTTTATGAGGCCAGTATTACCCTAATTCTAAAACCAGATAAAGACACAACAAAGAAAGAACACTACAGGCTACTAGCCTCGGCAATTTTGACAAAGAAGAACTAAGAGTATGAGAGATCGCAATACCTGATATCAAACTATATTGCAAGGCTACTGTAATCGAAACAGTCTGGTACTAACATAGAACAGACACGTAGACCACTGGAACAGCATAGAGAGCCCAGTAATAAATTCATGTCAATACAATCAGTTAATATTTGACAAAGGGGGCAGGAACAATATGGAGTAAAAATTAGCCTCTTCAATAAATGGTGTTGGGAGATCTGGACAAATACATGCCAAAAAATGAAACTAAACCACCAACTTACACAATACACAAAAATAAACTCAAAATGGATGAAAGACTTAAATATATGGCATGACACCGCAAAAATCTTAGAGGAAAACATAGGCAGGAGAATTTCAGATATCCCATGTAGCAATATTTTCACCTATACATCCCCTAGGGCAAGGGATATAAGAAAAAGAATAAACAAATGGGGCTACATCACTAAAAAGCTTCTGCACAGCTAAGTAAAACATCAACAGAATGGAAAGGGAACCAACCATATGGGAAAACGTATTTTCCAATGATACCTTGAACAAAAGTTTGATCTCCAAAATATATAAAGAATGTACACAACTCCACTCCAGGAAGACAATCTAATTAAAAAAATAGGCAAAGGGCCTGAGCACACACTTCTCCATGGAAGACATACAGAGGGCCCAGAGACAAATGAAAAAATGCTCAACATCACTAGCCATTAGAGAGATGCAAATTAAAACCACAATGAGATACCACTTCACACTGGTCAGAATGGCCATCATTAATAAATCAACAAACAACAAGTGCTAGTGAGGTGTGGAGAAAAGAGAATCCTAGTACACTGTTGGTAGAACACAGACTGGTGAGCCCCTGTGGAAAACAGTAAGGAATTTCCTCAGGAAACTAAAGATGGAACTGCCTTTTGACCCAGCGATACCACTGTTGGGATTATACCCTAAGAATCCTGAAACGCTAATTCAAAAGAACCTATGCACCCCTATGTTCATAGCAGCATTATTTACAATAGCCAAGTGCTGGAAACAGCCTAAGTGTCCATCAGTAAATGAGTGGATCAAAAAACTGGTACATTTACACAATGGAATACTGCACAGCAGAAAGAAGAAACTCCTACCTTTCATGACAGCATGGATGGAACTGCAGAGCATTATGCTAAGTGAAATAAGGTGGTGAAAGACAAATAGTGTATGGTCTCAACTATAAGTGGAACCTAATCAACAAAACAAACAAATGAGCAAAACAGAACCAGAGACTTGGAAATAAAGGACAAACTGACAGTGACCAGAGGAGACAGGGGAGAGGGATAATGGCAGAAGTAAGTGGAAGGGGCAAGCAAATGAACATGAATAGAGGACTCATATACATAGAAAATGTGGGAGGATTGACTGTATGAGTGGAGTGGGAGATGGGGTTGGGGTGAGCAAAGGGGAAAAAGGCGGGACAACTGTAACTGAGCAATAATAAATAAACAAACCCAAATAAATGAAATGGACACAACTAATCTATCAGATGCAGAGTTCTAAACACTTGGTTATAAGGATGTGGAAGAAACATAGTAAGGACCTCGAGAGCCTAAAAAACATCCAGTCAGCTCTGGTTGGTGTGGCTCAGTGGATTGAGCACTGGCCTGTGAACCAAAAGGTCACTGGTTTGAATCTATTCTTGAAGGCATATGGCTGTGTTGTGGACCAGGTCCCAAGTTGGGGACCTGTGAGAGGCAAGCAATTGATGTTTCTCTCAATATCAATTTTTCTCTATCTTTCCCCTTCCCTGAAAATAAAATCTTTAAATCCAGTCAGAAACAAAGGATACACTAATTAAAATAAAGAACAATTTACAGGGAAACAACAGTAGAGTGGATGAAGCTAAGAATCATATCAATGATTTGGAACATAAGGAAGCAAAAAAACACCATACAGAATAAGAAGAAGAAGAAAGAATCCAAAAAAATGAGGACAGGGTAAGCAGCCTCTGGGACAACTTCAAGCATTCCAACACTAACAACACAGAGGTCCCAGAAGAAGAGAAAGAGCAAGGAATTGGGACTCTATTTGAAAAAATAATGAAAGAAAATTTCCCTGATTTGGTGAAGGAATTAGACATATAAGTCCAGGAAGCACAGAGTCCAAAACAAGATGGATGCAAAGAGGCCCACTCCAAGACACATCATAATTAAAATGCTAAACATTAAAAAGAGAATCTTAAAAGCAGCAAGAGAAAAGCAGTTAGTTACCTACAGGGGAATTCCCATAAGACTGTCAGGTGATTTCTCAAAAGAAATATTGCAGGCTAGAAGGGATTTGCAAGAAATACTAAGAGACGTCCCATCAAGATGGAGGCATAGGTAAACACAGCTTGCTTCCTTGTGCTCCCACAGTGAAAATTACTACTAGACTACAAAACAAGTATCACCCAGAATCGTCAGAAAATCGAGCTATATGGAAGTCTGACATCTAAGGTATTAAAGAAGCCACATTCATCCATACTGGTAGAAGGGGCAGAGATGTTGAGACCTGGAGCCCCAGAACTGGCAGTCCCACACCCATGTGTGGTGGATAAAAATCAGGAGGTACACTTAGGGAGAAAGGGATCCCAGTCTCACACCAGAACACCCAGCCCTGGGTACCACTCACTGCCAGGAAGATAAGTTCCCATACCTTCTGGCTGTAAAAACCAGTGGGCATTGTGGTAATGAAAGAAACTGCGAGATTCTAAGGAGTCTCCTCTTAAAGGGCCTGGAAGGACCTTAAGACTTACGTAAACTCACTCCCTCTGGGCTCAGCACCAGGACAGCAACTGGAAGAGTACCAGCAATATATGGGAAGAAATTGAAGTTTCTGGCATCAGGGCGAGTGCCAGTGGATAGCATCCTCACTGACCAAACTCCAAAGGCCAAGCAATGGCACTGTTCCCTTTCTAAGCCCTCCCCCAAATAGAGCCACAGCATGCAGTGATGACATATTGGAGACTCCATCAACCTGGATTACAAGGGTTACCATGTCCTGGTGATTACTTATGGCTCTGCTCCATCTAACTTACCGGTGCACTATTTTACAATAGTCCAAGCTACTAAGACAGGGAGTCAAAGCAGCTCTACCTAATATATAGAAACAAACACAGGAAGACTACAAAAATGAGAAGACAGAGAAATATGGGCCAAATGAAAGAACAGAACAAAAATCCAGAAAAAGAACTAAACAAAATGGAGATGAGCAATATATCTGATGCAGAGTTCAAAACACTGGTTATTAGGATGCTCAAGGAACTTAGTGAGGACCTCAACAGCATAAAAAAAGAACAAGGCAGAAATGAAGGTTACAGTAAATGAGATAAAGAAAAACTTACAGGGAACCAACAGTGGAGTGGATGAAGTCAAAATCAAATCAATGACATGGAACACAATGAAGAAAAAAACAAACATTTAACCAGAATAGCAAGAAGAAAAAGAATCCAAAAAAAATCCAAGGACAGGCTAAGAAGCCTCTGGGACAACTTCAAACATACCAACACTCAAATCATAGGGGTGTTAGGGGAAGAGAAAAGAGCAAGAAATTGAACATTTGAAAAAACAATGAAAGAAAACTCCCCCAATTTGGTGAAGGAAATAGACATACATGTCCAGGAAGCACATGTATGGAAGAGAGTCTCAATTATGATGGATGCAAAGAGGCCCACTCCAAGACACAACATAATTAAAATGTCAAAGGTTCAAGATAATAAAGAGAGAACCTTAAAAGCAGCTAGAGAAAACCAGATAGTTACCTACAGGAAGACCTCATAAGACTGTCAGCTGATTTCTCAAAAGAAACTTTGCAGCCTAGAATGGACTGGCAAGAAGTATTAAAAGTTATGAAAAGCAAGGACCTGTATCCTAAATTAGTCTACCCAGCAAAGCTATCATTAAGCATTGAAGGGCTGATAAAGTGCTTCCCAGACAAGGTAAAACTAAAGGAGTTCATTATCACCAAGCCATTATTATATATAATGTTAAAGGGACTTATTTAAGAAAAAGAAGGTCAAAACTATGAACATTAAAATGGTAATAAATTCACAACTATCAACAATTGAATCTAAAAAACAAACTAAGCAAACCATCAGAACAGAAACAGAATAACTGATATAGAGATATTTTGGAAGGTCATCAGTTGGGAGTGGGAAGGGTGAGTTTTTGGTAAAAGCTGCAGGGATTATTAAGTACAAATCGGTAGGTACAGAATAGACGGGGGATGTTAAAAACAGTATAGGAAATGGAGTAGCCAAGGAACTTATATGCATGCCCCACGGATATTAAGGGGTGGACTGCTGGAGTGGATTGCTGGATGGAACAGGAGGGTACCCAGTGGAAGGGGGAAAGGGAGAAAAAATGGGGACACCTATAGTAACATAGTCAATAACATTTAAAAAATAAGAGTACAAAATGATAATCATAAAAGTAGCAAGAGAAAATAAAGTAGTTACATACAGTAGAGCTACCATAATACAATCAGCTAATTTTTCAAAAGAAACTATGTAGGCAAGAAGGGAATGGCACAATACATTAACAGTGATAAAAACAAAGACCTACCACCAATATAACTCTACCCAGAAAACTATCATTTAAAAATGAAGAATAGATAAAGTTGCCCAAACAAGAATAAGCTAAAGAAGTTCATCACCAATAAAGAACTATTACAAGAAATGTTAAAGGGATTTCTTTAAATAAACAAAGAAGGATCAAAAGTATGAATAAGAAAATATAGCAAAGAAAGAGTTCTCACTGACAAACAGTAAATGCAGTGGATCACCCAACTATAAAGCTAATACAAAGTTTAAAAGACAAAAAAAAGTAGGAGGCTCATGCAAATTATAATAAATTAAGAGCTACACACAAAGAATTGTACAAAAGAAGTAAAAAATGATTAAAACACACAAATGGAAGGGTTGAGTAAAAATTATAGTGATTTTAGAATGTGTTCAAACTGAAGTGACAAGCAGCTTAAAATAAACGGCTATTAACAGCTTGCTATATACAAACTATATGGTAGCCACAAACCAAAAATCTACAAGGGATATACAAGTAATAAAGAGAGAAGAATCCAAATGCAGCACCCTTAAAGTTATTAATATACAAGAGAATGAGCAAAAAAACTGAGAACTATAAAAACAGAGACAATTATTAAAAATGGCAATAACTACAGACCTATAAATAATTACTTCAAATGTAAATGGACTAAATGTTCCAGTTAAGAAACATACAGTGTCTATATGGATAAAAACACAAGACTTGCACATATGCTATCTACAATAGGCCCACTTTATATCAAAAGACACAGACTAAAAATAAAGGGGTGAAAAATGGTATTTCGTGCAAATGAAAAAAAGAACAAAAAAATTGGGTGGCAATACTTAGATAAGATAGACTATTAAAACAAAGGCTGTAATAAGAGTCAAAGGAGGGCATTTCATAACGAGAAAGTGATCAATCCAAGAAAAGGACACAACTCTCATAAACATCTGTATATCCAACACAGGAGCACCTAAATAAATAATGCAAATATTGACGGACATTAAAAGAGACTGCCACCCTGGCTGGTATGGTTCTGTGGACTGAGTGCCAGCCTGCAAATGACCAGGTCCCCACAACCCAGGCATGTGCCCTGACTGGGAATCGAACTGGGGATGTGTAAAAGGCAATTGATCGATGTTTTTCTCGCACATGTCTCTCTCCCCTTCTCCCTCCTTTCCTTTCTCTCTAAAAATAAATAAATAAAGTATTTTAAAAAAAGAGATTGCCATCAATGGATAGATGACACAGACAGAAAATTCAGCAAGGAAACAGCAGCCTTAAATGACACATTACACCAAATGGACTTAATTGATATTATTAGGGCCACTCATCACAAAGCAGCAGAATATACATTGTTTTCAAGTGCACACAAAAGATTTTCTAGGATAAACCACATCAGGCTACAAAACAAGTCTCCATAAATTTAAGGCTAAAATTGTATCAAGCATCTCCTCTGATCACAATGTTACGAAACTAGAAATCAATTACATGAAAAAAATCGAAAAACACACAAACACATGGAAGCTAAATAACTTGATTTTAAGCAATAAATGGGTTAATAACAAGATCAAGAAAGAAATCAAAAGATCCTTGAGACAAATGATAATGAAAACACAACAACCCAAAAATCTATGGGAAACAGCAAAAGGTACTAGAGGAAAATTCATAATAATACAGGCCTACCTCATAAAACAATAAAAATATCAAATAAACAACCTAATCTTAGATCTAAAGGAATTAGAAAGGAAGGAAATAACAAAGATGAGAGTGAAACTGATAAAATAAGGTGTAAGAAAACAACAAAAGTTCAATGATCCCAAGAGCTGATTCTCTGAAAAGTAAACAAAATACATAATCTTTAACCAGACTCATCAAAAAAAGAGAGGACCTAATAAATAAAATCAGAAACAAGAAGGAGGTGATAACTGCCACTACAAAAATACAAAGGATTATAAGAAAATACTATGACCAATTATATGCCAACAAAAATACACAAAATGAAAGAAATGGGTAAATTCCTAGAAAAATACAGTCTTCTAAGACTGAATCAAGAGAAACTCTGAAATTGATAACTATTCAAGAAACTAAATCAGCAATCTAAAAAATCCGCCACAAACAAAAGTCCTGAACCTGATGGCTTCATAGGTGAATTTTACCAAACATTCAAAGAATTAATACCTATCCTTCTCAAACTATATCAAAAAACTATAGAGGAGGAAAGGCTCTCAAACTTATTTTATGATGTAAGCATTTCCCTGATTCCAAAACCAGACAGCAATATTACTAAAAAAAATTACAGGCTAATATCCCTGATGAAGATAGATGCAAAAATCCTATACAGAATATTAGCAAACTGAATTCAGCAATATGCACATTAACAGGATCATACACCATGATCAAGTGGGATTTATTTCTGGGATGCAAAGCTGGTCCAATGTCTACAAATCAACTAATGTAATATACCAAATAAGCAAAATGAAGGATAAAAATCATATGATCATATCAACAGATGCAGAAAAAGCATTTGACAAAGTCTAGCATTCATTTATGATAAAAACTCTCAGCAAAGAGAAAATATACCTTAATATAATAAAGGCCATACATGGCAAACCACAGCAAACATCATACTCATCAGTGAAAAGCTAAAACCTTTTTCTTTATCAACAGAAACCACAAAAGATGTTCACTTTTATTTAACATGGTCTTGGAACTTCTTGTCACAGCAATCAGACAAGAAAAGGCATCCAAATTGGAAAGAAAAGTATACTGTAATTTGCAGATTACCATGATACTATATAGCTAGAACCCTAAACACTCCACCCAAAAAACTAATAACTGAATTCAGTAAAGTAGAAAGATACAAAATTAATATTCATAAATCACTTACACTTTTGTATACCGATAAAGAACCATCAGAAACAAAAATTAAGAAAAGTAATCCCATTTACAACTGCATCAAAAAGAATAAAATACCTAAGGATATATTTAACCAAGGAAGTAAAGAACTGTACTTCAAAAACTGTAAGACACTGAAGAAAAAAAACTAAAGACAATAAAAAAATGGAAGGCTATGCCATGCTCATGGCTAGGAAAAATTAGCAAAATTAAAATGTCCATATTACCCAAAGAAATCTACAGGGTCATTGCAATCCCTATCAAAATTCCAGTGGTCCTTTTTCACAGAACTAGAACATATAATCCTAACATCTGTAAGAAACCACAGAAGACCTTGAATAGCCAAAGCAATCTTGAGAAAGAACAACAAAGTTAGAGGTATCATACTACCACTATAAGACTACAGAAATCAAAACAGCATGGTACTAGCATAAAGGCAGACAAAGAGATTAATGCAACAAAATAGAGTTCAGAAATAAACCCACACCTCTATGACCAATTAGTCTATGACAAAAGGAGGCAAAATATATAATGGGGTAAAGACAGTTTCTTCAATAAATAATGTTAGAAAAACTGGACACATACAAAAGAATGAAACTGAACCACCTTTTTATACCATATACAAAGAATAAACACAAAATGGATTAAAAACTTAAATGTAAGACATGAATACATAAAACTCCTAGAAGAAAACATAAGCAGAAAACTCTTTGACATTGCTCTTAGTAACATGCTTTTCAGTATGTCTCCTTGGGCAAAATAAACGAAGAAAAACCAACAGGACTACATCAAAGAGGTGTTACACAGTGAATGAAACTATCAACAAAACTGAAAGACAACCTACTAAAAGTAGAAGATATCTGCTCGTGATGTATTCAATAAGGTGCTATATCCAAAATGTATACCAAACTCAACCAACCTAACACCAAAAAAAAAAAAAAAAAAAAATCAAACACTCTGATTAAATTTTGGCAGAGCACCTAAGTAGAGGTTTTTCCAACAAGGACATACATATTGTCAAATAGACATATGAAAAATGCTCAACTTCATTAATTCGAGAGGACTAATTCTAAAATATATATGCACCCCTATTTTCACTGAAGCTATTACAATAGCCAAGATATAGAAGCAATCTAGGTGCCCACTGCAAATGGATAAAGATGTGGTACATGTATATAACAGAATATTACTCAACCAAAAAAAAAGAATGTCTTCCCATTTCTGACAACACAGATGAACCTAGAGGGTACTTTGCTAAGTGAAATAAATCAAAGATAAATACTGTATAATTTCACTCATATGTGGAAATCTAAAAAAATATACGAACAAACAAAACAGAAACAAACTCATAGATACAGAGAACAAATTAATGGTTGGCAGATGGTAGGGCTTGGGAGGTTAGGTAAAAAAGGAGAAAGTATTAAAAAGTACAAATTGCCAGTTATAAAAAGAGGCACGGGAAATAGAGTCAACATTTTAATAACACTATATAAAGTCAGTTGGGTACTGGACTTATCAGGTGATCACTTTGTTAAGTTACATAACTGTTTAATCACTATGCTGTACGCCTGACACAAATATAATATTGTTCCACTGTCATTGAAAAATAAAAATTAAGAAAACAAAGTTGTACCACCAAATTACAAGGCAATCAAAGGAATTACATAAACAAAACAAAAAAGTATAATGAAACATGACAGATCAGTTATCTAACAAAGAAAACTTATTAAACTCAAAGTCAAAGATGGCATCTAGGATCTTTTAAGACACAAATAATACAATCAAAACTACATAAATATTTTTCATTTATCATTATGAATTTTGTTACTTCAAGTTTTTATTTACTATGTTCTTTTTATTTAATATATCATTTGATGGGGAACAGTTTCAGGATTTTGAGACCTGAATGTTGAGGTGACTATTTCAGAACAAGAAATTACAACAAATTCAAAATTTAAAAATGTCAGGTATACATAAACATCACAAATCCAGTACAGAATTCTATTTTTTTCTTATATGACTGCATATTTGATGGCCTCTCCATGATTACAACTTTTGTACTATTTGCCACAAGAAAAAACTGAATAAACTCTTTCCTTTAGTATGGTTAATTTTTTAAAATTGATAATCAAGATGTAAAAAAAATTGGCTTCACATAAGGATATAATGCTACAGCTCTGTGCCCTATAAACATAAAAATTATTTTAAAGGCAGAATTCCTAACAAAAAGAAAACAAATATGGTGAATTTCCAATTCAATATGTTATTGAATATATTTCTAACAAGAGGAAAATTCTCTTTTCACTGGAAATCTATGGGCACTAAATCCTTTAATTTTAACGATCGGGTAATTGGATTTCCCCCCTATTTTCTGGTGTCATTAACGTCAACCCATGACTTCTTTTTTTAAAAATATATTGATTGATTATGCTAGAGTTGTCCCATTTCCCCCCTTCACTCCATTCCATCCTGCCCACCCCCTCCCTCCCGCATTCCCCCTCTATAGTTCATGTCCATGGGTCATGCATGTAAGTTTTTTGGCTTCTACATTTCCTATACTATTCTTACCCTCCCCTTGTCTATTTTCTACCTACCATTTATGCTACTTATTCTCTGTACCTTTTCCTCCCTCTCCCCCTCCCACTCCCCTATTGACAACCCTCCATGTGATCTCCATTTCTGTGGTTCTGTTCCTGTTGCAGTTGTTGGCTTAGTTTGCTTTTGTTTTGGTTTTAGGTGTGGTTGTTAATAACTGTTAGTTTGCTGTCATTTTTACTGTTCTTATTTTTTATTTTCTTTTTCTTAGATAAATCCCTTTAACATTTCATATAATAAGGGCTTGGTGATGATGAATTCCTTTAACTTGACCTTATCTGAGAAGCACTTTATCTGCCCTTCTATTCTAAATGAAAGCTTTGTTGGATAGAGTAAATCTTGGATGTAGGTCCTTGCCTTTCATGACTTGGAATGCTTCTTTCCAGCCCCTTCTTGCCTGTAAGGTCTGTTTTGAGAAATCAGCTGACAGTCTTATGGGAAGTCCTTTGTAGGTAACTGTGTCTTTTTCTCTTGCTGCTTCTAAGATTCTCTCCTTCTGCTTAATCTTGGGTAATGTAGTTATGATGTGCCTTGGTGTGTTCCTCCTTAGGTCCAGCCTCTTTGGGACTCTCTGACCTTCCCGGACTTCCTGGAAGTCTATTTCCTTTGCCAGAATAGGGAAGTTCTCCTTCATTATTTGTTCAAATAAGTCTCTAATTTTTTGCTCTTCCTCTTCTCCTCCTGGCAACCCTATAATTCGGATGTTGTAACGTTTAAAGATGTCCTGGAGGTTCCTCATCCTCTCCTCATTTTTTGGAATTCTTGTTTCTTCATTCTTTTCTGCTTGGATGTTTCTTTCTTCCTTCTGGTCCACACCATTGATTTGAGTCCCAGTTTCCTTTGCATCACTATTGGTTCCCTGTACATTTTCCTTTGTTTCTCTTAGCATAGCCTTCATTTTTTAATCTAATTTGTGACCAAATTCAACCAATTCTGTGAGCTTCCTGATTCTGTGTTTTGAACTGTGCATCTGATAGGTTGGCTATATTTTCGTTGCTTAGTTGTATTTTTTCTGGGGTTTTGATCTGTTCTTTCATTTGGGCCATTTTGTTGGTCTTGGCGCACCTGTTATGTAAAGTGGGTGGAGCCTTAGGTGTTCACCAGGGTGGGGTAATGCTAGTTGCTATGCTGTGATGCTGTATGTGGGGGAGGGGCCAAGAGGGAGCAATGGCGCCCGCTCCACTCTCCACCGGACTCCAACCTTTCACTCTGCTACCCACAATCAAATTGGGCCCCTCAGGTGCTGATTCCCAAGTGGGTGGGCTTGTGCACACTCTAGGCCCCTGTGGGTCTCTCCATGAACTCTCCTGTGAGGCTGGGAGTTTCTCCTGCTGCCGCCTCAACCCACACAGGTGTTTTCAATCAGAGGTTTGAGGCTTTATTTCCCCCGCACTGGAGCCCTGGGTTGCGGGGTCTGCTTTGCTCACCTGTCGTTCCTCCTGGTTTATCTATGCTCGAATGTGGGGCCGTGGGGTCTGCTGGCTGCAGCCTGGCCTGCCCCGTTCCACAATCCACCACCTCGCTGGGTCTGCCAGCTGCCACCTTGCTGCAAGCCCTCTCTGCCTGGCTGCCCATCTCCGCCCCTCCTACTGGTCTGGATGAATGTTTCTTCTTTATCTCCTTGGTTGTCGGACTTCCATACAGTTCGATTTTCTGTCAGTTCTGGTTGTTTTTTTGTTTTTAAATTGTTGTTGTCCTTCTTTTGGTTGTGCAAGGAGGCACAGTGTGTCTACCTACACCTCCATCTTGGTCGGAAGCCAATCCTTGACTTCTTCACTATTCATATATTTCAGGTGCCAGGCACTGTAGACTATGTTCCTGTCATAATCAAGCTAATAGGTAAATATTACCTGTGACTATGACCATGAATGTATCCTATTTAACCTGTACTAAGTAGACCTCCAATCGAAAAATGCCTGAAGCCACTATGCTGCCAAGTGACAAGTAAAGAAAAAACCAAGATGAAGAAAGAACAGTCTTAAATTAACTAAAGTAAAATATCTTACTTTTCAAAATCTTACAGAAACAACTAACCATATGAACACATTGCTATGGTCCTTTCTCAGGCCTTTTGGGAAAAAAGGCCTGAACTACTGAAAAATCCTAAAACATTGAGGTAAATATGTCTTTACATTTGATGCATGTAAAAGCATGCAAAATCCATTAGTCAAAGTATATCTTAAGAAAATACTGAGTATTTTTGAACCACCTACCATTCAATCAAATACCACAGTAATTTGCATTTATGAGGTGGGGACTCAACCCCCCCCCCCCGCCCAAAGTATCTCCTGGGAGACAGGGACCTTTTGGTACAGGCTTAGGCTGCTAGACGAGTGTTCTAGGAACCCATCTGGTTCAGTATACCAGCTGACATTGTTGTGAGAGAAGCTGCTTTCAAGTTCAGTTGTTTTTGAAGACAACACATTTGTCTGTTCCATGATGGGTGATTTATGAGTGTACCTGACCACATTATACTGAGTGTTCAGCAGTTTTTGACCAAAAACGACATGACTTTTGTGCCCCATTCTCCCTATTCACCTAATCTCACCCAAAGAGACTTTTGTTTCCCCAAATGAAAAAAGTCATCAAAGGGAAATGTTTTTCTAATGTGGAAGAGGTGAACCAAAAAACAGCAGAAGCACTAAAATGCATCAAAAACAAGTTGAAAAACTGTTTTGAGCAGTGGAAAAAAGTCTCAATGGGTGTATTGCATCAAACTGCAAGTACTTTGAAGGTGACTCATTTAAATGTGTAAGAATAAACACACTATTTTTAATAAAAAATTCCGAGCTTTCTTGGGTCCCCCCATGTATGCCTGTTTCCCTTCTTCATGTCCCCATCCCCTCTCTTCACCATCATAATTGTATTTTTTTTTATTGTTATTCAATTACAGTTGTATGCCTTTTCTCCCCATCCCTCCACCCCACCCCAGGTGAACCCACCTCCCTCCCCCCCTCCACCCTCCCCTTGGTTTTGTTCATGTGTCCTTTATAGTAGTTCCTGTAATCCCCTCTACCCACTGTCCCCGCCCCCACCACTCACCCCCACCCTGGCTATTGTTAGATTGTTCTTAACTTCAATGTCTCTGGTTATATTTTGTTTGCTTTTTTCTTCTATTGCTTATGTTCCAGTTAAAGGTGAGATCATATGGTATTTGTCCCTCACTTCCTGGCTTATTTCACTTAGCATAATGCTCTCCAGTTTCATCCATGCTGTTGCAAAGGGTATAAGCTCCTTCTTTCTCTCTGCTGCATAGAATTCCATTGTGTAAATATACCATAGTTTTTGGATCCACTCGTTTGCTGATGGGCACTTCGGTTGCTTCCAGTACTTGGCTATTGTAAATTGTGCTGCTGTGAACATTGGGGTGCACAGATTCTTTTGGATTGGTGTTTCAGTGTTCTTAGGGTATAATCCCAGCAGCGGAATTGCTGGGTCAAAGGGCAGTTCCATTTTTAGTTTTCTGCGGAAATTCCATACTGTTTTCCACAGTGGCCTCACCAGTCTGCATTCCCACCAACAGTGCACTAGGGTTCCCTTTTCTCCACATCCTCTCCAACATTTGTTTGTGGATTTGTTTATGTTGGCCATTCTGACTGGTGTGAGATGATACTCATTGTGGTTTTAATTTGCATCTCTCTGATGGCTAGTGATGCTGAGCATCTTTTCATATGTCTCTGGGCCCTCTGTCTGTCTTCCTTGGAGAAGTGTCTGTTCAAGTCCTTTGCCCATTTTTTAATTGGGTTGTTTGTCTTCCTGGAGTGGAGTCCTGTGAGTTCTTTATATATTTTGGAGATCAGGCCCTTGTCTGAGGTATCATTGGCAAATATGTTTTCCCATACTGTTGGTTCTCTTTGTAATTTGGTGCTGTTTTCTTTAGCCATGCAGAAGCTTTTTATTTTGATGAGGTCCCATTTGTTTATTCTTTCCTTTATGTCCCTTGCTTTAGGGGATGTGTCTGTGAGGATGTTGCTGCGTGGAATGTCTGAGATTTTCCTGCCAATGTTTTCCTCAAGGACTTTTATGGTGTTACGGCTTATATTTAAGTCTTTTATCCATCTTGAGTTTATTTTCGTGTATGGCATAAGTTGGTGATCAAGTTTCATTTTTTTGCACGTAGCTGTCCAGATCTCCCAACACCATCTGTTGAAGAGGCTGTTTTTGCTCCATGTTATGCTCCTGCCTCCTTTGTCAAATATTAATTGAACGTAAATCTTGAGTTTATTTCTGGGCTCTCTGTTCTGTTCCATTGGTCTATGTGCCTGTTTTTATGCCAGTACCAGGCTGTTTTGATTACCGTGGCCTTGTAATACAGTTTGATATCAGGTATTGTGATCCCTCCTGCTCTGTTCTTTCTCAAAATTGCTGCAGCTATTCGGGGTTGTTTATGGTTCCATATGAATTTCTGCAATGTTTGTTCTATATCTGTGAAATATGTCATGGGTACTCTAATAGGGATTGCATTGAATCTATAAATTGCTTTGGGTAGTATGGCCATTTTGATGATGTTAATTCTTCCAATCCATGAGCATGGTACATGCTTCCATTTGTATCTTCCTTAATTTCTTTCTTCAGTGTTGTGTAGTTTTCTGAGTACAGGTCTTTTACCTCCTTGGTTAGGTTTATTCCTAGGTACTTTATTTTTCTTGTTGCTATATCGAATGGGATTTTTTTCCTGATTTCTGTTTCTGCAGTTTCGTTGCTGGTGTACAGGAATGCCTTTGATTTCTGGGTATTGACTCTGTATCCAGCTGTTTTGCCAAATTCATTTATTAGGTCAAGTAGTTTTTTGGTGGAGTCTTAAGGATTTTCCATGTACACTATCATGTCATCTGCAAACAGTGACAGTTTCATTTCCTGCTTTCCAATTTGGATGCCTTTTATTGCTTTTTCTTGTCTGATTGCTGTGGCTAGGACTTCCAATACTATGTTGAATAGGAGTGGTGAGAGCGGGCATCCTTGTCTTGTTCCTGATCTTAGTGGGAAAGCTCTAAGTTTTTGTCCATTGAGTGTGATGTTGGCTGTAGGTCTCTCATATATGGCCTTTATTATGTTGAGGACTGCTCCCTTTATTCCCACTTTGCTGAGTGTTTTTATCAAAAATGGGTACTGTCATAATTGTATTTTTAAATTGAGTTTACTTTCATTGCTGTTTGTAAATTAGAGTTTAACTGTAAATGTCAGGTAAATTATACACAGCTTAACTTGTTTTTCAGCAAACTATAGTTTTTCAATACTTGTTTTGTCACTCATACAGAATTCATTCACTTCATTGAGTACAGCAAAAATTCTTTTACTTTCATGGTATAGTAAGACAGTAGAACCTCAGTTCTCAACTTAACTCATTCGGGAGTGCTGTTTGTGAGAAGAGATTTGTTTGCAAACCCAATCTTTCTTTTTTCATTTGAAATAATGTAAATTGAATAAATCTGTTCCCTGCTTTAACCTTTCTTATATACGGTACCAGTTTAATTTATTGTTTAATGTATAAACACTTTAAAAAATGAAATGTAAATAAGAATTTAATAAAAAGTAAATGAAACATACAGTAAAAATTAGAAATTTGTGTATATACTAGAACTTTCCTTTGATTCTGAATATTATTAAGTGAATATGGAGGAGAGAAGATGTTACTGTTTGGAAAGGGAGTCCCCATCCATAAAAAACATCAGGGAGTTGTTTTGGGATTCTTTCTCTCTTTTGTCTCTTTGCTCCTTTAGAATTTGCTTCAGGATCATTGGGCCTCTGTCTCACTACCAACCTGTCCAATCATATTTGTTTTTGTCTGTTTTAACACTTGCCTGAAGTGAAACTGCACTGTCATTGAACGAGTAATCACATGGTTTGTCGCTGCTTTGTCAAGGTGATATTTTTCAATAAGGCTTTGCATTTCTTCCATTTCCCAAGAAATCTCCTTGATTAATGAAATAGGAATAGCCTCCCTACCCTCTTTTTCTACCTCTTCAATTGTAAATCAAACAAATTAAGTTTGAGAACCAAGGTTCCACTGTATCAGCATGAAATGGGTTATCAGGTTGAGAACCGAATTGTTCAAGATGGGAGGCATTGGATAACCAAGGTTATACTCTCAAGAGCCACCTATGTTGTTGCAAACGGCACTATTTCATCTTTTTGGTGGCCGAGTAATATTTCATCGCATATTTGTAATCCAATCATCTGTCAAAAGACACTTAGGTTGTTTCCCTCTCTTGGATATTTTGAATAATGCTGCAATTAACATAGGGCTACTTATATCTTTAAGATATTAAGTGTTTTCAAGTTTTAGGGGCAGATACTCCGAAGAGGGGCTACTGGGTCATATGGTAGCTCTATTGTTAATTTTTTGAGGAATCTCCAACTATTTTCCATAGTGGCTGCACCAATTTATATTCACACCAGTGGTGTGCAAGGGTTCCCTCTTCTCCACATCCTCTCCAATGCTTGTTATTTCCTGTCTTATTGATAATAGCCATTCTAACTGGTGTGTAGTGGTATCACAACTGGTTTTGATTTGCAATTCCCTTACAACTAACTACTGATGTTGAACATCTTCTTATATACCTGTTGGTCTGTAAGTCTTCTTTGGAAAAATGTCTATTCAAGGACTCTATTTTTTAATCAGATTGTTTGTATTTTTGTTGTATTATATGTGCTCTTTATATATTTTGGATATTAACCCCTTCTTAGAGTTATCATTTGTAAATATCTTCTCCCACTATATTAGTTGCCTTTTTCTTTTGTTCATGGTTTCTTTTTCTGTGTAGAAGCTTTTTAGTTTGATGAAGTCCCATTCATTTACTTTTTCTTTTATTTCCCTTGCTGTTGGGGTCAAGTTCACAAAAACCCCTATGAGACCAAACTCCATAAATTTAGTGCCTATGTTTTCTTCCATGTATTTTATTGTTTCACACCTTGTATCCAAGTCTTTACTCCATTTTGAGTTATTTTTTGCATGGTATCGGACACCAGTCTTATTTCATTCTTTTGCATGTAGTTTTCCAGATTTCCCAACACCATTTATTGAAGATATTATTTTTTCTCCATGTATTTTTGGCTCCTTTGTTGAAAATTAGTTGCCCATGTATGGGGCTCTAAATTCTGTTCCACTGGTGTGTTTTTTTGACAATACCACAGTGTTTTGATTATTGTAGCTTTGTAACATGGCTTGAAGTTAGGGATGTGGTATTTCTGGCTTTGTTCTTTTTCCTCAAGATTGTCTTGGCTATTTGGGATCTTTGTCATCCCACTGAAATTTGGATATTTCTTTGCTCTATTTCTGTGGAATATGCCATTGGGATTTTGATGCGAAGTGTATTATATCTGTATAGTTTTAGGTAATATGGCCATTTAACAATATGAATTCTTTAATCCACAAGTATCTTTCCATTTCTTCGTATCTTTAATTTATTTCAATAATGTCATGTAGTATTCAAAGTATAGGGCTTCACCTATTTGTTGAGTTTATTTCTAGGCATTTCCTCCTTTTTGTTGAAATTATAAATGGGATTTTTTTCATTTCACTTTCTGGTATTCCATTGTTTATTAGGAAAACAATGGAGTTTTGTACATTGATTTTGTATCCTGAAACTTTAACATTTCTGTTTATTATTTCTAAGTCTTTTAATGGAGTCTGTAGGTTTTCTATAAATAGAATCATATCACCTACAAATATTTTTTCTTCTTCATTTCCAGTATGGATGCCTGTTATTTTTATTGCCTGATTACTCCGGCTGGGACATTCATTACTATGGTGAATAATAGTGCTGAGAGTAGGCACTAGTCTTGATCCTGATTGTAAGCATTTCTTGAGTGAATTTGTTGTGTAGCAAAAAGGTATACAAATGTTCAAATTTCCAAGATAGCCAAATTATTTTCCAAAACAGTTGTACCAATTTACATACCTATTAACAATGTGTAAGAGAGACCACTATCCTAGCTACATCCTCCTTAGTCCTTAGTATTATCAGAGTTAATTTTTGACAATCTACTTGGATATAGATGTTTATCTCACTGTTATAATTTGAATTTCCCTAATTACTACCATCTTTTAAAATTTACTGGCTATACAGGTTTCCTTGTCTGAAAAATTCCTCGTTTTATCTTGCTCATTTTTTTCTATTGGGTGGTATTTTCTCATTTAGTTTTTATGGGACTTAATATATTGTATTTAACTAGCCTTGGTCAATCCTTTGTTATATGAGTTAAAAGTACCTTCTTTGGTTATGTGGTTTGACTTTGCTTCGCATTATTTTAAAATCCTCAGTCAAGGATATCTTTATTGATTTTAGAGAGAGGAAGAGGTAGAGAGGAAAAAACATGGATGTGAGAGAGGAACATTGACCAGTTGGCTCCTGTATGCACCCCAACTGGGAATCAAGCCCATAACCTTTTAGTGTATGGGATGATTCTCCAAGCAAACGGACCACTCGGCCAGGGTGAAATGCATACATTTAAAAAAAAATTCCTCACCTGAGGATATGTTTGATTTTAGAGCAAGTGAGACAGAAAAGGGGGGGGGAGGGAGGGAGGGAGACACTGACGGGAAAAACATTGATCAGTTGCCTCCCTTATGTGCCCTGACTTGGGGATTGAATCCTCAACCTAGGTATGTGCTCTGACTGGAGATCGAATCCACAGTAATTTAGTAACAGACAATGCTCCACCTAACTTAGCCACCTGGCCAGGGCCTAATTTTAATATAAACAAATTTATCCTTTTTTTTCCCCCTTCTTTTATACCTAAAGCTTAATCCCTCTTCTTTGAGAAATCCTTCCCAACCCCATAGTAAGGTCTGAAATAGTGAGGCCTACTAGTGGTAAAGAAACCTTCTGGTCCAGGCTCTCTGAGGTCATAGAGCTGTACCACAGCAGCACAGTGATAAAAATGTCTAATAGGAATGCAGATCCCAGAGAGAATATATGTAGGCTTACCGTGGAGATACTTAAGGTTTGGTTCTGGACACCCACAATAAAGCGAGTATCACAATAAAGTGAGTGACATGAATTCTTTGGTTTCCTAGTGCATATAAAAGTTATGTTTACTCTATAATGCAATCTATTAAGTGTGTGATAGCATTATCATCTTTTAAAAAGTATGTATCTTAATTAACAAACACTTTGTTATGGAAAAATGCTAACCATCCTTTGAGCCTTCAGCAAGTCATATCCTTTTGCATTGAGGATCTTGCCTCAATATTGATGGCTGCAGAATTACCAGGGTGGTGGTTGCTGAAGGGTGACATGACCATACCAATTTCTTAAAATAGGACAATTGAGTATGCTGCCTTGATTGACTCTTCCTTTCTTATGTCTCTGTTCTATGTGATGCTGTTTCATAGCATTTTACCCACAGTAGTTCTTTCAAAACTGGAGTCAATCCTCTGAAACCCCACTGCTGCTTTATTAACTAAGTTTATGTACTATTCTAAATCCTTTATTGTGACTTCAACAATCTTCACAGTATAGTTATAAGGAATAGATTCTATCTCAAGAAACCACTTTCTTTGCTAATCCAAAATAAACAACTCCTTATCCATTAAGATTTTATCATGAGATTGTAGCAATCCAGTCATATGTTCAGGCTGCTCCATTTGTAATCCTAGTTCCCTTCTATTTCCACCACATCTATAGTTACTTCTTCAACTGAAGTCTTGAGCCCCTCAAAGTCATCCATGAGGGTTAGAATAAACTCTTCCAAACTCCTGTTAATGTTTATAATTTGATATCTTCCCATGAATTATAAATGTTCATAATGGCATCCTAAATGGTAAATACTTCCCAGAAGGTTTTCAATTTACTTTGTCCAGATCCATTAGAGGAATCATTACCTATGGCAGTTACAGTCTTATGAAATATGTTTCTTAAATAACAAGGCCTGAAAATTTAAATTATTCTTAATCTGTGGGCTAAAGAATACTGTACTGGCAGCATGAAAACAACATTAATCTTGCTGAACATGTCTATCAGAGCTCTTGGCTGACCGAGTGCATTATCAATAAGCAGTAATATTTTTAAAGGAATCTTTTTTTCTTAGTGGGTCTCAACAGTGGGCTTAAAATACATAATAAACCATGTTGTAATCAGATATGTTGTCATCCAGGCTTTGTTGTTCCACATATAAAGCAGAGGCAAGGTATATTTAGCATAATTCATAAGGGCCCTAGGATTTTCAAAATGGTAAGTAAGCATTGCCTTCAACTTAAAATTCACCAGCAGCATTAGCCCCTAACAAGAGAGTAAACTTGTCCTTTACAGCCTTGAAATCCAGGCATTGACTTTTCTCTAGCTATGAAAGTCTCAGACGGCATCTTCTTCCAATATAACACAGTTACACCTACACTGAAAATCTGTTGTTTAGTGTACTGACTTTCCTTAATTATCATAGGTAGATCTTCTGGATAGCTTGCTGTACCCTTCAACATCAGTACCTGCTGTTCCACCTTGTACTTTTATGTTATGGAGATGGCTTCTTTCCTTATACTTCAAAACAACCCTCTGCTAGCTTCAAACTTTTCTTCTGCAGCCTCCTCACCTCTCTCAGCTTTCACAGAATTGCAGAGAGTTAAGAGTCTTGCTCTAAATTTCTCTTTGGCTTGAGGGAATGTTGTGGCTGGTTCAATCTTCTATCCAGACCACTAAAACTTTCTCTGTATCACCAATAATACTGTTCTGCTTTCTTATCTTCATGTGTTCACTGGAGTAGCACTTATTTTCCTTCAAGCAAAGACCTGGCTTTCAGCATATCTCGGCTTTTGATATGCCTTCTTCACTAAGCTTAATCATTTCTAGGTTTTGATTTAAAGTGAGAGTCACACAACTTTTCTTTCACTAGAGCATGTTGAGGCCTTTGCCGTGTTGTTAACTGGCCCAATTTCAGTATTGTTGTGTCTCAGGAAATAGGGAAGACTGAACAGAGGGAGAGAGACAGGAGAATAGCTAGTCAGTGGAGAAATCATAATGTAACTGAACACAGGTCCAACTGCCTGCCAGAATGAAAGCCGAATTCATGAGACAGGTGCTGGTGAAAAGGAAAGTCATTTTTCAGATACAAGCAATCTGAGAATCTGGGGGGGATTCATGTCTCAAAGTACATCTCAACATCTCAGTATAAGCAGAGATTTTTATAAGAAGGGGGTGGGGAAGCAGAACAAAGAGATCAAAGGGGAGGGGTTGAAAACTTCTCCACATGCAGATTAGCACAGTCCATTTTGATAAGGATCTCAAAATTGGTCAAGCAATGGTGCGGTTTTTGTCATCCTGGTTTTATGGTTGAAGGTCAGCTAATCTTCCAGAGCTGGGATGACTGAAGGTCAGAGTCTGTATCTTTTTAAGTTAGTTGCCAGGATTCTTTCAAACATGCTGTTTATCTACAAACTACATTAGTCAGAGTCAGTATTTAGAGAAACAATGTCAGAAGAATGGTGGGATGGATTGCAATTACTCACTGTAAGGACACACATTTATTAATTAAGTTTGCCATCTTACATGGGTGCATTTCATGGTGCCCAAAACAATTATAATAGCAACATCAAAGGTCACAGATCACTATAACAAATATAATAATGAAAAAGTTTGAAATATGATGAGAATTACCAAAATATGACAAACACAAAGTAAGCAAATGTTGTTGGAAAATGGTGCTGATAGAATTCTTTGATGAGGATTTCTACAAACCTTCACAACAAAGCAGCACAACGAATTGAGGAATGCCTGTATTAGGAATACTTGCTCAGAGTGAATTATTCCTAAAGGTTATAAACAGCATGAGGTAATTGGTCAGAACAGTTTACAACTTTCTCGTTGATAAAAGCATGCTGAGGAGAGGCACTTCACCTGGAAAATCTCTGTATTAAAATATTTGGGGAAAACAAGTAAAATTACCAGTGAAAGTCTCTCAGAAGTTATTGGTAACTGCCTAAAAGATAAAGGAATAGTTTACATGTTGGAGAGAGACTAAGTAAAATGTAATTAGTTAGTAGGAGGAAAACAAAGCAACAACTTAGTCTATTGTGGGATCCTTGGCATCATCAGAACTCCTCTTCAACCAGCATGAATCCTTTGCTGTCAAGTAAACCATATTTCACAGAAATTGTATAAATCATAGTACTGTCCTGTAACACAAGGTTGGAAGGATAAGCTATCTATATTTTCTCAAAGTTTAAAGATTTGCCATTTATAATTGAAGTACTTAATTCATCTAGAAATGATTTTACCATATACTGAAAGGAATCTAATTTCATTTTCCCTCAGATGTATAATTGATAGTATCCTGTTAATATTAAAGTATAATCTAATTTGTCCTTTTCATTGTATTTTGTTTGATGATATAACTCTTGCTGAATATATTACTGTCCATCCCAAAATTTTGTTTGATGTCTCTTTTAAAACTTCTTGAAAACAACTTAAGGAGTCTGTCTTTTAACAGAATTCAAGCCAATTACATTTATTGTGAATGGCATATTAAAGCTTTAATTTACATTTGGTTTTATGCCTTCTAACTTTTACAACTTGTTGCTTTTTGCTTTATTTTTTGTTACTTATGTTATCTCATAATTACTTTAATATTAAAACATCCTTTTATTTTATAAGGTCTACATATGCTTTACAATTCCATGGATTCTAGTGTTTTAAAGATTTCCTAAAAGCATTCTGCAGCCAACATTTCATTAACCATTAAGGTCAAGAGTGAAAATATTATGAGTATATGAGTATTCCTTATCTAAAAAAATTTTCCTTCCTCTCATCATTACCCGTTTTAGTGTATTTTTTCACTGAATTTCGAATTTTGTATCCCACATTTTAGCTTACTTTTACATTATATTTACTTTCAAGAACAACTTTGGGTATTTATAATATACTCTGCTATAAAACCAAATATAGCTACTATGAATAATGCTATTAACATCTATCTATATATTTTCAAGTGGACCTATGTTTTCATTTCCCTTGAGTATATGACCAAGTGTGGAATTGCTGAGTCATATGGTAACCCAATATTTAACCTTTGGAGGAACAGATTGTTTTCTGAAGGGTCACCAATTTACACTCACACTAGGAGTATATAAGGAATCCATTCTTAACACCTCTTCATCAACACTCATTATCTTCTTTAGTATCACCATCTTGGTGCAAGTAATGTGGTACCTCATGGCTAACAATGTTGAGTATCTTTACATGTGCTTATTGGCCACTTGTATATCTTCTTTGGAGAAACGTCTACACAAATCATTTTCCCATTTTATTTATTTACTCACTTATTTAAATATGGAACACTTCATGAATTTTCGTGTCAACCTTGCATAGGGGCCGTGCTAATCTTCTCTGTACCATTCCAATTTTAGTGTATGTGCTGCCTAAGTGAGCACTCATTTGCCCAGTTTAAAATTGGGTTGTTTTTTAAAAATTGATTTGTAAGGGTTTTAAAAGTATATATATACAGTGGGACCTCAGTTTTCTAACTTAAGTTTTCTAAAAAAAATTGTTGGAGGAGCAATTTGTTCAAAAACCTAATTTCCTTTGTCACCTGAGAGAAGTGTGCCTGGTTACACAAGTTTCAACATGAAAGGAGCGTTGGGTGGAGAATCAAAAACTGAAGTTTTGTTAGACAACCAAGACATTTTTTCCATAAGCACTTGGTTGAAAATTGAATCATTCCGGAACTGAGATGTTTGAGAGCCAAGATTAGAGTATATTCTGGATTTAAGTCCCTAATCTGGTATAATTTGTACATTTTTAATCCAATTTGGTGGGTGTCTTTCGATTTCTTGATGGTACTATTTTGCATGTGGACATTCAGTTTTCCCAGCACCATTTAAAAAGGACATTCCTTCCCTCCCACTGTTTTTGGAAACCTTGTTAAAAACCACTATAAACGTGAAGGTTTATTTCTGTGCTCTCAATTTCATCCCACTGATACATAGGTCTGTTCTTACACCAGTACTGTAACAGAGTGGTCAGGCCAAATTGCTTTAAGGTAGGGAGCAGGGAGAAAACCCCAAGGTGGAGTTGAAAATTAAAAGCGGCTTGCCCTCCCTATGAAGGGAGGAGCCACCAAAGGAGAGAAATTGCCCAGGGCAGCAGGGAAGCTTGTGACTCTGCAGAAGGGAGCTTGTACAAAGCATGCATGACTGGAGACTTTGCCTCCTTATAGAACAGGATGAACAGAAGAGGCAAGGGCAAACATGGCCAACACTAGCCCTCAGTTAAATGCTAGACATTCCCATTGGCTTCTGGAGCACATGGGATTCTGGGAGAGGACTTTTAAACAAGATAGAGCTCACTCTCTTGGACTCTTGGCCTTTTGGTTTCTTGGGTTTTTTCTTATATTGCTTTGCATGGGCGGGAGTGGCAGATGGCAGGGAATGCTTGGGTCTTAGGCCCTGCATGGTTTAAAGCCAAACCCCAGAGGCAGGGTCCCACGCTGGGATGTGTGCCCCGACAGGCTCCAGACCTCAGAACACTACAACCCACTGCAGCCCGGCACATGGGTCAGAGATGACTTCCACTCTCTTGCCCTAAAAATAGCACACGAAGACATTAGCTGAGAAGTTCCTCACAAATGAAGCTCCCCTTACATGACCATAGTAGTGATCTGGCAGCACACCCCAGACCCTGATAGAGTAAGAACTGCTGTGAGGCAATGGCAACTCTGACACCAGAGAGAGAGAGGGCCTAAAGCTAAAGAAATGTAGACCCATTTAAATAACAACCTTGGACTACACATAAATAACGGGAAACTTCTAAACATGGATTTGGACATTAATCTTCCTGGGGATAACTTTTTTCCTGTGCTTTTGCAAAAAAGGTCAGCTCAGTTGACATGAAGCAGAAATACTCTCAGATGCCTCAAATTAAAAACCCTATTAATAAAAACCATTTTCCTTCTGCAAAAATCTTCATGTTATGCATATACGTGGCAATAAGCAACTGGACCCCATGCTGCCTGGTTACAGTACCACATTCTTGATTACTGTAGCTTTCTGGTAAGTTTTGAACTCAGGATGTATAAATTCTCCAGCTTTGTTCTTTTTGAGGACTGTTTTGCTATTCTGAGTTTCTTGAATATCTATGTAAACTTTAAGATCAGATTAACAATTTCTTCAAAAAAGCCAGATGGAACTTTGAAAGGGATTGTGCTGAATTTGTAAATCAATTTAAGGAACATTGCTACCTTAATTGAACCAAGCATTCTGATCCATGAATATGGGATGTCTTTCCATTTATTGAGATCTTTATGTTCTTTTAATAATATTTTGTAGTTTTTAGAATTTAAATTCTGAACTTTGATGATTTTGTAAATAAAACTTTGTTAATTTCATCTTTTGGCCTGTTCATCACAACTATATGAAAATACAGTAGGATGCTGAATATTGATCTTGTGTCCTGCAACATTGTTAACCTTGTTTCTAACCTGTAAATAGGGTTTTTTTGTAGATTCCCTAGGATTTTCTACATACAAAATCATGTCATCTGTCAATAGTCTTATTGTTTCCTTTCCAATCTTGGTGTGCTATTTGAAATGCTTGAAATAATTGTCTTTTTCAATGTAGAATTTAAATGGTAAGAGTAGTTCATCCTTGTCTTATTCTTGGTTTAGGGATTTTCAGTCTTAAACTATTATGTATGGTATTAGCTGTGAAATTTTTACAAATGCCCTTTACCAGCTTAATAAATTTCCAAATTATACGTGCTTTCTTGAATGTTTGTATTATGAAGGAACACCGAATTTTAACAGAAAATGCTTTTTCACCATCTACTAACATGACCATATGGCTTTGTTCTCTGTTGTATTGATATGGTACATTATAGTAAAGTATTTTGGGATGTAAAACCAACCTTGCATTCCTGGGATAAATCCCACTTGGTCATAATGTATAATTCTTTATGTTGCTGGATTGGATTTGCTAATATTTTGTTGATGATTTTTTATCTACTTTGATTAGGTATTATTCTCTAGTCTTCTTTCCTTGTTATGTCATTGCCTGATTTTATCATTGTAATACTGGCCTCAAAATGATTAGAGAAGTACTCCTTCCTATTCTTCATTTTCTTGGGAGAATTTGTGGAGCTGATACTGTTAAATGTATGGTAGCATTCAACAATAAAGTCATCTGATATGGGGCTTTTCTTTGTGTTCTAATCCAGTCTCTTTACTTGTCATGGGACTTCAGATTTTGTTTCTTGTTCACTTTTCTGCATTTGGGTCTTTAGGGATTTGTTTATATCCTCTATTTAACTTATTATACAAGTGAACTGTTCTACAGTTGTTCTACAGTATTCGCTCACAATCTTTTTAACTTCTGGAAGGTCAGTAGTAATGCCCCCTCCTTCATTCCTGATCTGACTAATACCAGTGTTTTAATGGTCAGTCTAAGTAAAGGTTTCTCAATTTTGTTTATCCTTTTAAAAAACATTTTAGTTTGACTATTTTTTCTTTCTTAATTTTATTAATTTCCACTCTAACCTTTATTATTTCCGCAATTCTGACTTTGGTTTAGCTTTTTCTTCTTTTTGTATAAGGTTAAAAGCTTGGTTATTGATTTGAGATATTTTTAAATATAGGACTGATGGCTACAATTTCCTTCTAAAAACTGTTTAATGCATCATGAAATTTTGTTACACCCTATTTTCGTTCATCTGAAAGTATTCTGTAACTTCCCTTTTGATTTCTTCTTTGAATGATTGGTTAAGATCATGTTAATTTCCACATAGCTGTGAGTTTCTCCAATTTATCCTGGTATTGAATTCTAATTTCATTCCATTGTAGCCAAAGAATGTACTCTGTTATGATTTCAATCCTTTTAGATATGTTGGTTTGTTTTACAGCTTAGCACAAGGTCTATATTACAGAGCGTTCTAGGTACATTTGAAAAGAACATTGTATTGTGCTGTTTGTTTTCTTAGGTCTATGTTGTTAATAGTGTTACTCAAGTCTTTTCTTAGTGATCTTTTGCCTAATTTGCTATCTACAAGGGGGGACCCCCAAAACCCCAGAATTATCTTCTGGAGAGCGGGCCCCTTGTAGTAAAGGCTTACCCTGCTAGGTGATTGTTCTAGGAACCCATCTGGATCAATGTATGAGCTGGTGTTGTGAGAGGCTGTGTTGGGTTCAGTGATTTTTTTAACATTCTCTCAATGCATTTGCCCCTTTCATGATTGGTGATTTATGAACACACCTGCCCAGACCATGCTGCGTGTTCAGCAGTTTTTGACTAAAATTAGTATGACTCTTATGCTCCACCCTCATTATATTCACCTAATCTTGACCTGAGTGACTTTTTTTCCCTCCAAATGAAAAAAGTCCTCAAAGGGAAAAGTTTTGCTGATGTGGAAAAGGTGAAACAAACAGGCAAACAAAAAAACAGCAGAGACACTAAAAGGTATAAAAATTGGCCAGTTCAAAATCCTTTTGAGCAGTGGAAAAATGTCTTGATAGGTGTATAGCATCAAATGGCAATTACTTTGAAGGGGACTGAAGTGTAAAAACATGTAAGAATATAAAATTTTTGTAAATGAGTGAAGCTGTATTGAAGTCTCCAACTATTATTTTTGACATTTCTAGTTCTCCCTTCAATTTTTGTCAATACAATTTGCTTCATATATACTGGTACTGTCAATAGGTGAAACTATGTTTATAATTGTTATAACTTACCAAAGAACTGACCCTTTTATTATGAAACATCCCTCTTACTTCTTGGAATATTTTTGTTTTGCTTATTTTGCTTGAAATCAGTAAAGCCACCCTAGCTTCATATGATTGTTATTTTCATGATATATCTTTTTCAATCCTTTTACTTTCAACATATTTATATCTTTCAAGCTAATGTATAGCTCCTGTAGACAGCATATATTTGGAGGTTGTTTTACTTCTAGTCTGACAATGTCTCCTATGTGACTAGATTGTTTATTCCGCTCACATTTGACATTCATATCGACACAGTGTAATTGTTGGGCTTTCAGTTTTTGTTTTATGTCTCACGTCTTTTGCACCACTATTCCGTTCTTGCCTTATGTATTAGTTTCTTTTTTAATATATTTATTGATTATGGTATTACAGCTGTCCCATTCCCCCCCCCACACTCCATCCTGCCCACCCCCTTCCTCCCACATTCCCCGCCCTATAGTTCATGTCCATGGGTCATACTCATAAGTTCTTTGGCTTCTACATTTCCTACACTATTCTTACCCTCCTCCTGTCTATTTTCCACCTATCATCTATGCTACTTATTCTCTGTACCTTTCCCCCCTCTCCCCCTCCCACTCCCCTATTGACAACCCTCCATGTGATCTCCATCTCTATGGTTCTGTTCCTGTTCTAGTTGTTTGCCTAGTTTGCTCTTGTTTTTGTTTTATGTGTGGTCGTTAATAACTGTGAGTTTGCTGTCATTTTTACTGTTCCTATTTTTGATCTTCTTTTTCTTAGGTAACTCCCTTTAGTATTTCATATAATAAGGGCTTGGTGATGATGAACTTCTTTAACTTGACCTTATCTGAGAAGCACTTTATCTTCCCTTCCATTCCGAATGATAGCTTTGCTGGATACAGTAATCTTGGGTGT
Source organism: Desmodus rotundus (assembly GCF_022682495.2). NCBI lineage: Eukaryota > Metazoa > Chordata > Mammalia > Chiroptera > Phyllostomidae > Desmodus > Desmodus rotundus. Next base: position 106,626,491 of record NC_071387.1, on the reverse strand, counting down.
AGGCCCTTGCCTTTCGCAACTTGGAATACTTCTTGCCAGTCCTTCTTGCCTGTAAGGTCTCTTTGGAGAAATCAGCTGACAGTATTATGGGAAGTCCTTTGTAGGTAACTGTCTCCTTTTCTCTTGCTGCTTCTAAGATTCTCTCCTTCTGCTTAATCTTGGGTAATGTAACTATGATGTGCCTTGGTGTGTTACTCCTTGGGTCCAGCTTCTTTGGGACTCTCTGAGCTTCCTGGACTTCCCGGAAGTCTATTTCCTTTGCCAGATTAGGGAAGTTCTCCTTCATTATTTGTTCAAAGAAGTTTTCAATTTTGTGTTCTTCCTCTTCTCCTTCTGGCACCCCTATAATTCGGATGTTGGAACGTTTAAAGTTGTCCTGGAGGTTCCTAAGCCTCTCCTCATTTTTCCGAGTTCTTGTTTCTTCATTCTTTTCTGGTTGGATGTTTCTTTCTTCCTTCTGGTCCACACCATTGATTTGAGTCCCAGTTTCCTTCGCATCATTATTGGTTCCCTGTACATTTTCCTTTGTTTCTCTTAGCATAGGCTTCATTTTTTCATCTGTTTTTCGAACAGATTCAACCAATTCCGTGAGCGTCTTGATAACCAGTGTTTTGAACTGTGCATCCAATAGGTTGGCTATCTCTTCGTCGCTTAGTTGTATTTTTTCTGGAGCTTTGAAGTGTTCTGTCATTTGGGCCATTTTTTTTTTTTTTTTTTTTGTCTTGGCGGGTCTGTTACTTTAAGGGGCAGAGCCTTAGGTGTTCACCGGGGCAGGGTAACACTGGTCGCTGTGCTGTGAGACTGTATGTGGGGGAGGGGCCAAGAGGGAGCAATGACGCCTGCTCCACTCTCCGCCAGACTCCAACCTTTCACTCCGCTACCCACAATCAAACTGGGCCCCTCTGGTGCTGGTTCCCGAGTGGGTGGGCTTGTGCACGCCCTAGGCCCCTGTGGGTCTCTCCAACGACCTCTCCTGTGAGGCTGGGAGTCTCTCCTGCTGCCGCCCCAACCCCCAGGGGCGCTTTCAATCAGAGGTTTGAGGCTTTATTTCCCCTGCACTGGAGCCCTGGGTTGCGTGGTCTGCTTCACTCCCCGCCATTCGTCCCCGTTTATCTGTGCGCGAATGTGGGGCCGCAGGGTGCTGCCCGCTGCTCTGCCCGCCCTGCTCTCGCCACTCTGAGTCCGGCCCTCTCAGCCTATCTGCGCAAATGTGGGGCCGCAGGGGCCGCCAGTGGTCAGACTGCCTGCCCCGTTTGTCCTACACTCCGCCAGTCTCGGTCCCGCCACGGCATCGCAAGTCCTCTCTGCCCCGGCTGCCCATCTCCACCCCTCCTACCGGTCTGGATGAACGTTCATTTTTTTATTTCCTTGGTGTCGGACTTCCTTGCCATTTGATTTCCTGTCAGTTCCTGTTGTGTGAGGAGGCGCAGTGTGTCTACCTACGCTGCCATCTTCGTTCTCTATTTGTTTCTTTGAATGCTTTGTAAATTCTATCATTTTAAAATTTAGGGTTTTTCTATCATATAGGTATATGGTCAGTGCTTTTTTATTGATCACATCTAAACCACTTCATTAAATTCACTTATTAAATCAAATACAGATTCTTTTGATCTTTCTATATAGATGCCATGATTTTTTCTCTCACTAATCCTTATTCCTTTTTCTTGTCTTATTGCATTGGTTAGAACCTCCAGTTGATATACATAGGTATGCTGTTAGTGGGAATCCTTCTCTCACCACCAATCCTGGGTAGGGTGTGGAGTTTCACTGCTCCGCCACTAAATATGATTTTGATACACTTTTTAAATAGACACTCTTGGCCCAGCTGGTGTGGCTCAGTTGGTTGGGCATTGTCCCACAAACCAAAAGATGGCTGGTTCAATTCCTGATTGAGGCACATGCCTGAGTTACAGGTTTGATTCTCAGTCACGGTGTGTTTAGAAGGCAGACAATTAATGTTTCTCTCTCACATTGATGTTTATCTTTCTTTCTCCCTTTCTTCCCCTCTCTCTAAAAAATAAATAGTACTCTTTATTGAATTAATACTCTTCTACTCCTAGCTAAGATTTTATCATGAATCTGTTTTCAATTTTATCAAATACCTTTTCATATACAAGGTCTGTCCAAAAGGTACCCAGCCACATAATATAAAATATACAGATATTTATTGAAGAAGATACAAGGTTAAGAAACATTGTGCATAGGACAATGATGTCTCAGTCCCTTTCAAAGTAGGTACTTTGGGACCTCACACAGTTCTCCCAGTCATCAGTTGCCCCACTGTGTTTTCCTGAATCTCACTGATGGTCTGAAATCTCTTTCCTTTCAAAGGTGATTTTAGTTTTGGGAAAGGCCAAAAGTTTCAGGGCGCCAAATCTGGGCTACAGGGGTGCTGAGTCACCTGGGTGATTTGATGCTTCACAAAAAAACTGCACGAGATGTGATGCCTGAGTTGTCGTGATGAAGCTGCCAATTGTCAGTTGCCCATAGCTATGGCCTTCTGAATCATCCAAATAGTTCCCATGGAGGAATGTACAAGCTTAACACAAAATTTGATGCAGATCTGTTGCTGTACTCGTTCAGTCATTTGAAATGTGATGGCCACATAGTACACAGGCTCACTCAATGGTGTCTACTACTCTCACTGACTAGTACAGTTAAGTCATCATTGTTCATGCACACACATTCCAGTTCACTCTCCTTGGCTATCAGGTTACATCGATATGGCACAAATTGTTCTCATATTAACAATGGCTGGACTTTTTCAGGGCAGACCTCATATATTTTGACTATCATATGTAGTTATGCTCTGCGTAATGACGTTTTGGATAGCAGACTGCAACTATGATGCTGGTCCCATAAGATTATAATGGAGCTGAAAAATTTCTATCACTTAATGAAAATGTAGTCGTCATAACCTGAAAGCACCAGACATTACTCGTGTCTGTGGTGATGCTGATGTAAACAACCCTTCTGTGCTGCCAGTCATATAAAAGTATAACACATACAATTATGTACAACATATAGTACTTGATAATGCTACTAAATGACTATGTTAGCACTTTATGTGTTTACTATACTATACTTTTAAACATTATTTTAGAGTTTTCTCTTTCTACTTATTAAAAAAAAGGTTTGATATAAAATAGTATGGTGTGCTACACTGGCAGAAGCCTCATGTATCTAGTGGTTACTGCATCTCTTCATTGCATCATTTCTCTTGTGCTTGATTTAATCTTATGTTGTTTCGTTCATCCCTAAAAGCATACAAAATCCGCTCCTAAGGTTGCCAGTAGGAAGCTACATCCAGTGTCTGGCCTGGAAACAAAATTTAAAGTAAGGACTAACAAGGTGGAAAAATCAGTCATGGTTATTGCTTGTCCTTCAGGTAGGTCCCATTCCACCAAAGATATGATCTTGAACAATAAGAACAGTGATGGAAGCTATTAAAGGATCTGCTTCATTGAAGGCAATGAAACAAAAATTTCAGAAGGGCCTATGTAAGACATGGAGAAACTTCTAGTGACCTGAATTGAAGATGAGACACAGGAGTACACCACTCTTAGTGCCACGACAATCATGGCTAAAGCAAAAAGTCTGCAATGTTGCGAGAAAAGGCTGGACTCATCTATGATGCTGAATTTACTGCTATCTCTGTGTGGTTTAAGCAATTGAAGAATCATTATTCATTACATTATGTGTAAGTGAGTACCAAGTTTGTAAATGCTGATGTGAATGCAGCTGAAAAAATTTGGAAACTTTAGATAAGCTGATTATGAAGGAAAATTACTTGCCACAGCAAATATTCAATATAGATGAAATCTCCCTATTCTGGAAATGGATGCCTGAAAAGATTGTCATCCATAAGGAGGCCAACTCAATGTCAAATTTCAAGGCTTTTAAGGACCAGAAAAATAGTTTTGCCTGTGGGCAATGATGCATGCTATAAATTTAAACCCTTTATGCACTGCAGTGAGAATCCCAGGCCTTTGGGCTATCAGTAAGCACATACTGCCAGGGTGTGACAGGAGCAGTAAGAAGTTATGGGTGACCCAGCTCCTCTTGCAAGATGCCCCACTGAATTGTAAAACTGCTATGCCAGCAAAATGGAATAAGTACTTTTTGGAGAATAACAGACTTTTGAAGATTTTTTTCTTATTATTGATACATGATTGGTGGTGGATGGGTTTCCCTCATTATGAAATGTCTGTATCTCTAATTATAAACACAATAAAGGGCAATTCTTGTTAGATTTTTAAAAAAATCCACTGAACCCATTTTTTTACCATTACTTTTTCTAAAAAGTAAAAACTTAACAGAAGAAATCTTGAATCTAAGGTAGATTATATTAACATCTTCAAGGAAATAGCTCAGAGCCAGTATTTGAACCCATGATCTTAACTTTCAAATCTCCTAACACAAGTTCAAATCAGATAAGGTACTGAGAAAAGGTTTACCTTAAGGGGTATATAGTGGTCAACAAAGTGACAAAACTTGACCAATTTGAGCCAGTAGACAATCTCATAATGAACACAGTCTTATCCTTAGAGTGGTCTATAAAGCAGTGGACTATTGCCTTTAAAATTTTTTATCAATAGCATAAAATAAAGCAGTATAAAATGCTCATAATGAAATAAAGTAGTTGCATGTCAGCACTCCTTAATGCCTAGTTGCAATCACATTTAAATAATTAAAATAATTTGTTTTAATTATCTTCATACTTAATATTTGAGTTAGAAATTTTAGCTATTATCAAATTCCTACAGAGCTGAGGATTTACCATATTTTTCAGACTGTAAGATGCACTTTCCACCCAAAATTTGGGAGGAAAACGGGGGTATGTCTTATAGTCTGAATGTAGCTTACCTGGCTCCCGGGGCGGGGCAGTGGAGCGGGGTTGGGTTTTTTTTCCTATTTCCTTCTCTAAAACCTAGATGCGTCTTATGGTCTGATGCATCTTATAGTCCGAAAAATACGTTATCTCTTTTCTACACCCTGTGCTCCTTTTCACATTTGTGTAGTTAAATAAATACTTAAGTTGTTATTGGCAAAAATTCTGTATATAACCAAATTATCATGATTGCATTATCTTTCCTAAAAAGATACTTTGTCTTGAAGCTATCAACATTTATCTCCTAATTTCCTACAAATCTATTCACTTTTTTTCAAATTCATCAGAACTGCCATATATCAACATCTGCCCATTTTCCCCAACCTTCAACATCAGGTTTAAAGATCATTTCTTCAAGAAAGGCTTCATCCAAGAGAACTACTTCCTTCTCTGAATTTCCCATCACAAGTATATATATATATATTTTAGTCATGAGCTTTGAAAAAAGAAATGTGCTTACTTTTACATACTAAGTGAAATGCCTTTCCTATAACTTTATTGAATGTTGCTTAAACCAATGCTCAACATAAAAAATGAACCTCTGGAAAGCCATCCAAGGGTTATTCTTTCCTTATTAAAGAGTACCAAAAAAAGGTCTCAGCAACTTTTGCTGTAGCCCTCCCATAAGCTATTTGATATCAGCTGCACTATACACAGTAGAAACTCAAAGGTATACTTATACCACATTTAGTAGATACATATAGTGTCTCTACATATGAAGTCTACCCATAAAGCATCCAGCCCTATAATATGAAAAAGAGAGACATTTTAAAGAAGATATAAGAAACGCTGTGCATAGGCTGATGCCTCAGTCCCCTTCAAAGTAGGCACCTTGGGACCTCACACAATTCTTCCAGCATCATTAGCAACTGCAGCACGATGTTCCTTCTGCTCTGGTAGCAGAAGACACTGAACGAACTTTGCCATGACATGTTTCATGCCAAGAACTGCATCAAAATCTAGGACACAATAGTTTTTGGAATCCCCAGCCCAGTTTCTAGTTATCGTACTGTTAATTGCCAATCTTTGTTGATTGCAGCCTGTACACTTTCAACATTCTCAGGTGTTTTGCTTGTTGCAGACCTTCCAGAATGTGGATCACTTTCAACAGCTTCTTGACCATCTTTGAAGAATTTGAGCCACACTTTTATTTATGCTGCACTCATTGCATCATCCCCGGAAGGCTTCTGAATCATCCAAATAGTTTCCATGGAGGCATGTTCAAGCTTAACACAAAGTTTGATGCAGATTCGTTGCTCTACTTGCTCAGTTATTTTGACTGAAACAGCCACACAGTACACATGCTCCCTCAATGGTGTCTACCACCCCCATCAACTAGTACAATGAAGTTGTCATTGTTCATGCATACACATTCCAGGGCACTGTCCTTGGCTGCCAGGTTACATCGATGTCATACCAACTGTTGTCATATTAACAATGGCTGGGCTTTTTCTGGACATACCTCATAATTAATTATTAAGTTTAAAAAGATCTGCATATAAGCATCCCATAATCCTTACAAATTTAAAAATTCAAATTTCAAAATGTTTCAAAAATTCAAATTATATGCAATTATCTGCCCTACCCAGAGAATGCTGGTTATTACTCCTAACTATTGCCTGGCTACAATCTTTCTGTCCTACTCAAATTGGTAAAGCTAAAGAGGAATAAGAAGTTACCTGAGTCTACAGTGATGTATTTTAAAGGTAGGAGTTAAAGTTTAATAGAGACTCAAGAACAGCCCTGGTTGGTGTGGCTCAGTGGATTGAGTGCTGGCCTGTGAACCAAAGGGTCACCAGTTCGATTCCCAGTTAGGGCACATGCCTGGGTTGTGGGCCAGTCAGGGGCCAGGTGTTGGGGGTATGCAAAAGGCGATCACACACTGATATTTCTCTCCCCATCTCCCCCCCTCGACCTCTCAAATAAATAAATAAATAAATAAATAAATCTTTCTTTAAAAAGAGAACAGAATAAGTATTTAAATGATTTAAGAATGTGAGACAGAATTAGAACTACATAGCCCTTTGTATTTTTTTCCTCCTCACCTGAGGACATTTTTTCACCGATTTTAGAGAGAGGGGAAGAGAGAGTGAGACTGTTGGCTGCCTGCAACCTGGGCATGTGCCTTGTCCAGGAATCAAACCTGTGACAGGATGATGCTCCAACCAACTGAGCCACAGCAGCCAGGACATGGGCTTTGTATTTTATATTTAATTTTGGGTTGGTCAAAAGTCCGTTACGGTTTTTTTCCATAAAATAAAGACACATTTTTCATTTTCACCAGTAGCTTTATTGATTTGGATGTTTTGAGTAGGTCAGCTCTCTCCTGTCATTGGCTTCTAGTGGGTAGAGTCTAGGTATGCTGCTAAACATCTTCCAATGTATAAGACAGCCCCACAGCAAAGAATTATTTGGCCAAAATGTCAATAGTACCAAGAAAATTAACAAACAATTTTTGACACGGTTGATAAGTCATAGCACCACCTCCATACACTGCACAAATCTTTTTTGCATTTCAGTTGCATTTTTACCTTTCTTAAAATAATAAATACACCAAAAATATTGTGTATTTTCTTCCATCTTCAATATTAAAATGATTGTACAAAAATTCACCAATTTTGATTTTTTTTTAAATGTACACTGATATGATAATGTACAGCTGTCACTATACAATCTAACAAAATTGCTCCAAATGAAGCTAAAGACAACTAAGCACTACTACAGCCATTGTACAGAGAAAACGTAACGAATTTTGGCCAACCCAATATAATCTCAATTTAATAAGAACTAATACTCTTGTGCATTTAAAGTTACAAAATTTATTTTTATTTTTAACAACTATCCAATATATTACATAAAATTTGTTTACATCAAATGAAATACATCTGTACATACCCACTGTAAGAGAACCCCCTGATATGAACAGGCAAAGGTGCAGGGATGGTGCAATATTTTCATACCAGAATTAAACATATTAAATAGCAGGGAAGTACAGTGGAATTGAAGGCTGAGGTTTAGTACAGCGATCAATAAGGTAAGACTGAGTGTTAAGTAGTTTGATTAGGGTCGGATTCAGCATTTGTAAAAAATGAATTGAAGGATAAACTAAGGCAGCATAAATCACAAAAAGCTGAATTCAGTGTAATCGGTCCTTCATTCACATGCTTAATTTTTGCATTTCAATAGCTTTCCTGTGATATAAATTATCTATTTTGAATGTTCTTCCCCATTTGTTTTGCAAATAGTTACACTGCAGGTCATTTATTGGCTACAAGTGAATATATGCAGAATCACAACGAAGAGTATTAAATCCCAATATAGAAAAATCAGTCTGTTTATGTGCATATGATGTAAATCTTCTACGAATCTTTCAGTACAATGATCTTTTTCTGTATCTTGATCACATCTAATTTTCAGCAGTGAAAACTAGCTGGTCAGGAACTAGATAGAATACAGGCTCTCACCAGGCACCCAATCTGCTGGTGCCTTACCTTGGACTTGGCAGCCTCCAGAATGAGGAGAGATTTGTTGTGTATAAGCTCCCCTCACCCCCCAAAAAGAAACCCAACCAAACAACAGTAACAAAAAACTAGCTTGTTCTAAAACAAGCCAACTGTGCGGGCTTACATTAGAAACTTCATCCTCAACATACTAACGTAAGAAAGTGGAAGTCGGTTTTCCACGTATAGCAAGGTTTTCGACAAAGCAAAAGAATGGCTTCCTTTGTACTGGACACATTCTTGAACTTGCCAAAATTGGGGAAAGTAGGTGGGGAAGGGACGCTAAGGAAACAGTCTCTGATTTCCCCCCCCCCTAATTTACAAATATGAACTTCTATGATAAAGATCATCTTTGTACTCAGCTTTCATCGTTAAATTATAGCATCCCTACACTAGGCGACTCAACAGGTGCACATTACATGGTTGTGCTCCAAGTTCCTTCATTAACAAAGGCATTTTGGCATATTGCTCATAGTTTTATATTACTCCTGATATTCTACTCCCTAGTTCCTAACAACACATATCAAGGAATGCCTCCTTGCTACCTGATGAAGTCCACTCAACTGTTCCGGCAACAGATCATTCAGTTGACTGCTTAAAACACTTCAAGTAAATTGGGTAAGCGATTACAAAAACTGGGGCTGGGGACTACATTTCATCCATTAGCGCGAGAAAGTAGTCCGGTGTAGTCCGGTAATATGCCGGTGCAGCCCGCAGCTTCACTGACTCGGCGAGTAGAAAAACCTAGGGCGATGTTCCTACGCGGCCCCCACTCCCACGACGGACCGCTACACACACCGGAGACACGTACCACTACCACATAACCCGCGACCCTCCCGGAAAGCTAGATAGACGCATCCTTTCGCCTTTCGCGGGCGTCTTCCCGACCAGCTCGTAGCCCCAGCACCTCCACAGACGCCTTTCAGCCAGCCCCGCCACAAACTACCTCAGCTGGCGCGGCGCGCCAAGGGGTCCTTGGCGGGGCCTCAGCGATGCTCCCGGCCCCGGAGAAACAGCTGAGCCGTCTAAACGCCGCTCCCGCAGGGCTCGCGTCCGCCCCCAACGTACCTACAGCGGTGCCACACCGCGCCAGACGCCTCCTCAAAACTACTCAGAAGTTCCAACGCCGCGCACTGTAAAGCTCCCGAGGGGGCTGGGCCGAGGGAAGTCTCCCTGACTCCACCCCTATGGGCTCAAGGCCAATGGCAGCAAGAACGTGAGACAGCTCCGCCAATCAGAGACGACCGGGTGGAGTGGGTGGAGAGAATGGCTACTGCAAGGTGAAAGTTGGCTGAGGGCTTAGGAGGGTTCTGGTACCTGAGCGATTTTTCCCGTCAGTCTTCGGTCGTAACTGCCGGGTAGCGCGAGCCAGTGCTACAGCCAGCCCTTTGAGTGATTTGAGCGACGATTTGTAGTTTTCCGAAAGTCATTCGTAAAATTTTATTTACAAAACCGCCAGCAGGCTGAATCTTACCAATTCGAATTTTCAAATTTTTAAAGTATCGCCTTTGAATATCATTTATCTTGACTGAAGAGTTTTTAGATAACGTATTAAACTTTGCGACTCAGTCGAGTGGTCCTGGCCTACTTGTGTTTTCTTCAGTGTCCTCGGTTGCCCCCGGGCACCCTAGGCCGCATCAGATTTTGTGAGACCCACCCCGCTGCCAGGTTCATCACTCTCTTGGTGGTTATTGCGCTCCAAGTAGGTACAGGAATTATAACTGTCAACTAGTTGGATAAAGCCCTTTTGGAAGGTAGAGCTACCGGCATTGAACTAGTAATTGCTGGCTAGAGAAAAATGAGATAGGACCAGGCAATCTAGAAGTCTTGATCATGAAGAAAATAACATACTCTAACCCAATGGGTTGCCAAAATATGGTCTGGGGGTCTGCAAGCTCAATACTATTTTCATAAATGTAGGAAGATACTTGCCTTTTTCATTCTCAGAGTCTCAGGCTTGTTCAATAGAACTTTCCAGAATGTGAGAACCTAGGTGTTTCATAATCAAACACTGAGGAAATTGGCGAAAATGTAAGACAATGCCAGTCTTCACACAATTTTTTTTGTTTGTTTAGAAAAATAACAATCTTGAATATATTTGAAGAGGATACATAGGGTTGCTGAGAGAGAAGGGCGTTGTGGGAGGAAGAAGGAGGCAACTAAGTTTTTTAACAGAAACCAAGGTCCTGTTACTTGCCGCTTTGAAAGCGAATACTGGAGAGGCAGATGCTGATGTAAAGGAAAGTGGTTTTATACAGGTGCTGGTCACATGGAAGATGAGGGACTCTCATCTCAAAGCCCATCTTAACATCTCAGTGCAGGCAGGGGTTTTATAAGAAGGGAGAGGAACAAGGAGAACAAAGAGTTCAGGGGGAGAAGCTGTGGACATGCTGGCAGTGTCCTTGGTGGTCTGGACATGGATCTTTAATGTCAGCATCCTGGAACTGGTTAGTGTCAGCCAAATTCCTGCAGTTGGGCAATCTGTGTCACCTGAAGTTGTGGTCAGGGCCATTTCTTGTACAGGCAAGAACTGGAATTGCTGGCGTTTGCAATATGCTTACAAAGAAACTGTCAGTATGTGAGTTCTTTTTTATCAGTTTGTTAGTACATCTTATTTTAATTCTATTTTATGGTAAGTCTTCCATTTAAGAGTAGTATAAAGTTTTTATTCCCTACTACAATTTGACCCTTGAGCAACAGGGGTTTTCAATTGACTATAGTTCATTTGACCCACACAGTTCAAACTGGAGTTGTTCAAGGGTAAACTCCCTTGTTGAGAATCCACATGTGCTGAGGGCTAATTATAGTTATATGCATATTTTCTACTGCACATGAGGTAGGTGCCCCAAACCCTGAGTTGTTCAAGGGTCAACTGTAAATTGGAGTCAGGAATTTGAACTAAATTAATTCAATAGTAAGTAGCTTTTAGAAATCTCATGTCTATTTAGGGTAATAGGATATCTTGTGTGTTGTTTTAATAATAATAATAATTAAAATTTACCAGGCATTGTGTTAACCAAGTTCATTGCATGCAATATTTTTAATTTATTCCTACATTTGAAGTTGAACAATATTTATGGAAGCCATGCTAGGTCACTAAGCCATGTAGTCTTGGGCAAATTAGGTCACCCCTGAGAGCCACAGTGCCTTATCTTGAAAATGGGAATAACAACAATATGTGATTTATTGAGTTCTTAGCATTGCACTACGCACTTCATTTAAAGGAATTTTGTAACACACTACACGAAGTACCACAAAGTCAATTTGCTATTTGATTTTTCTTAAAGACATACATGGCTAACAGAGATAATATCTTATATACATGTTTTCAAGCTTATAGTAGACACTATTATTATTAAAATTGATAAAGCTAAATAACATGAATGATCTTGAGCAAATCTAGTCTTTTATGCTAGAATATTTCTTGTTTATTGTTTTCTTCAAATGAGGATTATGCTAGGTAGAATTTTGACTCCCATGATTTGTCCCCTGGTATTCCTCTTACTGCTATGTTGCATTACATGGCAAAAAGACTTCGCAGATGTAATTAAGGTCACTAAGTAGCTGACTTTAAGATAGAGGGATTAGTCTGGATTTTCCAGGTGAATTCAATATAATCACATGAACCCCTAAAGGTAAAATATAAGTCATAGAGATGCAGCAGAAAGGAACTTCATAGAGATTTGAAGCATGAGAAAGACTCAACCCATGGGTGCTGGCTTAAGGACAGAAGTACCAACATAGAAACCACCCAGTGAAATGAATTCAGCCCACAACCTGAGCAAGCCTGGAAGCAGATTCTTACCCAGTGTTTTTGCTGGCCAACACCTTAATTCCAGCTTTGTGAGACCCAGCTGAGTCCACTGTGCTTCTGATTAATAGAATTACTGTTAGATAATAGTGGGTGTTGTTTTAGGTCATTTTGTTGGTAAGTGTTTACTGCAACAATAGAAAACTAATACAAGCATTCTTCTCATACTCTTAGCTCCCCCTAAGGCAGTGCTGGAATCCAGGGAACTACATTTCCCAGAGGCCTTTATGGCCAGTGTTCTGGATTCATTTACATTTTACCAAATGGGATGTATATCCTAAGATTTGAAAAGTGGAAGAAAGACATTAATTATTGTTCTGTGTTTTGTTCTGTTTTGTTTTGTTTTTGTTTGAGTTTTGGCTCGCTTTCCTACTAGTCTCTGCCTCAGTAGTATAAGACAGCTGTGACAATCATCAGTGGATTTCTGAACTTTTCTAGCCTCTGAATGTCAGTAGTAGCAGCAGCAACAGCAATTTCTTATTCTCTGGAGCACAGAAGCAGTGGTACAAATGAAAAGTAATGTGATAGTAGCTCCTCCAGTTTTTCCTAAGACTTTTAAACACCCAATTCTCTGTACTAAATATTAATGCTTGAAATATCTGGAGTGGTTTCTATTTTCATGATTGCACCCTAAGTGGTAGATGTCTGTGTTTCAGTTTCCCCATTTGTAAAGTAAAATTACCAATAATGAGTGATACATGTTACCGAACCTAGAATGGGTTAACCTCTTGTTGAGTCAAGAATGGGACAGTATAGCCTTCACAGGCATGGCTCAGTTGGTGGAGTGTTGTCCAGCAAAGCAGAAGGTTGCTGGTTCGATTCCCAGTTCGGGGCATGTGCCTGGGGTGTGGGTCCAGTCCCAGTTTGGGGGCATGACAGAGGCAACCTATCAATGTTTCTCTCCCTCTCTTTCTCCCTCTCTTCCTCTCTCTCAATTAATACAATAAAAACTTAAAAAAAAAAAGAATTGGAGGGTACACCAAAGGTAGTTACTACTGTCAAGAGAGATCATTGGTGCCAATCCAACATCAGTAGGAATTCTCAATTTTGGGTGCAGTCAAGAAGGAAACTTTATTCAGTGCAAACAGCTCAATTGTAATACAACACAGCTGCAGAACAACTCAATAGTGTTACAGCTCAATCAAGAAGCAGCACAGCCCTGGCTGGTGTGGCTCAGGGAATTGAGTGCTGGCTTGGGAACCAAAATGTCACTGGTTTGATTCTTGGTCAGAACACATGCCTGGGTTGTGGGCCAGGTTCCTGGTTGGGGATGGGGAAGAGGCAACCAATGTTTCTCAAATAAATAAAATCTTAAGAATAAGCAGTGCAGCATGCTAGACTGCTCTGCTCTTGCAAGACACCTTTGGGTTTTTCAGTTCCAGTCAGGCATCCTTCAGTGGAAAAGCACATTCTACAAACCAGGGGGAAACTGCCATGTATATAGACAGAAGTCCCTGCCCCTAGTCCCTGATTGGTCGGTCTTCATGCAATTGAGGACTCCACACCCTCACATTTCTGTATAGTTACTCTGATCGGTTGGTGAGATGCTGATGGGGGATATAGCTGCACAGCTCCAATTGGATGGAGAAAGCCTCAGTTCTATTGGTTGAAATACAATTCCAGGAACTCCTTTATAAGGGCTGGCTCAGATGGCAGAAACACAGTGCAGGACCAGGCAGCTTAGTGCACACTTCTCCCTGAAGCACAGCTTGGGTGAGAGGCCCCTGGTTAGAAATGGCTGCTAGGGTCTCTTTTTCAATTTGAGGCCAGTTAGCCACCAGGGGCCTTTTTTGGTAGGTATCTTCTTTCTCAGGGTCTACACCACACAAAGTAAGATTTGTTTGAAGCAAATAAGGAGCCCACGGGTAATAATTTCCAAAGCCATGGATCTCCCAAACTGGGATGCCTCTGTGCTTTTATCCTGTCAAATTAATACATATTCATAATGGAAATTTTTGTCAAAGCATGTATAGTATGTAAGGGGTGGTGCTGAGTTGGTGCAGGTTCAGAAGAAAGTCATGCTTCTTCATGTGTCACATGTTCAGCAAATAGCATCCACATTTTTCCCAGAGGCAAGGATTTTACTATTATAATGAACTCTCAGCCACCTTAAGTTCATAATGGCTGCCTCAACCAGTTTGAGCCAGTTTTCTTTTTGGCTTCCTTTAGTGGTTTCTGCAGGGGTTGTCTAGGGGCCCAATTTTTTACTGAAAAATATGCTGACAGAGCAGTTAACAGAACATTTAGTGACTTTTTCAAATTTAGTTTGGTATAACATATAGTAAAAAGTAATCTCTTCGAATTATTGCGTGGATTAAATTATAGGGGTAAAATCTATGTAAAGTGCATTGTAGACTAAGTAACATACAGTAAGTGGTCAATAAATGTTTGTTACTGTTTTTTTCTATAGAGCTATTCATACGATTACCAAAAGGCCATTTTATGCTGCCTTACCCTAACCTATAATCAACATTTGTTGTACCTTGAAAATGTACACATTTGAACAACAGTAAAATAATTTTTTTAAAAAAGGAAAATGTACACATTGTCACTGTTAATTGGGGAATTTTAGCAGCCACAGAGTGTTTTATAACACAATGTGGGGTTAATGCTGGACATGGCCCTTCTACCACCCATGCCAGAAGGCTGGCCAAATGGCCACTGGCCAGAAAGAATGTGTATTGTCCTGGGAATGAAATATGGTTCCCTCCTTGTTTCCCCTGGGGATCCGTTTCTTGTCTGGTGACTGCTTCTTGACTCTTTCCTTTTGCACATACACACTGATGTGATATAGCTTCGGGCCACATGTAAGTTTGTGTAACTTGGACTCATGCCACCTTCATCTGGGACTCCTTACAAGGAACCTCGGACTGGAGGTGATGTGTTCCTGCTTTGCCAATCTGCCACAATTGATGCTCCCTATAATGTGAGTAATAAAGGCTATGTCTGCTCCATCAGGTCTTCCTTGTGGTTTTCTCAGTTTATCTGAATGAGCAGTTGAGATTCCCAGGCTCAACCTCCTGTATTACACATAAGAATTCAATTTAATATGTTTATTTCATACCATTTGTTACTGGGTCTTTTTCAGAAGTCATATGAGAAATTTGGAAATACAGCAAATATAGAGAACAAAAACACTTTTTTGATAACTTTCTGGAAAAGTAACCGCTGCCTAGCTTACCACTCTCCCTTGTAGCCCCTCCATCTCCAACCTCTCCAGAGGCTATATTATTATTGACATTATATCAAAATTTTGGTATTTGCATTTGTTGCTCCAACTATGTGGAAAAGCCTTTTCCCCTCTTTTTCACCTGGCTAATGTTTATTCACATTTTAAGTCAAGTGGTTTCACCTTTACCCATAGCATAACGCTTATTATATTATACCATGTTATTTTTTTCTCATTTGTCTCTTCCCACTGATTATGAACATCTTGAGAGCAGTGACTTATCTTTTCTATATTATGTGAAATAAGGTGTCCCTGATTCAGAGTAATTGCTTAGTAAGAGTTTATAAGTACTATTTTTAATAAAATCATCACTGCCACCCTCTCATTATCATTATATATTCTCATTTCCATTACCTGATATAAAATAGGTGCTCAATAAAAGTCCAAAAAATGAAAGTCAGTGGAGTCATTAAGAAAGAGTTCTTCAACATATCACTTATTATATCATTTCCACTAGCATACATCAAAATAGGACAACTAGATTTTATTTAAGGGATAATTACAGACAACAATATAATTTTCGATTATGCATGCAACATTAAATTATAGAATAAAAGTATTGTCTTGAAGAATTTTAAGACAATTGTATGATTATTGTGCTGGTTAAATTTTTTTAAGTATATTTTATTGATTATGCTCTTACGGTTTTCCCAACTTTTCCCCTTTTATCCCCCCTCCACTCTGCAGCCCCCAACCCTCCAGCATCCCCCCCACTTAGTTCATGTTCATAGATTGTACATACAAGTTCTTTGAATTCTCTGTTTCCTATACCATTTTTGACTTCTCCCTGTCTATTTTAAGCCTACCAATTATGCTTCTTCTTCCCTGTACCTTTTCCCCCCTGTTCCTCCCCTCCCCCTCCCCACTGAAATCCCTCCATGTTATGTCCATTTCTCTGATTCTGTTCCTGTTCTAGTTTGCTTAGTTTTTGTTTTCATTGTTTTTCTTTTTTTTAGGTTCATTTGTTGATAGTTGTGAGTTTGTTGTCATTTTACTGTTCACATTTTTGATCTTCATTTTCTTAGGTAATGTCCCTTTAATATTTCATATAATAATGGCTTGGTGATGATGAACTCCTTTAACTTTACCTTATCTGGGAAGCACTTTACCTGCCCTTCCATTCTAAATGATAGTTTTTCTGGATAGAGTAATCTTGGATGTAGGTCCTTGCCTTTCATGACTTCAAATACTTCTTTCCAGCCCCTTCTTGCCTGCAGGGTTTCTTTTGAGAAATCAGCCGATAGTCTTATAGGCACTCCTTTGTAGATAACTACATAAATGAAATTATACAGTGTATACTCTTTTATATGTTATTCAATATAATATTTTGAGGTTAGTCCATGTTGCTGTATGTTTAGTAGGGTATTTTTTTTCCTTCTTTCTAATTTTAATGGGAAGTGGCATTTTATTGTGCAGATGAACCATACTTTGTTTATCCATCACCTGCTGATGGGCATTTTAGGTTGTTTCCAGTTTTGTTTGTTATGAAAAAGTTTCTCTAAACATCTGTATACAAGTCAGGGAACATATGTTTCTTTTCCACCTGGGAGTGGAATTGCTAGGTCATATTATAAGGATATTTTTAACTTCAAGGGCCTGTGAAAGTTTTTGGTAAGGACCAGGAAGTAAATATTTTATGTTTTGTAGGCCAGATGGGTCTGTTACAACTACTCAAACCAGCTATTGTAGTGTGAAAGCAGCTATGGCAATACATAATTGAATGAACATGACTGTGTCCCAATACAATTTGATTTGCAAAAACAGGTCAGATTTAATCCACAGTCCATAGCATGCTGAAATTTGGCAACCAGGGTTACAAAAATTCACTTCTTTGTTTTCCTTTAAGAGTTATATAGCTATAGCTTTTATATTTAGACCCAGGTTAATTCTGAGTTAATTTTTATAGATGATGTGAAGTTCAGATCAAGGTTCATTTTTTTGCTCATACTGTTTCTCTTCTTGTTTTAGTAACATTTGTTGAAAAGACTTACTTTCTCTCTTTGAACTACTTTTAACATCTTTATCAAAAAGCAGTTGACAATGTACACATATGGATCTATTTCTAGACTCCCTATTTATTGTGTTGATTTTTATATTTATCCTCATGCCACTATCCCATGGTTTTGCTTACTTGGGATTTATAGTAGGCCTGAAATTTAGAGCGTATAAATCCTCCATCTTTTTCTTTTTAAAAATTGTTTTGCCTATTCTAAGTCCTTCTCATTTTCATATAAAGAATTGACTTGTCACTTTATATTATAAAAAGTAGTGATTTTGATTTTGAGTATATACACAAATATTATGAGAACTGATATCCTAATAATACTGAGTCTTCCAATCCATGACTAATTAACACACTGATGTGTATTATGTATTTATCATGTGCATATTGATGGGCTTCAAAGCAGGCCACCCCAGAATATACCACTTTGGTCTGGGGATTATTTTGAGCTGAAGACAATCAAGGCCCAAAAACTAAAGAGAAGCTTTTTACTTCCTCCTTAACTACCTAAGAACAATTATAGAGGGGGCCTGTACCAGGAAGAGAGCTATTATTATGACATAATTTTTTAAGTCAGAATGTCTGAATGGCATGGTAAACTTTTACCAAACATTTGGTCTTCCCGTCTTCCTATGAATTGTCTTTCTCCCCTTTGAAGTCCCACATCTTAACTCAGGATGGCATATAAGCCTCAATAGTTTGACTGTTCAGGAGTCTCTCATGTCTTTGTGCGACCCCCATAAATATGGAATTAAATTTGTTGTTCTCCTGTTAATCTGTCTGATGTCAATTTAATTATCAGGCCAGCCAAAGAACCTAGAAGGGAAAAGTTTTCCCTACTCTGCCTCAAAAATATTTTTAAAATATGTAGCTAGACCAAAAAAGATACTAATTTCAGTTATGAAAGAGCTCAATTTCATTTGAATGATTCAGAGAAAAGTAGCTATATTAGAAAAAGGGGGGATAATTGTTTCTGTCATTCCAAATAAAAAAATTCATTATCACAAGAAAAAAATTATTTGATAGTGTGTCCTTAACAGCTGAGTTTTATAAAGGTAATTGGAGAAAGAAGAATGGGAACCTGCATGTTCATCCACATCATGAGAACAACTTCATCCAAACATTCTTTTTTTGTACATTGTAAATTCATAATCTGTTTTGTTTTTTAAAAACAAAAATATATATTTCTAATTTTTCCCACTGAAAAAGGCAAGAAACAATGACCAATATAATGGCCATAGATTCCCTCAGTATTCAGTCTACATATTGTTTTTCAGAAGCTCTGGTTTCTTAGAGAAATAATTGATTCCAAGTCTGAGCAGGAAACATCCCACATTTTTGAGGAGGGGAATTAAATTTTGCCTCTTAAATGGAAGAATATTCTAGAATTTGTGGGCATATTTTAAGCTCACCACAAATCCATTAAGATTTTGATTTTTAAAAACATATCCAATTATTTTCTGTATGCATCTTTATGAAACACAAACCATATAGAAGCATATTTTATACAGTAAAAGTTGAAATCCTCTCTTCACAACTAAACTTACCACATCTCCAATCTAACCTTTCTGGAATGACTTTAGACTTTTTCATATTTATACACATGCACATATACACATACAAATTTAGAGTTTTAATTGTCACATGAATGGGCTCATTCCATTATACCGTTTATCAATTGGAACATGACATGTCTTGAAGCTCTTTCCGCCAGCATAAAGCTAGCTCATTCTTCTTAAAAACTGCACTATATTCCATTGTGTTGATGTACAAAAAATTATTACTGGACAACATGTTTAACTGGAGGACATAGGATGATGTCCCCTCTTTTTTTCTATTATAAACATAGTCCATTGTCGCAATGGATATCTTCTCAATCTTGTTCCCATAGTTCTATAAATTAAAGACCTAGGACTGAAAAAAATGCTTAGTTAAATGGTATCTGTATATTAAATTTTGACAGTAATTGCCAAATGACGGGATCACGGGGAAGTTGTTCTGAAAGGGAAGTTGTTTCAGGAAGAAAGGATAGACATTTATCAGTTAGGGTGTTTTGCAAGAAGCAGAAAACAACCCAAATTAGTCCATAGAAAAGGGGAAGGTATTCATTAAAAGAGAAAAAGTAGCCCTGGCCAGGTAGCTCAGTTGCTTAGAGTGTTGGCCTGATATGCTAAGGTTGCAGGTTCAATCCCCAGTTGGGGCAAATACAGGAATCAACCAATGAATGCATAAATAGGTGGAAAAATAAATCAATGTTTCTCTATATCCCTAAAATTAATAAATGAAAAATTTTTTTAAGGAGAGGAAAAAATACAACCAGGTTTTGGTGACATAAGGGAATGTAGAATTGAAAAGCCATCAGGATTGTCTTCTATCTGTGCTTTTCTCTATAGTCCAATTTTCTCTGCTTTCCCATCCTTACAGCAGATAGAAGATGACTACCTCAAAGCTTCCATATTTATACTCCTGTCCAAGAGACTCACTTAAACTAACTGGAACTCCAGAATCAGAGAGAGAGAGAGAGAGAGAGAGGGAGAGAGAACACCTCCTTGACTCAGATAGGGTCTGGTGAATGGAAGTTGGGGAATGGTCCTGGAGTACTAATACGGCACCTCCCATTGCCAGGACATATCCTCGTACTCTTTTTAAAACATTAGGATTGATGGTTACTGTTTCCAGAGAAAGCACACCATTTTAATTTCATGGGGAAAAGAGACATTACTGCGCTGAGAACCAAGAAAGACCAGATTAAATGGATTAAAACTTAAATTAAGTAGTATTTAAATTAGCAATTGCAAAATAGTGTTTCCTTTAACCTACCTAGTGTAGTGACTAAGATCCTGTGGGTTCACAGTAACTGCAAAATGAGAGGTGGAAACGCAAGGTTATTTAGTGCTAACAACTTAGCACTAAATCTCGTTAGCTTTGCTGCAATTAAAAAAGGAAAATAAATGTCACTGGTTTCTGGCAAACAGAGCAGTAAGAAGTGTGTCCCTTGCTTAGCTGCCCTAATGACCCTGCAGCCAGGCCACAGGGCCTTAGATGGCTATAGCCCACCACCTGGCCCAGGCCCGAGGTAGCAGCAAACTTTTCACTCCCAAAACCTGATGGGCATGGTTGCCTCTGTGAGCCCCAGACTGGGCCCCACAGGCCATCCTGTCTGGGTTGGGCTACAGTGAAACTCCTGCCAGGTCATGGAGGACAGAGCCTGTTTGGGCAGAGAGCATGGTGGGACGAGAACAATGGGGCCACATGAGGGTCACTGAGGGTGGTGCAGGCAGGTTGCAAAGTTGGCCACCACAGCGTTAGGCCAAGGAGGTGTGTAGATCTAGGACCTGCAGTGACCGCTGCATCTCAATAAGATGGAACAACCCTTCATCCAGACAAATGAACAGGGACCTTCAGGGCCCCAAAATGAAAAGTACCCTGAGACAACAATGGTTGGCACTGTTGGCATCCCTCAGGTGAGATAGGTCCCTGGAACTCTGGAAGCTAGAAATGGCAGAATAATGATCATACTGCAGTGGGCCAATAGGAAGTGCTTACAACCCCTGGGGAAGATTTTGTGGTCATGTTTTAGAAGGCATATGAATATAATATGGAAGAGCTGCTCTCCATTTGCCCCAACCTTTTAAAAGAAAACTTCTGCTACATCTAAGACTCAGAAAATGTTGCCCACTTGTGATAAAGTAGAGTTAGAAAATTGCATGTCTTGTAAATGAACATTTGAAAAAAATTGTGGAAAAGATACAGAAAAGATAGAATCACAGAAAACTCTTTCTAGAAATGACTTTGGATATGGAATCGTTAAATCACCTCTAGAAGCAACACCAGGTTGTTGTTGCAATACATGTATTGCTCTAGAAGCAATACATGTCTCTGTATGTTCTGTGGGTTAGAGAACATGGAGTTGAAGGTCGCTGGGGAGAATAAAAGAAGTTTCTATGCCAGACTGGTCATATTTAGAATAAATTTTCATATTAAAAACATTGTTTTGTATGGGCATTTTGTTTTTCACTATATATAGTTGACAATGCTGAGTACTTTTTGGAAATATGTAGTCTTTTTAGATGTTCTGAAGTGCCTGATAATATGCTCAAAGTAGAGGTAGTAAAATAACACTTTGTAAATATCTTTTTATTCAAATTTATAAGAAATTGTTCATTTCAGAATAGACAAACAACTTCTTTGAGTACACATGGTGTTTGTTCCCTGGTTTGACAGAGGAGAGAAGAGAAGCAAATGCAAAGAGGTTTGTGCCAGTGTATGTATATTGGGTTAGCCAAAACAATCATTCAGTTTTTCCATAAGATAGCTCTAGTAGTGCTTAGTTGTCTTTAACTTCATACAAAACAATTTTGTTAGATTGTATTGTGTCATATCAGCAGGAATTTAAAAAAAACATCAAAATTGGTGAAATTTTGTGTAGCCATTTTAATACTGAAGATAGAAGAAAGTAAGCAACACTTTTGGCATATTATGTTTTATTATTTGAAGGAAGGTAAAAATGCAACAGAAATGCAAAAAGAAAAGATTTGTACAGTGTATGGAGAAGATGCTGTGACTGATTGAATGTGTCAAAATTGGTTAGAGAAGTTTTGTGCTGGAGATTTCTTGCTGGATGATGCTTCACAGTCAGACCACTTGAAGTTGAAGTTGATAGTGTTCAAATTAAGACATTAATTGAGACCAATCAGTGTTATACCATGCAGGAGATAGCCGACATACTCAAAATATCCAAATCAAACGATGAAAATCACTTGCACCAGCTTGGTTTTGTTAATAGCTTTGATGTTTGGGGTCCACATAAGTTAAGTGAAAAAACCTTCCTGACCATATTTCCCCATGTGATTCTCTACTTAAATGTAACAAAAACATTCTGTTTTTAAAACAAATTGTGAAAAATGGTGAAAAGTGGATACCCATATTTTGCCATATGTATAATGCACACTTTTTTGCCCAAATTTTTGAGGAAAAACTAAGGATGCACATTGTACATTGGTACAATGATTATATACCATCAATATAATAATGGGTACAATAATCCCATGTATAATGTGCTCAAAAACATGGGTGCACATTATACATGGGAGCATGTTTTTACATGGCAAAATATGGTACTTTACAATACTGTGGAACAGAAAAGATTGTGGGGTAAGCAAAATGAACTACCACCAACCACACCAAAGGCCAGTCTTCATCCAAAGAAAGTGATGTTGTGTGTATGGTGGGATTGGAAGGTTGTCCTCTACTATGAGCTCCTTTTGGAAAACCAAACAATTAATTCCTACAAGAACAGCTCCCAGTTAGACCAACTGAACATAGCACTCTACGAAAAGTGCCCAGAATTAGTCAAAAGAAAACACACAGGGGAGAAAATGCATACAACTGTAATTGAACAACAATTAAAAAAAAAGTTTAAATAAAATAAATAAATAAATAAATAAAATAAGAAGGAAAAACAAAAGAAACCACATAATCTTCCATCAGGATAATATAAGACCACATGTTTCTTTGATGACCAGGCAAAAGCTGTTACAGCTTGGCTGGGAAGTTCTCATTCATTCACCATATTCACCAGACATTGCATCTTTGGATTTCCATTAATTTTGGTCTTTACAAAATTCTCTTAGTGGAAAAAGTTGCAATACCCTGGAAGACTGCAATAGGTACCTGGAACAGTTCTTTGCTCAAAAAGAGAAAAAGTTTTGGGAGGATGGAATTATGAAGTTGCCTGAATGATGGCAGAAGGTAGTGGAACAAAATGGTGAATACGTTGTTCAATAAACTTATTGGTGAAAATGAGAAATGTGTCTTTATTTTTACTTTAAAACTGAATGAAATTTTTGACCAGCCCAATAGTTAGGCAAGATTGCCCATTATTCCTTAGGTTCATACATTTAATTTACATTTTTGTGTATATTGTAATGCATGCAATGGACAAATGATTCCCAGTTTACAGCATCAATTTTGAAAAATTATTTACAAAATGTTATTCAACTACTTCTAATTTGAGATACATCAAGTACTTCTAAACATCTAGAAAGACTAGATATTGTAAACAAGGACTTAATCGTCCATTGTAGTAGTCCTCATTTAATTGCAGTATCCTTTCCAAAGTTTCAGTTACCTGTGGTCTTCTATGATCTGAAAATATTAAATAAACAATTCACATAACTTTTATTACAGTATTTTTTAATTGTTCTGTTTTATTACTAGTTATTGTTCATCTCTTACTGTGCCTAACTTATAAATTATACTTTACCATATGTATGTGTATGTAAAGGAAAAAACATAGTATATGTAGGGTTTGGTACTATCTGCATTTTCAGGCAAGATCCCATTGGAGGTCTTAGAATGTATCCCCTGTGGATAAGGGGGAAGTACTGTAATTTAAAAATATTTTTAAGTGGAATATGTGCACCTCAATGGGACAAACTCTAATGTTGCTCTCAAGTGTTGGTCTGTGTGGTGGTAAAGGCAGCAGGCCAAGAACAAGGGAGTTGTTCGCTTTATATCTGGTTCAGTTTTGCTAAGCAACTTAGATACAGGACTATAGTTGTACTACATTGATATTTTTTCCCCTCTATTTTTATTTTTAATCATGTTTTACTTTTTAATTATGGTTGACATACAATATTACCTGTTTCAGGTGCATAACCCAGTGATTAAACACCGTATAACTTACTAAGTGGTCATCCTGATAAATCCTGCACCCATCTGACACCATACATAGTTACCAGAACATACTGACACTATTCCCTGTGCTGTACTTACATTCCTGTGACTATTCTGTAGCTACCAATTTGTACTTAATCCCTTCATATTTTTCACCCATCTCCCTAATACTCCTGCCATCTGGCAACCGTCAAAATGTTCTCTGTATCTATGAGTCTGTATATGTTGTGCTTATTCATTTATTTTGGTTTTTAGATTCAATTGTTGATAGATATGTATTTATTGCCATTTTGTTATTCATATTTTTTATCTTTTTTTCTTCTTATTCTTAAAGAAGACCCTTTAACATTTCAGGTAATATTGCTTTGGTAGTGATGAACTCCTTTAGCTTGTCTGGGAAGCTCTTTATATGTCCTTTGATTCTAAATGATATCTTTGCTGGGTAGAGTAATCTTGGGGTAGATCACTGCTTTTCATCCCTTTGAATATTTCTGGTTGGTCCCTCCGGCCTGCAAAGTTTCTGTTGAGAATCAACCGACAGTTCTATAGAGCTCCCTTGTAGATAACTAACTACTTTTCTCTTGCTGCTTTGAAGATTCTCTCTTTGTCTTTAACCTTTAGCATTTTAATTGTGATGTGTCTTGGTGTGGGCCTCTTTGAATTCATCTTGTTTGGGACTCTGCATTTCTGAGACTTGTATGTCTATTTCCATCACCAGGTTAGGGAAGTTTTCTATCATTATTTTTTCACATAGGTTTTCAATGTGAAAAACAATGTGAAAAACTTGCTCCTTCTTTTATCCTCCTGGCACCCCTATGATGCAAATATTAGTATGCTTGAAATTATCCCAGAAGGTCCTTATACTATCTTCATTTGGAGAGGGGGTGGTGTTCTTTTTCTTTATTGCTGTTCTGACTGGGTGTTTTCTGCTTCCTTATTTTCCAAATCTCTGATTCATTCCTCTACTTCATCTGCTCTGCTGGGGTCCAGCCTCGGTGGGTCTCAGGGTCCCCGAAGGATGGATGGCACAGGCACAGAATGCAGAGTTGGACACCAAGTGGGGTGCCGGAGAACGGCCAGCCCTTGTGGGTCTGACCGAACTCCCAGAGTTTAATCAAGCTTTATTTTTATAGGGATTGTTATATGACATCAAAGGAACAGGTGCATGGCATGATTTTTCAAGCAGAAAAGGTCTATACAGAAATACCAAGGAAAGGCACAGGAAGTTCTACAGATTTATTCATACTGAACAAAGGTTATTTTAACCAGGAGGGCTATCAATCAGACAACCACAATTAGCTATATGTACAAAGCTTCTAATGTCTATCGATCATTTGATGTCAAAGTTTTCAGAATTTGGCATAGGTCAAAAGGATACGCTAAACTAGACAACAGTTGTATGAGAACCATTAAAAGGCCTGTGTGGTTAGGCTGTCTAACTCAGCCATCTATCTTCCCGTCTAGGTTCTTTCTTTATGCACTTTGCAGGGGATGATCTTTGTATTTGTTCCCTTGTGCTTAAATCTATAGTTCACCTATTTTCCTTGCTTTTTTATTCATCTATTACCCCCAATCATTACCCCTGTCCAAGGTGTAGTGGGGGTCATTGCTTGATCAAATCTTAGACGTTTAGGGGATACCCTATCAGGGGGGATTCTTAATAAAATTCTTTTCCACTTCTCTGGTAGTTGGTCTGCCCAATGCCTAATATTAGCCTTCCACACAGGGGAAGTAGGCTGCGGTGGGGTTATTGGGGTCTTTTGTTCTATGGCCAAGAAATCATTCTGTACAACTTCATTGGAATTCTGCGGATCACTAGGCCTGAAATACAGGTGTCTAAAAATCCCACCACCTAGTAATAGCAAAGACAGACATGCAAGAAGAGATAGACAGGAAATCCAGCCATAGTTGCCTCTGCTGTGCAGATGCATCTCATCCGTCCCGATTGTGTCAAGGGTTGGCTATTGGTCGGCTTCCGACACTACTCCACTGTTGGTTCCCTGTAATGTATTCTTTTCACTTAGTGTATTCTTCATTTCTGACTGGTTCTTTATGTTTTCTAGTTCTGTTCTGTTTCTCATCTCCTTGTTGAAGTTCTCACTAAGTGCATCTACTCTTCCCCTAAGTTCATTGAGCATCGTTATAACCAGTGTTTTGAACTCTGCATCTAGTAGATTGCTTGTCTCGATTTTGTTTAGTTCTTTTTCTGAAGTTTTGTTATATGCATTCATTTGGGACATGTTTCTTTATCTCCTCATTTTGACAACTTCCCTGTGTTTCTGTGTACAGTCATACCTTGGTACTCATGAGCTTCAGAACTCATCAAACCATGTACTTGTCGCATTTTAACAAGAAAAAAATGTTTCAGCAGTTAGCTCTTGCTTGGGACTCATAGTACTTGCTGGAACTTGTATGAATCACACCACCACCTCACAAGAGAAAATACTTCATCATTCATTGCTTGTTTGGTACTTGTCGATTTTGGCACTTATCATGAGTTCCAGAATGAATTAATAATGGCTACCAAGGTACCACTATATTAGGTAGAGCTGCTATGTCTCCCAGACCTTATGCAGTAAAGTGGCCTAATGTGGTAGGTGTCCTGTAGGATCTAGTGGTCCACCCTCCATGTTAACCTGAACCCCCACCTTTGTATGTGCTATATACACCCTCCTGCTATGCTTGAGCCTTGATTGTTTTTGGCATTTCAAGGGGAGGGATTTACACCCAGGCTGATCAGCTGCAAGGACTGGCTGTGAACACCAGGGAGGATCAGCTGTGCAGGGGCTGACTCCATGGAGCAGGACTTATTTCATTGGGGCGCTGGTGCCTGCTGAGTCTTCCCCTTGAGTGTGTCCCTTGTGGATGTGGTGGGTGGTTCTTTGATAAGGTTTGAGGCTAACTACCAAGTGTGCTGGCTCTGGGGCTTACTGACAGGAGTAGACCAAAGTCAGCAGCTGCCTTTGTTCTGCCTGGTGCCACTTGGCATGAGCTACAAAGCCATCTTCGGCTGATGGTTACTTGTGCTGGGCTCAGAGGTACCCAGGAGAGGCCAAGTTGTGAACCAAGGTCAAATACCATAGCTGCTACCAGTGTCGAGCCTATAGTCCAAGATGTATGCAGCACGCTGGCAGATGCTACTTGAGAGATTTTAGGAAAGTCCAAAGCATGAGTCAAGATAGACTATATGGAAATGCCACTGGAAATGACTTGTGTGGGGCCCACAAGGTTTGTGGCATGGTCTCATGGAATCACCAGGGCAGGTGAAGAGTGATAGCCAAGTTGATGGAGACTCACATATGGTGTCTGCCTACTGGTCTGCTGGGGGAGGGCTCTGCAAAGGAACACTGACTTCTGCCAGCACTTCTGTCTGGAAGAAAGCTGGCCCTCCAGTTCTCATCCCAGTGCCAGACAACTTAGACCCTTTTCATATGGCCCTGGTGGCCCAGTAGTGTAACTCAAAATAAGTGAGTTTGAATATGTCTGTGCACAGGCCCTTTAAGAGGAACTGCCTGGGCTCCAGAAGCTCTGTCTCAGCCACAACCTTCACTGGTTTTCACAGCCATAACTTATGGTGATTTTTATACTGGTGCTAGAACCCTGGGCTGTGGGGCCTGGTATGAAGCCTTCTCTTCAGGGAGACCTCCACAGCCAAGAGATCCCTCCTAATTTATATCTACCACACATGGGTGTGGAACCAGCCCTTTCTGTGTCTCTACCCCTCACACCAGTCTTGATGTGGCTTCTTTACATCATTAGCTGTAGGATTCCTGTTCAGCTAGATTTCAGGTGGTTCTAAATTATGGTTGTTCTGTAGTATAGTTGTAATTTTCATGTAGTTGTGGCAGGATGTGAGTACATTTACCCACATGGCCATCTTGACCGGAAGCTCCTATATTGTTATCTTAATGGTACAAATTCATAGTCATTTGTAAGACTTGGGGAAGCAGGAAGGGCTTTACCACTTGAGGAAATGGGCAAAGTTATCCAGTAGAGGCATGTGGCCTTTAAACCTATTGATTAAAGGTTTTGGGGACAATTTGGAAGTTTGTGTACATTTGTTTGTATTTTGCCTTTATTTTAAAGTTAACTTATTCTACTTCACCTAAGAATGAAGTACAAATTCATAGTCATATAAAACACATGAAAAGATACACAACATACTTGGTCATCAGGGATATACCACATAAAACCATAGTAAAATGCCATTATATACCATCGAGAATGACAAAAATTAAAAATACAGTCCAAGGGTTGGTGAAGATGTGCAGCAACTGCATTCTTACACACTACTGGTAGGAATGTAAAATAGTACAACTACTCTGCAAAACAGCTTGACAGTATTTTTTTAAGTACATTTTATTGATTTTGCTATTACAGTTTTCCCAATTTTCCCTCCTTCACTCCCCCCTCCACCCTGCACCCCAACCCTCCAGCATTCCCCTCCTAGTTCATGTCCATGTGTACATATATGTACATATAAGTTCTTTGACTTCTCTGTTTCCTATACCATTCTTTACCTCTACCCATCTATTTTATACCTACCAATTATGCTTCTTATTTCCTGTACCTTCTCCCCCATTCTCCCCCTCCACCTCCCCACTGATAACCCTCCATGTGCTCACCATTTCTGTGATTCTGTTCCTGTTCCACTTTTTCGCTTAGTATTTGTTTTTGTTTTTTTAGGTTCAGTTGTTGATACTTGCAAGTTTGTTATCATTTTACTGCTCATAGTTTTTGATCTCCTTCTATGTCTTAGATAAGTCCCTTTAACATTTCATACAATAAGGGCTTAGTGATGATGAACTTCTTTAACTTTACCATATTTGGGAAGCACTTTACCTGCCCTCCCATTATAAATGATAGCTTTGTTGGGTAGGGTAATCTTTGTTGTAGGTCCTTGCTTTTCATCACTTTGAATACTTCTTTCCAGCCCCTTCTTGCCTGCAACATTTCTTTTGAGAAATCAGCTGACAGTCTTATGGGAACTCCTTTGTAGGTCACTCTCTTCTTTTTTCTTGCTGCTTTCAAGATTCTCTCCTTATCTTTAATCTTTGGCAATTTAACTATGATGTGTCTTGGTGAGTTCCTCTTTGAATCCAACTTGTTTGGGACTCTCTGAAATCCCTGGACTTGTATGTCTATTTCCTTCACCAGATTGGGGAATTTTCTTTCATTAATTTTTCAAAGAAGTTTTCAATTTCTTGCTCTTCCTATTCTCCTTCTGGCACCCCTATGATTCTGATGTTAGAGTGTTTAAAGTTGTCCCAGAGGTTCCTAATCCTCTCCTCATTTTTTTGAATTCTAGTTTCTTCATTCTGTTCTGATTGGATGTTTATTTCTTCCTTTTGTTCCAAATCATTGATTTGAGTCCCAGTTTCCTTCCCTTCACTGTTGGTGCCTTGAATATTTTTCTTTATTTCACTTTGTGTAGCCTTCACTTTTTCCTTTATTTTGTGACTGTACTCAATCATTCTGTGAGCAACCTGATTATCAGTGTTTTGAACTCTGCATCTGATGGGTTGGCTATCTCCTTCTCACTTAGTTCCTTTTCTGGAGTTTTGATCTGTTCTTTCATTTGGACCATATTTCTTTGTCTCAGTGCACTTGTTATTTTGTAAGGGGGTGGGGCCTTATGTATTCACCTAGGTGAGGCAACCCTCTCTGCTGTGTTGTGACGCTGTCAGTCTCAGTGATTTTTTTTTTAACTCCTTGGTTTTTGGAGTTCCATGCAGTTTGATTTTCTGGCACTTCTGGTTGTTTGTTGTTTTTAGATTGGTTGTTATCCTTCTTTTTCTTGTGCAAGGAAGCAAAGCATTTCTAACTATGCCTCCATCTTAGCCAGAACTCCAACAGTATTGTTTTATAAGTAAAAAGTCAAGCATATATCTGTCATACCACTCAGAAATCCCACTTCTACATATCTGGCCAAGGGGCCAAAAATTGGTTATTAGGATACAAAAATAAAAAGATCTTATCAGTTATCTGAGCATCTCTCAGCTCAGTCAAGCTGACACATAAAATTAATCAGCACCTGTAGCAACTAGAGTAACAGGCCAGAGTAAGGAACTGTACGGATTCTTTTTAGGATGTAACCCAAAGTCTCAACCAATGATGAAAGCTTCTTACTCCATATTGGTAAGATTTAGAATTTTAGGTTTTCACTTATTTATTCCTTCACTCATTGAACACATTTAATAAACATCTGTGGCATACCAGGGTAACAGTGAAAAAAGAATAGCCTATTTCCTCAAGAGATTTGTCATTTGAAAGTAAGGTGGACAAGTAAATCAGTAATTTTAATACAGTGTGGTCAATGCTACAATCATATGTTGTGTCACAGTTTTGATTTCGCTACTAGAGTGCCACCAGGGATTCTTAGCCCTCAGATATAGAGCCCACTGCCAAAACACACACTACAGGAGTACTGTAGTCCGAAGACCTGACATCAGGTCTTTCTATGTTTCCTGTTCAGAGTTGGAATCTTTGGTGTAATATTGATATCTTGCTATGCAAGGGAATGTATTTAGATCAGCAATTCATGGACATCCTCTCTGAAGTGACATTCAAAGAGATATCTGATTGGCAAGAAGGAGGAACAGGTAGTGGACAGTCCCTGAGGTAGGAACATACTGAGTGTCAGAGGAACTGAAGGAAGGCCATATGACCATAGCATAGTGGGCTTCAGAGGCAAAATCACAGTGAGCCTTGTAATTTGGGCTAAGCAGGTTGGATTTTATTCTTAGAGCATTGGAAGCCATTGGAATAACAATCTGACTTGCATTGTGCCCACAAAGGTGGGGACTCACTTGTCATTGCTCACTTTGCCCAACTTCCTTAGTGAGGCAAATTTAGGAATGCTTGGAACTACCAAACTTTTGTGATTAGCAGTAGCTGGCAAATATGTGGCTACATCTATTTCCTTAATTCGGAAGAGTGGACTCTAATTCATTCTTTGTAACTCTCATTTCCCACTTTCTCAGCCCAAAACAAACAAACAAAAAACAGAAGAACAAAAAAACCCATCAACAGCTACAATAAAAGCCTCAACAGAGCTCATTAGAAAATCTCCTATAGGGCCCAAGGGAACTTTTTGGGGCAATGGAAATATTCTATATCTTGAATGTGGTGACTACCCAGATTTTGACATTTGTCAAAACCCATCAAACTATGCACTTACAATAGGGGAGTTTTATTGTATATAAATTATACCTCATTAAAGTTGATTTAAAAAAGGAACTTATATAATCTCCATCCAGGAAAAGTCCAGCTATTGTTAATATAACAAGAACTGTTTGTGCAATATTGATGTAACGTGGCAGCCAAGGAGAGTGGACTGGAATGTGCATGCGTGAACAATGATGGCAGCTGCTGTTGGGTGAGCATGTGCACTGTGTGACGATTGAATTCAAAATGACAGAGTAGGACAACAAATCTGCATCAAATTTTGCATTAAGCTTGAACATTTGTCTACAGAAACTATTTGGAAGGCCACAGCTATGGGCAAGTGGTGATTGGTAGCTTTATCACGACAACATGCTGGCCCATGTATCATGTCTAGTGCAGAGTTCTTTGGTGAAACATCCAGTCACCCAAGTGACTCAGTCCCCACTACAGCCCAGATTTGGAGCCCTGCAACTTCTGCCTTTTCCCAAATCTAACATCACCTTTGAAAGGGAAGAGATTATAGACCATTGATGAGATTCAGGAAAATATGACAGGGCAGCTGATGGAGATTGGTAGAACTGTGTGAGGTCTCAAGGTGCCTACTCTGAAGGAAACTTAGGCATCATTGTCCTATATTCAATGTTTCTTGTATCTTCTTCAATAAATGTCTATTTTTCTATTACACAGCTGGATACATTCTGGACAGACTTCATATATTCTAGGTAAATACAAAGGAGGGGCACTTTGTGCTATTTCAAGAGTGCAGGAAACTTCTCAGAAGGCATGGTGTTGGAAATGCTACTTGAAGAATGACTAGAGGTGTATGGTAGTTTCAAACAAGGTTTTGAAATTCTATGACACTGCTCCCATCAGGATTGGTTACTGGTGAACTGTGACTACTTGATCACCAGAATAATGTGGAAGTGATACAGTTTCTGGGCCTAGCTTTAGAAATGAACAATTTCTACTACCTGTCCCTCAAATATTCTTTGTTTCTTTTTTCTTTTTATCCTCACCCAAAGACATTTTAATTGCTTTTAGAGTCAGAGGAATGGAGAGAGAAACGTTGATGTGAGAGAGAAACATCAATTGGTTGCCCCCTCATGCACCCAGATTGGGGATCATTTGTGCCCAGACCTGGTATTGAACCCACGACATAGGTATGTGTCCTGACTGGGAATTGAACTTGCAACCTTTCAGTTTGGGATGGCACTCCAACTAACTGAGCCACACTGGCCATGGCTTAAAAACTCTTTCTTTGAGCCCAGCAACCATGCTGTGAGAAAGCATGTATAGAGGGCCAGAGGAGAGACTCCTGTGGAAAGGAATTGAGGTTCCTACCCTCAGCTTTGGCTGAATTCCCAGCTGACAGCGAGCCCCAACTTGCCAGCTGTATGAGTGTGCTGTCCTGGAAATGAGTTCTCTGGTTCCCAGCTGAATCAACCCAGCTGTCACCTTGTGGAGCCAAAACAAACTCTCTCTGCTAAATGCTGACCAAACTGTAGATGTGTGAGCTAAATAAATGATTTTTGCTTTAACCCACTAAGTTTTCAGGTGGTTTGTTATGTGTCAATACCTGGATCAGTTAGCCAGATAAAAAGGCCAAAAACAATTGCAATATCTGCAACTTAGGCCCACACTCAACTATTCCAAATCCTTAAATCAAGATCTATTTCAGAATTCAGAACTTCTGATTATATAATAATACAGTATCTATTCCATATTTTCATAACACTCTCAGTGGGTAGTATAAAATATTAATTCATCTCTAGGAAAATATATACACTAAATGCAACAAATTAAAACCATTAGTAGTCACTAATTAAAATCATTAGTAGTAACGAGCAAAATCAGGTTTTACTATCAAATTAACTTGCTGCAAAAGAAAAGTTTTAGTTGTTAAAACTATTTTAGATTTTGATTTTGGAATTGCACTTAAGAGATTGTTGAAAGCCCCAAAATTCTAAATTCAGGATCAATTCCAAAGAGCTGACATGTAGCCTTATTCAAATTCATAGGGGCTTAATAGGAGAAACTTACATACTTGGGTAAAGCAACTACTCCCAGTGATTATGGGCTGGTAAGAATTCATACCCCACCTAGTACAGAGTCCATTTTTAAAGGGGTTTAATAGCAGGGGTTAATAGCAAAACTAGATGGCAGGTAGTTGTATAGAGAGAACAATATATTGATATCACTAAGTTAAAAGGAAAGTTAAAAGATAATATCAGGCAGTTACTACACTCTACACATTAATTAACCTCCTCCATGTGGGCATAATGGTTGTCTCCAGGCAGCATTCTGGCTCCCTGGGTAGTCAGCCAAGCGTGAGACTACGAACGAAGTTCAACAGTCACAGGGAGTTCAGTGGTTACAGAGAGTTCAACTTTTTCCAGACACCTTTGCTGCTGGAGCCCTATTCCATCTCTAAAGGTGTCCCCCTACAGAGATATTGGATAAACCTGTAGCTTGGCTTACCTAGAAGTGGGAAAGAAATGGTGTTTTGGGAGAGAAAAGATAGGAAAGGTAAGTGGGTAAAGCAGAGTCTTGTAACTTGATTTTCTGTGCTGTGAGCTTGAAGTTTCTCCTGTGGGTATTGGGGAAGCCAGGAAGTGTGTGGTCAGGGGAAGATTGTTGGCTTACATGTGAAGCATGGAGTGGACCAGCAGGCCTGAAGCAGAGAGGTGTTGCATGATGTGGACCACAAACATGGTGGCATTGGTACTGGAGAGGAGAGTACACATATTTCTAAGTGACAGAACACACAGTAAAATGATAATATTTGTCCTACACATTGGGATATTTGGAGAACACACTGTTCACAGAGTGAGGCCACTGGCCCTTTCCCTCACCTCCTCCAGTTGCCTCATTGGTAACTCAGCCCACCATAACCATGTCCAGGGCATATCCGGCACAAAAGGCCCACTAACTTGGAAACTTTGGATTTAAGAACTATCCAGGAAGTAGGCAACTTCTGGCCAATATGGGGGTATAGGTAGATATGCTTCATTTCTTCACATAACCAAAAGAAGGATAACAACCAATTTAAAAAAAGACAACAACCCAGAATTGCCAGAAAATCAAACTATATGGAAGTCTGACAACCAAGAAGTCAAAGAAGAAACATTCAACCAAACTGGTAGGAAGGGCAGAGGTGGGCAGCGGGGCAGTGAAGGTAGGGGCTGGAAGACCAGAAGGTTCCACATTCACATGTGGATAAACTGGGAGGAACAGCTGGGAAGCAAGACAGAACACACAACCCAGGGCTCCAACCCAGGAAAATAAAGCCTCAAAACATCTGGCTGTAAAAATCTGTGGGGGTTGTGGTGGCAGGAAAAACTTGCAGTTTCATAGGAGAGTCCATTAGGGTTCTAGAATGTACACAAGCCCACCCACCTAGGAATCAGTGCCAGAGCAGCACCTGAAAGGGCACAATGTGCTTGTGGGAAGCAGGTAAAGTGACTGAAATTGGGTGAGAGCCCAGCAAGAGGCATTGTTTCTTCTTTGACCCCTCCCCTACATACAGTGCCATAACACAGCAAATTGGGTTGCCCACCCTGCACCCAGTGAATACCTAAGGCTCTGCCCCTTACAATGTAACAGGTGTGCTGACAAATTGAGGAGACAAAGAAATATGGTCCAAATGAAAGAACAGATCAAAACTCCAGAAAAGGAACTAAGTGAGAAGGAGACAGCCAACCCATCAGATGCAGAGTTCAAAACACTGATAATCAGGATGCTCACAGAATGATTGAGTACAGTCACAAAATAAAGGAAAAAGTGAAGGCTACACAAAGTGAAATAAAGAAAAATATTCAAGGCACCAACAGTGAAGGGAAGGAAACTGGGACTCAAATCAATGATTTGGAACAAAAGGAAGAAATAAACATCCAATCAGAACAGAATGAAGAAACTAGAATTCAAAAAAATGAGGAGAGGATTAGGAACCTCTGGGACAACTTTAAACACTCTAACATCAGAATCATAGGGGTGCCAGAAGGAGAATAGGAAGAGCAAGAAAGTGAAAGCTTCTTTGAAAAATTAATGAAAGGGGCTTCCGGCCAAGATGGAAGTGTAGGTAGACATACCTCGCCTCCTCGCACACCAAAAGAAGGACAACAACAATTTAAAAACAAAAAACAACCAGAACTGACAGAAAATTGAACTGCATGGAAGTCTGACAACCAAGGAGATAAAGAAGAAACATTCATCCAGACCAGTAGGAGGGGCGGTGATGGGCAGCTTGGGCGGCAGAGAGGACTCACGGCAACACTGCCAGACCCAGAAAGGTGGCGGATTGTGGAACAAATGGGGCAGGTAGTGTGACAGCTAGCAGACCCCGCAGCTCCACATTCGAGCATAGATAAACCAGGAGGAACGGCAGGGGAGCAAAGCAGACCCTGCAACCCAGGGCTCCAGTGCAGGGGAAATAAAGCCTCAAACCTCTGATTGAAAACACCTGTGCAGGTTGAGGCGGCAGCAGGAGGATCTCCCAGCCTCACAGGAGAGTGTGTTGGAGAAACCCACAGGGGCATAGAGTGTGCACAAGCCCACCCACTCGGGAATCAGCACTAGAGGGGCCCAGTTTGATTGTGGGTAGCAGAGGCAGTGACTGAAATCTGGCAGAGAGTGGAGCAAGTGCCATTGCTCCTTCTCAGCCCCTCCCCCACATACAGCGTCACAGAGCAGTAACCAGTTACCCCGCCCCAGTGAACACCTAAGGCTCTGCTCCTTTATGTAACAGTCGTGCCAAGACAAAAAAATGGCCCAAATGAAAGAACATATCAAAGCTCCAGAAATAATTCAACTAAGCAGTGAACAGATAGCCAACCTATCAGATGCACAGTTCAAAACACTGGTAATTAGGATGCTCACAAAACTGGTTGAATTTGGTCACAAATTAGATGAAAAAATGAAGGCTATGCTAAGAAAAACAAAAGAAAATGTACAGGGAACCAATAGTGATACAAAGGAAACTGGGACTCAAATCAACGGTGTGGACCAGAAGGAAGAAAGAAACATCCAAGCAGAAAAGAATGAAGAAACAAGAATTCCAAAAAATGAGGAGAGGCTTAGGAACCTCCAGGACATCTTTAAATGTTCCAACATCTGAATTATAGGGGTGCCAGAAGGAGAAGAGGAAGAGTAAAAAAATTGAAAACTTATTTGAACAAATAATGAAGGAGAACTTCCCTAACCTGGCAAAGGAAATAGACTTCCAGGAAGTCTGGGAAGGTCAGAGAGTCCCAAAGAGGCTGGACCCAAGGAGGGACACATCTAGGCACATCATAATTACATTACCCAAGATTAAGCAGAAGGAGAGAATGTTAGAAGCAGCAAGAGAAAAGGACACAGTAACCTCCAAAGGACTTCCCATAAGACTGTCAGCTGATTTCTCAAAAGAGACCTTACGGGCAAGAAGGGGCTGGAAAGAAGTATTCCAAGTCATGAAAGGCAAGGGCCTACATCCAAGATTACTGTATCCAGCAAAGCTATCATTTAGAATGGAAGGGCAGATAAAGTGCTTCTCAGATAAGGTCAAGTTCAAGGAGTTCATCATCACCAAGCCCTTATTATATGAAATGTTAAAGGGAGTTACCTAAGAAAAAGAAGATAAAAAATAAGAACAGTAAAAATGACAGCAAACTCACAGTTATTAACAACCACACCAAAAACAATAACAAAAGCAAACTAAGCAAACAACTAGAACAGGAACAGAACCACTAAATGGAGATCACATGAAGGGTATCATCAGGGGAGTGGAAGGGGGAGAGAGGGGGGAAAGGTACAGAGAATATGTAGCATAAATAGTAGGTAGAAAATAGACAGGGGGAGGGTAAGAATAGTGTAGGAAATGTAGAAGCAAAGAACTTATGAGTATGACCCATGGACATGAACTATAGGGGGGCAATGTGGGAGGTTGGGGGTGGGCAGGATGGAATGGAGTGAAGGGGGGGAAATGGGACAACTCTAGTAGCATAATCAATAAATATATTTTAAAAAATTAATGAAAGAAAATTCCCCAATCTGGTGAAGGAAATAGACATACAAGTCCAGGGATCTCAGAGAGTCCCAAACAAGTTGGATTCAAAGAGGAACTCACCAAGACACATCATAGTTAAATTGCCAAAGATTAAAGATAAGGAGAGAATCTTGAAAGCAGCAAGAAAAAAGAAGAGAGTGACCTACAAAGGAGTTCCCATAAGACTGTCAGCTGATTTCTCAAAAGAAATGTTGCAGGCAAGAAGGGGCTGGAAAGAAGTATTCAAAGTGATGAAAAGCAAGGACCTACAACAAAGATTACCCTATCCAACAAAGCTATCATTTATAATGGGAGGGCAGGTAAAGTGCTTTCCAGATAAGGTAAAGTTAAAAAAGGAGATCATCATCACTAAGCCCTTATTGTATGAAATGTTAAAGGGACTTATCTAAGACATAGAAGGAGATCAAAAACTATGAGCAGCAAAATGATAACAAACTTGCAAGTATCAACAACTGAACCTAAAAAAACAAAAACAAATACTAAGCGAAAATGTGGAACAGGAACAGAATCACAGAAATGGTGATCACGTGGAGGGTTATCAGTGGGGATGGGGATGGGGCAGATGGGGGAAAAGGTACAGGAAATAAGCATAATTGGTGGGTACAAAATAGACAGAGATTAAGAATAGTATAGGAAATGGAGAAGTCAAATATTTTATGTGTATATCCCATGGACATGAACTGGGGGTGGTAGAATGCTGAAGGGAATAGAGGGAGTGGGGTACCAGGTGGAGGCGGGTAATAGGGAGAAAAAAATGGGACAACTGCAGTAGCATAATCAATAAAATACACTTTAAAAAAAGGAGCTATCCCAGAAGTAGAAGACACCATGCTTGGCAATTGATTTGCTGTGAGAAGCAATGAATAGGGCCAAATAAAGAGTGACACTCGTTTCTGTTTGGACAATAGTGTGGATGGTGGTGCCACTCATGCTAAGGCACATCAGGATGCTCTTGGCTATAATGTCAAATCCCAGGTGAGAGCTTCCTGTAGTTATCATGAAGGTGATCATTGAAGCCTGGGAATGTGTGAGATTGGCCAGGAAGAATGTTTCCAGGAAGGGGGCGGATAGGGAAGGAACTATGGGGGAGTTAAAGAAGGGGAGAATATAAAGGGGTGCAGAGCCTGGGTCCTCTGATAATAGGGTAACACCCCCACATTCTTGCCTACAAGCAGGATTGGGGGAAGGGAAGGGTGGAAGGTCCACTGTCTGGGCACGTTATATAACAAAGGCAAGATTAACACCTGTGCTGCCCTGAAGGGAAGAAGTCTGCTGTCCGGAATGAATTGTGTATGTGACTGTGAGAATGTGCACTAGCAGTGTGACTCGTGACCGAGCCAAGGTGGAGTGGAGGGGAGTGCTCTCAGCCCCCACCCCCAGTATTGGAACCCTGTTAATAAAAACCTGTTTCCTTCAACACAAATTATTGGGTCATACGTAAAGACACCAAGTGACTGAGCCCCAGTTTACATGGTTATGAGAAGAGGCACCCTTAGTATTTTTTAATTTGTCAGAATTCTATACAAGCTCAGAAATCTTAATCAGATCTTGCCTTTATCATTGACTTCCTCCATCCATTGACTAAGCTGTTGAGATTTGCAAACTTTCACTTTCAGATAAAGTACCTTATAAATTAAAATCCTCATAAAGTACCTGGCCTTCAGTGCTCACAGGCTTTGATTTGAGGGCCACAAGAACCTTTGAGGTGCAAAAGACCCAGGAAGGCAGATGAATCTACCCAACTTGTCAGACCACTTCTGTGTTTGTTTTTGAAGGAGCATAAAAACAGGTCAGAGTCACTTCCTTAGGGAGAAATGGGGGCAGGGCAGGCTGTGGGTAGAGGAGGAGGGAAAAAGAAGGAAATTTTATCTTTTAATTCTATATAATTAATTATAATTTAATTTTTGAAAAACTTTACAAGAATGTATTGGTGTATATACTTTTTTATGAATACATATTTACTGTAATATTACATCTTTATGTAAATATTTACATAATACTACAGATTTTGGTATAAAATCAGTAAATACAACTACATAAAAATGTATACAATAAAAAACAGATTCTGGCAATTTTCTTATGATTTGCTCTATCACATGATTAATAACAGTTGCTTTGACAATAATTGTTATATTTTGACTCATGGGGCACTTCCTCAGTTTTTCTTACAGTAAATTGTTCTACCTGTACAATTGCCTCAGGTGAATTTCTTGGTTAAGGGATAGGAAATAAGGTAAGGCTCCTAGGTGAGAATGGAGCCGGAGAAGCAGCTGCAGGTCAGAGGAAGGATAGGGTGATCAATCAAGCTTTCTTTTTGCACCTTGGCATATTGACTGTTTTAAGTTAAAGGAATATGAGAAAACAGCAGAAGCAGGAAGGGTCACTCTGATCTACTTACCCCTCTGGCCCTTCTTTTCAGAAACAGACCATAAAACTCTCTTGTGAGAGGTGCCTTTCTTATATCCTGAAGGAAAGGAGCATCCTTATCTCTGAAGACAAAGGGACTTGGGGAAGAATCCTAACAGCCCTTGCTAACTTTCCGCATTTACTACAATTACCTCATGTTCCTTAACCTGCCCCATTCTTCCATGACTGTCCACTTTTCATCAGACCTAGCACAGCAGTGCACAGCTCTATTTCTTTGGGTTTTCATTTCCTTATGAAGGTGTCCAAATCACACATAATTTATATTAAACAAAATGCTTTTCTCTTGTTAATCTGTCTTTGTCAGTTAAATTTTTAGACCTAGCCAGAGGCTGACTCTTAAGAGGGTTGAGGAAAACTCTTTTGTCTCCCGTATGCCTCTTTCCCTTTCCTTGTTAAGATGTCTCCTTCTTTAAAACATAACAGACCCCATAAGAGGGCCCACCTGTTATTTTGCAGTACAAAATTTTGATCCATGGAGCCTCCAGGGCTAACTTAGAAGTCTTTCTCAGGTTATATGGAGAAAGTCACAAAGATGAGTAGTGATGTTAAGTACTTTCTCTTCCACTTTTCTGTATACGTTTATGTGAAATTTTGCTCAGGTTTTGTGGTCACTTTTGCACTACTTTACATGCATATGAATACTATCATGCTTACTTGATATTATATTGTGTTCTTATATTGGCATGGAAGGGTCTTTGGTTGGCAGGACTGTTTTATTTCCCCACAAAATGATAGACAAACTGTAAAATAAGCTAATTAAACAAAAGCAAGATTGTCAGGAAAAGTCACACAATAGATATTTAATTTAAGTGAATAATGCTTAGGAAAAAGAGATAAAGAATCAGCAAGAATACTGTAAGTATTGCCCACAATTCTGCCTGCCTTTCCACTCAATGACCTGGGTTCAGCCCAGACTGAACTTGAATGAGAGTGTAGGGGAGCAAAATTTTCCATCCCCAAAATGCATCTCTTTGGCATTGAGGCAGGAGACACTCAAGAAGGAAGAAGCTCCAGAGGTGCCCCAGGGCTAAGATAAAAGACATCAATACAGGACACAGATCCTGTTCTAAGACCAGTTGTTCCCACTTTCTGAAAAAGCACTGAATCATAGTGAATCACAAATGCATCTGCACAGAAGATGCTACATGACCCCAGCTTCATTATAATAGCATTATAATAAATTAACATTGTGCGACTCCCTTCTCTGGTGGCCAATCAAGGAAAATCATGGGAGACCACATGCGCAGTAGCTTTAAAGTAATATAACTACTTGTACTTGACATGCACAATAAAACCCCACCAAAATTAGCCAGGATATATCTGCCCTACAAGAATAGAGTCCTTCCAGCCTAGGAGGTCAATCGCTTCTTAGAGTTGGCCCATCCCCATGTTTTGTGGAGTGTACTATTGCTTAATAAATCTCTCTCTCTTTCTGCTATAAACTCCCTGTGTGTTCAGTTCAATTCTTTGTCCACGATCACCAAGAACCTGGGTACCTGTGCCCACCTGTGACAGTTTTTTTGGCGAGCTAGCTAGAAGAAGATGCCAGAGTGGTAAGCCCTCTTTGGCCCTGGCACCCAGGGATGCCCATTTCCATTGCCATCTATTCCATTTTGGTGAGTCTGATGTTCCCTGATGGAAGGTCAGCCACTAAATTGCCACTATGGGTTGGGCAGTTAAAAGCCACAAGGGCATCCCTCGCTTGAAGACACCCGTGATAGAATAACCTGGTTGCGGAACCACAAGACACTGCCCCACCCCGCTCCCTCACAGGCATAGTTTGACCTTCCATATGGGATATCAGTCACCACCTGGCCTGTGCTATGAC
Source organism: Desmodus rotundus (assembly GCF_022682495.2). Taxonomy (NCBI): domain Eukaryota; kingdom Metazoa; phylum Chordata; class Mammalia; order Chiroptera; family Phyllostomidae; genus Desmodus; species Desmodus rotundus. The sequence continues at coordinate 106,584,915 of NC_071387.1, read as the reverse complement.
TTCCTTTTGCAGTCTCCTTGTCAGGCCCACAGATAGTCTTTTACGCTTGTCCTCCCTCACTGACTTTCGGCCTGTATAACTGAACCCATACCCCACTTACCTTTGTGTAGGAAGGGTTCCTGCCATATTTGTACCCAGAATATCTATTTTGGGGTCACTAGTAGTCCCATCACTAAGTATAGTTGCAGCAATGAGTCAATCCCATCATTGGCATGTGTATACTATCATTGCAAGCAGCAACATTGGTCAAAGTTGCTTAACAAGCACCTACTGGTCATTTGTTATCAGAAATGGCCATGTGGAGCTGTTACAGAACAGATGGTGGGGCGGAGGGAGGTGAACGATATACTATTACCAAAATGACCTCTCCCCCCTTTTCTCCGGGGGTTCCTCCCCTGTACTAGGTTCACTTTGCCCGCCACCAGAGGAAAGACGTCTCTCAATACCAGAGATTGATGAAAAGGAAAGGAATTATTTATTTAAAAGTTATACACACTTAGAGTAATGACTTAATGTCTTCATTAAAACACTAAAGTTCTTTAGAATACCCACAAACGCATACAGTCCTTCCTTCTCCCCTTTGCCCAGTCTGGGGTACCGTATCTCAGGAAAAGAAGTAGAAGTCCGTGGTTCAGGCAGCCCCTCGGTTCTGGCACCATCCACTGTGTCACTGCAGTGATCTCCAGTTAATCCAGAGCCATGTGGCACCTTCTTGTTGCCCACTATCAAGAGTCCTTTCTCCCCTTTACTTCCAGGCAAAGTATCTCCTGCTGCTTAAGCCACGTGGCAAAAGGGAGCACCCCAAAGCCACATGGTCCTAATTCTCGCTCAAGCTGCATGGTCCTCTCTGGTATGGCTGCCACGCCTGGGTTTAAATCCCAGTGCCAATCTTCCTCTGCAGCCCCATTTCCTACTCCTCCCACAATTGGCTACACTTGCCAGCATTCCTGTATTTTTCCAGCTTTTCTGGGCTGCTGTAATAAGTCTGGGAAGGCATGGCCCCATGGTGTGGGGCCAATCATCTCCAATCTCTCTTGCAGTTGCTGTAACCAGGGGGAGTTGCTTCCCAGTTATATCCTGGGTTGAAGTCACTCCCATCCCCCTGGCTCAAAGCATGGCCACAGCTATTTAACATATCTATGAAACCAGTTAAAGGTTATAGATATGTTAAATGACCATGCCAGAGGTTAGCTGCAAAGCTGTTGCTGTACAAAACAGCTCTCAATGGCCCTGTTCCATGTGTCCCATCCCCCAGCTCAGACTGGTGGGGGTGAGGACAATATATATATTTTTTCTCTAATATTTCCTGAACACCCTGAGTTCTGGACCCCATTTCAAATCCCTATTGGGGCCCCCCTTGGCTGCACCCTGTTACAAAACTGGCATATTTTGGGGTGGCATGTTCTGACCCTTTAACAGCCTTAGTTTGAAGGAAACTTTAGAGAAGGTGAAAAGAGCCTGAAAGAAATCAGGTCACTGGTGACATATATCAGGTCTCAGCTGAAGTCTGCTCTACCGTTGGGCTGATTAATTTTGTGGGGCAGTACATTCTCATTATTGTTCAAGACAGTGAGTGTGGATTGCTTACTACTCATAGGATACTAACAGATATACCCATTATGTTTGATGTAATGATGAGAAGATTCAGACCAAGAAAAACACAGACCAAGAAAAAACCCAGAAAGGCAAGGAAATTATGATTTATATTCATATGTTCTCCTATATGTCATATTAGAATAAAAAGTGCTGCAAATAGAATTGCTTGATAGAAAATATTTTATATGCCATATGTTCAATAGGTCTTACTTTCCACAAAGTTACATTTACCCAAGAAGCCAGGACGTGGAAAGTGACTGGGGATATGCCTTCTCCTTTGAGAGATTGGCCACCTTTCCTCCCCAAGCAGATTATGTCTTGGTAGATTTATTCTCATCCATGGCCGACGTGGCAGACGGTGGGGCTCTCTGGACAAAGCTCCCCCACAAAGAACCTAAATGGAAACAAGTGAAAAGGAGAAGATGGCAGTGAGGTAGTTGGGAGAAGAGTCCACTTCCCCTCAGCACCAATGAAACACCTAGCTGATCTGAGGAACACAGCGAACAGCCAACGGTATTCCAGCATGTATGAAAATCGGAGACCAAAGATAGAGGACATGGAAAGATCTGAAAGTGAGACAATAAAACCTGGAGTGCTGAAAGACCAGAGTTAGACCATGTTAGACCCATAAACGTCAGCTCAAGACCAGTGAGAACAGGAGATTAAGGACATGGCACTACTGAATCCCACTGGCATTCTACCATAGAAGTTCATACCATAAACCCAGGGAGTCAGAATAGATCAATTTAAGAAGGCTAACAAGAAGAGTCTCACAAACAATGGGAAGACAAAGAAACAATCCCCAAATGAAAGGAAAAGAGGAAGCCTCAGAAAGAATGCTAACTGAAAAAGAGGCAAGTCAACTATCAGATACTGAGTTCAAAGCAATGGTTATCAGGAAGCTCACTGAGCTCACTGAGCTCACAGAGAACTACCAGAAACTACAGGAAAACTACAATGAACTCAGTGCAAACTTTATCAACATGAAAAAGGAAATAGAAACTATCAACAAGGGCCAAGAGGAAATGAAGAACACAATTTCTGAATTGAAGAACACAGTAGAAGGAATCTAAAGCGGAGTTGATGAAGCAGAGGATCGGATCAGCGAGCTGGAGGACAAAGTAGAAAAAAACACCCAGAAAGAGCAAGAAAAGGAAAAGAGGCTCAGAAAGAATGAAGAGGATTAAGGGAGATGCAGGACAACATGAAACGTAATAATATCCATATAATAGGAATACCAGAAGGAGAAGAAGAAGAGCAAGAGATAGAAAAACTGTTTGAAAAAGCAATGATGGAAAACTTCCCTAATCTGATGAGAGAAAAAGTCACCCAATCCGGGAAACACAGAGAGTCCCAAACAAGAGGAACCCAAAGAGGCCCACTGCAAGACACATCATCATTAAAATGGCAAAATTCCAAGACAAAGAGAGGAACTTAAAGGCAGCAAGGGAGAAACAGGAAGTAACATACAAGGGAGCACCAATAAGGTTAGCAACTGACTTCTCAATGGAAACGCTCCAAGCCAGAAGAGAACGGCAAAAAATATTCCAAGTAATGAGAACCAGAGGCCTGCAACCAAGGCTACTTTACCCAGCAAGGCTCTCAATCAAGACAGAAGGCCAAATAAAGAGTTTCCCAGACAAAAGAAGTCTAAAAGAATACATTTCCACCAAACCAGCTCTGCAAGAGATGCTAAAGGGACTGCTTTAAGGAAAGGAAGGAAAAGAGAAAGAGAGAGGAACACAGGTGGGAAAAAATGGCAATGAATAACTACCTATCGATAATAACCTTAAATGTAAATGGATTAAATGCTCTAATCAAAAGACACAGAATACCTGAATGGATAAGAAAACATGACCCACACATATGCTGCCTACAAGAGACCCATCTCAGGACAAAAGACCTACACAGACTGAAAGTAAAGGGCTGGAAACAAATTTTCCAAGCAAACGGACAGGAAAAAAAAAGCAGGGGTAGCAATACTCATATCAGACAAAATAGACTTCCAAAGAAGGGCCATAAAGAGAGACCCAGAAGGTCACTTCATAATACTCAAAGGAAGAATCCATCAAGAAGACATAAACATTGTAAATATATATGCACCCAACACAGGAGCACCCAAATACATTAAGAAAATCTTGGAGGACTTCAAGAAAGATATTGACAGCAACACAATGACAGTAGGGGACTTTAACACCCCACTGTCAAAAATGGACAGGTCTTCCAAACAAAATATCAAGAAGGATATTGTGTCACTTAACAATACCCTAGAGGAAATGGACTTAACTGATATCTATAGAGCTTTTCATCCCAAAGAAGCAAAATACACATTCTTTTCAAGTGTACATGGAACATTTTCAAAGACAGACCACATGATAGGACACAAAGCAAGCCTCAACAAATTCAAGAAAATTGAAATCATATCAAGCATTTTCTCTGACCACAAGGGACTGAAACTAGAAACCAACCCCAAAGGAAAAAACCCCAAACACTCAAAATCATGGAGACTGAATAGCATGCTATTAAACAATGAATGGGTCAAGAACGAGATTAGGGAAGAAATCAAAAACTTTCTGGAAAGAAATGAAAATGAACTCACAACAACCCAAAACCTATGGCACACAGCAAAGGCAGTCCTGAGAGGGAACTTCATAGCAATACAGGCCTACCTTAAAAAGATAGTAACATTTCAAACAAACAACCTAACCCTATGCCTACAAGAACTGGAGGAACAACAACAAAGACAGCCCAGAGCAAGCAGAAGGAAGGAAATAACCAAGATCAGAGCAGAACTAAATGACATAGAGACTAAAAGCACAATTGTAAGGATCAATGAATCCAGAAGCTGGTTCTTTGAAAAGATAAACAAAATCAACAAGCCTTTAAGTAGGCTTATCAAGAAGAAAAGAGAGAGGATCCAAATAAACAGAATTAGAAATGAAAATGGAGAGATTACAACTGATACCACAGAAATACAAAGGATCGTAAGAAATTACTATGAAGACCTATATGCTAAGAAATTTGAAAACCTAGGTGAAATGGACACATTTCTAGAAAAATATAATCTTCCAAAACTGACTGAAGAAGAAGCAGAAAACCTGAACAGACCAATATCAGCAAAGGAAATTGAAGCTGTCATCAAGAAACTCCCATCACACAAAAGCCCTGGACCAGATGGTTTCACAGGAGATTTCTACAAAGCATTTAAGGAAGAACTAACCCCTATCCTTCACAGACTATTCGAAAAAATCCAAACTGATGGAAGACTCCCAAACTCTTTTTATGAAGCCAGCATCATCCTAATCCCAAAACCAGATAAAGACACAACGAAGAAAGAAAACTTTAGGCCAATATCGCTGATGAACATAGACGCTAAAATTCTCAATAAAATATTGGCAAACTGCATCCAGCAATACATTAAAAAGATCGTACACCATGACCAGGTGGGATTCATCCCAGGGATGCAAGGATGGTACAATATTCGCAAATCAATAAACCTAATACATCACATCAATAACTGCAAAGACAAAAATCACATGATCATATCAATAGATGCGGAAAAAACATTTGATAAGATACAGCACCCATTTCTGACAAAAACACTCAGCAGAGTGGGAATAAAGGGAGCATTCCTCAACATAATAAAGGCCATATATGAGAGACCTACTGCCAACATCATACTCAATGGACAAAAACTTAGAGCTTTCCCACTAAGATCAGGAACTAGACAAGGATGCCCTCTCTCACCACTCCTATTCAACATAGTATTGGAAGTCCTAGCCACAGCAATCAGACAAGAAAAAGCAATAAAAGGCATCCAAATTGGAAAGCAGGAAATGAAACTGTCACTGTTTGCAGATGACATGATAGTGTACATGGAAAATCCTTAAGACTCCACCAAAAAACTACTTGACCTAATAAATGAATTTGGCAAAACAGCTGGATACAAAGTCAATACTCAGAAATCAAGGGCATTCCTGTATACCACCAACGAAACTGCAGAAACAGAAATCAGGGGAAAAAATCCCATTTGATATAGCAACAAGAAAAATAAAGTACCTAGGAATAAACCTAACCAAGCAGGTAAAAGACCTGTACTCGGAAAACTACACAACACGAAGAAAGAAATTAAGGAAGACACAAACAAATGGAAGCATGTACCATGCTCATGGATTGGAAGAATTAACATCATCAAAATGGCCATACTACCCAAAGCAATTTATAGATTCAATGCAATCCCTATTAGAGTACCCATGACATATTTCACAGATATAGAACAAACATTTCAGAAATTTATATGGAACCATAAACGACCCCGAATAGGTGCAGCAATTTTGAGAAAGAAGAACAAAGCAGGAGGGATCACAATACCTGATATCAAACTGTATTACAAGGCCACGGTAATCAAAACAGCCTGGTACTGGCATAAAAACAGGCACATAGACCAATGGAACAGAACAGAGAGCCCAGAAATAAACTCAAGATTTACGGTCAATTAATATTTGACAAAGGAGGCAGGAGCATAACATGGAGCAAAAACAGCCTCTTCAACAGATGGTGTTGGGAGATCTGGACAGCTACATGCAAAAAAATGAAATTCGATCACCAACTTACGCCATACACAAAAATGAATTCAAGATGGATAAAAGACTTAAATATAAGTCGTAACACCATAAAAGTCCTAGAGGAAAACATTGGCAGGAAAATCTCAGTCATTCCACGCAGCAACATCCTCACAGACATGTCCCCTAAAGCAAGGGACATAAAGGAAAGAATAAACAAATGGGACCTCATCAAAATAAAAAGCTTCTGCGTGGCTAAAGAAAACACCACCAAGTTACAAAGAGAACCAACAGTATGGGAAAACATATTTGCCAATGATACTTCAGACAAGGGCCTGATCTCCAAAATATATAAAGAACTCACACGACTCCACTCCAGGAAGACAAACAACCCAATTAAAAAATGGGCAAAGGACTTGAGCAGACACTTCTCCAAGGAAGACAGACAGAGGGCCCAGAGACATATGAAAAGATGCTCAGCATCACTAGCCATCAGAGAGATGCAAATTGAAACCACAATGAGGTACCATCTCACACCAGTCAAAGTGGCCAACATAAACAAATCCACAAACAAATGTTGGAGAGGATGCGGAGAAAAGGGAACCCCAGTGCACTGTTGGTGGGAATGCAGACTGGTGAGGCCACTGTGGAAAACAGTATGGAATTTCCTCAGAAAACTAAAAATGGAACTGCCCTTTGACCCAGCAATTCCGCTGCTGAGATTATACCCTAAGAACCCTGAAACACCAATCCAAAAGAACCCGTGCACCCCAATGTTCATAGCAGCACAATTTACAATAGTCAAGTACTGGAAGTAACCTAAGTGCCCATCAGCAAACCAGTGGATCCAAAAACTATGGTATATTTAATACAATGGAATTCTACGCAGCAGAGAGAAAGAAGGAGCTTATACCCTTTGCAACAGCGTGGATGGAACTGGAGAGCATTATGCTGAGTGAAATAAGCCAGGCGGTGAGGGACAAATACCATGTGATCTCACCTTTAACTGGAACATAATCAATAAAAGAAAAAAGCAAACAAAATATAACCAGAGACATTGAATTTAAGAACAATCTAACAATGGTCAGGGGGCAGTGGGGAGGGGACAGTGAGGAGAGGGGATTATAGGAACTAGTATAAAGGACACATGGGCAAAATCAAGGGGGAGGGTGCTGGTGGGGAAGGGAATGGGGTTCAGCTGGGGTGGGGTGGAGGGATGGGGAGAAAAGGCACACAACTGTAATTGAATAACAATAAAAAATTAAAATTAAAAAAAAAGAAAGTGACTGGGGATATAAAAAGGGACACGTGTTGAACGGATTAAAATTTGTCTGAAAACTGAGTAAAGGCCAATTTACGTTGTGCAGATAAGTGGTAACAAACTTGAACAGTTTGTTGATAGTAGAATTTTGTTGTTTGATGTCTTTGTTAATTGGTGGTCTATCTGATTAGAAGCCTTGTCTGCAAAGTTAGAATTTACTGGAAACAACTAATAAAGGTCATGAGTTTTGTGGACTAACAATCTTTAATTCGCTTTCTGACTAGATATCACAATCTTTTTAACCAGGTATTTCTTTCTGGATCCTAATCTTGAATAGATAATCATCTCTCCACCTTTTTTTCTATTTTAACCTCCCTCTGTAAAAACACTGTGTCAGCTTCCTTTTGCTTTATTTTTTCAATTGAGGTATAATTGACATACAACTTTATATTAGTTTCAGGTGTACAACATAATGATTTGATATTTGTATGCATTGTGAAATGATCACCACAATAAGTCTAGTTAGCAAGGGTCACCCTACATAGTTTCTTATGATAATTCTTAAGATCTATTCTCTTAGTAACTTTCTGATATTCCATACAGTATTATTATCTATGGTCACCAAAGTTGAAATTACATCCCCATGACTTATTTATTTTACAACTGGAAGTTTGTATCTTTTGACTGACCCCTTCTCCCATTTCTCCTTTTCCCCTATACCTCCCACTCCTCCCCCACCTCTGGCAGTCACTGATCAGTATCTATGAGCTTGATTTTTTGAGATTCCACATAAAAATGAGATCATACTATATTTGTCTTTCTCAGTCTGAGTGATTTCACTTAACATAATGCCTGGAGGTCATCCATGTTGTTGTGAATGGCAGGGGTTCATTCTTTTTTAAGGCTGAATAATTCTTTTGCTTTTGTTGGTTCCTTTTTTTTTTTTTTTTAGCAAGTCCACTATAATGTTGATACATGATTGGTAGTAATTTGTAAGGATGGCTGCAATAATTTCTTCCCTCCCTGTATATATGCACATTTGCAACAGGACACTCTTTGTATCTAAAGGTAGAGTCTATTTCTCTTCTCCTAAATTTCAGTTAGCCTATGACTTACCTTGATCAAGAGAATGTGGTAAAGGGGAGGTTGCACAACTCTCAAGCCCAGGCCTCAAGGTGTCTTGCAGCTTCTGCCTTTGCTTTCTTGAGAAGAGACAAGGACTAACCATGTCAGCAGTCACCCACCAGTGGCAGAAGCCTAGGACCACCCTACCCCTGCCCCCTGGCCCACATTTAATAAAAACTATCCACCCAGCCCTGTCCAAGTGACCCATTTGGTTGAAGAGTCAGCCCATACACCAAAAGGTTGCAGGTTCAATCCTGGTCAGGGCACATACCTAGGTTGTGTGTTCAGTCCTAGGTTGGGGTATATGCAGGAGGCAACTGATCGATGTTTCTCCATCACATCAATGATATATTCTCTCTCTCTCTCTCTCTCCCTCCCTCCCATCTTTCCTCTCTCTAAGATCAATAAACATATCCTTGGGTGAGGATTTAAAAAAACATGTTGCCCTTGCCAGCATGGCTGAGTTGGTTGGAGTGTTGTCCCTTACACCAAAGGGTTGGGGGTTCAATTCCCGGTAGGGGCAGATGCCTCGGTTGTGGGTTTAATCTCTGGACCAAGCATATTTTGGAGGCAACTGATCAATGTTTCTTTCTCACATTGATGTTACTATCTCTCTCTTTCTCCCTGTCTCCCCCTTCCTCTCTCTCTCTAAAATCAATAAACATAAAACAAGTTAAACAACAACAACAAAAAAGCTTCCACCCAGACCCCATCCGGGCATCTCATTCTCTGAGGTTGCCCACTCTCACTTCTCAAGTGCATACTATCGCTTTAATAAACATACTGTGCTTTGCTCAATCTTTCTGTCATGCTCTCTAATTTTTTCTTGTTCCATGACAAAAACCTGGACCTTGATACTGGGTTGAGGCCCAACTTGGCTGCCCCGGGTGCCACCTGGCATCAGTGTGAACTCTCTTCCCAATTACACCTTGACTCTGCACTTCTGTGTTCTTTGCATAGCTCAGTTTTTAGCAAGAATCCTGACAAGCCAGTTTAGCCAGAATCTCCTGCCATCAATGTCTGATTATCATTGGTATCTGACCAAATTCCCTATACTCCCCCACCCCCCACCCCTGCCGCCCTTAGCCTGTCTTCAGCAGGCTAAGAATCCTGTTAGGTTGATTTAGCCAGAATCCCCTCTGACCCCTGATGTTTCTGCTTAGTAATTTTCTACTGACCCCACCCTGCTCCTGGGTCATACATTCCCACTTACTTGTCTCTGTTAAATTTGGAATCAAAACCTGTTCTACACGAAGATCTCTTTTCTACACTAAAGTCTCTTTTCCTCTGTTGCAACAGTTCCTGAGTAAAACCTGTTTTTGCCAGTTTACTGTCTAGCTCTAGGTTTCCTTTGAGAGGTTTAAATGGGTTAGTATGTCAAAAACACTTAGAACAGTACCTGGCACATAGTAAGCTCTGTATGTCTTAGCTTTATTATTAATTTTGAAGCCTTTTACATCAGTTTCCCAACTGATGGAAGCAAAGCCACATCCCTGTTACTGAAGTCCAAGAAGCAGCTGTAGACACAACTTATTGATCCCTTATCTGCCCCCACATTCCCTTCTCTCTCTAAGTTGCTCTTCCCTGGGCCCTGGAGACCAACCCCGCCATCTCCTCCTCTCCCTGCCTGAAGGGTGGGATCCTGTTTTCTATCCCAACCCAGACTCTGAGCGTTCACTTGTACTGTTATGATCTTTCTCTTTCCCAAAGGCACGTGATATTTTTCAGCTCCTTGTTACTGTTTCAAGGACCTTTATCTGCTCCACTCCCTTCTACTCAAGGGCAAACACATTTGTTATCCTCAGAGACATGCCTATTATCTATTTTCCCAATGTAGAGCAGCTGGCCCCTAAATGGAATAACTAAATTCTCACGCAGCTTTAAGGAAAGAGGCTTGAAAGAAGTAGGAACTGAGAAGGTATAAAGTTGGGGCCCCTTTTAATAAGTCTTTGAAGCCTGGGATCACATGGAAAGTCAAGGACTTTATAACAATTCTACAGTACATTCCTTTTTGAATTTTCATGGCTGACAGTCACAGATTTCTTTCCTCTCCCCAGACTGACACTCTCCCCACCCCACACCAGTTTTTAACTACAGGTTTATTTCAGGATTGACAAAAATCTTAGTATGACCATTGTCAATAACCATTTCTGGGGAATCTCTGTAGAAAGACCCTTTAACCAGACAAAAAGCTTGCCTGCAGATAGGAATTCAGTAGTGGTCATTTCAAAAGCAAAGTCTATAGAAAGATATTAAAATTAAAGAATATATATACCACTACCAACAATAACAAGAAAATATTGAAAGTTATTTTTTAATGGCAAAAGACAGAGACAGAAGCCAGACTGGCTTAGGCAATAAATGTAGAACTTTTGACACATATTTGAAAAATCTAGAGGCATTGTATTCAGGCACAGCTGGACCTAGGTACTCAAATGATGTGATCTTACAACCCATTTGCTCTCTTTCCTCCCTCCCTTTTCTATTACTTCTCTGCTGGCTAGACCTTTGTCATTCATTTTGTTCAACAAATATCTATTGGGTTTAGATGTGACAGGTATTGGGGATATTTCATTGAAAAAGACTGACAGGGTTCCCTTCTCATGACAGTCATATTCTGTTGGGAAAGAAGGACAATAAATTTGTGAATATAATATGCTTATAATTTAGGGTAATTATAATGTAGCTGAGATTTGAAAGGTACAGGGGCGGGGGGAAGATTTATGGTATCCAGAATGGCAGGGAAGGCCTCTCTGTAGAGGTGGGATTTCCTGCTTCTTGACAGTTAGCCATGACATTTCTTGAAGGAGAGCATTCAAAGCAGAAGGAACAGCTATGTAGAGGTAGACAAAACCTTGCAATAACGAGGAACTGGTTTTGGGGAGACTGGTAGAAGGAAAAATTGGCAAGAGAGCCATGGGCTAGGTTATGGAGTTAGGCTAATATAGGGAGTTGGCATTGATGGGTTTTGTAAAAGGGGCGTGACTTATGTAGACAATGATTTATCTTGTTGAAGATGGTGCTCATTGCTGCATGAAAAACATTATGTTAAGTGAAATAAGCCAGTCAGAGAGAGACAAATACCATGTGATTTCACTCATAAGTAGAATCTAATGAACAAAGTGAAGTAATAAGCAAAATAGAGACAGGCTCATAGAAAGAGAGCAGGCTGACAGCTCTGGGGTAGCGGTTGCAGGGTGGAGGATAGAGGAAAAAAGAAAAAGGATTCATGGACACAGACAACAGTGTGGTGGTGATTGTGGGGGGAAAGGGGTTGGGGGAGGGTGTGGTTGGAGGTGAAAGATGGTATAAATTAGATAAATGGTAATAGAAAATACACAATAAATAAAAGTTACACCTCAAAGAAAAAAAGGAGAATGCAATGGAACAGGGTGGAAATAAGCCTTCCTGGTTATATCAGCAAAAGGATATAATCAGAATTTCCACTCACCTTAGCTTATTACAGCATTAGCTGAACTCACCATGTTATGGTCCAGTTGTCCCCCCTATAGAGGGGAAATGTTCATCTTAGGAACAAAGAAAACACTCACAATCCGTAATCCTTGTCAATAGACAAAAAAAAAGTCACATTACACAATTTTCTTCTCACAGGGTGTGCCTTTTCATGTTTATTGACTTGGTATAATACAGCCATTTTCTAAAAACGTCAGAGGCCATTATCTTCAAGGTCCTAGGAAAAGTACTTGTTCTTGTGAGCAGTGCATGAAATCTAATTATAGCCCTTCTGAATTTCTTGTCCTTATCTTTAAATAAAGTGTCTAGCCATATGTTCAAATGAGTAGTATTCTAAGTTTTATATCTTGCCTCATTTTCTTTGGAATCTGTCAATGTCAAAGCTTTTTACAGTGTTACTGTAAAAATGTACTGTATCTTGGTTGAGAAAACTGGCTCTTTGAAGTTAAAGAGATTTTCAAAAGAGGTTGTGTGGGAGTGTATGTCCTGCTTGCAAAAATAGTGAAATCGGGCCTTTCAAATGATTCCCTACTTAGAATCGAGCCAGCTTGTTCAGTGTTGTGATGATTGTTTTGCTTGGATGTAAACCCGCTTTGTTTGTAGTTCAAAATCATCTCATGTTCTTAAGAAGTAAGGTCATAGAATGTTTTACCCAGAGACAGCCAGAGTTGGAGAGAAGTATGGGCTAAATAAGATATGTTGAATATATATGAAAACAGAAACTGACATAATTTCTTGTCCATGAATTAAACTGTACTGGGACCAGGAATACTTTTCCATGCTTATATTAAGCAATATGGAGACCAGGCATAAAACATTTAGCTATTGATTCCAGGAAATACTTGCTCTTGAGAGATAAGACTATGGACCAGAGAAAATAGGTTGCTCATCAAGATTTGCTTCAAAATTTTAGAATCACTTGGTCCACCTACCCAGAGGTATTAAGATATAAACTATGCCTAATCCTAGATGGTCCCCTACCTTGCAAAATCTACATTAAAATCACCCAGCCCAAAAGCCTTAAAATATTCCACATACTCTTTGCTAATAAAGATGATCAGAATGTGCCACCCCCAAATAAACCACTTTGGTTTAAGGAGAATTTTTCCCTGAAGTCAATTAAGAATCAATGAATGCAGGAAGAGTTCTCTCATCCTTCCCTTGTCCAACTTGAAGGCAGGACACAAATTTCCCTTTGAGGAAGACACTTTTCTGCCCCCCAGACAGTACTAGGGAGAGAAAAATGAGTCATCATTATAGATGGCAAGTCTATACCAAAATGAAAGAACAAAAACAGACTTTACTAAAATAACTCGTTTCTCCCATTGATTGTCTCCAAATATGTACTAGTCATTTCCCCATAATTTATTGTCCCTTGAAACCTAAACCCTCTTTCCTTTATTAAGGGGATATATAAGCCCCTGAGTTTCATTGTTTCTTTGAGTTTTTTTCTTTTCATGCATGTAAATATTAATAAAATTGTGACTTTTTAAATTTTAATCTGTCATTTGCTAGTTTAATTCAAAGGCACCCAGAAAAAGAACAAGACTGTAGAGGAAAAGTTTTCCCTCCCCGACACTGATTTCCCCATTTTGAAATTCTACCAAGACCCTGTCAAGATAATGTTCATCCGTACTGCAGTGAATCTAATAAACTTAGATTTGCTTGATCAACAGGTTTTACTGGAGGTCATTAGAGAATTGATAGCCAACTTTTATATACCGTGTGTGTGGTGTGTAAATGCAATAAAACTCCCATCAAAATGCAGTGGCCCAGATGATATAATTGCATAAAATGTGGGGATGTATGATTATGAGAATAGCAAAATTCCCTTTTGCATGCTCAATCATGCCATCTCAGTTGTGATCCATCTACACTTACAAATATGAGCTAGCCTTACAAACATGCTCAAAGTTTACTCTATGTGGAAAATATATGGTGGATTTGATTGCAAAAACAACCATAAGTCTTTATCTCTTTATCTGAAAACTCCTTTACAGTGTAACTTTGCAGCTTGCCCCTTCAAGAGCTAAAGTCCTTTTCCTAGCCTGGGCTGGCCTAATGACTTGCTTTGGCTAATGGAATGTAGCAGAATTGAGGTTATGACAGTTTTGGACCTACGCCTCAAGAAGGCCTTTCAGCTTTTGCTTTTTCTTGGAACCCTCACTCTGTCACATGAACAAGCCCAAGTTAGCCTTCTGGGGTCTGAGAGGTCATGTTGGGAAGTGAGTCAAGGGACCTCAGCCTATAGCCAGCTCATTTCTCATCATGTGAGAGTTCAGCCTAGAAAAGAACCACCTACTCAACTCACCTAACACAGATAGATGTGTGTGTGAGACCAGCAGAACCATTCAGCTGACCTATATAGGCTGTAAATGCTTATTTTCTAAGTTGTTGGTTTTAGGGTAGTTTGTTATGCAGCAATAGCTGACTGATACATGTAGCATGGCAGACACTGTTTGTTGCCTAAAAACATCTTCCCTGTCTTTTTCCAAGCTATCAGAATGTAAATTTTTTTTTTCACATTCTTGACCTCAGAGAAGGTACGCAGTGGCCAATTACATTATCCCACAATTGCTGGCTACACCTAGGCATGGCAACACGAGCCATCTTGGCTCCTCATGGGACCATCCCTACGGTCACTATGATGAGCAAAGATCAGCATGTGAACCAAGGCATGTGTCTTAGTTCATTTAGGTTGCTAGAACGGAATACCATCGACTGGATGGCTTAACAAACATTTACTTTTCATTATTCTGGAGGCTGGGAAGTTCAATATCAAGGTGCTGGCAGATTTGGTGTCTGATGATGGTCTGCTTCCACATTCACAGTAGGCCCTGTCCTCACTTGACAGAAGAGAGAAGGGAGTTTCCTGGGGCCTCTTTTATAAGGGCACTAATCCCACAGTATGTCAATCAGAATTCTTCCCTAGGGTTTTATATAGAGAGGCTAAAAATGGGAAAAAAAAATGACTGATATGGAGGTTAAGTCAGATTGATCTCTTTCAGAATAAAGCATGAGAGATAAATGTTTATATCTGAATATTTTGGTGAAAACTCATATCTGTGCAATAAATTTACCATAACAGTGAATGTCACCTCCTTGAATATACAGACTGCACACCAACTTAATAGTGAGCCTTCAGACTTCTGGGAAGAGAAAAGCTGTATTAAAAACAAAATGAGCCCTGACCGGAATGGCTCAGTTTGTTGCGTGTCATCCTGCAAAGCCAAAAGTAACCAGTTCGACTCCCAGTCAGGACACATGCCTGAGTTGCGGGCTGGTCCCAGTTTGGGGCGTGTGAGAGAGGGAACCAATTGATGTTTCTGTCACACATCCATGTTACTCTCCCCCTCTTTCTCTATCCCTTCCCCTCTCTCTAACAATAAATTTAAAAAATATTTTAAAAAACCTGAGATGATACATAATCATTTTTATGACTCATTGAAATTTTCTTTTTTTCCTTGATAAAAAAAGACATGGAAATTTATAATGGGGGGGGGAAGAAACAGGTCAAAAGAACTCATCTCCAGGGAGATTTAAAATGCTTTTAAAATCTTCCTTGATACAGACCCCATCTTATGCATTTTCTTTGAACTCTATGGTTCTGAGCCCTGTTTGCCAACTTGTCTTGCACCATGTTTTAGACTAAAGCTCCATCTCCTGGAGAAGAAATGACACATAAAAACTGCTCCACATATCGACTAACTGTCAAACTCGGTTTGGAAGTTCCTGGGATGTCTTTCTTAGTCATCTGAATGATTTCTCATTGGCAGCTCATTTTCTCCTGTTTGGAAAGAGTGCCATCTCAGCGGGGCAGTGAAACTAGAGGTAAGCTAATTGATCACCTCCCCTTTGTGAAAGAGAAATTTGTAGCATAGTTTCATCTTTATATTTATGGTTTCTGCAGCAGGAGACTGATTGGAATAATTACTGTTCTTCTTTTGATCCCTTGTGTCATTGAATAGTACTGGGTATTATTTTCTTACTCTCAAGAGAAATCAATTTCTCTATAGATTTTCCTATATATTTTTCTATTCTGAAGCTGCTTCTTCAATGTTTTAAAAATATTTTACTTATTTATTTTTAGAGAGATGGGAAGGGAGAGAGAGAGAGAAAGAAACATCAATGTGAGAGAGAAATATCAATTGGTTGCTTCTCAAACGCTTGCCCCCCAGACGGGGACCAACCCACAGCCCAGGCATGTGCCCTTGACTGGGAATTGAGACAGAGGTCTTTTGCTTTGTGGAACGACGCCCAACCAACTGAGCCACACTGGTCAGGGCTGGAGCTTCTTGAATGCAAATATTTTAAGAAATATTTTACATGAATGTCTTATTTTGGGGAGATTAAAAATGGTCAATTTAGTCCTGGCTGGGTAGCTCAGTTGGTTGGAATGTCACCCCATAAACCAAAGGGTTGTGCGTTCATCCATCTGCAGTCAGGGCACATACCTAGGTTGTGGGTTTGATCCCCAGTCAGGGTGTGCTCAGGAGGCAACCGATCAATGTTTCTCCCTCTCATTGATGTTTCTCTCTCCTTCTCGCTCTCAGATCCATAAATATCCCCTTGGGTGAGGATTAAAAACATTATTTCTTTAAAAGGTTAACTTATTTTTTTAACAAACTTCATATTTTAAGAATAGTTTTGATTTAAAGGAAAATTGAGCAGATAGTACAGGCAGTTTCCGTATACCATGCACTCAATTTCCCCTATTATCTTACATTAGTATGGCATATTAATGAACCAATATTGATACATCATTATTAATCAAAGTCCATACATGATTTAGGTAGCCTCAGTGTTTACCTAGTATCCTGTTTCTGTTCCAGGATCCCATCCAAGACATCACGTTACAATTATTTGTCATGTCTCCTTAGGCTGCTCTTGGCTGTGACAGTTTCTCAGGCTTTGTTCTTGATGACAGTTCTGAGAAGCACTGGTCAGGTATTTTGTAGGACGTCTCTCTATTGGGATTTGTCTCATGTTTTTCACATGGTTGGACTAGGATTATGGGTTTTGGGGAGGAAGACTGCAGAGGTAAAGTGCCATTTTTTGTATCACATCATGACGTATTAACTGTTGACACTGACCTTGGAGTAGTGATTGTCAGGTTTTTCACTGTAAAGTTACTCTTGTCACTTTTGTCACTGTAAAGTCCCTCTGCGACTTTGGGTGACTTTTTTTTTCTGGAGAAGAAACAGTGCTCTGACCCCTGTTTCTCTTTTCTGGGCACTGCATTCATTGCCAGGCTGCTCCTGGCCCCAGTGGAGATAAGCAGTGGATGTGATGGGATCCGTTTGATTTGATCTCTTTTATGGGGCCATGGGGGAGAGGATGACCTGGGAAGACCATATGAAAAAGGGAATCAGAGCTGGGATCTGTGTAGGCTTGGAATTATTTTTGTCTCAATCACCAATATGCTAAAAGGTTCTTTGAGGATGAAATTGAAAGAGCACTCCAGATTTATAGTGCCTTTGCCAAGACAATAGTGTAAAAGCAAAACAGCGAAATAGAGTTGATACTGTCAAAGAGCAATCTAAAATAGAGTAGGGAGGCATTCAGGAAGCTGAGCTAATACACCCCCTCCATGTAAAATTTAACGTTTGAACTGAGCGAAACCACAATGGCTACATCCTAGTGCAGTTCCTGGAACTGGCTCTGCACCACTGGACTATATATTAGAGTAAAAATTTTCACCTAGCAATAGACATGAGCAATTAATCATGTATAGTATAGTGTAAGTGTGCTTGCCAGGATAAACCACAGCTCTTTCGAAGCAACTTGTGTAACCCCCTTGGAAGGCCCCCTTTTCATGTTTTTATAAACTCTGTACCTTTCTTTCCCACTCAGAATACAATTGAGGTTTTACCCAAATTTGTGTCTCCAGAACTTCAATTCCTAAAAGACTGCCAAACAAAGTTTTTGTTTGCTTTACAGTTTTTGGTTAAAATTGACAGCAGCCTTCTCTGGACTTGGGTGGAGAAGATATTAAAAAATATTAATTAAATCATTTATTAAATGACATCACATAGCTCATGTCACTGCTAGGTCACTCCCTGAAGTAGACCTTATATCACTAATGAGACAACAACCATAATGATAAGATTAATAAGGCCAGCAATTGTGTATTGACTCTTACTATGTGCCAAGCAGTGGGAATTCAAAGTAACAAAATCCACATAATATAATACATTATATCAATAGTTTCTGGTGTACAACATAGTGATTACGCATTTATATAGCTTACAAAGTGATCACCCTGGTAAATCTAGTGCCCATCTGACACCATACATAGTTATCACAATATTATTACAATATGTAATATTACAATATTATTGTAATATGTAATATTGTTAGTACAATATTATTGGCTCTATTTTCTATGCTGTACTTTACATCTCTGTGGCTGTTTTTATAAACAGCAACTTGTAGATCTTAATCTATTCCCTTTTTTCACCCGTACTTCTGACAACCATCTGGAAACCATCAAAATATTCTCTGTATCTATCATCTTGTTTCTGTTTTGTTTGTTCATTTGTTTTGTTTTTTAGATTCCATATGTAAGTGAAACCGCATGGTATTTGTCTTTGTCTGGCTTATTTCACTTAGCATAATATCCTCTAGGTCCATCCATGTTGTTGCAAATGGCAAGATTTCCTTCTCTTTATGGCTGAGTAATATTCCATTTTATATATATATATATATATATATATGTATATATATATATATATACACACACACACACCACCTGTTTTTTATCTATTTGTCCATCCATGGATAGTTATGTTGCTTCCATATCTTGCCAATTATTTACAGTATCCATATCTGGACTATTGTAAATAACGCTACAGTGAACATAAGGGAGCATATGGCCTTTTGAATTAGTGTTTTGGATTTCTTTGGATACATGCCCAGAAGTAGAATTGCTAGGTCACATGGTAGTTCTATTTTTAATTTTTTGAGGACCCTCCATACTCTTTTCCACAGTGGTTCTACCAGTTTGCATTCACACCAACAATTAGTAAGGGTTCCCTATTCTCCACCTCCTCACCAACACTTGTTGTTTGTTGATTTTTTGATGATAGCCATTCTGACAGGTGTGAGGTGATATCTCATTGTGTTTTTTAATTGTATTTCTCTGATAATTAGTGGTGTTGAGCATATTTTCATATGTGCATTGGCCATCTGTATTTCCCTTTCAGAGAAATGTCTATTCAGGTTCTCTGCCCATTTTTTAATCACATTTTCTTTGTTATTTAAAAATTTTTGGTGATAAGTTGTATGGGTCCCTTTTATATTTTGAATGTTAATCCCTTTTCAGATAGATCATTGGTGATTACCTTCTCCCATTCAATAGGTTGTCTTATTTTGCTGATGGTTTCCTTCACTGTGCAAAAACTCTTTAGTTTGATATAGACCTACTTGTTTATTTTTTTCTGTTAATTTCTCTTGCATGAGGAGACATATTAAAAAATAGTACAAAGAGTGATGTCAACGAGTTTACTGTCTATGTTTTCTTCTAGGAGTTTTATGGTCCTAGGTCTTAAATTTTTGGTGTTTAATACATTTTGAGTTTATCCTTATACATGGTTTAAGAAAGTGATCCAGTTTCATTCTTTTGCATGTGTCTGTTCAGTTTTCCCAACAGTATTTATTGAAGAGACTATTTTAACTCCATTTTATACTCTTGCCTACTTTGTTATAAATTAATTGACCATATAGGGGTAGGTTTATTTCTGGATATTCAGTTCTGTTGCATTGAGCTATGTGTTTGTTTTTATGCCAGTACCATGCTGTTTTAATTACTGTATAGTATAGCCTTATAGTATATTTTGATATCAGGTAATGTGATACCTCCAACTTTATTTTTCTTTATCAACTTTACTTTGGCAATTTGAGGTTTTTTGTAGTTTCATATAAATTATATATATATATTTATTTTAGTGAAAATTTATTGTTCTGAGAAAAAGGCCATTGGTATTTTGATGTGCATTGCATTCAATCTATAGATTGCATTGGGTAATATGGACATTTTAAAAATTTTTAATTTTGTATTGTTATTCAATTACAGTTGTGTGCCTTTTCTCCCCATCCCTCCACCCCACCCCAGCTGAACCCACCTCCCTCCCCCACCTCCACCCTCCCCCTTGATTTTGCCCATGTGTCCTTTATACTAGTTCCTATAATCCCCTCTCCTCATTGTCCCCTCCCCACTCCCCCCTGCCCATTGTTAGACTGTTCTTAACTTCAATGTCTCTGGTTATATTTTGTTTGCTTTTTTCTTTTGTTGATTATGTTCCAGTTAAAGGTGAGATCATATGGTATTTGTCCCTCACAATCTGGTTTATTTCACTCAGCATAATGCTCTCCAGTTCCATCCACGCTGTTGCAAAGGGTATAAGCTCCTTCTTTCTCTCTGCTGCGTAGAATTCCATTGTGTAAATATACCATAGTTTTTGGATCCACTCGTTTGCTGATGGGCACTTAGGTTACTTCCAGTACTTGGCTATTGTAAATTGTGCTGCTATGAACATTGGGGTGCACAGGTTCTTTTGGATTGGTGTCTCAGGGTTCTTAGGGTATAATCTCAGCAGCGGAATTGCTGGGTCAAAGGGAAGTTCCATTTTTAGTTTTCTGAGGAAATTCCATATTGTTTTCCACAGTGGCCTCACCAGTCTGCATTCCCACCAACAGTGCACTAGGGTTCCCTTTTCTCCGCATCCTCTCCAACATTTGTTTGTGGATTTGTTTATGTTGGCCACTCTGACTGGTGTGAGATGGTACCTCATTGTGGTTTAATTTGCATTTCTCTGATGGCTAGTGATGCTGAGCATCTTTTCATATGTCTCTGGGCCCTCTGTCTGTCTTCCTTGGAGAAGTGTCTGTTCAAGTCCTTTGCCCATTTTTTAATTGGGTTGTTTGTCTTCCTGGAGTGGAGTCGTGTGAGTTCTTTATATATTTTGGAGATCAGGCCCTTGTCTGAGGTATCATTGGCAAATATGTTTTCCCATACTGTTGGTTCTCTTTGTAACTTGGTGGTGTTTTCTTTAGCCACGCAGAAGCTTTTTATTTTGATGAGGTCCCATTTGTTTATTCTTTCCTTTATGTCCCTTGCTTTAGGGGACGTGTCTGTGAGGATGTTGCTGCGTGGAATGTCTGAGATTTTCCTGCCAATGTTTTCCTCTAGGACTTTTATGGTGTTACGACTTGTATTTAAGTCTTTTATCCATCTTGAATTCATTTTTGTGTATGGTGTAAGTTGGTGATCGAATTTCATTTTCTTGCACATAGCTGTCCAGATCTCCCAACACCATCTGTTGAAGAGGCTGTTTTTGCTCCATGTTATGCTCCTGCCTCCTTTGTCAAATATTAATTGACCGTAAATCTTGAGTTTATTTCTGGGCTCTCTGTTCTGTTCCATTGGTCTATGTGCCTGTTTTTATGCCAGTACCAGGCTGTTTTGATTACCGTGGCCTTGTAATACAGTTTGATATCAGGTATTGTGATCCCTCCTGCTTTGTTCTTCTTTCTCAAAATTGCTGCAGCTATTCGAGGTCATTTATGGTTCCATATAAATTTCTGAAATGTTTGTTCTATATCTGTGAAATATGTCATGGGTACTCTAATAGGGATTGCATTGAATCTATAAATTGCTTTGGGTAGTATGGCCATTTTGATGATGTTAATTCTTCCAATCCATGAGCGTGGTACATGCTTCCATTTGTTTGTGTCTTCTTTAATTTCTTTCTTCAGTGTTGTGTAGTTTTCTGAGTACAGGTCTTTTACCTCCTTGGTTAGGTTTATTCCTAGGTACTTTATTTTTCTTGTTGCTATATCAAATGGGATTTTTTCCCCTGATTTCTGTTTCTGCAGTTTCGTTGGTGGTATACAGGAATGCCTTTGATTTCTGAGTATTGACTTTGTATCCAGCTGTTTTGCCAAATTCATTTATTAGGTCAAGTAGTTTTTTGGTGGAGTCTAAGGATTTTCCATGTACACTATCATGTCATCTGCAAACAGTGACAGTTTCATTTCCTGCTTTCCAATTTGGATGCCTTTTATTGCTTTTTCTTGTCTGATTGCTGTGGCTAGGACTTCCAATACTATGTTGAATAGGAGTGGTGAGAGAGGGCATCCTTGTCTAGTTCCTGATCTTAGTGGGAAAGCTCTAAGTTTTTGTCCATTGAGTATGATGTTGGCAGTAGGTCTCTCATATATGGCCTTTATTATGTTGAGGAATGCTCCCTTTATTCCCACTCTGCTGAGTGTTTTTGTCAGAAATGGGTGCTGTATCTTATCAAATGTTTTTTCTGCATCTATTGATGTGATCATGTGATTTTTGTCTTTGCAGTTATTGATGTGATGTATTAGGTTTATTGATTTGGGAATATTGCACCATCCTTGCATCCCTGGGATGAATCCCACCTGGTCATGGTGTATGATCTTTTTAATGTATTGCTGGGTGCAGTTTGCCAATATTTTATTGAGAATTTTAGCGTCTATGTTCATCAGCAATATTGGCCTGAAGTTTTCTTTCTTCGTTGTGTCTTTATCTGGTTTTGGGATTAGGATGATGCTGGCTTCATAAAAAGAGTTTGGGAGTCTTCTATCAGTTTGGATTTTTTCAAATAGTCTGTGAAGGATAGGGGCCAGCTCTTCCTTAAATGCTTTGTAGAATTCTCCTGTGAAACCATCTGGTCCAGGGCTTTTGTGTGTTGGGAGTTTTTTGATGACTGCTTCAATTTCCTCTGCTGTTATTGGTCTGTTCGGGTTTTCTGCTTCTTCTTCAGTCAGTTTTGGAAGATTATATTTTTCTAGAAATGTGTCCATTTCACCTAGGTTTTCAAATTTCTTAGCATATAGGTCTTCATAGTAATTTCTTACGATCCTTTGTATTTCTGTGGTATCAGTTGTAATCTCTCCATTTTCATTTCTAATTCTGTTTATTTGGATCCTCTCTCTTTTCTTCTTGATAAGCCTACTTAAAGGCTTGTCGATTTTGTTTATCTTTTCAAAGAACCAGCTTCTGGATTCATTGATCCTTACAATTGTGCTTTTAGTCTCTATGTCATTTAGTTCTGCTCTGATCTTGGTTATTTCCTTCCTTCTGCTTGCTCTGGGCTGTCTTTGTTGTTGTTCCTCCAGTTCTTGTAGGCATAGGGTTAGGTTGTTTGTTTGAAATGTTACTATCTTTTTAAGGTAGGCCTGTATTGCTATGAAGTTCCCTCTCAGGACTGCCTTTGCTGTGTGCCATAGGTTTTGGGTTGTTGTGAGTTCATTTTCATTTCTTTCCAGAAAGTTTTTGATTTCTTCCCTAATCTCGTTCTTGACCCATTCATTGTTTAATAGCATGCTATTCAGTCTCCATGATTTTGAGTGTTTGGGGTTTTTTCCTTTGGGGTTGGTTTCTAGTTTCAGTCCCTTGTGGTCAGAGAAAATGCTTGATATGATTTCAATTTTCTTGAATTTGTTGAGGCTTGCTTTGTGTCCTATCATGTGGTCTGTCTTTGAAAATGTTCCATGTACACTTGAAAAGAATGTGTATTTTGCTTCTTTGGGATGAAAAGCTCTATAGATATCAGTTAAGTCCATTTCCTCTAGGGTATTGTTAAGTGACACAATATCCTTCTTGATATTTTGTTTGGAAGACCTGTCCATTTTTGACAGTGGGGTGTTAAAGTCCCCTACTGTCATTGTGTTGCTGTCAATATCTTTCTTGAAGTCCTCCAAGATTTTCTTAATGTATTTGGGTGCTCCTGTGTTGGGTGCATATATATTTACAATGTTTATGTCTTCTTGATGGATTCTTCCTTTGAGTATTATGAAGTGACCTTCTGGGTCTCTCTTTATGGCCCTTCTTTGGAAGTCTATTTTGTCTGATATGAGTATTGTTACCCTCCTTTTTTTTTTCCTGTCCGTTTGCTTGGAAAATTTGTTTCCAGCCCTTTACTTTCAGTCTGTGTAGGTCTTTTGTCCTGAGATGGGTCTCTTGTAGGCAGCATATGTGTGGGTCATGTTTTCTTATCCATTCAGCTATTCTGTGTCTTTTGATTGGAACATTTAATCCATTTACATTTAAGGTTATTATCGATAGGTAGTTATTCATTGCCATTTTTTCCCACCTGTGTTCCTCTCTCTTTCTCTTTTCCTTCCTTTCCTTAAAGCAGTCCCTTTAGCATCTCTTGTAGAGCTGGTTTGGTGGAAGTGTATTCTTTTAGACTTCTTTTGTCTGGGAAACTCTTTATTTGGCCTTCTGTCTTGATTGAGAGCCTTGCTGGGTAAAGTAGTCTTGGTTGCAGGCCTCTGGTTCTCATTACTTGGAATATTTTTTGCCGTTCTCTTCTGGCTTGGAGCATTTCCATTGAGAAGTCAGTTGCTAACCTTATTGGTGCTCCCTTTATGTTACTTCCTTTTTCTCCCTTGCTGCCTTTAAGTTCCTCTCTTTGTCTTGGAATTTTGCCATTTTAATGATGATGTGTCTCTGGTTTCCTCTTGTTTGGGACTCTCTGTGTTTCCCGGATTGGGTGACTTTTTCTCTCACCAGATTAGGGAAGTTTTCCATCATTACTTTTTCAAACAGGTTTTCTATCTCTTGCTCTTCTTCTTCTCCTTCTGGTATTCGTATTATATGGATATTATTACGTTTCATGTTGTCCTGCATCTCCCTTAATCCCTCTTCATTCTTTCTGAGCCTCTTTTCCTTTTTTTGCTCTTTCTGGATGTTTTTTTCTACTTTGTCCTCCATCTCGCTGATGTGATCCTCTGCTTCATCAAGTCTGCTTTATATTCCTTCTACTGTGTTCTTCAACTCAGAAATTATGTTCTTCATTTCCTCTTGGCCCTTGTTGATAGTTTCTATTTCCTTTTTCATGTTGATAAAGTTTGCAGTGAGTTCATTGTAATTTTCCTGTAGTTTCTTGTAGTTCTCTGTGAGCTCAGTGAGCTTCCTGATAACCATTGCTTTGAACTCAGTATCTGATAGTTGACTTGCCTCTTTTTCAGTAAGCATTCTTTCTGAGGCTTCCTCCTTTCCTTTCATTTCGGGATTGTTTCTTTGTCTTCCCATTGTTTGTGAGACTCTTCTTGTTATCCTCTGCTTCTTAAATTGATCTATTCTGACTCCCTGGGTTTATGGTATGAACTTCTATGGTAGAATGCCAATGGGATTCGGTGGTCCTGTCTCCTTAATCTCCTGTGCTCACTGGTCTTGAGGTGGCGTTTATGGGTGTAACACGGTCTAACTCTTACCTTTTCAGCACACCAGGTTTTGTTGTCCCACCTGTGGGAAAGAGAGAAAGGGGACGGGGGAAAGAAGAAAAAAAAAAAGAAGGGATGGAGGGAAAAAGGGAATAGAAAAGGAAAGGAAGGAAGGAAGAAGGAATAAAAGAAAGATCGGAGGCAAGATAAGAAGGAATTTTAACAAAAATTAAAACAAAAGAATAAATAAAAGAAGGCGGGAAGAAGGAATAAAAAAAGAAAGAAGGACAGAAAGGAAGAGGAATTCAAGGGGAAAGGAGGAAAGAAAAAAAGAAAAAAAGTCTTCTGCTGGCTTTAAACCTGTCAGGTTACTTCTGATGGTCTTCCTGTCTGTGGAACGGGAGGGGGTGGTTGGAAGGATTGGTTTCACTTTTCTCCCTTCCTGAGCCACACTCTTCACTGTTGTTCAGCCTCCAGTCCAGTTCCTCAGGGTCCTTCTGCTCCCCACTAGGCTTTAGCTCACCGGTTGTGCTGTCCTTGAGTTGCACCAGTTAGGGGTTACTCACACTCCTTCTTCTTGCTCTTTGCTGTCTTAGATGCTAGGGGCTCTTGGTGCTGCTATGGGGTAGTTCAGCCCCCTACTGGGTCGAGTCTTTCCGTGGAATGCAGTCTCCCCTCACCCTGCAGCTCCCCTCTGCTGGGTGTTCTGCCTTAGTCCTAGAGAGCCAGTAGGCCCTGCAGGGCTCTGTGCGCAGGGGCTCGGTAGGAGTTGTTCAGAACCAGTGTTTTTAGGTGTGGTCCCTCGCAGGCAGCCAGGCCTTGATCAGCCGATCTGCTGCTTTGGGCTTGAGTCGTGCTCGGCTGGCCCATCCACAGCTCTGGGCCTGAGTTGCGCACAGGGCCGGCTGGTCAGCTACCTTGGGCCTGTGTGTGGGGCAGCTAGCCTCTGCTTCTGGTGCGCACCCACCCAAGGTTTCAGGTGTGGGCACCCCGCTGGGGTTTCAGGTGTGGGCCCCTAGTCCTCTAATCTGGGTGTGCGGGCTTCAGGTGAGCACCGGAGCTGCTTTTCCCCGCGTTCACAGTCCAGGGGCTGGGGCAGGGGGCGGGGCGCCAGAGGCCTCGGCTGCTGCGGAGAGTTCTCTAACTAGCCAGTGAGTGCCTCTATTTTCTTTTTCTTTTTGAGAAATTCTTCTTATTCAAGCCCCCCTGGTCCAAACAAGTACCTGGCTGCTCACACAGCTCAGCCTGGCTCTCTCCCAAGAATCCTGCAGCAGACCCTGTGCCTGGGCCGGGGCTTCAGCCGCCTTGGTCCCCGCGCTGGTCCCAGGGACCTTATTGTCCTTAAGTACTCTTCTTACCATCAGGTCTTTCAGTGTTCTCTATCTTTGGTCTCCGATCTTCACATATGCTGGAATACCGTTGGCTGTTCCCTCTGCTCCTCAGATTAGCTAGGTGTTTCACTGGTGTTGAGGGGAAGTGGACTCCGCTCCCACCTATCTCGCCGCCATTTTTAATTCGGTAATATGGACATTTTAACAATGCTGATTTTTCTTATCCATGAGCATGAAGTATCCTTCCATTTATTTGTATGTTCTTCCAATTTTTAAAAAATGTTTTATAGTTTTCAAAGTACCAGTCTTTTACCTCCTTGGTTAAATTTATTCCCGAGTATTTTTTTTTAATTAAATGGGATTGTTTTCTTAATTTCTCTTTCTGATAGTTCTTTATTGATGTATAAAAATGCAATTGACTTCTTACTATTAACTTTGCATCCTGCTACTTTACTGAATTCATTTATCACTTCTAACACTTTTTTTGTAGAGTCTTCAAGGTTGTCTCTATCATGTCATCTGCAATTAATGACAGTTTTACTTCTTTCTTCCCAGTTAGGGTATCTTTTTTTTTTTTTTCCTGTCTGATTGCTATGGCCAGGACCTCTATACAGGAGTGTCTTTGGTTGGTTATTTATAATGGGCTCTTTACCATTACACCCACATTTATGGCAATGAGATGATTTAGGATAGGGCCCCTAGATAGCCTTAGAGTGGGCTAGTCATCAGAAAGATCAAGTGATTAGAAGTTTGGAACTTCCATCCCAACCCACTACACTCTGAGGAGGGAAGGAAAAGTTGGAGATTGAGCTCTGTAAAAACTCCAGCAGTGAAGTTCAGGAAGCTTCCAGATTAGTGAACACATTGAAGTGCTGGGAGGGTGGCACACCCACAGAGGACATGGAAGCAACATGTACCCTTTCTCCATCCCTTGCCCTATGCAGCTATTTTATTTAACTATTCCTGAGTTGTATCCTGTATAATAAACTCTTAAACATAAGCAAAGGATTGTCCTGAAGGTTTTTGGAGCCATTCTAGCAAATTATCAAACCTCATGAAGGAGATGTGGGAGCCTCTGGTAGACAGCCAGTTGGTTAGAAGTACAGATGGCTCAGGACTTGTGACTGGCATCAGAAATGGGGGTAGTCTTGTGGGATTGAGCCTCTGTACCTAATTAGTTTCAGAATTGAGTTGTTGAACACATAGTTGGTGTCAGAGAGTTGGCGGGCGTCAGAATCTTGCACAAATACAATGGAGAATAAGATATTGTGAGTTGGGAATTTAAGGATGCCAGGAGAGCTCAGAGGAATTGAAACTTAAAGACAACTAATGAATGACTGTTCTCAAAAATGTGGAAGAAGAATATTGCAGGGACAGAAGGCAATGTAGGCAATACTTATAAACAATACTGTTACTATTAACAATAATTTTAACACAAAAACAGCAGCTTTGTGTATTACTTACCATGTTCCAGGTAATGAAATTAATGAATTATAGGCATTATCTCATTTAGTCCCCAAAGGAACCCTATCAAGTTTATAATATTGGTTACATGGGTTTTTCAGATGTGAAAGTTGGATCCCAAAGAAGTTAAGAGTATTAGTAGCAAGTAAGTGGTGCTATTGTTATTTGAAACCACAATAAAGAGGACAGTAGCTTTGGAATCAGATGTGGGGGAGCTTTGCCCGCAGAGCCCCCAGTCCACCACGGATGAGAATAAGTCTACCAAGACATGATCTGCTTGGGGAGGAAAGGTGGATGATCTCTCAAAGGAGAAGGACCAGGAGCCTGTTCCTCAATGGGCTTTTATTGGGTTCAGTTTGCACAGGAATACAGGTAAAGCTCATCAGTCATTGTCAGGCAGTAAGGATCAAACAATAGATAACACACAAAGAACTCTGAGGGCTTATTATGAGTCAGAGTCAGTTAGCTAAAGTGCTATAAAATTTTGGGAAACAAACTCACTTCATGCTTGGTCCCTTATCAGAAAATTGAGGGCATTCTTAGAAAAACAGATTTCACAGGATTTTATGCATTCTTTCTTAGGTCTGATCACCCCGGAGAACCTGCCCTTTCCAGCACAGGGCTGCACTCACCTCTGGCATTGTTTCAGGCTTAAGTCAGGCAGGAGAAGTAAGGCAGCCAAGAGATTAGGAGACTTCTTGCAGACAGAATGAAGACTCAGGCTATGTTAAAGCTGAGGGGCGAGGGCCCATCACCCCCTTTTTCTATAGCCCCCCAAGTCCTTCCCTGAGAGCCCCTTCATGACCATGCTTGTCTTAGGTTGTCCCTCCCTTGAGGAATCTTACCCATTATTGGCTAACCAGTCATCCACCCAGGGCCAAGCAGGGTGAAGTAAAAGGGGGCAGAGGCGGCACCCCTGCCAGGGACATAAGCTTTGTCTCCTTAGTGGCTTATAGACCCAAGATCTCTACTCAGCCTTAGCCATGGGGGGTTACAGTTTCTGAAACCAGGCAGGGTGGTTCCCAACAGTTAGATAAACCTGAGTTTATTTCCTTGTCCTTCTAGCCCCTTATAAACATCCGAGCCTCACTTAGTTCTGTTTCCTGATATATAAAATGGGGAAATAATCTATTCATCTCCTGAAGTGAGGAGTAAATATAATAAGGCAATCTGTGTGGAGCCTGATAATAAAATCAATGCATGGCAGAGATAATATTTTAAAAGATAATTGTTTGTATCAGTCAGCAATCACTGAATAACAAAAAGCAACAAAGTCTCAGTGAGCACACAACAGTAAGCATACATTTCTCATGCGTCTGCAGTTTCAGCTGGGGGTTGGTGAGCTTGGTGTCTCTGCTTTAGGATATTAGTCTGTTCTTTCTGGATCTGGCTCCTTGATGAGTTTTGGGCTTAGGTCTGCTTAATGTGTGTTCATTCTGGAGCTGAGGCTGAGTGGCAACAGCTACCTATAAGCCCTCTGAGACTTCTGGCCAAGATGGAGGCATAGGTAGACACACTATGCCTCCTCACACAACCAAAAGATGGACAACAACAATTTAAAAACAAAAAACAACCAGAACTGACAGAAAATCCAAGTGTATGGGAGTCCAACAACCAAGGAGTTAAAGAAAACACATTCATCCAGACTGGTAGGAGGGGTGGAGACCCTAGAGGCAAGGCGGTGTCTGGAGGACTCAGTGAGGTGGCGGATTGTGGAGTGGGGTGGGAAAGGAGCAGCTGCCGGATCCCGCCAGGTGGAAGCTAGCAGATTGGGTGGTCCCACATTCACAGCAGATAAACTGGGAGGAACAAAGGGGGAGCGAAACAGATTGAGCAACTCTGGGGCTCCAGCATGGGGAAATAAAGCCTCAAACCACTGAAAACCCCTTGGGGGTTGAGGCGGCTGCGAGAGAAACTCCCAGCCTCACAGGAGAGTTCATTGGAGAGACCCACAGGGTCCCAGAACGTACACAAACCCACCCACACAGAAATAAGCACCAGAAGGGTCCACTTTGCTTGTGGGTAGCAGGGGAAGTGACTGAAAGCCACCAGAGAGCAGAGCAAGTGCCATTTTTCCCTCTTGGACCCCTTCCCCACATTCAGCGTCACAGCACAGTGACGTGGGCTGTCCCTCCCAGGTGAACACCTAAGGCTTCAGCCCTTTATGTAACAGGCGCACCAAGACCAAAAAAATAAAATAAAATAAATGGCCCAAATTAAAGAACAGATCAAAGCTCCATAAAAAATACAACTAAGTGACGAAGAGATAGCTAACCTACCAGATGCACAGTTCAAAACACTGGTAATCAGGATGCTCACAGAATTGGTTGAATTTGGTGGAAAATTAGATGAAAAAATGAAGGCTAAGCTAAGTGAAATAAAGGAAAATATACAGGGAACCAACAGTGATGGGAAGGAAACTGGGACTCATATCATTGGTATGGACCAGAAGGAAGAAAGAAACATCCAACCAGAAAAGAATGAAGAAACAAGAATTCAGAAAAATGAGGAGAGGCTTAGGAACCTCCAGGACATCTTTAAATGTTCCAACATCTGAATTATAGGGGTGCCAGAAGGAGAAGACGAAGAGCAAGAAATTGAAAACTTATTTCAATTTCTGAAATAAGTTTGAAGGAGAACTTCCCTAATTTGGCAAAGGAAATAGACCTCCAGGAAGTCCAGGAAGCTCAGAGAGTCCCAAAGAAGTTGGACCTAAGGAAGCACACACCAAGGCACATCATAATTACATTACCCAAGATTAAAGATAAGGAGGGAATCTTAAAAGCAGCAAGAGAAAAGGACACGGTTACCTACAAAGGAGTTTCCATAAGACTGTCAGCTGATTTCTCAAAAGAAACCTTGCAGGCAAGAAGGGGCTGGAAAGAAGTATTCCAAGTCATGAAAGGCAAGGACCTACATCCAAGATTGCTCTATCTAGCAAAGCTTTCATTTAGAATGGAAGGGTAGGTAAAGTGCTTCTCAGATAAGGTCAAGTTCAAGGAGTTCATCATCACCAAGCCCTTATTATATGAAATGTTAAAGGGATTTATCTAAGAAAAGGAAGATAAAAAATATGAACAGTAAAATGACAGCAAACTCACAGTTAATAACAACCACACCTAAAATAAAAACAAAAGCAAACTAAGCAAACAACTAGAACAGAAACAGAATCAAAGAAATGGAGATCACATGGAGGGTTATCAACAGTGGAGTGGGAGGGGGAGAGAGGAGGAAAAGGTACACAGAATAAGTAGCATAAATGGTAGGTAGAATACAGACAGGGGGAGGGTAAGAATAGTATAGGAAATGTAGAAGCCAAAAAACTTATATGTATGACCAATGGACATGAACTAAATGGGGGGAATATGGGCGGGAGGGGGTGTTCAGGGCAGAGGGCAGTGAAGGGGGGAAATGGGACAACTGTAATAGCATAATCAATAAAATATATTTATTTTAAAAAAGAAGCCCTTTGGGTGGATGACAGATCTGCAAGAGGTGAACCCAAGTGTATAAGTTCCTTTCAAACTTTTCTGATGTTTTTTCAATAACACTAAGCAATTCTTTACTTTTCAATGGACCCTAATTGGGTGTCCTAAAATTTAACTCATTTCTGATACATATTGGTCTGGAGATAGCATTGGATCCCACATGTTAAGGGTTCGGCCCAACGAGACTTCTTCCTCCACCCCAATCACAAGCCCTGTGCTTACTGGCTGTTGTGACTTACTGACCAATCAGTAGAGACCATGACCCTGACTATGACCCTAACTCCCTTAGTCACCATGATTAATGATTTTTCCCCTATACAACTCATACCCTGGAAGTCATCAGAGAGCCATATCTTTGATCAATTAGATAACCCATCTCTGGGCATGGGCCTCCTGAAAAGAAACCCTTACTTTGTTTGCTGCAAATTCCTGTTTTGGGCTTTGATGTACATAAAAGCAAATAGACCCCTTTAATCAGGTAACAATTTTTCTCAAATTCTCTTGGTGATATAATGATTTTATTTATTTCTAGAGAGAGGGGAAGGAAAGGAGAAAGTGAGGGAGAGAAACATCAATGTGTGGTTGCCTCGTGCACACCCCCAACTGGAGACCTGGCCTGCAGCCCAGACATGTGCCGTCACTGGGAATTGCACTGAAACCTTTGGGTTTCCAGGATAGCACTCAATCCACTGAGCCACACCAGCTGGGCTACCATACTTAATTTAAATTAGGCTAAGGCGAACATCCTAAGATCGCTTTCCTGAAGCAAGTCTCTCTGTTTGAATCTCTGGAGCAAGAAAGGATTTTGTTTGTTTGTTTCTTAGTAAACAGTTTAAAATCAATATCACAAAAAGGCAGCTTCAGGGTGGCAAACTTTAGTCCCTTCACCCCTTTCTATCCCTGAACCTCTCATGTGTGTAGGGTCTTTGAGTGTCATGGATGCAGGATTTCCATAGAAATATATATATTAAATTTGGTTATTTTCTCTTGCTAATCTGTCTCATACTATTTGATTATTAGACCAGCCAGAAGAGCCTTGAGGGGAGAGGAAAGTTTGATCCTTCCCCACACTGTGTAGAGTGTCATCAGCTGAGAAATCCTAGATAACATAATTATTAATATATCTAGAAGCTCTATTTTATTGGCTAGATTGTTTGACCTAGGTATGATCATACATAACTTCCTATAACTATATTGTAAACCAAGGATAGAAGACAAAAATTAGATATATAGGGTTGTTTTTTCCCCAATAAGCTTGTCTATACATTTATTCATTCGACCATCCATCCTTCCATCAAGTATTTTTTAATGTTATTATGTACTAGGTACTATATATAAGGGATGGATCTTTACTGCCTTCAACTTTGAAAATTCTAATGATTTAAAGTTGATTCCCAAGACCCTGAGATGGTCTACCATGCCTATTAATATATAAGCATGAAAACATCTCTTCACAGGAGACCCAAATGTCCTTCTTTTCATTATCTTTTGGGTTAGGACACTTTAGGATGAAAGAGACTAAGAAACAAAATAAGGATGGTCAGGGCAGAGCTGGCCTCGGGGACTGGAAAATGTGTTTACCTTCTCACACACACACCAATTTGATGCAAAGGACATTTTGAATACAAATGTTTAAATCAGAATGACATCAACACAGATGAAATGTCAATAAGAAAGCATTGTTTAAAGTGAATGTTATTAAACCAATGTAATTCCATGATCAATGATCTACATGGGTCAATTAAACTAATCTAATTTTCCTTGAATCATTTCATTTTTAATTTTGCTGAAGTTAGTGGCATGGGAATCAATTGTTTTCCACTTAAATTTGGGGACAAATTTTATTTAACCTGTTATTTTTCCCTATTGCATATACTGATTATAATTTGCTATTGATTTCATAGTATATGAATTTACTATTGATTTAGTATTTCTGCCAATTCCTGTTTTCCTAAGAAAATATAGCAAAGATACACATTTTGTGGAGAAAATTTGATTCTTTTGTAAATTTTTAACCAGAAGTAAATTTGACCCTCTGTGATGTTTAGTTGTTCTCAATGTAATTTGCGTTGATAATTTATAGCTCCAATATTCACTATTAATTATTAAAAGAACAATAGTCTGCATTTACCTTTTAGTTACTCCATGAGGAAATTGTAAGGTATTTTATAAGGCAGAGAGATAGAAATGAGGGGAGATGTGAACTGGGGAGGAAAATTTGTCCTTTATCTTTCTATCTTTTTTTTACTGGTCTAATAAGTAAATTGAGATGAGATAGATTAACAAAAGAAGATAAGCAAATTTAATTACAGTTGTACATATGGGAACTCTACATACATGAGAGGTTCAGAGACAGAAAGGTAAAATGAGGTTAATATGACATCCTGAGCTAAGAAATGAAGTAAGGCTTTAGAGGGGAGGAGGGTAATTTAGAGGACAAGAGGAGCAGATGTTCAGTAATTAGAAGTTTGCCCTGCCCTATAGATAGGTCATAAAAAGTTATTTCTGGTGTTAACACTTACTATGAGCAAGGCACGAATTTTAATTCTTAAAGGAGAGGTAAAATTTTTTCTTGAGCCCACAGGGTCTGGATTGTGTTTAGTTCAAAATAATCCACATGCCAGAGTAGCACACTTTGGGGAGGCCTGTTATGAACCTATTTGTGGGGAAGGAGTGTGAAAAAAAAGAGAGACTCAGACTTCCAGTCAAGATGGAGGCATAGGTAGACATGCTATGCTTCCTTGTGTGACCACAGACAGAATTACAGCTAAACCTCTAATAACACTCAGAACTGTCACAATATTAAACTGCATGGAAATTGGACAAACAAGGATTTAAAGAACCCACATTCATCCAGTGGGGTAGGAGGGGTGGAGACACCGTGTGGCGTGGAGAGGCGGTAGCAGTGGTGGCAGTGGAATGGATGGTCCCACTTCACGTGCACTGGATAAAAATCAAGAGGGATACCTTGGGAGAGAGCAATCCCAGCCCCAGGTCAGGCCACACAACCCAGGGCACTAGTTCTGGGAAGATAAATCCCTATAACTTCTGGCTGTAAAAACCAGATGAAAGATACTGCTGGATATTCAGGAGACTCTGCTTGGAGGGCCTGCATTGTCTTAGAATGGTACACAAACCCATCCACTGTGCGATTCATCACCAGGGCAACAGATGGAAGGGCACCAGTTGCATATGGGGAGTGGGTAAAGTGACTGGAAATGGAGCGAGTGCAGGCAAACCTCCAAAAGACAGGCAGTAGCACTGTCACCTCTCCAAGCCCTCCCCCCCCACAGAGCCACAAAGCGGTTGCCCCACCCTGGCAATTACCTAAGGTTCTGCCCCACATTATTTACTGGTGTCTTTTCTACAATAGGCCACACTACTAAGACAGGGAGTCAAAGCAGCTCTACCTAATACACAGAAACAAACACAGGGAGGCTGCCAAATTGAGGAGACAAAGAAATATGGCCCAAATGAAAGAATAGAACAACCCCCCAGAAAAAGAACTAAATGAAACGAAGATAACCAACCTATCAGATGCAGAGTTCAAAATACTGGTGATCAGGATGCTCGAAGAACTCATTGAGTACACCAACAATGTAAAAGAAGAAATGAAGGTTACACTAAGTGAAATAAAGAAAAATATACAGGGAACCAATAGTGAAGGTGAAGAAACCAGGATTCAAATCAGAAGTTTGGAACAAAAGGGAAAAATAAATATTCACCCAGAATAGAAAGAAGAAACAAGAATTCAAAGAAATGATGATAGCATAAGAAGCCTCTGGGACATCTCCAAACATACCAACATGTGAATTATAGGGATGCCAGAAGAAGAAGAGGAAGAGCAAGAAATTGAAAACTTATTTGAGAAAATAATGAAAGAAAACTTCCCTAATTTGGTGAAGGAAATAAACATACAAGTTCAGGAAGCACAGAGAGTCCCAAACAAGTTGGACTCGGAGAGGATCACCCCAAGACACATCATAATTAAAATGCCAAACGTTAAAGATAAAGAGAGAATCTTAAAAGCAGCAAGAGAGAAGCAGTGAGTGACCAACAAAGGAGTTCCCATAAGACTATCAACTGATTTCTCAAAGGAAACCTTACAGGCAAGAAGAGACTGGTAAGAAGTATTCAAAGTGACAAAAAGCAAGGACCTACAACCTAGATTACTCTATCCAGCAAAGCTATCATTTAGAATGGAAGGACAGATAAAGTGCTTGCTAGACAAGGTAAAGCTAAAGGAGTTCATCATCACCAAGCCATTATTACATGAAATGTTAAAGGGACTTATTTAAAAATGCGACTGATCAAAACTATGAACATTAAAATGGCGACAAATTCACAAATATCAACAACTGAATCTAAAAAAACAAGCTAAGCAAACAACCAGAACAGGAACAGAATCATAGATATGGAGATCATTTGGAGGGTTATCAGCAGGGAGGGGGAAGAAGAAGAATGGCGGGGGAGGGGGGGGGAAGTGCAGGAATTAAGAAACATAATTGGTAGGCACAAAATAGACAGAGTGATGTTAAGAATAGTATAGGAAATGGAGAAGCCAAAGAAATTGTACGCACAACTCATGGACATGAACTAAGGGGGCAATTGCTGGAGGGATGGGGGGCTAAGGGGAAAAATTTGGAACAGCTGTAATAGCATAATCAATAAAATATATTAAAAAAATGAGAAACACAGAGTGGGGGGAGAGATGGGGAGGATAAGCAGAAGACTCCATAATTCATCTAGTCTCTGACTTAAGAAGCCCTAGATCAGCTTTTAAGATGTCTCAGGATCAAGTTAGCTTTGGTGGTTCTGATTCTCTTTAGAAGAGAAAAGCACTTCAAACAGACAGGCTTGGGCTGCAATCTTGCAGCCTGCTGCTTACTCCACACTTTGCTCTTGACAAGTCACCTAACCTATCTGAACCTTGGTTTTCTCATCTGTGAAGTGGGAAATATTGAGAGTACCAATTTCATAGGATTGTTGTGAGGATTAAAAGAGAGACTCCAGCCCTGGCTGGGTATCTCAGTTGGTTAGAGTGTCATCTGGATATGCCAAGGTTGCAGGTTTGATCCACAGTCAGGGCACATAGAGGAATCAACCAATGAATGCATGGATTAGTGGAATAGCAAACTGATGTTTCTCTCTCTTCCCCCTTCCTCTCTTTCTAAAATCAATTTAAAAATTAAAAAGTAGACTCCATGTTGAATAATGAACACAATATTTGCACACAACAAGAGCTTAGTAAAGGTTTGGAAGTCAGATATTATAATTTATGATAATTTGTTTCTGGTAAATAGACCCCTAAAATTATTTGTCTTGAGAATTTGAAGAAACCCTGGTTGCTGTTTATTCTTGTAGCAAACCTGTATGACCCGTGGTATGCTGATAAATGTTTAATGACTTGCTTTCTAGGGGAAATTAGATTTTGATTTGTATTATTGTCCAATTTCTGTGGTTTAAATATTTTACCGCGGCCAATTTCAAGCTACCAATGTGGCATCATGGACCATGGAATTGGGAAGAAATAGGCAGTTGCAAATCATTGTACAGTATTTCTGCCACATTAGATACAATAGACATAAATAATCTAAAAAATGTAGATAATAGTAACATGTAGTGAAGTAACTAGAAATTGATAAATTTTGAGTACTACCTTTGTTTTTAAATATGGTATATAATTTTTTATAATTTCATAAATTTCAGTAGTGACTGTGTTTAACAATCAATGTGCACAATTTCTGAAAATTTAACTATCAGCTCTTGTGAACCAATTTGAATCAGTTCCAGCAAATCATTGCTTATTATACTTCCCTCTCCCTGATCTCCATAGAAAACCTATCACCCAGTCTTATTGGCATTATCTCTTAAATGGCTCGCTTAAAAAACAATTCTCTTCTCTCCATCTTCATTGCTACTTTCCTGGCCCTCTCCTGCCTGGATTGCTCTACATATGCTTCTAACTTTCATTTCGCACATGTGCCCTCCCCTTCCCCCATCCATTCTTTCTGTTGAAGCTAGAGATATCTTTTTTTAAAAAAGATAAACTTATTTTTTTTAGAGCAGTTTTAGGTCCACAGCAAAAATGAGTGGATGATATCTGTATCATTTCCTACATATTCCCTGCCCCGCAATTGCACATTGTTCCCCATTATCAACATCCCCCACCAGGATGGTACATTTGTTACAGTCGATGAATCTACATTGATATAATTACCCAAGACTGACAGTTTACATTGGAGTTCACTCTTGGTGGTGTACATTCAGCATATTTGGACAATTGTATAATGACATTAATTCACCATTATCGTATCATAAATCAGAAATTATAGAATACTTTTACTGCCCTCCAGCCATGACTGTGGCACATGCCGGTTCATTATTCTTAATCACCTTTCCTCCCTCTGCACCTGGCTCAATTACTTCCTTCTTAAGCATCATTCCCTCATGAGAGCCACATCTGCTCTCTCTGTTTGGATTTTCATTCCATACTTATGAGATGAAACATTTGTTTGTGTGTCTGATAAATACATCTGCCTTAGTTCACAAGTTCTTGAGGACAAGGGTCATGTCGGTTTTTGCTCCAGCACCAAGCACCATGTCTTGCACATAATACATGCTCAATAAATATTTGCTGAGTACATGAATGTTGGCCAAAGCTAATTTGCTCTGAATCTTACAGACCTGGTATTTTTTTCTTTTTACATTATTCCAAATAACACTGTCCAGTGACATCTGTGGCCTGATGGTCCCCATTCCAGAACACCTCTGAGTCTTCCTCTTTGGTTAAGAAGCATCTTTTTTATTTCCAAATAAAAAAAGTTCTTTATTATTATATTTTTAAGTCACAGAACTTGGGCTGAGTGTCATTAGACACACACACATACACACACACATAATCATTAATTTCTGGAGTTGTCTCCCATACTCTGTCTCAAAATTTGGCCAAGTTATGCCTCAGGGAATTTTCCAATTCAACCCTATACACTAACTTGGGATAAATAGAAACACCAACATCTTTGGGATTTAGCCACAAGTCCCAAAGTGCTATTATAGATAGAAAATTTGTTAGAGGTCATTAATACTGCTGGATTAGAAGAAGAATAAAAGTGTGGCATGTACAGTTCTGGATGTGGTTAAAATGTGAATTTGTATGCCTCCTGACCTGCAGGCTTTGTTCTTGATCCCTTTATTGTTTTGTTTTGTTTCTTTCTACAGGCATTTATCTTCTGTTCAGAATCACACTGGAGAACAGGTGGTTTGAATGAGTAGTACTGTTACATATTAAGTTACTGAGGCAACACTTCAGAAACCTGAACTCTGGTTACAACTCAAGATGCATTATTATTTCAAGCTAAATTAAAAAATTACTTGACTGGCTAGTGAAATGCTTAGTTATTTTTTTTAATTTTAATTTTTTATTGTTATTCAATTACAGTTGTGTGCCTTTTCTCCCCATCCCTCCACCCCTCCCCAGCTGAACCCCCCTCCCTCCCCCACCTCCACCCTCCCCCTTGATTTTGTCCATGTGTCCTTTATACTAGCTCCTGTAATCCCCTCTCCTCACTGTCCCCTCCCCACTCCCCCCTGCCCATTGTTAGATTGTTCTTAACTTCAATGTCTCTGGTTATATTTTGTTTGCTTTTTTCTTTTGTTGATTATGTTCCAGTTAAAGGTGAGATCATATGGTATTTGTCCCTCACCGCCTGGCTTATTTCACTTAGCATAATGCTCTCCAGTTCCATCCATGCTGTTGCAAAGGGTATAAGCTCCTTCTTTCTCTCTGCTGCGTAGAATTCCATTGTGTAAATATACCATACAACATGGACTTTTGCTTTATACCGTATTCCAAGACAAAAATCAGGTAATGTACATCTTTACAATGATTTACAGAGCATTCCTACCTATTTCTCCCCTCAGTGCTGAGGAATGACCAGGGCCTGGAAGTTATAATCTATGTGGGTTATTGGGTGCTCAGGTAAAAACAGCCACAAGGGCCAACCTTGATTAACAGCAATTATTTCTTTAAGTCTGATAGAACCTAGGTGGAGGCCCTCACTCAGAGATAAGGATATAGAATGTTGAAGCTAGGGAAGACTGAGAGCTGAGGACAATTCTGCTAATAGACTCAGGACACAGTGGAGTATGAATATTGAAGCCATCAATTATAAGCATCTTATTCCACTCTTTTTTTTTTTAATCCTCACTCGAGGATATGTTTATTGATTTGAGAGGGAGGAAGAAGGGAGGGACGGAGGGAAGGACGGAGGAAGGGAGGAAGGGGGGTGGAGAGAGAGAGAGAAAGAGACTTTGATCGGTTGCCTCCAGTACGTGCCCCCGCCTGGGGATTGAACACACAACCTTTTGGTGTATGGGGATGATGCTCCAACTAACTGAGCCACCTGGCCAGGGCTCATTTAACTCTTTATATTGGAGTTTATTCTT
The DNA here is from genome assembly GCF_022682495.2 of Desmodus rotundus. Lineage (NCBI taxonomy): Eukaryota > Metazoa > Chordata > Mammalia > Chiroptera > Phyllostomidae > Desmodus > Desmodus rotundus. The sequence continues at coordinate 106,544,966 of NC_071387.1, read as the reverse complement.
TTTTTCAACTTATACTCTTTATTTACAAAGACCATTCAACTGAGATGATCGACAAGAAATTTAGAAACTGCAGGGTTTTTTGTATTTATATTACATCCAGATTGAATTTTCCAGAAACATATAAATATTTATAACAGCATTAACCAGCTCACTTATCACCAGTGCAGACTTTCCAGGCATCGCCCTTCACTCTTTTTTTTGTATTGTTGTTCTATTACAGTTATCCCAGTTTTCCCAGTTGCTCTCCCCTGCCCTGCCCACCCCTAGTCCACAGTCAATCCCCACCCTATTGTCCATGTCCATGGGTCATTTTTACCTATTTGTTGATTAGACCCTTCTTCTTTACCCTCTTATTCCCTCCCTCCCACCCTTGTTGCTGTCAGTCTGCTCCTTGTTTCCCTGCCTCTGGTTCTATTTTGCTCCCTTGTTTGTTTTGTTCATTAGGTTCTCCTTAGAGGTGACATCATATGGTATTTGTCTTTCTCTAGCTTATTTCACTTAGCATAATACTCTCCAGTTCCATCCACGCTGTCATGAAAGGTGGGATTTCCTCCTTTCTTTCTGCTAGGTCATATTCCATTGTGTAAATGTTTGAAGAGGCTATTTTTACTCCATTTTATGCTTCTGCCCCCTTTGTCAAATATTAATTGACCATAGAAACATGGGTTTATTTCTGGGCTCTCTATTCTGTTCCATTGATCTATGTGTCTGTTCTTATGCCAGTACCAGACCATTCTGATTACAGTGGCCTTGTAATGTAGTTTGATATCAAGTCTTGTGATCCCTCCTACTTTGTTCTTCTTTCTCAAGATTGCTGAGGCTATTCAGGGTTGTTTTGGGTTCCATACAAATTTTTGAAGTTCTTTCTATATCTGTGAAATATTTCATTGGTATTTTAATAGGGATTGAGTTGAATCTCTAGATTGCATTGGGTAGTATGGACATTTTAATGGTGTTGATTCTTCCAATCCATGAGCATAGTATATGCTTCCATTTATTTGTGTCTTCCTTGATGTCTTTCTTCAGTGCTGTGTAGTTTTCTGAGTATAGGTCTTTTACCTCCTTGGTTAGGTTTATTCCTTGGTACTTTCTTTTTCTTAGCCCTTCATTCTTTCTTTCTGAGTTGTTTGGCCAAAAACCACTGTCTAGAGTTTTGAACAAGAAAGGAAAATTGCCATCTTATTTGGCATAAAGCTCTCATTTGCCTAGTGTATTATTCACAGTAGAAGTGAAACCAGAAAAGCTGGCATTTGTGGGGCCTGTCACTACCTAAAGTAGAGACAAATATTGAATCTTTATGGGCATTTTATTCAGTTGGCCAGTGATCTAAGAATATGGTAGGTTAGGTATAGGAGACTGTTCTACATGGTGTGGGCCCAGCTCTCACTTGGAAAGGCCAGTGGAAAGTGAGGTCTGGCACACAGGACCCATACCCACGGATGGTTCTCCCGTGGGGAATCAGGCCTGCATTGTACCTAGGCTGCTTTGAGACTTGCTTTTTGCTAAAACTCCCTCACCCTGAATTGAGGCAGCAAATGTTTACTGCATATCTTTAAAGTAGCTTTCTAAAATCTATGCTAAACCTTCCAAGGATGAGTGTAACCAGTTCAGCCACTTTTCCCTTTACATTTGCAAATATCCTTCCTTTTTGATGTAATTAGCAACATCCTGTTTTCTGTAACCACCTAAAGCGAACCTGTGCATAGTAAATGAGGACCATCCTCAATGTAATGTGCCCAGAAAAGCAACAAATGCCTGTCAAGGCAAGGGTCTGGGTGCTCTCCCCTTCAGAGAGTGGCTGTGCAGTCCCTTTTCCTCAACAGGACTTGGTAGTTCATGTGAATTTATCTCGTATCAGCCACAAAGCTGCAGACACTGTGGGCCGGTGCCCGCATCAGCTGACACCCGAATAGGGACCCAGAGCTATAAGCCATCATTGTGGACAACACACCAACTTGGTTGGAGTGCGCACATCAGCCCAGGTAAGGGTTGATGACACTGAGTGCTTTTCGGTTAGGACATAGGGTATGTTGGATTTCAAAGGAAAAGTTTTCTTCCTAGGTCGCCCTCTCTTGTGACCACTTTGCAACTGTACCTTCTTTAGTAAGCAGGAACCTTGCTCCTTCTCCCAAGTATTGCCACAATCTTGCAGGCATAGGTTGAGCAGTTAAGAACCACAAGGGTGCTCGCTGCAATAAAGACTCCCGTGAGAGGATTAACTGGACACGGACTGGGACAGAACACTAGGTTTCCTGCCAGCCTCAAGCAAAACTCCACACAATGAGTGGCACACCGTAAAAATACTCACAAGCCCATCCCCTAGCATAATCTCTAACTAGGTATAGGCTTAAGAGAAAGAGCAAAGATTTTCCCTTTAATCAGCTTTAAAAACATCAATTAGTTACAGGACAATTTACAAGCATCTCAGCAAATTCTTTCTTTTAAGCTGCCTCGTGTGGTCCCTTTGATTTTGCCTTTTCCCTCCATCTGCCTGCATAAGGATTTAAAGGTGCAGGTGGAGAAAAGGCAAAATTGAGACTGGTTTTGTCATTTCCGTGCTTGCAGCAGGAAGAATTTCAGAAAAAGATTCTTTTATTTGTTAAAAAATTTCTTTAAAGGTTTCTGTGAATCCTAAACCATGGGGAACAGGCTCTCTAAGGAAAAAGAGCAAAGTTTTAAGCTAATTCAGCAGCTATTTAAGGGTGCTGAATGTCTCACTAGTAAGGGATCTTAGTTACTTAGGACCAAGTTGGGCAGAAGTTGAAATAACACCAGGTGGTGTGAGATAAGATTCTAAGGCTAGTGTCTCACTCCCTCCTTTAGAGGATTTAATTTGAAAATACTGGTTTGCTTGAATTTTGTTTTTGCTTCTGAACGGCTCAGTCCCAAAATATTTTGCTAATCCTCTGGTAAACAGAATGAGATCTCTAATGTTGTTACATCATAAGGATTCTACTCAGAAAGAATTTAAGTTGATTGTTAAAAAAAAGAGACAAGTAAATGCATTTGCCAGTGGAGATAAAACTGTTTCTGAAAGTTATGAATGTGTTCATAAATTTGTCAATCTAAAGCATGCTATAAGTGGGATGGGGGGTGTGACGTGTTAAAGAAATGTTAAGAATCCTCCTTGTTTATGCCGGAGCCATGACCTTTTATTGTAAAAATGAAATATAGGTGTATTGTCTCCCAGGGAGAACTAGTCCTTCTCTAATGGAAGACTAAGCACCATTTTTTTAACTCAGTACCTGTAAACACTGATCATGTCCTTGTGGAACAACTGGCTATTCTCCCAGAGGGAATGGTTAGTCAATCAAGTCACAAAAGGCCCTTGGCACGTAACCACTTTTGTCTAAAACATATTTAAGCAAAGCAATCCTGCACCCCCACCCCCACCCCCACGGCCATCTTTCCTACTTTCCTTGCAAACTCTGAACCTAGGAACTACCAGGTCCAGAGAACAACAGAGTAATTAACTAGCTGCTCCAACTCATTGCAGCTTGCAGAAACAGCAGGGGGCCTCTCTTTCCAAGCAGACACTTACTCAGGTGTTCCACAGGTCCCCCCCCTCACTGAGTAATCAGCAAAGAATGTTAAAACTGGAGGCCTTCAGCCACTTAGGCTGTCCACAAGAAATCAAGACTAATAATGGCCTGGGATATATTACACAAACAACTCAGGCTTTCTTAGAAAAATGAAGAATTCGGCATAAAATGGGTATCCCCTATAATCCTACAGGTCAAGCAATTGTTAAAAGACCTCACCAGACCTTTAAAATATTATTAAACAAACAAAAAAGGGGGAGTCAGAAAACATCCCCCAGGAATTTAACCATGCTAGCAATATATTCATACGATTTTTAAAATCATGATGATAATTTAAAGTCGCCCATAGACAAACACCTTGTGCAAAAACAGGCCTGCAGTCCCACACCCTTGGTCTTGTACAAAGATCCATTAGGGGAAGGAAGATGGGAAGGCCCAGTTGAACTATTAACTTGGGGAGGAGGGTATGCTTGTGTTTATTCTCCAGAATGACCTTTGGAGCTGCTGACAAACAGGGTGAAGCCATATCACAAAAAAGGCTTCCCAGGTGGTGACAGACCACCTCCACCCCATTGGACTCTCCCAATCCAGACCTCTCTAAGCTGTGTGTCACCCCCCTAAAATGGAATTCCAGTCAACATTCCTGGGCAGATATTCATCATCACCTGCATGGCATGTTCTCTACCATTCTCAGAGGACAAATCAATCAGCTCCAGCTTGAACTCCACCAGCAACTTAATGACATCAAACGCCATACTGAACAGAAGGTGTTCCAGGCCCTCTATGATAATCTACAATGGCTGAATCAAAAGAACTGGTTCAATGGACTGAATTTACGAGTTTAGGTCATAGCAGCCCTTGGATGCCTCCTTGTCTTAATCCTTATTTGTGCTTTACGATGTATGTGGAGGTGGTTTGCTCAAAATTACATTTGGGAACAGCAAATAGTAGGTTTCACAGGCTTAATAACTACAATTGCCTTCACAAACTAAACAGGGGAGATGTTGGGAACCGCCCTGACTGGTTTCAGAATCTGTAACCACCTGTGGCTGAGGCTGAGTGAGAGACCTTGGGATCCTAAGCCACTGAGCAGACGAAGCCTATCTCCCTGGAAGGAGCACTGTCTGTGCCCACTTTACCTCACCCTGCCTGGCCCCCAGTGCATGATTGGTTAGCCAGTGATGGGTAAGATTCCTCAAGGGAGGGACAACCTAAGACAGGCATGATCACTAGGGGGCCCTCAGGGAAGGACTTGGGGGGCTATAGAAAAAGGGGGAGATGGACCCTCAGCCCTCGGCTTTGACAAAGCCTGAGTCCTCATTCTGTCTGTGAGAAGTCTCCTAATATCTTGGCTGCCTTATATCCCCTGCTCAACCTAAGCCTGAAACAATGCCAGAGGTGGGTGCAGCCCTGTGCTGGAAAGGGAGGGTTCCCCAGGGAGATCAGGCCTAAGAAAGAATGCATAAGATCCTGTGAAACCTGCTTTGCTAATACCCTCAATTTAAATGATAAGGGTCCAGGGCTGAAATGAGCTTGTTTCCCCAAAGTTTAATGGCCCTTTAGCTATCTGACCCGTGACTGTAAATAAGCCCTCACAGTTCTTTGAATGTTATCTATTGTTTGATCATTATTGCCTGACAGTGATTGATGGGCTTAATCTGAGAATGTGGGTCTTTGGAGCCCCTAGTTGCTTACTGATTATAATAATGCTCTGTGTACTTTGACATATTTGCAAATTATTTTCCCAGGGTTGTGTGGGAGACCAGCAAGTAGCAAATTTTGTGGGATCTATAGTGGTCCTAACTAAAAACAAAGGGGGAAATATAGGAGACCATTCTGCGTGGCGTGGGCCCAGCTCCCACTCGGAAAGGTCAGTGGAAAGCGAGGTCCATTGCACAGGACCCACACCCACGGATAGGCTCTCCCATGGGGAATCAGGCCCTCATTGTACCTAGGCCACTTTGAAACTTGCTTTTTGCTAAAACTCCCTCACCCTGAATTGAAGCAGCAAACATTTACTGCATATTTTAAAAGTAACTTCCTAAAATCTATGCTAAACCTGCCAAGGATGAGTGTAACCAGTTCAGCCACTTTTCCCTTTATATTTGCAAATATCCTTCCTTTTTGATGTAATTAGCAACATCCTGTTTTCTGTAACCACCTAAAGCGAACCTGTGCATAGTAAATGAGGACCATCCTCAATGTAATGTGCCCAGAAAAGCAACAAAAGCCTGTCAAGGCAAGGGTCTGGGCGCTCTCCCCTTCAGAGAGTGGCTGTGCAGTCCTTTTTTCTCCACAGTACTCGGTAGTCTGTGTGAATTTGTCTCATCTCAGCCACAACGCCATGGACATAGCAGGCCGGTGTCTGCATTAGTTAGGTACCCTAAAAGACCGTTTTAATATCTCATCTCAAGCTGACCGTTTTTATAAGAGGAAGAAAAGGGTAGGTAAGGTGTTTGGAATTCAGGAAAAACATAGGTAAGGGGTTTGGAATTCAAGAAAAAATGTTAATCAAAGAAAAGCTGAAGTCTGACGATTTTCCTAGCATCTTTTCATCTGCTGACCAGTGATTTATCTGCATCTGGACGTTTTCTCCCTGGAGCACAATGGCTCAGATACCATCATGATCGCTTGCAGTCCTCCTGGAGTCAGGGTAGGTCTGGTCCTGCATTCTCGTTCCTGGAACAACAGCTTTCTACACACATTAATCATTAAACCTATTAACTATATAACTAAAGCTAAAAAATTTTAACTCCGGAGTTCCGTCACCAGGAGGATTCATTAGAATTGTTAAACTCTCCAAGGCATACTTTTTGCACCAGTTTTGAGGCAGACACTAATCACGTTCTTGGCAGAGGTTTGCAGGTAATTCTTGTGGGTCGAGAGTTTGACCTATTGTCTCCTTGAATAAGAGGAAAAGATACACTGCCCACACCAGACACACTGCCCAGCTAAGTCTGAATGACTCTCATGGTAATTTAAATGGAAAGGATTAACCAATTCTTCTTTATAGAGGATGAAATTGAAAACCTTTCAGGGACAATCCTGAGTGTCTTTCCCCGCTGCCAGTCAGTGATCAAGCTGAGACTATAATTTAGGACTCCTGGTTCCCAGGATTTACCTGGCTCCACCCAAAGGATACAACCTTTAGATACAAAGTGGCAAATCCCATCCCTATCCAGATGGCACCGAGTAAATGGGAGTGACAGTGTACTGAGGGACTGAAGAGGGTTTTTTTGGGTTTTTTTTTCCAGATACATGGTGAAGACACTGAGCTCACAAACCTGATTGTGCTGAAAAGTTATGGTAAAACATCTCTTCCCCCGACTCTCACCAGCTCCAAGAAAGGTGCCCACAGTGACAGGGAGACAGGAGGATTCATTAGAGTATTATCTTCTTACAAGTTTACTTTTCAAAAGGGATGAACCCCAGATCTCTGAAAAACGTTTCTGGGATGTAAAACTGTCAAGAGGTTTCCTTAACTCTAAGAGATTTATAGACATATCAAAAGGTTAGGGAAGGATTTGCAGCCACTAGATTTCTTATGGAAATGTTCTGACAGTGGGAGATGGGAAATGGCCTCTTTACATTTCAGCCTCTTTACATTTACATTTACTTTAAAATTCACAGGGGGGAAATTTCCCCCCCTTATAGATGATAGTAAATACCCCCAAAACTTTTGGAATGATTAGTTCAGAAGCAATAAAATTTATGGTTCTTCTATTTTTTCAAAAAAGTTTTATTATAAAAGTAACACAATTTCATTGTAAAGAAATTGCAGAAGTAAAGAAAATTATAAGGCAACTCAAAATTACCCTTTGAAGTTCACTCTAAAAGTATGAACTAACTTTGTGACTGCTTGGAAATTATGTAGATATTCTATTATATGTAACAATGAATTCTTCTATTTTTCCATCATGGAAGCCAGCTCAGTATACCTGAATCAAGTATATACTAAATGAAATATTGTATCTAAACTAATTGCAAGAGAACTAAAGGAGGTTATTATAATTATCATTAATTTTTTAATCACCACAGCAGCATAACACTGTTATTTACAAACCAAAATACCAATAAGTGAAAGGTATGAGGAATATGTCACAGAAGAAAAAGCAGTTTAAATATTAGAGATTATCCTTTCTCTTTCCCATTCTTCTCCTCAGGGGTTTGTTCAGTCCTGTATTCCCCACCCCCTGCCACCAATTAACCATCATGCTTGCCTCAGTTTATCCTATGTCTGATCCTTCCTTACATTGCTAGTAAAATGACGGTTGTATCTGGCAAATCAAATTATTTGTCTCTTCTTGCTCTTTGGTTATTCATTTTTTAAAAACAAATATTTACTGAGAACCTATTATGTGCTAGTCTAGGGGTTGGGGATACAATCATGATTCGATGGGTGTGACTCATCCTAACAATGCTCTCCTCCTTACTCTCCTGCTCCTTGCCCACCTCCTCTTCCATCTTTCCTTCCTTGCATTATTCAGCTGCAGTACAAACACGTTTTTGGATTTACTTCATTTTTGGATTCCTGGGGCACATCACAGTGGATCACATTTCATACATTCTTGTGCAATGAATGAATGAATGAATGAATTCTCCTTTATTGAAATTATTTAATCAGAGCCTGGATGCTAGAACTGTTTCAGAGGAAATAAAAAATTGCTTGGAATGTTACCATTTTTATCTAGGGTTTTTTCTTCCTGCTTATTAAGGTATGAGTCCATGTAATAATAAAATCATTACAGAAATACATAAAATAGGAAGTGAAACTCCTACATACCCCTAACCTAGAGAGAAGTGCAGTTCACAGTTTGATGTGTACTTTCCCAATTCGTTCTCTTTTTATGTAGATATGTCTATTCATATACACACCTACATATGTATATTTATATCCTATATATAATTTAAAAACCCAAATAGGATCATAGTAGGCAAATGAATCTTCAACCACTTCCCCCCACCCCCATTTGATGATATATCTGGACCTGAATTTCCTTTAAATTCCTTTCCAACTTTGAATTGTATGCCTCTGAATCAAAGCCAAAAGCTCACTCATCTTTATTAACTAGTTCTCATTATTATGAAGGAAATATTAATACATATACATGGCAAGTATATTTAATTTTGTAGAAGGAAATAAAATTATATGTAAAACCGCCCTCCTCTTCACAGCCTGTTGTACTGTCCAAATTTAACCATTTTTAACAGAGTCCTGAGTATCCTTTCAGAAATTTCCAGGGCAAGTAAATATATATATTTAAATAGATAAATATATATGTACACACACATGCATCCACAAAAGGAACTCACCTTTTTCACGTGTTATATAACTCATTGGAAAGAATGCCAAGTATTTAAGAATTTTTTTTTGTAAATTTCTGTTATAGGGGCTCCTGGCACATCAGTAAAATCACCCATCAGGTCTGGATATTGTCAAATACTACCCACCCATGGCACAAACTGCTTGCCATTCTTTTCTTCTCCATTAAGAAGTCCACCAGGTTTGTGGCGGGGGCGGGAGGGGGGTGGGGTTGGCTGGACAGGCTGCCCAAAGTGAAAAACTACATTTCCCAGCCCCCATGTGACTATTTGGTCCAATGGACTGTGAGAAGGAAAGCTGTGGACAACTTCTAGGTTGTGCCTTGTGAGGTAAGCTGTATTCTTTCCTGTTGTCATATTCCCCGTTCTACATGTTGGCATGTGGAGCTCAGAGCATGGGAGCAAGGACAACACTTTTGAGATGAAAACACAAAAGAAAAGGCTCCTGGGCTCCTGATAGCTAAGCAGAACCACCAAAACTGTTTGCATTTTGGGGAAAGGAGAAGTATACTTTTATCTTTGCTCTTATAAGCCACTGTTATTTGGAGTTTCTTCTATATACAGGTGAGTGTCTGTTCTTACTGTGAGCATTATTACTGAAACAGGTAGAATAAAGTGTTCCCAAAATTTGCTCCATTGAGTTAAGCCCTGCCAGAACAATAACAGTTATCAATAGGCACCTATAAAACAATGGTCTAGGAAGTAACCTGACTTCTTTTAAATTTGTTTTTCTGATCTAAAGCCAAGCCACAAATCACGGAGACAAACTCAACACCTAGTTGGGAAAGCCCCTTCCTGCATCCAGTGATAAATGCTACACAATTTGTGCTACACTTCTCTCCTGCTGCTGCCTTCACTCTGACGATATCAGCCATAAAAATTAAAAATAAATAAATAAATAAAAATGAAATGAAATAAAATACCACCCATGAGCTCCTAATTTCACTTCCCATGTTTTGACCCCATATATCCCAAGACCTTTACCCTCTTGGTTTGGTATTTTATCTCAGCGTTCTTGCCCTCTGCAGAGTTTCAGTAAATCTGCCTTCATTGTTTCCAGTGTCCCTGGTCTAAATTCTTTTACACCAGGAGACAAGAACCCAAATTCATCAGTAATATTAAAAGATACAATTTTCTTGTACAAAGGCCCATTTTAAGGCCCATGAGTAAAAGGGAGACACTAGGATCACATTCTGAGTGTTCTACCATGATGATTAAATTTATTCTGGAGCAATCAATTCCACCTGAAAAAAATGTGAACGTCAACAAGGGGAGAAATGATACATGCGAGCAATCTCTCCGCCAACATCATCTTCAGTTTCCTCCCCAGAAAACAAAGGCAAGACCACAGGGGGCCCCTTAGAACTGAAGATTTTTGCTCATGGTACATTTCCCAATTAGCAGGTAGCAGACTTTCTGCTCATTTGCATCTGAACATGGTGACTTTCTTTGTAGGCATTTGACTTTCCAACAGAAACAGAGGTTAATAGAGAAAGGCAGTGAGAAGAACACATTTTATTTTTTATTTTTTAAAAAATATATTTATTGATTATGCTATTACAGTTGTCCCATTTCCCCTCCCCACTCCACTCCATCCTGCCCACCCCCTCCCTCCCACATTCCCCCCCTATAGTTCATGTCCATGGGTCATACTTATAAGTTCTTTGGCTTCTACATTTCCTACACTATTCTTACCCTCCCCCTGTCTATTTTCCACCTATCATCTATGCTACTTATTCTCTTTACCTTTCCCCCCTTCCCCCTCCCACTCCCCTATTGACAACCCTCCATGTGATCTCCATCTCTATGGTTCTGTTCCTGTTCTAGTTGTTTGCCTAGTTTGCTCTTGTTTTTGTTTTATGTGTGGTCGTTAATAACTGTGAGTTTGCTGTCATTTTTACTGTTCCTATTTTTGATCTTCTTTTTCTTAGGTAACTCCCTTTAACATTTCATATAATAAGGGCTTGGTGATGATGAACTTCTTTAACTTGACCTTATCTGAGAAGCACTTTATCTTCCCTTCCATTCCGAATGATAGCTTTGCTGGATACAGTAATCTTGGATGTAGGCCCTTGCGTTTAATCTTGGGTAATGTAATAATGATGTGCCTTGGTGTGTTCCTCCTTGGGTCCAGCTTCTTTGGGACTCTCTGAGCTTCCTGGACTTCCCAGAAGTCTATTTCCTTTGCCAGACTGGGGAAGTTCTCCTTCATTATTTGTTCAAATAAGTTTTCAATTTTTTGTTCTTCCTCTTCTCCTTCTGGCACCCCTATAATTCGGATGTTGGGACGTTTCAAGATGTCTTGGAGGTTCCTAAGCCCTCCTCATTTTTCCGAGTTCTTGTTTCTTCATTCTTTCCTGGTTGGATGTTTCTTTCTTCCTTCTGGTCCACACCGTTGATTTGAGTCCCAGTTTCCTTGGCATCACTATTGGTTCCCTGTACATTTTCCTTTGTTTCTCTTAGCATAGGCTTCATTTTTTCATCTGGTTTTCGAACAGATTCAACCAATTCTGTGAGCGTCTTGATAACCAGTGTTTTGAACTGTGCATCCGATAGGTTGGCTATCTCTTCCTCGCTTAGTTGTATTTTTTCTGGAGCTTTGAAGTGTTCTGTCATTTGGGCCTTTTTTTTTTTTTTTTTGTCTTGGCCGGTCTGTTACTTTAAGGGGCAGAGCCTTAGGTGTTCAGAGGGGCGTGGTAACGCTGGTCGCTGCACTGACGCTGTACGTGGGGGAGGGGCCGAGAAGGAACAATGGCGCCCTCCTCACTCTCCTCCGGACCTCAATCCTCCACTCGGATACCCATAATCAAACTGGGCCCCTCTGGTGCTGGTTCCCGAGTGGATGGGCTTGTGCACGCCCTAGGCCCCTGTGGGTCTCTCCAACGACCTCTCCCGTGAGGCTGGGAGTCTCTCCTGCTGCTGCTCCAACCCCCACGGGCGTTTTCAATCAGAGGTTTGAGGCTTTATTTCCCCGTGCTGGAGCCCTGGGTTGCGCGGTCTGCTTCGCTCCCCGCCATTGGTCCGGTTTATCTATGCGCGAATGTGGGGCCGTGGGGTGCTACCCACTGCTCTGCCTGCCCCACTCTCCGCCACTCTGAGTCCGGCCCTCTCGGTTTATCTGCACGAATGTGGGGCCGCAGGGTCTGCTAGTGCTCAGACTGCCTGCCACGTTCGTCCCACACTCCACCAGTCTCGGTCCCGCCACAGCCACGGGAGTCCTCTCCATCCCGGTGCTCGTCTCTGCCCCTCCTACCGGTCTGGATGAATGTTTATTTTTTATTTCCTTAGTGTCGGACCCCCTTGCTGTTCAATTCTCTGTCAGTTCTGGTTGTGCGAGGAGGCGCAGTGTGTCTACCTACGCCGCCATCTTGGTTCTCCGAGAAGAAGACATTTTAAATACAAGAATAGCCAAAGTGGGAAAGAGTGAAGATACCTGGTACATAAGTTTCCTTGTTATTAGTTTGCATTATGAGGCACATCCTTGAAAGCTGGAAGGAGGCTCATGTCCTGGGCTCAGGACTAAGTGTCAGACTGGATTATTGCCTGGTGAGATGGTTCCACGTCTTGGTCCTCATCAGACTTGGGAGCAGTAGGGCAAAGGGATCACGAAAGCCCCTGGTTAGGGAGAGTTGGGGATACCTTGAGAGAATCAAAGAGCAGGGCCTTATCATCTATAACAACCATATGGATATCAAACAAAAATCAGCCAGATATTTCTCCAGCAAAAGTGGGTTTATTTGGGAACAACAAGGAATTGAATTTTGTTACATGCAACCATGGTGAGTCATGTATAAGGCTCCTAAAGCAAAGGGCAGGAAACTCTTTTCTAGAGAAGAGGAAGTTGGGAGGGCTACCACAAAGAACAACTTCTGTTGCACTTTGCAATAACAGTAGGGCATGAGAGCTCCCCCTTCTGGCCTTTGTACTTTATTTTAAATGAAGTTTCTATTTACTTTTTTTTTTTTTTTTTTTACGAGGTTAAGACTTGCTAAGGATTTAGAACTGAGGCAGTAGACAGAATAGGAAGAACTCTTGAGACTGCACTGCCTTTACTGACCAATGTTTAGCATCCTGGTTGCCAGGCAACACGTTTTACCACTTGGGTAGAATAAATAGTAAACCGAGGCAGGGAGGAGGAAGGGGACATGTCTCACATGCTAACTCAGTAGTCCTGAGCCTGGTTTGATAATATTGCCAGCAGTTGCTACATCACAACAAACACTATGTTAGCAAGAAAGAAGGGAAGTCCTTGAAATTCTGTGTAGCGTTTGCACTATCTGGGAAAGAAAGCCTTGAAACTGTGCTTTCATCCCAGGGCCTGGAATGCGGGAGAGGGTTCACGGTGCCCAAAGAAGCAGTCCATAAAACAACTTTGGTTAATTGTATACCTGTGATCACACTCTGTTTTATGAGGGAGTCCCTGATGCTTAGAGAAAGAGCACATAAATAACTTTGGAAAGTGCCCCAATTTTAATTAACTGCCTCCTGTCTCGTATTTGTTTTACAACAAGATGAACAAATGGAGTCTGGAGCAAGATAAGGACTTGGGTTAACAGACCCCCACACATACCTGAGTTGGGGTAGTCACATTCCCCTAGGGAAGCTGGCAACACGTTTACCCGTTAATCAATATGTAACTTTTTTTCTCCTTTCCCACCAACTATGTAAGTCCTGAGAACAAAGGGTTCTCTCTCTCTCTCTCTCTCTCTCTCTCTCTCTCTCTCTCTCTCTCTCTCTGTCTCTGTCTCTGTCTCTCTCTTGTGGGGGCTCTTAACACTCTTGGCTTTCAGGCCACTTAGCCTCTGGCCACCTGGCCTGTGGCCCCTCGGGGGGTTTGCCGCCCTGGTCTTCAGCCACTCTTACTTTTGCCGCCCTGTTTTGCCCTGAACCTTTGCATTTCACCCCCGACTCTATCTAGTCCTGTTCTCTTCCCTGGGGACGGATCACTAATAAACTGACTACACACTGATAGATTTGCTGATCTGTAATTTGTTACATGCCTCAGCAAGAAGAACCAGCTCTCTCCCGTCAACAGATTCATCTGAGACTTGGAAATAAGGCAAAATGATGATTACACCTTGCTAAAACATTTTTAAACAAGCCCGTCTAAAGCTTTGTTAACTCTCTAGGGGCATGCCAGTCTATCTGCACAATTGGTAAGGGTCCAGACATCTTAAACTTCTATTAAACTAGTAACGTGTGATGACATAGCCTTGTCATTATTTTGCTTCCCTTATAAATGAGTTAAAGAAGACTCAGACACACACATAATACCTAGTTATAATATAGGAGAGGGGCATGACAACCATATAAATTAACTAAAGTCAAACAGAGTTAAGTCAGGGGTCTGCTATGTGCTGCCTGACACAGAACTTGGCTGACTCGAGTTGGAAGCAGACCACAAGGAGTCTTTGGAACATGTCCTGGGCTTTGGAACAAAGAAAATTCCTGCAAAGATTGATTAACAGCTACTCAGCCATACCTTATTATTTACCCATACCATAAAAGGAAAACAGATCAGAAAACATACCTTGTAAAGGTTAAAGTTATTCCCAACTTTTTTTCCACTCTGTTTCCCCTTACCAACAATTTTCCATAGAAATGTGAACATAAAGGGGGCTACATACTAAACCCGACAAGCTCAGGAGAGGCCTATGTGGTGGGACTTAAACATTCAGAGACCTAAAGTAAACACAGAGGATGATCTGAAATGAAAACTTTCTAACTAAAAGCGAGTCATGGGGGGTGGTCCTGTCCTAAGCTTGTATCTACTCAGACAAAGATCAGTCTTGACCTTAACAGAGTCTGCCTATTATCTTTTTTCCTACCTTTGAAATGCCGAGGTAATTTCCTTTTTCCAGATCTGTCAGGGTGCAATCACAACATCATTGCAGAGATCACAAAGCTCCTCATTGTTAGTGTTATCATGTTAATTGTTTACTGTTGTCTATTGTGCACCCACCTATGTAAAACAAGTATTTTTCTCTTCATTTTACCCTTTAGCCAGTACCAGAGATTTCCACTTTGCTTTCTCTTGCCTCAGTAATCTATTACCAACGAATTTCATGTAACCCCCTTACGTGTTCTCCTTGATTCTGATGTCTAAAATAAGTGGTAAAACTACCCTTTTCCAGAGCATTTTCTCAATGTGTTGAGATTTTGCTTCCTGGCAATTATCATCAGTTTGGCTCAAATAAACTCATAAAAATTCTTACAGGTTTGGATGTTTGGTAAGTCAACAGAAACTACAAACAGACATAAGCTCAACCTCTAGGGATGGATGGGGGTTCCTCTTTTTTCTCTTGTGAGGAGAGTCTGCTAATCTATCTGTGAAGTAGATTTCCTTGCTTATCCTCTGCTCAATAAATTTGCTTTTGCTTTAACTTCTTGTCTGATTTGCATCTTTCTAAAGAAACATTTTTTCCCATTACCATTTAGTCCCCTAAGACTCCTCTCCCCTCAGCAATCACCACATTGCTGTTCATGTCCATGAGTCTTTTTTCTTTCTGCTCACTCTCTCCAGC
This sequence comes from Desmodus rotundus, assembly GCF_022682495.2. Classification (NCBI taxonomy): domain Eukaryota; kingdom Metazoa; phylum Chordata; class Mammalia; order Chiroptera; family Phyllostomidae; genus Desmodus; species Desmodus rotundus. The sequence continues at coordinate 106,529,578 of NC_071387.1, read as the reverse complement.
CACTAATCCCCCACCCCCACTGGCTGTCATGTGCTCTGTTTTGCTTGTTAGTTCAGTTTGTTCATTAGATTCCACATATGAGCAAGATCATACAGTATTTGTCTTTCTCTGACTGGCTTATTTCACTTAGCATAATGTTCTCTAGGTCAATCCATTCTGTTGCAAAAGGTAGAATTTTTTTCTTTTTTATAGCCAAGTAGAATTTCATTGTGTAAATGTCCCATAGTTTCATCCACTCATCTATTGATGGACACTTGGGCTGCTTCCATATCTTGGAGATTGTAAATAACGCTGCAATGAACATAGGGTATTTATGTTCTTTTGAATTAGTGTTTTGAGTTCCTTTGGATATATTCCCAGAAGTGGGATCACTGGGTCAAAAGGCAGATACATTTTAAATTTGGGATATCTCCACACTGCTTCCCACAGTGGCTGCACAAGTGTGCTTTCCCACCAACAGTGCAGGAGGGTTCCTTTTTCTCCACATTCTCGTCAGAACTTGTTGTTTGTTGATTTATTGATGATAGCCATTCCGACAGGTGTGAGATGGTATCTCATTGTGGTTTTAATTTGCATTTCTCTGATGATTAGTGATGTTGAGCATCTTTTCATATGTCTATTGGCCATCTGTATGTACTTTTTGGAGAAGTATCTACTCAGGTCCTTTGCTTATTTTTTAATTGGATTGTTTGGGGGTTTTTGGTGTTGAGTTTTATAAGTACTTTATAAATTTTGGATATTAACCAAAATATCCATGTATTGGTGAATATGTTCTCCCATTCTTTGGGTTGTCTTTTTATTTTGTTGATGTTTTCCTTTTGTTAGGTAGGATATATAGCAAACCAAGGCAGGGAGGAGGAGGGATACATGTCCCACCCACTGACTCAGCAGTCCTTGAAATTCTAAGTATCTTTTCCATTATCTGAGAGAGAAAGCCTTTGAAATCACACCTGATATGCCAGAAAGCGCCCATGGTGTCTGAAGGAACAAGCCCATTAATACCTTTGGGTATTCACAACCCATCCCCCTCCTGGAAAGTTAGTACCACCTTTACCTGTCAATCAATATGTAACTTCTTCACCCTCCCCCATTCCACCAACTATATAAATTCTCAGAACAAAGGCTCTCTCTCTAGCTCTTGCCACCCCTGCCCTTGCCACACTTGCTCTTGCCTTTCTCGGCAAGGCTGGTTCTCTTCCACGAGAACATGTCACTGATAAACCCTGCTTGCATGATAATAGACTTGCTGATCTCTAATTCTTTACTGCATTGGTAAGAACCGAGTTTCTGGGCGTTTCTTCTGTAACACTCTGCTGTGCAAAAACTCTTTAGTTTGATGTAGTCCCATTTGTTAATTTTTTCTTTTGTTTCCCTTGCCTGTGGAGATATACCCAATAAAAAAATGTCTATGAGCAATATCTGAGATTTTGCTGCCTATGTTTTCTTCTAGGATTTTTATGATTTTGGGTCTAACATTTAAGCCTTTGGTCCATTCTGAATTTATTCCTGTGTGTGGTATAAGAAGGTGGTCTAGTTTTCTTGGTCTGCACGTATCTGCCCAATTTTCCCAACACCATTTATTAAATAAACTATCTTTAGCCCATTGTATGTGCTTGCTTTGTCTGTTGAATATTGATTGACTATAAATGTGTAGGTTTATTTCTGGGCTCTCTATTCTGTTCCATTGATCTATGTGTCTGTTTTTATGCCAATACCATTTTGTTTTGACTACTATGGCTTTGTAGTATAGTTTGATATTAGGTAACATGATTCCACCAACTTTGTTCTTTCTCAGGATCACTGTCACTATATGGGGCCTTTTGTGGTTCCATATAAATTTTTGAAATATTTGTTCTTAGTTCTGTGAAATACATCATTGAAATCTTGACAGGAACTGTGTTGAGTCTATAGATTGCTTTGGGTAGTATGGACATTTTAATGATGTTTATTCTTCCTGTCCATGAACACAGTATGTACTTCCATTTATTTGTATCTTCCTCAGTTTTTTTCTTCATTTCTTATAATTTTCCACTTACAGGTCTTTTACATCCTTGGTTAGGTTTATTCCTAGGTATTTAATTGGTTTTCATATTGAATTCTTTTATTTGAGAAGCCAAGAACCCTTGAGTCTCCCCTAGGGACTGGCTCCTCCAGCATCAGTTGAATGAGAATTTTTAAAAATTGTTTTTGAGAATTATGCTTTAATGGAATATAAGGTTTGATCTCAGGCAGTCTGTTTTTGAGGACTGGGTCAGAAACGTATTTTAACTCTGTGATTAGAAGGATGTCACTTAGCCACTCTGAACTTCACTTGCCTCATTTATAAAAAAAGGGGAGTAGGAATAGAATCAATTTCTAGGCATAACTGCCATGCCTGGCCACATGAAGTTTCTTAGTATGATGACTGGTTCAAGGTACAAATCTGTTTAAGGCAGCTCCTGTTGTCTGTGCCAGGAGTTGTGTGAGATAGAATGAGGCAGAAAGCTTTGAATTCCTTTTCCACCCACAGCCTTCTCCCTGTTTTTTGTCTTCAGTCTACCTAGTCCTGGTAACAGGAAGTCTTTTATAATGCAATTCAAGCAGGAGAAAAGTAAAAAGCCCTTTAGCAAGTTTTGGGAGGATACCACTCCTGGCCTTCTTAAGTTGGATAAGAGGCTTCATTTCCCAGCCTCTGCCCCCAGGGGTCCCAAGTCCCTTCCACCTCTGTTGTAGGCAGTCAGACACAGTATTAGCTCTGAAAAATGACCCAATGCAGAGAAGACACATCACAGGGGTTTGGGTAGCAGAGTGTTCAGAGGAAAGACTCTGCCAAGTAGGACCCACTTTGTGGTACCCCCAGACAAAGAGGCCAAATCTTGATGCAAATCTCCAAAGAAGTGAGTGACAGGCAGAGTTCACAGCCACTCACAGAGCTGAAAAAGGGAGAAGAGGGACTTTAGTCACTTTCCCCTATCTATTTGCAGAAAGTGGAGGGGAGAAAAAATAATTTTCCCTCTATCCAACTGGATTCTTGGCTGAGACACCCTGTGCTAAAAAGACAGATTAATAGGAGAAAAACAAATCAATTGCACAATAGGTTAGTATGGGAGCTCCACAAAAATAGGAGACTAAAGAAGTGACCAAGGAGAACCAAGATGGCGGCGTAGGTAGACACACTGCGCCTCCTCGCACAACCAGAACTGACAGAGAATCGAACAGCAAGGGGGATCAACACCAAGGAAACAGAAAATAATCATTCATCCAGACTGGTAGGAGGGGCGGAGACGGCACTGGGGTGGAGAGGACTCGCGTGGCTGTGGCGGGACTGAGACTGGAGGAGTGTGGGACAAATGGCGCAGGCAGTCCGAGCACTAGCAGACCCTGCGGTCCCACATTTGCACAGATAAACCCAGAGGGCCGGACTCAGAGTGGCGGAGAGTGGGGCAGGCAGAGTGGCGGATAGCACATTGCGGCACCACATTCGCCCACAGATAAACCGGACGAACAGCGGGCAGAGAAGCAGACCGCTGCGCAACCCAGGGCTCCAGCTCGGGGAAATAAAGCCTCAAACCTCTGATTGAAAGCGCCCCTGGGGGTTGGGGCGGCAGCAGGAGAGACTCCCAGCCTCACAGGAGAGGTTGTTGGAGAGACCCACAGGGGCCTAGAGTATGCACAGGCCCACTTACTCGGGAACCAGCACCAGAGGGGCCCAGTTTGATTGTGGGTGGCGGAGTGAAGGACTGAAGTCCGGAGGAGAGTGAAGCGGGCGCCATTGCTCCCTCTTGGCCCCGCCCCCACGTACAGCATCACAGCGCAGCGACCAGCATTACCCCGCCCCGGTGAACACCTAAGGCTCCGCCCCTTAAAGTAACAGACGCGCCAAGACAAACAAACAAAAAAAAATGGCCCAAATGACAGAACACTTCAAACCTCCAGAAAAAATACAACTAAGCGACGAAGAGATAGCCAACCTATCGGATGCACAGTTCAAAGCACTGGTTATCAATATGCTCACAGACTTGGTTGAATCTATTCGAAAAACAGATGAAAAAATGAAGCCTATGCTAACAGAAACAAAGGAAAATGTACAGGGAACCAATAGTGATGAGAAGGAAACTGGGACTCAAATCAATGGTATGGACCAGAAGGAAGAAACAAACATTCAACCAGAAAAGAATGAAGAAACAAGAACTTGGAAAAATGAGGAGAGGCTTAGGAACCTCCAGGACACCTTGAAACGTTCCAACATCCGAATTATAGGGGTGCCAGAAGGAGAAGAGGAAGAACAAAAAATTGAAAACTTATTTGAACAAATAATGGAGAACTTCCCCGATCTGGCAAAGGAAATAGACTTCCGGGAAGTCCAGGAAGCTCAGAGAGTCCCAAAGAAGCTGGACCCAAGGAGGAACACAACAAGACACATCATAATTACATTACCCAAGATTAAACGCAAGGACCTACGTCCAAGATTACTATATCCAGCAAAGCTATCATTTAGAATGGAAGGGAGGATAAAGTGCTTCTCAGATAAGGTCAAGTTGAAGAGGCTCATCATCACCAAGCCCTTATTATATGAAATGTTAAAGGGAGTTACCTAAGAAAAAGATCAAAAATAGGAACAGTAAAAATGACACCAAACTCACAGTTATTAACGACCACACATAAAACAAAAACGAGAGCAAACTAGGCAAACAACTAGAACATGAGGGTTGTCAATAAGGGAGTGGGAGGGGGAGAGGGGGGTAAAGGTACAGAGAATAAGTAGCATAGATGATAGGTGGAAAATAGACAGGGGGAGGGCAAAAATAGTGTAGGAAATGTAGAAGCCAAAGAACTTATAAGTATGACCCATGGACATGAACAATGGGGGGGGAATGTGGGAGGGAGGGGGGTGGGCAGGATGGAGTGGAGTGGGGGGGGAAATGGGACAACTGTAATAGCATAATCAATAAATATATTAAAAAAAAAAAAAAAAAAAAAAAGAAGTGACCAAAGCAGGGAGTTTTTATACTGTTTAGACAACTTGTGAAGAATTGATAAGACAAGAGGGTTTGAACTAGGAGTAGTAAAATGGTTTGTTTGTACAGGCTCCTTGTCCCTAAATTTCCCATGTCTGGTGATAAGGATGCCTTCTATTCTCCCAGTACCCGGAAGGCACCTTTCAACTGGGAGATTTTTTTTTTTTTGCATTGGCTATTTCTTGAATACCTTTAATTCAAAATAACATGCCAAAGCGGCATGTTTTGGAGGATAGCATATTCTAAGCCCCTGCAAAAGCAGCTAGATCCTCTAGAAAATAACATTACATTCTCTTCACTTGAGGGCATTTTTATTATTAAAATAATATTTCACAGACATTTAATTCTGGGATCTAATTGACATTGATTAGTGATTCGTCAATCCAGAAGCATCCATTCTAGAAAAGAGAAAAGAGTTCCAAAGAGCATGCAAAGCAACAGGGTTTTGTATTCCAATGTAAGCAGGACAAGGAACAAAGAAGTTACAGAGGGAAGCAAAGTCATTTTCTAAGGCCTCACGGCTAGGAAGTAGAAGAGTTGGAATTTGAGCTCAGGGCTGACTACTCCAAAGACTGTGTTTTGCTGACTGTGGTAAGGTCATATTCTAGATGCAACTGACATAAACTTGGCTATACTCATTCAGAGGAAGAGAGGAAGGGAGAAAAGGAAGGAGAGAATTTAAAACTGTGGGGCATCCTGCCCTCACTCTGGAATCTGCTCTGGGGTGATCGTACAGTGCGGGGATGTGACCACTGGTCTCCCGGGCTACCTCAGGCCCAGCGCAGCTCTCATGGTGTGAGCACATTGCCATGTAGTAAGAGAGGAAGTTTTCTTTTTTTTTTAGGGTATAACCTGACCCCTAAATGTAGCTCAACCATATCATCTAATACCACACCAAGGGAATTCGTGATGTCTCCTTTACTGGAGGTAAAGCAATACTGGCTGGGCTGGACCTAATTAAAACTGACACAGGATAGCAGTCTCCAAGGGGAGCCTTCTAGGGTAATTCTAACTACATGTGATATTCACCTTAAGTGATGACTGTAAAACTGCCCCACTGGGCTCAGGCTACCTGGTGGCAGCAGCAAGGAAGCCCCAAGCTTGGTGAAGCCACAGTATTCAGCCCCTTGACGATAGTTTATGATTATGAGATAATCTGGAAGATACAGATTCTTGTCTGGGTGCTAGCAAGTGTTAGAATGTCCTGGGGCTTGCAGAACCTGAGCCACCGCCTCTGCTGAAACAAAGAGGGTATGCATCACGGGATATGTACCTGACCAAGAGGCTCCCTATTATCAGCGGCAACTGATGCATGGCCACCAGCACCCTGCTGGAAACCAGATGAACCCCCAGTGCCCCTTCTCCTCTCCCTCGAGCTCTCCCCAGAAACAAAGCGCATAAATCTCTTCGACTTTCTGTTGCCAAATCAATCATTCCTGACCAGAGGACATTGTTGTTTCACAAACACTTACACCCTGGGCATCTGGGACAGACCAGCAAGGTGACTCACACTCTTGGGGGTCTGCTCCACATCTTTAAAAACCCCTCTACACTTTCCCTTGGGGCTTCAGTCTGTTCAGACTCAGCCTGCCTGATTGTAGTGTCTCCTCTCTGAAAAAAGTCCTTAATTGGACTTTTCTGGTTCCAGGTCATTTCTTAGCCACCTCTGTTACCTAACAGCAAGTCCTTGGAGTAATAAGCATTGCCCGGAGAAGGCACTATGGGGCTGAGCAGGACCCATGAGGGTTGATGCATTGATTACCTGAGAGATGAAATGATGGCGGTATATCCCATATGAGCTGTTGCCATTGATTTGTAGATATGCTTTTTACCATCAATGATTTGTATTTAGGGCTGTCTCTGACATGCAGCAAAGTGTGTTGGAAAGAGCTTGAAAGGAGGTGGGAGGGCCCAGAGTCTGCCACTTCTTGTATTACCAACTTGTTCTATCATCTTAGGCTCTGTCTGTTTCAGTGCAGCAATTTCTTCATCTGTGAAATGGAGCTAATGTTTCTGGGAAAGAATAAATATTAGGGTAACAAACAATCATAATTAGTATTTAGCAAGTGAGTGAAACTTTGTAATCTTTAATCTTATTTCCTCTTCCTATATTTAAATGTTTTTGTTGGTGACTCATTGAGTCAGACTCATTTATTCACTTAGGTGCTAGGCAACCATGCACCCCAGCTTCTCTGTCTGCCCCTGGTTTTGACCCCAGCAGCCAGCTCCCACCCAGGTCTTTTCCTTACTCCTGAACCAAAGGAAAGCCATCACTGGTGCCAGGGGTAGTACAGTGGCTATGGCTCTCCTAGAACCTTGACCTTCTAGGTGCCAGGGTCCATGAAGAGATGAGGTAGACTACTGGATCCACCTGGGCTGGCCCAGGGTCCAGCTGGAATACAGCAAAGCCTTTCTCTGGACCAGTGTTGCCTTTGCAAATGCAGTTTAGGAGAGTATAGTGGGTGAAAAGCAAGTAGAGACATTCCTGGCTATCTAACTTTAATTGGATGATGAGTATTTGCATAGAGAGGGATACTAGTAACCTGAAATCAGACCAACCAGGGTTTAATTCACAGCCTTCCCACTTCTAACTGAATGATCTTGGACAATGTATTCACTGCATTTGAGCCTTAGCTTCTTCATCTGTAAGATGGGGGTAATATTTACCTGAAGGAATTAATACAATGTAATAACACACATGAAAGACCTGGGAAGTTTTCAGTAGATGTTAACTATGTCTATCTGGCTACAAACTCTCCACTGTGCTACACAGGGCCAACCTTGGAGGGCAGCTCAAACCATAAAGAAAGAGTGGCTGGCTACTGGGAGACTTCCTCATGGGTCTCTTTTTTATATCTTATGAAGCAAGGAATTAACTGTATTTTATTCTGAACTTTTCAAGAATGTTTGTTAAATGAACAGATTTAGAAGTTAGAGATGGTGTCAGGTCAGAGGGCAGGCATGCTCACTGTCCAACACCATGAAGATAATGTCTCTCTCTGAAGCAAAGGGCTGGCTCGCTTATGGCCTGTAATAAAAGATTCACATTTTCTAAGTTCAGGCGTCCTCACCTATGTTGCAACTCAATGTGTGGGTGCAGTTGTTACGTGACCCTCTTCCTGTTGCTTTGTGGGAATTGGGGTAACTGGTACCAAAAATGCTGATACTCTGGATACTGCTGTGAGTAATAAACCATCTTTTTGCTCTGACCCAAGTGTCTCGTGTCTTTTACCAACATCCATAAAACTGTGGTCGGCCAATCTGTTAGCATGTAAGAGAGCTCAGATCTGTGACCCCTCACAGTTATTGACATTGTCCTGGTTTGTTATGTCCACTGTCTTATTCTAGAGGAGAAGGAGAAGTGGAGGCAGAGTGCAAATTGTTCCAGAATCTTGAGTCAGTGCTGGGGCCTCTCTTGGAAGTGCCTGCTTTCTGCTCCAAGGTCTGCAATTCCTTTTTTAATTTTAATTTTATTTTAGAAAGAGAGCAGAAATGAGAGAGAGAGACAGAGACAGAGACAGAGAGAGACATTGATTTGTTGTCCACATATTTATGCATTCATTGGTTGTTTCTTGTATGTGCCCTGATTGACTGGGGGTTGAACCAACAACCTTGGAGTGGTATCAGGATGGTGTTCTGACTGAGCTACCTGGCCAGGGCCAAGGCCTGAAGTTATATGTGCACAGAAAGTATTTCTGGAACAGTTGGTGAGGTGGAGAATGAAATAATGTAGGATATAAGGTTTTACCTTTTGTATAGAATGAAACAATGTTTCCCAAACTCCAGCCATTTGAGTGCCACCTGAGTTTTTAGTATTATCTGTCTATAATCTCCACTATTGCTTTCTTAATGCTATTTTTAATCCACTTGTCCTTTTATTTACTTATTTAGATAATTCTTTTAGCAAGAAACTTGATATCACTGTGATAAATGGAAAATCCAGGAATGCTTGCTGCAATTGGAAGACAGCTTGCAAGTAAATACAATGAAAAAAAAAAAAAAACAGTATAATAACCAGACACAATTGCTCCTGAAGACCTTGGTTCTGTTACAAAAGGACATTAGCCAGGATTAGAGAGGGTTTAAAGACCAGTCTTTCTCCTTGATGTAATGAGGAGCATTTGGGAGATGAAAGGGAGGGACTTTTTAATCACATGATTGAAGGTTATCTGATGCCATTGGAACTTGCTATCCCAAATTGTCCAAGTGCTGGCAGAGGTTTAGGTGCTGCTGTGGCTGGGAGTGATGTCTTACCAGGAGGACTTCCTGTTCCTAATGTGCCTCTCTTGCTTTTCCCTCAGTATTTGCCCTGCCTCCCACCTCTCACACCAGAACAGCCAGAAGGGCCTTTCCAAAACTCCAACCTGAATGTCATTCACATCTCATGACTTCTTGTTTCCCTAAGATAATGTCCAAGCTCTTTAACCAGCAGTCGAGAGTGTCCACAATCTGACTCACGTCCATCAAACACTTGACATCCATTCTGATCAAACAGGAGCACTTACAATGCATTCATCCATGTAGCAATTTATTGAGTGCCAACTTGTGTGCTGTTTTGGACACTGGGACCATGGCCATGTTAGGAGTCTATGGACTCTGGGCATTTTTGCTATCATAGACCCCTTTCTCCATAAACAAATATGAAATCATATTTTACAGCTGTGTTGGTATAAAATATAAAGTGAATAAAATCCAAGCTGGAAGAATTATTGTCATAGTTATTTGTTTCTTGTAATTTAAAAATAAAGTTAAAACATGATGCCTACGGTATTATGGGTCACAGATGTTTTGCTCACTGTGCCTAACGGGGAATTCTGCGTTGACTGGGGTGTAAAAAGTGAGCACACACACATACCTTGTACACCTGAAACCACCACCCAGTTCCATGAGTGTTTTCTGCTTTTCACCTCTCTGAGCCTTTCCCCTCTCTGCCTATAGCTCCGTTTTTTCTCTGCTATGCTCGGTTGACAATGCTCGAGCATGCCCTTTTTAACGTGTAGGATTTGTTCTTGGATGTAGGGGTGCTGCCAGTTGGATCAGCACTGGGTGCTCCTGGCCTGTGATAAAACACAATTAGTGGGTTGTTGACCGATGTCTCTGCCTTTTCAGCTTCCTCTGGAATTGTTCTAGGGAGCTATGGCCAGGCCTGGAGCACAACCCAACTCACCCCAACCTGCACTCTTCAGGCCTTCAAAATCAGACACCGTAACATCCAGTACCTGAGTCTCGCCCTGAAACACTCCTGTGTTGGTTTATCTTGTGCAAAACTCTACGACTAGTTGCTGGGAGTCAAAGCCTATCATCCGAAAATAGGATGTTAATGACTAAAGGAGAGACCACAGCAGGCTAAACAAAGATAGCAGATTGGCCCCTTTGAGGCTGAGGAAACACTGTCTGGCCTGATGGAGTATTCCTTGGAGAAAGCTCTGGGAGCACCACCAAACGAGGCCGGGGCACAGCCCCTAGAAGCCCAAGGTTCATACCAGCTTGCCCATTACACAGTAAATATTTTCAGAGCAATCACTGTGTGCTAGATGCTGTGCTGGGACTGGAACTAATGTGCAAAGGCCTAGAGGAAGCCTCTCCTGGTGGCTCTCTCCCTCCCCTTGAGGGTAGGTATCCAAAGAATGTTTTCACAGCATCATCTTAATAGCATTCTGCTAAGCAACAGTCTGCTTACTTATCTATCTATTCCCTGAAGTTGTCTGCAAATTCTCTGAGGGAAGAAAACGCTTTTGTGTCATAGCATCTTGTCTGGCACATGGTAGATTCTCGATAAGTCTAAATTAGATGTCTTAGTCTATCTGGTCTACTATAACAAAAATACCATAGACTGGGGTGCTCTTTTTTCTCACAGGCCTGGAAGCTGGGGAGTCCAAGGGCAAGGTGCTGGCAGATTTGGTGTCTGGTGAGGACCTTCTTCCTTCAAAGATGGTGTCTTCCTGTTGTGTCCTCACATGGTGGAAAAGGGAAAAAGAGCTCTCTGGTGTCTCTTTTATGAGGTTATGGATCCCATTTATGAGGGCTCTACCCTCATGACCTAATCACCTCCCAGAGGTCCCACCTCCTAATACCATTACCCTGGGGGTTAGGATCCCAACATATGAAGTGGTGGGGGCATAAACATTCAATCCATCACATTAGATGAACACCCAAAATGCCACCATTATTAATTTATTCCATTGTGTTATGCATTGCTTTCTTTCAAGGTGTCTCTTAAAATATAAACTACTTTAGTGACAAAAATACATTTAAGTGCTCAGTTATTTAATTTCATTATTTTGTTATTTTTTAAGACTTTATTTATTTACTTTTACAGAGAGGAGAAGGGAGGGAGAAAGGAAGGGAGAGAAATAGCAATGTGCAAGAGATACAATGATATGTTGCCTCTCATACACCCCCAACTGGGGACCTGGTCCACAACCCAGACATGAGCCCTGACCGGAAACCAGTGACCTTTCGATTCACAGGCTGCCACTCAATCCACTGAGCCACACCAGCCAGGGCTTTAGTTTATTTTAAGTAGGTGGTATATTTTCATGGTTCAAAGCTCTGAGTGATAGATAACCCAGCATCCTGATAATAACCAGGTGCCTAAGAAAAGGAGCCTAGAAATAAAGAGGGATAGAATAGGAAGATAGTGAACTGGAATATAAATGTGGCTGCCTTTATCATTTCGCTGTCTTGTGTTTTTCCTCCTACTCTGTGTATATGTTATATTATATGGTTAATTAAAAAACAAAATAAAACACCTTTACTATTGTACCAAAAGTCATTGGTATCACTACATGATTAGACATGGTGGAACACTTTTATATTAGCATACAGTATATAAAAATATATAAATTTGGGGGGGTTGAAAATAATAAACCTAACATTTGAAAAACACACAGAAAAATAGTATCAAATGACCTAATTGAAAGTTTATCAACCTTCAGGCATGGTTGGATCTAGGTTCTTAAGTGATAAAAGAAAGAACTACTAGCGTGAATCTCAGCCTTCCAGGCTAGCAAATCTAAAAAAAAAAAAAAAAAAATCCATATTTCCCAAATAATTTTAGTCCTGGGACTAATGCTGATTATTTCTGGTTGGCCAACTCTCAGTCTTATTCTCTCTCTTGGGGACACAGCAGAGGTAAATCAGGATGCTGTTATCAGAAGGAGAAGATGATGCTGGGAAGGCAAAACTACATCCTTTCATGACATCTTTACACCCATTAGACTCACCCAAGACCTGGGACACAGCCTAAAATTCCATTTGGCTTTACTTTCTGAGAGCTCACAGGTCAGAGGTGGCTCAAAATTCCTAGCACATCATTAAGATAATTGAATCACAAATTTAGGGTAGAGAGAAGCATCAATTAGAAATGTTGATTAATTAGCAATAGCCTGACTTTTGTTCAAATCAGAGAATGGAAAGGAGTGTAGAGATACCCTGGATGGATTTACTCCAAACCATGATTCTACACATGCCAAACCGTGAGTTTTTTTGTCATTTTACTGTTCATACTTTTGTTCTTCTTTTTCTTAGATAAGTCCTTTTAACATTTCATATAATAAGGGCTTGGTGATGATGAACTCCCTTAACTTGACCTTGTCTAAGAAGCACTTTATCTTCCCTTCCATTCTAAATGAAAGCTTTGCTGGGTAGAGTAATCTTGGATGTAGGTCCTTGCCTTTCATGACTTGGAATACTTCTTTCCTGCCCCTTCTTGCCTGTGAGGTCTCTTTTGAGAAATCAGCTGATAGTCTTATGGGAAGACCTTTGTAGGTAACTGTGTCCTTTTCTCTTGCTGCTTCTAAGATTCTCTCCTTCTGCTTCATCTTGGGTAATGTAATGATGATGTGCCTTGGTGTGTTCCTCCTTGGGTCCAGCTTCTTTGGGACTCTCTGAGCTTCCTGACTTCCTGGAAGTCTATTTCCTTTGCCAGACTGGGGAAGTTCTCCTTCATTATTTGTTCAAATAAGTTTTCAATTTCTTGTTCTTCCTCTTCTCCTTCTGGCACTCCTATATTCAGATGTTGGAACGTTTAAAGATGTCCTGGAGGTTCCTAAGCCTCTCCTCATTTTTTTGACTTTTTTGTTTCTTCATTCTGTTTTCGTTAAATGTTTCTTTCTTCCTTCTGCTCCAAACTGTTGATTTGAATCCTGGTTTCCTTCCCTTCACTGTTGGTTCCCTGTATATTTTGCTTTATTTCACTTTGCATAGCCTTCATGTCTGGCACACAATAAAAAATAACCAATAAAAAATAAAATTTTTGCGACAAAATTCAACCAATTCTGTGAGCATCCTGATTACCAGTGTTTTGAACTGTGCATCTGATAGGTTGGCTATCTCTTTATTGCTTAGTTGTATTTTTTGTGGAGCTTTGATCTGTTCTTTCACTTGGGCCATTGTTTTTCTGTCTCCACGCACCTGTTATATAGTAAGGGGCAGAGCCTTAGGTGTTCACCAGGGTGGGGCAACCCAGGTCGCTGCGCTGTGATGCTGTGTATGGGGGAGGGGTCCAAGAGGGAACAGTGCTTCTCGCTCTGCTCTCTGCCAGCTTTCAGTCACTTCCCCACTATCAGGGCTCTAAAATTTGAGGACAGTGTTAAAATATAAACTGAGGCATATTACAAATGACAGCACTTTATTTGTGCAAAAATGGATTCAAAGCAGGTAGCATCCATTCTAGCAGTTAGAAGGATGGTCCCAAGAGCTGTACAAAGTTAAAGACTTTTATAGGCCTAAGGGAGCAGGAACAAGGAGGTTACACTGCCAAAAAACAGGTTGGTTATTGCCAGATCACTTTTGTTGGGGGGTGGCAGGAGTTTATCAGGCAGATTAGTTAACTAATGCTGATCAGGTGATTCCTGGTTAACTGGTTTAAGATTCCATTTCTGGGAAAGCCAAAACTGTAATTAAGTCTTGGCTTGGTGATGTGGGGCTTAGCATAAGTGACTCCATTTTGGTCCTGTTGTCTTTTTTTTTTTTTTTAATAACAGTACTACAAAGACTGGGGAGGAAAAGTAGAGCACAGAGCTGCCTTGATTCCTACTGTTTGGATCCCAGTTCCACAGCCTTCTTTTTGATTCTTCAAGTTACCTGATATCCTCTCCTTTCCTTTCCTTCCTGAGTTTGACAGAGCAAATGTCTATCACTTGCACTCAAAGTACCTAATCAATGTAACACTGGTGATCTGTGGTCTGCACTGGTCTGCACAGTTCTGCAATGTGATCTGAGCATATGAATTCTGTGGCATGTTGGCTTCTTTGTAAAATGAGACTATTAATTCTTATTTGCTGGGTTGGTGTAAAGAATTCTAAATAAAATGGCTTATTGCAATGACAGTACTTTTTGTGTTAATGAATGCTTTTGAAATTGGTGATCCATGGATATGCTTTTAGAAGTCAGTGAATTTACCAGAATTTATAGGCTGAATTGTGTTTATGTATGGGTAGGTGGATGTACAATTACTGAACTTAATTTTTTTTTATGAATTGAATATGTTATATTCTCCAAGTGGTTCCTGACCCCAAATTATGTTAAGTTCTCCTTTCTGCCCCCAATGCTAGACTGTAAACTCTATGAGGTCAGGAACAATCCTATCTAGTTTCTTTCTCTGTCCTGATCTCCTAGCTCAATGCCTGATGCTGAATTCATCAGCTCCTCAGAAAATACTAGTTGAATGAAGAAAAGATGAATTTTACATGCTAAGCTTTAGTTTCCTCATCTACAAAACTGGACAGTTGGCAGAATTGTCTAAAGTTAATTTTATTTCTGACCTATAGTCCCTGTATATCCCAAAGAAGTGAAATGGTGTTCCCAAGAGAGCAAAAGCTAGGACTCCAGCCCCTCTTCCCATGCTGTGGAACCTGCAACACATGGGACTCTTCCTTTGGCTCAAAGGCTTCCACTCTTGTTGAAAGTCTGGTTCCTCCAAGAGTTGTTGCCAGGCATGGCTGAAATGGGCAGCTGGCAGTTGCCTGCAATTGGCGGTTGCCTACAGTGAGGTCCTTTGGGAAGGTAGATATAAGGGCATGTGGCTGATAGACACTTGATATGTTGCTTTTCTGACTCCTTCCAAGGAAGTGGCATCCTAGTCTGGGGCACTTGGCTGATTTCTCTTTCCTAGACTGTCCAATCACACTGACTCCAGAAATGAGATACCTTTGTTTTCCACTGATCACAGTGGTAAAGGTGATGCTGGGCCCAGAGCTGGTGTGTGGGTCGGTGTATGAGGGATGTTACTCGGTGTCATTGAAAGTGGGTAAGGGAGGACAACTTGATGACATGGGTCAGACTTTTAAGTGTGCATACCTTCTCTTTCACTTCCAAAATTTCAGTTTCCAAAAAATCAATTTCAATTTGAAAAGTTTTCTTCCACTTTCAAAATTTTGTGTAATTTTTACTTTTAGGAAATTTCCTTAAGGAATGGGTATTAACATGAAGAGTTGATGTATCAAATCAGAGTCCTGTGAACCATACATCTAATCTAACACTAACCCTAAAAATTATAAGCAAGACATAGGCACGAACATTAATTCTATTATGGAAGAGCTCAAATCTGTCAGCTGTGTATTTCTAATTGTTCTGAATTTGCTCTGGATTAATCAGTTAGTCCCCAGTGATGCCTATTGATCATTGTCCTCAGAAGAAACAAATTTGACTTCATGGTTTCTCAGTTTTATCCTCCATTAATTTCACAGGTAGAAATGCCTGCATGATTACCTCCTGTCCTATAGCCAGTCATTCCACACATATCCCAGATTACTTACAATAAGCAGTCTAGACAGGCTGGGTACATCCTGCTAAAAGCATTTTAGAAATAAGGTCTTCTAAGTCTCTTTCTTATAGTAAATATCTTTAGCCTTTTCCTCCTTCCTTTCCAGAAATAATCCAAAAATACAAAAAATAATATATAGGGGGGTGGTAATTACCATATCTCTATGATGATCACTAACATGTAATTCTCAAAACGTTAAAAAGCACAGTTCTCATACAAATGCATAGTGAACACGTGTGAGAGTTTCATTTAACTTATTAATGAAGGAAAACAGTTGGTTGAAAAAACTGTTCCCAAGGTAGATAGAAGAAACTGGATGAGTCAGGGGTTTTGTTTGGGGCTCATTAAATTTGTGATGACTATGACACATCGAATTGGAGAGGCCAAGCACACAGTTGAGTTATACAAACCTCAAACTTAGAGATAAACAGGCTAGAGACAGAAATTCATTTGTCAGCAGCACTTATATGGCATTGAAAATCCTGGAAATGAGACAGGCTAAACTTCCCTTCCACCCCCAACCTGAGGACATTTTTTCATTGCTTTGAGAGAGAGAAACATCAATGTGAGAGAGAAACATCAATTGGTTGCCTCTTGTACATGCCCCGACAGGGACCAAACCTGCAACCCAGTTCTGTGCCCTGACTGGGAATTGAACCAGTGACCTTTTGCTTTGCAGGACAACACCCAACCAACTGAGCCACACAGGGCAAGGCAAGGCTGAGCTTCTTTTAAACTGATGGGGCCCTGACTGGTGTGTCTCAGTGCATTGAGCAGCGGCCCATGAAACAAAAGATTGCTAGCTTGATTCCCCAGCAGGGCACATGCCTGGGTTGTGGGCCAAGTCCCCAGCTGGGGGTGTGTAAGAGGCAACTGATTGATGATGTTTCTCTCCCTTTCTTTCTCCCTCTCTTTACCTTTCTCTAAAAAAAGTAAGTAAAATCTTAAAAGAAAATAAACAGATAGGAATGCTCTTCCTGTTTAATACCTCTTTATTTTGTTTTAAGCCTCTCCTAGATAACTTTAAAGTTTCTCTTCAGGCACTCCCCAAAGAGCTCCACTCCACTCTTGTGCTGGTTGACACTGGCCACAAAGCAAAGGGTTGCTGGAAAGCAAAGAGCTCCACTCTACACCTGTGCTGTTGGATACCAGCTCAAGGCTGGAATCTGAAAGGCAAAGAAATCTACTCTGTGCCCGTGTGAAGAACCCAGCCCTGTATAAGCCAGACCATGGCAGCGGTTCCCAGAGTCATATTCTTTATTAGTGTGTGTCCCTTTATGTATCAAGCTCTCTCTCTCCTTTCCCTCCATGTTTTCAGTAAATCCCTCCTTTTGCATCTATTTTACCTCCTCTCTTGATTTCTATGGGGGGAGGGGGGCAAGAACCCTTTTGCCAGTGATAGAAATGAATGAGATCAGTTAGGAAACTGGTTAAATTAATTATGATATCTTTATTAATTGGAACACTGTAGTGCTCTTGAAAGAGGTTGCATAGCAGTGAAAATATGTTTATGATTTATTGTGGAGTTAAAAAAATGGTGTAAAGAACATGATGTATGACATAATTGTGTTTAATGATGAAAAATGTTAGGTGTAATAATAAAGTTGGGCTAGGTATTTACACACCAGTTAGCAATAATATTCTGAGTTCTTTCTCAGTTGCCAGAGAATTAACAAAACCAACAGTAAGATTCATAATATTTTGCATTTAGCTCATATATTGAGATTTAGAAAGCACTTTTTGTGTATGTATTTCATGCAATCCTCAAATATACCTTCTCAGGTTGGTGAGGGGTATTCTGATTGCCTTCTATTCAGCCCATTGGTGAGGGAAGGTCTCCAACCTTAAATAGTATCAGATTGCCTAAGTGCATAGTACATAGCACTAGACAGATGAAATGGACAGACGAGGTAGCAGTTTATTAGCCACATATATTCACAGCCCAGGGGAGGAGGACACCATCTGCCCTACAGGGGCACACAAGGCTTTTACTCAGGAATGGAGTGAATAATCAGGGACTATGGGTAGCAGGTTTCATAATAACAAGAGCATCAGATGACCCCTGGTTCTTGGGGGAGGATGTGATTGGATTGTTTGACTAATTTTGTGGGCTGGTAGGGAAGTGAATGCCACTAGGTTGAAGGCTGGCTAAGGTGTAGCTGTTCCAGCTGACAGGGGAACTAGCCAGGTGGGGAGCCTTTTCCCTTGCGTGGAGCATATCTGGCAAGAGAAGGGAACTCACAGGCCTTTCTGTAAAGCATACCTATTTTACAGATGAGAGAAATGATGGAGAATTAGCTACATGGCCAAGGTCACCCAGGGACAGAATGTGGTCTTTTATTCAAGTTGTTTTATACATTTTTATTATAGAAATCTTCAAATATTCATGAAAGTAGAGAGAATAGATGAAACTTCATGTAGACATCATAGACCTTTACTATCCAATATGGCAGGCACTAGCTACAAGTAGCTATTTAAACTTAAGTTGATTGAAATAAAATTTTAAAAAGTTAGTTTCTCTTTCACACTAGCCACATTCCAAATGCTCAGCAGTCACAAGTGCCATGTGGCTTGTGACTACCATGTCCTACAGCTTAGACAGAAATATTTCCATTGCTGCAGAAAGTTCCATTGAATAGTGGGGCTGTTTTAGATTTAACAATTATTAATATTTGGTACATTTTATTCACTTTTATTTTTGGATTAGTATTTTA
The DNA here is from genome assembly GCF_022682495.2 of Desmodus rotundus. Taxonomy (NCBI): domain Eukaryota; kingdom Metazoa; phylum Chordata; class Mammalia; order Chiroptera; family Phyllostomidae; genus Desmodus; species Desmodus rotundus. The sequence goes on along the minus strand of NC_071387.1, from coordinate 106,511,099 downwards.
AAGCAAATTCCAGGCAATGTACTATTTCACCCTTAACAGTTCAATATTCGTCTTTATAGAATAAAGGACATTTTCTTATATCACTACAGTGATCACATTCAGCAAAGTCAAAAATAATTCCTTTATCTCATGTAATACCTGCTCCACAGTCCAGTTTTAAATTGTCTTCATAATGTCTTTTATGTAATGGGTTTTTAGATTGGGATTCAAGAAAGATCCATACCTTGCCTTTGGTTTTTATGCCTCTTGAATCTTTGAAAGTCAAAGGTTTCCCTTTACCTTTTTCTTTTTTTCCATTTCCCTTTTTATTTTTTCTCCATGCATTGAGGTTGTGGAAAAGACCACTGTGGAAGTGTTTTGAATTTAAAAGCTTGTGTTTTTTCCACTGACATTCCCCTTAAACTCTTCAAACCACGAAGGTCAGGGACTGGGGTTCTGAGTTAGGTTCCAAAGAAGTTAGTGGAATTCCTCTAGGGTGGCAGAGAGGTGACAAGCTATCAAATCTTTGGAAGTAATATATTTGTTAATTATAAACATAAGATTTGGCTCTTGAGGGTGAGGTGGGGACAGGGAGAGAAGGGCATATTCATACCCTTACCAAGATGTACCCTTTGCAATACAGGGCCAGCTAGGAGTGGAGTACTGTAGGGTGTGAAGGAAGTTAAGAACAGAAAGGTTGGAGTTGGGAGGGCTAAGAAATAAAACAGAGTTTCATGAAATGAAGGATTTGGTTTTCCAAGTTCACCACTATATCATATCCCTAGCACCCTGTATGATGCCTGACTCTTTGGGAGTGCTCAGCATTTGTTGGATGAATGAATGAATGAACAAATAGACCACTCTGACTCAGAGGCTTCCTTTGCGTGGGATGGAGGACATGTCCTTACTGTGTGTTTGAGGCACTCATCGACTCAAGTGTGTTAGTTCTCTTGCCTTTTGAAAGTGAACTCTCTTGGATATTAATGAATTTTATATATTCTAGGTCTTTCTGAGACTGTCTGGATGACAAATATCCTGTATCATTGTTCTTATAAATATAATAGTGTCTACAATTTTTGGCTCAAAAAATACAGTTATCTCTCTGAGCCTTAGAGTATGCATCTGTAAAATGGGAATAATAATAATATCAATGTTGTAGGGCTGTTGGGAAGATTTACTAAGATGTACATAAGGCGTCCGGTGTTTGGCATGTAGTAGGCATTCAATAAATATTTATGGCACAAATGGTTGATAGTTTGCCATGTAAACAAAGGCAAAATGCATCCAAATAAATGTTGGTTAATCCAGTTGACCTTTATCTGTGAAGCTACTGGCAAATTGTTCTTGTACTTGTCTGAAAACTCAATTTGTCCTACTTAATTTGATTGATCACTCTTGGTGAGTCTGATTAATGTGGATTTTAAGAGATGTTTTACACTCTTGGTGGCCTTGGATGACTTTTTGAATTCCTTAAAGTTGTTGATGAGGTAAAAATAAACTCAGAATTCCCGGATGCTTGCTCATCTGAAGAAGGGAGTTGATGCTTGCTGATTTTGATTATTCTCATGTTCTAAAGGGAAAATATGTCACATTTAGCACCTCTGTCCTGTCATTGTGTTATTTTTGTCTTACTTGACTATTCAAATCCCATTAAGATATGTTTTAAAGGCACAAGGTTTATGAAAGAATTAAGCTCCTTCTTGGTAAAATGCCAAGTGAATGTTGAAAGATCCAAAGTAAATCATTCAGGTCTCCCAAACCCTCCTTCCACCATCTGAACCTGTGTTCCAACCCCAAACTGCCACTTGTGACCTTGGAATATTACAATTTCTCTGATTCTGTTCTTTCTTTAGCCTGGAAACTTATCACTTTTGAACTTTTCAGTTGTGCCTCATGCCTAGATGCACATTAACTCTGCAGATAACCATCTGAACAACTCAGGAAAGAATAGTCCATTACCCAGTCCCCTGGGTTCCTGGGAGATTGCCATCTAGGATCAATCCAGAGGCTAAAAATGCAGAACTGATTCTTCTCAAGACTGTACTTTTTACTATAAAACTCTCAAGCTTTTCTTTCTTTGGAAAACTGTGGGTATTGCTGCATTGTGTTTCTGGTTTGCAAATCCTAAAATGCTTGAATAAATCTTTGTCATTTATCTCTAATCAAAGCCTCTTAAACTCCTTTTGAGCTTATTCAACAAAACATTTCTTTAATTATTATTAGTTATAAGAATGGCTAACATTTATTGGGCACTTAAGACACTGTGATCAGAACAGCACCTATATCATCTCAGTTCTCTCAATAATCTTGTAAACTAGGTTATTCCCATTCTATAGTCCAAAAAAGTGAGTCTCTGAGAAATAATATCCCCAAAGTCATGCTGCCCCCTACCATTTTTATTTCAATATTGCACACAAGGACATAAATTTCTTCCTTGTCTTTAAGTACAACTATTCAACTCTTATTTATTTCTTATTCCTTCCCTCTTATTTATTTCTTCTTCCCTCTTATTTATTTCTCCTCACCCCAAACTGAGAGTCCAAGTATTTGAGAAAAGATATTAAGATTTGTTCCTAGTCTATATGAAGTATAGAAATACAAGGGTGTATGGGAACTTACCATGGTATTTTGCAGTTCTTTTAAGGTTTTAATTTTTTCAAAATAAACAGTTTAATTTAAAAATACACAAAAAGATCAAAAGCAGGAGCTCAAACAGAAATTTCTATACCATGTCCATAACATTCACGATCACCACATGGTGAAAAGAACATGAATGTCCACTGATGGATGAATAGATAAACAGAAAGTGGTATATCCATACAATAGAATATTATCCAGCCTTTAAAAATAATTAAATTCTAACACATGTTACAACATGGATGAATTTTGAAGACATTATGCTGAGGAAAATAAACCAGAAGAGAAACACTGTATGATTCCACTGATATGAGGTAGTCAAATTTATAAAGACAGAAAGTAGAACAGTAATCAGCAGGGGCTGGAGAGGAGGGCACACTGGGATTTATTGTGTAGTGGGTACAGAGTTTCAGTTTGGACTGATGAAAACTTTTAGAGAATAGTGGCAATGGCTGCATAACAGTGTGAATGTATTTGATATGATTGAACTGTACACTACAAATGGTTAAAATGATAAATTTTATGTTATGTATTGTAATTTTTACCACAATTAACAAAAAAGAAAATAACAAAAACATATGACTTTAAAAGAACTAATTCATTCAACAAATACTTACTGAATATTTATATGTTCCATACATAGTACTAGGCACTAGACAGTTACCAGCAAGATAATTCCTTCTTTATAGAGCTAACCATTTGCTAGGGTAGATAGACATTAAATAGATAAACATGGAAGTAAAAGTATGATTCAAAAATCATACTATTAACATAGAACCTTTTTGTCACCTGCTGCATTAGATCTGAATGGCATTCTTTTTTTAAAATAAATTTTATTGATTATGCTATTATAGTTGTCCCAATTTTTTTGAATGGCATTTCTCACCATTTTGCCCATAATTATGTTACTTTCAGAGCAACAAGGGATGTCTTATTTTGTTTATTCTTCACAACAAGAGCTAGAGCAGTGGTGTCAAACTCATTTTCACCGGGGGCCACATCAGCCTCTCAGTTTCCTTCAAAGCGCCCAATGTGATTTTAGGACCGTATAAATGTAACTACTCCTTAACAGTTAAGTGAGAGCTCAGCACTGCCACTGGATAGAAACAAGGTGCTGGGCGAGATAAAACAACTTGGAGGGCTGGATTTGGCCCGCGGGCCTTGTGTTTGCCACCTGTGAGCTAGCGTGACATTCAGAAAGATAAAGTCAGATTATGTTCCTTCCTTGCTCAAAGTCTGCTGATGAGGTCTCAGCACAATGGAAATAGAACTAAAGTCCTTACACTCCTCTGCCAGGTCCCAGGGATCTGCCCAGCTACAGCCCTGATCTCATTTTCTGTCACTACCTTCCTCCTAGTCAGAGGGAGGTCCAATGTCTCCTCATCCAAGAAGGCTTCTGAGAATGAATGGTTATAGTTCCTCTGTCTCTACTCTCCTTAACTAGGAAAGCCAGGGGAGAGAAGACCATAAAACAAAGAAATGATGACTTCAGTCAAGATGATGGCATAGGCAGACATGGCTTGCCTCCTCTCACAACCACATCAAAATTACAATCAAAATATAGAACAAAAATCACTCAGAACCATCATAAATCGAGTTGAATGGAAGTCTGACAACTATGGAATTAAAGAAACCATATCCATCCAGACTGGTAGGAGGAGCAAAGATGTGGAATGGGCTGGTTCCACATCTACATGAGGTGGATAAAAATTCAGGAGGGATATTTGGGGGTAAGGAGCCCCAGTCCCACACCAGGCCCCCCATCCAGGGTTCCAGTGCCAGGAAGATAAGACCACAGAACTTCTGGCTGCATAAACCAGCAGGGATTGAGTCCGTGGAAGAAACTTCTGGAGCCCCAAGCAGTTCTTCTTAAAGAATCCACACATAGACTCACCTACTCTAACTCACCTCCTCTGAGCTCCAGCACCCTGATAGCAGTTCGAAAAGCACCAGTGGCATACAGAGAGAAACTGACGTGTCTGGCATCAAGGTGAGCAGAGGCCATTGTCCCTTTTCTGAACCCTCCCCCACAGAGCAGGCTAGCTGGTGCCATATTTGACACTCCATCAACCTGGCTAACACTGTGTGCCCAGCTCTGGAGATCCCCTGAGACTCTTTACCACTCAACTTATGGGCTCACCCAACCCTCTTTTCCATATGAATGGCTGGTCTTAGCTTGGGCTTCATAACTTCTAAATCCTCTCAAACAAGAAACAGCTGGCCTCAGTGAGCCCCAGGCCTGGCACTAGCCAGCCTAGATTCACAGCTTGGCTTCACCTGGGAATTTCTAAGCCTAGCAGAAGTAGCAGCCATCTCAGATTGCTTTATAGGTCAGGCAAGGTGGCCCCAGGCTGACTTTGACCTGCACTACCTGGGAAACCCTAGAGCCTGCGCTCCCAGTGGGCAGCAACAGAGCACATCACAGCACCAGTACCCTATCCCTGCACAGCTGATCCTCCATGGAGGGGAGAGGGTGGTGGTCAGTGGTCACAACCAGTCCTTGCAGCTGACTGGACTGGGTAATTCCCTCCCATTTTTCTGCCAAGAGCAACCAAGGCTCAACTACAAGAGGAGGGCATACTCAGCCCATATGAAGGGCACATCTTGGGTGATAGGAGAGGCTGTGCCACTGGACCCTACAGGACACCTACTATGTTAGGCCATGCTACCAAGACACGGAGTCAAAGCAGCTCTACCTAATATACAGAAACAAACACAGGGAGGCTGACAAAACAAGGAGACAAAGAAACATGGCCCAAATGAAAGAACAGATCAAAATTCCAGAAAAAGAGCTAAACAAAATGGAGGTAAGCAATCTATCAGATGCAGAGTTCAAAACACTGGTTATAAGCATGCTCAAGGAACTTAGTGAGGACCTCAGAAGGGTAAAAAGAAATCCAATCAGGAATGAAGGATACACTAATTGAAATAAAGAACAATTTACAGGCAAGTGGGAAGATGGCGGAGAGGTAGGTAAGAGTGGAGCTCAGTTCTCCCTGTCCCCTGCTAGAACACCTACCCGATCTTCTGAGGAACAGAGTGAACAGGCAACAGAAACCCAGCTTATGTGAAGTTTGGAGGCCAAAAACTGTAGAGGACATTGAAAAACGGTGAGGAAATTGTGTTAGGATGCTAAGATCCCTGGGATCTGCTCAGGGACCTAGGCTGCAATAGACCCCTGCCTGGCACATGCCACAGGATACGTACAGGAGAGTTAGATCACCAGCTCCCTCCTCTACCAACGCAGGGAGAGCAGCCTGGCACCAGGAGGGCCTTGGATGTTTGAAGTTGCTGGGGGCAATAGAGATGAAGTGGGAGACATACAGAGGTGGTGTGCACCTGCTGGGACTGTGGATGCTGGCTAGAAATTGGGGAGCTGGGCGATACCTGGAGAAGGGAGAAGAGTTGGGCCATGTTGGACCCTGACCTGGATAGTGTCCAGTCTGGTTAGAAAGTTGGGTTATGTGAAAAGCCAGGCATTTGTTAAGAACAGCAGGCTTAGACAAGAGGCTTTTACTCAAAAAAAAAAAAAAAAAAAAAAAAAGGCTCACAACTGCTTTGTAAGGAACTCTTGAGCAGCGCCTGCTTGCCCTGAGGGTGGTTTGAGCTGCGCCCAGTGCTTGTTTCAGGCAGCTTGCTGGGCAGCTGATTTGCCCCGCTTGTCCCCCTCGCCTGTGCCTGACTCGTGCTACTCGCTCAGAGGCTGACTGGTGCTGCTTTTCCGGCGGTGAGCTCTGGCCATGGTGGGCTGGAATAGAGCAAGGAGGAGGTGTATCATACGGACCTCAGGCAACTGGTGGATTTAAGGAACAGGCCTGGCACAGATGGACAGTGGGGACCTGGCATCTCATGGAGGACCTGGGCTGGAGGCTGGGCAACTGTGAATATTGTGGCCCAGACCTGGCTCCATCTTCTCAATACCACAGGAAGGGAGAAAAGTGAAGCCCATCCCCCCTCTTCCTGTGGCATCCAGGAAGACCAGCAGAACTCACTCTGCTAGTTTAAAGTCAGTAGGAGGCTTTTTAAAATTTTTCTTCTCCTCCCCTTCCCCCACCTTTGTTTTTTCTCAAGAGAGACAATAAGACCTGGAGCTGTGACAGGTCCACAGACAGATCCAAAGAAGGAGCACAAGGTTAACCCTAACAACTGAGAAACAGACAGATTTCACTTTGCTGTCCTATAGAACTTGTGTTTTATTGTTTATTTGTATTATTATTTTTACTTTTATTTTATTAATATATTTTTATTTCTCTTCTTGCTTAGTTTTCTTCATTTTATGTTTGTTTAATTGCATTATTTCACTGGTTTTCCTTCATTTCTCTTTCATAGTGTATTTTAATTTTCCTTTTTTCACTTCACTTGTGTTCCAATAACACACTACTCTTGGTCGTGTGCTTTCTATTCTTGTTATTCAAATCACATATTTCTTATCATATTATTGTTGTTCCAGTACTATTGTAAATAACTGTTATTCCATTTAATTGTAAATACTACACAGCACCCCTCCCTGATCTGAGCCCATTTCACTGTCTTCCTGAGTTTTATTACTTTGTGGTTAACTCGGTTCCCTCACACACTATGTTTACTTTCTATCCTTTACTCTCACTATATCTCATTATATAAACTTGAAAAAAGTCTCTATTTTCTGGATTCAGCTCACAATCCTCCTCCCCTCTAACAAGAGTCTTATCTCTTTCTCACCTTTTATAAAAGTGGCTAGTTGGGTGAAATATCATGGTTAATGCTATACATATCTAAAGGATCTCCTATCTCTTCTCTACTTATTGTACTTTAAATCCCATAGAATACTATCCTGCTGTCCTAATCCATTATGCCTTCCCCCTGCCACTGATCACATCCAAGATTAGGTGGGAGCTGTGAACACCAGTGTATCTGCTGGAGGAGAGAACCCACCAACAAAGGAGCCACCAAGAGGTAAAAACCCAAGTACAACAAGAGAGTCCACGCAAACAGAAGAAAGGGCAACCCTAGAGCATCCAGACAAGGACATCAAAGAGACCACACCACAGAATCCCATAGAATTACTACCATAGCAGTTCACCCTACAAAGACAGCTAGCAAAGCGAAACATCAGGAAGCACAGAAACAAACAAAAAGAGTGACCTAAAATGGGGAGACAGAAAAAGAAACTGAAATCAGAAGGAATGGAAGACTCCCCACTAAAAGAGCTAAATGAAATGGAGGTAAGTAAACTATCAGACATAGAATTCAAAAGAATGGTTATAAGGATGTGCGAGGAGCTTACAGACAACTACAAGGATCTGAGTGAGAACTACAAGGATATGAAAAAGGGAATAGAAACCATAAACAAAAACCAGGAAGAAATGAACAATAAAATTTCAGAAATAAAAAACACAGTAGAAGGAATTACAAGCAGGCTGAATGAAACAGAGGACCGAATTAATGAGCTGGAAGACAAGGTGGAAAGAAACACCCAGGTAGAATAGCTGCACGAAAAAAGACTAAAAAATATGAAGATAGCTTAAGGGAACTGCAAGATAACATGAAATTCAACAACATTTGAATCATAGGAATACCGGAAGGAGAAGAAAAGGAATATGGAATAGAAACCTTGTTTGAAAAAATGATGACAGAAAATTTTCTGAACCTGGAGAGGGAAAAAAGCATGCAAGTTCAGGAAGCACAGAGAGTCTCAATCAAGATGATCCCAAAGAGGTCACCTCCAAGACATATCATAATTAAAATGCCAAGTTTTAAAGACAAAGAGAGAATCTTAAAAGCAGCAAGGAAGAAACAAGAAGTAACATACAAATGGACTCCAATAAGGCTAGCAGCTGATTTCTCAACAGAAACACTCCAGTCCAGGAGAGAATGGCAAGAGATAGTCCAAGTAATGAAAAACAAAGGCCTGCAGCCAAGATTACTCTACCCAGCAAGGCTCTCAATTAAAATGGAAGGTGAAATAAGGATTTTCTCAGACAAAAGAAGGCTGAAAGAATACATCTCCACCAAACCAGCCCTACAAGATTTACTAAAGGGACTACTATACGAAGAGAAAGGAAAGGAGTGAAAGACAGAGGAACACAGGTACCGAGGGGGAAAAATGAACAAATACCTATCAACAATAACCTTAAATGTTAATGGATTAAATGCTCCAATCAAAAGACATAGAATTGCTGAATGGATAAGAAAACATGACCCACACATATGTTGCCTACAAGAGACCCACCTCAGAACAAAAGACCTACACAGACTGAAAGTGAAGGGCTGGAAACAAATATTCCAAGCAAATGGATAGGAAAGAAAAGCCGGGGTAGCAATACTCATATCAGACAAAATAGACTTCAAAAAAAGAGCCATTAAAAGAGACCTAGAAGGTCACCTCATAATACTGAAGGGAAGAATTCATCAGGAAAACATTAACATTATAAACATATACATCCAACATAGGAGCACCCAAATATATAAGGAAAATCTTCGAGGACTTTGAGAAAAATATAGACAGCAACACTATTATAGTAGGTGATTTTAACACCCCACCATCAAAAATGGATAGATCTTCCAAAGAAAGTATCAACAAACATATTGTGGCATTAAACAATGCCCTAGATCAAATGGACTTAACTGATATATATAGAACCTTTCATTCCAAAGAAGCAAAATACACATTCTTTTCAAATGTACATGGAACATTTTCAAAGATAGACCACATGATAGGACACAAAGCAAGCCTCAACAAATTCAAGAAAATTCAAATCATATCAAGCATTTTCTCTGACCACAGGGACTGAAACTAGAAACCAACCTCAAGGAAAAAAAAACGCAAATACTCAAACTCATGGAGATTGAATAGCATGCTAGTAAACAATGAATGGGTCAAGCATGAGATTGACGAAGAAATCAAAAAGTTTCTGGAAACAAATGAAAACAAACTCACAACAACCCAAAACTTATGGGACACAGTGAAAACAGTCCCAAGAGGGAAGTTCCTAGCAATACAGGCCTACCTAAAAAAGATAGAAACACTTCCAATAAACAACCTAACCCTACACCTACAAGAACTGTAGGAAAACAACAAAGACATCCCAGAGCAAGTAGAAGGAAGGAAATAACCAAGATCAGAGCAGAATTAAATGACAGAGACTAAAAGCACAATTCTAAGGATTAGTAAATCTAGGAGCTGAGTCTTTGAAAAGATAAACAAAATTGACAAGACTTTAAGCAGACTCATCAAGAAAGAAAAGAGTGAGGATCCAAATAAGCACAATCAGAAATGAAAGAGGGGAGATTAAAACTGATACAACAGAAATACAAAGGACTGTAAGAAATTACTAAGAAGGACTATATGCCAAAGAAATTGGAAAACCTAGGTGAAAAGGACAAATTTCTAGAAAAATATAATCTTCCAACACTGAATGAAGAAGAAACAGAAAGCTTGAACAAACCAATAACAGATGATGAAATTGATGCAGTAATCAAAAAGCTTCCGATACACAAAAGCCCTGGACCAGATGGTTTCACAGGAGAATTTTACAAAGCATTTAAGGAAGAGATAACCCCTATTCTTCAAAGATTATTCCAAAAAATTCAAGGAGATGGAAGACTCCCAAACTCTTTTTATGAAGTCAGCATCATCCTAATCCCAAAACCAGGTAAAGACATAAAGAAAGAAAACTTCAGCCCAATATCTCTGATGAACATAGATGCTAAAATCCTCAACAAAATATTGGCAAACTGCATCCAGCAATACATTAAAAAGATTATACACCATGATCAATTTGGATTCATCCCAGGGATACAAGGATGGTACAATATTCACAAATCAATAAACGTAATACATCACAAAAACAAAATGAAAGATAAAAATCACATGATCATATCCATAGATGCAGAAAAAGCATTTGATAAGGTACAACACCCATTTGTGATAAAATCACTACGCAAAGTGGGAATAGAGGGAGCATTCTTCAACATAGTAAAGGGCATGTATGAAAGACCTACAGCCAACATCATACTCAATGGACAAAAACAGAGCTTTCCCACTAATATCAGGAACAAGATGAGGATGTCCGCTTTCACCACTCCTAATCAACATAGTATTGGAAGTCTTAGCCACAGCAATCAGACAAGAAAAAGAAATAAAAGGCATCCAAATTGGAAAGGAGGAAGCAAAACTGTCATTGTTTGCAGATGACATGATAGTGCACATAGAATATCATATAGACTCCACCAAAAAACTACTTGACCTAATAAGTGAGTTTGTCAAAACAGCAGGGTTCAAAGTCAAAATTCATAAATCAAAGGCATTTTTGTACATCAAAAATGAAATATCAGAAACAGAAATCAGGGGAAAAATGCCATTTGATATAGCAACAAGAAAAATAAAGTACCTAGGAATAAACCTAACCAAGGAGGTAAAAGACCTGTACTCAGAAAACTATACAACATTGAAGAAAGAAATTAAGGAAGACACAAACAAATGAAAGCATGTATTGTGCTAATGGATTGGAAGAATTAACATCATCAAAATGTCCATACTACTCAAATCAATATATAGATTCAATGCAATCCCTATCTAAGTGGACAGTGGAAGCAAGGGAGGGAGTTGGGATTGGCTGGGGTGGGGGTAGCAATGGGGGGTAATGCAGACAACTGTAGTTGAACAACAATAAAGTAATTTAAAAAATAAAAAGTGAAAAAATATAAAAAATAAAGCACCAATGACATATTTCACAGATATACAACAAACATTTCAAAAATTTATATGGAACCTTAAATGGCCCTAAATATTGCAGTGATTTGGAGAAAGAAGAACAAAGTAGGAGAGAATCACAGTACCTGACATCAATCTGTATTCCAAGGCCATTGTAATCAAAACAACCTGGTACTGGCATAAGAACAGATATAGATCAATGGAACAGAATAGAGAGCCCAGAAATAAACCCAAGTCTCTATGGTCAATTAATATTTGACAAGTGGGGAAGAAACATAGAATGGAGCAAAAATAGCCTCGTCAACAAATGGTGTTGGGAGATCTGGACAGGTACATGCAAAAAAAATGAAACTTGATCACTAACTCACACCATACACAAAAATAAATTCAAGGTGGGTAAAAGACTTAAATATGTCATGACACCATAAAAGCCCTAGAGGAAAACATTGGCAGGAAAATCTCAGACATTCCATGTAGCAACATCTTCACTGATATGTCCCCTAAAGCAAGGGACATAAAGGAAAGAAAAAAAACAAATGGGATCTCACAAATTAAAAAGCTTCTGCATAGCCAAAGAAAACAGCATTAAAATGAAAAGAGAACCAATTATATGGGAAAATACATTTGCGAATGCTACATCAGACAAGGGTTTGATCTTCAAAATATATAAAGAACTCACATGACTCCACTCCAGGAAGACACAAAACCCAATTAAAAAATGGGCAAAAGACTTGAACAGACACTCCTCCAAGGAGGACATACAGAGGGCCCAGAGACATATGAGAAGATGCTCAGCATCATTAGCTATAAGAGAGATGCAAATTAAAACCACAATGAGATACCACTTCACATCAGTCAGAGTGGCCATCATAAACATAGCAACAAATGAGTGTTGGAGAGGATGTGGAGAAAAAGGAACCCTAGAGCACTGTTGGTGGGAATGCAGACTGGTAGAGCCACTGTGGAGAACAGGAAGGAATTTCCTCAGGAAACTAAAAATGGAACTGCCTTTTGACCCAGCAATTCCACTGCTGGGATTATATCCCAAGAGCCCTGAAACACAATCCAAAAGAACCTATACACCCCAATGTTCATAGTAGTACAATTTACAATAGCCAAGTGCCAGAAGCAACCTACATGCCCATCAGGAAATGAATGGATGAAAAAAACATGGTATATTTACACAATAGAATACTATGAAGCAGAAAGAAAGAAAGAGCTCCTACCCTTTGTGACAGCATGGATGGAACTGGAGAGCATTATGCTAAGTGAAATAAGCCAGGCAGTGAAAGACAAATACCATATGATCTCACCTTTAAGTGGAACCTAATCAACAAAACAAACAAGCAAGCAAAATATAACCAGAGACATTGAAATTAAGAACAAACAGACATAACCAGAGGGGAAATGGGAGGAGATAATGGGGGGGGGGGAAAGGGTGGAGGGTTTTCAGGAACAACTATAAACTACACAGGACAAAACCAAGGTGGGTTGGAATCATAGGAGGGAGGAGGGATGTTTGGGTTGGGGTGAGAGGTGGGGGGAAAATGGAGACAACTGTACTTGAACAACAATAAAATAAAATAAAATGAAAAGAAAGAGAATAAAATAAAATAAAATGAAAAAAAAGAGAGAAATTTACAGGGAAACGACAGTAGAATAGATGAAGCTGAGAATAAAATCAATGACTTAGAACATAAGAAGCAAAAAACAACCAATCAGAACAAGTAGAAAAAATAATCCAAAACCACGAGGATAGTATAAGCATCCTCTGGGACAAGTTCAAAACATCCAATATTTGCATCATAGGGGTGCCAGAAGGAGAAGACAAAGAGCAAGAAATTGGTAATTGTTTGAATCCATAATGAAAAAAGACTTCCTTAGTTTGGTGAAGTAAATAGATATACAAGTCCAGGAAGCACAGAGAATCCCAAACAAGATAGGAGTAAAGAGGCCCATTCCAAGACACATAATAATTAAAATGCCAAAGGTTAAAGATAAAGAGAGGAGCTTAAATGCAGCAAGAGAAAAAGAGTTAGTTAACTACAGGGGAGTACCTACAAGACTGTCAGCTGATTTTTTCAAAAGAAACTTTGCAGGCTAGAAGGGATTGGCAAGAGATATTCAAATTCATGAAAGGCAGGGACCTACAGCCATGATTGCTCTACCCAGGAAAGATATCATTTAGAATTAAAGGGTAGATAAAGAACTTCCCAGGCAGAAAACAAACAAACAAACAAACACACAACCAAAAAACCTAATGGAGTTCATCACCACCAAACCATTATTATATGAAATGTTAAAGGGAGTTCTTTAAGAAAAAGAAGATCAAAACTATGAACAATAAAATGTCAATAAATACATATCTATCAACAATTGAATCTAAAAATCAAGGTAAGCAAATAAGAAAAACAGAATCAGAATCATAGATATGAAGAGCATTTTGATGTGTGCCAGATGGGAGTTGGGGGAAGAATGGGTGAAGAGGTGAGGGGATTAAGAAATACAAATAAGTAGTTACAAAATAGCCATGGGGATGTAAAGTACAGTATAGGAAATGGAGTAGCCAAAGAACTTATACACATGACCCATGGACATGAACAATGGTGGGGGGATTGCCTGAGGGAGTGGAGGTTGCTGGGTGGAGGGGAGTGAGGGGGTAAAATTGGGACAACTGTAATAGCATAATTAATAAAATATAATTAAAAAATAAAAAAGCAAAGAAATGATAAGTCAAATGTAGTAAATATGCATATTGGTGCTGCTGATGGTGTTCACCACAGAAAGATAAGGGAGGGTCCTTATTAGCCACACAAGGCCCTGTGCTTAGCAGGTCTAATTCTCTGCAGTTACCATCCTGAAATTCTTTTTTTTTTTTTAAGTTTTTAAATAATTCTTTTAAAACATTTCTTTAAAAGGTTTTATTTATTTTTACAGAGGGGAAGGTAGGGTGACAGAGAGGGAAAGAAACATCAATATGTGGTTTCCTCTCACATACCCCCTACTGGGGACCTGGCCTGTAACCCAGGCATGTGCTCTAGAATGGGAATCCAACCAGGGACCCTTTCGTTCTCAGGCTGGCACTCAATCCTCTAAACCACACCAGCCAGGGCACCATCTTGAAATTGTTAATAAGGTTTGAAAAAAGAGTCCCTCATTTTCATTTTGCATTATAGCTGGTGTTATGTAGCCAGCCCTGGTTCTTATTCTTGGTGTGGTATGCTTACAACAGGCTACACCTGGTTGGTTGAGTTTGCTGATGATAAACAAAGTGGGATGAATGGAATTATGGAAAGGGTCATTGTCTACTGTGTAATCACTGGAGTATAAAGTGGAGATATTGTATCACTGAAATAGACCTGCCTACATCACTCTGAGGCCATGTTTGTACATCTGGGCCAGGGTTTGTCCTAATGAACAATGAAGGTTTGGGGGAGTTACACTGACAACTTTGGGGTATGAGTTTGTTATGGATTGAATGTATGTGTGCTGCTGGTGGAAATGGGGTCCTCTCAGAGTTGCAAGCAAAGCATATTGAGAGATCCATGCATGGAAGGGTGAGATGTAGTGGAAAGATTTATTGGAATAGAAATAGAAGGCTGCATCCATCTCCGCCCATCCTGTTGTGGAAAAGTCCAGTCTTGTCTTCATTAAGCCCAGAAAAAGACCCAATGTCCAAAAATGCTATGCCACGTTAAAGCTTAGTTCAGTTCAGCCTCTGTCCCTGTCTAGTTAGTATAGTCTGTTCCCAGCAGCGTTTCAGCTGGTGCTGCATTACGGTACCTAGGCTTGCACTTAGAGCCTATGCTTGGAGTCCTCATGGCTGCTGACCAAGGTGGCTGCTAGGCCCACACGGCAGCTATGGAAAGAAAATGCATGAAGAAACGGGGCAAGCACATGTTATAGTGCAAGTGCATGTTACCAAGTGAGCGAGAGAGAGCTTTGTTAAGCTTGAATTATGTTATCTCTAGCTTGGGAAGCACCAGGCACTCTTTCAAACCAACAAATCAACTTTCCAGTCCTTTTTGGGTCGAGGTTGGGCACTCCCCTAACCCGGTGGCCCCCAACATTTTTGGCACCAGGAGCCAGCTTCATGGAAGACAATTAATTCCTCGGTTGGCAGGAGGGGGCTGGAGAGTAGGGGGATGACGGGACAGGAGGTGGAGCTCAGCTCAGAGGGTAATGAAGCTTCACTGGCTATTCCTCCGCTCACCTCCTGCTGTACGGCGGGTACCTAACAGACGATGGACTAGTACCAGTCCGGGTCCGGGGGCATGGAAACCCCTGCCCTAACCAATCCATTTCCTAGATTGTTCCTACACAGACAGGCCTTTATGGTCACCATCTTGGCTCCTACTGTGCATGCCTCATAGTAGGACCTCCCCCTGCAGCATCTTGGCTTCTATTGCACATGTGCTTGCTTTCTCCTGCACCATCTCAGCTTCTACTGGACATGTGCCTAGCAGAATCATTTCTCCTTTATTCCTCCCCCAGCCCCAACTTGGAATTGGACCACTTGTACCCTGGGAAGACTGGAAAGACAGTCCTTCCTCCCTACATGGGGGAGGGAGGGGCAATGCTGCAATTCCCTGGGGAGCCCATGAATGCTGCAACTTCCTAGTGAAGCAGACTTCAGTGTCCAGTTCAGCTCCGTAGTTTATTATGCTTAATACTGATTCTCTTTGTTCCTTTCCTTTATTAATATCTAGCTGCCTATGCTAACATGTGAATCCCTGACTCATATGTTGAAGACCTAACCCCCCAGTGTGGCTGTACACACACACATACAAAGAAGAGGTCATGTGAGCATATAATGAGATGGGGACTGCCTACAAGCTATGAGAAGAGGCCTCAACATGAAACCTACATTTCTGGCACCTTGATCTTGGACTTCCTAGCTTCTAGAAATGTGAGAAAGTGTGTTGTTTTTAAATTATCCAGACTGTGGTATTTTGTCATGGCACCTGGAGCTGATGACAACCTCTGAATCTTGTGGGACTGATTTGATAATCCTATCCTTATGTAATCTCACCTCCCCTTAACTGCATTATATAAACTAGCCCTTTCATTCCCAGTTACTCTTCATCTCCCTAACCTGCTTTGCTTTTCTTCATACCATTTATCACTCTCTGATATCATATTCATTTACTAGGGCTGCTATAGCAAAGTATCACAAACTGGGTGGTGTAAACAACAGAAATTTATTCTCCCACCATGGTGGAGGTCAGACGTCTGAAATCAATGTGTCAGCAGGGCAATGTTCCCTCCGAAGGCTCTAAGGGAGGAGCCTACCTTACCTCTTCTAGCTACTGGTGGTTGCGAGCAATCCTTGATCTTCCCTGGCTTATAGACACATCAGTCCAGTTTCTGCCTCTTTTCATATGGCCTTCTCCCTTGTGTATCTGTGTCCAAATTTCCTTTCACTTATAAGGATACCAATCATTGAGTTTAGGGCCCACCCTAATCCAGATGACCTTGAAGGGAACCAAAGTTTTGCCGCCCTGAAGTTGCCTTTTTGGGATATTGATTTTTAAGCTGTTTGTTAAGAAACAATAGACCCAGAAAGAACGTTTGATCCTCCCTCTTTCTTGACCAAGAGATTCAAACAGAAAACTGCTTCAGGAAGATGTTAGAATGTTGTCTCGCCTGCTAGATACCCCCCTGGGTCCCATTGTTTCTGAGTTGCTTAGCAAAAATGTTCTTGCTACGTATGCTGTGCTCTTCCTCAACTACCTATAAATTGTCCATTCTCATTTCTGAAATCTAATACCCCATTCCTTCCTTTTCTCCTTTGTCCAAAGTTTCTTATACATATGCCCAATGTTGCTTCATTGTTTTTGGAATTTTCATGCTTGTGTGAATTCCTCATGTACATATATTAAAATTTGATTTTCTCCTGTTAATCTGTCTCTGTTAATTTGATTATTAGCCCAGCCAGAAGAACTTAGAAGATGGGAGAAAAAAAGTATATATATGTATATATATATATATATATATATATATATATATATACACACACACACACACACACACACACACACACACACACACGTGTGTGTGTATTAGCCCCTACAACCTAATTTTAACTTGATTATATAAACAAAGATGTTATTTCCATATAAGGTCACATTCACAGATATTGGGTGTTAGGACTTGAACATAACTTTTGAGCAGACATAGTTCTACTTGTTGCCAATATGAGTTTGTTTTGTTTTTATTTTACTTTCCCTACTGCTTCTCACTAGGATATATAAGCTTCCACAGAGGCAGGCCTTGTTCTCTTCTTTCCCTGCTTCTAATCTAGCCCCAATGCCATGGGAAGTGCTCGCTACACAAAACAGTTGTTCAAAAAGAGCTTGTTGAATTAATAAATGAACTTTACATTCTGATGCAACTATTCAGATGAAAGTTCTGGCATTGACACATACCTGGCTGCACTCTCACTTTGTCAGTTTGGGATGAGTGCCCTCGAAAACAGCAGTGACCTTGTAAAAACCCTGGAAGAAATGGTCCACCTAGGGATTCTTGAAAATTTTCAACCAAAACAAGAAATAGCTGTTGCAGTTGATGCATTATTAGTCTTTCAAGAACAAGCAATAGTCTCAGAGATTTTGTGTTTCTTTTTTTTTAATATATTTATTGATTATGCTATTACAGTTGTCCCATTCCCCCCCCCCCAACTCCACTCCATCCTGCCCACCCCCTCCCTCCCACATTCCCCCCCTATAGTTCATGTCCATGGGTCATACTTATAAGTTCTTTGGCTTCTACATTTCCTACACTATCCTTACCCTCCCCCTGTCTATTTTCTACCTACCATTTATGCTACTTATTCTCTGTACCTTTCCCCCCTCTCCCCCTCCCACTCCCCTATTGACAACCCTCCATGTGATCTCCATTTCTGTGGTTCTGTTTCTGTTCTAGCTGTTTGCTTAGTTTTCATTTGTTTTTGTTTTAGGTGTGGTCGTTAATAACTGTGAGTTTGCTGTCATTTTTACTGTTCCTATTTTTGATCTTCTTTTTCTTAGGTAACTCCCTTCAACATCATATAATAAGGGCTTGGTGATGATGAACTTCTTTAACTTGACCTTATCTGAGAAGCACTTTATCTTCCCTTCCATTCCGAATGATAGCTTTGCTGGATACAGTAATCTTGGATGTAGGTCCTTGCGTTTAATCTTGGGTAATGTAATTATGATGTGTCTTGGTGTCTTTTTCCTTGGATCAAACTTGTTTGGGACTCTCTGGGCTTCCTGAATATACATGTCTATTTCCTTTGCCAGACTGCGGAAGTTCTCCTTCATTATTTTTTCAAATATGTTTTCAATTTCTTTCTCTTCCTTTTCTCCTTCTTTCACCCCTATGTTTTGGGTGTTGGAATGTTTAAAGTTGTGCCTGAAGTTCCTAAGCCTCTCCTCATTTTTTAAAATTCTTGTTTCTTCATTCTGTTCTGGTTGAATGTTTCTTTCTTCCTTTTGCTCCAGATCATTGACTTGAGTCTCAGTTTCCTTCCCTTCACTGTTTGTTCCCTGTAGATTTTTCTTTAAAATATATAGCTTTCACTTTTTCCTCTATTTTGCGACCATACTCAACCATTTCTGTGAGCATCCTGAATACCAGTATTTTGAACTCTGCATCTAATAGGTTGGCTATCTCTTCATCAATTAGTTCTATTTTTGGAGTGTTGATCCGTTCTTTCATTTGGGCTATATTTCATTGTCTTGGCACTCCTGTTAACATTGTAAGGGGAGGAGCCTTAGGTATTTGCCAGGATGGGCCAACCCACGTCACTGTGTTGTGGCATTGTATGTGGAAGAGGGCTCTGAGAGGGAACAATGCCACTTGTTGAATTCTCAGCCAGCTTTCAATCACTTCCTCTGCAACCTGTTACCCACAAGCAAATTGGGCCCTTCTGGTGCTGATTCCAGTGTGGATGGGTTTGTGTACATTATAGGACCCTATGGGACTCTACTGTGAACTATCCTGTGAGGCTGGGAATTTCTCCCACTGCTGCAACTCCCACAGATTTTTATAGCCAGAGGTTTTGAGGCTCTCTTTTCCCATGTTGAAACCCTGGGTTGTGCAATCTTTCTTGCTTCCCAGTTATTGTTCCTGGTTTATCTGCATACAAATGTGGAACTGCCTTCTCTTCCAGCCACTGCCTTGCAGTCCCAGTCCTCCAGCCACCTCCTCACTGGCTTGGTCCTCCAGCTGCCACAGTCCTCCAACTGCTACCTTGCTGTGCATCCTCTCTGCCCCAGCTGCCCATCTCCACCCCTCCGGCCAGTCTGGATGAATGTTTCTTCTTTAACTCCTTGGTTGTTGGACTTCCATACAGTTTGATTTTCTGGCAGTTCTGGTTATTTTTTGTTTTTAAATTTGTTGTTCTTCTTTTGGTTGTGTGAGTAAACAAAATATATCTACATATGCCTCCATCTTGACCAGCAGTGTTAATTAATTTTTTAATCCTCACCCAAGGACGTTTTTTCATCACTTTTAGAGACAGAGGAAGGGAGAGAGAGAAACAATGATGCAAGAGAGAAGCATCGTTTGGTTGCCCCCATAGGTACTTGAACTGGGGATCAGTGCCCAGACCAGGGATTGTATGCAGTTAGACTGAGGATCAAACCCGCAACCTAGGTATGTGCCCTGACCAGAAATGAAACCTGCCACCTTTCGGTTATGGGACTATGCTCTAAACCAACTGGGCCGCAGCAGCCATGGTGGTATTTAATTTGTATGTTAACTCTATGAGGTCAATACTTTATAATCCCTACTCAGTAGATGAGGAAACAAAGGCACAGAGAAGTGAAACAGAGTGCTCAGGACACCCAGCTGGGTAGTGCCAGAGCTGAGATTGGGTAGAACCCCACATTCTATTACATTAACCCTGGGGTCTTCAACCAAGGGTAATTTTGTCCCTAAGTGACAGTTGTCAAGGGCTGGAGACAGTTTTCTTGTCACTAGTTGTGATGGGGTTGTTCTTGACATCTAGTGGGTAGAGGCCAGGGATGCCACTAAATATCCTACAGTACACAGGACAGCTCCCAACAACAGAGAATTACCAGTCCAAAATGTCATTAGTACCAAGGCTGAGAAATCCAGCTTTAGCCAGTACATTATATGGGTTTCAGTTCCACTTGAGTACCTTACAGTCTAGTGGGGAGATATAGCAAGTGCACACACTAATATTGTACAAGCCAAGAGACAAGCTACAGAAAGGGTGTAAATTGCCTTTATGGACCTCATTCAGGCCTTTTTATTTCTTTATAAATTTTATTGCCACAGCCGCTTCACTGCTAACTTCACTCAGGGCCATTTCCTAGCCATGGGAAGCTGCTCCAACCAGTCCTGAACTTGATCTCTGGGGCCTCCTAGTGACTTCAGGAGAAACTCCAGCCTCCTAGAGACTTCACAAAGTCCTTCCCGGTCTCAGGCTGTCCTGCCTCAATTCTAACCCCAATTACTCTTGCCCCCACCGCTCTCCCTGCTGGCTGCCCTGTCCTTGCTGGGGCATCTGATGCAGGCTCCTCTCTGTCTGGAACCTTTTCCTACTCCTCTTTTGTTTTGCAAACTCTACTCACCCTTTAAGATGTTGTTTGAGGATCCTCTCCTTTATACTTTCTGGTTTTCCCAGACAGAGTAAATGCAGGGTTGTATTTTCAGCTCCTTGGATATAGCTCTGGGATTCATGGTCATGTTATAACTTGCTGATTTACATGTGTCCTGTCCATCTACTTGTCTGTTTGTCTGTCCCCTTTTCTACAGCTTCTAAGCCTGACTATCAAATGTGCTGGAGGGTATGTGAAAAAATACAGCTTTCATCACTGCGTTTTGACACAGTAAGTCTAGGATGAAGCTCAGGAATTTATACATTTTTACATTCTCAAGGGGTTCTGAAGTCTCCTAAAATTTGAAAACCACTTTGTTTTTATGTAGATTTTAACTCAGATGTCCCCTCCTCAGGGAGGCCTTCCCTGACCACCCTTCAGGGCCTTGCCAGTCTCTTCCATATTATTTTATTATCTTTATGCAGAGCACTTCCCATTGTTTGACATGTTTCTTATTTACTTAGATAATTACTAGAGAAACAATATAATATAGTGGTTAAGAGCATAGATTCTATGGCCCAGGTTAGGATTTTGGTCCACATGGTATTTACTAGCTGAGTGATTTTTTCAAGTTATTCTAGTGCTCCAAGTATCCCTTTCCTCATCTATAAAATGGGGATAATAACAATACCTATAACATAAGGTTGATGTGAGGATTAAATCAGTAAGATGTGAGATCAGAAGAGTGTCTGGAAGCTGGTCAGCCCCCTGTACACATTAGGAGCTATTATTTGTTAGACTGTTTCTACCGCTAAATGTAAGCCCCACAAGGGCAGACATTTGTGACTGCTTTTGTCACTACTGAACTCTCAACCCCTAGAACAATGCCTGGTATATGGAGGAGCTCAGCCAATATTTATGGGATGGATGGATGGATGGATGGATGGGGGATGGATGAATGGATAGGTAGATGGAGAGATGGATGAATGGACTTCTGGACTTGAGTATGTGCCAAGGGGTCTGTGACTGATTCATCTCTTTATGCTGAGCACCTAGCATGGGACTGGCCCAAAGTAGGTGCTCAGCAAATATTTGTTGACTGAATTCACTATTGAGGATTGAGTAGAAGTACATTTGGGATTTTTTGGAATGCACAATGGCTGGGGATGGACCTGTAAAGAATTTTGATAGACATATTTTTGAGAAAGCTTGGGCAATCTAAATGCCCATCAGTATATGAATGGATCAAAAAACTGGTACATTTATACAATGGAATACTATGCAGCAGAAAGAAAGAATGAGCTCCTACCCTTTGCGACAGCATGGATGGAACTGGAGAGTATTATGCTAAGTGAAATAAGCCAGGCAATGAGGGACAAATACCATATGATCTCATCTATAAGTGGAACCTAATCAACAAAACAAACAAGCAAACAAAATATAACCAGAGACATTGAAATTAAGAACAAACTGACAGTAACCAAAGGAGAGGTGGAAGTGGGTAATGGGGGAAGAAAGGGGGGAGGGTTGTCAAGGAACATGTATAAAGGACACATGGACAAAGCCAAATGGGGGTATGATAAAGAGTGGGAGGTGGGGATGGCTGGGGTGGAGGGGAGTGGTGGGGGGAAAATGGAGACAACTGTACTTGAACAACAATTTAAAAAAAAAGAAAAAAGAAAAAAAGAATCTGAAAGCAGGGACATTGAGGGCATTCCAAGCAAAGGCCCATTTTGAGCGAAGGTTCAAAGGCATGGAAATGTGACATGTATTTTGTGAAAAGGGAGTGGACAGTCTAGTTTGGCTGCATCTAAGGTTCAGGGGAGCTGTCCAGGGGAACATAGTGGTTGAGTGCCAGACTCTCAGATTGGTCAGCACTGCTTTTCAACCCTAGCTGGTGGCTGGAGGTAAGTTATCATATCTCTGAGCCTCTGTTTCCTCACCTCATAGGCTTGTCATGTGCGTTAAATATAATATAGATGATGTTCATCACATTATATTAATGCATCAAATATATGTTCAGTACCTGTTATGTACTAAGCAGATACTGTCAGGTTCCAAGGAGGTGTGCGTTCCCACCTGACACATGGTAGAACTCAGTGAGAGTTTTCTGTCATCACTGCTATTACTCTCACCATTATAACTGCGGGCTTTGAATGCCAGACTAAACGAAGCACTGGGGCATGGCTCTGTGGACTTCATAGGATTCCTGTGAGAAGGAAGGATGTGATTCACGGTGAGTGTTGGGAATGTATGAGTGCATCAGGCTGCTGTAGAATGGTTTCAGGAGAGCTGGGACTACATGTGGAACATTTCTGTGAAAAGGCTTTTGCACCAACCTGGAAGTGAGGAAAGATGGGCTTGAGCTGGCCTGAAGGCTGTGTTCATGGAGCATGGGAGAAGAGGATGATGTGGACATGCTGGATTGGAGGCATCTGGGCACTGACTGGCTACAGTGAGGCCTGAGATGAGCGAGTCTGATGAGAAGTGGCACCCAATTTCCAGCCTCAGCACTGGAAATCTTGTGCTACTGCCAGGACTAGAGGCATCTGGGAGGAGCTCTGCTCCCAAGGGCAGCTGATGAATCAGTGGTGGGACCCACTGAGTTTGGGATCCTGGGAAGTCACTTAAGAGGGAACACAGCCAATCAAGAAGAAGGTCAGGAGAGGAGAACTTGGAGAAGAATCTTTGGAAACACATTTAAGTGAGGGTGTGGGTATGAGCCAAGAGCAGTCAATACCCATAGTAGCTGGGAAATAGACCCAGTGGTCTGATAACAGGGACCTGGATGGGACATGGACAGTCTGCTTCCCAGTGGTCAGAGAAGGCTTTTGAGGAGGTGGCATTTAAGCTGACACCTGAAGGGCATGGAGGGTCTGCTGAGAGAAAGCCTATGGCTCAGCATTCTGAGCAGAGGGAACAGCTCAATGGTCCTGATGTAGGAATGAACTTGTGTGGCCCAGCATGATGTCAGAGGACTGGCAGGACAGAAAGCCATAGAGGTCTGGATTTTATGCTTAGAGCAATGGCAAGCCTCTGGAGGGGTTTTAGTGAGCAATAGCTGAGGCCTAATTTATGTTTTAAGATTGTTCTGGCTGCTGTGCAGAAAATGGATTAGGGTAGGGGAAACAATGGAAACATACAGTGCTAAACAATTTATAGGTATTCATGAAAATTCCACAATTGATTCCCATTTTTTGGAAGTGGTAACTGAGGCCCAGAGAGGGTAAGCAAGCTGCCCAAAGATACACAGGTAGCAAGTTGGCAGAGCTGGGATATGATTCTAGGTAATGTTGATGCTGCCTCCTACCATAGGAAGCATACTGTCTCCTTAGAGCCTGCCTTGCTCTTCATATCTCAGCAATGTTCAGCTCAGTGTAGAAGCTCAATAAATGTGTTGAGTAGAAAGGTGTAGGAGTAAGTGAATATGAACAGGAAGGGAAGAGCAATCAGGAACATGCTGGGTCAGAGAAGTTGAAGGAGAGAGGAATTAGAATAAGGTGGCAGTGGTGTGGTGGTCATCAAAACTGAATTTTCCCAGGAGACACACTGGACCCTGGAAAAGATGCTGGAGAGCAGAAGTCATTATGACCCTGGCTCAGGCAGGCTTGGGTGACATAGGGAGGAAGCCAGATTGCAGTGGATTAAGGAGTGAGGGGGTGGTGAGACTTGCTCTCCTGATTCAGCTGTGCAACCGGGACTCTCCACCCACAAGTTCGGGCTTGACATGCGGCAGGAACGCGTGCACCCACACGTGCCACATGCATGCAGGTGGGTGGAGGAGGTGGCGGGGGAGAACCGAGGCCGGGGCAGGCATCAGGAGTGCACAGCCTGAAACAGAACAGAGAGCTGTGTGGGCTGTCTCAGGACCACGTGTGCCCACATCCATGCTGGCCTGTGTGGTGGGAATGGAAGGTGCTCCCTCCGGTGCTGGGATGCTTCTCTTTGGAGATGCAGTGAGAAAGAGGGAGGGAAGGGAGAGAGAAAATGGTTAGTACCGCTAAGAAGCCAGCCCCATAGGGTATCCCATGGGGTTGTTAGTAGAGTAGTAATACAAAATAGCTTACATTTATTGGGTGTCTATGGTGTGCAATGCACTGAGCAAAGTATGCTTAATCTTCCTGATAATCTTATCCTTAAGAGGAACATATTAATTGTATCACCTTCATGTTGTAGATGGGGAAACTGAGGTCTAAATTAGGTCATTTAAATTGAAACTTGGGATTAGCAGACTCAAAGCTCATGCCCAAGGCTGCTAACCTCTTTTTGGTACTGCTGCCTTTGCCCACACTTTCTCAATAAAGTGTAACCAACCTCCTATAGATTCAGGCTCAGTACCTTCCCAGTGACTTTGGGTTCTTCTCTTTCATTCATTCATTCAATGCCAGATGTTTATTGAATACCTTCTGTGTGCCAGGTGATATGCTAGTTGCTGGGAACTCAGTCATGAACTAGACTAAGTGTGTGATCTAATGGAACTTAGATCCAGTAGAGGGAGTGGACAACAAGTGAGTAAATTCACTAGATAATTTTGCATCATAATAGGTGTTACAAAGAAAATAACACAAGGTAATGGGAGAGAGAGAGCATGTTGGCTACGGGCCTTCATGTTCAGCAGATAGCGATGGTTATCATGATGTTCTGTCTTCTTCCCCAAGCAGAGGGGCCAAAAACCTCATCCAAGAGGTGTTGGACCCTGGGGAATCCAATCAAAAGGTGGAGGCCTAGTGTGGGTAGTTTTTTCAGAAAAAACTACCTGCCCTCCCACTGGTTATATTATCATTAGCATGAAGAAACAGAGGCTCAGAGAGGTTACGTAATCTGCGTGAATGCACAGAGCTAATAAATGATGAGGCCAGGATTTGAACCTGGACAGTTGGATTCTGGAATCTGTAACCTCCACCAGTAGACTGTTAGAGAGAACAGAATCTTCTGGTTAAAATGCAAAAATCAACCCTGGGAAAAAATAATGCTTGGGGCTATTCATAGCTGTTGCATGAATTTCAGAGTACAAAGTACCCTCCTTAGTAGTCATTTAGGGGTATGGAACCTGAAGATCAAAGAAGAGATGTCCCTACCCAAGGTTGCATGACTAGGCAACTGGGGGAGCTGGGTTAGGAGCCTGAGGACAGATGTCTCTAGAGGGTATGTCACTGTCTCCAGCAGGAGGCTCACTTCAGATGGCACTTATCAGCTGATCACCCTGGCTCTGTCAGCCATGCTGGCTGTACATAGCAGACAGTCTTTACAGGCATGGACTTTTCTATGCCCTTTTTTTCAGGCAAAACTCATTCCAGAAATTGAGTAACTTTGTATCTGGGGACACGTTTCACGGAGCCCTGGGCAGCTGGGATGGCTCTTGCTGGGTGACAATGACTCATTTTTATCTCCCCGTGACTTTTGAACCTGTGCCCGCTACAGATAACCTTGCAGGAGGCTGCAGCTGCCCTGGAAGGTAGCTGCTCCTTGATGCTCTTCCTCTCTCTGCCTGTAGCAAATGTGGCATCCAGTCTTCCTATCCTGTGCCTCCCTCAACCTCTCTTCTACCCACCTCTCCTCTGGTGTCTGCGGTCTGCCTCCTTAGGGAAGGAAACTTGCCACCATTTGGGCCCAGAATGAGTAATTGGTACTTAGAAGGAAAATAAAGATGCCAAACCTGTCAGCACATTTTTCTGAGTTTCGCCCATGTTCTTTCTGACCCTGATTTCATGTGGCTCAGAGTGTTCCAACTTGCTTTCTCAGGCTTCATTTTCCACTCTTCCCTGGGTTGAAAATGGCTGGGAGCAGGAGAGAACCAAAGTGGGCCCCTTGGCTTTGAGGCTCCAGATGATGAAGCTAAGCAGACAGAAGAAAAGGTGACTACCACAGATGGCAATGGCATAACCCAGATATTGGTAGGCAGCCTTGATTTCAGTCTCCTCTGGACACCTCATTTGTCAGAGCCAAATTTGTTGGGCTCTTGTTCTGACAGTGCAGTCATCATCTGTGTTCACATATTAACATCTGTTAGAACATCTCTTTGTTATATGTAATAACATCTCTTTCATTTAACAAACAAGTATTGAGCACTCCAATTCATTGCTAAAGATGCTACAGTGAGGATGTCACACAGGGTGCCAGCCATCACGGAGTTTATGGTGTGGGATTTACAGTCAGTTGGCAGGGGAGATAATCCTTAAATGATAATAACAATCATTACTGAATTACTACACTTGTGACAAGTGCAATGCAAAAGAATCGGGGTATAGAAAACAGGGGATCTGACCCTGGTTGGGGGGTCTTCAGAGAGTGTGCCTTCACCCCAACTCACCGCCCAGCTGTGGACTGCTCTGGGCAGCTCTCTGACCCTGCTTGTTTTCCACATGCAGCAGAGGCAAATGGAGACAAGCCCACAGAGTGAGGGCAGCTGGGGTGACGACCAGTCATCCCTGCTCCACAGCAGCTCCGTGTTGTAGGTTAGCCTGATAAGTGAGCACATTTTCCCTGTGCAAGGTCTTGTAACTATTCAGATGTCCCTGGTCCTCAAAGTAGAATGTGAGATGGAGTCTGTTCTAGTTACAGGCGGATGGCACTGGAGCTATGTGCATCTCTCTCTCTCACTCTCTCTCTTTTCTATCCATCCACCCACTCATCCACCCATCCATGCATTGATCCATTTATTTTATCTTTCTATCTCCCCCCTCCACCTGCTTTAAGAGAAATTGAACCTGACTGCTGGTAGAATATAGGTTAGGGTCATTCAAACTTGGCACTCTTGACATCTTGGGCCAGATAGTTCTTTCCCACCTAGGGGGCTGTCTTGTGTATTGTGTAATGTTGAATAGCATTCCTGGCCTCCACCCACTAGATGCCAGTAACATCCTGTCTCCTCTCCCAGCTTTGATAACCAAAAAATGTATCCAGATGTTGCCAAATGTCCACTGGGAGGTATAATTGCCCCAGGTTGATAACCCCTGTTATAGGCCATTAACTCCCCCTGCCCCCACTGCCATCCCAGACCATCAGTCTCACACTTGACTTTTCCCAGTGAGGTGACCAGAAGGGACCCAGCTGTCATTCCCTTCTTGTGCATATGAAGACACTGAAGCTCCAAATGGGTGTCATCTTCCACTGGGCTGGGGACAGAGCCATGCCTGCTCTCTGGGGCTGAGCCGACTGCTGGGTTGGCCTGACTCATCTGCACATGCTGCCTTCTGTCCTGGACCACATTTCTGGGGAATGTCCCCTGGGATTTATGCACCTCTGACACTTTCCCAGCTGTTCTTCTCCCAGTCCTGTGCCCCTCTCCCAGCTACCTGCCTTCTCCAGAGAGTTTGTCATTTCTCCTGCCTTCCAGGCAACTTTCTTTTCTTTCTTTTTTTTTTGTTCAGTTACAATTGTCTGCATTTTCTCCCCATCCCTTGTCCCCCCCCCCCCCCCCCCCCGACAACTTTCTTCACAAACCAATATGGCTCTGGAGGATTTCTCCAACTTTGAAGGGAGTTTGTGTGACCACATGGAGTTTTCAATAGAAAAATAATTGTGGTATTACAGAGTCATAGAGCATAATGAGGCTTAGGGGAGAAACCCACATTTCGTGTATGTGAGGCCTCATCTAGCCCTTAGCTCTGTTCTTTCTGGGTACTTTAGATAATGTTCAGATTCCTTCCCTTCCCCTCTTACTGATATTTCTGCCTCTTTGAACACACAATTATTTATTAAACACGATTACTACCTGTCAGCCTCTGCTCTAAGTATAACAGGTCCTCAAATAACATCTCTTTCAAAGTTGTTTCCTTACAACATTGATGAGATTTCTAGAGACTTAACTTTTATTTATATCATTAGTCTATGGGAAAATTTGTTTTGTTATACTCGTATGCTGTTTTACTTAAGGTCAGAGAACCTACTGATGGTATTAAGTGAGGATTTACTGTACTGAGACTCAGAGGTATCTTTGCATTCACGATGCTTAAAGTCTACTGGATATCTACCTATTTCATTTTCTTGATTCCAAAGTGCTCTTTATAATAAGATGCACTCCTTATTTAAAAGTAGCCTTTGGGTGATAAAAGGAAAGGAGGAAGTGAAGGAAGGAATAAAGAAAGGAAGATAGTCAATATTAAATGTACCCACATGAAGTAAGAAGTTTCAGAAACATGAAAATATGACAGACTCTGATTTGGGAGGACCTGAAAAAACATGCCTATAGCTGCAGAAATACAACATATTTAGTAATAATATCCTAAAGGTCCACTAGATGAAGCTTTATGAAAGTAGGTGCATTAGTTTGCTAGGGCTGCTGTAACAAAGTACAGCAAACTGGGTGGCTTAAAACAACATAAATGTGTTGTCTCACATGCATTTCTGGAGGCTGGAAGTCTGAGACCAAGGTGTCTGCAGGGCCTTGCTCCCTTTGAAACCTATAGGGCACCCTTCCTTGCCTCTTCCTAGCTTCTGGTGGTGGATGGCAATCTTTGACATTCCTTGGTTTGTGGTTGAATAAATCCAGTCTCTGCCTCTGTCATCACATGGTGTTCTCCCTGTGTGTGTCTGTGTCTAAATTATCTTCTTCTTATCAGGATATCAGTCAGATTGGATTAGGGTCCAGTTCTATTCTAGCAAGACTTCACATTAACTAATTGTGTCTGCAAAGTCCCTATTTCCAAATAAGGTCACCTTCAGAGGTATTGGAGGTTAGGACTATACCATATCATTTTTTGGGTAACACAGTACAATTCCCAAAGCAGTTGGTATCTATTGTACTCTCTGTTCCTATTTCTGTTTGCGGTGGTATCTCTCCATTTCTGTCTCCCCTTTCATATTGCTTCTTCCTTTACATCTTCCCTTGTGTGAATGTAATACTGACCTGAAATATCTTTTTATTTGGTATTTTTGTGAAGTGAGGTTTTATCTTAAACTAAGCAGACCATTATAATACTTTCTTATTGGTGCTATAACGAATTAAGACAAACTTAGTCCAAAATGAGTCTTATGGTGGCTAAAATCAAGGTGTCAGCAGGGCTGTGTTCCTTCTGGAAGTTCCAGGGAGAATCTGTCTCCTTGTCTTTCCAGTTTCTAGAAGTTTCCTACATCCCTTGCCTCATGACTTCTTCCTCCATCTTCAAAGTGCATCACTCTGGCTTCCCCTTCCATCATCTAACCTTCCCGCCTTTATAAGGACACTGGCTCCACCTGGGTAATCCAGACTAACCTTCCCATCTCAACTTAACCTTCCCATCTTTACTTAACTGTTTGTTGAATCCCTGTGCCATGTAAGGTGACAGACTTGCAGTTTCTAGGGATTAGGATGTGAACATCTTTTGGGGGGCATATTGTGTCACATGGGTGTGCCCTTCTGTCTTTGTCTAAGACTTGCTCTTGTAGAGACTATCAGGATAAACTCTTCCTCATCAAGAATGCTAGCCTGGACCACCGGAGAGGTTCCTCCAATTGCAACACAGATCCAGCTTTGCTGTTATTGCTCATTGAAACCTGTCTTCCTTGCTAGACTTTAAGCTCCATGAGGGCAGGCCTGTTTCTAGCACCTAGTGCAGTGACTGACACATAGCAAACCCTCACCACATAGTCATCAAATATGAGACTGATGAGTTCTGATTTCAGCTGACTGTGTCACCAAGAGCAAGTTTTTAAAAAAGATTATTTACTTATTTTTAGAGAGAGGGAAAGGGAGGGAGAAAGAGATGGAGAGAAACATTAATGAGTTGCCTCTTACACACCCACAACCAGGGATTTGACCCACAACCCAGGCATGTGCCCTGACTGGGAATTGAACCAGTGACATTTCAGTTTGCAGGACAATGCCCAGGCCACTGAGCCACACCAGTCATGACATCAGGAGCAAATTTTATTCAACCTCTGGGAATTCTGTTGCCTCATGTAGAAAAGTCGTTGGTAGAGATATGTTTTACATTCATCACAGGTATTTTTAGATTTTTATCTATCTATCTATCTATCTATCTATCTATCTATCTATCTATCTACCTACCTACCTACCTATCCATTTATCCATCCATTTATCATTGAGAGACACAGGTGTACAAATTATTTGAGAAGCAGCTTCAGAAGAAAAGACTTGAGAAGTCAGAAAACCTTGGCTCTGAATCATGATTCTGCTGTTTTATTGTGTGACCTTGGGGTAGTTACTTAGCCTATCCAAGTCTTACTTTACTCATCTGTAAAAATGGGGATGCTGCTAGTACCAGCAAAGTTAAATAGAACTGTGTATGTAAGCACCAGGACAGAGTGACAGCTTTAAAAATGACAGCAACAAGTATTGTTGTTATTGGCAACTTTTGACATGATAAAATCCCTTACAAATACTTTTCTCTTTCAGAGACCTGTTATTAGGCAAAGCAATGTGGTTTACTTCCTATTACCCAAAACTCCATCTCTTCATCAGTTCCCTATTCCTCAGCACTTGTTCTGTTCCGGAAACTTGGCAGGTAGTATGTGCAGTTATTTTCGGAGGAATGAGTGGGTAAATCAGCAGCATTTCCCCCAGAGTGTCTGTGCCAGGGAGTATGAGTTTATGGTGCATCTGCTTTGTGTATAAAAACCTTGTCCTGCCCCAGCACCACCCCCCTCTTCAGAGGCAGACCAGGCAAGGACCCAGGCTACTTTGTTCACGACCCTTCCCTGCCAGGGGAGCGCTTGCTGACCAGTCCACCTGATCTTGTGGAAGGGAGATGGTAAGACTGGCTTTGTTTCCAGGATGCTGGATGGACAGAGGAAAGAGGTCACTATTGGAGGGTCAGAGCAGAGTTCAGAGGGCTCTTCCCCACCCTGCATCCCAGCCTGAGATGATGAGAATAAAAATGGTCATGGATAATGGTAACGGGATGATGACATCGACTTCCCACTGTCTCAGCAGGAAACACTCAAGTGGGATCACCTTAACCCACCACATGTGGGCGGGGTGGTGGTGGTGTCTTCCTGGCTGCCCTGTTAGTTGCCCATAGGTTTCCTTGGGCCTTAGGTTGTCAAAGGGTGGGGAGGTGTATGTTCTAGTAGTGTCTACACATGGCAGGAATGAGGACCTTGACCACAGGGCAGATGTCTGTCTGTCCTAGAAGATCAACTGAAGAGGGGTGGTTAGAAGGTGAGCCCCTGGTCTGGTAGAGGTCTTGGTCATCATAGGGATCTCTCTCAGTACTGTCTGGTGGCTCCTCACCTGGCATTTCCTGGGCATTAGTCCCACAGTCCTAGTTAGGGCATCGGGTGTCAGATCTCTTCCCTCTAGCCTCTCTAGCCTCTCCTTCCTGCCCTGCCCTTTCACCTTTCACACCCCAATCCTGCCTGCCATCTTGTCCTGCATAATAGCTTTATGTAGATCAAGGCGATCATCTATGACCATTCACGATGGAGCCCTTCTAATATTAGCCACAGAAAGTTCATTCCTCCTTCCTTAAGGGCAGGGAGGGCTTGATCTTCACAAAACCGAAATGATCTAAATTCTATTTTTTGTATGCCAGAGCTGAGTTTTCATAATTAAACAAACAAAAAGGCTGAATCATTACCTTAACTTATATTGTAGTCTATTTCTTAATTTTGCAGGAAAGGAAAACCAAGGTCAGTAGGAATAACTTGCCTAAGTGGCCATGTGGTTACTAAACAGCCAAGTCAGGATTTGAAAGCTGGCAGTCTGGTGCCAACGACAGTTGGTTTAACTACTGTGCTTTCCTGCCTTTTTTGTGGCCTTGTGCAAATTAACCTCTCTGAGCTTCTGTTTGCCCTATTCATCCATGGAGATAACACCAGTCTTGCAGGGTGTTATCTCCATAACAGCAATAGTTGTAGTAATGAGGGCAATGATGATGGTGAATGCTTACATATTGCTTCCTATTTGTCCCCTTCTAAGCATCTTTTATGTGTTGACACAATAGTGTGAATGGGTACACTGATTACAGTGTTAAAGATGATGAATGTAAAGCAGTTATAACAGTGCCTGACACACAGTGGGCTATAAACTGTGGGCGTTATTCTTATTACTGTTATTAATAGAGACATGAAGTGAAGCTGGTCTTGGGTCTGAGAGGCCTCTGAAAGCACTACCTAAATCAACCCTGGCTTCCATGTTTTGGAAGCTTTCTTAGCATATTCTCTCCATTTCGGCTGTTGCATTATCTTGTCACCTTCTAAAAGATAGGCATTCCCAGTTAGCAGAGAGAAATTATTTTTCTCTTCAAAGAATTTCACTCTTTCCCTTGGCCACCATTTCCTGCCCTGTGTTGGGGAACGGAATCTGGGGCAGGACCAAAGCATCACTGCTTCCTGCAGTAGAGAACCCTGTGCTTCTTAATGGAGGGACCAGAATGAACCATCCTCCAGAAGAGATGGACAGTCCTAGTGGTCCAGCTGCCTTCTCTGGGTCCCACAGCCAGGAGAATGTGAGCAACACGCCTCTTTCTCTCAGAGCTGCTGTGGTCTCCCGAAGCGCAGGCCCCCTTCTGCCGGGTAAAATCTGGCACTGGGGAGGCATCATCCCACTGGTATCTGAGTGCCAGCTGGCGCACTAGGACCAGCCACAAAACCGAGTTCTTGTTTCCTTAGGATCAGGTGGGAGGGAACCTGGGTCTCTGAGGCGACGGGAATAATAATCAGTAACAGCAGCAGCTACCAGTTAATGAGTATCAGACTAATTGTCAGGCACTTTACCTTCATTTCAGATTTAACTCTTATGACCACCCCAAGAGGTGGGCATCTTACCCCCATTTTACAGATGGGAAAATAAAAGCTGAGATGGCTTCACATATGGTGTGCTCAAGACCACAAGGCTGTCTAGTAGCCATGCAAGGACTCCAATGCAGGTCTAATTGATGACAAACTGAGTTTCTAAATGGTTAAACTCCCTGGGTTTAAAGGGTGTGGTGTCCCCCGATATGTGCAAACACTAAGATCATGAGCTCTGCATCAGCCTCCTGGGTTTGAGTCAGGTATTTCCCAATTCCTGGCTGTGTGACCATCAGCAATTTGCATAACTGAGCCTTAGTTTTTTCATTTGGAGAATGGGGGCAATGATGGATAACAGTGCCTTGTTCATAAATGGTTACGATGAGGATTAAATGAGATAATACTTACAATGCTTGGAACATAACTGGGTTTCTCAACCTTGACACCATTGACATTTGGGGCTGGATCACTCCTCATTGTGAGGAGCTATTCTGTGCACTGTGGAATGGTGAGCAGCATCCTGGTCTTTACCCAGTAGATGCTAGTAGCTTCCCCACTCCAGCTGTGATAATCGAGAATGTCTCCAGACATTGACAAATGCCCACTGTAGGGGGAGAAATTGATCCCCTCACTTGAGAATCACTGGCACTTAGCAAGTTCCCAATGCATAGTAGGCATTTTATGATTATCGTTTTGACTGGAGCTTAAGCTGCCTCAAAACTGTTCTGGTGGGGAAGTCCTTTTAGGAAGTCCTTAACCTCTTCCATAGCTAGGAGGGTACCTCTTGAGTAAATTTGGAGTTGCTCCCTGGCTGGGCCTAAGAGAAAACCATTCCGGACAAATTGCTGTGCCTTCTTGGCCATAATAAGCAGGTTTTTCCCAGGTCCTTTTGGGGGATTATTTAAAATTGTCTGGTTCTTCTGTAGCACCATGATAATGCATAGGGACTTCCTTTCAAGTAGTTTGGGTCTCCTATCATTTGACTATTTTAGGCAGCAGTAACTGGGCACCTATTGTATGCTACACTCTTGCACTATAAAGAGGAAGAGGTGACACTTAGTAGGCCCTTAAAGTGTGACAGCATTGTTCTAAGATTCCTATAGGTGTCATCACAATTCATCCTCAAAACCCTCCTATTATCACCCCCATTTTACAGATGAAGAAAACGAGCCTCTTTTCTTTGATTATACAGCCAGCAAGTGGTGGGACAGTGGTTCATGCCCACGTGGGTCTGGCTCTAGGGCCACTTTAATCATCTACTCTGTCCTGAGGGAGCTCACAGCCTGGAAGGGAAGCCACTCAATGGAACAAAGGTGCAAGGATAAAGGAAACCCAGGATATTGTTGATGGAAACATTTGAATCAGGGTGGTCAGGAAAAGCCAAAATTAGGCTGAAACTCAGTCTCAAAGACCAGATAATGAGTGAGACAAAAGCATTCTAGCTGCAGGGACAGAATGTCCAAAAGTCCCCAAGTCCAGAGACACAACACAATACAACATATGAGTAGTAAACTACAAATGTGCTGGAGCCGAGGGTGTGAGGCAAGGAGTGTTGGGGGATGAGACCTGAGAGATGGTCCAGGGACAGAGGGTGCCAGGCAGAGGAGCTAGAATGTCAAGAAACTCATTATTTCCTGAAAAATATCCAGATGAACTGGGTTGGCAGGAACCGGTTGGAGCAAGAGAACAGCAGGTACATGTTGGTTAAATTGAAAGAACAGAAAAAAAAACCCCCAAACAGTGCCTTTAGAAATGTTGACTGTAAGTCTTAGCACAGACAGAACTGTACTGAGTGCCAAGAGTCCAGGCTTGAGTTATCTGGGTCACTGGATTAGGGTCACTGGATCACACAACTCCAGGGGGTGCCCTCCACATCATAGTCTGTGTCAATGGTGTTGTCTGGAGCAGCACTGTCCACTGCTGTGCTTTTTGTAAAGATGGAACTGTTCTATGTCTGCACCATTGTATAGTCATCCATTGTGGTAGTCACTAGCCATATGTGTCCTTGGACACTTGTGTTACTGAGGAAATGAATTTTTAATTGTATCTAATTTTCGTTAATTAAAATTTAACTTTCAGTAGTGGCTACTGTTCGAACAGCACAGCCCTGGCCATTTGCACTGCCCAATCTGTGTGGCTATAAATTATGGCTTTGACTTATGTGTTTCTTGGGCAAACCACTTGCCCTTCATAACACTTTTATTGTGTGTGTATGTGTGTGAGAGAGAGAGATCAGGCACATTATAGTGGAACATGCAATGGAACAAGTTAACTAGCATCTCAAAAGTAATTAATGGTTTGAATGATGTATAAACACCAAAACAAAACAGACAACAAGCCAAACAACAAACAAACTCAAATTACCAGAAAACAATGGACTTGGCATGCTTGACACCCACAGAACAAAAATATTGGCTGGGTGGTGTTGGTAGAGGTGGAGGAGGTGGAGGAATCTGTCTCTAGCCACATAGGATGACCTGCTAAGTCATGGTCTCCAACTCATACCACATACAAGCATCTATCAGGTAAGGTGGTGACCATTTGTAAATGGAATTAATGGCTTCAATTCTTCACTTTCTTTAACTTGTGCCTTTGTGGTTCTTCCCATTAAAGAGGAAGGATTGTCCCTTGATTTGGGGTTTCATCATATGATTCAGTTTAGCCAATGGAATGGCAATGTGTGATGCCACCATTTGCTTGCAAAGTGCTTGCCTGTGGGAGCTTGCCACCTTGCACCTCTCTCTCCACCATGAGAAGAACTTGCATGGGCTCTTGCCCACTGGTCCCAGGGAGAGGAGGAGAAGCAAGTAGAATTGAGCCACTGCAGCTACCCACCCGAGCTCTGGCTAGGTCATCCAAACCCAGCTAAGCCCCAAAGCTAGGTCATCCCATCATGTAGCTAAGAGATGTGTGAGTGAGCTCAGCCTGGATCAGTCAACTGGCAGGCATATGAGTTAAATGAATGGCTTCTGTCAAATGTCACTCAGATTTGTAGTTGTTATGTGGCAGAGGTTAACTGATATGTAGATGTGAATGATGTAATTTGAAATGCCCCCATTTTTCCTAAGTATTTGAAATTATAGTATTTAGGGGCTTATATCACCATCTTCTTCACCCTTTGACTCTGTTTTATCTTAATAACATTTACAAGTTATTTTTTTTATTTTTAAAAGCAATATACACTCATCTTAGGACATGTTATGAGAAATTAAAAAAAAATTAATGATATATGTAATATCAATCCCCAGAGATAACCACTGTTAGCATTTTGTTGTATATTCTTTGAAGTACATACGAGATAGATACATACCTGTACATTCATACACATACAACACACATATGGACACAACCCTATACTTGGGATCATATTATATAGAGATCTGTAATCAGCATCATTTTATTTAGTTCAACATTTACATATATCAGCAGTTCTCCACATCCTTAAATTTTCTTCAGGAACATGATTCTTAGCAGCTGCATATTAATATTCTATGGTATGGCTGTATCATATTTTATTTAAACATTCCTCACTTTTGGACATTTCAATATTTTGTAATTTTTCACTACTACAAATGATGTTGCAGCATTCATCTTTGTACATAAATCTCAGTGTGCCTTGTTCCCTTAGGCTATGTTCTTGAAAGTGAAATTCCTTGGTGAAAGGGTCCAGACAATTTTAATAAGGTATTGCCAAATCATCCCCCCAGAAATGGCAATTTATTGCCCCAGCAACAGAATAGGAGAAGGGTTGGTATTTTACAAGGAAACATGGGAAATTTCAAAGCAGACAGATTGGGATTAGGATCTCTGAGTTTGTGGTTTACACAGGACCATCAGCTTGGAATCATGTGGGACTTCATTAAATGTGACATTGAGGAATCCCAACAGTCCTGACCTGCATGATCACCTCTGGCAATATGATTTCTGGCTGAGCTTGTATAGTATTGTTTAGAAAAGATAAACACACCCTCTGATATTTTAAAGTGCAGAGGGCGAGCCCAATAGATATTTTCTTTGCTGACAGCACCTGCCTCTGTTTAACATCCCTACCACCTAAGGGCAAACTCCAGATCCATCACTTTGTAACTTTGAGACTTTGCCAATGTACTCATTCTACAAAGCTCAGATTTCCTCATCAGAAGAATGAGGCAAAACTGTGATTTAAACTGACAAATCATCTAGCAAAGAGCTTGACACTTAGAAAATACTCTACAAATATAATTGTATCTTTTTGTTTCTAAAGAGGAACCTGGACTGATGGTGAAGTGGGAAATGGTCACAAATTCAGAGTCACTTCCAAATTGCTTCTCTGACTCTTGTATATCCATCTCAGGTGAAATTTCCATAGGTTTGTGTCAAAGTGAAAAATAATGTGTAGGCAATTATTAATAGAAATGCATCTAGCTCTAAAGGCTTGTCCTTTATTGTGAGATAATGTACTTTTGATTTATTTGTTTTTTAGACCTTAAGATCCTTTCTTAAATGAAATGTGGAATTTTGCTCTGGTAATGTCCAAGTTAGTGCCAGTTGAACTGACTTCCCCACAGATAGCAAATATAAACTCTAGAAAAAATATAAAGACCCCTAACTCCCTTTAGGGCAGAGGATGGTGGCTAAAACTTCAGTAGAAAACCTGTCCTCTTTCTTGCTTGAAGGGCATAAGGACAGCGTTATGGACAAGTGCACTCACTGAAAACAGAAGCAGAGATGGGGGCCTCGATTTTATGGATAAATTCTGTCTAAATCTCTAGTGGACCTCTGAAGCATGCTTGCATGGGGCAAACCCTAATCAGGTAAGGCTAAAAGAGATGAACTGAGAACTGAGCTGCCCAACTGGTAGATTTTGCAGTTTGAGTCCCCTAAAGTTAATTGTCTCCTAAAACAAATTTAAAAATCAACACTCATTGGGGGAAATAAAATAGAATCCAGAGCC
This sequence comes from Desmodus rotundus, assembly GCF_022682495.2. Taxonomy (NCBI): domain Eukaryota; kingdom Metazoa; phylum Chordata; class Mammalia; order Chiroptera; family Phyllostomidae; genus Desmodus; species Desmodus rotundus. The sequence continues at coordinate 106,472,632 of NC_071387.1, read as the reverse complement.
TTTGAAACATAACATTTAAAATATCTAGGGTACAATCCAAAATTATTCAATGCAAAGAAATAAAAAAATGTGATCCATTCTCAAAAGAGAAGACCATTCATGGAGGTTGAGTCCACGATGACCCAGAGGTGGAATTAGTAGACAAGGATTTTTAAAGTAGCTATTGCAACCATGCTCAGTGACATAAAGGAAAATCTGTTTGTGATAAATAAAAGGATAAGAAATCTCAGTCCCAAATAGAAACAATATGAGAAACAAATGGAGATTCTAGATCTAAAACATACAAGTCTGGAATAAAGCATTCATAGCAAGAGGTTAACAGCAGAATAGAGACAACTGACAACAGCCCTGAGAAAAGCTCAGAGGAAAGAGTCAGTGAATTTGAAAGTAGATCAATAGTATTTTTGAAATATTAGTTGATATACCATCCCCCTATTTTTCTTTCTTGCTCCATGTCCCTTCCAACCCAATTGAAACAGATGGCTGGGCTATTTTCTAGGAGGAGGAATAAAAGGTATATGGGACAGTATAAAAGGAAGTCTGCAAATGCTGACTTTAGTGCTCAAACATTTAAGCCCATGGAGAATTGAGAGGATATAGAATAATTCCCAAATGATCAGCATAGAGTTTAACAGTGGGCCTTCTCCCTAGGGTGAGGGGAGGAGAGAGAAGAGGGGAGTTGTGCCGAAATCATGATGTATTCTGGAGAGAGATCAAGGTAAAGGGAGCTGTGGAGGGTTTTGCGCTATCAATTAAATGCCCCAATCCAGAAGTGACACATATCACTCTGCCCACAACTCATGTAGAACTAGGCATGTGGTCTCACTCAACCACAGAGGGTCCATCCTGCCCTATCCCACCATGAGCTGAAAACATCTGGCAAAGCAATGCTGATGATTGCCACAGTAGGACCCCAGTCTTCTCCCACTGGGATCACTACAAGTGCTCTCACGGGATCTCCCTGCCCCAGAGTCTCCTGACCTTCAAGCATTCCCCATCCAGTTATCTTTCTGCAAAACAGACTGACTACTTTTCAGAAAGCCATCATCTTGAGGGAAAACTAGATGATCCAAAGTGACACAGGTTGACCTAAGCTTGTTTGATCTCTTCTAAGATGAGAGTACTGCCTGGTCTCACTGGTCCAGACCCATAATGACTTGCAGTTCCTTAGGGTACCAGTTGTTCATTCTTTCTATATCTTTTGTTTTCTCAGCACGTGAGAAAGTTCTTGCCTTCTGCAGCCACAAAGATTCTTCCCTTATCTCAGGAGACATTGGAAAAGCAAAACAATTCTTTCCTTTGTCACTCAAAGGTGCAGATGCAGACAATAATTGTAGAGACCTGTCTGGGTGGCAGGGAAAACCAGGGTGATGGAAAATTCCACCCAAGCTTCACATCTCTCTGCTTTTCTTACAACATCTCAAGTCTTTTCCATGTGCACATTATTCTCTTGACACACCGAACAATGTGTGACTTCTCCAATGCACCAAGACTTACTAACTTTGAATATGCTCTTAACTCTGTTGGGAACATCCTTCTCCTCTGTCTTCCCTGTGAGCGCCCACTGATTTATTCACCAACAAAGATTGATTGAGCACATGCTGTGTGCTAGTAGTGTCACTGGACAGGAGCTGACCCAGAGCAGGTCTGCCTCAGGACAACCTGTAGTTTGTGGGTTCTAGACTTTGTGGAGGAGAGATTTCACAACACAAATCAGGGTGATTTTGAGAGTGTGCTTATTAAAGCTGGGGACAGTGAAAGAAAGGAAGAAATTAGGGTAAAAGAAGCAACAGGGGAGAGCCTAGGCCGTGTTCTGCTTTGGCTCCCTAGAAACATTATAGGAAGAAGTGAGCTGAGGCAGGGCTGCTGTTAGCTCACTGGCAAGTCAAAGAAAATGGGGGCCTTGGAGACAGGACCAGGGGTTGCCCCTGCTCCCCTGGTGGCAAGTCTCATGGGAACCCTTAGCATTTAGGAGAAAGTAAAAAGTTCGTGCCCCAGAAGGGGCATGGGTGTGCTCTAGGGTGAGCCCAAGCTGGTATCTTTTGCCTTGAGAGTTTTATCTTCCTTCTGTGAGTGAGAATCTTAGGGGACGGTTTCAGCAGAATATTCATCAGCTTTTTAGGTCTGTTTTTAATATGCTGATGCATGAAAATAAGTGTATAGGGGAGTTTGGGATTATTCTTCAGCCTGCTTTACTCTTTTACTTTTATGTTGGGTCTGTCTGGCTGTAATTGGGATTTTGTTATTTGTTCCCCTGACTTCATCCGTCCTTGGGTTTAGCTGACACAAATGGCATTAATTGGGTCTCTGTTCTCTATCTCCCCACCAGGATGATTTAAACTATTTATTTTCTGGTTAGGGAGGAGAGGCATAAACCATTTGCTCTCGGGTGTCTTTGGTTAGGGAAGATAAAGTCTTGTGATTCACTAGCTGGCTGAAAGTTCAAATTGTTTAGCCTTATTTAATTATCTTATCTCAGTTTCCCCATGCCACTTGCCTAGGAATTTTCCTGGCTTCTTACTATCCTACCTCAGGAGCACCCTAGGTGCTGAGGATACAGCATTGATGAAAACAGAGAATTCCAGACAGAGAATTCCCGGAGAGTGAGTGCTAAAAATGACAAAGAGGGTTCTTGGAGAGAGAGCAGTAGGGAGGACTTCATTTGGATGGGAGTGGGTCAAGGAACAAATGCTTGGCTGCACAAGAAGCATTGAAGCTGAAATCTGGAGTGTGGGCAGAAATCAGCCAGATGAAGAATAGAGAGGAGCTTCCCACAGGGAGGGAACAGTATCAGTGAAAGGCCCAAATCAGAAAGAGCTTCATGCTTCTGAGGAACAATTAGAGCATTCTGAACAAAACAAAGACCAGTGTGTCAAGGCTCAGCTCAAATATCCTTTCTTGTGGGGTGCTTTCTCTGACCCCTCTGTGCTCTCACAGAACTTGGTACATCTTATATGCATTCTTTTTTTAAATTTAAATTTAATTTAGTTTAATTTTCCTTTTTATTTCAAAATTGGTTTAAATTTTATTTATTTATTTATTTATTTTAAAATTAGGTATATCTTATTGGTTATGCTATTCCAGCTGTCCCATATTTACCCTTTCCCCCCCTCTACCTAATACCCCCATTACCTTCTGCAATCCCTCCCTTAGCTCATGCCCATGGGTCGTAAATGTAAGTTCTTTGACTTCTCCACTTCCTATCTTCTTCCTGTCTATTTTGTATCTGTTAGCTATGCTTCTTACTCTTTGTACCTTTTTGCCCTTTCTTCTCCTTCCCTCCCCTGCTGATAACCCTCCATATAATCTCCATTTTTACTATTCTGTTTCTGTTCTAGTTGTTTGCTTAGTTTGTTTTTGTTTTTTAGATTCAGTTGTTGACAATTGTGAGTTTCTTGTCATTTTACAGTTTATAGTTTTGATTTTCTTCTTTTTCTTAGATAAGTCCTTTAATATGTCACATAATAAAGGCTTGGTGATGATGAACTCCTTTAGCTTTACCTTGTCTGGGAAACACTTTATCTGCCCTTCCATTCTAAATAATAACTTTGCTGGATAGAGTAATCTTGGATGTAGGTCTTGCTTTTCATCACTTTGAATACTTCTTGCCAGGCCCTTCATACCTATAAGGTTTCTTTTGAGAAATCAGCTGATAGTCTTATGGGAACTCTGTTGTACATCACTCTCTGCTTTTCTCTTGTTGCTTTTAAGATTCTCTCTTTATCTTTAACTTTTGGCATTTTAATTATGATGTCTCTTAGCGTGGCACTCTTTGGGTCCAACTTGTTTGGGACTCTGAGTTTCCGGGGCTTGTATGTCTATATCCTTTGCCAGATTGGGGAAGTTTTCTTTGCTTATTTTTTCAAATAAGTTTTCAATTTCTTGCTCTTTCTCTTCTCCTCTGGCACCCCTATTATTCAGATGTCAGCACATTTAAAATTGTCCCAGAGGTTCCTAAGCCTTTCCTCAGTTTTTTGAATTCTTGTTTCTTCTTTCTGTTCTAGGTGAATGTTTATTTCTTCCTTTGGTTCTAATCGTTGATTTGAATCCTGGCTTCCTTCTCTTCACTGTTGATTCCCCTTTTATTTTTCTTCATTGCACTTTGCATACCCTTCACTTCTTCTGGGTCACTTCTTATTTTATTTTGTGGCTGTACTCAATCATTTCTCTGAGAAACCGATGCAAGAACAACTGATCACTGGTGTTTTGAACTCTGCATCTAATAGTTGGCTATCTCTGTGTCACTTAGTTCTTTTTCTGGAGTTTTGATCTTTTCTTTCATTTGGGCCATATTCTTTGTCTCCTCAATTTGGCAGCCTCCCTGTGTTTCTGTATATTAGGTAGAGCTGTTTTGACTCCCTGTTTTGGTGCACCTGTTACATTTTAAGGAGAGGAGCCTCAGGTATTCACTAGGGCAGGGCAACCTGCTTTGATGCTTTGTGATGTTGTATGTGGGAAGGGGTCGAAAAAGAACAATGTCTCTTGCTCTACTCTCACCCCATTTTCAGTCACTTCCCCCACTGTCCGTAAGTGACTGGCACCCTTATAGCTGCTGCCCTGGTGCAGATTCCCCAAGTGGGTGTGTTTGTGTACATTCTAGGGCCCTTTGGGCCCTTTAAATGGACTCTCCTGAGAGACTGTCCATTTCTTCTGCTTCCCCAAACTCCAGTGGTTTTTACAGCCAGAGGTTATCAAGCTTTATTTTCCTGGAACTTTGGGCTGCACAGTCTGGTCTGGGGCTGGGATCTCTTACTCCCAACTTGTCCCTCCTGGTTCAGATTGGTTGCATGTGAATGTGGGACCACCCATTCTGCCACCTGTTCTGCCTTGCTATGCCACACCATGTCCTCTCGGCCTTAGCTGCCCATCTCTGCCCCTCCTACCTGCCTGGATAAATGTTTCTTCTTTAACTCCTTGGTTGTCAGACTTCCATACAGTTTTATTTTTTGGCAGTTCTGGTTGTTTTTTGTTTTTAGATTGGTTCTTATCCTTCAGATTGGTTGTGCAAGGAGGTGAAGCATGTTGACCTACACCTCCATCTTGACAGGACAGCTCTTTTATGCCTTCTTATGTCAACATCACTTGTTTATGCCATCCAAATACAGGTTGGGGCTTCCCTGTCCCTCAGAAGCTTATTTGTCACTCACAAAGTGCTTACTGAGCATCTACTATGTGTAGATTCTGTAGATACATTGGTGTATAAGAAAAGGTCCCTGCTACATAAGGCTTATGTTTTGGGTACAAAGAGCCAATCAACAAGTGAACATATGAACCCATAGTGCAAGTTCAGATGATTGTAAGTGTTCTGAAGAAACTGATATAGAATTAAGAAGTATAAATTGAGGTTGGAGGAGGAGGTGTTAAAATGTGTAGAATGGTAAAGAATGACTGAAATGAGCAGGTGACAATTGAGCAGAGAACTGAATGATGAGAAGCACCCAGACCGAGAAGTTCTAGGGGTTGAGAGAACGTTCTAGGCAAAGCAAGCAGCCAATGCAAAAGCCCTGGGGTAGTAACAAGATGGTTCTGTTCAAGGGACAGAAAGGGGGCTCTTACAGAGTCATGAAGTCCTGGATTAGAACTTTGGATTTTGTTCTAAATGTAACAGAAAGCCATCAGTTATTTAAACAAATGTGTGACATGACCTGGACTCAGAGACTTTATAAACCTAAATGTCAAGACCTAGTTGCATTTCAGGAACTCACTCTGGCTGCTGGTAGAGAATTGATGGTGTGGGAGGGGGCAGACATAAAAGTAGGAGACCATGTAGAAGGCTACTGCAGTCTTCCTGGTGGGCACTGGTGGCAGTTTGCAAACCCACTTCCAATGTCCCTAATCCCATAGCCTGAGATGGTCCAAAGTCTTTTCCATGGTTTTACAAGGGCTCAATTCCTTGTGGTTTCTTCCATTTCCAGCTCCTGTGTGGGCATGCTGGCTTGCTAACTTGTTGAAGATGAGAGGCATCATGCCCCACCACACTGCTCCTGGCCTCTCCCCCACACCTGACACTCTCCTTCATTTTCTGGTCTGGGGAGCAAACAGTCTTCTTGGGGTCTCATGCAGAGCAATTTCATCCTCTTCACTTGAAGTCAAGGCATCAGCAGCACTCATGCCTATAGGAAAGCAATTTTGCCCCCAGTGAATTTATTAACACATCCCTCCAAACAAATATAGCGCTTTCCCCAAAAGGAATCCTAGTGTATCAAGCATTTTCTAGTTTGTGGCATGCCTTTCCAGTTAGCCAGAGAGCTCTTTGAGAGTAGGGGCTGTGTATGAATAATGTTTGTGTCCTAGCTCAACTTCTCCCAGAGTCAGACCCTGGGATGATGGTTCATATACGTGTGATTTACTAGAAAAGTGCTTCTGGGAGAAATTGACAGCAAAGGAGTAGGAAAAGTAGAGCAAGGAAGAGGATGTAGCCAAACAAGGGGGAGATTTCTGACCAAGTCCAACTGTAACCTGATCCCATGGGGAGTTCTGGAGGGTAAATGATATCTTAGTGTCTGTCCCACCTCCAGTTAAGGGGCAGCTGGGTTTGTACACTCCTGCCCCCTTGAGCCATTGGAGGTAGTCAATTTACAGGCATTTCTACAGATGGATGGGGTTTCTGTAGCTCAAAGACAGTCCTGTGAAAAAGGTAACAGGAGTGAGCTGGGCATATAAAGGCCAAGTGGTAAGCACAGAAAGCTGGTCAAAGGGGTTGGGAAGAGCACGGATGGTGTCCCCTACACTACCTAGCTTCATTTTCCAGAACAGCTGATGCAAGACAGGTGCTCAGTGGTGTTTGCTGAGTGAATAAGTGAATTAGTGTCCAGGATTTCAGACTGATGTGGATTGCAGTGGGTAGTAGGTGACTAGAAATGTGAAAAACTCTCAGTGAAGAAGAGTCTTCTGAGCTTTAGGGACGGGGTGTGGACAGGCAGGGCCTGGACTCCCAGGGACAATGGCAGGTGAGCTCTCAGATGCCGTCATGATGATTAACCATGCCCTGTTCTCAGAGAATGTTCCAGTAGCAATGATTTTGCAGTGTTTGGACATTTATGAGTTGATTTTCCATTTAATTTTCTCATTTGGCCCTTAAGACAAGCCCTTGAAAGATTATTCCCATTCTGGAGATGAGAAAACTGAGGCTCAGAGAAGTTGACTCACTAAGTTTTGTATAGTGAAAGAGTCCTGAGCATGCTTAAGATGATTATTTAATGATGTTGCTCTTTGCCTCTGAGGTAGCAGGTGTAAGATATGGTTGCAAAGTGGTGGCCCACATGCTTAATTCTTGGATGTGTTCTGGCTAGCACAATGAATACTGTGGTCTGAGTATTTGTGTTCCCTAACCACCCCCCCCCAATTCATATGTTGGAATCCTACCCTCCAAAGGTGATGTTATTAGAGGTGTGCACTTGGGGACTTTGAGAAGCTTTTAACTGACCAGGTGGAGTCCTCATGAATGGGATTGGTGCCTTGTTAAAGAAGCTACAGAAAGATCCCTTGCCTCTTTCACCAGTGGGAACCCAGTGAGAAGTCAGTAATCTGCAACCCAAGAAGAGGGTCCTCACTAGAACCCAACTATACTGGCACCCTGTTCTTGTACTTCTAGTCTCCAGAACTGTGAGAAATAAATTTCTGTTGATTATAAGCCACCCAGTTTCTGGTATTTTGTTGTAGCAGCCTGAGCTGACTAAGATACATAGCAATATATTTTAATTTAACAAATCCATTGTTTCAACATTGAAAGATTTCACATGAAAATATGGATTTCTGGCTTTCTTGAACACCAGATCACATGGGTTCACATTCCCTCTTGGTTGGGATTGTGGAAGCTCTCCAGGTTTTAAATATTCCTCACGACTCCCCATTGCTGCACTATCCAATTATGTAGCCACTAGCCACATGTGGCTGTTGAGCACTTGAAAAGTGGCTAGTCCAAATTGGGATGTCTGCTTGAAAGTTTTAAGATACAGATGTGATTCACACTGGAATTCTATTGGACAGTGCTGGCCTATAGTTTCCTACATCAGGCCAGCTTCTTACATTCCTACCGCCTGCCTGATTGTGGAGGCACAGGAATTTGCAATCCCTGCTGAGAAGGAAGTATAACTTGGAGGGAGGGAACTAGAGTTTAAGTCCAGGCCCTGACACTTGCTATATGATCTTGGGAAAGTTACCTCCCCTCTCTGTGCCTGGTTTCCTCATTTCATGAGGGGGACTTTGGACTTAATATCAAACTTTCTGCAGCTGAAACTTCCTCTCCCACACACCTCTGAATTTACGCTTTTGTGGTGGGATGCTGCCTGCCAGCTTTGATCTGAGCTCTCCCTACTGGGGGCCCCTCCCCTTGTCCTCATTCCAGCCCTTCTGGCTGTTTCTACATCTTTGGGGAGCCCTGATTCAATCAGGGGCCTCCCTCCACACTCCTCAGGGGTTGCATCCTGGATCATTCTACTTGGCTTGTTTACAAAATGAGAAGTTGACCATGTTTCTCTTTCTTTTTTAGTTAATATCTACAATTTGCCCTCATTTAATTCACATGTATTAGCTATTAGTCTGCTCACCTTCTGCATTTATTTTCATGCACCCTGGGCTCATAAACCATTGTTCCAAGTGGTGTGTTGCCTATTTTAAGAACTTAATTTGTTTGTAATGTGCACATCAGCTGTATGATTTGTTCTTTGCTTGTAATTAACTCTTAAGCTGATGCCAAAAATGAAACTCAAGGTAAAGTTGGTAAGATTAACCATGCTGTCTGCATCCAAATCTTTCAACATCTTCCTTGGACTCAGCAAATGTGGGAGAAATATTTTTTCCTTCCACTTCCATCTGTAACCTTGCTGATTTTGGAGCCAGTGCATCCATTGGTGGGCTTGAATGTCGGAGTTGGAATCTGGCACTTTTCAGTTTCTTTACCAAGATAAACAAACTTTCCCTCCAACCCTCTTACCCTGAAACTTGAACAGGTTTCTTTCTTCCTGAGAGGGTCCCTGGACTCATGGGCACCAGTGGGCATCTAAATTCCAGGCAACTTTCCTCCTTGGCTAAGTAGATTTAGAAGTTAGGTTGTACTAGACCACAGCTTCTCGAACCCTACTGTGCATAGGAGTCCCTGGAGATCTTGCTTAACTACAGATTCTGATTTAGTAGGTCTAGGATAGGTCCTGAGAATCTGCATTTTAACAAGTTTCCAGAATGTAGTCTAGGACCATATTTTGAGAGGTGGGCACTAGACCTCATCCTTCATGAAATCTGGAATTATATCAGTCTTTTTCCTCATTGGCACATTGAAACTCTCAGACTGAACTTTGCAGACTGAGCGAGTGAATGAATGAATGAATGAATTGCACTCAGGGATATAGATTACTCTCTATTAGATCGATCTTATTGGAGTGAGATGTCTTCCTTTTTATTGCCACATTAGCAAAAAAAAAAAAAAAGTGTGATTTTGTATATTTCCCAATTCAGGAAGGGCTAAATGTCATATGCTGATTTATCTCTTCCATATATATGGTATTTCTATGTGTGCACACACATATGTTTGGCTTTTGGAAATGAATTTATAGTAACAGAAATGCTGTTCACCATGCGTCTCTTTCTAAGTATAGCCTGCCTGCCTTCATCTGAAAGGGCCTGCTTCCAGAGAGCCTTGCAAACTGAGAAATCCTTGTTCCTGTTTTTAAAATTCTTCAGAGAACTGCCTGGTTCTCCCTCTAAAGCACTGGCTCTTCCAACCTTATTCCAGGGCTCTGATGACATCAGTGGAGGAGCTTTCAGTTAAGTGCTGACTTTCTATAATCCTTCTCGTGAACATCCTGGAGCTTCTATTATTTTTCAATTACTATGGATGGATTGTTAATTTTTCACGAGGCCAAGATTATATACAATTTACATACATATAAGACAATTAAAAAAAAGATTTTATTTATTATTTATTTTTAGAAAGAGGGGAAATGAGGGGGACAAAGAGGGAGAGAAACATTGTTCGGTTGCACGCATCACCCAGGGACTGGGCCCTCAACCCAAGCATGTGCCCTGACTGGGAATTGAACTGATGATCTTTTGCTTTCTGGGATGATACCCAACCAACTGAGCCACATCAGTCAAGGCCACAACAATTTTGTTTGAAACTGAAAGTCAGAGCAAAGGATCTGATGAGGGTGCTCATTTAAAGAGACAGAGTCAAAGAACTCTTTAAACTGGATTCATTTCCTAATACACCTGATTTTATATTGGAATTTCATATTTCATTTCTTCTAGAGGCCCTACAAATTGTTTCAGTTTCAGGATCCACCTGAACTTCTTTCTCCATGACAGGCTATGGATTCTTCTGCATTTCCCCACCAGGCTCCCTGGACTACTGTGGATTCCTGGGGTTTTCTGGCTAACCCCCTTGTGGGATGTGGGAAAAAGCCAAAAGGAGGAATGGAGGAGCTCAGAGGCTGTCATTCACCCTGGGCCTCATGGATAAAAGATAGTAGAGACACTCCACAGACTGAGGCAGTCTGACCCAGAGCCAGCAGCCTTAACTCTTATGTTCCACTCTTGTACTTCTGAAACTTAATGTGCCAAGGGCAGTTGTGGGGACCTTGTTAAAATGCAGTCTTATTCGACAGGTCTGGGGTGAAGCCTGAGAGTCTATAGTTCTAACTAGCTCCCAGGTGATGCTGTTGCTGCTGGACCATTAACCACACTCTGAGAACAACTGATCTAGCGGGTCTCACCCTGACTGCACATTGAGATCACCTAGGAGCTCTTGGTTTGTTTGTTTGTTTGTTTTTGTCTTTTACAAAATCCTGCCACCTTCACTCCACCCCACGAATTCTGATTTAATTGGTTTGGTGTGCAGCGGCCTGGGCACCAAGAGTTTAAAAGCTCCCTGGATGAAGCTAGTGTATAGCAGGGCTGAGACTACTGTCCTAGTGCCTTTATTTTGAGACTTCAGCTGATTCAGGACCAATTCCTCCACCAAGACCTCTGACCATCTTTTTTTTTAAAGACTTTTTTCCCCATTCAATTTTCTTTATTTTCTTTCTTTATTTTTTAGAGAGAGGGGAAGAGAGGGAGAAAGAGAGGGGGAGAAATATGGATGTGCAAGAGAAACATTGATTGGTTGCCTCTTGCACGCCCCCAACTGGGGACCTGGCCCACAACCAAGGCATGTACTCTGACTGGGAATTAAACCAGTAACCTTTTAGTTTGCAGGCTGGCATTCAACCAACTGAGCCACTTCAACCAGGGCCCATCTGGTCTCTTATAGAACAGTCCAATCCCCTACCCTTGGGAAAGGGGAGACCAGACAGGATCAGACTTGGGTTCTCCTCACTCCCTACCCTGCCCTGGGCTGGTTGGTTGGTCTGGAGGTGCTCGGGGTACCTTAGCAGTGGGGAGCAGGCAGATGTTAGGCTAAATGTAGCCATGTACACCAAAATGAAAGGAATAGAGGCCCCCAGGGCAGCCAGGAGACACTTTCAAGCTGTTTTTTGCTGAGATGCTGGATGCTGAGCTGAAAATAGCTTCCACATTGTTGAGGAGGCTACCAGGATTTCCTTCTTGCCAGAAAGTGAGTGCAAGTGAGGGCTCTGGAATCCCAAAGAAGTTAGTACCACCAGACCAGGATGTATCAGCAAGCCCTGGAATACTGGCTGCCCAGGAGGTATCTGCGTAGGGCAGACTTAGTGCAGCCTTGTCACAGATCCATGGTGATGCAGGTCATCTAGGTCGGCTGTTTTTTTAGTGATCTAGGACTTTCTGGGCGACGCTTCAGGGGATAGAAGAAATAGGAAATGAGTTTCCTATTGCTGCTGGAAAAAATTAACATACTTAGTGGCTTACAAAAAACACATTTATCTTAAAGTTGTGGAGGTCAGAGGCAGGTCTCACTTGGTTAAAATCAAGGTGTTCTTTTTGGAGGCTCCAGGGGAGAATTTGTTTCCTCCTCCTTTTCACCTTCTAGAGGCTGCCTGCATTCCTTGTTTTGTGGGTCTGCCTCTGTCCTTAAAGCCAGCAGAGCAGCAGGTTGAGTTTTTCACACACCTCATCATGCTGACTTCTTCTGCCTCCCTCTTCTGATTAATTGGGCCCACCTGGAAAATCCAGAATAATCTCCCTGTGTTAAGGTTAGCTGACTTAGCAAGAATTTCATCTGACACCTCAATTTCTTGTTGCTGTGTAGCAGGGCATATTTACAGGTTGTGGAGATTAGGACATGACCCCTTTGTGGGGAGCATGATTCTGCCCAGCCGGGAGTTGGGGGATGAATCTAAGTGTGGAAACCTTATTTCCGATCCTTCATTTTAATCTGACAAGTTCTGGTAAATACGTTTACACGTAAGTAAAATTTCCTTTGAAGAGAGTATTCCAAGGCTAACAAAGTTTTCAACCAGTGGTGTAGTCTCTCACTGCTCCAAATAGGCTCCTTGGAGAGGCAACATGAGCATCCCCTGGCAGCTTTTTAGAAATTCAGAATCTCAGGGCAGACCTCCTGAACCAGAGTTTACAGTTTAGCACAGGCCTAGGACAATTTGTACGCATGTTGACATTTGAGAAGGCCTGGGGTGAGCCCCTGCAACCACAGCTGATCCTTGAAACAACCTAGCATTTTAAAAACACATGGATGTCTGGGTCCTACCTGATTCATTGGCTTTGTGTGCAGCCTGGATGTTGGGATTGTTCAAATCTCTGAGATGATTTCAATGTATGGCAAAATCTGGGAACAGCTATTATTGTCTAGCCACCTCCTTATGCAGAAGAGGACATTTCCCAGACAGGGTAATGCAGAGAGACACTGGCTGTTCCCACGAGACGATTCGTGCTCTTGAGTTTATGGACTGAGGATTTCTGCCCTTACCTAGAAAACAAAAGCAGTAGCAACCTTGTGAATGACAATTTGGGTGGAGTCAGGATGAACCTTTTTTTCCCCTGCCTCTATCCTTCTTTAGGGTTTAAATTATTTTAAATGTCAAGCATGTTGTAGTTTTAATATATAAAAATAGTAAAAGCTGGATAAAAAATAAAATAGTAATGTAAATCAGGACTTTGATACTGGTGACCATTTTGGAAAACCCACCATGTACCAGAATCTTTGTATATATTTTTCTATTCAGTCTTCACTGTGTCTTGGCAAGGTGGGAGATAATTGCCCCATTTTGCACATTTTGGGGAGGACCTCCAGAGTTCTGTGGGTTAGGCACTGGAACCTAGTTGACAGCTGACACATTGGATGACCCACGGTTAGCTGTTGGCTTGGCCCCTGTTACAACAAGGGAGGTATGGGTGTTCAGTAGCCTGCAAAGATCTTGTCCCAATTTCCTGTTTCTATCAGTTCACCTGTCATGTGCTGTTTGTCACTGTACTGTGACCATCAGCGTAGAAGCAGAAGTAAGTCTATGTGTGCCCCCTGCCCATCTCCTTTTTTCTTTTCTTTTTCCTCCTGTCTGAGTGGAGACATCAAGAAACGACCTGCCTTGGCCTATATTTATTTGGTTCCTAAATAGCCTCATGGCACAGTCATACATTACAGAGGAAACTTTAATTATTATTATTAAATTTTTGAAGTTCAAATCCAATGTGTAATGCTTACTTGCTTTATTGGGTTAATTGTAAGGATGAGAATACTAAGAAATAGCTAACATTTATTGAGGTTTATTCCTTGCCAAGCTCTGTTCTTTACCTGTTTGAACTCACTGAAATCTCACAAGCCTAGGAGGCAGCACTGTCACAGTCCCATTTTACAGGTGAGAAAATGAAGGCTCAGAAATGAAATGGGCTGATGCTTGGAAATGGCCCAGTAGTAGCTGTGGGCAAGGTTTTCTCTCTTGCACCTCCTCTCCCCCACCCCTCTCCCCCGGCCCACTCTCCCTGCACTCTGCCCTACAGCTGCTCAGTCAGATTCTAGGGTTACCTCAGAGGACACCCTACAAGGCCTCCTCTGCTAAGGGCACTTACTCCATTTCTCCTCCTAGGCTCTGCCTTTCTCTCTGAGGTGCTGGGAGGATTCTGTAAATAGTTCCGTCGAGGTGCTGGAAGCACTGGGTGGAGAAACTCACTATAAATACCCAGCATTTATAATTAGTCTTAGTGGTGGCACAATTCTGCGCGTGGGGGAGGCAAACACCTGCAGGGGCAGAGTCAAAATACAGGGCCCTGGGGGCTCTGGGGGGCTGGCTTCTTGGTGCTACCTGAGCTAGGGAGAATCCAGAACTTATGGGGAGTGCAGCCCCCAGACAAGAACACAATGGCAGTGCCCCCTCAGCCTCAGACAAGAGCAGTGGGGGCTGGGAAGGGTCTCCCTGTCTGTGAGACCTCCTGCAAATTATTTTTCTTCCCTGAGCCTCAATTTCCACATCTGTAAGATGGGGAAAATCATTTCAATTGTAAAAAATTAAAGAAAATTTATATAAAGCTCTCAGAACTGGTACATGGAATAGGCACTTAATACATTTTTGTTTCCTTTGTGTGCACAGCTGGACAGATGCCATTGAACTTGCATATTAGATGGGCCTCTCCTGCTTAAAGACTGTCCCAGACTCCTCACTGGCGCCAGAGGTCCCTGTGTCTGCATCTTATCCCAGTGGTCCTCCTCTGCACTGAGACTCACTCTTGGCCACAGCTGCTCATCGCAGGAGTGCGTCCAATGTCTTCTGCTTTCTGCTCCTGGGCCTACATGGAGGCTGCCAGAACCTGCTCAACCTGTGCAAAAGTGCAGATGGGCGCAAGGGAAAGAGCCCAGGGGCCCCCCTCAGCCAGTGGGAAAGGGAGTGGGTGGATAAATGTGCTACTTCCCCACCCTTCAGAAGAAAATTTCTGGGAGACTCCCTGCTCACTTCTCAGAGGTCCAGCAGCTCCAACCTCTGTGATCCCAAGTGCTCACCTGTTACCTTCCATGAGCATGTATATGGATTTCCTTCAAAAATATTTCCACAACTTCATTTCTACTACCTGAAATCACCTCCCAAATAGGGACCGGCACCAAACCCTTGTTTCAGGCTCTGCTTTTGGGAACCCAATTCGTGACGTCATAACTGGAATAAAATCCAAACTCCTCACTGAGGCTGCATGGCCTGTCACGATGTGCTTTTGTCATTCCAACCTCATCTTTCACCACTCTCCCCCACACCTGCTGTCTTCCAGCCACACTGGCTTTCTGTCACCTTCTTTTAACTTATCAAGCAGCCCCACCTCAGGGCCTTTGCACATGCTGTTCCCTCCAACTAGATTGCCCGTTCCCTTGCTCTTCATCTGTGTCAGTCCTACCATCCTTCAGGACTCAGCTTAAATGTCAGTCCCTTGACACCCTGACTCCCTCTTGGCCTCTGATCTCCTGAAGGTTCCAACACCTTTCTTCTTTCTCACAACAATTTGTTTCCTTTCCCTTTCATGGATTAAAAGTTGTACATTTATTTATTTATTTTTATTGTTGTCAAGTACAGTTTTCTCCATTTTCACCCCACCACGCCCTCCTGCCCCGCCCATCTCTGCCTCCCACCTTCGAACCTACCCCTTTGGCTTTGTCCATTTGTCATTTACACATGTTCTTGATGGCCCCTCCCCTATTTTCCCTCATTATCCCTCTCCTACCTCCCTTCTGGTTACTGTCAGTTTGTTCTTAATTTCAATGTCTTTGTTTATATTTGCTTGCTTGTTTGTGTTGATTAGGTTTCACTTAAAGGTGAGATCATATGGTATTTGTCTTTCACTGTCTGGCTTATTTCATTAAGCATAATGTTGTCCAGTTCCATCCATGCTGTCACAAAGAGTAGGAGCTCCTTCTTTCTCTCTGCTGTGTAGTATTCTATTGTGTAAATGTACCATAGTATTTTTATCCATTCATTTACTGGTGGGCACTTAGGTTGCTTCCAGCACTTGGCTGTTATAAATTGTGCTGCTATGAACATTGGGGTGCATAGGTTCTTTTGTGTTCTTTTGTGTGCATAGCTGCATTGGTGTTTCGGGATTCTTAGGGTATAATCCCAACAGAGTTATTGCCAGATCAAAAGGCAGTTCCACTTTTAGTTTTCTAGGAAATTCCATACTGTTTTCCACAGTGGCTGCATCAGTCTGCATTTCCACCAACAGTGCACTAGGGTTCCCTTTTCTCTATGACCTCTCTAACACTTGTTTTTGTTGATTTGTTTATGATGGCCAAATGGGCCGTGTGAAGTGTTATCTCATTGTGGTTATAATTTGCATGTCTCTGATGGCTAGTGATGCTGAGCCTCCTTTCATATGTCTCTGGGCCATCTATATCTCCTCCTTGGAGAAGTGTCTGTTCGAGACCTTTGCACATTTTTTAATTGGGTTGTTTGTCTTCCTGGAGTGGAGTCGTGTGAGTTCTTTATATATATTGAAGATCAAACCCTTGACTGATGTAGCACTAGCAAATATGTTTTCCTGTGTGGTTGGTTACCTTTTTATTTTGCTGATGTTTTCTTTAGTTTAGAAGTTTTTTATTTTGATGATGTCCCATTTGTTTATTCTTTATAAGGGCCAAAATAACTTTAGAACTGTATAAATGTAACCACTCCTTAACTGTTAAGGAATTGAAATTACATTCTGCCCTTTGAAGGCAACCGCGAGGCTGATATGGCTCCTGGTGAAAACGAATTTGACACCCTTGCTCTAGGGGATATATCAATGAAAATATTGCTGAGTAGAATATATGAGATTTTCCTGACTGTGTTCTCCTCTAGGACTTTTATGGTGTCATGACTTATATTTAAATCTTTTATCCACCTTGAATTTATTTTTGTGTGTGGTGTAAGTTTGTGATTGAGTTTCATTTTTTTGCATGTAGCTGTCAATCTCTCCCAACACCTTTTGTTGAAGAGGCTATTTTTACTCCATTTTATGCTTCTGCTCCCTTTGTTGAATATTAATTGCCCATAGAGACATGGGTTTATTTCTGGGCCCTCTATTCTGTTCCACTGGTCTATGTGTCTGTTCTTATGTCAATACCATACTGTTTTGATTACAGTGGCCTTGTAATATAGTTTCACACCAGATATTGTGATCCCTCCTACTTTGTTTTTCTTTCTCAAAATTGCTGTGGCTACTCAGGGTCATTAGTTTGTTCCATATGGATTTTTGAAATGTTTGTTCTATACCTTTGAAATATGTCATGGGTATTTTAAGAGGGATTGCATTGAGTCTATAAATTGCTTTGGGTAATATGGCCATTTTGATGATGTTAATTCTTTCAATCCATGAACATAGTATATGCTTCCATTTATTTGTGTCTTCCTTAATTTTTTTCTTCAGTGTTGTGTAGTTTTCTGAGTACAGGTCTTTTACATCCATGGTAAGGTTTATTCCTAGGTACTTTATTTTTGTTCTTGTTATAGCAAATGGGATTTCTTTCCTGATTTCTGATTCTGATATTTCATTGTTGCTGTATAAAAATGCCTCAGATTTCTGAATATTCACTTTATATCCCACTATTTTGCCAAATTTACTTATTAGGTAAAGTAGTAGTAGTTTTTTGGTGGAATCTATAGGCTTTCTATCATATCATATGCAAACAATGACCCTTTTACTTCCTCTTTTCCAATTTGGATGCCTTTTATTTCTTTTTCTTGTCTAATTCCTCTGGCTAGAGGAATACTATGTTGAATACTATGTTGAATAAAAGTGGTGAAAGCAGACATCCTTGTCTTGTTCCTGATCTTAGTGGGAAAGCTTTTAGTTTTTACCCATTGAGTATGATGTTGGCTGTAGGTTTCTTATATATGGCTTTTATTATGTTGAGGAATGCTCCCTCTATTCCCACTTTGCTGAGGGATTGATATGATCATGTGATTTTTGTCTTTCCTTTTGTTTATGTGATGTATTACATTTATTGATTTGTGAATATTGTACCACTCTTGCATCGCTGGCATGAATCCCACTTGATCATAGTGTATGATCTTTTTAATGTATTGCTGGATCTGGTTAGCTAACATTTTGTTGAGGATTTTAGTGACTATGTTCATCAGCGATATAGGCCTGTATTTTCTTTCTTTGTTGTGTCTTTATCTGGTTTTGGGATTAGGATGATGCTGGCTTCATAAAAAGAGTTTGGAAGTCTCCCTTCTTCTTGGATTTTTTGGAATAGTCTGTGAAAGATAAGGGTTAGTTCTTCCTTAAATGTTTTGTAAAATTCTCCTGTGAAACTGTCTAATTTGGGGCTTTTGTGTGCTGGGCTTTTTGTGTTCAGGGAGTTTTTTTTGTTTATTGCTTTGATTTTATCAGCTGTTATTGGTCTGTTCAGGCTTTCTGCTTCTTCTTCATTCAGTTTTGGAAGATTTTATTTTTCTAGAAACTTGTCCATTTCACCCTGGTTTTCAAATTTCTTGGCATATAGTCCTTCTTAGTAATTTCTTACAATTCTTTGTATTTCTGTTGTATCAGTTGTAATCTCTCCTCTTTCATTTCTGATTTTGTTTATTTGGGGCCTCTCTCTTTTTTTCTTGAAGAGTATGCTTAAAGGCTTGTAAATTTTGTTTATCTTTTCAACGAACCAGCTCCTGGATTTATTTATTTTTAATATTGCACTTTTAGTATGTATGTTGCTTAATTCTTCTCTGATCTTGGTTATTTTCTTCCTTCTACTTGCTCTGGGCTGTCTTTGTTGTTGTTCCTCCTGTTCTTATAGGTGTAGGGTTAGGGTGTTTATTTGAAATGTTTGTATCTTTTTTAGGTAGTCCTGTATCATTATGAACTTCCCTCTCAGGACTGCCTTCACTGTGTCCCATAAGTTTTGGGTTGTTGTGAGTTCATTTTCATTTGTTTCCAGAAACTTTTTGATTTCTCCCTTGATCTCATTTTTGATCCATTCATTGTTCAATAGCATGCTATTCAATCTCCATGAGTATGAGTGTTTTTGAGTTTTTTTCTTGAGGTTGGTTTCTAGTTTCAGCCCCTTGTGGTCAAAGAAAATGCTTGATATGATTTCAATTTTCTTGAATTTGTTGAAGCTTGCTTTGTGTCCTATCATGTGGTCTATCATTGAAAATGTTCTATGTGCATTTGAAAAGAATGTGTATTTTGCTTTTTGGGGATGAAAGGCTCTATATATATCAGTTAAGTCCATTTGATCTAAGGCATTGTTTAATGCCACAATATGTTTGTTGATATTTGGTTTGGAAGATCTATCCATTTTTGACAGTGGTGTGTTAAAATCCCCTACTATAATTGTGTTGCTGTCAATGTCTTTCTTGAAGTCCTCGAAGATTTTCCTTATATATTTGGGTGCTTCTATGTTGGGTGAATATATATTTACAATGTTTATGTCTTCTTGATGGATTCTTCCATTGAGTATTATGAAGTGTCCTTCTGGGTCTCTTTTTATGGCCTTTGTTTTGAAGTCTATTTTGTCTGATATAAGTATTCCTACCCCAGCTTTTTTTTTCTCCTGTCCACTTGCCTGGAATATTTTTTTTCCAAGCCTTCACTTTCAGTCTGTGTAGGTCTTTTGTTCTGAGGTTGGTCTCTTGTAGGAAGCATATGTATGGGTCATGTTTTCTTATCCATTCAGCTACTCTATATCTTTTGATTGGAGCATTTAATCCATTAACATTTAAAGTTATTATTGGTAGGTATTTATTCATTTTCCCCCCTTGGTACCTGTGTTCCTCTCTCTCTCACTCTTTTTCTTCCTCTTCTTATAGCAGTCCCTTTAACATATCTTGTAGTGCTGGTTTGGTGGAGGTGTATTCTTTTAGCTGAAATTGCATATTTATTTGAGTGTTTATTCATTAATTACATGGCTCCCCTACTAAATTATAAACCCAATGTAAATAAGGATGACTTCTCCCTATTCCCATGGACTCGGTAGCATTTGGCACAGCTCTTGACACATGGGACAAGGTTAATAAATATTTATTGAGTAAAGGTGGAATTCAGATTAGTTGGTTCTATTTCAATCCCAAGCTTTTTCTTTCTGCCAAGCTATGGGTTGTTGTGGAGGGGTTTAATGGGGGGGGGGTGGGAGAGGATGCAGGAGTTAGGAGGGAGAGAAATAAAGTCTCTGCCCTCACTGCCCATGTTCTTCCTTTGGCAGAATCAGAGGATCACTGGTGACTGAAACACAGTCCATTCTGGGTTCAGGCTCTAGCAGGGTGTATCCCAATGCTTCCTTCATGACTAGGGGACTTCTTGCACATCTGGTGCTATTTTCATCTGGACCATGGGTAGAATATGACTTCATGGGGTTAGGAAGGCTCATCTGCATTCTTGGCCTCTGTAAGGATAGGGCCAACTTGCAGCTCGTCCACAAAACTCTGTTTACCTCCAGAGATGCTGAAACCATGGACTTGGACTAGAAGGGATGGGATGTATTAAACAGTGATTTATAGTGTGCTGTCTGAAGTCCAAACTGCCTGGAGGTGCCGTGTACTAACTTGCTACTCAGTTCATTGGAAAACATAGACGGATGCTCTGTACCTGGACTCAGTTATTAAGCTGAGTTTCTGAGCCTGGCTTTGGCTACATGACCATGGGAAGGTAAATGATCAAATGTCTCATTGAAACATATGCCTTGGCATCCCTGAGGCTGATATCTCCCACACACATCTAGGTGGTTCAAGGTTTGGAGACCAAGCTAGCCCTGTGCAACCAAGAGGGGACCTTAGCAACTGCTCATGGATGTGGTGGATCTTTCTGAAGGTGCTCAGTTTCCTTTTTCTGTTGTTCTGTGTCCTTTGCCTGTAACAAAACCTTTCATGACTTACTTTTTCGGAGTCCTGTGAGTCCTTTCAGTGACCTGACCCAGCATCATTGTTGCAGCTCCTCTTGGATGCTGGTCATTGGTTCCTGGCAATTTCCCCTCTTGACACTGAGATTGTAGAATCCTGGGATGTCTCACCCAGGAGGGTCCTCAGGGCTCACAGGCTCTGACACCTGCTTCTTATGAATGAGAAGATGGAGCCATGGAGACTCACCTTGCATCTCATGAAGGAGAAGGTGAGGCCATGGGGACCCAACCTCTATCTCATGGAGAAGATGGAGCTGTGGACCTAAACTGTATCTCATAGAGAAGAACACAGAGCATCAGAGATCCAACTTGACAGTATGAGTGGCCCATAATCACCAAGCAAGTTATACACAGAGGAAATAAATGTTGCCTGTAATTCCATTATCCAAAGACAGCAATGGCTAATGTTTTAATATATTATCTTTTAGTCTTTTTTCTCTCCACCCATATAAACAAAACTGACACATATTGAATAAACCATTTTACATCCTACTCTTTCCATCAATATTACATTATGAGCATTAGTTGGCAATCTTATAAAAAAGACTCAATTTCTTCATTTGTAAAATGGGGATAATAATCATGATGATGACAGTAATACCAGTGCCTATGTTAAAAGGTCAATGTAAGGGTTAAATGAGATAGTGCATATAAAAGCTTTTATCGTAGTATGTGGTATATACTAAGTGCTCAGCAAAATTATTATTTAATAAAATACTTTAAAATTGTAATTAAGAACATTGTAAGAATAGCCAGAGGGGAGGGGACAGTGGGGAGAGGGGTCTATAGGAGCTACTATAAAGGACACAAGGACAAAATCAAGGGGGAGGTTAGAGGTGGGGGAGGGAGGTGGGACTGGCTGGGGTGGGGTAGAGGGATGGGGAGAAAATGCAGACAATTGTAACTGAATAAAAATAAATAAATTAATTAAAAATAAATAAATTAATTAATTAAAAATACTTTAAAATTGTAAATGACTGCGGAGTATTTTGTTAAGTGAATATATCACTATTCATGCAACTATTTCTTTACTGAACTTACAAGTTACACTTAAGAAGCAGGTAATCAAGTTAACGCTCAACTTTTTTTTTTCTACACAGCACTGTGTTACCTTCTAGAAAAGCAAATTTTCAATGTAGGGCCACTGGAGCCCATTGATAGCAAAAATCACAACCACAATACAATAAGGGGGACCCTGAGCCAGTAGACTTTTAGGTGACAAGGAACATGGTCTTAGAGCTGAGTGGGGAGTGAGCTCACAAATGTACTGTGACAGTGGAATGGGATTGGGTCAACCATGCAGAAGTCTACACAGGTGTCAGTCAAACAGAGCAGGAGATACAGGATCAAGTCGGCCTGGGGGAGAGGTCAGTGAGGGTATCCTGGAGCAGGTACAGAAGTGATGTCACTATAGGTGTATGTCTTGGTTCAAGTTCCTCTGAAAACAGATCCTGAGACAAGGACGTGGGTGCAGGTGTTTTATCTAGGAGAAGACTCCCAGAGGCAGAAGGGCGGGAACAGACAGGGAGTGTCTAGGAAAGGAGGAGGCCCATAAAATTTGTGTTATTGAGCTGTGGGCATTTGGGCCTTGGTGCTCTGGGACCCTGTAGCATTATCCCTCCAGAGCACTGAGCCATAAATCCTTTGTCATTCCAGGCTGCTTTGTGCATAAAGACCCACTGAGTGAGATTTGCATGGTTCTGAAAAAAGCCCTGAATCAGAGACATGGAGGGACATGGAAGTAGCTTTTAGCACTTGAGAAAACGATAATTGAAGTAACAATAACAGTTACTATACATTGAGTAACTGTTACCTCTGCAGGGGTCTAGTTCCCATTGGACAGATGAGGACACTGAGGCTCAGAGAAGCAGAGATTTACCAAAAGCCACACAGGTGGTAAGCATGGGAACTAAGTTCCAAACTCAGCCTGTTTGACTGCAAAGCTCATGAGATTCCCCAGTAGCAGCTAAAGGGTGCCTTCCATAGGGTAGTCATAAAGTACAGAAACAAAGGTGAGACTGTATAATGACTAATTTATACAGTCCAAATAATGATTGGTGCCAGACTTTACCTCCTCTCTGTATGAGCCTGGTTGGGGGAGGAATTGAGAAATGATTAATGGTGGTAGGTAACTTCAACATAGCCTTGGGTGGAGAAAATGATGACGGACGCTGTAGGGAAGTGCCCGTCTGGATCCAAGCAGAGTGAGGTTGGAGGTGGATGTACGGTGATGCAAACTTGTTTCCTTTACAAGAAATGCACCAGTTACAGACCCCTTTGCTCTAGGACCTCTGAGAAGATCCACTCCTCTGTCACTTTTGGATGAACCAGTGGAGGCCCAGATAGGGGAAATGAATTATCTTAGACCCCACCTCTTTTCAGGGGCACAGCAAGGCCACACCCATGGAATCCCTGCTCTCTGCAGTGCAGGCTCCTCACCTCCTGGATTAACTCTGAGGAAGATTCGAGAGAAAGATTCCTGGTAACCAGTGCCTCCTTCCCTCCATGGCTTCCATTCCTCACCCAGCGCTGCAGGTTCCTCCCTTGTTCTTCCTTCCCCCTTGCTCTCTGACTAAGAGAACCCCTGAAGCCCTCCCTTCTGCCAGCTCCCAGCCACCCCCTCTCCTCTGGAGCCCTCAGGCTGTGATGGGTGGCTCCTAGGAGAAGCAGGGCTGTGGGTGGGGCAAGCCAGATAATTATACTCTTGGAAGGTTTGAATCTCAGCCGAAGAAGCAGGGAGGCAGTTCTTCCTGCCCAGTTTGGGAGCTGGGTCTGAGTCAGAAACCGTCTCCCACAGCCCAGCCTCCTAGAGAGAGAGGCTGGTCCCACTTTACCTTTCCACCTGTGAGCCAGACCTTGAGCCAATTCATTTATTCATGTAGCATTTATTTGTTTATGAAATCCTTGTTATGTAACTTACTACATGCCACACACTACATGGAGCCTGAGGATATAGATTAGAAGTAGGGGCAGGGGCCATGTGACATGGTGGTCCAGAGTGTGTTCGGTCAGTCAAACTCCCAAGGTTGCAGTCTTGTCTCCACCATTTACTGACAGTCCAATTTCTCATGCATTATTTAAGTACCCTGTGCCTTACTTGCTTCATTGGAGTCAGGGGTATTATCAATATCTTCCTCATAAGAATTCAAGGATAGAATACATATAAACCACTAAACGCAATGCCCAAAGCATGTTAAAAGCATACAAAATGTTAGCTGCTGCTGATATTACTTTTTAAACATTTTATTAAAGGGTTGAATATCATATAGTTCCTGCTCTGGAAAAACTGAGTATAGAGATAGCAAAGAAGCCTTATCTCACATGTCAATTCTGACTGATTGATAGAGCGTGCTTGGAGTACTGTATTAAGATTCGGAGGATTAGTTCAGATCCGTCAGGAAAAACAGCTTGATTGGTTAGCAATTTCTGCAATGGGTTTTAGACAATGAAGAGGTGGTGCATATTCCCAGTGTCAGCTACCTCTGTTGCAGAGTTAGGCTGGGATAAGGAGAGGGAATGGCAGGGGTGGTAAGAAATTTAGAGGAGTATATGGTCACACCTTATCAGATATTTGAAACAAATTTTGGAGGGATAAGGGCTGCAAAGGAGCTGTTCTTATGCTGATATTTCTGAACATCCACAAGAGATGTGGACTCTCCCTTCTCCAGGGTGCCAAGAGTTTCTTGTCAGAGTCTTCAGCTTTGAATCCTGGCTCTGATACTCACAGGCTACGTGGCCTTGGGCAAGCATTGGACTTATCCTAGGCCTCAGCTTCCCCACCTGGAAAATGGGGAGAATGACCCACCTCTCATCCCTTCACCCCTTGGATTTTGGTAGGGGCTAAATGAAATAATGCATGTTAAGAATTTAGAACAGTGCCTGACACATAACAAACACTCAAAATCTGGTGGTTAGCCATTAATATTTTGTCTGCCTTAAAGAACTTGGGGGTGGGGGGAGCTTTCTTTCCTTTGTAATCCATTATCAGTAACATAGTTCTACTCTGTGTGAGTGCTGAAAACAATCAAGGATTAGTTGGAACAATCAAATTGTTCAAAAATAGGGGATTAGCAGGAAAAAGCTTAACACTTCAAAATAATTGGTGCATTGCTCACATAAATTGTGGTAGATTATACAACATTATATAGAATGTAATTCCATTTTTTATGAAAAAGCATTGATTCATAAATGACCAAAGATTTGGAAATTTGAACACCATGATGTTAACAATGATCACTCCTCAGTAGGTGGATTGTGGGTGTTCCTATTAGAGTTCTTAACAGTATCTGCCTTGGGCTCATTCAGCAGAAAAGGCACTTGTTAAAAGTATGTTGGGGAGTCCCAGACCTCAGGGGAACGTCTCGGCTTTCAAGAGCATGACCCGAATTTGTCTGGTGGCTTGCCCAGAGCCCTGTGTATACCAGGAACTTGATTCTGCAGCCACCAAGATTCCTGAATATAATGAACTCAACTCTATGCTGAGGGAGGGCTAAGAATAATAATCTTTATGACAAAATAGTCAGTAGCCCAGAAGACTGTACAGTGAATTACTTCAGCTTCTTGTCTTATCTTCCAACCCACAGAGTCCATGGTGGGTGGCTTTTCAACCCAGTTTACTTGGGCCCTTCTCCCTGGTGGGCAGGTTCTTCCAGTTGAGTTCCTAGAGCTTCCCTGGGTAGTCAAATCTCTTCATAGTGATTAGGGGACAATGTCCCCGGCCCTCAGTTACCCCTTTGGGTCCTTTCTGTCTTCTAATTGGTATAGGCTGTCTGTCTTTTCAGTGTCAGGACCATCAGACCCTTCTCCCATCATGCAGCGCCTTTTGGCGTGAAAAGGTTCTTGTCAAAGAGCTTTATGAGAGAATGGTTCCATTAAGGGTCAGAATGGATCTAGAAATCCTCACGGAGGAGGAGACTTCAGAGATGAACCTCAAAGGACAGTCAGGATTTTAACAGGCAGACACGGAGTGGAGAGGAGAGAGGGCAGTGCAGACAGGAAATGAAAGCATGTGATTTGGGCAAAAGTGGCTCCATTGAAAACTATCTGGTTGATAGAATCATTGGTCTTTTTTGTTCTATCAATAATGTCCAAGCAAAGTACCTGACACTCAGTAGGCATTTAATAAATGCTAGATAAAATAATAAGTAAGTGAAGGAATGAAGGAATCAACGAATACAAAGTATCTGGGGATGGGGGAGGGACAGATCTAAAGTCCAGCTGGGTGGTCAATATTTAAATTCTTAAGTTGTATCCCCATTGACTTAGGGCAATAACATGATTGTAATTCTTCCAACTGAGCCCTAGTGATGCCAGCCTTTAGTAGTGAGGAGATGGGAAGGAGAGCAAGATTCCCCACCCTCTCCTGCCCCCCTGCCCAGGTCGGAGCGAGGGTCCTCCAACCAGCTAGTCCTTGTCTGTTTAACTGCCTCCAGGAGGCCAGGTCATATGTACAAACCCTTGGGCAGCTGGCTCTTGCCTTCTTGTCCAGGTTTTCCATGCTCTCTTCTTCACTTTGAACCTTTCTGAGAAAGAGAAAAGCAGTCCCTGGGAGCTAGCCTGGAACTCACAGCCTGACCTTGGTGTTCTCCTGTTGAGCAGAAACAAGTTCACACATCACCAACATCTGACAAGGTCACTATGACCGTGAAGGGTCAAGACAAAGCAATACTCCTTCGCAATTGTCTGAACACAAACAAAACAAGAGTGCTGTCTAAACCATAAAATTGACCAAATAGCTCCCATCCTGGCCAGTGATTGCTACATCTTCATCAGTTACAACTTTAGCCTTACTTACCTACTTTCTTGATAACATTGATACCCAAGTATAGGTACCATATTATTTTGGTTAGAAGCAAGTCCCAGATTCCAGTTGCTCTTAGGAGAGGTGATTACACAAGGGATAATATCAGGAGGTAAAGATCGTGGAGGCCATCAGAATTCTGCTTATGACGCCAGGTTTTCATTTTAATGAGCTCACTTCCCCATGCCCCCAGTGGTTCAGAGGCAAGTGGAAGGTGAGGACCTGTCCAGGAGACAGTATAATGTGGTGGCAAGTAGGTGTGCTCTGCCTGGGTCCAGATTTTTTTCACATGGGACTTTGAGCAAGTTCCTTAAACTTCAAAAGTTTCAATACCTCAATTTAAAAATAGGAATGATAATAACAGCAATAATTACTTCCTAGGGCTGTTTTGAAGATTAAATGAAGAAATTTTGCCATGTATTTTTGCCGGGTATAATTCATACCCATGTTTTGTGTGCATTATACATGGGATTATTATACCCATGGTATGTAATCATTATGCCCATGTATAATGTGCATCCTTATTTTTCCAAGAATTTGAGCAAAAATGTGTGCACTATACATGGCAAAATATGACATGTAGACACTGCCTGGAGCAGTCAGTACATGTTAGGCATTATCCTGTTGTGTAATTCTTCCTCCCAGCTCAAATTGGAACCCTTCCCACCCAGTCCCTCCTGGTAAGATCTGGCATTCCTCTTTGGGACTTCCACAGCCCCTTTGCTCTCTGTTGTCGAAGCCCTGATCTGTTTATTATGTCTTCCCCATTGGACTGAGAGCGTTGGAAGGCAAAGTTCTGTGTGAGTTGTGATAGGATAGGTTTTACAGCAGTAACAAATGACCCCCAAACTTCAATAGCCTCCTCACTCAAAAGTTTATTTCTTTCTCACATTGCATGTCCGTCATGGGTTGGCAGTGGCTCTGCACCATGTCATTTTCACTCTGGGACCTGGCAGGTAGAAGAAACTCTATGTGGAACACTGCCAGTCTCATGCAGGGGCAGTGGGGAGGGAAGACATAGAGAATAACGTGTTGGCTGTTAAATCTGCTGGGAAGTGACACATGCCAGTTCCACATGCATAAGGGTAGCCAAAACAAGTCACATGGCCATTACTGAGTTCAATAAGGTGGGCATATAAAATCTTTTTATGGGAGGTAATCCAGAATCTTTTACAAATTGTGTTAAAATCTACCTTGTAAATCTTATAAAATTTATTTTATAAACAATAGCAATATTAATATCAGCAAAGTGCCAAGTGTGGTTCCAAGTTCTTTACATAAATCAATCTATTTAACCCTCTAACAACCCTGTGAGGAAGGAACTATTATTAATCCAATTTATAGATGGAGAAACTGAGGCACTGAGCAGTTTAAGTTTCATGCCCAAGGCTGTAGAGCTAGTTGGCGCTTCCAAGGCTGGGTGGGGAGGGGCAGTGTAGCTTTGATGGGAAAAGAGTGGAGACCTAGGAAGGAACAGTGGGACAGAAATCCTGGGCCTGGCAGGGAACCATGAAGTTCCTTCCCCCTCTGGCTGCTTCTCAGTGACCTCCCTTTGCACTGGGGTCAGTGGGACCCCATCCCTTCCCATGGCTCACATTCAGCTCCCCAGCAAAAATCCTGTGTTTAGGCCCTGCTCAACACCATAAAAATGTCAATTAGGTTGATTTAAAAATGCTCCCAGTCTCATTAACAATAAACTGTTAGTGCTGGTGCAGGCAGCCAGGGCTAAGAATAAATAATATGAATATTAAAAGGTTTCTAGCATCATTAATTATCAATAATAAATTATCCCCCATCCCTACTGTCTCTCTGCTGCCAAGGATCCCTTCTTCCCTTGTCAGGAAGAGTCATTACTGGAAGTCTGAAATTTGGTTTATTCATCTGCTGCGGAGAAGGAATGCAGGCACTGTAGACTCAGACCCCAGGAATCACCGATCCTGCGACCTCTAGTCTGATGAATTTAAATTGTTAGCAGTTCTGCTTCAGTCCACATAGCATGGGCCACAACCCAGCTCAGCACCTGACCGATCCATGTTTTCTGAATGAATAAATGAATTAAGGGTGTGAGCTTATATTTGTACTTCTAAGTCTGGGCTCTGCTACTTCCTACCCGTGTGATCCTGTCAGTTATTTCCCTGATTGTCAGTTTCTTCTTCTGTGAAATGGCATTGATGACGATAGTAACTACTTCACAGGTTGTAAAGATTAAAAGAGATGATGCCTGTTCAAGCTCCAGGCACCCAGTAAGCACTTACTGACACTATAAGCCGTCATCACCTTCTTCATCATCATCATTTTAATGATAATTACAACTTTGTGGTGGAGGAACTTAAAGGTTTTGTGGTTCATCCCTTCAAAAGAATATTCTGCCGCATTAGGAATGATGTTTGCAAAGACATCTTAATAACAAGGAGAAATGCTTATGATAAGTTTGAAAAAAGCAGGCTGCAGAATTGCATGTGCTTGGTGATTGCAATGATGTTAAAATAGATAAAAACAGGACAGAGATACATCAAATATCATTGATGATTTTTTTCTAGGTGGTGGAACTATTTTATTTTCTTCGGTATATTTTCTGTAGCTTTTAATTTTTACAATAAGCATGTCTTGTTTATGATGAGAATTTCTCAATATACATAAAAATAGAGAGACTGGTGTAATGAATATCCATAAACTCCTCACTTAGATTTAGTGATTGTTGACATTTTGCCTATTTGCTTCATTTAATTTTCCTTTTGGGTGAAATATTTTAAAGTTACTGACATCTTGATATTTTATTCCTAAATATTTTAGTATATGTTTCTAAAAAAACCCCCAATAAGGATATTTTCCTACCTAATCACAACACCATGATCACATCTGAGAGAAGTAGGAATAGTTCCTTAATGTTATCTAATACAGAGTCCATATGCAAATTTCCCCAATGTCTTTCAAAAAAATTTTTTGTAACAAATGTGTTTGAACCAGGATATAATTGAGGCAATACATTATTTTAAAGGCAAATACATTATATTTGGTTGTCATGTCTCTTAAATCCTTTAAATTGAGCACAAATAGCCCTGCCTTTTTATCTATCCCATTGACTTGTCAAACAGACCGTGTCAGTTATTCCGTTGAAGGTACCAATTTCTGTATTTGTCTTTTCTTTGTGGTTGCACTGCTTTTGTTATATGAAAATAGTGATTAAAAAATACTTCCCTCAGTAGTTATTATTTACTCTCCCAACTGTCTAAGTAATAATAATAATTCCAATTTCTATGTGCCAAACATGGTACTAAGCACTTTATTTGTAATATCTTATTTAATTGTCACAATAAACCCCTGACATAAATACTCTTTTTATCAATCCCATTATATGAGTGGTGAAAATAAAGCACATAAGGAAAATAACTTCAAAGGCCCCATCATCGGGTGGAGCAGCTCTGAAGCCTGCAAGCTTAACCACTATGCCATATTAAATGAACTGAAGGAGAGGCTGAAAACTTAAGAAGGAAGGTAGGTGAAACCAACTCTCTCTCCTTGGGGATGCTAAATGACAACCAGAAGCAAATTCCTCATCCTGACGAGTAAAAGGTCTGGAGGGAGGTGATGGAGTGGCGCCTGCAATAATTAAATCTATTCTGCCAGAGCTTGGAGCTGTTCTGGGTGTCTCCAGGGTTTTCTTCTGCTTTCTTTTCTTCCATTCTTAGGAGGTTGGAAGGGCCCCAGGAAGCTTGTGCTTTTCCTTCTCTGGGCTTGAGGGTCCCTGGTTCTGCTATTTTGTAGGCAATGAGACGTCAGACACAGAAAGGAACCCACGAGGGAGCCTCCACAGCTGCCAGGGTAAGGGACGCACAGAATTCCATTCTTGGGTCTTCATTCATGGGCATTCTGGAAAGATCAGACAAAGTGCACAGTGCATGTTGGGCAAGTGCCCTGGAAGGGAAGTTCAGGTACCTGCTTCCTTAACTAGATTTGCCTCTGCTGTGGACAGGCTGTGTGTTCATTAAGGTTCACTAAGTTCCTAAGTGCACCACCCTGTCCCTCCATCTCATTTGACAGCTGAAGTCCAGCATTGTCAATCACCTTGCCTCAGGTATCTCAGTAAGTGAGCATCAAAACCCACAGAAGAATCCAGTTTTCCTGACTTCCATCCCAGGGCTTCTTCCACCCCTCCAATCTGTTTCTTTTCTATCTGGGCAGCATATGATAATGACACATGTTAAAAAACAATGACTCTTACTATTTACTGAGTATGTACTAAGTTCTTCCCTCCGTCAAATGATTCTCATGCATTATCTTAATAGTGACCCAATGAGGAAGCTATTATTTTTCTCATTTTGCATAGTGGAACACTGGAGTTCAGAAAGGTGAAGCAACTTCTAAAGACACACAGCTAGTAAGTCACAGAGCCAGAATTTAAGGCACCCTCCCCCATCTTTGGTTTCCTGCTTTCCTGAGAGTGGGGTGACCACACACTCCTTTGAGCCAGTGCCTTGTTGAGTCTGTGAGGGAGCCTGAGCAGTCTCAAGAAGGCTGTCATTTCCTGCATCTTATGGCTACTGGTATGGGAGTATTGTTCTTGGCCTTGTGTTATTTACTTAAGAATTTGCAAGGCTGCTTCTTGCTTAGGTGACAAATACTTCTGCAAATATAAATCGAAAATTGGCTTTGCTTACCCAGAAGTGGGGAGAGCTCTAGGCATCCTTGGAAAAAATGTTGATGAAAACATGTATATGCAGAAGAGGCCCAGGTTTTCCTCATCAACCCCATGGTAGAGAAAGGGATTCTTGAAGTCTCTGCTAAAGTGGCTTTGATGTTTATCAACAGAAAGTCTGCTCTTTGGTGGATAGGGAGGGTTCACTAAGGTGACTTCCAAGGTCACAGAGATGGCAAAGGTCAATTCATTACAAAGTGCCAACTTCTGATCACCTGTGACAGAACCATCTGAGAGGCTTGTTAAAGATACAGTGTATAAGTTATCTGTTGCTGTGTAACACAAAGTCTCAAATCTTAGCAGCTTAAAACAACAGCAGTTGGCTTGTGGATTAATCTGTAAATAGGGCAGGGTTCAGCAGTACTGGTTTGCTTTGCTGGGGCAGCCGAGCTGGGGAATTTTCATTATTTATTTTTTAATGCTTTAAGAATACTTTAAATTAAATTTGACATACAATATTATATTAGTTTTGGGTATACAATATAGTGATTAGACATTTGTATAACTTATGAAGTGAACATCCCAATAAGTCTAATACCCATCTGACACCATGCATGGCTATCAAACCTTTTGGCATCTCTGTGCCACACTGGAAGAAGAATTGTCTTGGGCCACACATTAAATACATTGTGACAGATAATCACAAAAAAACCTCATAATGTTTAAAGTAAATTTATGATTTTGTGTTGGGCTGCATTCACAGACATCCTGGACTGCAAGTGGACCATGGACCACAGGTTGGACACCCCCGCAGTTATTACAGTATTGTTGGCTATATTCCCTATGCTGTACTTTACATCTCCATGACATTTTTTTCACTGGAAACTTGTACATCTTAATCCTTTTCCCTTTTTTATCCCCCCACCCCCTCCCATTTGGCAATCATCAGTCTATTCTCTGTATCTATGAGTTTGTTTCTGTTTTGTCTGCTGGTTTTCTTTGTTTTTTACATTCCCCATATAAACAAAAAAAGTATTTGTTTTTCTCTGGAAGACTTTATTTCACTTAGCATAATACCTTCTAGGTCCATTCATGTTGTCAAAAATGGCAAGACATCCTTTCTTTTTTATGGCTGAGTAATATTCCATTATATATTCCAATATATATGTGCCACATCTTTATCCATTTTCCCATCTCTCAATGGGTACTTAGGTTCCTTCAGTATCTTAGCTATTGTATATAATGCTGCAATGATCATGGGGGAGCATATATATTTTCTAATTACTGGTTTTTGATGTCTTTGGATAAATACATCAAAGTGGGATTGCTAGGTCATAAAATAGTTCTAGTTTTAATTTTTTGAGGAACCCTATCCTGTTTTCCATAGTGGATGCACCAATTTACAATCCCACCAACAGTGCATGAGGGTTCCCTTTCCTTCATATAGGAGGACCCACCTTGAGATGACTCACCCATGTGGCTGGCAGGTCGGTGTGCTTGTTAGAGGAAAATCCTGCCAGAGCCATGGGCTGTAGTCCTTGGTTCCTCTTCCTGTAAGGCTCACCCATGGATGATCAGGCTTTCTCACAGCATGGCAGCTGGGTTCCAAGAGGGAATGTCCCAGTAGAACAAGGTTAGATTACATTGCATTTTTATGATCTAGCCTCAGAAGTCACATAGCAACACGTCTGTTATACCATATTAGTCAAGGAAGTAAAAAAAGGCCCACCTACTTTCAAGGGTTCATAAACTGAATCTCTTGAGGGTAGTGGCAGTAGTAGTTTCCCATAGGGAGGTGTCTGGTGTCAGGAAAGAGTCGGGGAGGGGAGGGACAATAGAGAGAGGCAGACAAGAGCCTCTCTGTAGAGCCTGATGTTTTTGACACACACACACCTTACCTTTTGTTCAAAAAATAAATAAAAGGATTAAGAAGCACCAGAATATATAAGGAAAATCTTGGAGGATTTCAAGAAAGATATCAATAGCAATACACTCATTGTAGGGGATTTTAACACCCCAATGTCAACAATGGACAGATATTCTAAACAAAGAATCAACGATTGTGGCTCTGGGCAACACTCTACATCAAATGGACTTAATTGGTATACACAAAACTTTTCACCCCAAAGAAGCAAAACTAACATTCTTTTAAAATGCACATGGAGTATTTTCAAAGATAGACTACATGGTAGGTCACAAAACAAGCCTCAACAAACTCAAGAAAATTTAAATTGCATCAAGCATCTTCTCAGATCACAATGGCTTGAAATTAGAAACCAACCTCGAGGAAAAAAAAAAACACATTCAAATTCATGGAGACTGAATAACATGCTATTAAATAATAAACAGGTTGACAATGAGATAAAGGAAGAAATCAAAACATTTTTGGAAACAAAGGAAAATAAACACACAACAGCCCAAAACCTATGACACACAGCAAAGGCAGTCCTGAGAGGGAAGTTCATAGCAACACAGGCCTGCCTAATAAAGATAGAATATCTCAAATAAATAACCTAACCCAACATCTACAGGAACTAGAGGAACAACAGCAAACAAAGCCCAGAGTGAGTAGAAGGAAAGAAATTATCAAGATCAAAGCAAAATTAAATGACATAGAGACTAAAAGAACAATTCAATAAATCTAGGAGATGATTCTTTGAAAAGACAAACAAAATCAACAAGCCTTTAACTAGACTCATCAAGAAAAAAGAGGGAGGACCCAAATACACAAAATCAGAAATGAAAGAGGGGAAGTTACAACCCATACCACAGAAATACAAAGGATTGTAAGAAATTACTATAAACAACTATATGACAAGAAATTTGACAACCTAGGTGAAATGGACAAATTTCTAGAAACATATTATCTTCCAAAGTGGAATCAAGAAGAAGCAGAAAGCCTGAGTAGACTGATAACAATTAGTGAAATTGAAGCAGTAATCAAAACACTCCTGGCACACAAGAGCCCTCAACCAGACAGCTTCAGAGGCAAATTTTACCAAACAATAAAGAAAAAGCTAATCCCTCTCCCTCTTAAACTATTCCAAAAAATTCAGGAACAGGGAAGACTCCCAAACTCTTTTTATGAGGCCAGTATTATCCTAATTCCAAAACTAGGTAAAGACAAAACAAAGAAAGAAAACTACAGGCCAATCACTGAAGAACGCAGATGTTAAAATCCTCAATAAAATATTGGCAAACTGGATCCAGCAATACATTAAAAAGATCATACACCATGATCAAGTGGGATTTATCCCAGGGATGCAAGGATGGTATAATATTCACAAATCGATAAACCTAATATACCACATAAACAAAATGAAAGACAAAAATCACATGATCATATCAATAGATGCTAAAAAAGCTTTTGATAAAGTACAGCACCCATTTATAATAAAAATGCTCAGCAAACTGGGAATAGAGGGAGCATACTTCAACATCATAAAGGTCATATACAAGAAAGGTACAGCCAACATCATACTCAATGGGTAAAGGCTAAAAGCTTTCCCACTAAGATCAGGAACAAGACAAGGATGTCTGCTTTCACCACTTTTATTCCACATAGTATTGGAAGTTCTAGCAACAGTGATCAGACAAGAAAAAGAAATAAAAGGCATCCAAATTGGAATGGAAGAATTAAAGCTGTCATCATTTGCAGACAACATCATGTTGTACATAGAATACCCTACAGTATCCACCAAAAAATACTTGACCTAATAAGTGCATTTGGCAAAACAGTGGGATATAAAGTCAATATTCAGAAATTGAAGGTATTTTTGTACATCAACAATGAAATATCACAAACAGAAACTAGGAAATAAAACCCCATTTGCTATATAACAAGAAGAAAAATAAAGTACCTAGGAATAAACTTAACCAAGGAGGTAAAAGATCTGTACTCAGAAAACTACTGAAGAAGGAAATTAAGAAAGATACAAACAAATGGAAGCATTTACCATATTCATGGTTTGGAAAAATCAACATCATTAAAATGTCCACACTGCCCCAAGCAATCTATAGATTCAACACAATCCCTATTAAAATACCAATGACATATTTCACAGATTTAGAACAAACATTTCAAAAATTTATATGGAACCATAAATGATGCCAAATAGCCTCAGCAATCTTTAAGAAAGAAGAACAATGTAGGAGGGATCACAATACCTGATATAAAACTATACTACAAGGCCATTATAATCAAAACAGTCTGGTATTGGCAAAACTGTCTGGTATAAGAACAGACACATAGATCAATGGAACAGAATACAGAGCCCAGAAATAAACTCATGTTGCTATGGTCAATTAGTACTTGACAAAGGGGGCAGAAGCATAAAATGGAGTAAAAATAGTGTCTTCAACAAAGATTCTGGGAGATCTGGAATGGTACACGAAAAAAAAAAAGAAAGAAGCTAGACCACCAACTTACACCATACACAAAAATAAATTCAAGATGGATGAAAAACAAACATAAGCCACAACACCATAAAAGTCCTAGAGGAAAACATGGGCAGGAAAATTCAGATATTCCATGCAGCAGTATTTCCACCAAAACATCCACTAGCGCAAGGGAAATAAAGGAAAAATAAATAAATAAGACTACAGCAAATTAAAAAGCTTCTACATGGCTAAAGAAAACATCACCAAAATAAAAAGGGAACCAACAGTATGGGAAAACATATTTGCCAACAATACCTTAGACAAGGGTTTGATCTCTAAAATATATAAAGAACTTGTATGACTCAATGCCAGGAAGATAAGTAATCCAATTAAAAAGTGGGCAAAGGACCTGAACAAGCATTTCTCCAAGGAGTACATACAGAGGGCCCACAGGCATAAGAAAGGATGCTCAACATTACTAGCCATTAGGAGATGCAAATTAAAAACACAATGAAATACCACTTCACACTGGTCAGAATGGCCATCATTAATAAATCAATAAATAACAAGTGCTGGTGGGGATGTGGAGAAAAGGGAACCCTAGTGCACTGTTGGTGGGAAAGCAGACTGGTGCAGCCACTGTAGAAAACAGTATGGAATTCCCTCAAAAAACTAAAGATGGAACTGCCTTTTGATCCAGTGATTCCACTGCTGGGACTATACCTTAAGAATCCTGAATCACCAATTCAGAAGAACCTATGCACCCCTATGTTCATAGCAGCGGTATTTACAATGGCCAAGTGCTGGAAGCAAACTAAGTGCCCATCAGTAAATAAGTGGATCAAAAACTGTGGTACATTTACACAATAGAATATTACACAGCAGAAAGAAAGAACTCCTAGGAGAAAGGAACTCCTACCTTTCGTGACAGCATGGATGGAACTGGAGAGTATTATGCCAAGTGAAATAAGCCAGGCAGCAAAAGACAAACAGCACATGATCTCTCCTATTAGAGGAACCTGATGAACAAAACAAACAAGCGAGCAAAACAGAACCAGAAGCACAGAAACAAGGAACAAACTGACCGGGACCAGAGCGGAAGAGGGCAGGCAGGTAAGGGAGGAACAAAGGGGAAGGGCCTAGTTAAAGAACAAGTGTAAATGACCCATGGACATGGACTACAGGGTGGGGATTGACTGTGGGAGCAGGGAGGGGTGGGTAAGTGGGGCAAGAGAGAGCAATAGTGGAAAATTGGGGCAGCTGTAATAGAACAGCAATAGCAATAAATAAAGAGATAAATAAATAAATAACTGAGGTGGCAGGAACTATGGGTGGATGTGTTCATGTATGAGCCAGTGTCTTGGGGCAGGTGTGGGTGACACAGTTAAAGAGACAACTCTAATGGGAAGCAAAGGACAGGGTGCCTTCATAGTGAAGACAGGACATTGGGCTCTAGCACGTCCATGCCCTTTAGCATCCCAGAGGTATATTCCCCTTGACCTGGTCCATCTCTTGAAATGGAAAGAGATCCATCTATCTAACAGGGGCTGTAGACCTCTTGGTGAAAGCAGAAATCACAAAAATCCTTTATCCTTTCACTAAGAGCAAAACAAACAAAACTCCAAACAGACCAAAAAACTTCCACAGCAACAAAAAATAAAACCCCACACGTATATCACTCAACAAAGAAAGCTGTGAAGCATAATAATACCTGCTGTTTATTAAAGACACAATATGTGCCAAATGCTTTACCCAATTTAATTCTCACTGAGCAGTGATGTCGCGGACACAGAAACTGAGGCTTGAGAGGTGGAATGGACTGCCTGCTGTAGCACAGCTAGAGGAAAGGTGCAGGAGTGTGGTTCCAGCCACGTTTGTTGGCACCCAGGGCTACTTGTTGAACTTCCGTCTTTCCTCTTTGTCCTGTTGCCTGGATCCTTGGGTAACTTTGTCTAATGAAGAGAAATGTTCTTTATGCAATTTGGATCTGACCGCTGGACTTGGCAACAATTTATTTTGTGATGTCCCAGTAAAAATGGAGTTCTTTTTTAAGAACAGTGACTCTGAGAGGGCAGAGCTAGGAATTTTAATTGGGTGAGAGGCAGCAGGGAGTAGTGGAGTGAGTACCAAGTGGGAAGTCAAGAAGCACTAATTCTAGCCTTTACTGGCTGTGCGACCTTGGGCAATAATACTAATGCTCATTAATGAGAATAATAGCCTCTACTTATTGATCTCTGACTAGGTAGCAGATGCTGTGTCAAGTGACTCATGTGTGTCACCCACTTAATCTTCTCAGCAATCCTGTAAAGGAAGGAGGTATGAATATTATCCCCATTTTGTAGATGAGAAAATTGAGGCTTTAGGTGTTGAGCAACATGCCCAACATCACACAAATAGGAAGCTACCTCCAAGATTTGGGTCTGGGCAAAGGGGTTCCAGAGTCTGTGCTTTTACCATTGTGCTGTAATGTTGACAGAAATATGAATGTAATACAGACACCCTGACAGAGGCTAATATTTATTGAACATTTTCCATGTGCCATACAGAATTCTAATCCCTGTATGCAATATATCATTTAATCCACACAATGACTTTATGAAAATGATATTATCTGAATTTTTTTTCAGATGAATAAACTGACTTCTGTGTTTAATGAAGGGGTTATCTCCTTTTGCTACATGGTTCTTTTCTAAGAGCTATTACTTACAGAAAAAAAGGGTTAACATAGGCATGAACTCAGGTCTTGTAGGGTGGGGTTGTATTCTGATTAAGTCCCTCCCTCACTCTCCCAAAGAGAAGCTGGGGGAACCAGATTTGCTCAGGGAGGTAGCTGGACCAGTGCCTCACCTGTACCTTCTTTGGAGGTTGGAGCACAGCCTGCTCCCTGGGGCTCACCACGCCTGTCTTCCATCAGTTGGGTCTGAGCAGCCTGCCCCCTTGGCAGAGCGGGCTACAGCCTGAGGCTCCTGGGTCCTGCGCAGCTCGGTGAACTGTGCAAGGGAAGGGAGGCTCTGCCAATGTGTCACCGGCCAGCTCCCCTCTGGGCACCATCTGGGATGCTCTGAGCTGGAAAGGCAGGACCAGGCAATGGCTGCCTACTCTGCCTGTGGTCCTCACTGCCCAGGGTACACACCAGGAGCACTCTGCCCTGGGAAGGTGTCAGAGTGTCAGAGGACAAAACATCCCAGGGGAACTTCTTCTTTAGGCCCCCAGGGGCCCCATCAGGCAATAATAAGCATTCTGATAACTGACATTTGTTAAACTGTTACTATGTCTGGGCTCTATGCTGAGTGCTCTGTGTATGTCATCTCATTTAATTTGCTCTGTACACCCCACCATAGTTAAGTACTATTATCCCTGTTTTATAGGTGAGGAAACAGAGACAGAGAGGCTTAAGAACCTACCCAGGGTCATGTGGCTGATAAGTTTCAGAACCAGGGTTCAGATTCTAAATTTTTAAAGCTTGACTGACTCATGAGTCCTGGATTCTAATCTTTGCTCAGTCTCTTACTGACAAGTGATTCTCTTCAGTCCTTTGCTCTTCATAGGTCTTCAGTTTCCTCTTCTGTACAATGTAGGGATGGACCA
The DNA here is from genome assembly GCF_022682495.2 of Desmodus rotundus. Classification (NCBI taxonomy): domain Eukaryota; kingdom Metazoa; phylum Chordata; class Mammalia; order Chiroptera; family Phyllostomidae; genus Desmodus; species Desmodus rotundus. Next base: position 106,433,512 of record NC_071387.1, on the reverse strand, counting down.
TATTTTCAAAATGTGTTCATCATAGTCCCAGAGTTCCATTAGGAGCTGTGGTGGAACAGAGCTGAGGAGAAGGTGGAGTTAGGGAAGATGAGGATATGCTGAGGATGAGCATTAGAACCCCAACCTCTTACCTCGTTTTCAACCTGAGATGAAAGTGCCATTTTTCACTCCTTCCAGTATTTGAGTTATGTGTGAGAGTTGGCTTACGGAAGGGGTTCTGCTGCTTATGATAAGTCTGAACATTATCAGTTGCTTATCTGACATTCTCGTGCCTTAAGAGAGCAGGAAAATGAGCCTTGTAGAGGATAAGGGGACCCATGTTCAGAGGCTCAGCTAATTAGTGACTTGAGCAGATTATGTACTGGTTGAAAGTTCAGGTTCTGCAATTAGATGCAAATGGGTTCAAGTCTTAGCCCTGCCTATTCGTAGTGTTGTCCTCAGGCAGGGTCAGCTCTCCATTGCTAGACAATCCCTCTTTCTCTACTACTGAGTGCTCCAGTGGGAATAGTGGATGCCCTGAGTTATTTCTCTGATGGAATAACTCAGTAACTGGGTCATATTTCCTTCCCCACTTTACCCCCAACCCTAACTCTTAACCCAAAGGGCACAGGACACCCAAATGCCTTTGGACCTGCTCAGTTATGATGCAGATACCAAGGGTACCTAAGGATTGTCTTCTCCCTGCCTTCCAACCAAGGACTAGCAAGAAATAGTGACTTTCTATCTAGCAACCTGTAGTACTGGAATTCATGCCTAGCAGAGTCTGTATTCATGAATAGGGCAGAGCTGTGCTTGTGACAAGATATGAATAAGAGACAGTGTCTGACCATTTGTAGCTATCTGACTTTCAGCACCTTCCTTCCAGGCTTCAGTGACCTCATCTTTAAAGAACAATGTTGGCGGTTTGCTGATGCCCATGGGCACTACAGCTTTGAGATGGTGTATTCAATGATCCCAGGCACCAGGAAATGTGGCCTCTTTACTTGGCATCCAAACAGTTTCCTGAGAAGTCTTCTTCCTAAGCAACTTATGAATCAGAGCTATAATTGGCCTAGTCTCCCTCTTTCTCTGTGGGGTGAATGATGAGGCTTTTGAGTACTCTTGGTCTTGGGAAATTGGCCTCAACTGGTCTTAACTGGTGTGGCTGCAAGGCTTTTTTTTTTTTTTTTTTGATTTCAGCCCACTTTTTTTAAAAAAATTTTTATTGTTATTCAATTACAGTTGTATGCCTTTTCTCCCCATCCCTCCACCCCACCCCAGCTGAACCCACCTCCTTCCCCCACCTCTACCCTCCCCCTTGATTTTGTCCATGTGTCCTTTATAGTAGTTCGTGTAATCCCCTCTCCCCACTGTCCCCTCCCCACTCCCCCCTGACCATTGTTAGATTGTTCTTAACTTCAATGTCTCTGGTTATATTTTGTTTCCTTTTTTATTCTATTGATTATGTTCCAGTTAAAGGCAAGGTTTTGAAAGCACTGTCCTGAGAAACTGTTCTGACCCATCCACAGAGAGTGAGAAAGCTTCAGGTCATGTCAGTGAATATTCACAGTAAAGTCTGAGCCTGTAAGGGAAGAAATTTCCTGGAGAGGCCCCTGCCCTCCTCTGGGCATAAAGCTGCCCTACATCGGTGAGTGTGAGAAGGAGCACCCACTGCGTCCCCTCAGGGTCTAGCTGTGTGACCCTGTGGGTATTGCAAGAGCTTCTACTTGTTTCTCCTCTTAGAGAGGGAGTTGCTGATTTGGTTGATCAGAGTCCAGAGCACTCATGGAGCCACATTTCCTAGTGGGCAGGGCTGATTGGCTTTCTTTTCTCTGAGGCCCAAGCGGTAAAATGTTCAGGCTGATTTCACCACGGAGGCCATCTCTCCCCCTCTGTCCCTTCCCTTCAGTCCCATACACTTTGGGGCCTTCACTTGATCCATGCCTTCCTGATTTATTAGACAGTGTGGTCAGTGAGTGCCCCACTTACATCTCCTTGGCTCACCATGTCTATGGCAAAAATTGTAGGAAATCCATTGGCAACTGATGGCTTCTTGCATTTCTCTGTGTACAGGGTGGGCTGGAAAGGTGGGGAGTTAATGCTCTAGGAGTGACCTTAAACAATGAAGGAAGAGGGAGTGGATAAGCACTCCTCTCCTTCCTTGCTATCAAGTCAGATAATTCTGAGGTGCATTCTACATAGTCTCTTGGCCTGCTTTGACTGGATTGGGATTTTTAGTTGCTCCCAGTGGCCACCCTTCCATTAACATGACTTTTATTGGCTTTCTTCCTTCCCACTTCTTCCTGTGTTTCCTAAATAACCTTTCAGGTTCTCAAATTCTTAACTCAGGGTCTGCTTGTGATATTGTGATTTGTAAGAAGAAATACATATTTGGTCTTTCCCCCTGTTTCTAGCATAGAGCTCCTAAAACCTTTGGAATTTCCTAAACCTTGAGAGCATAAAATTGTCTTTTGTTATGTTAACGAGGTAACTTTTGGGAAGCAGCTAAGGACTAAGGACAGGGTTTGATTGCCTGCCATGGGCCAGTGATTAGAGGGCTGGAACTTTCAGTTCCTCACCTGGACCTGCAGGAAGGAGAGAGTAGCTGGAGATTGAATTCAATCAACAATGGCCAATGACTTGATCAGCCACGGCTATGTAATGAAACCTCCATAAAAAACCAAGAAGATGAGGTTTGGAGAGCCTCTGGACTGGTTAACATGTGGAGATTTGGGGAGAGTGGAGAGTGGTGCTCCAGGACAGGACATGGAAACTCCCTGCCCTTTCCTCATACCTTGCCCTCTGCATCTCTTTGATTCATATACTTTATTTTCCATTGTGATAAATCAGTAATCTAGTAAGTAAATCGGTTTCCTGAGTTCCGTGAACCCCTCTAGCAAATTAATTGAACCCAAGGAGGGGGTAGTGAGAATCTTTGATTTATAGCCAGCCAGTCAGAAGCACAAGTAACAACCTGGACTTCCGGTTGGCATCTGAAGTGGAAGCAGTCTTGTGGAACTGAACCCTTAACCTGTGGAATCTGATACTGCCTCCATGTAGATAGTGTCAGAATTGAGTTGAATTTTGGGACACCCAACTGGTGTCCTAAAATTGCTTGTTGGTGTGGGACCTCTTTTCCTACCCCCTTCCTACCCCTGCCATGTTGGATATGAGGGCAGAAACTTTACTGTTCTTGGAGGGATCCACACTAAGACGTATCCTTGTACAACCTTCACTACAATGCTGTGGGTGCCTGAGGCAGGGTGATTTTACTCCCATTTTACTAATGAAGAAACAGGCCTGGAGAGGTCAATGACTTTTCCCAAAGTGGTAGAATGTAGACTCCTGACTCCCAACTTGCTATTCTTTTCTCAATGGTATGCCTTGGTACCTCCTAGGTTCCTGTCTAGTATGAGGGAGGAAATTGGGTTGCATTAGGTAAAGACCAATGATGAACATAATCTTTTGTTGCTATCTTCATTTTAGTTTTCAAGACTAGCAGTGGATTTGTTTAGAAAAAACGACATTTGATTAAAACTATTGATGTCTGAATGGGTCATGGGAGCAGGAAGGGAACTGTAGCATTTTGGATAGGTTACTATGGAAGGATTAACTATTGTTCTGTTAATCCAAGGGTCTAGACCTTCAAGAAAGTCACAGAATCATAGAACATCAAATGTGGAGGACAGCTTTGAGGTCATCTTGGCTAGACTAAACCTTACTTTTACAAATGGGGAAACTGAGGTCTAAGGAGGAAAAAGTCCTTAAGGTAATCAGATAACATGGAAATTAGAATCCGAGAGAAAGTAAAGGAAACACAGGCAATCAGAATCAGATTGTGCTAAAATCAGGAATCTATGAGAACTTGTTAAGTCAGGCATGGCAAATTAGAGCCAATCAATGGATGGGGTCACCCAGAACACCTACAACTGAGCAAGCTTGTGAAGTTCTATTTAAACTTTGAGAGAAATAATTCAAAAATTGGTTAGTGATGTCTGCCTTGGCACAGGACAGGTGAGTCCTGCTTATCTGCCACTACATTAAAGGCAAGCTCAAGGAAGCTGGGATCACAGTTAGCCCAAGAGTTGGAACCCACAGGCGGGAATTTGGAGGGATGGTGAAGGTAGGTCAGCACTGAAAAACAATGCCTAAAGGTGGTGGCTAGTCTGATGTTCAGGTTACTCAGTCATCCTAAATTAGTTTTTTTTTTTTCTCTTCCTTTCTCTCAGGATTCTATTACACTGCTTTGGAGTCCCAATAACCGTGTAGATGAAAATACATTTACTTTATTTTACACAGCAGACACTCAAAGCAAAAATTCTGGATCCTGTTCCAAATTTTGCCTTTAGCCTTTTGCCTCACAGTACTAAAGTTGATTAGTCCCACTTGCGTCTTACATCCCCCATATGCAAAATAGAGGGCTAGGTCAGAAATTCTCAAAAAGCATTAAAAGAAACAATAGCTCTGTAGCATGGTAGCAGCTATTATTTGAAATAAAATAGGTTTCTATGATCAATTTCTTTTGGAATATTGCTGGATTATTATGAAACATTTTTTTTAACTGCAGGACTTCTCAGATCTTTTAAAATAAGAATTTATACCTTAAAGTGATTTGGATAGGCATAGTTCCCTAAGCTTACTTGAAAACAGAAAGCCATACAGGATAGTCTCTAAGAGTTTTGCAGCTTCAAAATACTACAATTCTCCTTTCAGAGTAGACATATGAAGAGCAGCATAATCAAGGACTGGTTCATCTCTCCTATGAACCATGACTGGTTTTTAACCAGTGTTTAAGTGGCTCAAAGCAGGTGGCAACTATGGGAATCCTTTCCTTAGTAGAGCATTAAAGATAAATCAATTGGTTTGCAAGCAACTGAAACAGTTTGTTTCTTAAGAGCAGACCAGGTTATTTCAGCTACTTTACTAATGTAAGTGGTAGTAAAATCAATTGGCAAAATTGCAGAACTGTGTAGACTAAGGGGCTTAAAAAATACATACACACACACACACACGCACAGTCTTTGTAAGCATAGCTGCTATGGTTTTCCACCTGAAAGTCCTGAGAAGCAAAATCATGCTCAGCATCCTAAGCTGTGTGGTGGGTTTAGCTTTTCAGCCTAGCAGAAGGTAAAGTTGTCATGATAACATAAACACTCATTCTCCACAATGGGGAGATGTCCTACCTAGAGCAACTCCAGCTGCCCCTGTTTGTCTTCCTTCCTTCTCAATTCAAAAGAGGCCACTCCCTGTTTGATCTGTCCTTTGACAAGTCTGGTCACAAATAACTTTAAACTCTTCATAACAGTAGTTTTCATCAAAGACTATTTCAGGGTCAGCAATGATATACAAGGATGAATATGCAGTGACTATTAACCAGGGCATCATCATAATGGTCTATGGAATTAAAACAAATAAACACACTTGGCCCCACTGGAGATTTTGATGGAGAAGATCTAAAGTGGGTGCAGGAATCTGTATTTTAAAAATCTTCACAGATACAACCCACATGTCCATCAATAGAAGACTGAGTACATAAAATGTGTTTTATTCATACAATGGAAAGCTACTCAGCAATAAAAAAGAAAAAAGCTGTTGCTTCTTGTAGCAACATGGATGAATCTCCCAGACACTAGGTTAAGTGAAAAAAGCTCCCACCAAAAATTTATACTATGTAGAATTCTAGTTATATGAAGTTTGAAAATGAGCAAAGCTAGTATAGGGTATTAGAAACCAAAATTGTGGTTGCTCTTGGGGGGGTTGGTAAGATGAATTATGAAGGGACACCAGCGTACTTTCTAGGAGTGATGAAAATATTCTATATGTTACTGTGGGTGATGGTCTACACAGATGCACACATTTTCAAAACTTGAACCAAATCCTTAAGAGAAATGCATTTATTGTATATAATTTATACCCCATTTAAATAAAACAGCCTAACTTTCCTGTAACTCCCTGAATTAGGGTCCTGTACCTGTGCCAAAGGCCAAGAAATGATCATCTCCATACAAGAGAAGGGCCTAACCCGGCTCAGCCCAATTACAGCCTCAAGAAAGGGAATGCTTCCCTATTCTCTGCTTTATATCATACAACCCTCCATTTTCACTTGCCTTCTATAATTCTCTCATCCTTTCTCTGTCTTTTGGATAATAAAACTCTAGAGAACTGAACATACAGCAACCAGCGTAATAATAAACCCATGGGTGTCCAGGAACTGCGCTCCCTTTCTGTCTCCATTTCAGTAGCCACAACTACATTCTTGGAAGGAGGTCCTTGAAGAGACATCGTATTTATTGAGCACCTACTATGTGCTAGACCTTGTTGGCTGCCTTATCAAAGCTACGTTGTTTTCTTTTCAAAATAACCCTGAGAAGTAGATTATTTTTTTTTACTATCCTTCCCATTTTCCAGATTTGCAATCAAAAAGGGAAGATAAATTGCTGGCCCAAAGGTGATAGCGGGCTGATAAGTGGAAGATACACGCTTAGCACAGTGACTGTACCTCTTATAATTTAAAGCCTCTTTCCTTCCACAGTCTGAGGAGAGAAAAGCAGAGATGGGCACTGGAAGGAGAGGTACAGTTGAGTATAAAAGGAGCAGTGGTCCTCACTTGACAATGCTTTTTATTCCCATTCCCCATAATTCAAGCTAGTCACCCTCCCCCCCCCCAAGACAGTCAGTCCCATGCTTTCTGAATCGGTCTTGCTGGGAGCTTAGTCGGCCTCCGGGCGACTTTCATTTGGTATAACTTAGAAAACAAGAAGAAAGCAAGTGGGGAATGTAAAGATGCATTTACTTTTAGGATTCGGGCTTTCTGAAAACAGAGAAGTGGTTTCCCCTACAGGAGTGGCAAGGCATAGGGAGAAGTATTGGAACAGAATGTGTGTGCTTGTGCGTGTGCGTGTGTCAGCACGTTTGTGCGTGGAGGGGGGAATTGCTGTACTCAGCGCGAGGCACTTGGGGAGGAGGAAACTGTAGGGGAGCTCTGAATAATTGATTCTCCAGCCGCACTAGACACCCGGGAGCGGGCTGAGAGAGTGGTTTCAGCACCACGGAGAGCGGTGCGCCCCTGCAGGCGCCTCCGCGGTCAGCCAGCCACCTATCCTGGCCTTGTCGCCAGCGAGCGCTCGGAGCACCACGGAGAGCGGGTGGCTGCGCGCCGGCGCCAAGGGACTGCAGGGTCTGCCTCGGAGGACCTCCGGGGAGAGCGGCTGAGGGCGGGAGACGCCTTCGCTCGCTGAAGCTCCAAGCCTCTACAGCTTTCGCGGGGGCTGCTGCGTCTCACGGACTGGGAACAAGTCCCTAAGTTGGCGTGGGGGCGCCCCTGCCTTCCTCCTCCTCTTTTTCCGAGGCGACCGCAGCAGAAGCACGCTCTGGGAGCCCCGCTTTCCCAGTGCTGTGAACCAGGATGGTCAGGTGCTCTCGGGACTCCCGCCGCGACGTGGGAAGCTGAACGCCCGGCGTGGAGCTGGCCCCGCAGCGAAGGGCTAGGAGGGAGCTGTTTTTCCCCTGCCCACGCCTCTCTAGGCCAGGGACCACGGGGATCCCCAGCTACAGGCGCGCGCGCGCTCCCACACTCACTCTCACACACCCTCGCCCTCACACACATCAGCCCGGAGCCTGGGCTGCGGAGAGGTCTCGGGCGCGCTCAGAGTACAGGGCAGCTGCTGTCAGGAGTGGGGCAGGAAGCCGAGCGCCGGCTCTTTGAGGGAGGCTCCGGGGGCTTAGCCGGAGTATGGGGCCGGTTGAGCGCTGAGAGTCACGGCCGCAGCCATCAGCCCTGGAGATGACCAGGAGCGGCCACTGCTGAGAACTATGTGGAGAGAGGCTGCGGTGAGTGCTGGAGCGGGACGCGGGGCCTGGGCGACCCTTTTGGGAAGAGGACGGTACAAGGCCTGGTGCGAGGGAGCAGCAGGACCGCAAGAGAGTAGTTGGGAATGATCGCACCTCCCTCGGGGAGCCGGGAACGCGGGACCTCGAGTCCTTCCCTCCCCCTCTTACCCTGCCGGCTCATCCCAAACTCAATCAGCCCCCACTCCTTATCCCCCCACCCCCATTCTTTCTTATTTCTCTCCCTACCCCCCTCACTCAGCAGCTCCTGGACGCACAACTCCCAGCAGCCGGCGCTGGGGAGGTGGTAGGGGGCGAGGGTGGAGGTGCCCAGTTAGCTTCTCGTGGGTGGCCAAACTGGGGCTCCGGTTCTCCTCTGCGCTCTGGAGCGGAGCTCTCCATTATCAGCCACAGCGTCTGAGGAACCGGTCTGGGGGCGTCTCAGACACGGACCTCCAGCTCTCACTCCCGGGTCGAGCCCCCAGTGTGCACAGAGGAGCTGTTAGCATTGCAGACTGCAGCCTGCCCCCGCCCCCCGTCCCGATCCTCGTGGGCTGACCCTGCCTCCCCATCTCTTCGCCCCCCCCCCCCAGAGCCCTGCTGCAGAGCCTCCGGCTTGGATAGCCGCCCCCCGTGGGGGCGATGCGGACAGCGCGGGACAGCCAGTGGAGCGCGCGGGGGCCGCAACATGCGGGAACCCGCTAAACCCGGTGGCTGCTGAGGCGGCCGAGATGCTTGTGCGCGCAGCGCGCCCTACTGCATCCTCGACCTTCTCAGGCTACAGGTACGTCCCAGCGGGAGACCTGGGTTTGGCGGGATGGGTAGGCGGAAGACTTAACCCGAGCAAGAGCGGGAGAAGGATCTAGGGAGAGTGGGAGAGAGAAAGCGGGAGAGGGAGCACCAGTAGCGAGGCAAGAGAGGAACACCAGGGGGCGCTGCGGCACCGCAGTGCTCGCGGCACAGCAGCGCTGAGGTAAGTGCGAGTTCGCCCCAACTTCCCCTTGCGCTGGCAGCGCCCAAGCCGAGGGGCGCGCGCCTGTAGACGCGTGCACGACTGTGCTGGTATTTGCAGGCACGCGCCTCCGTGCACCTGGCGCGGTACATACGTGTGCACCGCCTGAGCACGTGTGCAGACTCGGATAGCCTTGGGCACCGCTACGGAGGCCTGCGGGTGTGCGCAGAAATGCGCGCGTGCCTGTGAGCGTGTGCAGCCCCACTGCCCACGTGCACCTAAGACTTGGTAGCAGGACTTGAAGTGGAAAGCTTGGGGAGGCGCTGTACAATTCACGTCGGTCGGAGAGCTTCTTGGGAGCCTACCTTTAGCCCCACGCATATTTTTTTTGCCAGCTCCCACGCGCCGGCCCGTGGGGGGACGCGCCTCCTTTCCAGAATTCTGCATTGCTCACGGCGCGCGTGAGAGAGATATGTGTGTGTATGCGCGCGTGTAGGGGGCGCGTCCTAGGGCTGCTTGTTTCAGGGCCCCTCCGCGCGACGAGGGGCGGGCCCTAAGTTCCCCCAGGCGCCCCGGAGCCTGGGGCACACAAGCGAGAGTCCTCACTCCCTTGCATTTGGGGTGTACCCTACAGGAGAGAAGCCGGGTCTGCAGCGGGTGCCGCGGGTAGCCAGGTCTGTGCTGCATCCCGCGAGTTGGCAGGGGGCGGGGTCAGTCAATTTGCCCCAGTGCCAGGGCAGGGTTGCCTCGTCGCTGTGCCACCTCTGCGCGCAGGGGCTGGTCTGTAGTTCGCTCCCTGTGAGCAAGGGGCGGGGTTGGTAACTTGGTCCGCTCCTTCCGGCGTGGGAGAGGAGTGGGTGGAAGGTTTGCTCTGCGCGCCTACGTTCGGGGGCTGTGGTCCGCAGCTAACTTGGTGGATGCAGTGGGAGGTGTGGGCGGAGTCGGACACGGAGAAGAAGCCGGAGATAGTGGATGAGGAGGGTGGATGCGAAGATGTATTTACTGCCAGGGATGGAGAATTAGCTCGGATTGGAGTTGTGGATGGAGTTGGAGATGGGTCTAGCGACGTGGATGGCTTCGGGGATCGGGAATAGAGTAGGCGACTTTGGCAGCTTGCGCTGCGGGTGGGCTCTCTACCTGGCTAGTAGAGCAAGGGGCAGGGTCAGCAATCTGTTTCGTCTGGAGCCCTTGCTCGACGCAGTCCTGACTCTCCCTCCCCACCTTGCAGGGACCGTAAGTGGCGACTATGGGCAGACTGGGCTATTGGACCCTGCTGGTGCTGCCGGCACTTCTGGTCTGGCGCGGTCCCGCGCAGGGCGCGGCGACGAAGGGTCCCCCGGCGCTGAACATCGCGGTGCTGCTGGGTCACAGCCACGACGTGACAGAGCGTGAACTGAGAAACCTGTGGGGCCCGGAGCAGGCGGCTGGGCTGCCCCTAGACGTGAACGTGGTAGCACTGCTGATGAACCGCACTGACCCCAAGAGCCTCATCACACATGTGTGCGACCTTATGTCCGGGGCACGCATCCACGGCCTCGTGTTTGGGGACGACACCGACCAGGAGGCCGTGGCCCAGATGCTGGATTTTATCTCCTCACAGACTTTCGTCCCCATCCTGGGCATCCACGGGGGTGCATCTATGATCATGGCTGACAAGGTAAGGCCAGGAGGTGATGGGCTGCCAGGACTGTGGAATGTGCCAGTTATAAGGCAGCCACCAACGCTCTTCCGGAGCCCCTGGGATCTATCTTGCTGTGAAAAAGGGTCGTGGCCACTGACCCTGTCCTAACCAGGTCCTAACACTCCAACTCAGAAATGAATGGAAATTCTTTTTGCTTTGGGTCTGAAAGTGGGGTACTTAGAAGCACCTTGGGTGTACCAGGAAGAACTCGGAAAACACAAAATATGATAAAGTGGTGGAATGCTTGGAGATTTCTAAGTAGTGTGCAAGATACCAGCTTGGGGCCACTTGAAACAGCATGGCTTACATTCTTATAATATCAATTTTACCAGGCTGTTATGTGGAAAATGTCCATTTTTCTTTCTTGTGGTGACTAAAACTATTTCAACAAAGATTAAATGTAGGTATGTCGTGGAACAACATGCAGAGTTTTTAGGTAAAGCACAAAAGAACAAGGGAATGTCATGCTTCTGTAGCTGCAAGAAGGGTGGAAAGTTTGAGAAGCCCTGGGCTAGAGGCCACAAGTGAGAGCTCCTCCAGGGGAGTGGGCATGAGTGGAGAGGAGAACTAACTGCAGACCCAGAGCATGGAGGGCCTGACGCTTTCCACATCTTCCTGGGGTGGAGCTGGCTGGGTTTCCAAGGCCCGTAGATGGAAGCATTGGCACCCAAGGGTGGGCTTTGGTACTGAAGTTTGAGAGTATCAGAATAAAGGGGATATGTCCAAATTTCTCATCTTAGAATGAGAGGCAGGGTCTTTGGGCCAGATGAGAGTGTTGATTGGGAGAAGAGGGGAGAGATACTTGAAGATTTGAGTGAGCTGTTATGAGGGCCTGGTTTGAGAATTGTGCAGAAGAGGAAAGACAAAAGACAGTCAGAAGGACAGAGGAGGAAGCAAATACAGACGTGAGGAAAAAGGGAAGGATTAGAGTTGTGGGGGCACTGTACCTCTATCTAAACCCCAGCAAGGGATTGGGGGTCAGGAAGGGAGGGAATGGTAAGTATACTTGTGTGCCATGTTCCCCAGCCCTGAGTGAGATCTTCTTGGAGCATGTTCCTCAGGTAGCAGGAGATAGCCTACTGGAGCGAGCAGAAATTTGTCACAGCACTTTCCTTCTGATGCTCTCAAAGCACTTTTATATTCATCAAATCAGATTCTGTCTCTGCCTCAGCAATTCCTACCAGCTCCTTTGGGAACTGTATTAATTCTTTCAGGTCTCCTGGGCTGCAGTACGTTCAGTGAAAGTACACAACTGATGTACTATCTTATTAAACATTCATTTTAAATGGTTGCGGCCTAGAAAAATTCCTTCTGTGTGGTTGAGCATTTTCCCAGCTAACTCTCAGCTTTGGGATTCCTTTCTGGGATGAAAAAAGTAGGAAATGTCTATACCCTGCCACCAACGTATGGGCCACTTCAGAACTGGAAAGGGTCTTAGAGTCTACACGAGCATCCTGTAACTTTCAGATGAGGTAACAGGCATAGGGCAGTAGAAGACTTGGCCAAGATCACACAGTGGGTGATGGATCTAGATCTCTGGGGTTTTTTTGGTCCCAACCTCTGATCTCAAGCCTATCCTTTAACTTTTTCATCCCATCTTCAGGAAGGTCAAGGAATTTCATTTTATGGGAGGTCCTGAGCCATGGAAAGGTGCAGCCAATCAGAGCCTAGAGAGTTTGTGCATCAGGTGACCAGCTGGAGTGACAGCTTTCCCATGAAGTTATTAAGAAGGAGAACAGTGGTTTCCAGCAGGGATTTGGAGTGTTATTTTGAGATCTAAATATTATCATCAATCCCTCCTCCCTTCTAAAGTTTTGACCGAAGGAGTAACCACAGAAAACAATGGCCATGTTGAAAGTGAAATTTTGGATTGTGTAGGGCCCAGCACCTCCGTGGAGAAATGTGGTAAAAGCTGAATTGAAACAGGTGGCTTGAGACTCAGGCTGGGAGGGCTGAGCTGGCAGCTGTGTGGCTCAGGCTCTCTCTTAACTTATGCATCTGACTGTAGGCAAAGCAGCAGGAACACAGAATGGGCTCATAGCTGAGTACCCCATTGATATGCAGGGACCCTCCCCACTGTGACTGACAGGCTCTGACCTACGGCCAGCAGCTGCTTCTCTCTCTTGAACAAGGTATTAGAAAGGGAATTTTGAGAAGTCCAAGGGATATGGGTGGAAGCATCCTCCTCTCCTATGGAATGTAACTGCCTTCTGGGGATTGGACAAGAGCGTGACCCCACTTAAAAGAGAAGGAGAACAGGGAATCAGGAAATGGCAAGAGGGAGATGAGAAAGCACATTTTCAGAGAAGTCAAGATTAGAGAGAGATTTAAGAGAGGATGGAGAGGAGAGGAATGAAGGGTTCAATGGCTCAACAATGGTGAAGGAAATTGGATACTCCTCATTGTTGGGGCTTTCCAAGTTGGTCTTGATAGCAGGGAATCAAATAAGTCAGTGGAGATAATGCTGGGGTGTATGTTGGGCCCCATGTGTGGAATATGCAGGTGATATTGAGTGGAGTTGGGTTAAAGGGTGGTATTTTGGAAAACCTGGATGTGTTAAAAAAGGAAAGAGATTGTCTGAGACATGAACAGCCCTTCTTTCCATTAATACCATATCAAGGTGGCTAGTGACTTTGCCACCTGTTTATTTTGGAGCTGAATGCTGAAGACAGTTTCTTTGGCTCTGAAGAAATGGTCATGGGACGTTGCCTAAAACTCCACCTTGCTTGGTTGGGTGTGACAGTGGTGTTATGGTCACAAAGTCTGAATCTTCCCAAACTGACAAGGCTTCTCTGTCTCCCCCAAGATGATGTCCACTTGGTAAAGCCCAGAACATACCTGTGTTTTCGCTTCTAAATTGATAACATGATAGTGCCCCCATAGGTAATAATAGTACTTAATTTGACTATCATTTAAATTGAATACTCTTCCCCACTATTTTTATTTTTCTCTCAATCTATCTGGCCCTTGGAAAAAAATAACAAAGTTTTATAGTAATTGAAATGTGTCAAGTGACAGATTTTTTTGTGGTGTTAATTTAATTTACAATGAAGATGTTAATTTTTGCTTCTATCAGTGGGTGGTCTTGCAATATAATTAAGTTAGAGGTAGAAATAATGCTTGATGTAGATAAGTTCTAACCACATTTTGATTTGGCCATTTTGATCTTGTTTAAATGGAATACATGCTGGTTACAGTATCAGCCCCTAGTAAATCAAGTGTATGCACTAGACTTTCACGTTTCTGCTCAGTGTTCTCACCTCCTCCTTTCCTTTCCCCCTTAATTTCTAACTGCTCCACAGAGGAAAATGCAAGGCTTAGATTTTAATTACGTTTATCCATGTGGGTTAATGCTATACATGCCTCATCTCCTTTACTAGAGTGTAAGTTCTCCGAGGACAGGTTTTTTTGAAAAAGTGTATTTGAAATAACAAATACTCCTCCACAGACAGTTTATAAAAACATTTTTTCCATTGTAGAGCACCTAGAAAGTACATTAAAGTTTAAAGAAGAAAATAAAAATCTCCCTGTAAATCCTACCATCAGGAGTAAACACTGTTGACACTTGGGTCTATTTTCTTTCAAGCTCTATTTATTTAGTTATAAGTTCAGGATTATACAGTCTGTATGGTTATCTTTATTGTACTTTGCACTCTGTAGGCTTTCTTAGTCAGAAGATCCAGTTTTTTCTTTAATTCTGGAAAAATCTCAGCCATTATCTGTTGGATGTTTCCTCTCCAACATTCTATTCATATGTAGTTTCTTCATCAATCCTCTGTGTATCTTAACTTAAACATTCCCTTGCTCCCCCACTCCTCTATTTTTCTGTGCTATGTTTGGGAAGTTTTCCTCAATTCTATACTCCAGTTAAACAGCTCTTCTCATTTGTGTCTGGTCTATTATTGCCTCTCTCTTAAATTTTTTTTAAATTTCTTTTCCAATCTCACCAAGGACATGATTATTGACTTCAGAGAGAAAAGAAGGAAAGGAGAGAAACATTGATATGAGAGAGAAACCTGCAGGCTAGGTATGTGCCTCCACCTGGGATCAAACCCACAACCTTTTGGTTTATGGGCTGATGTTCCAACCAAGTGGGCCACACTGGCCCGGGCTATCTGTTAAGTTTTTAACTTCAACAATGCTATTCATTTTATTTCCAATATAAATAATTAGTCCCTTTTCCATACCTTCCTGCTTTTTGTTGTCTTAAAATGCTTCTTACCTTGTGGATGTAAACCTCTTCTCTTTTTCCAGCATCTTTGTTTCTTCAGGTATGAATTCTTCCATTTTGTGATTCTGATCATTGGATGTACTCATACATTCTCTAATTTTTGTTTGTAACTTATTTTCAAGGCAGATTTATGTATTCTCCTGGCCTATATCTGTAAGGGTGTGTGCTTTTAAACCAGAGCTCACATCAATAGCTCAGGTCAGAGCTCTCTCCCTGCTGTACATACCCTGTGGAGCAGGCTTTGGTCTCAGTCTCATGTAGATGGCTTCATTTGGGCTTCTTGACACAGACAGGGGCATCCTTTTTGGCTGTGACTCATGGTGGGTGGTGCAGATGTTTCAACTCCATTCACAGCTGGCAGCATGTTTCTGGGTCCAGTTTTGCCCCTTAGCCCCTGGTGGCTGTTGGGACTTCTGCACCTATGGCTCATATTGGACCTATCTCCCTATGGACTTGTGGCTTTAATTTCTACTTGAAATTGTAGAGTCTCATCTTTTGATTCGTTTATTTTTAGGGAGTCCACTCTATTTTTGATCTGTGATTCCCTTCTCTTGTTTCTAAGCAGTACTATGTAAATTTTAAAATATGTAGAGATTTATCTATAAATTCTATGTTGTAGGAGCGGAACATAGAATACTGAGCGTGTTCACGCTGATTTTAACTCAGTTATATTTTACAACCTGCTTTTATTTTTTCAGACTTGATTATGTATTCTTGGAATTTCCCTGATCATTAAACTGACTTTTCAAACATGATTTTAAGTGGTTTCAGAGTACTTTGTTTATGCCATAATTATTTTAACTATTTTTTCTACCTTTATTAAGGTTAATTTCCAATTCACATGTGTGTTCTTTCTGGCACCTTGTGCTGTCTCGTTCTGTGCATTGTTACTTGGTATATGCTTGATCATTGAATGAATTAAGTCATTGGTTCTCTTGGCAGCACGCAGCAGTTTCCTGGTGAACTTACCACACTGTGGTTCAGGGCTTTCCATTCAGTGTTCCTTCTCTAAATGCTGACTGATTGCATAGGTGTGTGCCAAGTCTCCTCTTTTCTCTATTGGGCAGATAGTTACTAGCCGTCTTGGAGGTTAACAGAAATTGAGGGGTTGCATGCAAAAGGCCTGTGTAGCGCTGCTGAGTAACAGCTCATCAGCAGGAAGTGGTGCCCTTGTAATCCGGCAGCTCGAGTTTGGGTGTGAGTGACGGGCCTTTCCATTCAGCACTGAAGGCTCATGGAAAGGGCAGACGTGCACCTTGGAATATTGGTGGAGCCCACTCAGCTCCTACTAAAGGCAACAGGTAGTTCCTGAGAGTGGGGAGGCCTATATTTAGCCTGCTCGATGAGGCACATCAGATGCAGTCATCCACTCCTCCTCACTTTAAGTCATCGGAGAGCAACCAGCATCTCCCCAGAGGCACGACTAACTTTCCAAATGGCCGCCTGGGGTTGCTGGTAATCACGTGGACCCTTGATAACTGTGGTCTGTTGGATTTTGAGGGGAAGAGTGTTTATCTTCTCCTTGGTAGCCTCAGGTGGAAAATGTTTCTCTAAGTAGAGTGTGTGTGTGTGTGTGTGTGTGTGTGTGTGTGTGGTGGGGGGGGAGCAGGGAGAAGTGCGGGGAGAGAGACAAACAGAACTTTGGGTTTTTGTTGAAGAGCTGGTGGCTTCTGATAAGGCCATCACGTCAGTGAGAGGTTAGGTTATTAACCGGAATGTTTTGTTTGTCCTGCACTCCTTTTTATCATTCAAATTTTAGTTGCCAACATTTAAAGACATGACGTTTAAAAAAATATCCACATTTCATGCTTATTTGAAAAAATCAGAAGGCCTGATCACACTGGGCCCATTTTTCTCAGGGCAACAGTGGGCTAGAGATGCACAGCAGCCATCCCGCTCAGGCAGGGCAGGTGCTCTTGCTTTTCTTTCCTCCACTTACCCACTTCACTCATTTGTGTTATGGACTTGGTCCTTAAGGCATTCAGTTTGAGATCCCTCATGCAGGTGAAGGAAGTAGCTATTCTTCATTAGGAGGCCTTTCCTGGGCATTCTCCTTCCCTCCCAGGGGCTGCCCCTTGGTGGGTGGCAAACTCACAGTGTGCACATAGCCACTCTGCTGTGTTCACGTTAGTCTACTGTAGCCTTTTGTCCTTTTGAGTCCACAGGCCTAAAATCCTTCTCAACCCAGGACCCTGGGAGCCACTACGAAACAACTCGAGTCAGAAGTTCCCAGAAAACCTGGGACAAAGAGTCTGAGGATCTAAATTCTATTTCCAAATGGCAGTGTGACCTTGAGAAAGGCCCTTCACCTTTCTGAACCTTAAACTCTCCTTCTGTGAAATGCGGGTTTGGGATGATATTACTTCTAAGTCCCCTTCTGGCTCTGAAAATGTAATGGCATTTGAGGAAATGCTGGCAAGAAACATGCCTAACCATGAGCAGTGGTTGTCTTTAGGTGGTAAACTCACAGCTGTCTTAATTTTTTTTAAATGGCCTTATGCCATGGTTAATAAGTTGAATCTCAAGTTAGCATGTCTGGGCTTAAATTCAGACTCCATCGCTTACCAGCAGGGTAATCATGGGGGAAAGTTCCTTAAAGGCTCAGAGCCTCAGTGTCTCCATCTTTTAAATGGGATTAATAATAGTACCCACTTTATAGAGTTGTGAGCTTTAAATGAGATAATGGATATAAAGTACATAGCTCGACTTACAATAAATACTTATTACAGAAATATTATGTATTGTGTCTGTATTTTGTAGTTTCTTTTTTTTTCTCCAGTGTACATGTACTTTTTAATAACCAGAAAATAGGATGAAGGGTAAGGAAGGTATGCCCTGCACAAAACTGGGAAGGAATTCCACAGAATCCTTAGGAGTGGAGACTCCAACATGAAATGACTCATATTTTCTTAACTGGGACAAGAAGAAGCTTCCTTTGAGTTCTTTGGACTTGTCATGAGCTTCGTCCTGGCAAACTGAAGATTAATTATGGCCAATGTGAAAGTGTCTGTAAGAGGAGACTGTCTCGGTGACCTTTGCAGTAAATAATTCCACCGATTGGTTCATATGTTTGCACTGGGCTTAGGTCTTTAGGGTGTGAACATACATTGTTTTTCATTTTATCTCTGCCAATGATTAAGTAACTCACTGATGGCCGGGACACCCTGGCAGCTCCGGAGACATTTGATTAAAGAGTCCTTATGCGCAGATGAGAAAATAAAGGTCCTGATTTTTGCAGCGATTTGTTTAGTCACACAACCAGAACCGAAGTCTTTGGGGGATTATTCTACTGCTCTTATTTTATTACCCTTTCAAGTTAATCATTATGAATGCAGTTGGTTTAGGGAAGGTGCTTAGATTCAAGAGAGACAAAATATTTTGATGTTAATGTTTTGGTTGTCATAACTGAAATGATTACAATCTTGGATAATGGAATTAAAATTCAAAACTGCCTTTCCAGATGGAAATGATGAACCCATACTACAGACTGCACTGGAGGGTTTAAGAAGAATTTGGACTCTTGAAGAAAGGGGGAGATGTGGCTTTCCAACTCACTTGAGAATAATTTTTGCAAGGGTCATGAACTGGTGAACTGCCTGCTGAATCTGGCTCATAAATGCATTAGTATTTTATTTCCAATCATACTATTTAAAATGCTTGAATTTTAATGTCTTTATGTGAGGTGTGCATTGTCAAGTTCACTAGAACCCTCCTTGCTCACTGTTATTTCACATCTAGTCAGATTCACACATTTATGTAAACTGCATGGTCTCTGCAAGCATTTGAGATTGTGATCCCCTGTCGAAGGGGTTTTGTTTGTTATTTGCTTATTGTTGTGCATTGAGCAGATGCTTATCAGATTCTGAATAGTGATATGGCCCTTAAAAAGTAAAGGCCACATTTCTCAAAAGATAATGTCCAAATCAAGGGTGGTGATAGCTCTATTATATTTTTTATGTTGCTAAGAGTGCTTCCAGCTGCAAGTAACAGAATATTTGACCAACAGAGGCTTAAACCATTAAGCTATTCATTTTTTTCATGGTGGTTGTTTAACAAGGAGCCCCAGATGTGGTTTGGTGACTAAATTGCCCATCAAGGACTCAGGTCCTTTTCATTCTTCTGCTTGGCCTTCCTCAGCTGCTAGTTCATCTTGGTCACAGGATGGGTGCTGCTTTTTGGACATCACATCTTCACACGCCAGCATTCAAAACAGGAAAAAAAAAGAAGGGATAGAAAAGAGGCTTTCTTCTAGGCTCTCTATCCTATCATTAGAGTAGACTTCCCTTACATTTTTTCACCAGAAATGGTTCTCATGCCACCTCTTCAACATCACTGGTAGAGAATAATAATCAGGATTCTTCTCCAAGAAAGGATAATTGCAACTGAAGCAAAATGAGCTTCTGTTAGCAGGGGTGTAGGAGCCATGGCCAAGTGGTACAATGGAAGATGTCTTTGGCAACACTAACACCATTATCTGTAGACTTGACTCAGTTCTTAGGGGTGGAGGTAATATTTAAAGATGGATGCTGAAAAATTGCAGTGTGTCTAGAGGAAGGGCCTCCAGAATTGTGTAGGATCTAAATGACATATGATAAGAGTCTCAGAAGAAATATTGAAGAAATATTTTGGGAAGTTTATCCCAGAGAAGAGAAAGCTCAGAGAGAATATGAGAGATGTTTTCAACTAACTAATAGCCATGGGCTATTAGGGGGTAGAAGGTTTAATATATATTGATATAATTATATATAAATATATTTTAATATAGAGTAATATAAATGTCTGTCAGATGTGACTGAGCTGAGAGTAACTGCCCCTCTATCAGGAATGCGCTGGAGAGTTGGATTCACTTTGGCAAGATGAGACTGGGTCACTTCTCAGGTCCTTCTTAACTCAAAGACTCTGTACCTCTCAAATCCTTGATTTTTTTTTTTAATATCCAAGTCCTGGTTCCTCAGGCCCTTGGATGTGGCTGAAAACCAACATCCGCACTTTCTGCAAGTATATGAGTAATTCATTTTAAATTTGCGTGGCATGAAGGAGGAATTTATGAGCCCTGCATCATCACCTCAAATCCCCAAAGGACTTTACATCACCTTGAAGGGTAGACAATATTTGAAAAGCAGAAAACCTATGCATATATCAACTCTCACACATATAAATATAAACATAAGTAGGTCAGCTGACATCATATTTACTAGTGGAAGTGTTTTTGATTAAGAAGCACATCTACAGAAGATGATGTTTAGAGTAATTGCCGATGATCTCCAAATGGGAGGTGTTTGCAGTTGTATCCAGTTAATCACGATTACTTATTAAAGTATATTCACATTTTTGCACATCTTACTGTAATAATGCTTTTATATTCTAAGGAGATAACTTGAACCTTGTCTGATTTTTCAGTTGTGAAATTATCCTTTTTTTGTCTGTTGTTCTCTCCTGTGTTTTGAACATTTGCTTACGGCAGAAATGACTCTGGGGACTATTCTGTTGTTTGTCTACTTCTCCTAATTTTCCCCTCACATCTTCCAGGGGAAAACAAAACTGAAATTGCTTTCCAAATGATTTGTCTTTCTATTCAAATTTTACAATGTTCCGTATGATAGAAATGGATATGTTCTTTCTAATTATTTATTTATTGCTAAGAGGTAATCATGGGCAGGGTAAAAAAAACCCCACCTAAATAATACCATATAGCATTCAGAGAAAGAATATCCTTAGACACATGTTCTCCATGGAGGTGACTGCGTTACTCAGTCAAAGAAAAAAAATTAAATTGGAACCATAGTTTGTTTCCATTTGCAATTTATCTTGAAGTTGGTATGTTACAACGACCTTTTCCTCTATTAAAGCTCACTGATCTGAAAGAAGTGAATGATTTTCTGTTTCTCCCTAACTGTGCCGATTTTCCCAAAACAAAATAAAAACTCATTCTGGAATAGAAGATCACTTCTGAAAATCACTGGCACCTCCAACTTAGACCCACACACTCACCTAAGAAATTTGAGATAATTGGGGGTGATTTGGGGGAATGTCATGATCGCTTTATATACTAATAAAAGCAATGGATCCTCCCCAGAGGAATGCACCTTCATAAACATGCATTCAATATTATATGCAGTTTCAGAGGATCTCTGAGCCCCATTCACAGACCTCCTTAGAATTAACTTACTGGTTTATTAATATGTTCATTCTTCAAATATTTATTGAGCCTGTACCCTGGGCCAACCCATTCTGTAGGTGTATCTGTGATGAAACTATTGCTTTGATGTAACTCAGAATCTAGTTGGAGATTGGCCCCAGAGGGATGCATCTACAGTTGGGGTAGTTTGGAGGGCTGTGGGAATAGAGAGGATAGGCACCTTATTCAGGGGATGGTCTGAGGGGGAGTTTGTCAGAGAAGATGCCCTACTGAGCTGTGATCTAGAGTCGAATTTGGGAACTATTGATCCAGAAGAGCCTGGCCTTCCGTGTGCCTGCAGGTCACATCAGCCCAGGGAAGGATGAGCTGAGAGTGGAGGAGGCTGGCTCACGGAGGACCAGATGCCAGTTTACAACCTAGGCCTTTCCCTCCTCTTCACAGGCTCTTCAAGACTGCCAGGCTTAAGTGTTGTTTTGATAGCTCCTGAATTTTCCTCTGGACAGCAGTTCTCACAGTCAAAACATTGAGCTTTTTGCCGATTTCTGTTTTGTTGTCACCAGCAGCTGAATGTCTCCTGCTCTCTTGTCTCTTCCAAATTAGAAAACACTCGCTAGAAAGAGTGAGTGGCATTTGAAATCCATATTGTCTTGCTTGTCTGTACTCCTAGAGCTGAAAAAATGACACAACATATTTACCAGGTGAATTGTTTCCAAACTTAGATATTTGCAGGGCTGAGGGAACATAGTATTGGTTAACTTTGGTGAATAGAGCCGAAACCACAGGAAGAGGGTGTTGAGCGGCACTACAGGACGTGTTTGCTGTGGCTCCGATGCTGGGTGATGGGCATGGCTTCCATCAATGGGATTTTGCAAATGGCAGGCTTCATGGTCAAATTACACTTGAGTTCATTGCTGTTGGTTTCGTCTTGGTTAATTGGTACTTTTGTTCCCTTCTTTTTTTCCTTTTTAAAGCTACTTGGCAGGATTCAAAGAAATACTTTTATCATGGAACATTTCAAGCAGATAAAAAAGTAGAGAGAATAGTATGATGAGCCCTCGTGTACCCGTCACCCAGATGCAACAGTTATTAACACATGACCATTCTTGTTACTTCTCATCTGTTACTTCACCACTCTCCCCACTTGCCACTGTGGGCTCCTTTTATAGCAGATCCCGGACATCATTATATTTCATCTATTAATATGTCATGGTAAATATGTATTGTATAAACATGTCAGAATAAATATATCAGTATCTCAAAAATATAAGGATTTTAAGGACTTAAAAAATAACTTCAGCTAGTATAAAGGTAATTTCATGCATGCACATTAGAAGATCAGTGAGATTCAGAGAGGTACAAAGAAAGGAGAAATCATCTTTAATCTCAGCATCCACCGGCAACTGCTAGTGACATTTTGGTATATTTCCTTGTAGTCTTTTCTACATGTAATACACAAACACATATATACATATTGACTATATAATTTCATATATATCTTTTAATTCACTTAGCATTTTATTAGAAGCATTACAAATTATTTGTAAGCATTTTATCTGCTACATTTTCTATGCTGAAGGCACATCATTATTTACTTGATAATTTAGATTTCTTCAAATTTGTTGTTATTAAAAACAACACTTCAGTGAACATCTTTATAATGAAATGTCTGAATCGCAGATTATTGGTTTTGAATTGAACCTTATGGCTGAAATTACTGGATCACTATACATAAAGTATTTTGAAGTTGTTGATACATATTTCTATTGAGTTTTTGGTTTCCAGAAAGATTGGACCACAGGACACTTCCCGTAGCTGTTTTAAAGTACCTCTATCACCTAACTCCGGCCAGTACTTGAAATAATATTTCTCCTAATGTTATCTCATTGTTCTAATTTGCATCTCTTTTATGACACCTGCTGTGGAATATATTTTAATTTAGTCACACTTTCATATTCTCTAGGTGTTGCACATCCTAACCCCTTTAAGATTTCTCATTGTGTAGATGGAAAAGCATCAAAAAATGATGGATTCCAATATAAAGGAGAGTGAAAGAATTAGAATTTCTAAAAAATAATAAATATTTTGAAGCCTGGCAGGCAGTTGTATAATTATTCATTCATAGTCACCAGGCATTGCTCAACTGTTGGGTCTGTATCAATGTTATTTCAGAAATTGCTTAAAAATGTAAAATTCCTGAGCAGAAAATCATTCTGTGGGTCTTGACTATTAAGACTTGCCAGGAGGAGGTAAGAACCATGTTCCAGGCCTGAGATGTGGTCCCACTGCAAGCTCTGTGGGGAATGGTGGGGATGGGAACCCAAAGTTTGTTCCTTTGTCCATAAAGTTGAGGGCAGGGTGAGGTTGTCACAGTGACCTCCCCACAAACTGAGAGGGATATTGCATGGGTGGCAAGGAGTGACTGTTCTCCTTTTCCATAGCAAGGGTGGGGCCAGTGAAATTAGTTGTAAACAAAAGTAGGAGGGACTTAGGGTTGGTTTGATATTCACGATGTGGGGGGATCTTCCAAATATTTAACCTCCGCTGCAGCATGCCCACTGTTACAGACTGAATGTTTGTGTCCCCCCAAATTCATATAATGAGTTTGTAACCCCCAACTTCATGGTGTTAGGAAGTAGGGCCTTTGGGAGTTGGTTAGGTTGAGGGTGGAACCCTCAGAAGTAGAATCAGTGCCCTTATAAAAAATCCCACAGGGCTCCCTCAACCCTTCTGCCTTGTGAGGACACATTGAAAAGATGGCCATTTGGGAACCCGGAACTGGGTCCAAACCAGACACCGAATCTGCTGGTGCCTTATTCTTGCATTTCCAGCCTTCAGGACTATGAGAAATAAATTTCTGGTGTTCACAAGGTGCCCAGTCTGTGGCATTCTGTTTTAGCAGGCTGAACTAAATAAAAGATACCAGTGATCAGTCAGAGCAGATACTCCCTTTGTAAGATTCTGGAGATTAGGGCACAGATATGCATAGATATGTAGACCATATGAAGACACAGGGAGAAGACAACCAACTATAAGCCAAAGAGAGAGGCCTCAGAAGGAACCAAACCTGCTGGTGCCTTCATCTCAGATTTGTAGCCTCTAGAACTGTGAGAAAATCAATTTTTGTCATTTAAGCCCCCCAGTCTGTGGTGCTTTGTTATGGCAGCCCGAGCCAACTAAAAAGCCGAGAGATTGGGAGAAACTTCAAGCTTCATGCCAAGCTTGCCTAGTGCTCTTTTTCTACTCCTGAACTGGGAGGGAGTCCAGATGCTCTACTCAGAACTCACACCTCCATATGCTCTAACACTGTCTGTGTCCCCCTCCTGTTGGGGTTTCCATTCTGGCAATGGGGTTCACATATCGGGGTATCAAGTCCTTGTCTTGGAATCCTTTCTAAAACACATAGGACTTGCACGTTCAGTGTTTCCTAAAAATTTTACTCGAATAGCCTTAGGGGGTGTGGTAGACAGGATAATGGCTCCCCAAAGATGTCCTAAACCCTGGAAACCTGTGAATATATTACCTTATATGACCAAAGGGACTTTGTAAATATGATTAAGTTAAGGAACTTCAAATAGGGAAATTCTTCTGGAATATCCAGTGAGTTCAGTGAAATCTCAAAGATCATTATGAGCGGGAGATGGGAGGGGGCGGCGAGAGTCAGAGGAGGAGATGTGATGACAGCAGCAGAGATTGGAGTCATTTCCTTTGAAGATGGAGGCAGGGGCCATGAACCAAGGAATGCAGTCAGGCTCTAGCAGCTGGAAAAGGCCAAGAACAGATCCTCCCATAGAGTGTCCAGAAGGAATGAAACCCAATGACACCTTGATTTTAATCCAGTGAGACCCATTTCAGACTTTAGATCTCTTGATCTGTAATAGAGCAAATTCATGTTGCTTTAAACCACTTAGTTTGTGGTAATTTGTTATAACAGCTGTAGGAAACCAACACCTGGAAAGTCTGGTCAACATGCAGCGTTGGGCAGGCTGTGCCACATATGGCCTTCTCTTTGTGCTTAGCCTTAAAATTCGTGCAAATTATGCATAGCATCCCATAATGTAACTGTTGGTATTAAGGCCAAAATAATTTAAAAAGGACTTAGTAGATAGATGTGTCAACTTTTCCTTTCACCAAATAGCCAAGCAAAAGTAAGACTTCAGGAAGTTCTACCATGTTTATTCTCTGTACGTGTGTACTTCTGGGCCATGCATGCCTCTCTTTGAGGACTTAGGGGACTGTGCTTTGAATCCAGACAATTCAAAACTTGGCTCCTTAACTTATTAGCTCTGTGTCCATGGGCATACTATGTAACCATCCTGAGCCTCAACTTTCTTATCTATAAAGTGGGTTAGTAGTAATGTCAATCTTGTAAGGTTTCTGTAAAGATTAATAATTATCCATGATAAGTTTATAGCACATTGCTTGGCACATAAAGTAGAACATACTATATAATGAGCAGAGTTCTAATATATTCTGCGTATTAACACTTCTCATCTTTGCAACAGCATAATGAAGTAGGTTTCATTATTATCCCCATTTTGTAGATGAAGAAACTGAGTCCCAGAGAACTTAAGATACATGTTTGAATTCACACAGGTGGTAAGTGGTAGAGCCAGGATTTGAACACAGCTAGTTTGACTCTTGGGCAGAATTTCTGAAACTGGCACTACTGACCTATCGGCTGGGTAATTCTTTACTGTGGGAGGCTGGCCTGTACTTTGCAGGATGTTTAACAGCATCCCTGGCATCAACCCACTAGTTCCAGTAACACCACCACACCCTGAGCTGTGACAACACAAAATGTCTCTAGACACTACTAAATGTTCTCTGGGGGGCACATTTGTTGCAGGTTGAGAACCACAGCTTTAGGTTTTGAAGTCTGATCACTGTGTGGCACTTGTCTACACAGTAGGTGCTTCATAAGCGAAGTCTTCCTTACACTTTGGGCCCCATGTTTCACAAAACTTTCAAAGCTCTAAGTAGACAAGTGTCAGATGATGTTCCTGTCTCTTTGTCTAGTTAGCACCCTGTGGAATCTATTCCCTGTTTGGGGGCTGGTGTCAGGACCAAGTGGGACTTGGTGTATGAGGATGTTAGCGCTCTTCTTTGGCTTCTCTGGCAGCTGAGGAAAGCTGTGGCAGATTGAGGAAGGGCACCGAGCAGATTGCAGAAGGCATAGATGCTTGTGCACATAGGCGCTTAATATTCTTTTGAGACAGATGATTCATGTAACTCACACATGGCCTGACAAGGAGTTGTCTGAACAATAAATATGCTTCCACCAAATTCTTTGTGAATAGCTTCACCATCACTCTTGGACCTGGATGGAAAAAAAAGGGGCCAAGAAATTCAGGATAACTGAGAAAGAGAAAAGAAGAACTAATTGATAACAAGTTTTCTATTAACTGGGGCATTCCTCTAAAATACACTGAGATCAAATTTTATTTCTTAAATGAATCTGTTAACGTTTATAATTGATTTGGGTTAGTGCAATGGGTTGGAAGAATTCATTAAAACAGCCAAATCTCTGGTTCCGTTGCACCCAAGAAAGGTTCTGTTCCCCAACTGTCCCTTTCCCTTTAAGCAGCTGTATCAAAAATATAAATCATCAGCCACACAGTGACCACAGGAGAGATCTAGATGGATCCCTGATCCTACCCATTACCAGGAATCCTGTTTAGCACGTACATTTTAATGAGTACCACCTTCAACTGCAGGAATATGCTAGACTGCTGGCACTGAAGTTGGAGGAAATGGTCATGAACCATGTAGCCCTCTCTTTTGTTCCTAAAGCCACGTCTGGTGTCCTGACTAGGGCAGAATTTCAAAGCTAGATGGAGGTTTGCCCAAGTCCGTGAGCCATTCACAGTTCATCTGTCCTCGGCCTACTCCCAGGCATGGTGTGTGTTCCTATTCACTTAGTTTGTGGAGACTGTATCCCACTTACATTTATGACTTCATCTTTCCCTGTTTCTAGCACCCAGTTTGGGGACAGGGTAGGTGCTCAGTAGATGTTTAAGTAAAATAGTGGATTAGTAGAAAGGGCTAGGTCTGGGACTATATTCGTTTCCCATAGGTGCTATAACAAATTGCCACAAACTTGTGTCTGAAAATAACACACTCTCACCCTCTTGCAGCTCTGGAAGGCAGAAATCTGAATTCAGTTCACTGTGTCAAAATCAAGGTGCCGACAAGGCCTTGCTCTCTCTGGAGGCTTGGGGAGAGTCTGTTTCCTTACCAGCTTCTTTACCAGCTTCTGAGTTTGCCAGGTCAGGCAAACTCTGGACCTCAGTTTTCTTATTTGCATGTGAGAAAGTTAAGCTAATTGCTTTTCCAGCTTTGATGTCTTTCCATGTTTGGGTGAGCTCTGTGCAACGAGAAAGGCAGATTGTGTTGGAAAAATTTAGAGCTTTGCGTTAGGCAGACTGGTGGTTTAATCTGAACTTCAATACTCTTCCCTGTCAAAAGGAATAACATATATAATAAAATATTATGTACTAATATATATGGAATAATACATTTATAATATATCTTTTCTTTTTCCTCTCTGGGCCTCACCTTTCCTCATGTGTAAAATTGGATTAGGCTAAGGTCTACCCCTTGATAGGGAAGTCCACTCCTTCTTTGAGGTCAGCAGTCACTCCTACTTGGCTGATAATCTGCTTTCCACTTAGTTGGTGGGACTGAGGCCCCAGTAAGGTGAGACAGGGCCTTCCTCAAAGCATCCCTAGTAGCTGTACTTCTCCAGATGTGGTCCTTCTTAGCTGGAGCTGTGCAGATGCCTTCATCATCTATACCTGTGGTCCCAACCTCTTGCCCTGGGTTCCTGACTCATTCCCTTAGCTTCTTGACATAAAGTAGAACATGCTGTGCACTAAGCTGTGAACACCTCAAACTGAACCTGCCTAGAACCAGACCCCTTTGGACTCATCTCCACACTGGGTTTCCTCTCTCTGTCATATCCCAGCTCTTCAAGTCACTCCCACTCAGAAGGGAAAGAAAGGGTGGGTGGCTATTGAGCTCCCACCTGCACAGGTGCCATACTGCTGGCAGGAATCAGAGGAGCACCATCTTCAGGAAAGTGAAGGACACAGAAGGAAAGAGAAGCCCAGGGAGTCACAGACACTTGCTCTTGGTCACACAGCTAGTGGGTGACAGAGCTGGGACTTAAACTCAGGTGTATGTTTATTTCACCACAGGAGTTTCTTCAGGCCTTCCCATGACACCTTCATAATTTTTTTTGGTCCACTTTGACTGTTTTTTAAAAAATCGTGATGAGGAAGGCATAACATAACATTTGCCACTTTAAGCACAGTGCACAGTGCAGTGGTATTTAGTGCATTCATGATGCTGTGTGACCATTGCCTCTATCTAGTTCCAGAACATCTTCATCACTCCAAATGGAGGCTTCATAGCCATTAAGCAGTGACCGGCATCCCCTCATTTCTTTAGCCCTGGCGACTGCTAATCTTTCTGTTTCTGGGATTTAGCTATTCCAGGTGAAATGGTATCATATAAAATTTGGCTTTTATGACTGACATCTTTCATGAAGATATGTTTTTATGGTTCGTCCATCTCATAGCAGGTATTAGTACTTTACTCCCTTTTATGGCTGAGTAATATTTCATTGTGGGGATGGGTCACATTTAGCTTTTCCATTCACCCATTGATGGACGTTTGTGTTGTTACCACCTTGTGGCTGTTGTGAATAGTGCTGCTGTGAACAATTGTGTACAGTATTTTTGCTTGAACTCTTCTTTTCAATTCTTTTTTAAAAAATACTTTATTTATTTATTTTCAGAGAGAGGTGAAGGGAGGGAGAAAGAATGGGAGAGAAACATTTGTGTCTGAGATACAGTGATCAGTTGCCTCTTATATGCTCCCAGATGGGGACCTGGCCTGCAACCCAGGCATGCGCCCTGACTGGGAATTGAACTGGTGAACTTCTGGTTTGCAGGCCAGCACTCAATCCACTGAGATATACCAGCCAGGGCTGTTTTCAGTTCTTTGGGCGTATATCCAGGAATGGATACTTGTACGGTAATACCACAATTAACTTGATTGTGATTGACATTTTTCCCCACAATGTTTTTATTTCTTAAAAGAAAATAAATATATTTTAAAAGGAAATGTCATATCACTACAAAAAAGAGGAATCCATTTTCCTTTGCCATAAGTAGATGGCAATAGTAAATAAACGAATAAACAAAATCACACAAATTAAAAAAAAAACTCTCAAAAGAAAATAAAGGAAACATAACAGTGCTATTAAAATATAACTAGCTGCTTAATAGGCTTAGCATATTACACTTTCCTTAAGAAGTAGATTAACAAGTGGTAGGAAGGTGTTGAAGATCTATTAGCACCAAAATGAGACTTTCTCATTAATTAACTAAAGGATTAAAAGAGAATCAGGGTTTTGTCCTGTTTGCTTTAATGTCTGTTAGTTCCTCATCTAGTGTGAGACAAAACCATCTCTGGTAGCACATCTGGCACTCTGGCTGTGTTCATTCTTCCACTGCCCAACTCGTGGTGACCTCCTTCCTCTCTCTGACACTTGACCTTATCACCTTTCAATTGGACTCTGATTCCAGTCTTCTAACTTCCCTGCCCATTTGCACGCCACCAACCACAGCTCACACCACTAAAGGGGAGCGTTGACCATATTACTCCCCACACTTAAAGCTTTGATATGTCTCCATTATTTCCAGGGTAAAGTCTAAACCCTTAACCAGGTACTCAAGAATCACCACAATCTGCTGCCTATCACATTCCAGCTCTCTCTGTCTCCTATAATGACCCACCAGGTGAGCTAGAGGGCTTGCTCCTTCTTCCACATGCCACAGTTATGACTGTCACTGAGTTCTTCCTCCCCCATCTTCACCAGTGTTGATCATCTTGGTTGATCTAACTCCCAGGGTTCTTACAAAGATCAAATAAGGCATACAGAACCCCTGGAAACCTTAAAAAGAAATACAAGTGCAAAACATGTCATTACTGGTGCTGCTTTGTCCTAAGTTCTCAAACTTTTGAATGTCAGGGGCTCCAAGGTGCCTTTTCCATTTCTTAGGTTTGAAGCAATTGCCTTCCCTGCCTCCTATGCCCTCAATATCTTTTGTACTACCTGACAGATAGAATGGCCTCACACATGGCTGAATGTATTCCTATTCTTTATCTTTGCTTTAGCCATGTCATCTTTTCACCCCTCAGTGCCTCTATATGTGGTTTGAAAGAGCAGATCTATGCCTACGTGTGAGAGAGATCATCTTGTTATTGTAGACCAGGAGCAGAGAAAGCCTTAGCTTCACTGGCTCTGTCAAACATAGTTTCTTTCCTTATTTTTCTTCTCATATTAGTTGCACCTTTGAATATGCTTCCTCTAATAGGAAGTGACAGTTCAATTATTTGGGTGTTTTAAATTTATATTCTGCTACACAGCTGACCACACGTGATGAGCAGGTCATCCAATCTTGTGACATGATTCCTTCCTTTTTGCTCTTTGCATCAAAAGTTTGGAAGGATCCATGAGACAGCTGATCCCAAGAGTGTTGAAAATCACTGTAGGGGATAGAAACTTCCCTGGGGAAAAAGGAGACAGGTATGTGCACAGGTGCAGAGGTGGAGCAGGAAAGCTGACAGTTCTCCTGGCCTCAAGGTGAGGCCGTCCCTTTCATTGCCCTTCTGCAACTTAAAATGGATTTTCTATATGGTTAATTACCTCTTCTCTTGTTTTGAAGTAATTTTGAACCTTGAACTTTTTCAGTGGGGGGCATGGTACTACAGTCCTTTATACCCAACATTATAAACATTGATACTATCAAAGTTTTGTGATCAAACATAATAATGGACAGAGACCATAGAAAGGATTAT
This sequence comes from Desmodus rotundus, assembly GCF_022682495.2. Taxonomy (NCBI): domain Eukaryota; kingdom Metazoa; phylum Chordata; class Mammalia; order Chiroptera; family Phyllostomidae; genus Desmodus; species Desmodus rotundus. The sequence continues at coordinate 106,402,836 of NC_071387.1, read as the reverse complement.
TTAATGTGAGTCATCAAGCAGATGTGGAAGATGAGGTCCAGAGAGGTTCAGGGACTTGCTGAATCTCAGGTACCCTCCTTCTTGAGTCCAAGTCCACAGGTCTCCTGGCCCATCAGATGTTGATTACTGGTGCTGTTGTAAGGACCAGCAAGGACATTCTTTTTTCTGTGATGGGGATGGTGATAAAACCCCTCCTCACTGCAAATTCATTACTTACACCACACTGTCTTCAGATAAAATGTAAACTGCTGGACACACAGATTCGCTTGCCATGTTTTCTGATCCCTGCCCATCTCTCTAATGTCTACTCAATTCTCTCCCCCTTTTTCAATTTGCTTTGGTTCTGCATTTCCCTAAGAAAGTTCTGAGGAATACTAGTCCTGGGAGGTGCTCCCTCCAAAAAGGAGTTTGAACCGAAATAAGTTAGGAAGATGCTGAACATCATGAAATCCTTGAATATTTACAATACATATATCCCATTCAAGGCTCTGAGAAGTCCTGCACTGTAGATATCTTTTAAACTGCATTTAAATTATTTCTTAAATTGGTTCAATCACAAAACTCCCCTTTTGTTATGTTATACAATTCTTGTTCTTGTTGGCTGGATAAAATATAACAGAAAACATTGTTCTGGTTGCTTCAACACAATACACCTGGCTTCTTTCACTTCTTCTGGTCCTTATCTGTGCTGCTGCTCTTGCCTCTCTTGTATCCTCCAAAACTCATCTCAGAAGCCATGCCCTATGGGAAAAGTTGCACCGTCACCCTCACCCAACCCCCAATGGGATTAGGTACTTTCCCTGTGCTTTTGCAGCTTCTGCTGAAGATATTCTTGTTGAGGCTAGGAACCATATTTTATCTATTTCTCTTAATTCCCTCATTGAGTCATCCCATAAATATGGATTGTGCCTCCTCCTGTGTCCAGGCATATTGTTCAAGGTATTGGGTACTGGGTATTCTGGAGGACCAGACAAGGTCCCTTCCCTCATGGAGCTTACATTGAATTGGATGGGGGCAAAATATGAACTTATGACAAACACATACTGTTAGATTGTATTAAGTGCTAACATAAGAGCAGGGTAAAGAGACTGAGAGTGACAGGTGATGATGTCCTTTTGCATAAGTTTTTCAGAAACACTACATTAGCTGAGATGAGTTAGGTTATGGTGAAGAAACAATAGTCCCTATATCTTAATGGCTTGTAACAATAAAGGCTTATTTCTTATTAATTCAACATACCCAGCAAGAGTTGTCTAGGAACTCTGCTCCACCTCCCTGTACTTGAGGATCCAGGTGGACAGGGCCTGTGTCACATGGAGCATGGCTAGTTGTCATGGAAGGGTGGGGAAAGGTGTGTGATGAGTCAGTCATGTACTGGCTCTTAAAGGCTTCAATTCATGTTTGGCTGGCCATAACTAACTTAAGGGAAAAGGAAAGTGTTTTCTTGCTTTGTGCCTGGGAAGCGAGGGAACTGAAGTTGTTGATGGACAGCATTAATGTCCTTTCATATCAGAGAGGACAAGTGAGCAGACACCTTAATGAGAGAGGAAAGGAGCCATGTGGGTATGGTGGAGGAAATAACACATGCAGAAATCCTGATTGGCCAGCGTGCAAAGACCCTGCCTGCTCCTCCAGTGTGCTGATCCTTCAGCAGTCAGCACAGGATTTGGTATTAAGTAGGCAACCAGGCAGTGTTTACTGAATGAATAACTTGAATTCCAGGACCTTCTATTTGACACCTTTCTATTCCAGTTGTCCAAGTGACAGATATAATTGACTGAACATTTGTAGGACTAAATCATATCGAATCAGCCCAAACAAGGGTTGTTTGATATTGGAGTCCCTCAATTAAAGGACTTAGAATTAGTTTAGTGCACTTATCTCTGGCTACATGATTTATTTTGACCTGTCCTTTGATTAAGTGCTTTTCCCTCATGGATCTTATGTTATAGCCAAGGAACAAGACAGAAACATATAAAGTCACTCTAATCATACAATATTCATAAAATGCATACAAAAAAAGAAAACAAAAAGTGTTTACCCATGTGTTCACTTGATAGCTTTATCATCCTTGGAATGACTTTATCACTGTCCACATTCCTTGGTATACTCACGGAGGGCAAAGGCATGTCTGTGGCCATCACTGAATATCCCCAGCACCTTGAATAGTGCGTGTCAAGTGATGGATGACCAATACATCCGATACTTGTGAACTGGTTGGCTGAGGAAAGGGAAGGCTATGCATCTTTTAAGGTATGGTTTGGGGAGAGTTCTGATTTCAGCACCATTGACTGTCAAGAAGGAGAAATGAATTTGACTAGAGCAAGAGTGGTGGTGAAGACAGTGGTAGACTGAGCATCAACCCAAGAAAGTTGACAAAGCTAGAGAACAATTAGATGAGACCACAATGAAATGAACTAGATCAGAATGAGTACTGGTGGGGAGAAAAAACAGGCTTGACGGAGAAATAGGATTTCAATAGTGGAGCTGGGGGAAAGATTATCACATGCAGTCCATGGCTTTTAATCATAATTATGTCCATATTAAATGTTAACTTTGGCAAAAGCAAGCAATTTCTCTGGGATTATCCAGCCAAAGAGAACAGTAAGAATAAAGACGTAAGAGACCAAGTACGTGGTATGAATGGAGAACCATGTGTAGATGGTTGAGGTTGGAGCTTGGGTGTTTACATTTTAATCCTAACTCCTCTTGACTTTGATGCTAATTTTGGACAAATGGAAATGGCACCAGTCATGTTCTTGGATCTGCCAGGTGTCTTGATTTTTTGGCAACAGTGTACTCAGTCTTATGTTCCTCTCTTGTTCAGACCACCCATTGTACTGGCTTTCCTGGTGGCCACTGCAATAGAGAGGGTGTCTGCTCAGGCATGCTGTGACTCCTCAGAATGAGTGACAAGTTCAGCATCCCTGTTGGCATGATGCAAAGTCAGCAAAGGGTTCTGAGTGTGCAGACTCAGCATTTATCTCCCTGCTGGTTTGAATGAATTTCTCACCTGCAGTTGCCTTGAGAAAAGCTGCAATGTCTAATGAAAAAGGTCAAGAGTGAGATGGAGGCTGGACAGTCTTGGTGACTTTGAGGGGTTTTTTTTTTGCTTGTTTTTAACAGGTCGGTATCTCTACCTGGAGAGTCTTTAATGCCTCAAACTCTAGAGGCTTTGGAGGAGCTTCTATGTTAATGGGCTTGAAACTTCTCTGGAAAGCTGAGATTTCTGGACAAACACCAGATGGTAATAGCTATTATAGTATATAATTATGATAAAGGCGGTAGGACACTTTCAGCTCTCTAGCATGATGCAAAAATGGAGGCTGATGATGTTGGCCAAGCATTGATCTTGAAGAAAATGTTTTCCGGTGGGTAAGAGATGCCCTAGGAAAACAACCCTGCAACTTGTGAACTGAGTCCCTAGGGAGTTCTAGAGTTTTGGGAGAATATGTCTGTACCTTGAAGAAACATTTGATGTTCATGCTCATCATTTCCTATTGGCCATGCTTCAGTGCCTCGGTAAAAGCTGTTGCCTGCATCTAGAATGCCCTCCCCACCCAACTGGCAGTCAGGAACAGTTCTTCACTGATAAGCACTAGACACATTCTCTGGTTAGGAAAAGAGAGAGGAGCTCATAAAACTGAAACTCTGAAGGGGTAGGGCCAAGGCAACTCCTGGAGTTAGGGGATCAAAAACTTCTCAGGGTCCTTGCTGGGATTTTGGCAGGAGACACACTACTCAAAATTAAAAAGGTTGTTGGACCCATCTTACATCCTGTGTCTCAGATCTTGACCATGGACAGGTATTTAATAGATTCACCAAAATGCTGGATAAGGAAATTGAGAATTCTTCAGAGGCATTCACGGCAGTGATGCAGCTACATCGCTAAAGAAATTAACATATATACGTTTCATCACTGTTCAGGCCCCAGCTTATCTGCTCTTGGACGCTTTCTTTCACTTCTCCAGGCAGAGTTCATTTGACATATAGAACATTCAACAGTTTTTGAACATCTACCATGTGCCAAGCATGTTCAAGACAATAAGATGCAGCAAGAAACAAGATAGGTAAGATCCCTGCCAACAGGGAATGTACTCTCTGGCAGGGATGATAGATGATAAAAGTATGAATAACCATATAAGATAAATTTAGGAACCTGTAAGTGCCAGGCAAGGAAATAAAGCTCAGTAAGCTGTAAGAGACAGAGTGCTGAGGATGGATGAGGTATAGAAAGGGGGATTTCTCTAGTTCCTCATTGGCCATGTTATCATGTCATTTTGCATCCAAGTGGAGATAGCTGTCAAATTTGCTGGCTGGATACATGAATCTGGAATTCAGGAGGGAGCTTGGGCTGTAGATGCTGCTGCCTGCATTAACATGGTATTTAATGTCTTAGAGCTCTCTTCTCTGGTATATTTTTAATATTTCTATAATAAGAAATCATTTAAAATTGAGTCAATTTAAACAAAAAAGAATGGTTAAATAAGAATTTTGGTCAGAGGTCAGCATACTTTTCTTTAAGGGCCATGTGAAAACTATTTTAGGCTTTGTGGGTCATATGATCTCCGAAGCAATGACTCAACTCTGCCATTGTAAAGAGAAAGCAGTCTAGACAATATGTAAATCAGTTGGCATGGCTGGGTTCTAATGAAACTTTATTTACAAAAACTGGGCGGTGGACTGGATTTGGCCCACAGGCTATAGTTTGCCCACTCTTGGGTGCCCTCAGTGCTGTGAGTTCAGGAGGATGGGGAAGAATCATCAAGGAGGCTGAGAGGTAGCAGCCAGTAGGGTAGCAGGAGACCAGAGAAAGCATGGTGTCCAGAAAAGCAAGTCAATGAAAGTAGGGATCCACAGTGTCAGATATTCAATAGGATGAGGACTAAGAATTGGCCAGTGGATCTTAAAATGTGGAGACTGCAGAGACCTTAACGAGAGCCTTTCAGCAGTGTGAAGGGGACAGGAAAATGGTAAATGGAGTGAGGGCAGTTGCTATAGACAACTCTTAGATCATTTTTGCTGTAAAAGGAAACAGAGAAATAAAGAATTATGTACGGGGGGAGATGGGGTCAAATAAGGGTTTTTCTTTCCATTTTTAAGGTGGAAGCTATGTTTGTATTTCAGAGTTGATCTTTTCCTTGTGTTGTAGTTGTACCCTGTACACACTTCTATAATTCCATCTTTCACACAGTCATTTGTTTGAAATCTATGCCTTCCATGAGAGCAGGGTTTCTCAACCTTACTGCATTTATATTTTGAACTGGATTATTCTTTGCTGTGGGACCATGATGTGCATTGTAGAATGTTTAGGAAAATCCTTGACTTCTACCCACTAGATGACAATAGCACCCCCTCTCCTACTTGTGACAACCAAAAATGTCTTTGGACATTGCCACATTATCTTCTGGGGATGCCGTTGTTCCTAGCTGGGAACCACTGAGTTATAATGGGAGCTCTTAGAATGAAGAGACTAAAATATTCATCTTGGTCTCTCTGGTTCCCAGTACTGCGCCTAGTGCATATTAAGGGTTCAATAAGTATTTTGCTGAGTGAGTGATACTTTGATTATATGATGACAAAACCGTATCATACCCGAGTGACTCAATGGAGAAGGAAGGGAAGTCTCCAGAGGTTTCAGTATGTCTGATCTGTGTTGGGGATCCAGGATTTGCAACCACACTTAGGAAAGTTGTTTGGTTGTCATCACAGGGACAACCACATCCAGCTGTTATTTCTCATACAGTGTCTGGACTACTCAGATCTCTTGCCTCATGCCTCCTTTAGCAGCTTGGTAATGTTATTGTCATATAGTTTCTACAAAAGCAAGTGGATAACAGAGATGGAAAACACCTTATCTTAAATGTGAGTTCTACTATTCAGCATAGTGCTTAGAAATGTCTTGGAGTCACTTCCCCAGCCTCTATTTTCATGTCCAGATGGAAAGGCCAAAGATGAGTGGACTTGCAGAGTCAGAACAATAATAATTTTAAGCCTCACTCTGTAATAGCTCTACCGATATACACGCTGAGGGGTACCTTTTATTCCCACACTGGTTAAGCACAAAGCAAGGAGGGGCAGGTGGGCAGGGGGCATTATATGTGTGTGAACTGCTGAGACAGGAGCTGGAGATGACAAGGAGTAAGATTAAGTACCTTTCCTTGTACCATCCCCTGGTAGAAGCTGACGTGTCCTCCTACTAGGGGAGTTATAAATTATTGTTGAATGAGTGGATGACTGGATATATTTCTTGTTCCCACCTTATCTCTGTTTTCCTTTTGTCTGTGTATCTGCCTAGCATTGGGCCTCTCTGAATTGATAAGAACTTAGTAACCTGAAGAAAGGAATCTCAGGGATCCAAGAATTGAGTACGTCCCTCCCTTTTTACAAGTTTTCCTGTACCACCTTAATGGTTTTTGTCATGTTACTGACCTCAAAGTTCTTCAAATTATGGGCTGCCTCCTCTTTTTGTAAGTAAAGTTTTATTGGAACCAAACTGCACCCTTTGTGAACAGAACTATACCCATTTGTGTACACACTGTCTATGGCTGATTTTGTGATACAAAAGTAGAATTGAATAGCTGCCACAGAGACCATATGGCCCCCAAAGCCTAAAATATTTACTGTTTGGCCCTTTATAGAAAAGTATGCTGACATCTCTTCTACATTATTATTTAGCCAATTTTTTCCTTTAAGTTGACTGAATTTTAAAATTAATTTATTATTATAGAAATTATCAAACACAAAAGAGTAGAGAGAAAATGCAATGAACCTTTATGTACCCTTAATCCAGCTTCACCTCATGGTCTATCTTGTTTATTTGATAATCCCTCCTATTTCATACTCAATAATGGTCTCAATTATTTTAAAGCAAATTCCAGGGATTTTATTATATTATTGTAAAATTTCAGTAGCTGTCTTAAAAGATAATAGCTCCATTCATTGAATATAAACATACTTTTGTTACTACATTTAAAAGTAATAATTCCTTAATATCATCAATTACCCACAAATTGACTCAATGTTTTGAAACATAAACATATACTTAAGCTTCCTTCCAATAGCAACTTGCTTGAAATTATAATTTGGATATGCTATTTATATTTTTTCTCTTATACCTTAGAATAACTACTGAATTACTAAAAACTGAAGGAAACTGTATTCACCTACCTCCACTTTGGAGCAAAGCACATTAAGGAGGTGCTTGCCACTGTCCCCCTTGCTTGTGTGAAGGGCCTTAGTGTGTCCTTGTTTTTACCATGCTGACAGAGCCAGTGAGTGCCTGAGCGAACACCAGGGACATGCAAATCAGCCATGAAACCCAAAAGAACAACAGCTTCTAGTCACCTTCTCCAGCTCAACACAATTTACAATACAAGTAAGACCGACAGATATAATTGGATAAACACAAAATAAAATTAAGGTAATCTATCCTAAGTGTACCAAATTCCTATAATGAGTTGCTTTCAGCAGTTGTGGAAACATATAATTACCAAACAAATTACATGTTATTTTTATCTTAGAAGCTAATTAAGTGTTCTACGTAAATTATTATGTGGTGGCACAAGGATCTAAGTTGTATTAAGTACCTAATTGGAAAAGGGACGAGACCCTAGAATTTTACATGGGAACACAATTGAGAGAGATTGAAGCAAGAGGGCCTGGTTCCAAGGCAGGAAGTTGTGTGAAGCAGAGAGAGATTTGGAGAGACTTCGGGCACCTACAGGTGGTTGAACTTGAGCCTCAGTGTTTGAGGTAAATCAGGGCTTTGGCCTTTATGGAGCTCTGGGTTCTTTTTAAGCAGAGGAGGTTAAGTTTGTTCCAGCTTTGATCCTGGGCTCTGTCTTCTTTGTTTAGGAGCACTTGCTTTGCTCCTATTTCCTTGTGATTCAGCAAATCCTCAAACATCTCCTAAATCTTCGAACATTTCCTTGTGTGCTTGTGCCCCTTTGCTTCCTGGAAGAAGAAATGAGAAGAAATGGGCATTTTGGAATGTACACTTCATTTTGAAATGGAACTTTAAGCTGGAGCCACACCCTGCCCCCCCACCCCCAGACACATTCCTGTTGCGTGTTGAAGGAGAGATGGGCACATCTCCTTGTTTGAGGCAGGGGAGGGGTGGGCGGGAAGTTCTCTGAACTGAAGTCATAGATTAGATTTACTGTTTCTCTCCTGCCAAAGGCTAGCTGCGTGGCTATGCAAAGCACTGCACCCCTCTGAGCCCTGGTATCTTATCTGTAAAAATGTGGGAAACAGCCCATGGCCTGTTTACCTCATGGAGGTGCTTTGAGGATGACATGCCATAATGCAAATGCACATTATTTGTAAAGTCTTAGTAACAGTACAAGATATTCCGGTTTTGCAGTTGTTATTATCCAATGGCAGCAGTACAAAGTCAGACAAGGTAGGTGATGTAACTTAAAATACCAGGAATTGTCTTCTAGCCTGGCTAGATCCAGGTGTCATTGCAAATGGGTCTCTTCTGTTTCTCAGCTTGGTTCTTCTCTGTATTGGCTTCATTCTCAGGGAATATCCTCTCAATGCCACTGCCAATGTGGCAGTGTAATGACTAAGAGGAACTAGAGGTCAACTTCCTTCCTGGTAGCTCCATCAAGAGGACCAGGGCTAACTCTGATTGGACTCCTCTGGATCATGTGCCCCTAACTGAGCCAATCACTGTGGCCAAGGAATGGAGTATGCTTATTGGCTGGGCTGGTCACATGCATATCCTTAGAGCTGGAGATGGGGTTGACCCCACTTGCAGTGCTAGTCCTGGCAGTGTCTAGAGGTGGGGAGGTGGGGATAGTTAGTTCCCAAAAACTGTGAAAAGGAAGAGTGTTTTCTTGACTGGAGATATGATAGATCTCATTCTCCCATGTGATACCATTTTGACTTATTATAGAAATGTTCAATAGAGTGGGAGGCAGGAAGATCATAGATTCTAGTCTTGATCCTCTCACTAATTCACTGTGTGAGCCTGAGCACATCACAACCTTTTTTTAAGACTCTATGTCGCCAGTGGACAAGCAGGGTCTGCATTTCCTGAGGTATGTTGTTTAAATTACAAACATCAACCCTTCCCCCCTTCCCCTCCTGCCCAGACAACCAGAATCTGCATTTCAACAAAGCAGATTTTTTTCTGATTTGACCTCTTTTCTGTTTCCATTTTAATAGAGTTTCTTATCTGCTTTTCTTGCCCAAGGCCTCTTCAGAAGAGCTAGGGTCCCTCTCCTCTTCCCATTTGAGGACATAGTAGAGACCTAATCCACCCTGAGAGATGCTGACACCTCCCTTTACTTTCTCATCACTGAGAGATGACAGTGGGAATCATGAGAGAAGGTGGACTTGACCTCTAGATCCCAGGAAAAATCAGCTTCAGCAGATTCCAGGCCCCTAGGCTGCTTTCGTGATCTTTCTTGATCTTGACTCAGGCTGATCTGTGCTGGCTCCATCAGATGTTCTGAGGCATTTCGTACATGACTAGGCTTAGGCAATTTGGCCAAGCCTGTTCTGTTCTTTTTCATTTTTCTTAATTGAAAGGCTTTTTGTTTCCCCAGTGGAGAACTTCCGTATGAAAAATTATAAAATCCAGACACTGCCAGGACTAGCTAATGATGTTCTTCTCTCAGCATTCATTCAGTCATCCATTCATGCATCAAACTGTCCTTGAACACATTCTATATTCAAAGAATTCTGACAATGATGGCACAATAATAGCAATGACAATGGTAGTAGTTGGCATGTACTAAAATTGTATTACATGCCAGACACTGTGCCAAGTGCTTTAAATATCTCCTTTAATCCTCATACTAACTCTACGATGTGGTTGGTAGCCTTACTCCCATTTGGTAGATGAGGAAACAGGCTCTCTCATTGAAATGAAACAGAGTACCCAAATAGCTGGTAGGTAGTCAGATCTGGATTCAAACCCATCTCTTTCTGACTTCTGAGTCTGCATTATTAACTGGGACACACACTAACATGAGTTAGACTTAATGAAAAGAACTAATTGTTTATTAAACTCTATCTAGCCTTTAATTCTTATTATTGCCATGAGGAAGATGCTGTGCCCACTTTGGTGGAGACAAAATTGAGGTATGGGAGTGTATTGATGAAGTCAAGGTCACATGACCAAGGATTGGCAGAGACCAGATTTAGGCTCTGGCTTCTTGTTTAAATCCAAGTCTCTTCCTGCTACCTCAGGCTGTAGAGGTCATAGTCTCAAGGCCCCTTGGAGGGAGAGAAGTCATGTCCAGTACTTGGAAGTCTGTGACAAGTACTATGTGGCTCTTGCAGGTGGACCCTGGGCTTTGAGGTCGAAACAATGACTTGGTTGAGTTTATGGTAATAATACAGGTTCACATTGATTCAGCATGTACTTTGTGCTAGGCACTTTATACTTTATTGTTTAATCCTTTTAACAGCCCCATGATTATCTCCATTTTACAGAGGAGGAAACAAGGAGCACATAGTGTCTCACGCAGAATAGGTGTGCAGTGAATTTTTAAAAAGATTTTATTTATTTACTTTTAGAGAGGGAAGGGAGGGAGAAAGAGAGGGAGGGAAACATCAATGTGTGGTTGCCTTTTGCAACCACATCCCCCTACAGAGGACCTGGCCCTCAACCCAGGCATGTGCCCTGACTGGGAATCGAACCTGTGACCCATTGGTTCACAGGCTGGAGCTCAATCCACTGAACCACATCAGACAGGAAATTTTTTATTGAAAAAAAGAAAGGTGGCACTTGAACTGGATCAAGTAGGTGTAGTTCAGGGCTAGGGCAAGAAGGACAAAGGTGGCTGTAAGGACAGTTTATGAGCAGAGTTGAATGCCTGAATAAGGAGTTTGAACTTGATCTTGTAGTCTGTAGGAAGGAAGATGAAATTGGTTGTGGTGTGCAGATGGACTGGAGGTAGGTGAAAGTGTTAGGTCACTGTAGGCCTCCAGGTGTGTGTGAACTAAGATGGGGATGGTAGGAACATAAAGGAACCACCTACATGGATATCAGCATGTGAAGTGGGTGAGAATGTGACTTTAGAGTCAGGCAAACCTGATTTTTAAAAATTTTATTTATGGAATGAACACTTAACATGATATATACATTTTTAAGTGAACAATATATTATTGTTGACTATTGGTACAGTGTTGTACAGCAGATCTGTACAGCTTATTCATCTTGCTCATCTGAAACTTTATGCCTATTGATTTTGCAATTCAATTTTTAATTTTTTGAGGAAACTCCATGCTGTGTTCCACAATGGCTACATCCGTCTGCATTCCCACCAACAGTGCACTAGGGTTCCTTTTTCTGCACATCCTTGCCAGCACTTGTTATTTGTTGATTTATTAATGATGGTCGTTCTGACAGGTGTGAGGTTATATCTCATCGTGGTTTTACTTTGCATCTCTGAGGTTGAACATTTTTTCATGTTTATGGGCCATCTGTATGTCCTCCTTTAAGAAGTGTTTATTCAAGTTCTTTGCTCATTTTTAATTAGATTATTTATCTTTCTTGTTTTGAGTTGTAATAAGTTCTTTATATGTTTTGGAAATTAAATGCTTATCTGATGTATCATTGGCAAATATGTTCTCCCATACAGTGGGTTCTCTTTTCATTTTGATGATGGTTTCTTTAGCTGTGCAGAAGCTTTTTAACATGATGTAGTCCCATTTATTTATATTTTCCTTGTCCTAGAAGATATACTGGCAAAAATACTGCTATGTAAGATATCTGAAATTTTACTGCCCATATTTTTCTCTAGGACTGGTGTGGTATCATGACTTATATTTGTCTTTTATCCATTTTGAGTTTATTCTGGTGTATGGTGTAAGTTGGTGGTTTAGTTTCATGTTTTTGCAGGTACCAGTCCAGTTTTCCAAACATAATTTATTGAAGAGATTGTCTTTACTCCATTGTACGCTCCTGCCTCCTTTGTGAAATACTAATTGACCAGAAAGTCACGGGTTTATTTCTGGTTTTCTGTTCTGTTCCATTGATCTATATGTCTTTTCTTATGCCAGTAAAGTGTTTTGATTACAGTGGCCTCATAGTATAGTTTGATATCAGTTATTGTGACCCCCCCTGAATTTGTTCTTCTTTCTCATGATTGGTGAGGCTATTCTGGGTCTTTCTTGGTTCCATATAAATTTTTGGAATATTTGTTCTAGATCTGTGAAATGTCATTGGTATTTTGATATGAATTATGTTGAGTCTATAAATTGCTTTGGGTAGTGTGCACATTTTAATGATATTAATTATTCCAATCCATGAACATGGGATATGTTTCCACTCATTTGTATCTTTCTCAATTTGTTTCTTCAGTGTCCTATGTTTTCCAAGTACATGTCTTTTACCTCCTTGGTTAAATTTATTCCTAGGTACCTAACTTTTTTCATTACAATAGTAAATGGGTTGTATTCTTAGTTTCTCTTTCTGATAGTTCATTATTGGTGTATAAAAATGCCATCAATTTCTGATTATTGATTTTGTATCTTGGTTATTTGCCAAATTTATTTATTAGGTCTAGTAGTTTTTTGATGGAGTCTCTAGGGATTCTTCTTAGGTTTTGGAAATATATTTTATTTATCAACAGAGGCCAAATGATGTTTTTCTTTTATTTTTATAATTTAAATTTATCATTTTTATTGTTATTCTATTACCGTTGTCCCAATTTTTCCGCTTTTGCCCTACTCCACCCATCCCACTCCCTGCTCCCCCAGTCAATTCCCACACTGTGTCCATATCCATGGGTCATTCATACATGTTTCTATAGGATTTTCTATGTAAATATAATATCGTCTGCGAATAATGACAGTTTTACTCCCTTTTTTCCAATTTGGATGCCTTTTATTTCTTCTTCTTATGTGATTGCTGTGGCTAGGACTTCCAGTACTAAGTTGAATTTGTGTGGTGGAAGTGAACACTCCTGTCTTGTTCCTGATCTTACGGAAATGCTTTCAGTTTTTGCCCATTGAGTATGATGTTGGCTGTAGCTTTTTTGTATATGGCTTTTATCATGTTGAGGTGTGATTCCTCTATTCCCACTTTGTTGAGAGTTTTTATCATAAATGGGTGCTGGATTTTTATCAAATGCTTTTTCGACATCTATTTATATATATGATCATGTGATTTTTATCTTTCATTTTGTTTTGTAATGTATCATACTTATTGATTTGTGAATATTGTATCAACCTAGCATCCCTAGGATAAATCCCATATGATCATGGTATATGATCTTTTTAATGTGTTGATGGATCCAGTTTGCTAATATTTTGTTGAGGATTTTAGCATCTATGTTCTTTAGGGATGTTGGCCTATAATTTTCTTTCTTAGTTGTGTCCTTATTTTTTAAAATCATAATTAGGATAATGCTGGCCTCATAAAAAGCGATTGAAAGTCTTCCGTCCTCTTGAACTTTTTGAAATAGTTTGAGAAGGATAGGTATTAGTTCTTCTGTGAATAATTGGTAAAATTCACCTGTGAAGCCATCTGGTCCAGTACTTTATTTTTGCTGGGAGTTTTTTGATTATTGCTTCAATTTCATTAGTTATTGTTGGTCTATTCATGTTTTCTGCTTCTTCCTGATTCAGTTTTGGAAGATTGTATGTTTCTAGAAATTTATCCATTCACCCAGGTTGTCTGATTTCTTGGCATACAGTTGTTCATAGTATTTTCTTACAATCCTTTGTATTTCTGTGATATCAGTTGTCACTTCTCTTTCATTTCTGATTTTATTTATTTGGGTTCTCTCTCTCAATGAGTCTGGTCAATGGTTCATGTATTTTGTTTATCTTTTTAAGGAACCATGTCCTGGCTTCATTGATCTTTTGAATTGTACTTTTAGTCTCTATATCATTTATTTATGCTCTGATCTTGATTATTAACTTCTTTCTACTCGCTCTGGGCTATTTGTTGTTTTCCAGTTTTTTTAGGTGTAGGGTTAGATTGTTTATTTAAGATTTTTCTTTCTTCTTGACATGGGCCTGTAATGTTATAAACTTCCCTGTTAGCACTGCTTTTGCTGTGTCCCATAGGTTTTTGGGTTGTTGTGTGTTCATTTTCATGTATTTCCAGGTAATTTTTTTCTTTTTTTCCTTTTTTTAATTTAAATATATTTATTGATTATGCTATTACAGTTGTCCCATTTCCCCCCCATCCCACTCCATCCTGCCCACCCCCCTCCCTCCCACATCCCCCCCCCATAGTTCATGTCCATGGGTCATACTTATAAGTTCTTTGGCTTCTACATTTCCTACACTATTTTTACCCTCCCCCTGTCTATTTTCCACCTATCATCTATGCTACTTATTCTCTGTACCTTTCCCCCCCTCTCCCCCTCCCACTCCCTTATTGACAACCCTCATGTTCTAGTTGTTTGCCTAGTTTGCTCTCGTTTTTGTTTTATGTGTGGCCGTTAATAACTGTGAGTTTGCTGTCATTTTTACTGTTCCTATTTTTGATCTTCTTTTTCTTAGGTAACTCCCTTTAACATTTCATATAATAAGGACTTGGTGATGATGAACTTCTTTAACTTGACCTTATCTGAGAAGCACTTTATCTTCCCTTCCATTCTAAATGATAGCTTTGCTGGATACAGTAATCTTGGATGTAGGTCCTTGCGTTTAATCTTGGGTAATGTAATTATGATGTGCCTTGTTGTATTCCTCCTTGGGTCCAGCTTCTTTGGGACTCTCTGAGCTTCCTGGACTTCCCGGAAGTCTATTTCCTTTGCCAGATTTGGGAAGTTCTCCTTCATTATTTATTCAAATAAGTTTTCATTTTTTTGTTCTTCCTCTTCTCCTTCTGGCACCCCTATAATTCGGATGTTGGAACATTTAAAGATGTCCTGGAGGTTCCTAAGCCTTTCCTCATTTTTTTGAATTCTTGTTTCTTCATTCTTTTCTGGTTGGATGTTTGTTTCTTCCTTCTGGTCCATACCATTGATTTGAGTCCCAGTTTCCTTCTCATCCCTATTGGTTCCCTGTACATTTTCCTTTGTTTCTCTTAGCATAGGCTTCATTTTTTCATCTGTTTTTTGAACAGATTCAACCAAGTCTGTGAGCATATTGATAACCAGTGCTTTGAACTGTGCATCCGATAGGTTGGCTATCTCTTTGTTGCTTAGTTGTATTTTTTCTGGAGCTTTGAAGTGTTCTGTCATTTGGGCCATTTTTTTTTTTTGTTTGTTTGTCTTGGCGTGTCTGTTACTTTAAGGGGCGGAGCCTTAGGTGTTCACTGGGGCGGGGTAATGCTGGTTGCTGCGCTGTGACGCTGTACGTGGGGGAGGGCCCGAGAGGGAGCAATGGCGCCCGCCTCACTGTCCTCTGGATTTCAATCTTCTACTCCGATACCCACAGTCAAACTGGGCCACTCTGGTGCTGGTTCCCGAGTAAGTGGGCCTGTGCACACTCTAGGCCCCTGTGGGTCTCTCCAACAACCTCTCCTGTGAGGCTGGGAGTCTCTCCTGCTGCCGCCCCAACCCCCAGGGGCGCTTTCAATCAGAGGTTTGAGGCTTTATTTCCCCGAGCTGGAGCCCTGGGTTGCACGGTCTGCTTCGATGCCCGCCGTTTGTTCCGTTTATCTGTGGGCGAATGTGGTGCCGCAGGGTGCTACCCTCCACTCTGCCTGCCCCACTCTCCGCCACTCTGAGTCCGGCCCTCTGGGTTTATCTGTGCAAATGTGTGGCCGCAGGGTCTGCTAGTGCTCGGACTGCCTGCACCATTTGCCCCACACTCCGCCAGTCTCAGTCCCGCCACAGCCACGCGAGTCCTCTCCACCCCGGTGCCCGTCTCCACCCCTCCTACCAGTCTGGATGTGTTTATTTTCTATTTCCTTGGTGTCAGTCCCCCTTGCTGTTCGATTCTCTGTCAGTTCTGGTTGTGCAAGGAGGCACAGTGTGTCTACCTACGCCGCCATCTTGGTTCCCCCTATTTCCAGGTAATATTTAATTTCTTCCTTGATCTCATTGATAACCCATTCATTATTTAATGTCAATAATATGCTATTTAGCTTCCATGCATTTGAATGTTTTTGAGTTTTTTTAAATTAAGATTGATTTCTAGTTTCATGCCATTGTGATCTGAGAAAATGCTTGATGTGATTTCAGTCTTCTTGAATTTCTTAGAACTTATTTTGTGTCCTAACATGTGGTCTGTCTTCCATGTGCACTTGAGAAGAATGTGTATAATGTTGTTTTGGGATGAAATGTTCTATAAATATCAATGAAATCCATTCCATTTAACATGTTGTTTAAGATCACTTGTTTCCTTGTTGATTTTTTGTCTGGAAGATCTATCCATTGTTGACAGTGGGGTGTTAAATTCCCCTGCGATGACTGTATTGCTGTCGATCTCTTCCTTAAAGTTCACCAGTGTATTCTTTACATATTTAGGTGCTCCTATATTGGCTGCGTATATGTTTACAAGGGTTATATCCTCTTGCTGGATTGATCCCTTTAGTATTGTGTAGTGACTTTCTTCGTTTCTTGTTATGGCCTTTGTTTTGAAGTCTATCTTGTCAGCTTTAATATTGTTACCCCATCATTTTTTCATCTCCATTTGCATGGAATATTTTTTCATCCCTTCATTTTCAACCTATATAACTCTTTTGTTCTGAGGTGGGTCTATAGACAGCATGTATATGGGTCATGTTTTCTTAGCCATTCAGCTACCCTATGTCTTTTTATTGGAACACTTAATCCATTTATATTTAAGGTTATTATTGATAGGTACTTATTCATTGCCATTTGTTTTTCTTTATTCCAATGTTCCTGTCTTTCTATATTTCTTCTTATTTATTTATTTATTTATTTATTCATCTATTTATTTAATTTCTTTTTCTTAAAGCAATACCTTTAACATCTCTTGCAATATTAGTTTGTTGCTAATAGCCTTTAGCCTTTGTATTTATTTATTTTTTTGGTCTGTGAAGCTCTTTACTTCACCTTCAATTTTATTTTTATTTTTTTATTGTTGTTCAATTACAGTTGTCCCCATTTTTCCCCTGTTACTCTCCCTTGCCCAACCCACCTCCACCTCCTACATTCAATCCTCCACCATGTTGTCTTTCTCCATGGGTCCTTTATTCCTGTTCCTTGACTTGACCCTTCCCCTTCTTTTCCCCATTATCCCCCTTCCCCCTCCACTCTGGTCACTGTCAATTTGTTCTTTATTTCCATGTCCCTGCTTCTACATTGCTTGCTTGTTCATTTTTTGATTAGGTTCCACTTAAAGGTGAAATCATATAGTATTTATCTTTCACTGCCTGGCTTATTTCACTTAGCATAATACTCTCCAGTTCCATCCATGCTGTTGCAAAGGGTAGGAGTTCCTTCTTTCTTTCTGCTGCATAGTATTCCATTGTGTAAATGTACCACAGTTTTTTATCCACTCATTTACTGAGGGGCATTTAGGCTATTTCCAGTACTTGGCTATTGTAAATAAGGCTGCTTTGAACATTGGGATGCATACATTCTCTTGAAATGGTGTTTCAGGATTCTTAGGGTATAATCCCAGCAGTGAAATTGCCAGGTCAAAAGGTAATTCCATTTTTAGTTCTTCGAGGAAATTCCGTAGTGTTTTCCACAGTGGCTGCACCAGTCTGCATTCCCACCAACTATGCACTAGGGTTCCCTTTTCTCCACAACCTCACCAGCACTTGTTGTTTGTTGATTTGTTTAAGATGGTCATTCTGACCAGTGCGAAGTGGTGTCTCATTGTGGTTTTAATTTTAATTTGCATCTTTCTGTTGGATAGTGTTGAGCATCCTTTCATATGTCTATGGGCTTGCCTTAAATTTTCAATGATAATCTTGCTGGATAGAGTATTCGTACTTTCAGGTCTTTGCTTTTCATTACTTTGAGTACTTCATACCAATCCCCTCTGACCTGAAGTGCTTCTGTTGAGAAATCAGCTGACAGCCTTATGGGAGACCTCTTGTAGGTAACTTTTTCTCTCTTGCTGCCTTTAAGATTCTCTTTTTGTTTTTAAATATTGCCATTTTAATTATGATATGTCTTTGTGTGGGTCTCTTTGGGTTCATCTTGATTAGGACTCTGTGCTTCCTGAACTCATGTGACATTTTTCTTCACTGGGTTAGGGAAGTTTTCTGTTATTATTTCTTCAGACAGATTTTCTACCCCTTGCTCACTTCCTTCTCCTTCTGGTATCCCTATGACGTGGCTATTGTTAGGTTTCATGTGATCCCAAAGTTCCCTTAAACTATCCTCATTTTTAAGTCTTCTTTTCTTTTTGTTTCTCTGAATGGGTGGTTGTTTTTCTACCCTGTCTTCCAAATTGTTGATTTATTCCTCTGATTCATCTAGCCTGCTTATAATTCCTTCTAGTGAATTCTTAATTTCAGATGTTGTATCCTTCATTGCCGACTGGCTCTTATTCATAGTTTCTGTGTCCTTTTTCATGTTGATGTAGGTCCTACTAAGTTCCTTGTAGTTCCTATGACATTCTTTAAAGTTCTCACTGAGTTCCTTGAGCATCCTATAACCATTACTTTGAATTCTATGTCTGATAAAATTGCTTGCCACAATTTCATTTAGTTCTTTTGGGGGGAATTTCTCCTTTTCTTTCATTTGGGGGTGTTTCTTTGTCTCCTCACTTTACCTCTTTCTGCTTTGACTCCTAGTCTTTGTAGGGTGGCCTTATGTGGTAGGAGTCTGGTGGGACCCAATAGTACAGTCCCCTTGATCACCTGAGCAGATGTTCTAAGAATGTCCCTTGTGTGTTTTATGTGGGCTTTTTTGTTGTATTTTGGTCTTGATTGTCATTGGCCCATTTGTCAGTGGGGTCTCCCCTCTAGCTGGCTGACTGAGAGGTTCAACCCCAACCACATCTTGCAAGCTTTGTACAAGTGTTGACAGAACAAAACAAAACAAAAACAAGCAAAAGAACCCCAACAACAACAGAAAAATCAAGAACAAAGAGCAAAGAATAAAAAAAGAGAAGAGAAATGGAATAGTAAAAGAAAAAAAGACTCAGCAAAGGAAAATATCAACAAAATAAAAAGACAATAGACAGAATAGGAGAACATATTTGCCAATATATCTGATAAGGGATTAATATCCAAAATTTATAAACCACTTAACAAAACTCAACACCAAAATACCAAGCAACACAATTAAAAAATGGGCCCAAAACCTGAATAGATACTTCTCCAAAGAGGACATACAGATGGCCAATAGTCATATGAAAAGATGCTCAACATCACTAGTCATCAGAGAGATGTAAATTAAAACCACAATGCGATACCATCTCACACCTGTCAGAATGGCTATCATCAATAAATCAACAAACAACAAGTGCTGGTCAGGATGTAGAGAAAGGGGAGCGCTTTTGCACTGTTGGTGGGGATGTAGATTGCTTTTCCCCCAACTGCTTTCCACAGTGGTGCAGCCACTGTGGAAAGCAGTATAGAGACACTTCAAAAATTAAAAATGGATCTTCCTTTTGACCCAGTGATCCCACTTCTGGGACTATATCCAAAGGAACCCAAAACACTTATTCAAAAGAATATAGGCACCCCTATGTTCACTGCAGCATTATTTACAATCACCAAGATACAGAAGCAACCCAAGTGTCCATCAGTAGATTAGTGGATAAAACAACTATAGGACGTTTACACAATGGAATACTACTCTGCTGTAAAAAAGAAGAAAGTTTTTACCCTTTGGGACAGTATAGATGGACCTGGAGAACATAATGCTAAGCCAGTCAGAGAAAGACAAATACTGTATGATTTTGCTCATATATGGAATCTAATGAACAAACTACACTAAAAATCAAAACAGAGACAGACTTATAGATGGAGGGCAGATGACAGCTAGTGGGGGTGGATGGTAGAGGGGGAGGGATTGAGTGAAAAGGAAATAAGACTCATGGATATGGACAACAGTGTGGTGATTGCATGGTGGAGGAGGGTATAAGAGGACTAAATGGTAATAAAAATATTAAATAAAAAGGCTTAAAAAACAATACAAGAATTGTAAAGGAAAGAAAAAAGATTATGAGGGGAGAGAAAGAAGAGATATAATCAACATAAGGATTAGAAAAACAGCAAAAAAGGACAAAGAAAGAGAAAGAATAAACAATAAGCAAAGGAAAGAAAAAAATAGAATAAGAAAAGGAGATAAAATAAGATAAGATAGAAAAAGTAAAGATAAAGAAAAAGGAGAGAAAGAAAATATAGTAAAAAGGTTATGGAAAAGAACAAAGTAGAATTGTTCTCAGCAGGGTTTAGTGTCTGCTTGCTGGGATCTCCCTTTGGATAATGCTCTGATGTCGTCTGAAGCTGATATAAACCAATGCCAGATGCTGTCCCTATTTGGCCCTCGGCAGCCTGTTTGAAGGTACAAGTGGCCACAGTTTGTATCTGCTGATGCCAGGATTGGCTGTACATGGGAGGGGCCAAGCTATACTGCAAGTCCGGCTTTTACCAACACAGGGCTCAGGGATGGGTCAGCAAAAGTCCCAAGGCACTGCAGGATCTGCCTCTGCCTGCCTCTGCCTGCCTCTGCCTGCTGGCCTGCTGTCATTCTTCATCATTGAATCAACTGTTTCTGAAAGGGCTTGTGACAGAATCTGGAGGTTGGGACCCCTGGATCTCCATGGTGGGGGGAGGTGTCATTCAGACTTCAGGGAAGATGGTGGGTGTGTTTCCCCATCTCTGAGCTGCATGTCTGAGCCTACTGAAATATTTCCCTGAACTCGGAAGGGCAGAGCCTCTAATAGGCAAGCAGGTGGGGCCTCTGGAGCCCAGAGTTTAGATCTGTTGGAAACCAGGAGGGTGTTAGAAACTCTCTGTATCTTACAAATCAAGACCACAATGAGATCACCTCACACCTGTTAAGATGGTCATTATAAAAAGGACAAGAGATAACAAGTATAGTCAAGGATGTGGAAAAATTGTAATACTTGTGTATTTTTGGTGTGAATGTAAATTGGTGCAGCCACTAAGGGAAGGTTCCTCAAAAAATTAAAAGTAGGACTATTACCATGTGACCCAGCAATTCCACTTCTGGGTATATATCCAAAGGAAATAAAATCACAATCCTGAAGAAATATCTGTATTCCCATGCTCATTGCAGCATTACAACCAAGATACAGAAATAACCAATGTGTCCATTACTAGATGATAAAGAAAAGCATACATATATATGTGTGTGTATATAAATATAAATATAAATATAAATGTAAATGTCCCCAGTGTATGTGTGTGTGTGTGTGTATACCAACACACATATACCAACACGCACGCAAGAATATTATTCAACCTTAAAAAGCAAGGAAATTACGCTATTTGTGCCAACATGGATAAACTTGGAGGACATTAGGCTAAGTGAAATAAATCAGGCACAGAAAGACAAATATCACATGATCTCACTTCAATGTGGAATCTAAAGAAATTAAATAAATTAGAAAAGTCTCAGCAATAGTCAGAGAGCAGCATGATGGTTACCAGAGGCTGGAGAGGGGGAAAGGGAGAGATAATGATAAAAGGTATGAACTGTCAGTTGTGATATGAATCAGTTCCGGAGACCTAATGTACAGCATGGTGACTATAGTTAATAATAAGGTATTATATATTTAAAATTTGTGTTCTCTCTCCTCCACACAAATGATGACTATGTGAGGTGAGAGATATGTTAATTTATTTGATTGTGGTAATTATTTCACAATGTACACATTGTGTACCTTAAATATATGTAATTTTTGTTTGTCAAAAACATAAAAATAAAGAAAAGAAACTCCCCATTTTACCTTCTCTTCAGCCATTGACAACCACCCTCACACTCCTTGATTTTATGAATTTGACTATTTTAGGTAGTTCATGTAAGTGGAATCATGGATTATTTGTTCTTCTGTGACTGGCCTATTTCACTTAATATAATGTCTTCAAAATTCATCCATGTTGTTGCATATTGCAGAATTCCCTTCTTTTTCTTTTAAAGGCTGAATAGTATTCCATTGTATGTATATACCAGTTTCTTTATCCATTCATCTGTAGATAGACATTTAGGTTGTTTCCACATCTGGGCAACTGTGAATAGTTCTGCAATGAATATAGAAGTGCTAATATCTCTTTGAGATCCTGATTTCAGTTCTTTTGGATAAATACTCAGAATTGGGATTGCTGTATCCTATGGTAGTTTTTTGAAGAACCTCCATTCTGTTCCATAGTGGCCACACCATTTTGCATTCCCACCAACAGTGTGCAGGTGTTTCAATTTCTTCATATTTTTGCCAATACTTGTCTTTTGTTTTCTAGGTAATCATCATCTTGGCAGGTAAGAGGTAGTATCTCACTGTGTCTTTGATTTGCATTTCCCTGATAAGTAGTGACATTGAGCGTTTAAAAATATATATTTATTGGCAATTTATATCCCTTCTTTTCAAATAGGCTTGATTTTGATCTAGCTCCATCATTTGTGCAAGTGACTTTATTCTCTCTGAGTCTTAACTTTTTTCTCTAAAATGAGAATAACATCACCTGCTTCTTAGGGCTGTGAAGCATGCACTGCTGGTGCTTGCCCGTATCCCCCTAGGCCTCACCTCTATTTACCAAAGCCTGCTGATTACAAATACATGTGAATCTCTACGGGCAAGGTCTTTTCTGGAAGCAGGTTTGGCCCACCTGCAGAGTGAGTGAAGGTGCTAGAAGCATCCAATGATAAATAGGGAGTTCTGGATAAATACTCTAGTTCCTTGCCTTTCAGGTGGGATGGTTGCAATGTAGATATTTTATGCCTCTTCCTAGGAGTCCCCAGTGATAATAAGTTCAGTTGCCAATGGTTGTAACTTGCTTAAAAATGCACCATTTAGTGTTTCTTTTTCCTTCCCTGTTTCACATCTCTTTTTCCCTACCTGTATTCCTGGGATCATTTCTCAGATAAGCTACTGGAAACCCCAATCCTTTTTTAAAAAAATTTAAAGAATTTAAGTGTATTTTATTGATTATCCTATTACAGCTGTCCCATTTTTTTCTTCCCTTTATTCCCCTCTGCCCTGAAACACCCCTCCTACCAGCATTCCCTCTCCCCTTAGTTCATGTCCATGGGTCATACATATAAGTTCTTTGGCTTCTCCATTTCCCATGCTATTCTTAACCTCCTGCTGTCTTATTTTGTACCTACCATTTATGCTTCTTATTCCCTGTACCTTCCCCCGCCCCCGTTCTCCCTCTCTCCCTCCCCACTGATAACCCTCGATGTGATCTCCATTTCTGTGAATCTGTTCCTGTTCTAGTTATTTGCTTAGTTTTTCTTTTTCTTTTTCTTTTTTTTTTTTTTTTTGGTTCAGTTGGTGATAGCTGTGAGTTTGTTGTCATTTTGCTGTTCATAGTTTTGATCCTCTCTTTTTTCTTAGGTAAGTCTCTTTAACATTTCATATAATAAGAGCTTGGTGATGATGCACTCCTTTAACTTTACCTTATCTGGGAAGCACATTATCTGCCTTTCCATTCTAAATGATAGCTGGTAGGAGGGGTGCGGACCCCCAGCCTGGGCAGAGAGGACAGGCAGCAAGGCAGTAGCTGGAGGACCAGGCAGGTGAGGCGGTGGCTGGCAGAGTGGACAGTCCCACATTAGTTGGCAGATAAGCCGGGAAGAATAACTGGGGACTGAGAGACATCACTCAACCCAGGGTTCCAGAATGGGAAAAGAAAGCCTCAAAACCTCTGGCTGTAAAATCCTGTGGGGGTTGCAGCAGTGGGAGAAAATCCCAGCCTCACAGGAGAGTTTGTTGGAGACAGCCACAGGGTCCTAGATGTATATAAACCTACCCACCTGGGAATCGGCACCTGAAATGCCCAATTTGCTTGTGGGTAGAGGAGGAAGTGACTGAAAGCTGGCCAAGAGTCGAGCAAGTGGCATTGTTCCCTCCTGGACCCCTCCCCGACATACAGTGCCACAATGCAGCAATGTGGATTGCACCACACTGGCAAATACCTAAGGCTCTGTCCCTTACAACAGGTGCACCAAGACAAAAAAAATATGGCCCAAATGAAGCTCCAAAAATAAAACTAAGAGATGAGGAGGACTTCCGGACTAGATGGAGGTGTAGGTAGATACACTGTGCCTCCTCGCACGAACAAAAGAAGGACAACAACAATTTAAAAACAAAAAACAACCAGAACTGACAGAAAATCAAACTATATGGAAGTCCAACAACCAAGGAGTTAAAGAAGACACATTCATCCAGACCAGTAGGGGTGGAGATACACAGCTGAGCAGAGAGGACTTGCGGCAAAATGGTGGCAGGAGGACCCTGTTGTCCCACATTCGCGTGCAGATAAACTGGGAGGAACAAAGGGGGAGCAAAATAGACCGCGAAACCCCAGGACTCCAGCAAGGGGAAATAAAGCCTCAAAGCACTGTTGAAAACCCCTTGGGCATTGAGGCGGCAGTGGGAGAAACTCCCAGCCTCACAGGAGAGTTTTCTGGAGAGACCCACAGGATCCCAGAACGTACACAAACCCACCCACACAGGAATCAGCACCAGAAGGGCCCTATGTGGTTGTGGGTAGCAGAGGGAGTGACTGAAAGCCGGCAGAAAGCAGAGCAAGTGCCATTGTTCCCTCTTGGACTCCTTTCCCACATACAACGTCACAGCACAGCAGTGGGTTGCCACACCTGGGTGAATACCTAAGGCTCCTCCCCTTTATGTAACAGATGTGCCAAGACAAAAAAAATGGCCGAAATGAAAGAACAGATCAAAGCTCCAGAAAAAATACAACTAAGCGATGAAGAGATAGCCAGCCTATCAGATGCACAGTTCAAAACACTGGTAATCAGGATGCTCACAGAATTGGTTGAATTTGGTCACAAATTAGATGAAAAAATGAAGGCTATGCTAAGTGAAATAAAGGAAAATATACAGGCAACCAATAGCGATGGGAAAGAAACTGGGACTCAAATCAATGGTATGGATCAGAAGGAAGAAAGAAACATCCAACCAGAAAAGAACTCAAAAAATGAGGAGAGGCTTAGGAACCTCCAGGACATCTTGAAACATTCCAACATCCGAATTATAGGGGTGCCAGAAGGAGAAGAGGAAGAGCAACAAATTGAAAACTTATTTGAAAAAATAATGAAGGAGAACTTTCCCAATCTGGCAAAGGAAATAGACTTCCAGGAAGTCCAGGAAGCTCAGAGAGTCCCAAAGAAGTTGGACCCAAGGAGGAACACACCAAGGCATATCATAATTACATTACCCAAGATGAAAGATAAGGAAAGAATCTTTAGAAGCAGCAAGAGAAAAAGGACACAGTACAAAGGAGTTTCCATAAGACTGTCAGCTGATTTCTCCAAAGAGACCTTACAGGCAAGAAGGGACTGGCAAGAAGTATTCCAAATCATGAAAGGCAAGGACCTACATCCAAGATTACTCTATCCTGGAAACTCAAAATCTTGTCTTAGCGTTTTCTGCTGGGAGAACTCAAAGTATGGCAGGTTATAACAATGATCAAATTAAGTACTGTATATAAAATGCTTAGAAAATTTTAAGTCCCAATAAATGGTTGCTGCTATCACCATCATATCATCGTCATCGTCATAAGACATTTGCACTGACTGATAAGTTCATCTAAAATGAAGAAAATGTGATGAGAGAGGTCACCTGAAAAGTATTGCAATAGTTTCTTTTTTAAAGAGAGGTAGTTTTTAAATTATTAATCAGAATTTTTAACTTTCAGTCCTTGTCTGACACCATGGATAACATATCTACAATTCAATATAATTATTCAACTGTCTCTTGCATCCCAAATGTGCTATTCTACGTTACCCTTTTTGATTTTTTTCTTGGAAGAATAACTGCTTTTATTAGAACCCAGTTGCAAATGAACCTTACCTTTGAAGTTTCTATTGATATTTGAGCTTGCATGCTTAGTCATAGGCTGGAGAGAGAATTACTCTTGGATTTTCATTGTTTTAGCCTTCATTTGTTGAAGAGTGGGATTATAGAGTCTGTGCTGTGTGTTATTAGTTTCCAATGTTTATAATATTGGTTTCCCGAAGTATAAGATGATCTACTTGCTGGTTTGCAAGGACAACGTGGAACCTTTAGAATTAAGGGCGTTGGGTGGTGGAGCAGGAGGGGAAGAATGATGAAAAGTAGTGATGTAAAGCCCATTTGCCTGTGAACCTGCTCATTTGACCTGTGCATGTTTGCTCTGGACCTGGGACTTGGGGGAAGGGATGTAGAAGTGCATGAAAGTCTGTCTTGAGTGTTAGGAATGTAGCATGATAAATATAGCACCTGTGTGATAGTTTTATGTGTCAACTTGGCTAAACTACATTCACCAGTTACTCCATCAAACACTAATGCAAGTGTGGTAGTGAAGGTGTCTCATAATTGTGATTAAAGTCTAAAATCAGTTGATTTTAAGGAAGATTTATCCTAGATAATTTGGATGAGCATAGTGCATAGTGCAATGTGAGGCATGCGTGATGAACTAGTGAAAAGTAGTGTAGCAGATGTCTAAGTGTATTGGTGGCTTATTGCCTGGGCTCAAATCCAGCTTTGCCACGTTTACTGGCTATGTGACTTTGGGCAAGTGGTTTTACCTCTCTGTACCTCAGTTTCCTCACTTATCATAGTAGCATCTTATAAGGCTGTGGGGCTTAAAAGAAAAAACGTGGTTAAAATGCTTAGCATAGTGCCTGGCACATAATAAATGCTCATAAATAAGATAGTAACAGTCCTGGCTGGTGTGGCTCAGTCAATTGAGCACTGGCCTGTGAACCAAAGGATCACCAGTTTGATTCCCAGTCAGGGCACATGCCTGGGTTGCAGGCCAGGTCTCCAGTAGCGGGTGCGTAAGAGGCAACCACATTGATGTTTCTCTCCCTCTCTTTCTCCTTTCCTTCCCCTCTGTCTAAAAATAAATAAATAAAAGCTTTTAAAAAAGATAGTAATAATGATAACAGTAGTAGCTATAACAAAACAACAAAATACTAATAACAATGATGTATTACTTTAGGCAAAGTGATATCAGGGGTAAATAACACAGGATCCGTGGTGGGTTTGGGGGTACAAGTACGTTACAAGTGAAGGGAACAGCAGGTTCTCCAAGCCTTTGTGCATGCCTTGTTTCCCTCAGGTACCACTCCTCTTTTCCTCTTAAATTGTCTACTCCCTATTCTGATTCTTTATTTCCTCTTTTCAAAAGCCACATCCTTGACCTTGCTTGTAATGGATACCCTTCCTTTGTGGGCTAATTTCACTGTTGTCAATATGCTGATGCCTGGGAACCCCTTGAGGGTAAAGGTTCCCTCTTTGCCTCTCTTATTTATTGCTATGTCCAGGAGATTTATTTTATTATTTATTTTATTTTATTATTTATTTTATTTTGGGGAGAGGATTTATTTTTTAATTGACTTAATGATGTTATGAGACTGGAGCAGTAGACCTGAGCAACACCAGGGAGGGTTCCCTCAGCTTTTCCCCTTCTCAAGAATTTGCCCTGGGTTGGTTTGCTTTCTTTTTGAAACTGAGGATTCCCCAGAGAGGCTTAGACAGAGGACCTGCAGAGATGAGGCTGGTTACTTAGCATCTTCATGGCCCTTCACCGCTACATCCCACTCCCTATGCTGTTCCTGGCCTCATTAAAACTGATCTCTACCAGCCTTGGTACTTAATATATACTGATCACCCTCAGCATGCAAGCTGGTCAATCAGTGTGGACAGGAGCCTCACTCCTCATCTTCTTGGTCAGCTCCTACTGCTTCTTCACCACCCCAGCTCTTGTAATCTTTTAGATGTGACTTGACTTTTTTCATCTGCACCTTTCTAATAGAGGTCCCAGCTGCTAAGATGCAGTAGCTAGAGTTCCATTTCATTTGCCTCTTCAGCCTTGAGGGCTTTGGTTTTTATATAAGCTGCCTCTTACCTTTTACTTCTCAGTCCCCACACTTCTGGGAAATGCTGAAGGGAGGAAGGGCCGGTGATTGGTTCTGAGTTCTAGCTCTCCCTGTGTTAATAGCCATCTCTATTTGCATAATCCTTTTGACTCCCCCAGCTGTTTGCTTTCCTGGGGATCTGCCTGAGTCACTCTGCTCCTGAACTTTCTTAATGAAGATATGATAGTGGGTGGCTGGAGACAGGAAGTTGGAGGAGAAAGGAGAAAGGGAGAGAGTCCCTTGGGTTATTTCCCTGTTACTCAATATTGTTGAATTGGATCCTCAACATTCTGTCACGTGATGTTTGGATGCTGGGAGGGGAGTTAAATATAGAATTGCTCCTTTTGGCATTTCAGAAGGTTTATATAATATCCTGTTCCTTTGACGGTGGAGAGGGAGTGGATAGGATAGCTTGGAAGATGGGTCTGTGTCCCGAACTCCATTCAAAGCAAAGTCTACTCAGCAGCCTGACCCACCTGCCTACTCAGGGGATGTTCTGTGAATCATATTTGCAAAGACGCAGGTGCTCTTTTGAGCCCAAGGATCTGCTCAGCTTAAAAATTCTATTAACTCTATGATTCTACAAGTAGCCTTCACAAGAGTGGGTGCTGAAAATAGATCAGTCGCGTGGCATGTCCTGAATTTGCCTGAGTTACTGATTTGATTTTTCCTTCAAGTCTTCTCTGAGCCTGGTTTGGAAATTCGGCTTGCTTCGCTATCTGATTCCTGCCCTGGGGTCCCAGGGACCAGCGTTCAAACTTTGCCTGTACGTCTCAGCTGTGTGACCTTGAACTAGTCTCTCGGCTTTTTTTAAGTCTCATTTTTTCATCTTTGGCATGTCCCCAAACCTATGCCTCCCTCCACCTTTCCTATCTTAGTCAATTATCCACTTTCCATTTGGCTGTTTAAACTATAAACCTAGGAGTCATCTTTGATTTCTTTCCCTCTTACCACTATGTCCAAATTATCAGCAAGTGCAACTAGCTCTACCTTTAAATGTAGCCACAAACTCTTTCCCTATCTTCAGTGCAACTTCTTATGCAAAACACCTTTAATGACAGCATTATCTTCTAAAGTGGTCTCTGCTTCCAGCTTTGATTACCTACAATCAGTGCAGGGTCTAGCTGCCTGAGAGATTGAGAGCAACAACCACACCCATAAATCTAATCATATTACTCCTAAAAAACCTTCCTACAGCTTTTTGTTTTACCAAGAATTAAAATCAGTTTCTTACCATAGCCTGGAAGGCCTGCTATCATTTTCTGATCACATCGCAGACCGAATCCTGTGTTCCTCTCCTTTGGTCTGTCCCTCTTCTAGCTTCAAGGAACAATCCTGGTACACACCTTAGGTCCTGTGCACTTGCTGTTCTCTCTGCCTGGGATTTTCTTTTCCCAGGCCTTTCAAAGGTAAACTTCTCATTATTCAAGTAATATCTCAAATGTGGCTGCCTCTCCCAGGCCTCTCTTGATCACTCAAGTTCAAATTGCCTCTACCTCCAGCATTACTGTATTATCAGTTCCATTTTCTTTTGTAGCATAGGTCTATCTAAACGTTATTTTGTTTGTATTTTTATCTGACTCCTCCTATTAGGAATGTATGCTCTTTGAGAGCAGGGAACTTACTTGTCTTAGTGACTGCTGTATCCTATATCCTGAGAGTCATGTACACGGGTACGTGCTTAATAAACATCCATTAAATGAGTGGATAAAGAGTGGCCATGGGGATGAAATATGAGACACACACACACACACACATTTATATATACTTTGAAACTAGCAGAGTAAGAAACTCTATGTTAAGTTGAGAGTCAGATTTTCCTTAGCTCTCCAGCTGCCTTGGGCCATTCTTGATCATATTATGTTCCCAAGAAACTTTTCCTGCTTCTTGTTGAAAAGATTTCCTTAACTTCTCAGCTACCTCATGGGTCTTTGCATCTGTTCTGCATCTGTTTCTTAGCAGACTAGCTTGGCACATGGTACTTTTTAGAAACATTTAGCATGTAAAGATATTTATAAAAGAGGAATTCTTTTCTATTTTTGCCCAATCATCTGTTGGAGAGAGGGAGAGCAGTGAGCAGGCACTCTTGATTCATGCTCTTGCCTAGGGTGTGCTACCTGTCTCCATCCTGGACGGGTGGGATGACAGAGAGGCCCCTTCTGCATTCCAGGCTGGCTTTAATGCATGAAGCATCCACAATGGTGGCATGACAAGTATTAACATTGCATGAGTTGGGCCTGTCCTTTATGTTTGACATTTTACAGATGAGTTATTATTACAACCACTGCCTTCCGAATGTCATTAAGAGTGGAATTGCCAAGTTAGGGGGACACAGTCCACAAAGCCACCATCATTTTTGGTAGTAATTATAAGTGTGGAGATCCACAAGACCACCCTCAGTATTGATAATTCACTGGACACTCGCAGAACTCACTGGAAGCTGTTACACTCCTGGTTATGGTTTATTACAGCTAAAGGATACAGAATAAAATCAGCCAAGGGAAACACATAGGGCAGAGTCCAGGAGAGTTCCAATTGTGGAGCTTCCAGCTGTCCTCTTCCTGTGGAGTCATGGGCAGTGCTACTTTCCCTGCAATGATGTGTGACAGTAAGCATGGAGTATTGCTAACCAGGGAAGCTCACTCCAGCCTTGGTGCCCAGAGTACTGGTGCCTATGGCTAGCTGTCTATGTGGCTGATCTCAGTCTCCCATTGAACTAATACTGTGTGACTCAAAGCTCCCAACCTAAATCCTACTGTTACACTATCCAGTGTGAGCCCTGGCCCCCAGCAAACAAAAACACTCTTATCACCCTTGAAATCCCAAGGGAAAGATAAAATCTCGTTTTGGGCGTGATTTAATTCCTTGTAAGAGCTAAACCTGGTACTGCTGGTATGGACTTTTGCAGATGGCAGTGGGGCTAGCTAGCCCTTTTCTTGTTCTAACACTTATATAATCCATTGATTCCACAAACGTGTATTGATTGTGAGACCTGAGTCTGGCTCTGTGCCAGCTGCTAGGAATACAATGGTTCAAGACATAGTTCCCGCCCTCAAAAGCCAGCAAGACAGACCGGTAAATAGGCAGTTATACATAATTATATAATTATGGAGCTAGAAGCGATATTAAGGGTTCTTGGGGGAGGAGAGTCTATTCCAGCCTGGTTGCTGGTGAAGGCCTTCCAGAGGTGGTGATGGTTTAGCTGAGACTGGAAAGATAATTAGAAGTTGAGTGGTGTATGGGGGTGGGGAGGCATGTCTAGGCAGAGGAAGATCACCTGCAAACGTATGGGGGTGAGCACAAGGAGCGCCCCATTCTTTGGGAGGTCACAGGTGATTCATATTGAATGTACAGTCAATAAATACCATCAAGGATTCCTCCATGGTGTATCAAAGCAGCTGGGTTTTGAAACCAAGAGAATGGGATTTCTGTGAGGGATTCTTGGCACCTGTTGCTGGCAGGAGTCTTTTAGACAAAAGGGAATGGAAGGGGTTGAGTGGGGCCAACGAGTTCGAGTTCGAGCTTTGGTTTGCAGTGACTTAAGGCATCTCTAAACCATCCAGAAACCGTTCTTTGTTTATGGTGACCTCAGGACTTCAGAAAGTGACTTGGCAGTTTCCCAAATCTGATCACAGCCTCTACAGAGGCAGAAAAAGAGTAGATTGGCACCGTAGGCCAGATGGCATGGTTTATAAAAATAAAGCATTTCTGAGACGTTTTGGGCCTCATAAGCAGGTGAGTCATGGAAATTCTGGAAACCATACTTGAAAGACAGAAACTATTCTTGGTAGAAATAGATGGCTGCTTTGTGGTTCTTCTAGAGAGTTCAAGAAACACCATAAAAAGATAATAGAAATCAACAAACAAGAGGAAAAATATTGGCAATATTTGCCAAAGGGTTAATATCATTCCTTCATAAAAAGATTACTAACAGCCCTGGCTGGTGTGGCTCAGTAGATTGAGGGCCGGTCTGAGGACCAAGAGGTTGCCGGTTCAATTCCCAGTCAGGAACATGCCTGGGTTGTAGGCCAGGTCCCCAGTTGGGGGCGTGTGTGACAAGCAACTATTTTACTCCCACACAATGATTTTTCTCTCCCTCTCTGTCTCCTTCCCTTCCCCTCTCTCTAAAAATAAATAAATAAAATGTTTAAAAAAAGATTACTTACAAATTAAGGAAAAAGCAAATACACTAAGAAAACAGACCAAGAAAATTAACAAGTGGTTAGAGAATAAAAACACAAAGGTTAATAACTCCACAAGAAAATGTTAAAGCCTGCTAATAACACAAAATACTCAAACGAACAAAGTTAATCAGCTAACACAAAAGTGGGGCTGGATATTATTTTTATAATAAGGAAAGCAAAATCACAAGAAACAAACAGAGAAGGCAATTAGAAGGGGTTTTCTCAGAAGCCTACCTACTTTTTTTGGTGGGAAAAAGGGGAGGGGAGGACATCTGGCATCTTCTTTTCTGCATTTTTGCTTTTGTCCCCTCCCTCCTGTCCCACCTCATTTCCCTCTGGTGTGAATGTGTCAGATCTCCTTCTGTTCTGAGTGGGAGAGAATTCTGTACTCTAGTGAGCCAAGGATAGGGAATGATTTGCCTTCGAGCATCCTCATATCCCAGCTTATTCCCCCAGCCCTGCTCCCTGCAGGATGCTTGATCTTCTTGGCCCAGGAAGAAGGTGCCCTGTCTGTTTTCCCAGGGTGCCTGATCACTGTAGCAGGTAAGGCAGCCCCTTTGCCCTTGACCAACCAACCTTGTGTAGGCAGACCTAGGGTTCAGCTAAACAGGGACTAGAGGACTCAGGAAGCCCTGTTTGTTTGTGGTTGCTCGAGGCTGAGGATTATATTTTAGCTCCCGGGCTTTTCTCGTGGCTTTCAGATTCACTGGAGGAGACTCCGCCACTCCTTGTCCTGTCTGGATTTGTGTAATTGAGGGAAGCTGCCTGGCAATTTATGTTGGGATTTATTTATTCCTTAGGAGGGCAGAGCTCATGGTGGAGGGACTAGCTGGACTGTTTACTCAGCACAGTCTCTCCAAGGTTTCCATGTCTCTTAACAAGCTTTGGGGGTGACTCTGTCCAGTGCCTTTTAGGTCTTCCAGGTAAAGCCCAATTTTTTTCTCTGCATCCCTTGTGTTTTTGGCACTGAACACAGAAGACTTAAGACATTTTGTACCAAAGTGGTGTCCCCAGGGTCAAAGACCTTCAGTTTCTAGTGGGAAGCAGAAGGCTTTTAGAAGACAAGTCTTGACCCCATGGTCTCAGGCCTCTATAGGACTTAATGTGTGGCATTCCTCTCTTTAAAACCCTTCCCTGGCATCCGTGGTCTTCAGAATGAAATCCAGTATCCTCACTGAGACCTGCAAGGCTCTGCATGAGTTGGCTGCTACCTGCTATTTTGGCCTTTTTTCCTATTGTCCTCCTTCTTTCCAACCCCAGGGCCTTTGTACTCACTGTTCCCTCTGCCTATGATGCTCTTCCACCCCTCTGCACTTGATTGGCTCCTTCTTATCCTTCAAAACTCAGTTTACCTAAATTTCTTTTCATCAGAGAGGCATTCCATGATAATCTAGTTAATTGTTCTCATAGAGGCCCTCCCTTCATGAACAGTACTGAAACTCCACATTCTATCTGTTTATCTATGTGGTTCTGTCTCCTCCATGATGTGGACACTCTTTGTAGGTGGGGCCTCTGGTTCATCATTAGATGTTCAGTGGAGCAGTGGACATATGAGCCAGCTTGAAAATATCAGGAATGAATTTATAGGTAACTCGTTTTTTTCTTTTTTTAGAAATATATTTTATTGATTATGCTATTACAGTTGTCCTATTTCCCCCCTTCACTCTACTCCATCCTGCACACCCCCTCCCTCCCACATTCCCCCCTATAGTTCATGTCCATGGGTCATACTTATAAGTTCTTTGGCTTCTACATTTCCTATACTATTCTTACCCTACCCCTGTCTATTTTCTACCTACTATTTATGCTACTTATTCTCTGTACCTTTTCCCCCTCTCTCTCCCTCCCAATCCCCTGTTGATAACCTTCCATGTGATCTTCATTTCTGTGATTCTGTTCCTGTTCTAGTTGTTTGCTTAGTTTGCTTTTGTTTTTGTTTTAGGTGTGGTTGTTAATGAGTTTGCTGTCATTTTTACTGTTCATATTTTTTACCATCTTTTTCTTAGATAAATCCCTTTAACATTTCATATAATAAGGGCTTGGTGATGATGAACTCCTTTAACTTGACCTTATCTGAGAAGCACTTTATCTGCCCTTCCATTCTTAATGAAAGCTTTGCTGGATAGAGCAATCTTGGATGTAGGTCCACGCCTTTCATGACTTGGAATACTTCTTTCCAGTCCCTTCTTGCCTGTAAGGTCTCTTTTGAGAAATCAGCTGACAGTTTCATGGGAACTCCTTTGTAGGTAACCGTGCGTGTCCTTTTCTCTTGCTACTTGTAAGATTCTCTGCTGATCTTCAATTTTGGGTAATGTAATTATGATGTGCCTTGGTGTGTTCCTCTTTGGGTCCAACTTCTTTGGGACTCTCTGAGCTTCCTGGACTTCCTGGAATGCTATTTCCTTTGCCAGATTAGGGGAGTTCTCCTTCATTATTTGTTCAAATAAGTTTTCCTTTCTTTTTTTTTTTTTGTTCAAATAAGTTTTCAATTTGTTGCTCTTCCTCTTCTCCTTCTGGTACCCCTATAATTCAGATGTTGGGATGTTTAAAGATGTCCTGGAGGTTCCTAAGCCTTTCCTCATTTTTTTGAATTCTTGTTTCTTCATTCTTTTCTGGTTGGATGTTTCTTTCTTCCTTCTGGTCCACACCATTGATTTGAGTTCCAGTTTCCTTCCCATCACTATTGGTTTCCTGTACATTTTCCTTTGTTTCTCTTAGCATAGCCTTCATTTTTTCATCTAATTTGTGACCAAATTCAACCAATTCTGTGAGCTTCCTGATTACCAGTGTTTTGAACTGTGCATCTGATAGGTTGGCTATCTCTTCGTCGCTTAGTTGTATTTTTTCTGGAGCTTTGATCTGTTCTTTCATTTGGGCCATTTTTTTTTGTGTGTGTGTTGGTGCTCCTGTTAAGTAAAGGGGCCTTAGGTATTCACCTGGGAGGGGTAATGCTCCTCGCTGCACTGTGAAGCTATTTGTGGGGGAGGGGTCCGATAGGGAGCAGTGGCACTTGCTCCACTCTCTGCTGGTTTTCAGTCACTCCCTCTGCTACCCAGAACTACATTGGGCCCTTCTGGTGCTGCTCCACCAGGTGGGTGGGTTTGTGTCTGTTCTACGATCCTGTCAACAAACTCTCCTGTGAGGCTGGGAGTTTCTCCTGCTGCCACCTCAACCCCCACAGGTGTTTTCAGTCCATGGTTTGAGGCTTTATTTCCCTATGCTGGAACTCTGGGTTGTGTGGTCTGTCACCTGGTGCACCAGCTGCTGCCTCGTTGGCCAGCTGCAGCTTTGCCCACCCCAATCTACAATGCTTCACTTCGCTGGGTCTGCCATTGCCACCTTGCCTCGAGTCCTCTCCACCCGGCTGCCCGTCTCCGCCCCTCCTACCGGTCTGTATGAATGTTTCTTCTTTACCTCCTTGGTTGTCAGACTTACATACAGTTTGATTTTCTGTCAGTTCTGGTTGTTTTTTTGTTTTTAAATTGTTGTTGTCCTTCTTTTGGTTGTGCGAGGAGGCACAGTGTGTCTACCTACGCCTCCATCTTGGCCGGAAGTTATAGGTAACTCTTTAAAAAAGCAATTTTGATTGCATCTCTCCTGCCCTCTCCCAGCTCAGTCATTGCTGGGCCACATGGAAACATCTCTTGCAGCTGATAATTTCAGTAAACCGGTATTTAAGTTCACAGGAAAGCTGTGCCCTCAAGCACCAAGCAATCCTGCCCTCATTTATTATTCCTCTTCAGGTTGGTGACTAGCTCTGCTTGACCTGGGTAAGCAAAGAGTTATCAAGGCTAAGCTGCTGGTTAGGTTGGCTTCCTCTGCAGTTTGTCATTGTGAATCTGGAATTTTGATAAAAAACCTAATAACACCCTCCACTTATTGAGTCCCTGCTGCTCATGGGGCAGGCACTTGACATACATTATCCCTGATCCTCAGAGCATCTCTGTGTGGTAGGATTTATTATCCCCATTCTACAGGTGAGGAAACAGAGGCAGTCAGAGGTAAATTTGCACATTGTGTTGCCAGACTCCAAACCCTGTGCTCTTTTTCCACTCTACAACATGACCTAGCTGTTGACAGGCATGCACATAGCCCTTCTGCACTAGGATGACACTATGATGATGTAAGGAGCTGGTGAGACCTTGCTTTTTTTTTTTTCAATTTAATCTTAATTGTATTTGCTTTTTACAATGACTATGCTGGTGGATTGAGTCATGAGGGTCAGAAACTTTTGATTTCACTTCTCTGCCTCTGGGTACTCTCCTGGGTCTCCTTTGACTGGGAAGGAGACGGATCCCAGGAAACCAATATCTGCGAGGATACGGGGCAGCCACAGCTCACATCTTGTGTGCTTTTGTGCCATGTGTTGTGCTGAGTGCTGTACAGGTACTGCCTCAGTTATTCAGCTCCAGTTCATTTCATTAGGTCCTTATAGATGCTCACTAAACACCCGAATCTTTCAGACCAGGGGTGTCCAACCTTTTGGCGTCTCTGGGCCACACTGGAAGAAGAGTTGTCTTGGGCCACACATTAAATATTGATTGGAACATGTAATCACAAAAATATCGTAATGTTTAAGTAAATTTACAATTTTGTGTAGGACTGCATTCATAGCCATCCTAGGCTGCATGTGGCCCGAGGGCCACAGGTTGGACACCCCTACTTCAGGCAAAGAGATTATTTAAAAAAAAAAACTCTCCCAACTTCTAAATGTCCCGAGGGCCATGAGGCATTCACGTGGACTTTACCAGTGTGTATGTGATCCTGTTCAAGTTAAAAGGATGAGCGGCGGTTATGTAGGTGATGATTGATGTGGTGTCATTTTGGGGGCGGGGTATGCTGAGCATGTGCCAGTGTCTCTAGGGGACCCCAAGAAAGTCAGTGCGATTTTCATACTACTTTGCTTTTTCCTTTCATCTCACCAAGTTACAGTTAGCAGGTTATTCATCTAATTCGTGTTTTTTTTTTTTAAATTTTAATGTTCCTCATTTTTTTTAAGGGACAAAAAGAGACTTTTAGGAAATAAGAGTCAGGAAACTAATCAAAGCAGAAACTTTCTGGGAGGACCCTGACAGCAGCATATCTTTAATGACCTTCAAGAAGATCGCATGCTCCAGGCAATTACAGGGTTTGGGAGAAAATAGCTTGTTCTGAATAGCCTCACCTGCTGCAGCGGTCCTTCACTTTGCAGAGGTCCCTCCCAATACCCCGCTTTGTCGCTTCCTTACCATGAATCTCCTAGAAGAGGTTTCACTGGGATTAAAACTCCTCCAGCTTTCACAAACTGCAAAGGGGACAGCCAATGCTTAAAAAGGGGGCCTTTTGCACACTGCCAGGTTTCTAACGAGGTTTTTGGCTCTGGCTGCAGGGGGTGCATAATGCATTCTGACTTGGGCCAGATATTATTAGAAGATTTTGCTATTTAAGTACTTGATTATGGGTGGGTGCAACTAGAAAAATAACGTGTTAGTCAATAGGTTACCAATTTCACAGCTGGTGATGCTCAGAAAGGAAGGGCATTGAAAAAGCTGCTGCCGGACACATGGTGCTTGACGAACGAAGCTCCTCTGACAGGAAGCCTTTGTGAAAAGGGTATTCGGGAGCTTAGAAGCAACGTTTTGCTTTATTTTAATTAAACCACGTTTCTGTCTTGTTCGCAGGGCTGTATGAGATTTTATGCACATTCTGTTTCGTGCCCCACTGTGAGGCCCTCCCTTTTGCCTGACAGGATTTTCATTATTTGAAATCTTACATGTTGAGTAACATCGGCCAAGGCCAGTGCTGTATTAAAATGTCAAAAGTGTTACATTTGCTCAGCCTCCTTTCCCAGGGAGAACAGCTTTCTCTCCTCGTTGGCCTGTATGCTTTG
Source organism: Desmodus rotundus (assembly GCF_022682495.2). Classification (NCBI taxonomy): domain Eukaryota; kingdom Metazoa; phylum Chordata; class Mammalia; order Chiroptera; family Phyllostomidae; genus Desmodus; species Desmodus rotundus. The sequence continues at coordinate 106,364,875 of NC_071387.1, read as the reverse complement.
CTGTGGGTCCTAGTTTAGAGAACCCCTCATGTGCCTGTGCCATGAAAGAAGCAGCATCATGATTTCAACTCAGGAAGAGTGGCCTGGAAACTCTGGGTGCAGCTGGACCCCTCCAGTGCCTTTGCTTGCGTTGGGGTTATGGAAATGGGTAAGCTTGTGCCTTTGTGTTCCCGAAGTTCTTGAGAATTGCCTGATTGCCATGGTCACAAGGACCTGGCACAGGATTGTGGACCTAGGCTCTGCTGGCTCTGTTGTGAGTGATTCCAGTCCTGTCTATGGGGTGATATGAATGTTATTCTGAAAAGCTCCATCTTTTCCCTTCACAACTTCTGAGTCTGAGGACCAAGAGTTGTGATCCTCCAAAAAGGTGTTCCCAGACAAGATGGGTGACCTTCCCCCAGCAGGGGTGCAAGCCAATACGAGGGGCAAAATGATTAGGTGACGTCCTAGTAGCTGAATTTAACTCAGTCTGTGGTTGATGTCACTAGGGACAGAGGGCAGGGCTGTGTGGGAGGCAGTGTCCTGGGGAGGCCAGTTCTTGTGGTAGCCTGGCTCACAGCGCCTGCTTCCTGAGCACCCCCCCCACTTCTTCCTGTGCAGGGCCAGTGTGACCAGGGTTTCAGACTGATGGAAGTGCAGCTCATCCACAGACTGCCTGATGACCTCTGACTTTTGTGGCTGTGCTGGTGAAGAGGGACTTGAGTGTGGGGTTTTGTGAATTAGAAATGAGATAGGATTTTCCAGTTAGCCTTGTTGATGTGGGAGCTGAGAGGATGCCTGACAAGCTGAAGTTAGGAATGATCAAGGAAAGCCTGTGGGTGGAGAGAGTAGGTGACGACTCTAGAGGGGGCAGAAATAAGATGCCATGGAGAAAGAGAGAGACAGGCACAGACAAAGAGAATGAGAATATGATTCCCAGTGGCAATCTGCATGTGTCTTTATATAAACAGTTTTCTTTTTCTTCAGCTAACTAGAATGGGGCTCTTTTCTTGTGAACACAAAACACCTGCATAGGAAGAGGGAGCCAGAAAGAAAGAGGTCGTAAGTGTATTTCAGACAGAAGATCAAGTGTGTTTAAATGTGGAGTCTTTCTGCTTTGCTCACCACCCTCTCACCTACCCACATACATACTCTCTCTTTCACTTAATGGATTCAAAAGAGAGAACTTTAATTAAGAGGTAAAATTCTTAAGACACATCCAGAAAATTGATGTTTCACAAATTAGGAAGTTGAGGAAGGTCCTCTGGTTTCAGGACCCAGCAGAGTTTAGTAAGAGAAGGAGAACTGAGAGAGGGATAGAATGACTAATTGATCAAGTTGGAGTGGGAACCATAGGTTAGACCAGGGTTTCTTAACCTTGGCAGGACATTCTTTGCTGTGGGGGCCTCTTGTGCATTGTAGGCTGTTTAGCAGCATCCCTGGCCTCTACCCCACTAAATGCAAGTAGCATTCTGCAATTGTGACAACTAGAAATGTCTCCAGACATTGCCAAATATCCCATAGGGGTAAAATCAGCCCAGTTGAGAACTACTGAGTTAGACAAAAAGAAACCCTTATTTCCTTCCTTGAGTGAGTTTTTTCCATTTCTATTGAACCTACTGTTTGTAAAATGCTGTGGAAGCTACAGAAATGAATAAGGCACAGTCCCTAACCTGTATGAAGTTACAGAATGCTGGAAAATATTAGGCGTGAGACCAGCTTATCAAATACACTTAGAGAATCTCTTTCTCTTGGCTTTGAAGAGCAGCATAGATATTCATCTGAAATGGGTAAAGAATGTGCTAATTCAAAGTATATGAAGATAATGGTAGATGCTATAATAAGCCCCAGAATATCAATAGTTTAACACAGTAGAAGTTTGTTTCTCGTGCATGTAACATTGTTCCTGGCTGGTCAACAACTTTCCTCCATGTGATATTCAGGGACCCAGGCTTCTGCCATATTGTGGCTCTTCCCACCACCAAAATCTCATTGTTTCCAATAAGCAGAAGAAAGAGAAGGGAGAAGGCACGCCCTCTTTAAATAGCCTTTGCCTGGATGTGATTTCATTTATGCTCACCTTCCATTGGTGGAAATTAGACTCCTGATGATTTCCAATCAAGTAGAATGAATCAATATTGAATTGCTCATCTTAGGCCACACTCTGTGACACTCTCTGGTCATGAAAATTTATCAGGAGCCTATTTATGTAGAGTGTTTTCTTCAGTAGTGGTGAGAGTTTTGCATAGAGTCCTCCTCTCTGCACAGTTTAAGGTGGAGCTGGGATAGGAACCCAGATCTCCATGTCCAGCGGTCTGTCCACTCTTTGAATTTCTTTTCCTCTTTTCTAGCAGGATTGGAAATATGGATTGTGCCAAATTAATTTCTATAACCCCAGTGCCCAGCACAGGGTTGGGCACAAATATGGCATTCAGCAAATGTTTGCAGAGGGGATGAATGGATGAAAAATATTGCTGAAACAAGACCACTAATTCAAAAGGATATATGCACCCTTATGTTCATTGCAGCATTACTAGTAATAGCCAAGATATGGAAGCAACCTGATGTCCATTGATAGATGAATGAATAAAGAAGATCTTTTATATATGCATATATGGCAATATTATTCAGCAATAAAAAAGAATGGAATATTGCCACTTTTGACAGCATGGATGGACCTAGAAGGTGTCATGCTAAGTGAAATAAGTCAGACAGAGGAAGACAAATGTCATTTGATCTCACATATATGTGGAATACTTAAAAAGTAAATGAATAAACAGAACAGAAACAGACTCACAGATACAGAGTACAAGCTGATGACTACAAAGGGGAGAGGGTGGAGGAGATAGAACTAAAAATTACTTCAAAATGAAGGTTAAAAAGTTATTAACTAAACAAACAAAAAGAAATATTGTCCACACCTTGAGATGTGTATACTCAAGGAGGGTTTTACTTTTTAGTCTGCAAATTGCAACACAGGTGCTTACAGAGCTATACCCCCAGCTCTAATCTGACGTTACAAGCATCAGGTCAGGACAAACCCCAAGTGCTGCACTGAGGGTGGGTGATCAAAGTTTCCTTTATTAGCCGGGGAAATAAGTGACAGAAGTCTAACTCAGAGAGCTTTAAGCCAAAAACTTATTTTATTGTGTAAGGAAAAAGTTTAGGGTATCTGGCTTCATCAAGAACCCTTTTGTCTTCATTTCTTGACTCCACTTTCCTCTGTGTCAGACTCATTCTTTGGCAGACTCTCCTCACTCTCTTCAGTGACGACAAAGACGCCACCAGCAGTGACAGACATTTATCCTTCAACTCAGCTACCTCAAAGCAAAGGGCTCCAGAGCATGTCCCAGGGTTGAGTTTCATCAGCCAGTCTGTTGCCATGTGCCCATTTTTGCACCAGTCACTATAGCCTGCCTCTCATTGGCCAGACCAGGTCACGTGTGCACCATTAGAACAAGAGGTACCCAATCCATAGGGATGGAGGGGTAGGGAGGGCAGTCCTTCTGGGAAAACCTGGGATACTGTTACAAAAAGATGGGGAGAGTGGTGATGGATGGGCAAAGATACCCAATGTCCACTATATTTTTAATGTTCTTATGTAGTGGACCTCTGTATATTTGTTCCTAAGACTCATTAACATTCCTCTGGTAACTGTATCCAATTAACCTCTGCTAAACCCTCTCCCCTGCTGTGGCCTCTGAAGTTCTTGTGGAGATTCATTCAGAAACAGAATATATAGTTCAGACTGGGGCCATTGACAGCGTTATATTCCTCCGATCTCAATGAATGGTTCAGGGATGGTTACCTGGCCTTACCTGGCTCAGGAAGAGCCAATGAGATGAAATCAGTTTTTAGTTCAAATTTGAGTGAAAGATATTATTTTTTAAAAAACTAACTTCTTACGTGAAAAATTTCTAACATGCACAAAAATACCCACCATCCAGCTTAGGCATTTATCAACTCTTGTTTCATTACAGCACCACTCACAGTGGATTATTTTGGACCAAATTCCCAAATCATGTCATTTCATCTCTATATTTTTTAGCATGTGTCTCTAAAGATAAGAGCTCTTGGGGGGAAAGACTTGATATTTCCTATTGGAAAGGAATTTGAGAGGATAAAATGGATAAAGTCTCTGCTGCCATCTTGCTTCCTCGTGGGCCCGGCAATTAGAGCCAATTAGATGATGGTATAAGGCAGCAAGAAGGAGAAACTAAGTCCTGATGACAAATTTGGGGCTCTGAATTCAGCTGTGCATGAAGTAATAAACTTTACCACTTTCTTTTGCAGGTTAGCTGAGCCAGAATAATCTTTTCATACTATGTTGTTGGCATGCTGCCTATATCCTCTTCGCCCACTCTGAAGGTCACTTGAAGTTTAGGTGGACAGTTCTCAACACAATGATGGCTTCTCACCCTAAGCCTGGGTATCTCTCTGCCTAAGGGCTTTCTCTGGCCATAGGATTGTGCTTGGTTTTTGCAAATGGCAGACCAGAAGTGGAAAGGAATAAATGCCCCCCAGAGCCACGAGGGACAGAAATTGGTGTATAAATATCCTAGCTTCCTTGTGGCTCAATGAGAAAACACTGAGGCATGTATTGATACTAGACTGAGTGTCAGAGGCCCCTTGTGGGATTAAGGCTCAGTTGCCCCCAGCAGCAACTCTTCCATCAGTGCACCTGTGATTGGCTTTCTGTCTCACTTTTCTACTCCCTCACCATGCTTCCTATGATCACCTCCCAACTAAACCATGTGCCCCAACTTCTGTGTCAGGATCTCCTCTAGTGAAAACCTAATTTGAGACATTCCTCTTTTCCCCAGTCCTTCTCAAAAAAAAAAAAAAAGAAGAAGAAGAAGAAGAAGAAGAAGAAGAATTCTAAGTAATTATGTTCCATATTTCCCACCCCCAATATTTGCATGGAATAGGAAATAATGGATACTTCTGGGAAACTGTGACCCCCAAATCCCAGTATTCACTCTCTTTCCAGCTTGAGGATCCAGTTGCAGAACCCAGTCAGGTCTCAGGAATACATGGTAGGGAGAAATTTCACCTACAGCACAATAAAATCCAAGTGCTGTGGACTTGGGCACAACTCACAGCCTGTAAGTAATATGGACCCACCAACAGCCTTGCCTCATGGGTCAGATGAGAATGTGCACGCAGAAGGATGCTCTCTCTGCTTATTCTCCTTCAGATGAATTTCTCTTTGTATCGGAGACAAGGAGGGGTGGGGGAACAACAAGGAGAGCTGCTGTCTCTGTAGGGATATTTTTAAGTGTTTTTTCTACTATCTACAACCAAAAACACCTGTGCAAACAAACACTAAGTTGGTGATGAAACAAGTAGCTTCGTAAAGGGCCCTATCAGTGTTTCACTAATCTGGAGACCAGTTATCCAGCATCATGAACCTTTAAGGAAATCACACAGTAAACTGAGAAAAAAAATCTTAGAACACCCAAAACAAAATCTCAAAATTCGTGTACTTTACTCAAAGGAGAATCTTCTTAGGCTCTCACTCAGGGCTAGATTACTGTTACTTTGCACACAGTTCCACCGCAGGACTGGAAGCACCACAGTTAAGCAGGAAGGAAGCACCTATGGCAAACTCAGGAATGAAAGGAACCAGGCAACTATTGTGAATGAGTAAGAAGAGGCCAATCAACTGATCAGTGCTCTGTGGGAATGTGGGTCCAGTGTTGTCAGCTCTTCCAATTTTCCAGGAAAAACTGGATGTTGGAATTTTTAAGTGAAATGAACTTACTTATATATTAAAAAATATGTAAATAAAACAGTTTTAAAAAACGACGTGCAGGTCTGATACATCGGAGGCCTGACATTGCCCCATTAGCTGAGGCATGGATTCTCCATTTTGCCACTGTTGCTTTTCCCTGGCTCTGGTAGAACACTTTATTTTGTGATTCCTTGGTTAGATAACTAGATATTTGAGCACAGATCTGGGCTTTATTTAGGAAATCCTTGTTGGAGAAGTCAGTGGGTGCATAATCATTTGCAGAAGTCACTCTTATTTTGGTTGAGTGGGCAGTACTCTTAGCTCCCAAAACAAACTAGCTGTGCATATCCTGGGATCCAATGTCGCTGGTGCCTGGGGACTGCTGGGGACACCGAAGATACATCTTCCTCTTCCCTCTCATGTGTTTACACAATCAGCTTTCAAAGGTTAAGATTCTTCTGTGGGCCACTGGCCTTCAGCATTCCCTCTGCTTCGCTCGATTTGGTTAATTTCATCCAGACTGGAACCTCGGAGTCTGGAGTTCTGGCTGTGCACACCCATACCCTGTTGAGTAGACTGAAATAACCCCTCAGCTCTCTCAAGTGTCCAAGTAGGTTCTCCTGTGGGGCTTTCCCAAGAGTGTATTTCAGCTTCAGCATCGCAGAGCACAGTGACATTAAGCCCTGTTGTGTGCATTTATGAAATATTGAATCAATACTCTTTTTTCTTATGATGCTTTTCTCAAGACCCTCCTCCTCGAGGTCATGAGATATATTTTTTAAAAATTTAAAAATAATACGCATTTTGTTTATTTTATTTTTATCTGATCTCAAGAGTGTTATTAATAATTCTGCCACACATATTAAACAAAAATAGCATTTTTTCCTTCTATTTTCTTTTATATATGTATGCATTGGTGTGTGTGTGTGTGTGTGTTTTAGTGCATTGAAGCTGCTGACAGATATACCATCAACTTGGGTAATTTATTCAAAAAAAATAATAAATTTACCACAGTGCTGGAGCCTGGGAAGTCCAGGATCTTGCACTGGAAGATTAAGTGTCTGGTAAAGGCCTGCCTCCTCACTGATGGTCATGGTGCCCTCACAAGGAGAAACCAGGGAACTCTCTCTGCTCTGTTCTTATAAGGGCACTAATCCTATTCATGGAAGCTCCACTCTCATGACTTAATCACCTCCCAGAGGCCCCACCTCCTAATACCAGTTATGATATCAATATAGTGACTGCAGGTGGGCACAACATATAATCCACAGCAGTGTGTATGTATGTGTGTGTATTGCCTTTTGACATATTTTTAGTTTTGATCTGCTAAATATTTTGTGGGACATTTTTGCATCTGTGTTTATGAGATATTGATCTATAGTTTTCTTATGATGGCTTTATCTGGCTTTGGAATCAGGGTAGTATTAGCTTCATAAATTGAGTTGGGAAGTGTTTCCTTCTTCTCTGGTATGTGAAATAATTTGTGCTGCATTTTTATACCCTTAAATATTTGATCGAATTTATCAGGTAAGACAGCCAGGGTTGTGGTTTTCTTTGTGAGAAGATTTTGAAATGTGAATTTAATTTCTTTAATTGCTATAGGGCTGGTCAGGCTTTTTATTTCTTCTTGGAAGAGTTTTGGTAATTTGCATCTGTGATATCATGATCTATAATAAGAAATATATACTTGATCTTTGAATCCATTTTTGGCAGAGCTCTTAATACCCTTGGAATTTCCTAAGTGAGAGTGATTTTGAGAGTGATAAAAGTGTCTTTTGTTATGACAATGAGTGACTTTTGGAAAGCACCTAAGGATGGGGGCTGGCTGCCACTGCAGCAAAGCTTGTGATTGGAGGATTGGTACTTTGAGTCCTACCCCCATGTTCAACCTCTAGGGAGGGGAGATGGGCTGGCAGTTGAATCAATCACCAATGGCTAATGATTTAATCAGTGGCTTATGTAATGAAGTCTTCTTAAAAACCTACAAGGATGGGGTTCAAAGAGCTTCTGGGTTGGTGAACATGTGGAGATGCCAGGAGAGTGGTGTACCTGGGGAGAGCGTGGAAGGTCCATGACCTTTCCCCACACCTTGCCTTATTCATCTCTTCATCCTACTGTTGATACATATTCTTTAATAACCATTGTAATAGACTGATAATCTAATAATTAAAATGATTCTCTGAGTTCTGTGAGCCACTCTGACAAATTAATCGAATCTGAGGTGGGGGAACAGTCTTTAAGACTGAACACTTTACCTGTGGAATCTGATGTTATCTCCAGGTAGATAATCTCAGAATTGAGTTGAATTCAATTCAAGTTGAATAGCTTGTTGGTATGGGGCAGCCTTCACCTCCCATCGAAATTTCTTGAATTATCAACAAATTTATCCATTTCATTTAGGTTGTCAAAATATTCTGAATTGTTCATAATGTTCCATTATTATCCCTTTAATATCTGAAAGGTCTATATTAATGCCCCTATTTTATTTCTGCTAAATGTGGTGAGACTGGATGAGACATATACAAAAAGTACCTAGCCCAGCATCCATTTGTTGTATACGAAGCACTCCTTCAAACTCTGTTATTATCCTCAAGAATATCATCTCTTCTCCCCAGAAGGTAAACATGTCAGGCACTTTGCATGTGTGTTCACTTCTGTATCCCCACCATTAGAACAGTGAGCTCAGATAGCAGGCACTCAAAAATACTTGTGAAATGGATTCCTCTGGTTTAATCTGAGACTTTGATTTCAGTGTCCTGAAGCTCAGCAGGAAAATAATATCCTCGACAATCTAGCCTGAGGTTATCTTAGCCCTGGGTTATGCTTGTCTTGGGTGAGCTGCTCATTTTCCCCTTGAGATTATTCTAGCCTGCCAGGATCTTTATGGAGGGACAGGACCTTCAGGGATCTTGTGAACTCCAGAAGAGTAACAGTTCTCTGTCACGGGAGGATGTCCACCTTCCTTCAGCCCTCGTTTGCAAATTCCAGACATGGCACTTTGCTATTTGCTAACCCTGCCTGGCAGGAGAATAGGCATTTATTCAAAAGTAAAAAACAGACTCAGCAGGATCCTGTAAGTACTTCCCACGCAACTACCTGTGGTGAATTTGAAGTTGGCACATGGCAATTTCCACACCAGAGCTGGAGGAAAGAGGTTGGATGTATCATGGCCTCAGGGGGCTCCTGCTGTTGTTTATGCCCTGTGGTCTCCCTTGGTGCATGAAGATCCATCTTCGTAACATATCCAGTTATCTAGTGACGAAGCAGGGTATCAAAACCGTCAGTACCATAGACTTGTCCTGAGATCTCCTATCAGGCTCTCAAATGCAGAAAGAACTTCCCTGTGTGTGGTTAGGATTGAAGTTGCACACTTGGTTCAAAATTCCCTCAATAGGAAAGTCTGGTCCTCACCACTCCCCCACCTTGGGGTAGAGATTTCTGGATTTGAAGCCAACTGACCTGGGTTCAAATCTCCACATGTTAACTGTGGACATTATGTCTTCAGTCTAATTCCCTTGTCTTGGTTTCTTTACTGAAAATCGAGATGATAGCAGTGTCTACCCTGGGGGTGGTTCTTAAGAGGATGAAATAACACACAGGTTTACCGCTGCTCATTGCCAAGCCATCTTTTCTACTTTCCTTCTCTCCCTTCACAAATCCTTCCATCTCCCATTCTGCCCACTGCATTGCTGTTCACAAGAGTAGTTTGAATTCCCACCTCATTCTTTGTCTTTCTCCAGAAGTGAAGGAGCTGACTTTCTAAATTTCTTGCAATGCCATTTTACTTTGCTAAAAAAATCACATTTCCTCCTGTGCCTTCATATTTATTAATCCAGCAAACATCATTGAGCACCTTCTTGGTGTCAAGCTGCATCCAGGCACTGGGAATTCAGAGGCACAGTAGTCATGTTCTCTGCCCTCCTGGGGCTTAGCGTCAGCCACAGAGCAGAGTGCTATAAATAATCTGATGCATGATGGTGTGGCCAGCATGGTTGTGTTAAGCTGGTGGTATTTGGGAGCTTTTTCTTAGGTTTAAATAAAAAAATAATTAATAGGAATTTTTAAAAAAGTTAAAAAACCACACAAACCAAAACCAAAACAAACCAAAATAAAACCAAAAAACCTCTTTCACTAGTTTATTTCCCTAAAATATTCACCATCTTGGATATTTCATATGGGGATATATGCATGCATCATTTTATCCATGCTTTCTAGAGACCTTGGGAGTGCATGTCCTCCTTTTAAATACATAATTCCATATGTAAGAGGTGATTATATAAAAATTTTAATGTAATGTTTGCCTATACATATATATAATTTATACATATCATACAAATTTTATTTTATATATATTTTTATTTTGCCTTATTTATTTAGAGTGTCATAAGGAATTCTTATCATTAAAAGTATTTATGTTTATAATGGCTGCCAATGCAATATCATGGCTTGTTTTGTATGCATTTAACTACCTTCCCTTCCATATTGTGATTTTTAAATGTGGTTTCCTTTTGTTTGTATATTTTTAATATCTTTATTAACGTTGGGTCGGCTGGTCCCACCACTCAGGCCTGAAGCAATTCCTTCACAGCCGAAAGCCCTCCTGTCTCTGACATGACCCTTACATCTCCCCTCTCATTTTTCTGTGTCTGTAGAAAGACACAGTGCAAACTGTTAACTTTGGAGGTTTTTGGCAGCTTCACTAAAGGGCCAGGCCTTTCCTCTCGTGGGACTGGCTTCAAGTTGTAATTGTGTGGTCAGCATTGCTGAGGAAAGATCCTAAGGCCTTTTTTCAGGGTTTCAGAGTCTACTGCTTTTGCTAAACTCCTTCTCTGGCTCCATCGGAGGAAATGATTTGGGATGAACTCTGCACCTTTGGGACAATGGCCACAGGCACCAGACCCAGAACAACACTGCTTTAATCTTGGCGGAGAAGACTGAAGACTTTTCTTATGCAGTAATTAAAAGTTGACTTCAGGCTTCTTTTATTTTATGTTTTTTCCTGTGTTCCTGTAACATGAGCATGTACCTCTGGTATGGCATTGATCACACTGTATTGTCTTTTTATTTTATTTTATTTATTTTATTTTTATGTCTTTCCCATCAGTCTTCCTGATAGATTCGAAGCTCATGAAGGACGTGGAAAAATGACCTGTTTCTCTTTGTGTTCCTGGCACCTACAGAAGCGTCTGCATACCTGTGGGGTCTAAAATCTTGACTTACGGGAACTGAGGGATGATTTTATTGATTTCTAAGGCTAGGTATTTATTCGGTATCCCTTGAACTTTTTCTCTCAGGAATCAGGACTCGGTATAGAAATTTGCATTGTCATGTGGGTGGCTTAAAGAATCCAGTCATTGAGAGAAAATACATATTTAGTTCATGTGGAAAATAATACAATAATCAGTAAATAATAATAAAAGAGTAAACTATGTGTTTCACATACTCACAGCTGTAAACCTGCTTTTGTTCCACCCTGTGGTCTCATTCCTCCCTACAGGTAGCAGAAATCACGCTCATGCAAGCTCCCCAAATAAAAGAATGCATTTAATCAAATGGAAAGCAAGTGACAAGGGAGAATTAATATAACTTACATACTTACTATTTAATTGCTTCGTTGAATAGTATATCCCAGTGATATTTATTAGATTCCTGTGATAGTCGGGCCCTGTGTTAGGTACTGGGGGTAAAAGCTGAAAAGGCTTTGTGTTCATTCTCATGCAGCTCTCACATCTGAAATCATTCATTTAACAAATATTTATTGAATGTCTACTACTGTGTGGGGTGGCAGAGAAATATCGTAGGCAAAACAGGTGGAATACATTGACTGCCATCCACACCGGGAACGCGAAATGACAAAGACAGGAGCAGTACTGTCATGCCTGGCTCTTGGCGAAAGAGCAAAAGAACAAAACAAAACACAAATCCTACAACAAAGCTCTGAGCGAACATTATGTTGTGGTTTCCCTTCTTCCCATTTGCGCTTTCTTCTATTTTCCTTCTTACCCATCTTCTACTTTCTTTCTGGGGGTTGGGAGAGGATAGGGAACTATGAACACTGAGCATCATACTTGGTGAGATTCCTTTGGGAGCCTAAGGTTGAAATATATTGAAATATATAGTTCATACCATGTCTAAATCACTAATCAAGGTTGTGTCTATGTACATATAAGCTGGTTAAAAGGAAAAGTTTGAACTCAACTCTCTTACCCAGTTTCTGTGCTGTGGCAGAACCTTTTTTGATAGAACTAAATCATACATTTTTTTCTTGTGTCTATCTGCGATATCTTTTCTTTTCTGACTTTGCACCTGTATTTATCCTTCTTTTTTTATCACCTATTTTATACAGTGCAAGGTACTAACCACGAGGGATATACAGGAATGGAAGACAGATACAGTCTCTGGCTTTGTGGAACTTACAGTCTTATTGGAGAGAAACACCAAATAATGAATGATGCAACAAATTATTTAGTTAAAATATTCATAATTGCAATAACAAGAATCACAGGCTGCTTTGAGAGGGGGCCTCAGGGTAGAAAGCTGGTGCTTAAGGGAGCCTTTGGAGTTAGCTAGGTAAAGATATGGGTTGGAGGGGAGAGTGGTAGAGGAGCTGAGCATTCCAGCAAATGCAAGCCCTGTGGTTGCAAGAACCATGGCCCCTTTTAAAAATCAGGGAGTGGGAAGAGAGGAATGGAATGATGCTGGTGGCATCAGAAAAGGCCAGGCCATGTAGGGGTAAGTAGGCAACTTTAGGGAGATCCATGAAGGGTTTTATTTATGCAGGAAACAGACACGATCTGGTTTTTGTTTTTTAAAAGATACCTCTGGCTGCTGGGTGGGGAATAAATTATAGGAGGCAATAGTGGAAGCAGGAAGAAAGGCTAGTATGTTATTAAACTTGTCCAGGTGAGAGATTATAGGGAGTTGGGCTAAAAGAGAAGAGAGGGAGGTGGATATGAATAGTACATAGGGTAGAGTGACTGGGCATGGGCGATGAGGGAAAAGAAGGAGGCCAGAATCACAGAGTCTTAACTTGGGCATCTGGAAGGATGGTGGTGCTCATGCACTGATAAGGGGTTTAGTTTGAAGAGGGGAAAGTGATGTTTTTTTTTTCTTGAATAAGTTGGATTAGAGGAGGCTTCAGGTCATCTTGATGGAAATGTCAGGGAAGCAGTCTAGAGCTGGTGGGGCAGGTGGCATTTGGGAAGCATCAGCCCTGGAGAGGAAGATCACCCTGGGAGAGAAGAAATGATGGGAAGAGAAGAGAGCCACAGACTGAGCCTTGAGGATGACCAGTAAAGAGTAAGGATTGAGTTTATGTACCATTGTATGCCCAGCTCTTCTCTTAGACCTCAGTTTTAGAACCAACCAGCACAGATCTTTGAAGTGAATGAACAAATGAATGAGTGAATGAATGAATTTAATAGTTTCTTCAAACTGGTTTGTATTGAGAGAACTATAGTTTACATTTTTGCTTTGTTCCATAGGTAGAGGGTGATTCCTTTGCTTCCGCCTAATACAGTTTTCAAAGCCCCTTTACAAATATTTTCATCTTTGGCTATGATCATTTTTAGGTTCCACAGTTTAAGAAGGACATTTATAAGTTGGATTTTTTAGGAGGGATGCAATTCTAGTAGGAAGATGACTGGGGAGGTGCAGGCTGCTGGAAATGGTCCCTAAAACTATCACTGGAAGGTTAAGTGTGTGTGTTCCTGGGAGTAGAGAAGAGTGGGAAAGGGAGAGGATCTAGTAGCTTGCTGTACTGTACAATTATTTGAAGAGCTTCCATGTTGAACGTGGAACACATGTATTCTATGTTGCACTGGAATCTAAAGCAGGAGTAACGTCCAGAGGAGATAGACTCTGGCTCCAAAAAAATATAAGGAAGTGCAGTGGGTGGATTCATTAAGTCGAGAGTTGTCACTGGAGGTTCATTGGGCAGAATAAGCACATGTTGCAGAGGCTCCAGTGAGAATTCTTGCACTGGCTTGATTGGATATGCATGGACTTTTGTCCTTTAGATTCTGTGAGGTTATTAAGACTTCTGGCTCCATCATAGAGCTATGTATTACTTCAGCCGTTTAATGTAATATTTTCTTGTACCTTCTTGCTCCTCATCCCCCGCAAATATTCTAAAACCATGTCCACAGAATTTCAAAAAGAAATATTCTGGTGATTAGTTAATACCCTTGACTGTTAGAATTGTGTATAGTTGTGATTCTCTTTATATCTATTCTGGTCTCACTTAAGATGGCTGAAATGATTGATCACTGCCCTTCAGAGACTCACATAGTTTCTGCTCTGCAAAATGTCTGCGAAGTGCATCCTGACTTATGCAAGGAGAGCCTTCTCTCGTCCCCGAGGGTGCTGTTTTTGTCAGCAGTGATGATTCAGAGTCTGTGATATCTTGGCTTACCTGGTTTGCGTTTCAGCTTTGTTAGGACTAGATGTACATCTTTGGATAGGCCTACATTCTCCCATCTTCAGTTTCTTTATTCTTAAAAAAAAAATGTAGCTGTTGCTGCTGATAGTATCTACTTCTTCAAAGTTCAGTGTAGGTCTCCCATGAGAGAATTTAAGAGAAATTGCTACATGGTATCCCCACCTGTCTGTGAGCTTCTTGATGTCAAGGATTATACATTCCTTTCTTTCAGTGTCTTGTCCAGGATGTGGCTCAGAGTAGACCATAAATGCTTGTTCAGTGATGCAGCAACTGAAGTATCCACTGTGTGTCTGTGGGTGGGAGAGTATCTCCAGAATGAGTGAGCCAAGGGGAAGGGTGCTCTAGGACTAGGGAGGAAGGATGATGATAAGTGAAGTCTGAGTCTTGAGAGACCTAGGTTTGAATCCTAGCCCTGCCACTTACTAATTCTGTGACCTCAAACAAGTTACTAACTTTTCTGAGCTTTTGTGTACTCATTGAAAAAACAGTAATAATATCACCAATTGTAGTGAGTTAATTATGTGAAAATACTTCACTTGGTCCTAGAAACATACTTGTTGCTTCATAAATACTAGTTGCTATTGTTATCATCTTTAAGGTTACCACCGTGTTGTCAGTTTTGCCTTTCACCTTTGCCTTCATGAAGGTAGCTTGATGTCCTAGAAATTGAGAGTAGACTAAACTTTGAGTGGATTCCCCCAATCCTGCTTAACTATCCCCCCAATTATGGCAACAACAATTTCCTCTTGGAGAGGTGCTATCTCTCCCACAGATTTAAGAGTTCTATTAGGGATGGGGTATTTTATGTGTATTTTTTTCTTATCTCCATCTGACTTCATTTAGTCTGAGACCCACACTGATTTTCTTTTCTTTTTTTTTTTAACTTTATTTATTTTTTATTTAGAGAGAGGGGAAGGGATGGAGGAAGAGAGGGAGAGCAAAACAATGATGTAAAGGAGAAACATCGATTGACCGCCTTCCATACTTGCCCCAACCAGGGACCTAACCCTCAACCTAGACATGTGCCCTGACTGGACATCAAGCCAGTGACCTTTCAGTTTGCTGGATGACACCCAACCAGCTGAACCATACTGGTCAGCGCCACACTGATATTTTAGGCAAGGAGAGGTAAAGTTGACTGACCTTCCTAGTTTTCCTTGCTGGAAGATTAGGCTCTTGTCCCAGGTTTATAATTAGTATCCCAAATACTGGATTGAGAAGTATTGGCCAGAAGGGGAGAAGAACTGGCTAAATCACAACCCTAAATGACCCTTGGGATTCTGGCCAAAACCAAGGAGCAGTCTTTCTTGGAACTCTGACATCTGCTATTACTCAGAAAGCTTCCTGGTAAGTTAAGCCAGTTTAATTAATTAGACCATTTTCTTTCATAACTCTTGCAGTTTTTAATCCTTTGAAACAGCAGACAGCTCTGAGTTACTTAACTTACTGAGTTTTCTTCGATGCTTCTTCATGTTGTAGCTTTTAGTTTCTCTTCTTCCCAAGGTGTGCCCCTCAGATCCTTTAGGAAGCAGAGGCTGAGTCAGAGTTGGGAGTGCAGAGGATTATTAGGAGGGGGAGAAGGGAGTGTAAATCCCTGTGAACAATAAAATGAGGGAGGAAGCAGGACTGGGCAAGGGAGAGCTTCAGACTGAGATGCAGATCTGACAGTCTCTGCCAACACAACAGGTAGCTCTGGAGCAGAGAGAGATTGCCCGTTAAAGGAATCCCCACTGGGCAGACATGGCCAGGCCCCAGTACCCACCACACTCAGTCCCTGGCTGGGGACTGCAGGGAAGAGCATCGCCTCAACCCCAAAGCTGAAACAGATCCTGAAGGTGATGTAGTTGGAAGCCGTCAGTGAATTGAGCTCCTAATGGCTGAAGGAGCCATTCTTTCTTGAAAGCATGCCTGACCGGTGCTTGAGTGGAAACCACACCCGGAGACCAACGCATCTATGATGGATAAACTCAGATAGTTAACGAAGCTAGCCGAGTGCCACCATCTGGGCCATTCAAGCCAGTTTCCTCCATAAACACTTATTTACACTTTCTGAATGTTAGTCACCCTGATGGGCAACCTGATTTGAGATACAGTGAATTTTGCAGGGAATGTGCCTTCAAAAAACATAAAGCCTTGCAGATAAAATGAGATGTGTGGACAAGCAACCATTTAAAAAAGCATAAATGGACAAGGGTCTTAGGAAATGTGCAGAGAAGACCACTATAATAATAGCTGTCATCTCTAGAATCCTCATGGGGGTACCCACTATATTCCACATTACCTCATTTCTTCATGAGGTATGAGAATTGTGATCCCATTTTAAAGATGGAGAAATCGAGGTGCAGGGAGGAAAAGTGACTTCACCAACAGCACATAGCCAGTGAAATCCTTCTCTCCATATCCACCATAACTCTGAAGCCAGTGGGATCCTTTCAGCCACCTGTGAACCTGATCATGTCACTCCCCTGCTTAACCTCCTTGGATGGCTTCCTTTGGGATAAAAATGTCTCTATGGTCTTCAAGGTGCTGTCTGGCTGACCTCAGCCACTTACCCAGCCTCTTCTCTCACCTGTCCCCTCACTCTCCACAAGTCATGTTGCCCTTCTTGCAGTTCCCCTTGTGTTTTCCTGCTCCTTTCTGTCGCAGGCCCTTTGCACTTGCCATTCCTTCCACTGTCACTCTTTGACTGGTAAATTCTCTTTGTGTGCTTCAGTAGCTCTCACTATAATTTGAAATGCTCCAGTTGCTTTTGTGATTATTTGACTATCTCCTGTCTTGCTACTCCATAAGGGTAGAGAGTTATCCATTTGTCCTCACTTGGTATTTCCGGCACCTGTCATAGCACCTTGCACATAGCAGGTGCTCAAGAACTTTGTTGAAAAGGCCAGTGTTCCAGTGTTTGAACTGAGGACATCCCGACATCACTGCCACGAGAAAGCAGAGTTCCTTCTAATTGGTAGTGAGGGAAAGTCCTAATAGCATTCTGGAGGGAGTAACATTGGAATCCAGCCTTTGAAGCAAGTTCTGTCTCTTAGCCCCAGTAAACAAGATAGGAAATCAGATCCTTAGAGTTAGAAGGACAGGGTAACAGAGTATGGACAGGTCTACTTTGACCTGCCGTACTCCTGGAACAAAACAGCTATAGATAGTATCAACCTTGTGAAAGAGCACCTACTTCCACATTTTCTTTGATTCAGGAGAACATTGGTTTGCTGAGGAATGGGTAGGAGGGAGGAAGGCAGGACTGCATTTCATTTCCTTCTCTGAGTCTTTCCCAGGTGCTGAATCTAGGCACTCCACTCCGGAGACAGGCCCTGCATTTGGAACACTGGCAATTTGCATTTAATTGCTGAGAATGTTTCTCTCTTTTAGAATTGTAATGTTGCTTGCAGCATTAAAAGAAGTTGCTGTTGGAATGAAAACACCAAAAGCTTTAGAATAAGAATCTTTTATACTGACCATGTAGAGTCATTTCAAAATAGGTAGTTGATTTTCATAATGGTTTTTGCAATTACCTAAAATGATGCCCTTTCTAAGTCTTTAAGGTCAAGGAGGACATCTTTGGTCAGATGCACCAGATAGGAGAATTTTAGGAACTACTGTGCTTTGATCCAAATTCCTGTAGAAGGTGCAGAAAGGCTCCTGCTGTTTCAGGATCTGACCACATTTATCAGCCATCTCCTATCCCCACTGATGCCCAGCTCTGGCTCTTGTAATACCCAGGATTTTCCCACAGTGGCAGACTTGATCACGGTCTCTTTCTAGCCTCTACCTTTGAGAGACCAGAAGTAGGTTCTGCTAGTCCCTCTATTGGAACTGGTGTTCCAGTCTGGCTGGAGGCTCTGTTCCCTCTCTGATGTTTCATAGCTCATGTTATGGAAGGATGCATCCCCAGGATGCCAAGATGGTATGTGTAGTGGGAAGATTTCACAGGGAGGAGGCCTGGATCCTCCTCTTCTCAGATTTCCAACTTCAAATATATCTATGATTATTTGTTTAATGTGTGCTTTAAATCACTTGCTTTTAAATTTAAGTACAATTATTTTTTTAAAAGCAACTTGGCATCAGAGCCGTAAGTGAAAAACCAGTATCACTTCCAACAAATAGAAAGTCAGTGTAAAAATAAATACAATGAAGACCCAATAAGCTTTTCATTTCTAGCTGGAGACTGCTGTCTACCTAGAGCTCTGAGCCTGAGGCCTGATCTCTGTTGAAAAGGGAGATTATCAAGTGTTGCAGGGTGTCCAGGATATTTCTCCTTGATGGTTTCAGAAAGGTTGAAACAATCTTGAAAGGGAGTAGCTTTCTCATCCTGTGATTTGATGTTACTTAATTCTGTATCTTTGTACCACCTAAATATTATCAGCAGTAGATAGCCTCAATGCTTCGGAAAGGGTTCTATCCTTTTCCAGTAGACATCCTTAAATTGGTTAATTTTGTATATTCTTTGTTCCCTGGGAAGGCTCAGGAGACCCAGCATGAGAGTGATGTAGGAGACTGGTCAATTGCAAGGAGTCGATGCTGGTTGCAGTAGGAAGGTGCGTGGGTGGTGAGCAGAAAGGGAAGTAAAAGGGTTGAGGTGTCTGTCGTGGGTAGGAGGGTATTTGGCATGGGTTGAAATAGTGGAAGTAAAATCCATGATTTCACTGTTGTCCCTGGACTCTGCCCTTTGGGGGACATTTGGGGAAGGTGATCTGAAGCTTAAAGTCCAACCTGACTTGATACTTTTCTGAGTTCCTTTATCTCCTCTAACTGGTCTAGATCTTTGCTGTTCAAAGTGTGGTCTGCAGACAAGCAGCATCAGCATAACCTGGGAGCTTGTTAGAGAAGCAGAATTGGGCCCCCAATTCTCCTCCTCCCAAGACCCAGCTTATAGTTTAACACTAATCATAGGTGATTCATAGGCAATTTAAAATTGATATTGCACACCCATGACCATGGCAGCCTTATTCACAGTAGCCAAGAGGTGGAAGCAACCCAAGTTATCCATCATGGATGCATGGTAAACACAATGTAGCATATGAGGGCTGTCCAGAAAGTATCCAGCCACGTAACATGAAAAATAGAGACGTTTATTGAAGAAAATACGAGAAACATTGTACATAGGACAATGACACCTCAGACCCTTTCAAAGTAGGGACCTTGGGACCTCACTCAGTTTTCCCAGAATCTCTTCCACTGTTCAAAACTCAGTGAAATCCTTTGTTGGAACTGTCATCAGCTGCCCTGCCTTCTTTTCCTGAATCTCATCAACGGTCTGAAATCTCTTCCCTTTCAAAGGTGATCTTAGTTTTGGGAAAGGCCAGAAGTTTTAGGGTGCGAAATCTGGACTGTAGAGGATGCTGAGTCACCTGAGTGATTTGACGTTTCTCAAAAAAACTCTGCACAAGACGGGATACGTGAGCTAGCACGTTGTTGTGATGAAGTTGCCAATCACCAGTTGCCCATAGCTGCGGCTGTTTTCATTGTATTGCCTCTCTCAACCGGGGAAGAATGTTGAGGTTGTACTCCTTATTAATTTTTGTCCTGGAGGGGCATACTCCTGATGCATAACACCTTCCCAATTGAAAAACACAGTTAACATGGTTTTCATCTTGCTGTGACTTTGCCTCCCCTTCTTTGGACATGAAGAACCAGGAGACCTCCATTGGGATGCCTAGGCCTTTGTTTCCGGATCATAGCTATAGACACACAATTCATCTTGGGTTCTGAGCTTCTTGAGGACATCTGGTTCATTGGTAGCGGTTTGAACCAAGCCATTAGCAACTGCAGCACGATGTTCCTTCTGTTCTGGTAGCAGAAGCCACAGAACAAAGTTTCCCATGACATGTTCCATGCCAAGCTCCTGCATCATAATCTAAGACATAGTAGCTTTTGGAATCTCCAGATCAGCTTCTAGTTCTCTCATTGTCATTCTCCGATCTTTGTTGTTGCAGCTGTGCATATTCAACATTCTCAGGTGTTCTGCTTGTTGCAGGCCTTCCAGAATGTGGATCACTTTCAAAAGATTTTCAACCACCTTTGAAGCATTTGTGCCACACTTTTATTTGAGCTGCACTCATTGCATTGTCCCAAAAGCCTTCTGAATCATCTGAATATCTCCCTCAGAGGAATGTTCAAGCTTAACGCAAAATGCGATGCAGATTTGTTGCTCTACTTGCTCAGTCATTTTGAATGTGACGGCCACACAGTACACATGCTCACTCAACAGCATCTGCCATCCCCACTGACTAGTACAGTGAAGTCGTCATTGTTTATATATGTGCATTCCAGTCCACTTTCCTTGGCTGCCAGGTTACACTGATGTCACACAAACTATTCTTGTTATATTAACAATGGCTGGACTTTTTCTGGACAGGCCTTGTTGTATATAGACAATGGAATATTATCCAGCCTTAAAATTTAAGGCTGTCACAGGCTACAACATGGAGACACAGGACATCATGCTAAATGAAATAACCCAAGCACAAAAAGGCACATACTGTATGATTCCACTTCTGTGAATTATGTAGAGTTGTCATCTTCATAGAGACTGAAAGTAGAATGGTGGCTGCCAGGGGCTGCAGGGTGGGGGTGGAAATGGGGAGTTGCTTAATGGATGCAGGGTTTCAGTTTTGCAAGATAAAAATGGAGATCCATTGCACAACAATATCAATACACTTAACACTATTGATAATCAACAGAAGAAAAAAGCAAACAAAATATAACCAGAGATATTGAAGTTAAGAACAATCTAACAATAGCCAGGGGGGAGTGGGGAGGGGACAGTGAGGAGAGGGGATTACAGGAACTACCATAAAGGACACATGGACAAAATCAAGGGGGAGGGTGGGGGGAGAGGGAGGTAGGTTCGGCTGGGGTGGGGTGGAGGGATGGGGAGAAAAGGCATACGACTGTAATTGAATAACAATAAAAAATTTTAAAAAAGGTTGAGATAGTAAATTTTGTTATGTGTTCTTTACCACAATGAAAGTAAATTACAAAGGAAAAGAGGGACACTAGTAATCATCTTAAAAATAATTGGGAAGCAGTGCAGACTATGGTTCTCAAAGTTCAGTGGGCATAATGGTCCACTTTGAGGCTTGTTAAAATACAGATTGCTCCTACCTCCAGAGTATGTGATTCGTTAGGTCTGAATGGGGCCCATGGATTTCCATTTCTAACAAGTTCACAGGGGATGCTGCTGCTGGTCGGGGACTGGACTGTCAGCCACACCATTCATGAACCTTGCTGTGTGCTAGTCCAGAGAAAGTCAGAATGTAACAACCCTCTAAGTCCCGTAGGAGGTCCCAACCCCGGAAGCGCATTCCCATCGCCCAAGGAGCTTAAACAACAAAAATAAAAAACAAATACATGGATGCCTGGGCCTCACACCCAGTGAATTTGATTTTATGATTCTGGGATGGAACCTGGACCCATATATTTAAAAAACCTGTATGTTTTCATATAAATTGAGCTTACAGAAAAGTTGAAAGAACAGTAGAAAGAACCTATATATCCTTTACCCAGTTTCATTAATTGTTCACATTTTGCCTCATTTCCTTTACACATTTTTGGCAGGAATATCACTTCAGTGACACATTTTTCCTGTTGAGTCGCATGAGGAGGCACATGATGCCTCTTGGTCCTGATGTTGGTGGTCTTCATTCTGATTACTTGGTTAAAGTAGTGATTGCAGTCTCTATTGTAAAGGTACAATTTTCCTGTTTATAACATAAGTAATTCGTAGGGAGATGCTTGAGACTCTGTATATACCCTGTTCCTATTCGTGATTTTGCTCACTGGCGTTAGCATCACTGATGTTTGCTAACTCCATCATTCCTTATATGTAGTAGTTGGTATTCTGTTGTAAGGAAGAGTGTTTCTTTTTCCTTTATTTATTCTTATCAGTATGGACGCATGACTCTCCATTTTTTTTCAGTGGGCTATAATCCACTAAAGTCATTATTTATTCTTAAGCTTAAATTGTCCCAGATTTGTCCAAGCAGCACCACTTCAAACTGGCTCTTGGGTTCTTTTGACTGTTCCTGCCTTAGGGAGTTTGAGCTGCCATGCAAACTATCATAGACTGGGAGGCTTAGGCCACAGGAATTTATTTTTTGTTATAGTTGTGGAGGCTGGAAGCCTGGGCCCAGGGCACCAGCATGGCTGGGTTCTGGTAAGTGCTTTCTTCCTAGCTCGCTCATGGCTGCCTTCTCGCTGTGTGCCCACATGGCTTTTCCTCGGCATTTTCTCACTGGATGACATATCAGTTCCCCGCTCTGGGCCACATTTCTCATTTATAAAAGGAGAGAAACCAAACTACATGAGCTCTGTACTGATGTCTTGGTCAGAAGCCCCCAGGGCCATCCCCTCTCTGGAGTCTGAGCCTCCCATCCAGAGGAAAGGCCACATTGTAACAAAGTATATTGGTTAACTATTGCTGCATAGCAAGCCACCCTAAAATTCAGTGGCTGACAGCAATGATTACCTGTTATCACTAGCACACCTGTGGGCTGTGGGGAGTGGGCTGATCTCAGCTGGGCAAGCTCCTTTGATGCTTCAAGCTATGAGTATGGCTGGGCTCGGGTCCTCTGTGAGCTCTGGTCTCAGGGTTGCATTGGTGTGTTTGTACTGTGATGGAGGCTGAGAAGACAGGGATTGTCTGGGAGAATTCTTCTTGTGATCATAATTGGAGCTTCACAGAACCAGCAGAAACATGCAAGGTCTCCCAAGGCCTAGTCTTGGAACTGGTACACTGTCACTTCTGTCTCCCTCTACTGACCAAACCAAGTCTTGCTCCTTTAGAAAAAGGGACCACAGAGTCACATGACAAGGGATGCAATAAGAAGTAAAGAATTAGGCTGAGAATTCAATCTACCATATAAAGGATCCACCCCCTTTTTTGATCACCGGCATCCCTTAAAATAGCCAGAGACTCTAGGTCTTAAATATAAAGCCAGTTATGCCAACCGATTTAATACAGTCACTGGAGCCCAGGTGCTAGTGCCACCTGGCAAACGGAAGAGTGACACTGAGTTTGAGCTGTGTGAGTTTAGAAGCTGTGGATGCCTGGGCCTCTCCCACCAGTCAGGGCTGAACTCAGTGGTCCAGGAGACAGGGAAATGTAATGAGAAACAGGATGGACACCTGCCACGTGCCTCTGATAGTTGAGGTCTTTTGTTTTCTTGCCTGTTCTTTTTAAGACCAGGCAAGAAAACAAAAAGGATGCAGTTGGCGTTGGGACCAGCATACTGCTGGAACTACTACATGCCACCCCCATCTGCCGTTTGACACACATGCCCTGTCTTCAGTGGGAGGAAACTGTAACTCTTAGTTCTACTTGCGTTTCTTCCTTTCTGGGTCTCAGCAGGGTGAGAGGTGGCATTAAAAATTACGTATATTTTTCTGAGTCCTTGTGATTTACTGAGCACAAGAGGTGGAGGGTCTAAGAGAAGTGATTCTAGAGTTATCTGCCTCATTTGGATCCTAGCTCCATTATATGAACTTGCTGTGTGATCGTGAACAGGTCACTTAACTTCTCTGTGTTCCAGTTTCCTCATCTATGAGAGGGGAGTAAAATAGAACTGACCTCAGAGGGTTGTTATGAGCATTGAATTAGTTAATATGTATCAAGTGCTTGGAACAGTGCATGGAACATGGTAAGCAGTTACTAAGGGTTATTATTATTCAAGTCCAAGTAATTGAGAGGAAAAAAGAGCCCATTTCTAGTAGTCTCTCTGGAGCTGAGAAGTTACTTTATCAGACAAAGGAGGGTTCCTTCTGTTCTGACATTCTTGAGAAGAGGGCACTTATCAAGCTCTTGAAGACATAACCATCTTCATCTGCCGCCTCCTCATCGCCCTGCAGACAAAGGGGCTGCTGCTATCCCCACGTGGTCTAACTTCTAACACAGGAAGATCTCACATGACGTTGCCTTTCTGCTGAAATGCTAATTTATTATTCAGCATAAAGACCGGTTTTCCCAGGACTTTAACACAACTCCCTTTCCAGAACTGAAGATTAAAAATATATGCATGTAACTATTGTGCTGACGCAATTGTGCCCATTTGTGTTACTTTTTTTATGCTTCCTAAATATTGTTTGGATAAGATTATTTAGACAGAAAGAGGTTAAACTGTCCCTCCTCTGACTAAACTCTTCTGCCCCTTGTGGAAAGGACGAGGTTGGTGGTACAGCAAGCCACACAGTTGACTAAACTTTGGGGTGGGCTATTGGGGGCTAATTACCTCCTCTGTTTTTACAGCTTTATTGAGGTATAATTTACAAATCATAAAATTTACTCATTGTAAATTCAATGATTTTTTTCCCCTATACATTCACAGATTTTTGCAACTATCACCACAGGACAGCTTTAGAACATTTTTATCACCTCTACAAAATTCCCTCAAGCCTGTTTGTAGTCAACCATTGCTTCCACACCCAGCCTCGGGCAACCACTCATCTGCTTTCTCTGCAAATAGATTGACCTGTTCTGGACATTTCACACAAAAGGAGTCCTACAATATGTGGTCTCTCGAGTCTGGCTTCTTTTATCTAGCATAATGTTTTTGAGATTAACCGATGTTGTACCAGGTGTCAGTGGTCCATATCTTTCTATCACCAAATATTTTTCCATTGTATGGATATAGAACATTTTGTTTATTCAGTCACCAGCTTATGGGCATTCGGTTTGCTTCCACTTTTTTTCTTTTATAAATGATACTCTGATGAACATTCATGTACAAATATTTGTGTGGACATAATGTTTTAATTTCTCTTTGGTAGAGAACTTTGTTGAAACTGACAAATTGTTTTCCCAAGTGGCTATGCCACTTCACATTCTTATCATTTCAGTTTTTCCATATTTTTGCCAATACTTGTTTTCTTTATTAAACCTTTCTAATGAGTGTGTAAGTGGCATCTCACTGTGGTTTTAATTTTCATTTCCCCAGTGACTAATAATGTTGAGCACTTTGTCATATGTTTATCAGCCATTTGTAGGTCATCTTTGGTGAAATATCTATTAAGTCTTTTAGTTGTCTGTTTTCTTATGGTAGAATTGTAAGAGCTCTTTATTCTTGATACAAGTTCTTCATCATATATATGATTTGAAAAATATTTTCTCTTAGCCTCCATACATAGGTACTGGACATGACTCCAGAGAGTCTCTGGTGGCGATTTCCATGCTAATGCTTAGGGAATCTGTTTAAAGATGATAGGATGAGCTTCTCAACCAGGGGCACTTCTGCACAGGGATCTGAGCCTGGGATGTCTGAACCACCTGTAGTTGTATGCATAACTGTGTGTGTATGTAATTTTTCAAGGGAGAAGCTCCAAAGCTTTCATTTGTTTCTTATTGAGGTATGTGATATCTCCAAAAGGGCAAGAACCACTGACGATGATGTTGATATTAGTAATAGTAGTAAACTTTATCAAAGACTTAAAGAATGCCAATATGTGCCCTGGCTGGTGTGGCTCAGTGGATTTAGTGCTGCCCTACGAAATGAAGGGTTGCTGGTTAGCTTCCCAGTCAAAGCCCATGCCTGGGTTGGGGGCGTGCAAGAGGCAACTGATCCATGTATCTCTTGCACATTGATGTTTCTCTCCCTTCTTTCTCTCCCTTTCTTCCCCTCTCTCTGAAAGTGAATAAATAAAATCTTCTAAAACATGCCAATTTGTGTTGAGTGTATTACGTAGATTATCTCATTTAATTCTTGTGTCAGTCAGTTTAAGCTTATTTATGCTGCAATAACAAACAACTCCCAAATCTCCATGGCTTACAAAACAAAGGTTTATTTCTTTCTCGCAGTTGATGTTAGGTTATTTGTGGTTTTGCCACATCTCAGGGCCATGGCTCAGGGTGAAGGAACAGTTCCTGTCTGGGTCATTGGTACTCGCACAGTACAAAGAACAAAAGTATAAACCAGACGTGAGTCTGAAAGGTTCTTTTTGGAAGTAGGACACCTTACTTCCACTCACACTCCACTGGCTCTGAGCCTGACATCAGTGGGGACTCCAGTTGCTCAGTGTGGAGGAATCCTACAGAGAAGAGCAGTGAATATTTGAACAACAATGTAATCTATTAAAGTACTTATGAAAATCCATGAGGTAGATGGTAGTGATTATTATTTTTGCTCTCTTTTTACAGATGAGGAAACTGAGTATCAGAGAGATGAACTTTCCCCCAGTGCTGAGTCCAGGATTGAAGTGGTCTCAGTCCGACTCCAGAGCCTGTGGCTTTGATGGCTGCATTTTACTGACTTCCCCTGGTATAGCAGCAGCAGGCAACTTCTGTCCTCTTTTCCCACCCTGCAGCTCAGGCAGTCCAGACACACCAGTCTCTTAAAGCTTCATCGATCTCTGATAATGCTCCAGAGAAAATCCACTTCCCTAGCTGGATTCCCCATTTTCATAGTCTCCAGCCTTGGGATTCATTCTGGAGTGTCCAGCTAGGCATTTGTTTGGCAACATTTCAGTTTGCTAAGAGCTTACCATTCGTGCCATGGTGGGAATGTGCTGGGTATTTTTAGAGCTCAGCAGCCTTGCAGCGCAGCCTGCTTTTCCCCGTGGTCCGTGGATTAACCCAGGAGTGGCATATGCCCACATATTGCCTGCCTGGTCCTGGTACACAGTCCTCTCTGCTGTTGAGAAAACAGATTGTCCCAGGTAGATATGTAGCCAGGTTTTTTCCCCTGCTTCCCTTTTCTTCCGAACTGCTCTTCCCCTTTTCATGGTGCAGCTTCTTCCAGGGACCCACCATGATTTTGTAGCTCTTTCTAAGCCAGCAAAGATGATGGGATTTGCTTACTTGCAGTTAGTCTAGCCAGGAAGCTGCTGATTCTTGTTGCAGATGTCTTCTGTGTTTGCAGCTTTGCCTACTGTTCTGGGCAGGAGGACTGAATGTTTCCTCCTCGGGAATGAGAGGATTCAGAAAGCTCAAAAAGTAATGATTTTTTTCAGAATCATTGTCCCTCCAAACTCATTTTCAATGTGTATCAAACACTCTCATGGCCCAGAAACTGATGGTAGTGTCACTGTGAGACATGATGGCTTTGGGTTGCTTATTATTAAAAGCTTCAGATAAGGACCAGCAACATCGCAATTAGTCGTGTACATGTTAGGCATCTTCGTGGAAGGAAAGCTGGAGATGTGCATGAAAAGGTACTTAGATTATCTGGAAGCACTAACTATGGTGACCTAATTGAAGAAATACTTCCTGAGTGCCTACTCTGCGCGAGGTGTAGGATATCATTTCACGTAGTGGTTACAACATACCAGAAGACACCTGGGGAGCAGATAAGCACATCCCCCAATATAATCTCCAGCATACATTTACAGGATGTGACAGCCACTAAGTTTTTCATTCATTCATTCACTCATCACTTACTCATCCTAGTGTTGTGGTTAAGAGCATAAACTTTGGAGTTAGACTGCCTGAGTTCGAGTCCTTGCTCTATAACTCACTGGCTGTATGACAGCACCGGTGAGTGAAATGTTCTGTGTTTTAGCTTCTTCCTAGGTGCTATTAGCAGTACCTAGCTCACAGAGTTGTTGCATTGATTAAATGAGTTACTGTCATATAGCACTCAGAATTCCTGGTGCATAGGAAGCACTATCGAAGCATTGGCTCCTCCTCCTCATATCATTTGTTCAACAGATATTTATTGTATCTTCTGTTGCCAAGTTCTGTCCTGGGTCCTAGTTACAGAGCAATGAAGCAAATCCAAATCCTTGCCCCTGAGACGCTTACATTTCAGGATGGAGGCAGAAAATAAACAAGTAAATGTATAATGCATCAGCTGGTGATTAAGACTTGGAAGAAAAGTGCCTAAGAGATTCCAGGCAGACTCCGGGAAAGTCAGATGAGGGAGAGATTAATTCCTAATGAGCAGAGATGATGTAAACCTCCCCAGAGGAGGTGACATCTGCTGAGATGAAGATGTAGTCTTGTGAGGCATGCACACAACATGTAATCCTGAAATGAGATTTTGCTGAGACATTGAAATATTCTTCTCAGGAGGTCTATTTGTCATATCTCCCTTTTTCTTGTTTCCTAGAAATAGTGATCCTAAATGAGGTCAGAAACGAGGGTGTATTTCCTGTCTTAGTGACCTTGGTGTCAGGCTCAGGGAGGTTCCAGGAAGGCTTTTCTCCCAGAGGCAGATTCCAGGAGAGGACTTGTGCAGAGAAGGGCAGTGTCAGCAGAAGCAGCTTCTGAAGGAGAGTTTCGTGTGTTTGTGGGACAGAATGCAGACTGGGGAGCTGTGGAAGATGAGGATGGAGAGGTGGGTGGATGGGGAGCATGAGGGGCTGTGTAGGCCTTACTTAGTAATTCAGATGTTTATTTTGACTGCATTGGGTAACCATGCAAGTAATTTCTGAAACAGAAGTTTTCCCTTATCAAACGGGCTTCACACAAAGGTTACCACTTACACCTAGCAACCAATAGTTGGCAACATTCAGTCCCACCTCCCAGCAGCCAGGCAGGTTCTCATGTGTGTAAGCACCAGTTGGGGGGCTGGGGTGGGAAGACTGGACATGGGGATTGTTGTGTCTTGCACACCTGTCAGAGATTTGCACACCCAGAACCAGTTCCCTTCTACGTCGTCTCTCCTCTGGCTCTTGCAAATGCCAAATGGTGGAAGTTTCTTCTTGGACGAGGTTGTTTTTTTAGGTTTGAAACTCAAATGTTTCTTTTGAAAACATGGTTGTTTTTTTTTTTTAATCGTCAAAGAGCAACTTGTTCCTCCTATGCTAACAGAGTCCTCTTGTCCTTAACTCTTAGAGGGAGCTTACCTAATCAAGCTGTGATCAAGTCAGCCCAGGGTGCCTGTGTTGGCCTTTAATTTTTAAAAAAAGAGAATGACAGGTAAAGGAAATGGGCCAGCTAGGTTTTGAAGTCTTTTCTATTTTATTATTATTAAAGGAGGCCCACGTGGGGGAATGCCTAGAGCTAGCTCCTCATTTTGGTACCAGTGACATCATTCCCACTTTGACCTCTTTAGGAATTGTTGGCTCTGGGCTGGTGTACTAGCTGTTTGTTGCTGCATAATGAATTACTCCAAGCTGAATGGCTGACACCTGTTCATTGTTTTACAGATTTTGTGGGTCATGAGTCTGGGCATGGCTTAGCTGGGTTCTCTGCTCAGGGTCTCACAAGGCTGCATTCCAGCTGTCGGCTGGGGCTGGGGTCTCAACTGAGGCTTGGGTGGTCTTCCAAGTTCATATGGTGGTTGGCAGAATTCATTTCCTTGCAGCTGTAGAACTCATAAAGACGTGCTGTTCAAAAACATCAATGGGGAGGGAGGGAGGGAGGGATGAAGGGAGGGAGGGAAGGAAGGAAGGAGGCAAAGGGGGAGAGAGAAAGAGAGACAGAGAGAGACAGAGAGAGACTCCTGTTTCTTCCAGTTCCTGAGTGCAGGGAAAGTCTAAGTCCCCTTTAAAGCACTCACCTGATGAGGTCAGGCTCACCTAAGATAATCTCTTGTCAACTCAAAGTCAACTGATTAGGTTCCTTCATAACATCTGCAAATTTCTTTGTCTTTATCATATGACATAACATAATCACAGAAGTGATAACCCATCATATTCACATGTTCCACCCATACTCAAGGGGAGGAGATTATTCAAGGGCACGCATCATTGACGGTCATCTTAGAATTCTACCTGTCTCAGCTGGTAACCCAAATCTGAGAGAGCATATGGCTTGGAGAACAGCTCTTTTCCAAAGCCCTCTCATAATTTCATTGTGAGAAGACGTGGATTGTGACCATCCAATATTTTGGGGGCCTCCAGTGTGGGTGAGGTAGAGCCATTGGATACAGAAGAGGCAGCTGTTGTTTGCAGAGCAGGTGAGAGTCACCAGTTTCAGGCTGGCTTTGTTAGGACTGATTTCTGGTGGATGAAATAGACCAGTGACTTTGTAACCCTCTGGAAAAATAATGGTTCTGGAAGTTGACGAGTTCTGGAAGTGAAGCTAACCTTAAGCCTCCCGACTCTGGGACTTTTTCTACTTGGTGCCATTGAGTTTGCTATTTTCTGTTCACAGGTCTTAGCCTCTCTCTCTGAAAAAGGAAGGCATAGAGTCAGGAGGTCTCTGAGGTCCCTACTCGTATTAATATCACTGTATGACCACAGATCTAGTAACTCTGAGCCGGTGAACATCACTTTTGGAGCATGTGCCAATTAAGAAGCATACAGGTGTGGGGAGACATACCTAGGAGCACATCTCAGTTATGTTTCCCTTTGGAAACAGCCAGTTTCAGCAAGATTCTGTCTTTATGAAGGTAGAGAAACCCTCTAGGCATAGTGAAGTTCTTTAAAAAAATTATTTATTTATTTTTAGACAGAGGGGAAGGGAGGGAGAAAGAGAAGAGAAACATCAATGTGTGGTTGCCTCTCACACGCCCCCTACTGGGGACCTGGCCCACAATCCAAGCATGTGCCTTGACTAAGGATCGAACTGGAGACCCTTTGGTTCGCAGTCAGGCACTCAATCCACTGAGCCACACCAGCCAGGGTAAGTTCTATTTCTACTTAAAACTGTCACCAGTTGTATTTGAAAATAGCAGAAACTTGGGATGAGGGGCCACCTGGCTCATGGGACTTGCTTTCTTAATGCCTCAGTCGTACTTTTAATCAGAACCAATTTTGAGCATTAATCTTTGGTGCTTGTTCCTGCCATTTCCAGCCACTTGACACCTTCTCATAAACAAAATGACAGTTTGATTGAAGTTTTAATTAAACTACCTCCACTTGGAGCAACTTTTTGGGAGCATATGTGAGGAGCCACACCTCAGAACTGTGAGCTGAGGCTGACTTCTGAGAAACGCAACCAGGCAGTTGGGAAGAACAAAGGAAACCAGGCAACTGGAACTAACCAGCTGCCCAAATCCTGTGCAGCAGCCCCACTCCATCCTAACTTGCCGTCCCCTGTGATAAGTGTACAAAGGCTCAGCAGTGGGTGCAGATACCTCACACAGAACCCAGAACATAGCATGTGAAATCTTAGGAAATTGTCCCCCGGTGACTATTTATATGATTGGCATTTAAGCTTTTTGTGGCATGTCACTCCTTCCACGGTTGAGACTTTGTGATGAAATGAAACAAGACCACTGTTATTCTGCCTTCAGGCACAACTGAGAGTTTTATGAGCAATGGTGAACTGTAATACAAGACCTTCCAAGATCTTAGAGTCTCACAGGGAGGTGAAAATGTTGATGGGGACAGAACACACAAGCTAAGAATTAAAGAATGGGCTACCTGAGCATGGAGGGTGGAGATGTGGCTGGGAATAACTTCACAAGCTCTTCAGAGGGCTCTTCATATAGAAGGGGGGCAGTATGCAAAGAACAGCGTTAGGCCTCCTGGAGGTGGGCATTTACATGGTGAGAGGATCCAGGCATTCTCATCTGGATACAATGCAAGGATGCAGGTAGAGATGATGCTGTTTTAAGTAACATCAGATCAGAACCCACCCCTCCCTTTGTGTTCTGGTGTTCTGTGGAATACAGATCTACCCAGATAAATAGCTGCTGCCTCGGAGAAATCCATCAAGCCTTCACCCTCTGCATGACTCATCTCCCTGTGGCAGGCGGTGCTCAGCTTCCAAGAATAGCCTAGCCTGAGGGATCCAAGCTCGGAATCCCTTCCAACTTTCAGGGCTCTGAAGTTGGGCGCCCACAGAGGTCTGTGCTTAGGTAACGGGGTGCAGATGGCTTGCTGTTTGCAGAGACAGTGGCTAATAACCATCTCCCTTCCACCTGTCCTTTCTGCAATATTCCAGGAACACAGAATTCCAGGCTGGATCACATTGCTTACAAAGGAAGCCTAATCACAAGGATGCTTAATGAAATAAGACCACTGTGCATTTCAGAGGCTTAAAGATAATCAGGAAGCCCACTCATTTACTTATTTGCTCATACAACAAATATTTTCTGACTGCCTTGTAAGTGAGAACCACAACAAGACTCAATGCGGATCATGCAGAGGTGAATCAGACCTATGTGCTAAGCCCTGAACATGCTCTTCTATACTGAATCTTGGCCATCAGGCAGAAGAAGAGTGATAAAAATAAGAGCTGGCATTTATTGATCACCTTCTATGTGCTGTGCTTTGAGCACTTCATATGAATTAACCTTCACAACTGTTCCACAAGTTAGGTTCCACTGTCAACCCCATTTGCTAGTTGAGAACAGTGGCAAACAGAGACAATGGCAAACAATGGCAAACTCAGAGGGGAACTTGCTCAAGCACATATAGGTTGGTAGGGAGCTGTGTCCAGAAATGAACCAGGGTTCTCTGATATGAACCGCTTAAAAATCATGATGATGTTGCCATTTCATCATCACAGCGATTTTCTGTCACTTCTTCCTAGAACATACCAAGCTCTTTCTGTCTCCAGGGGCTTTACATGTCCCTGTGCCTGAAACATTACTGTGCTGGCCCATTCTCATCCCTCAGGTCATCTGTGGGGCCAGGGAGACCTTCCCTGACCACCTAGTAAGTTCTTTTTTCTTATTCTCTAGCCCAACATTTTATTTCCTTCATATCCCTTATCATAACGTGACAGTACCATGTTTGTTTGCTTTTATCCATATGCCCCTCTGCACCAATCCCCACTAGAATTTAAGCTCCTGAAGGCATGGACCTTGTGTATATCTGCCTTCATGTCTGCAGCCTGGCATGTGGTGAGTTCTGAAAAAATATTTGCTGGGTGCTCAGAGGTGGAACACATGGGCAGAACAAATCTCAGACATTTCTGATGCCTGGATGTTAGAATGAGTGAAGCTGTGAGCATACAGCGGTGTGGTTGTTGTTATTACTGTCATTACCACGGCTACTGAAGAGGAAGGACACTGGGGACTTAGAAGGCACAACAGAAAATTTGGGGTTACAATGCAGAACCAGCAACCCAGTCACGGTTGCCTCTTCCCACGGGGCTCTGTCAGCAGGAGCTACAATGGTCCTCAGGTTCTGTGTGGGTAATGGTGGCTTCCGCTTCCCTACAGCTCCGCCAGCCTCACCCCACCTCACAGTTTCTGCCCTCTGTCTGCTGCAGGGGGCTGTTCCTTTCGTTCTTGCAGCTGCTGCAGGCAGAGAAGGGGAGACGATCTGGCCTGGGGCGGTCCCTCTGCAGGACAGTAGTGGCTGAGCACAGAATTGATGCAGGCTGTATTCTCCTTGGGGATGGCACCCTTTGGCCAGGGTTCCTCTCCTCCCAGAAACTGGCGAGCCATCAGAGTATTAGAGAATCCCCTGGTTCTGTTGGCTGCTCCTTAGGTTTGCTTTTTCTCCTATGCCTTGCTTCATATGCCACTAGTGTGTGCTAGTAAGAGGACTTTGTTCTAGAATGTTCCACACCACCAGAATGTTCCACTGGTGTGGCCTGTGAGTCCCTCTTTGTTCCCCTGTGAAATGGGGATCATACTGACTGATGGTGTGGTCATGAGGATTGGGTGAGGCTGCCATTTCCTTGGCACAGTTCCGGGCACATGGCTGGTAAACTCCCCATCCCACTAACAGCAACAAATCAACAACATCTTACATTTAATAAAGGTGTTTCAGTCATTGGACTAAACATTTTATCATTATTGTTGCCATTAGTATTATGTTATTAAAATTTTTCAATTCTAACAGCTTTATTGAGGCATAATTGACGTGCAATAAACTGCACAACCAGGTAAGTGTTGGCATATGAGTACACCTATGAAGCATCACCACGATTTTGTTCAGTCTTTATTGCATCCCCATTTTACAGACAAGGAAACAGGTTTAGAGGGAAATACCTCATCCTGGATCACATGGAAGGCCAAGGGTGGAGCTGTGCGACCTGGGCCTGAGCTCCTAACCATGGCGCCAACTGCCTCCTGCTGTAGTGAACATTTCCCTGCTTGTGATGTTGAGGATGCTCACACCTGCCTTGGAGGTTCATAGAACTAAAGTGAGAACCTAGTTGTGTTAATTGGTCAGTTTACCCGAAGTGAAACTCTTGCCCTGCCATCTTCAAGTGTGAAAGATGTCACTGAGCTCACTGAACACCGGATGAGCAGTTCTAGGAGGGAAGAGGGCAAGTCAGGTTGCCGAGATTGACAGCATCCAGTTTTCAGTGGGGAATCTGTGTGCTATGTGTGTCCAAAACTCAGAGCCTGATTCTGACCCACATGGGAATGTTTTGGAAAATCTAATGGTGTTATTAGATATGGCTGCCCAGTTGCCCAGGGCTGAGGGATGCTGGGTATACTTGGAGGTCCTGGAAGTGGCAAAGACATGAGACTCAGTGCCTGGTCGGTTGGCTTCCCTTTTCCCCAAAATGTTGTGCTGCACTTCAACTCGGTCAAACTCTTGACAGTTTGGGGGTGTTTTCCTTAGACTCCCTGTGTTTTCTTAGACTGTCTCTTCTCCTGAATTGTTTTCTCCATCTGCTTGGCATGTCCAATCTCTGTAGTCGTACTGCCTGGTTTAATTCTCACTGCCACTACTTACTAGCTGCCTGACCTTGGACAGGTTAATCTCAGGGCTCTCCATTTCTTCAGTGGGGATAGTCATAGTGCTCACCACATGTGCTTGTTTGGTGCATTAAATGTGGCAGCACATGACAAATGCTTAGCACGATGCCAAGGCCAGACAAAGCATGCAGTAAATGTTGGCTGTCAGTATTATTGTTGTTGGTTGTTTTTGTTGTTAATACCACATATTTGCCTAGCTGCTCCCTCTTCTTGGACTAACCTGTTGTTTTACCTTCCCCTCCTCCTGCAACTGACTATATTTTTGCTTGCTCTTCAAGATACTGTCTTCTCCAAAAGCCTTCTCTGACATGACCTACACTTTGAGATAAGATTCTCTTATGAGGCCCATTTATTCATTCTTTCAACAAATGTTTATTGAGCAACAACTATGTGTTGGGAAAATGAACAAAGCAGACAAAAATCCCTGCCCTTATCACACTTCCATTTTTCAGTAAGGAGGAGGGGAAGAGGCAGAGGATAAACAAGATCAATGAGTAAAATATGTAGTTAAATAGTAGTAACTACTATTGAGGAAAATAAATTAGGGAGGGAGGTTTGGGATCTGTCCCAGTTTAAGCCTGTTGTTTCAGGGTCATTATTGATAGTCTCAGAAACATCTCAGTTTGGATGATGATATGTTCACCTTAGAGCAAGGAATGTCAGAGATGAGGCTGCAGTTTTAAATGTGATGTCAAGAAGGGCCTGGCTGAGAAGATGATGCCTGAATAAATATCCAAAAGAGGTGAGGGAGTGGACCATCCAGGAGAACATTCTTAGAAAAAGGAACAACATGTGCAATGGTCCTGGGGTGGGGGCATTTCAGGTGTGTTTTAGAAACAGTAAAGAGGTCATGATGGCTTGGGCAGGAAAGGTGATGATAGCAGAAAGGGAACCAGAGGTCTTCCAACTGTAGAGGGCCTTGTGGGACAGAGGGAGGGCTATCCTGGGAAAACGTTGCAGGGTTTTGGGCACATAAGGGAGACAGCCTGACAGGGCCATCCTGGCTGCTGTGTTGATACTGGATTGTAAGAGGACATAGGTGGAAACAGGGACTCTCATCTGGGGGACAGGTGACAAGTGGTGTGGACCAGTTTGCTAATGGCAGTGGTGAGAGGGTAGGGTGGCTTTGCTAATGGATGGGATGTGAGGAGTGAGAAGAAGAGAAGAGTCACAGATGCTTCGGAAGGTCTAGTCTGAGCAGCTGGAAGGTGGGGGCTGCTGTTGACTGAGATGCCTGTTTTCTATTGCTGCCCTAACAAGTCACCACAAACTTAGTGGTTTAAAACACATCCATTTCTTATGTTCTGGTTCTGGAGACGAGAAGCCTGACAGGTTTCACTGGACTAAAATCAAAGTATCAACTGGGCTGTGTTTCCTCTGGGCATTTTAGGGGAGGATCCATCTTTTGCCTTTTCTAGATTTTAGAGGCTGCCTGCCTCCTTTGGCTTGTGGCTCTTTCTTCCACCTCCAAAACCAGCAACAGTGATTTCTCTGTGTCTTTCTCCTGAAGTCACTTCTCCTTCTAACTAAAGTCAGGAAAGGTCCTCTTATTATAAGACCCCTTGTGATTATATTGGGTCTACCCAGATAATCCAGGATAATCTCCCCATTTTAATCTCTTTAATTTAATCAATCTGCAAATTCCACTTTGCCATGAGGTAACAAACTCACAGGTCTAGGGATTAGGAAGTGGGCCTGTTTGGAGGTCATTACTGTGCCAGCGCCCACCTGCATCAAGGTGGAGATGCTAGGAGACAGTTGACTTTGAATCTGGATTTTATGGGCGAGCTGTGGCTGAAGCTACAGCTTTGGGAGAGCCCTCGACTTTTCCAGACAAATACACTTTGTATTTGTTTGGGCCCCATGGCTCTTTCTCCTCCAGACTACAAGCACCTCAGTGAGGGCGGAGCCATGCCCTTTCCTCTTGGTATTTCTTAGAGCCACACCCCAAAGAGTGTTCCGATGATCTGTGACATGAACATAGTTTGAAACCAAATTTACTTCTTAATAAGGAACAGGATCTACATCCCGACTCTCGGGCAGTCACTGACACCTGCTGTCCACCTGCCTTGCTGCCATGGTGGGCCTCGTGAGAGCTCATGGCAGACCGCCAGCCTGCTGAACCCATGCTTTAGCTTTCAGGTCTCCACCTTTGTCACTCTGGATATGAACTTGGCTCATGGTTTGGGCTTCCATGGGACCGCTGCAGTAGATGTTGCATGTGAACATTCTCCTGTGGATGGTTTTTGGGTCGAGGCCCAGTCCTGCAGCCCACTGGATCCTGTTGTGAGCTAATTTGCAAAGTTTAGCAGTGCCTAACAGAGCAGAGGGGATAAATAAACACAAGCTGCAGGATAGACTTCCTACCAGTGACTCAGGCAGGCCTGTGGGGTGGGATCCTCGACCCACTTTGCTTACTGACATCCCAGGCTGGGGAATAGTCTGGTCAGCTCTATGTCCGAGCATTAGCAATGTTGTAATGTTTCTTTGCCTTCTGAGGCCTCACAATAGCATGTTTTTTACTTTTGCAGATGGGACTCAGCATGAATTTCTTCATACTGTAAAAGGAAGTGGTTTGAATTACCTTACTGTCCTTGTAGAAGCATAGTGACTAAGAATAGTGTTTAAAGTCCCTCTGTCTGGATTCAGTGCCTAGATCTGTTCGTACTAGTTATAGGATCTTAGGTCATGTCATCTCTCTGGGTCCTGATTTCCTAATCTGATTGTGTATGATTTTGAAGGCCATAATAACCAACATTTATTAACTCTTTACTCTGTGTCAGGTACAAGATATTATGATTTTCACCAATATGTGGAATAGGAAACTGAGGCACAAAGAGTTGAAATGACCAATACAAAGTCCCACAGCCAGCAAGGTCAAGGCCGAGGGTGTTTTGTTGTTGTTCAGTTTTTACTGTGGTAAAATGCACATAACATAAAATTTACCATCTTACTCCTTTTAACTGTAGAGTTCAGTGGTATGAAGTACATTTATGTTGCTTTGCAACCATCACCACCATCCATCAAATTCCTTTCATCTTGCAAAACTGAAACTCTCTACCCATTAAACACCAACTCCCCACTTTCCTTCTCTCTAGCCCCTACTTACTTACCTACCTACCCACCTCCTATTTATTTATTTATTTATTTATTATCCTTAGACATCTTGGTGGCTTAGGAATTTGTTAGTACTCTGCTAGTTGTGAGGGTGAGGAAGAAAAGACCAGCCCTCTGTGCTTTGTCAGACTCCAGACTCAAGATGAGAGGGAAGGAGGGAAGAGGACTGTCTGTCTAGCACATCAGTGGCCACCATGACCTCCTCCAGCTTTAAAATCCCTTGCCCAGACCAACCTTGAATAATGTCACCATGTGATTAGTGGGTCCTTTGGAAACCTTAGAAGTCACCAGTCAATAAATGATAAGTGTGAGTTCTGTCTTCTGTGGACCTCATCTGCAAGTGCCTTCCATCTCTCCAGAGAGGTCAGGAATGCTCAAGAAGGACCAAGTCTTGTCTCTGAGTTTCCTCAGCCTGCCTCTGCATCTGTCTCAGCTCATTTTCTTTCTTTTTTTTTTTTCATAGTCACCTTGATGAAAAACCAGCTTCAGGCTCTGCTGGCCCTCAATTCTAGAGAGTCTTGACCTTCATTGTGTGTCAGAACCATTTAGGAAGCTCACCGTTAAACCTGTACATTCCTGGGCCATTCCTTAGAAATATTGAGTTGGAATTTCTAGGCGTAGGACCCAAGGATGTGCATGTCTAATCAGATCCACAGGTAACTTAGATGACGGGCACCCACAGACTACATCTGGAGAGGCACTGCTCTACTCTAGAAGCCTACTCAACCAAACTGTCCTGAGATCCCAAAGAGGGTAAGCCACGTGTTTCTCAGATGTGGCTGCATGTTATAATTACCTTGGGAACCTTAAAACCTCATGATACCTGGCCACACTGCAGACCAGTCAAATCAGAATCTGAGTGTGGGACTCAGCCACTGATATTTTTTAAAGCTCTTCTGGTAGCTCTAAGGCACAGCTAAAACTAAGAATAAAAGGTTCTATAACCTGCCTGGGACTGGCAGCCATAAAATTATATGTGTTGGTTCCCTTTGCTAAGCCCTCCAACCCATTCAAGTCAGCTAGATTTAGCAGTTTATGTCTTCTCTCTTTCCCTTTGTCTCTCTCTCTTTTTTTTAAGAGAGATAAAGAGAGGGAGAGAAACGTCAATCAGCTGCCTCTCATATGCACCTAGACTGGGGACTGAACCTGCAACCCAGGCATGTGCCCTGACTGAGAATTGAATTGGAGGCCTTTCGCTTTGTGGAATGATGCCCAACTCAGCTGAGCCATGCAGGCCAGGGCTCTCTTCTCTTGTACTGAGCTTCAGTGTATTCTTTATTCTCATGCTGCAAATTGAGGACACTGAATTGCAAAGGGTGCACACACCTCCAAGTTCCATACAGCAGGGCTTGGCTAACCATATAGGGCATTGCTTGAGGAATCTTCTCTTACTCATGATGGTGCTAGAATGACCCATACTTATTGAGAGCCACTGACTGGTGTTCCAAATCCCCACATGAAGGGGTTATCACTATCTGATCATGAACATGTGGCACCAGGGTCTTTCTGGGAAAGATCGTTCTACAAAGTGGTCAAGAGTGTGGACTTTGGAGTCAGGCTACGTGGTTTCAATTTTAGCCCCACCATTTAGGTGGGCCAGCTCCTGGTCCTTCCTGACCCTTCATTTCTTCATCTGTGCAATGAGGATACATAAAAGTACTAAAGAATTGTCTTAAGCAGATGAGTGTATAAAGAAAATGTGGTATATACATACAGTGGAATAATAGTCAGCCTTTAAAAAGAAGGAAAATTTGGCCCTGGTCTGGTGGCTTAGTTGGTTGGAGTGCCATCCCATACATCCAGAAGGTTGCAGGTTTGATCCCCAGTTACGATGTGTATGGGAGGCAACTGGTCAATGTTTCTCTCTCTCTCTCTCTCTCTCTCTTCCTGTCTCTCTAAAATAAAAAATATAAATACTCTCTGGTGAGGAGGAAAAAAGAAGAAGGAGGGAATTTTGCAATATGGGATAACATGGATAAATCTGTAGGACATTTTTCTTTTTAAGTGAGAAAACATCTTTTATTTTCTCTGGGCCCAATCTGAATCATACCTTATGGTCACAACTTTTACAGGCAGGCTATTAATTCAGCAAGCCATTCCCCCACATTCTTTCTTCTCTCTCCTACTCTTTTATAACCTACCAAAGTACAAAGATACCTCTAACCCCCTTCTCTCACCCCTAAAATCAGAGTATAGTGTGTGGTAGTCAGCAAAACTGAGGAGAGACTCCTGGCCAAGAGAGAGACTCTCCAAAAAGTGGCCTTCTTATTCCGACCATTTCAAACTAAGAAGGGCTGCTGTGACCATACTGACAGTGCCCCTCTGTCACCCTTGTGGTGCACCAGTGGTGGTTCCATGTCACCATCATTTTCTTTTGAGACTTTGAGGTTCCAAGGATATTTTTGATCTTCTTCCAATGCAGCAAAGAGCATGTGTGTGTACCTGGGGCACTGTTAGGCTAAAAACATAAGGCCGACCTCTCCTAGACCAAGTCGTCTTGGGCAGGATCACAATAACCTGTCTGATTCCAAGTATATATTCCAAGAACAACAATAATATGTTGTTCACTGATCCCAAGTATAGTGAGAACCAAGCAAACAGAAAGTTGTAAGAGATGATTATGAGACAATGTAGAAATCTCAATCCCTAAAAGCCAATGAATTACTAAAAACAGTGAATAGAAGCAGTAATGAAGTCATTTTATTTTTGTGGGGGAAATTATTTTAGGGTCCCCAGGAGAAAAGACAATAAACAGTAATTTGGGGATCATTTAAAAACCTCAGAACCAAAGGCTCCAAACACCTGTTGTTCTGTGACTACACTGCCCAGCTCTTTCCCATGAGGACCCAGAACCAGATTCCTATCAA
Organism: Desmodus rotundus; assembly: GCF_022682495.2. Classification (NCBI taxonomy): domain Eukaryota; kingdom Metazoa; phylum Chordata; class Mammalia; order Chiroptera; family Phyllostomidae; genus Desmodus; species Desmodus rotundus. Next base: position 106,324,249 of record NC_071387.1, on the reverse strand, counting down.
CAGAAGACCCCACGACATGGCATGTTGGCTCCTGCAGAAACTGTATCTTGTGAAGTAGTCTTTGGGAATTGAAGTGAGAAGACCAAAGAGTACAATCATAAGCTCCTTTTGAACCTGGAGGACATGATACTAAGCGAAATGAGCCCGTCACTGAAAGACAAATACCACATGATTCCACTTGGTATCTAACAAAGTCAAATTTATAGAATCAGAGAGTGGAATGGAGGTTGCCAGAGGCTGGAGGGGGAGGGAGAAGGCAGAGTTTCTAATCAATAGGCATAAAGTTTTAACTGAGCAAGATGAATACTCTCTAGAGACCTGCTGTACAACACTGTACCAATAATCAGCAATAATATATTGTTCACTTAAAAATGTGGTAAGAGGGTAGATCTCATGTTAAGTGTTCTGACCACAATAACATAAAATTAAACATAATAAATAAGTAAATAAATAGATATGAGTCAGCTTTCAGAAAGAAAGATAATCATCTTAAGAATTAAACAAGGTGATCTATGTAAAATATTTAACCCCATGGCTACTGTCAACTCCCCACTTTTTCTTCTCTACCGTTGCCTTCCAAGAAGCCAGGCTGACAGGCAGGGCAGGTGCTTGGGGCAATGCCAGTGCTAGAAACAATGGCCAGGTGCCTTGTACAAGCTTAGAATCTCTCATTTTTCCACCCTAGCCCTGCCTGGTGAGACTTCTTCATTTGTCCTCTACTCATACCTTCCCAAACTCCACGTCAATCCCTCTCTGAAAGCACAGCTAGGATAACACTCTGAGGCTCCATCCTGCTTATCTAACACACTTGAACTTTCGCTCAGTGTGAAGTCATTAGTGTGAGGAAGGGTCTTTCATTCTGAGGGAACCAGAAGAGATACACATCTGTCTTCTTAGTGAGACCTGTGTGTCATCTGGAGACCCTCCATGGTGCAGACCCATTTATCCTGCTGGACTCCCTTATTGCAGGTGTGGGGGGTAGACTTTACAGTTTTCCTCTTACCTAACCTGGGCCTGCACCCAAATGACTGACAATGCCATGTTCTCTTTAGGCCAATAAGTTTACTACATTGTGTTCCTACTAACATAATTTTAGAATATTTCCAAGTTTACAGATCACTGTGATTATACCTTTACAACATCTCTAACTTCACTCCTCAGGTTTTCATTCAACGATAATCAGCATTCAGCCACATGCCAGGAGTGATTCTTTTATGTACATATTACTTAAACTGATTTTCTAATTCCCACACATTAGATTTCCCCTTCTGATCAATACCACCCATTGCTTGGCACCAGGAAAGTGCTGGGTAATTGACAGTCATTACTCTGGGAGGACGTGAAGTCCAGTGCTCTCTAGGTCTGCAACTCTCAAGTAATGTAGTTGCGATGCTGCTGCTAGCTGCTCTACCAAACAGAGAGAAGTGGGGAGAGGAGGACAGGAAAAGAAACCTAAACAGACAGAAGGGAGCAAGCTCCTTGGAGGGGAAAGTGCCCCTGAGAAAAAGCACAGAGGAAAGAGACACGTGGAACTCATCTCCTCTGGAAGCAAACAGGTCCAGATGGCCTGCATGTGAGGCAGCCCGCAGAGCTGGCTAACCCAGCCGCCTAACAATTTCCAGCCAGTTCACAAAATCTCCAGACAGCAAGCAGTACAGGGAAAAGAAGGGGCTGTTTAAAATTTACTATCCGGAAAATCTGATGATTAGTGATCAGAGAACATGCGGGGGAAATTCATAAATATCTCAGTGTCACCAGGATCTTGGGCCCTGGGTGGCTCTTGAAGTTTAAGAACAAATCATTCCAGGCCACACTGGCAGCCCTTTTAACGTAATTACAAACAATGGACGTGCAGGAATGTTACAGAGGGCTGCCTTCTGAGCTGTAGACAGATCAGTGCTTCTGAACCGAATGTGTACACAGTTCACTGGGGACCTGGTTCAAATGTGGATTCTGGTTCAGCAGGTCTGAAGTGGTGCCTGAGACTCTGCATTTCTAGGAAGCTCCCGGGAAACACTGATGCTGCTGGTCTGTAGACCATACCATGAGTTGTGGGGGTAGAAGGATGCTTGGTAAACAGATGCAGGGGGTCCTGAGTGGAGATACTTTGTTGTGGCTTAGAAGTAGCTGGGGCACCTAGAAAGCATTGCTGGTGTTTCTGGAATTTATATTCAGGGGAGGGCTTGGGCACTCCCCCAGGTGGGGGTGTGGAGTCAGACTTTCTGACTACCTCTCAGGTAGAGAAGAGGAAGACATTGCTGTAGAAGTCCCAGGTTTGAACGACTTCTGGAGCTGCTGGAGTTGAGAACATCGCTATTGTGCTTAGAGTGAGAGGGGAGGCGGACTGGAGGGAACCTATAGGTACTGTTTCTTGATTGTCTCTTCTCTTGTTTTCTGCCCCCAACATCTTTCCTGCCTCCAATGTCTTTCTCACCTCACTAATTGCACCCACAATTCACCCAACTGCGTAAGCCAATGACCTAGGAGCTGTCCTTTATTTTTCCCTGTTGGCAAAGGCAGACCGTGGCAGCTTGCTCCACCCCCACATGGCTGTGTAAGAGTGGCCTTGGGCTTAGAACATTTTCTTGCAAAGACAAGGAGCCCTCACAGCCTGTACTGGACAGAACTCCTTGCTTGGTCATATCTTTCCCTCTTCTGGGCTTGACGTGTACTTCTTTGTTCTGCTGAAGAGGGTGTATTGGATGGCACCTGCGTACTCCCCCAAGGGACTGGGATCCTTGCACTGCAGTGCAAAGTAGAGTGCATTCAGCCACATTGCTGCATCAGCTGTGGAGTGGATCCCTGGCTGTGGGGACAGACACATTGCAAGAACCTGGATCTTGTGCACTGTGTCACTCCTCTTGCTGTAAGTGAACTCTGGACCATTTGAGCTGGTGTACGTATTGTCTGTTCTCCGCGACCTTGAATCATGCCCTGATCTAGTCCCTGTGTGGCACTTACCTGTCTTTTTACCTTGACAACACAGCCCTACCACGCAAAAGACAATGAGACTTCCACTTTTTCTCTTTCCTCATCCCCATACTAGTACAATTTAATTATACTCCTTTAAATAGATATCTCAAATTCTTCTCCATCTCTGTAATACCCCCATCATCTTTCACCTAGACTTCCAGAGTAGCCTTTTTACGGGTCTCCCTGCTTCCATCTTCATCCCTCTTCAACCCAAGATTTTCATCTCCCCTAAATATCCTTCAAGGTTTTCTCATGACATCTTGACTAGAATTCAGGTATCTTCTAATCACCTATGAGGACTTACCTTTCATTCTCTACCCCTTTGCCAGCTGTGCTCCACCACACTGGCTCTCGAACATTACTGTGTGTTTTTAGAGTCTTTGCATATTCTGTTCCCTCTGCCTGGAACCAGCACCTCCTCCCCCCCAAGACAAAACCATTCCCCTCACCTGTGGCTCCTGCTATCTTTCACATCTCTGTTTCACTGCTCTTTCCTCACTGATGCCTTCCCTGACCACCAGGTGAGCATCTCTGGCACTTCTACTTTACCTCCATGGCACTAATCAGAACTTTGGTTTATATGTTATTAATTACCTTCCTCTTCTGCTTGGATGTAAGATCCATATGGGCAGGGACCCTCCCTTTCTTATCTGCTGTTGAATACCCAGTGCCCAGGTCCAGGATCATAGTAGATCCTCAATACATATTGGTAAAAGGAGTGATTGAATTAGTGAATAAATAAGCTTTGGGAAAGTGGGGAACAGGGAGGAGTACATAAAAGAGGCTAACATTCATTAAAGCACCTACTGTGTACATCATGCACCTACAGTGTGCAAGATACACCCACCATCACATTTGCTTTGTCCTATAGATTGTTATCAGATTCATACTGCAGCCCAGAGAATTTGATTACCCTGCCCAGGTCACACTGCTGCTGTGTAGCAGAGCTGGTTTGCAACTTAGCCTAGGGTTTATTGACCTTGGCATTGTAACATTTGGGTCCAAATAATTCTTTATTGTGGGATGGAGGGGTGGTTGTCCTATGCATTGTAGGGTATTTTGCAGCATCCCTGGTCTCTACCCTCATTATGCTAGTAGCACCCTCCTCAACTTATGACAACTAAAATGTCTCTACACATTGTCAGATGTCCCTCTGGGGCCAAACGAGCTTCTAATTGAGAACCAGTGGGTTAACCTTTGGATAATGCCAGCCTCCCCTGTGCCCCTCTGCTCCAATCCCTGCCCACACCACTTTTCCTGGAGAGCTGCTGTTTTTCTTGTGGATTCTTCTTCATCCCACCATTTCCCACAGTCCTCCTTGTACTGTACACCCCACTGGGATTGCAACTAACAAATGGTGATGTTCTGAGTGTTACAATAAACGTTTGCTTTTCTGGTTTATTTAACGTCAGCCCCATGTTCAGATACTTACCTACCATCAGATTGTTGTATCTTATATCGTTGGTATGGATGCCAACATGCTGAAGAGAAAGTGTGAATTTTTTTTCCTTTGCCTAAACAGCACATCTGATTGTTTAGTGTGAGATAAACCACTGTGTTTATGAGGAGATAACTTCTCAAAACAGACTCTTGGCTTCACCACTGGAATAGCCTAGCCTCCTAGCCTTCCTTCATTCAGAGATGGAGTGTGAATTTTTCATGTGGATTTAAAGTAGAATTTATTTCCTGCCTTTGTTTTTGACAGAAAAAAACCCCCAAATGCTGGTGTATTTTAAAGCACAAAGGGTGAAGAGAGAAAGGAAAAAAGGAGTGTGTATGCTGGACAGAGAATGTGAGTGAGTTCCTAGCCAGAGGATGCAATTAGAGGGGGGCTCCCTTTTTGGCTCATTCATCTATCCATCCATTGATCCACATACCCACCCACTCATCCATCCATCTACCCACCCACAACCCACCCATCCATTTATGCATTTACCCATCCATCCACCCACCCATCACCCAACCATCCATTTGTCCACCCATCCATCCATCCATCCATCCATCCATCCATCCATCCATCCATCCATCCACCTACCCAAACCCTCATCTATCTATCCATTCGTTCACCCACCCATCCACCCATCTACCCATCTATTCATCTATTTGTCTGTCTGTCCATCCACCCATCCATCAAAAATATTATGACCCAGGGAGTTTGCTGGTTCTGTGGGCTGGGTAAAAATTTGTCTTCACTCTCTAGGTGTTTTCTTGGAAAACACACAAGTCAACAATCATTGCATTACAACAAAGTAGGTCAAGTGCTGAGACAGAGGGAAGCACAGGGGCTAGGGTAGTCAGAGGAAGGCCCCTTGGCCCAGTCTTGGGGGGTGATCAGGGAAAGCTTCTTGGAATGGGTGAGCTGAGGGTTTCCTAGCAATCCTCACTCCCCTACCCCTTCTAACTACAGCAAATGCCTTGAGTGGAGAATTTTCACTTTTCCACAGGCAGCTTAGAAGAGGACAGAGTGAGCTGTCTGTGCTGATGGCTACAACAGCTAGTTTCTTTAGAGCTTCCTTAGTGCTATGCTACTTCACTGAGGCCCCAGCTACCCTGTGAGGTCAACACTATTATCACATGACACTGAGACCCTGAGAGGTGGCAGATGACAGTACTTTTCTTTTAGGGTTGTTATAACAATTAGGGGTAATGTATTTGAAGTCTCTGGTACATAGTACTTACTTCATATCATTATCGTTACCCACAGAGTTCCCTCGTGCTAACACAGGGACAGTTCCTTGGTTGCTAAACAAGGAACCCTCCTCTTCCTGCTCTGAGTATGGAAGCTTCTCTCTTTACGCTCTTCACAAAGCAGCCTGAGGATCTCTAGGCTGGAATTTGGGGTTGCAATGGGTTTGCTTGTGGGGCCTGAGCCATCTCAGTGAGTGTTCAGCAGTAGTCCTCAGTTTTAGAATATACCCCTCTCCAGCCTAGATTGTGGCCTGCACCCCCAAATCCTGACTTAGGCATCTGTATCATTTTGGTTTGCTGAGTGGGTCTTTTGGTGAGGGCCACTTTCCCATTGTCTTGGAGCCCAAGGAGTGCGATGAGGAAGAAGAGCTCTGGAGTGCTGCGCCCACCCCCAATTCCCTGCCAAAGTCCGGGGGCTGTTTCAGGCTCCTTGTATTTTTTTCCTTTCAAACTACTTAATATTTTTTAACTGCACAGTTCAGTGGCATTAAGTACATTCATATTGTTGCACAACCCTCACCACCATCCATGTTCAGAATCTTTTCATCTTGCAAAACTGAAACTCCACACTCATTAAACACTAACTCCCCATCCCCCTCCCCCAAGCCCCTGGCACCCACCATTTTACTTTCTGTCTCTGTGAATTTGGCTGTTCTGGGTACCTCGTAGAAGTGGAATCATATGGTATTTGTCCTTTTGTGACTGTCTTATTTCATTTAGCATAATACCCTCAAGGTTCATCCACATTGTAGCATGTATCAGAATTCCCTTCCTTTTCAAGACTGTATAATATTCCATTGTATGGGTACACCACAATTTCTTTATCCATTCATCTGTTGGTAGACATTTGGGTTGTTCCAGTCTTTGGCTATTGTGAATAATGGTGCTTTGATGGGCTGGTCTTATAATTCAGTATTAAAGACAATATCTACTAAATGGCTTCTGTGCAGCAGGCACTGTGCTGGGCTCTGTGTATACATTCTCTCATTAAATCCTTTTAATCCCACCTGAGCTTGACCTTCCTTCATTACATTTAACAGACATTGGGGTGAGAGGTTAACATGGCTCAGTTGCTTATCCCAGGGTCTCAGAGTGATAGATCCTGGTGGGAACAGTACTTCCTTTGTGGCTCATTGTTAACAGAGTGAGCAATTGTGAGTGAGGTCCTATTCCATGAGGAAACTGAGATGTCCCCTAGTTTTGTCTCAGCTGACTAAGATGCTCTCTGATATTTGCCCAGCCCTCCTTTTTCAGCACAAATCCACCTTCAACATTTTCGCTTCACAAACATTGGCTAACCTTGAAAGTCCCTGCTGCTTCTCCCCTTTCTCCTTTTTATGACAGAGATAAATAAGTTGCTGATGTCTCTGGAAGAAGGACATCTAAGACAGATAGAATCAGAGTCCAGGAAGGACCTGGGGGCCACTTTGTGAGCTAGTGCTCAGCCAGTCTTGCTCAAAAGTGCAGTGTAGCAGAAGTGAAGACCCCAAAAGGCACAGAGAGGGAGACATCCAAAACGTCAAAGGCTGTCAGGCCCCTGCTTCAACACTGAAAGATAATGCATCCTATGTCAAGACAGAGCATCATCTGCTTCCTAAAGCCTGAAGGATGTTCCCACTCAGTTTCTAAGACAGGGGCATGGTGTGAGTGGCTATAGAAGGTGTCAGGAGGACAAGAGAAATGATTTCCTGGCTGTTGAAGTCATGATGTCTAAAGCCATATACAAAAGCTTTCTCTCAAGGAACAACCTCTAAGGAATGAACAGGTAACTTCCAGCATGTTATTAGTGTAGTCTTGGTTTGGGATGGGGTTGGAGTAAGTGATGTGTCCAATCCTCATCCAGCTTAGCATTCTGCCTGGTGGCCAACAAGATCTACAATAATTATTAACACCAGTGAAGACACACTACACACCAAGCCCCATGCTACTTCATATCCATGATCTCATTGGGCCCTTTTATAACTGCTATGAGGTAGGAGCTATTATTAACCCCATTTTACAGAGGAGGAAACCGAGGTTAAGTAACTTGCCCCAAATCACACAGGGAACAAATGACAGCAATCTAAATATATATTAAATGCACTCTGGGGTGGGTGGATCCTGGAGGCACCTTGGAGAGATGGATCATGATCAGCCTAAAGTAGAAAGAGAGACCTCTGTGGCACATGCATTAAATTGTCATAGGTGGAGAAAGAAAACTGGTTTTAACAAACAGCCTTAAATAAAAAGTCATAAGGGTAGATGCTGTGAATTGCAGGCACATTATTTTGCTAACAAGTTGTTTCTTGTGTGGGTACCTCCACACAGTGGGCTCCTGGGTAGCTAGCTGCAGGCACAATTTATTTAATGATGGTTAACAATTCTCCCAACAAATACGAGGCAGGTGGCTTACCTTAAAGTAAAGCACAACACTTGTTAGCATCCATGCATTTGCAGTTGCATCAGAGATGTATTAAACTCCTAATTTGTGCGAGATGCTGTGGAGAGAGCCTTTTTACACGTTATCACCAGACTGCTAAATTTCCATTTAATTTTTTGCATGGTCTCAACCTTTCATTTACACACTATAATGAATTCTCTGATTTATGTTACTTCTGGTCCCTGCAGGTAGGTTATGCTCAACAAGTTTAACTTTGTCAGACATGGGCGCTGGTCAGTTTGAATAGATGCACTGACCAAATGGATGGATGAGGGCCATCAACAACTGACTGGATATCAACCCTGCCCTCAGGCATTGGAGATTGCCTCCTAATTTAGTCCATAGGATCAAACAGTAATTTGTGTAGTGCTGAAGGGTGTGCAGAAGTCAAAACAGAGACCAAGCAAGCCAGAGTCAGAGAATAGCAGAGCCTGTGAAACAAAGATTTCCCACTGACTCATATGGGTGTAATATGCCTGGGTTGGTGATTGGGGACTAGTGAACAATGGTGTCACTTGATATATTTGAATTCACAATATAATTCATCCTGAAATTTCAAATAACATTAGAGGAACATGCAAGTTTAAAAATGTACATCAAGATAAACGGATAAAAAGAAGGTAGTGTATGTGTACCGTGGAATATTGAACAGCCTTAAGAGAGAAGGAAATCCTGTCATTGTGACAACACGGATGAACCTGGGGGATATTATGCTAAGTGAAATAAGCAGTCACAAAAGGACAAATTTTGTATGTTTTACTTATACAAAGTACCTAAAATAGCCAACCTCATAGAAGCAGAGAATAGCACTGCAGTTGCCAGGGGCCAAGAGAAGGAGATAATGGGGAGTTGTTCAACTGGTATAAAGTTTCAGCTGCACAAGACGAATTGCTTCTAGAGCGCTGCTCTGCAGTGTCATACCTGTAGTCAACAATTCTGTATTATCCACTTAAAGATATAAGAGGGTAAATCTTATTTTAAGTGTTGTTACTATGTACAAAACAAAACAATACACACAGAAGACCACAAAGGAAGACCAGGCAGCTTTTGGAGGTGATAGCTACATCTATTACCTTCACATTGTGACAATGGTTTCACGGTACACACATGCGTCCAAACTCATCAAATTATATACATTCAATATATACATTTTATTGTGTGTCCAGTGTATCTTAATAAAGCTGTTTCAAATGTTTATCATGGAAGCATGTGTTATAAAATCTTGAGAAACATTAGTGTGAAGGCACGAACAGTAGAAATAAGTATTGGTTTGATGTAGCTGTCAGGATATCATGGAGCAGAACTGTCCATCTTTTTCTGGTTGGTAAATGAGGTTCTCGTTGAAAATGTTTGAGTATTTCTGTTGCAGGGCTTGGGAAATCAGGCCAGGCCTCAGTCTCCAGAAAGTGAAAATGGGAAGGGGCCAGTGTGGATACTCTTCTGATGCATCAAAATGGGATTCACTAAGCAGTATTCATAGAGTACCTGTGGGTGCAGAGCTCATGCAGGCTGCTTTGGATAGTGGGAGGTTGTTTGACAAATAGGAAAGTCAGTACCAACTTCTCAAGGAATTTCTGTTCTATCAGGAGAAACAAAACACTTGCCAATGAAGTCAATTCAGTTCCACAGATATCGACTGAAAAGATACCATGGGTAAGAAAAGCACTGTGCTTGAAAAGTAGCTTGAGAATCATTGCAAAATGACCGATCAGTGTGAACAATCCTGTGTGTATTGCTGAGAGACACAAAACCCCAGAATGCTAGGAGTGCTGTAATTAGGAAGGGTTTCCAGAATGAGGCGACTGTGGATATAGTGACTGCCTCCTCAGGGGAGCCCAAGAAGAGGGCTTTTGCTCCATTATAAGCTTGGCTTTGGGTAATACAAGACATAAAGTCAACCATATGTCTAGAAGTTTCCAGTGTTTTCACCAGTGGCTCTTTTTATTATTTTGGCACAGATGGACACTGTGTTTTGAAGAATTGTTTTGACTAATCTACCTGTAACTTGCTATTCAGATCTTCTAATTTGCTTTTGATCGATTTATTCATTCAACACATATTCACTGGACACTGAACCACTTGGATTAGGTTTGGTGGTTTATGACAAAAAACCAAAATTAACAATGGCTTAGTGAGACAGAGTTTTATTTCACTCTCACATAAAAGAAGCCTGGCAGTGGATACCTCAATGCCTGTAAAGTGGCTATACAATGACAAGGACACAAGTTTTGTTTATCCTGTTGTTTCTTCCTAGATGGCTTCCATTCCTAAGGTCACCTCATGGTATAACATGGCTGCTGGAACTCCAGCCATTATGCCTACAGTTCAGAAAGCTGGACAGAAAAAAGAGAAGAAAGAGGCAATAAGTGTATGTAAGTTGTCCTTTAATGGAAGTTTGCCAGGAGCTGGAACACAATACTTACCTTATATCCCACTGGCCAGAATTTAGTTATAAGGCAAAACCTATCTGCAAGGAGCCTGAAAATGTAGAAATGTTGGCTTTCTACTGGGTCCATAACTCCAGCTGAGTCTTGGGATTCTAATATAAGGAAGAAGAGGGGAATATATTTTTGGGGGTGTGGGAACCTAGTAGTTGCTCCAACAAGCACATACTGGAAGCCAGATGCCAGATTATGTACTTGAAATGACTAAAAGAGAGATGGTGCTTACACACCATGATTTGCTATGATTCTAGTCCGGTGGTTTTCAAACTTCAGTGGGTATCAGAATTATCTGGAGGGCTTATGAAAATAGATTGGCAGATGCCATCCCTGGACTTTCTGATTCATTAGGTTTGGGGGTTGAGGTAACTGAGAATTTGCATTGCTAGATGCTGTTGATGCTGCTGGTCCAGAAACCACACTGATCTAATGATTTAGGTCAGAGGATGACAACCTAGGGCCTATGGGTTAAATCCATCTGGCCACCTATTTCTGTGTATAAATTTTATTGAAACAGTCATACCCATTTGTTTACTGTTGTTTAGGGCAGTTTTTCTGCTACAGGAACAGCACAGTTGAGTAGTTGCAACAGAGACCCCATGGCCTGCAAGTATTTACTATCTGACCTTCCACAGAAAAGTTCGCCAACCTCTGCCTTAAATAAAAGCTGATTCTCATAATGCATAAGGAAGTGTGCACATCAACAGAGAAGTCAGTAAGTGTAGAATCCAGATTCCTGTTCCATCCCAGCTGCTACTTTTCCATGTGACTTTGCCTCAATTGCCTCACTTCTATAGTAGGGGCATTGAGCAAGTGATTTCAAAAGTCCCTTCCATAGAATTCCATTGTGTAAATGTACCATAGTTTTTTGATCCACTCATTTGCTGATGGGCACTTAGGTTGCTTCCAGTACTTGGCTGTTGTAAATTGTGCTGCTATGAACATTGGGGTGCATAGGTTCTTTTGGACCTAGAGACATTGAAGTTAAGAACAATCTAACAATAGCCAGGGGGGAGTGGGGAGGGGACAGTGAGGAGAGGAGATTACAGGAACTACTATAAAGGACACATGGACAAAATCAAGGGGGAGGGTGGAGGTGGGGGAGGGAGGTGGGTTCGGCTGGGGTGGAGTGGAGGGATGGGGAGAAAAGGCATACAACTGTAATTGAATAACAATAAAAATTATTTAAAAAAATAAGTCCCTTCCAGCACATCCCTGATTTCAGCAGAGAAGCTTATGGAATGGCCTTACAAAATGTCAGGCACTGGCTGAACTGGGTCCATTTTGCTGCAGAGTTGGAGTTGCCTTTGTGTTCTGTTTGTGAAAGTGTCCCCTTTACCACTTTTGGAGGGAACACCTTCCTTTCTTCACTTTTGATTGACAACTGATATTTGTCAGAGCTGACATTCATTAACCCCTACTTTGCTCAGCCACTTTCCAATGTGTTATATTTATCACCTTGACTTTTTGGTGCCTTTGCTACTACTAACCTTCTCCGAGTCAGAAAAGAGGTAGAGTTTATAATGACATACGGTATATAATGTCACACCACCTCTCTCTGTCCCAGACTTACTTCACTGGGGGTGTGAAAATCTTTTTCAGAAGCAACACAGGAGAAAATCTCATTTTGATGGTACCCTGTCAACCAAATGAGACACACAGTTGACTGTATGTAAATCAGAGTGAACAAGTGGAAGTGAATATGTAGACTCTCAGGGGTGTCCAACCCGCAGCCCATGGGCTGCATGTGGCCCAGATGGCTATGAAGGTGGCCCAACACAAAATTGTGAGTTTACTGAAAACATTATGAGGCTTTTTGGTGATTATGTGTCACAATGTATTTAATGTGTGGCACAAGACTACTTACTCTTCTTCTTCCAGTGTGGCCCAGAGATGCCAAAAGTTTGGGCATCCCTGATTAAAGGAATCTATTCATTTGGACTTTGGTAGGCCTTGTGGGAAGGTTCCTGCAACTCCCAGTTGCTTAGGAATTGTATTTGCTAATAGACAGGCTTGGAATCAGTTGTTAAAACAAAATAGAAGTTTATTTCTGCCTAGGTTAGGGCAGTCTGGAGGTAGATGGTTCGGGGCTGGCATGGAATCATCATAGATCTAGGCTCCTTCTGTGTTTCTGTTGTGTTCCTAAGTACATGGTTCCTGAGCAACGTCCATGAAGTTGCTTCATGGTCCCAAATGGCCATGGGAGCTCCACAGTTTTTTGTCAAGATGGTGTATATAGTTTTGCTTCTTTAATTTCATGGCTCTTCTTAGCTATGGGAGAAAGCCCAAAGTCCTCTCTCCTTTATTAAAGACCCCCCCCCCCCCGCCTTTAATCTGTTGCATAAGCTCCTTTCTAAAATTATAACTCACTTCTGAACTTTAGAAATTCTCAGAATAAATTTTTTGCCTGTCTTGCTCATTACCTCCAAAATATATCTTCAAACTGCCCACATCCTTCTATCTCCACCACCAGTGCAAGCTGGGGCTAACTGAACCCTGCATTTACACAGCTCTGACAGTGAGTGAGTGCTTCCTTAAATTTTATACCCTAGATGCCTCACTTGCCTCACCCTCACCCCAACCCTGGCCCAAACCACTGTGGCCTCTCACTTGGATGAATGCAGTAGCCTCTAAGGTTGTTTCTTTTGCCAGTTATTTTTTCCTTCACAACCCACTCTCCAGTCAGCCTCTGAAGAAATCTTTTAAGCAATATATTCATATCCTGTTATTTCCCAGCCTAAGCTACCCAAGTAGTTACTCATTACACTTAAAGTACAACCCAGACCTGTCCCAGTGGTCTATCAGGTCCAGTGGAATCTGGCAGCTGCTCCTTCTTTGTTTTCATCTTTGACCTCTCCTTTTGCTGTCTTCACTGCAGCCAATGAGCTTTCTTCCTCTTCCTGAGAGTCATGCTCCTCTCCTTTCCTAGGGCCTTTGTGTTCTGATTTCCCTTCCCTGTATTGCGGCTACTCAGGCTGTCATACAGCTTGCTCCTCGTGGGTTCTGACACCAAGTGTACATCCTGTCTCCCCACCACAGTGTATCTCTACTATGTCCCCATGTGGATTCCCCTTAGCAGTTATCACAATCTGTAACTGTCTTGTTCAATTGCTGGCTTCTTGACTATGTTCCTGCCCACTGGAATATAAGCTTGCTAGGGCAGAGACCACATCTATTTTCTTGCCTCAGTGTGTTCCTAGTACTTCCTACAATGTCAAGCATGTCATAAACACTTAGGATTGGGGGAACAAATGAGTGAATAAATGAATAGATTTAAATGCGTAAATACCTAAATACAAGTATCAGGAGATCTTAATGTGGGGTCACTTGGCCCACAGAGGGTCTGCAGAAAGAATTCAGTGAACTATAAACTTAGATGTGGGAAAAGTTACCTGTTTTCATTTACCAGTAACTGAGATTTTCATTTCCTTTAATTTTGAATGATAGCAACAAACCACAGTAATATTAGCAATACTCTGATTTTTTCACTAAGAGAAATCATTTATATTTTTGTATCATATTACCATTGTTACAGATATCTTAGAATCATTGTTTACTTTCATCAAACCACTTTGAATGACTGTAGGTAGTTGACATAACATAAATCTTGCTGTTTAATATTATAGGCTTAGATATGTATAACAGACATATTTAAAAATATTGGTATGACTATATTTTGATTTAATTAGTTTCTTTTGTAATTTAATATATTTAAAGTCATTTAAGTATCATTTTTAACATTTCATTTTTAGTATGTCATTTAACAGCTTTGTTCTGAGAAGGAATCCCAAGGTTTCACCAGCCCGCCAGAGTGGTCACTGGCATAAAAAGTCAAATCCTTTGGAATGAATGAATGACTTCTACATTTTCATTTATTGAGGACCACCCTAAAAATAGGAACACCCCTACCTCCTCCAATTACTTAAATCCCATTTATCCTTCAGGGTCCAGGCAGATCTTTTTCCAAGAAGACTTTGCAACTTACTGTGGGCGCCTTCTCCTCTGAGACAGTGTAGCACTTACTTATTTGTCAAACCCAAGAAACCACCGATCCTACATTAAACCCCTTTGTGTGGGGACGTTTCACCTCTTAGGAGTATGCATTATTTTTTCAATTCACAGAGGCCTTCCTAGTTACAATTAGTGCCCTGGCACCTGTGGTGTTACCTTCATAGAACTGAGATGTTTTCTTCATAGACTTCAGCACACACACACATATATATATATATATATATATATACATTTATTTGTATGATTATTTGTTTAATATCCCTATATCTATCAGGAAAGAGAGCATAGGTGTTTTTCTCATAAAGTCTTCAGAACTTTTATATCAGAAGGGTCAAAGTGCCACCAATCTGGTTGTGGGTGGCAGGAATGGCTAGAACACTTGCCTTGAAGCTCAGTTTGCTTAGCAAGCCCATTATATTTACACTTGGCCTCTGGTGATATTAATGGGAATATTAGTATGCATGGCAGGCAACATCCATATCTTCTTTTAAAATTTATTTTATAGTTTTAAGATTTTGTTTATTTATTTTTAGAGAGGGAAAGGGAGGGAGAAAGAGAGGGAGAGAAACATCAGTGGGTGGTTGCCTCTCGTGCACCCTCTACTGGGGATCTGGCCTGCAACCCAGGCATGTGCCCTGACTGGGAATCAAACCAGTGATCCTTTGGTTCATAGGCCCATGCTCAACCCACTGAGCCATACCAGCCAGTGCCCATGATATCTTGCTGTTGTTGTTGTTACCTTTGTACAGAACAATGCCTGGTACATAGACTTTAAATAAACTGTGGATAGATAGATATATAGAATAAATGGTGAATGGATGGATAGAACGAATGAATGATGAATGATGGATGGAGTGGATGGGTGTAGGGTTGGATGATTGGAAGGGTTACTGGTGGGGGTTGGAAAGGTGGAGAGGAGTGGTATATCCATTTCCTAGAGTTGCCGAAACAAGGTATTGCAAATTTGGTGGCTTAAAACAACAAAAATGTATTATAGCAGAGTTTTTTTTTAAGTATATATATATATTTTTTAATTCTAATTTTTTCATATTTTTTATTTTTTTATTTTAATTACTCTTGACACCCAGTATTGTATTTGTCTGAGTACAACCCAGTGATTAGACACTTGTTTATATAGTTTATGAAGTGATCACCCCGATAAATCTAGTACCCACCTAGCACTGTGCACAGTTATCACAATATTGACCATATTCTCTATGCTGTCCTTTACATCCCATGAGTATTCTGTAAGCACCAATTTGTAATTCTTACTCCCTTCACCTTTTTGACCCACACCCCTACTCCTCTCCCACCTGGAAACTGACAAAATGTTCTTGTGTCTTTGCATCTGTCAGTTCTGCTTGTTTATTTATTTTGCTTTTTAGATTCCCATATGTTCATGGCAGCATTAATTACAATAGCGAAGATATGAAAGCAACCTAAGTGTCCATCAATAGATGAGTGGATGAAGAAGAAATGGTGTATACATACAGTGGATTTGGGCTCAGCCACAAAAAAGAATGAAATCTTGCCATGTGCACCACCATGGATGGACTTAGAAAGTGTTGTGCTAAGTGAAATAAGTCAGACAGAAAAAGACAAAAGTCATAAGATTTCACTTATCTGTGGAATCTAAAAAGTATATTTTATTGATAAAACTATTATAGCTGTACCATTTTTTCCTCCTTTTTATCCCCCTCCGCCCTGTACACCACTCCCTCCAGCATCTCCCCCCCCCCCCCCCGCCCCGACCACCCTTAGTTCATGTCCGTGGGTCATACATATAAGTTCTTTGGCTTCTCATTTCCTATATTGTTCTTAATCTCCTCCTGTCTATTTTGTGCCTACCAACTATGCTTCTTATTCCTTGTACCTTTTTCCCTCATTCTCTCCTCTCCCCCTCCCCACTGATAGCCCTCCATGTGATCTCCATTTCTGTGATTCTGTTCCTGTTCTAAGTGTTTGCTTAGTTTATTTTTGTTTTTTAGGTTCAATTGTTGATCTTTGTGAGTTTGTTGTCATTTTACTGTTCATAGTTTTGATCTTCTTTTTCTTAGATAAGTCCCTTTAACATTTCATATAATAAGGACTTTGTGAAGATGAACTCCTTTAACTTGACTTTATCTGGGAAGCACTGTATCTGCCCTTCCATTTTAAATGATAACTTTGCTGGATAGAGAATTCTTGGATGTAGGTCCTTGCCTGTCATGACTTTGAATATTTTCTTGCCAACCCTTTCTTGCCTGCAAGGTTTCTTTTGAGAAATCAGCTGATAGTCTAATGGGAACTCCTTTGTAGGTAACTGTCTCCTTTTCTCTTGATGCTTTTAAGATTCTCCCCATATCTTTAATGTTGGGTAATGTAATTATAATGTGCCTTGGTGTATTTTTCCTTGGGTCCAACTTGTTTAGGACTCTCTCAGCTCTCTGGATATGCGTATCTATTTCCTTTGCCAGATTGGGGAAGTTCTTCATTATGTTTTCAATTTCTTGCTCTTCCTTTTCTCCTTCTGTCACCCCTATGATTCAGATGTTGAAACGTTTAAAGTTGTACCAGAGGTTCCTAAGCCTCTCCTCGTTTTTTAAAATTCTTGTTTCTTTATTCTGTTCTGGTTGATTCTTTATTTCTTTCTTTTGTTCCAAATCATTGATTTGAGTCCCAGTTTCCTTCCTTTCACTGCTGGTTCCTGTATATTTTTCTTTATTTCACTTTGTATGGCCTTCCCTTCTTCCTTTATTTTGCAACCATACTCAGCCATTTCTGTGAGCATCTTGATTACCAATGTTTTGAACCCTGCATCTGATAGGTTGGCATCTCCTCATCACTTAGTTCCTTTTCTGGGGTTTTGATCTGTTTTTTCACTTGGGCCACATTTCTTTGTCTTGGTGCACCTGTTACGTTGTAAGTGGCAGAGGCTTAGGTATTCCCCAGGGTTTGGCAACCTACTTTGCTGCATTGTAGTGCTATATGTGGGGGAGGGGTCAGAAAGGGAACAATGCTACTTGCTTGGCTCTTGCTCTGCTTTCAGTCACTTCCCTCTCTTCCTGTAAGTGGATTGTACCCTTTCAGCTGCTGATTTCTGGGTTGGTGGGCTTGTGTATGTTCCAGGATCCCATAAGCCCCTCCAACAGACTCTCCTGTGAGATTTGGTTTCTCATGTTGCCACACTCCCCACTTTTTTACAGCCAGAGGTTTTGAGGCTTGTTCCCTGCTCTGGAACCCTGGGTTGCATGGTCTGTCTCACTCCCCAGTTGTTCCTCCCTTCTAGTCTGCATTCGAATGTGGGATATCCCAGTCCACCAGCCCCCACCTTGTGCCTTGTCCTCTCTGCCCCTCCTACCAGTCTGTGTGAATGTTTCTTTCTTAACTCCTTGGTTGTCAGATTTCCACACAGTTCAATTATCTGGCAGTTCTGGTTGTTTTTGTTTGTTTGTTTTTAAATTTGTTGTCCTTCTTTTGGTTGTGCGAGTAAGCAAAGTATATCTACCTATGCCTCCATCTTGGCTGGAAGCCCTCTATTTATTTCTGTACCAAAGTTCTGGAGACTAGAAGTCCAGAATCAAGTTGTTGGCAGGACTGTGCTCTTCCTGGGGACTCTAGGGTGGGTCCTCCCTTGCTTCTTCTATCTAGCTTCTGGTGGTTGCCAGCAATTCTTGGCATTCCTTGGCTTATAGATGCATCATTTCAAGCACTGACATCATTATATGGCATTCTCTTGTGTGTGTCTCTGTTTTCACCTCCTATAAAGGTACCAGTCATTGGAATAGGGCCCATTCTAGTCTCATATGACCTTACCTTAACTACAATACATGTGAAAATATCCTATTTCTAAATAAGGTCATATTCTGAGGTTCCAGGTAAACATGAATTTTTGGAGGATGCTACTTACCTCTCTACAGGTGTTTAGAGAGTTGAAGGGATGGATGACTAGAGCAATAGAAGGTGGTTGAGGAGGAAAGTAGAGTTTGAAGGGGGGATCAAGGTGGTTTCAAGGGTGAAAGGGTAGATGGGTGAAGGTGTTATTGTATGAATGAATGGAAAGGTATAGGGTTGAATGGATAGAGGGTAGGAAGTTGGATGGGTGGAAGGGTGAATGACTGGAGGGATGGAGGGTTAGGTGGTTGGATAGATATATGGGTGACTCAATTAGATTATGAACTTCATAGTAGAATTCATGGCATATACGTTTCTCTTCTCTTTATTAACTTATGGCATTTTGCATTTAGAAAGTGCTCATTAAATATTTGTTCTCCCTTTTTTTCCTGCTTTCAGAAATGCTGTTCACTGGAATGGCTACTGACAGCTATCCTCAGCTGTGAACATCCAGGGGAGAGTGGTGTATGTGTGAGTTCAGTTGGCACAATGACCAGTCTGGATATGTCCAGCCTGGACTGTATTCCCAGTGCCTGAAACAACTCTGAGAAAGAAAGTGTGTGTTGGATATAATTCCAGCTGTTAGGAACTAAAAAACATATAGACACTACTATTTCATATCCCAACATATTTTAACTCACAAACATGATGTCAGATAAATATGCCTTAGGTATGTACAATTGCTTTCATCATTTCAGACTGGACAGGGGATAACGGCTATGTGTTGGTGATTCTAAAGTTTAGCTCTTGGTTTCTGTTGAAGGTTTTATTTTGTTTGCCCAAGGAAGGGCTTAGTTGAATTTAAAAGCACCTATTCTGGTGTTGTCTATTTAAGTGATTGAGTTTGTCAGTGCTCTTTTAATAGGGGATTTGTGGATTGGTGCTGGATGGATTAACTTCATCAGATGCCAAACATCTTCTCAGATGCTTTCTCTCCTCCAAACATACTTAGCACTGGTCCAGATATCTCTGATGAACTCAGAAGACTGAGAGAGGCAGTCACATTACTCTGCTGGAAAACTTTCTTTTTTCTCTTTAAAAAGAAAAGATATATAAATGCTAGAATATTTCAGACATACAGAGAAGTACAGGGAATAAGAAAACAAACACCCATGTACCAACTATTCAGATTTAACATGTTAACATTTTTGTCACATTTATTTCAGGTTTTAAAAATATACCTAAATAAAGGCGTTGAATCCCTCTACTCTCATTCCATTTTCCTCTCTTCCTCATGAGAGGAAACCACTAAACTAGTTAACAAGCTCACTTTTCTATATGTGTAGCAAACCTAAAGAGTGTTAGTATTTTAAAGCTTTTTATAAACAGTACTATATTGTATGTATCCTTCTGCAACTTGCTTTTTTTATTCAATAGTATGTTACTACAATTCATTTATGTTTAGCTCTAGTTGATTTAACTCTTTTATAGTTGCTATTATACAAATGTACAACAAGTTTATAGATCTATTTGTAAACTAAATGATGGTCACCTTTTTATTATTACAAACAATGAACTAGTGAACATTCTTGCATACATGAGAGATTTTTCTCAAAAATATATACCCGTAAGTAGAATTTCTGAGTCAGACTGTGGGCTAGATATCACTCAGCATCACAAGAGATTGCCAATTTATTCTTCAAAATGACTGAGCCAGTTTATTCTCCCACAAGAAAGAATGAAAGACAACTTTCTCATATTATATTCAATTATTGGTGTTATTAGTCTTGTCCATTTTTGCTTATATGATAGTTGTGAAATGGAATCTATTGTTTTCAATTTTCATTTATCTTGTTACTTGGGAAATTGAGCATATATTTTGGCTAGTTGTTTTTTTCTATTAGGATGATTGTTTTTTCTTATTGTCTCATGTGTATATTTTTTATATCATGGATATTAATTTTTGAATCTATTAAATGTATTGCTGAATTCTTCACCCTTGTTTTCAGTTTATCTTTTAAATTTAAGTACAAGGTCTCATCATAAAAAAATTAAAATTTTAGCACATGAGAATTTGTCAGAAGTTTTTCTCAGTGGATTTTCCTTTCTGCATGTTTCTTTTTTTTGTTTTTAATCCTTGCCCAAGGACATGCTCATAGATTTTAAAGAGAGGGGAAAGGAGGGAGAGACAGGGGGAGAGAAACATTGATGTGAGAGAGAAACATTGATTGGTTGCCTCTTGCACTCTTGCATGTGCCCTGACCAGGGACACAGCCTGCAACTCAGTCCTGTTCCCTGACAGGGAATCAAACCCGGTGACCTTCCAGTTTATAGGGTGCACTCCAACAGGCTGAGCCACATGGGCCAGGGTGCTTTTTGCATCTTTTAAAATAATTCATTCCCTACCCGAATGATAGACAGGTCTTTTGAAATATAATGTTCTGTCTTTCACATTTAGATATTTATGCTATCTGGACTAACTTTTATATAGGTTATGAAATAGATGCAATTTTATTTACTTTTCGTGTGGGGAGCCAATTACTTCAGCACCGTTTGTTGAATATCCCATCATTTTCTCAAATTTGCAATAACTCCTCAGTGATAAAATTCTTTCTGGATTCTCTGTTTTGTTCCATTGAACTACTTGTTTATACTTATATCTTTTGTTTAAATATGTATTTTATTGATTATGCTATTACAGTTGTCCCATTTTCCCTCCTTCACTCCTCTCTGCCCTGCACACCCTCTCCCGCCCACATTCCCCACCTTTAGTTTATGTCCATGGGCCGTACATATAAGTTCTTTGGCTTCTACATTTCCTGTACTATTCTTACCCTCCCCTGTCTGTATTCTACCTACCATTTATGCTACTTATTCTCTGTACCTTTCCCCCCCCCTCCCCTTCCCACTCCCTTGTTAATATCCCTCCATGTGATCTCCATTTCTGTGGTTCTGTCCCAGTTCTAGTTGTTTGCTTAGATTGCTTTTGTTTTGTTTTAGGTGTGGTTGTTAATAACTGTGAGTTTGCTGTCATTTTACTGTTCATATTTTTTATCTTCTTTTTCTTAGATAAATCCCTTTAACATTTCATATAATAAGGGCTTGGTGATGATGAAGTCCTTTAACTTGACCTTATCTGAGAAGCACTTTATCTGGCCTTCTATTCTAAATGAAAGCTTTGTTGGATAGAGTAAATCTTGGATGTAGGTCCTTGCCTTTCATGACTTGGAATACTTCTTGCCAGCCCCTTCTAGCCTGTAAGGTCTCTTTTGAAAAATCAGCTGATAGTCTAATGGGAACTCCTTTGGAAGTAACTGTGTCCTTTTCTCTTGCTGCTTGTAAGATTCTCTCCTTATCTTTAATGTTGGGTAATGTAATTATGATGTGCCTTGGTGTGTTCCTCCTTGGGCCCAGCTTCTTTGGGTTTGGGACTCTCTGAGCTTCCTGGACTTCTTGGAAATCTATTTCCTTTGCCAGATTAGGGAAGTTCTCCTTCATTATTTGTTCAAATAAATTTTCAAATTTTTGCTCTTCCTCTTCTCCTTCTGGTACCCCTATAATTCAGATGTTGGGATGTTTAAAGATGTCCCTGAGGTTCCTAAGCCTCTCCTCATTTTTCTGAATTCTTGTTTCTTCATTCTTTTCTGGTTGGATGTTTCTTTCTTCCTTTTGGTCCACACCGTTGATTTGAGTTCCAGTTTCCTTCCCATCACTATTGGTTCCCTGTACATTTTCCTTTGTTTCACTTAGCATAGGCTTCATTTTTTTCATCTAATTTGTGACCAAATTCAACCAATTCTGTGAGCATCCTGATCACCAGTGTTTTGAACTGTGCATCTGATAGGCTGGCTGTCTCTTCATCGCTTAGTTGTATTTTTTCTGGAGCTGTGATCTGGTCTTTCATTAGGGCCATTTTTTTTTTGTCTTGGTGCGCCTGTTACACAAAGGGGCAGAGCCTTGGGTGTTCACCAGGGCGGGGCAACTCACGATGCTGCTCTGTGACACTGTATGTGGGGAAGGGGTCTGAGAGGGAACAATGGAGCTTGCTCTGCTCTCTCCCAGATTTCAGTCACTCCTCCTGCTACCCACAATCAAATTGGGCCCTTTTGGTGCTGATTCCTGGGTGGGTGGGTTTGTGTACATTCTAGGGCCCTGTGGGTCTCTCCAGTGAACTGTCCTGTGAGGCTAGGAGTTTCTCCCGCTGCCACCTCAACCCCCACAGGTGTTTTCAATCAGTGGTTTGAGGCTTTATTTCCTGGAGTGGAACCCTGGGCTGCTTGGTCTGTGGCCGAGTCCGCCAGCTGCTGCCTTACCAGCCAGCTGCGGCCTTGCCCACCCTGCTCCACAATCCGCAACCTCACCTCGTCCTCCAGCCACCACCTTGCCTCGAGTCCTCTCCACCCAGCTGCCCGTCTCCGCCCCTCCTAAAGGTCTGGATGAATGTGTCTTTTTTATCTCCTTGGTTGTTAGACTTCCATACACTTCGATTTTCTGTCAGTTCTGGTTGTTTTTTGTTTTTAAATTGTTGTCCTTCTTTTGTTTGTGTGAGGAGGCACAGTGTGTCAACCTATGCCTCCATCTTGGCCAGAAGTTTTCTATACTCATATCTTTTTCATACTGTTTTCTTTTTGCATTAATGTAACTTTATAATAAGATTTGATTTCTGAAAAAATAAGTCTTTCTGCTTTGTCTTATCATAATTTTCTTTTCTCTTATGGGCCTTTTTCCTTAGATATAAATTTTGTGCTTAGCTTGTCATATTCTATAAAATTCCACTGATTCCATTGATTGATTAAAGTTCTATTTTATTTATAAATTAATTTAGAGCAAATCAACTTTTGGTAGGGAATGTTTTTATTCATGACCATGGTGTAGCTTTTTTATTTATTTGGGACATATTTTAAGATATTCAGTGGAATTTTAAAACTCCATAACTGCATCACATATCTTGTTTGGCATTCCTGAGTGAGATATATATATATATATTTTTTTTTCTATTTTGAGTGTAATAGAGAGCCATAGCTATGGCAAGGAGCACAGGTTTTTTAGTTCTCCGGTTCAAATCCCAGTTCTGATCTGATACTCATGGCTCAAACTCTTTAGTCTTTTTCTTCTTCTTTTTTTAAAATTTATTTTTGTTGAGATATAATTAACATGTAACTGTGTAAATTTAAGTTCTACAGTGTGTTGACACTTTTATATTTTGCAATATGATTTCCAGTGTAGTGTTAGCTAATACTCCTATAATGTCAAATAATTATCAATTATTTTTTGTGATAGAAATAATTAAGGTGTAGTCTCTTAACAACTTTGAGGTTTATAATACAGTATTATTGTCTATAATCACTATACTGTGCATTAGATCTCCAGGACTTACTATCTACTAGTTGCGCGTTTGTACCTTAAACCACAGGTGCCTTAGAGCCAATATCCCCAACCCCAGTTTCTATTAATGACCACTCTATTCTGTTTCTACAAGCTCAGCTTTTTTAGGTTCTGCATATAAATGAGATCACACAGTATTTGTTTTTCTCTGTCTTATTTCATCTAGCATAATACCCTCAAGGTACATCCATGTTGTTGCAAATGGCAGGATTTTTTTCTTTCTCATGACTGAATAAAATTCCATCAAATATATATATATATATATATATATATATATATACATAAATATATCTCGCATCCTCTTTATCCATTTATCTGTTGACAGACACATAGGATTGTTTCCATGTCTTGGCTATTGTGAATAATTTTGCAGTGAACATGGGAGTACATGTATCTCTCTGATATCTTGTTTGTATAAATATCCAGAAGTGGAATTGGTGGACCATATGGTAGTTCTGTTTTTAACATTTGAGGAACCATGATACTGTTTTACACAGTGGATCTTCAGTCTTTTTAACTGTAAAATGGTGATACCTGCATCCACCCTACAGGCCTTAATGAAAAATCAAATGTGATAGGTTCTTTGAAAATTAGTTTCCTCTTCTTTTCTATTACAAATGGGGAATGGCTTAAATTACCAGAAGAGTACATCTATCATTAGGGTTATCTTTTTGTTATTCACAGTAAGATTTAATAACCTCTGGAATTTTTTGGTGACATTGCTTCCAGCAACTGTGACATTGTCTTCTGGCCTCAATCTTAGTCTTTAAGGGACTTACCTTTCCAGTTCATGATGATTCTGCAGTTTTTCTGCTGAAGTCTTCAGATAGCTTGGGATCTCTTGGCAGAGACAAAAGAGGTGTTTGGTTTGTTCTTTGGGTTTTTTTTAGTGGTTGTTGTTTTTCTTCTGCTGCAAGTGTACTCTTTATAAGATACCTATATAACTGTGTCACCCTTCTGCTTCAACATCTGAGCTGGCCCCATGGCTGACAGGAGCAAGTCAGCCCCACAAATCAAGTAGGACCTGGTCCGTCTCTCTCCTTATCTAGTAAGCCACCTGTCCAATACTGCACTCACCCTAGAATGTTCTGCTTTCTCTAGTAGTTTTCTACCTCCTTGGTCTGGATCATGCTGTTCCTGTGTCTAGAATGCCCTTTCTCCTTGATAGATCTTAGAAGTCTTGCAAAGCTCAATTCAAATGGTCCACTCTCTGATATCTCCCCTTCCTGACCCTCCAGACACACACACACACACACACACACACACACACATAGAAGGCAGAGTCAATCTCTTCCAGCTTTGTATGCCTAGAGCACTTAAAAAAAAAATACTTTGATTGGTAAACTGGAGAGCATTATGCTAAGTGAAATAAGCCATACAGGGAAAGAAAAATGTTGTATATGGTATCACTTATAAATGGAATCTAAAGAAAAAAGAAGTTGAATTCACAGACTTGAACTGTGAATGCATAGAAGAGAGAATAGAATTGTGGTTGCCAGGGACTGGAAAATGAGGAGAAGTGAGGAGACGTTGGTTAAAGGGTGCAAACTTTCAGTTACAAGATGAATAATTTCTGAGGATCTAATGTACAGCACGGTGATTATAGGTTATAATACTCTATTCTGTACTTGAAATTTGCTAAAAGAGTAGATATTAGGCATTCTCACCAAGAAGAAAAGTGTAACTATATGATTTGATAGATGTATTAATTAACTTGATTGTGGTAATCATTTCAAAATGTGTGAATATAGTTTCATTTCAAAAATATGTATATACACACATACACACACACACAATCATCACATTTTACACTTTAGATATACACAGTTTTATTTGTCAGTTATAACTCAATAAACCCAGGGAGAAAAGTGAGTCCCAAGGGCTTAGGCATCATTGACCTTATGCATGCCCATACTTTCCTTGTTCTGCTGAGGTGCAGGAAGGGAGTGGGCTCTCTGTGAACAGAGGGGGAGGAGACAGAGAAGCCGACTCCATGAATTTCATGGTCTCCCTCTTGCTGGTGTTTTATGATCATTCCAAGTTTACTCATCAAGAACAAAACAACACAACATTGTGAGTTGATGATTACATAAATATTGAAACTCTAAATCATAAGATAAATGTTACTTGCTTGAAAGAAAGCCGTTTATAAGAAAATTGTGAAACATAAAAATACTTTGAATTACTCTTCACAATTTGTTCATTCAACAAATATTTATTGATCACCTACTATGTGTCAGTCTGATATAGGCTCTGAGGATACACCTGTGAAAAGATGATATCCCTGCACCCATGGAATCTACCTTTCCAGTGTTTTTTTTAAAGTCCTCTCCCAAAGATACATTTATTGATTTTAGAGAGAGGAGGGGAGAATGAGAGAGAGGTAAAGAGAAAGAATCATCAATGTGAGAGAAAAACATTGACTGGTAGCACCCCAACCAGGGATCGAACCTGTAACTTAGATATGTGCCCTGACTGGGAATCGAACCTGCAACCTTTTTGGTGCATAGGATGATGCTCAACCAACTCAGCCACACAGCCAGGGCACCTTCCCAGTGTTTTATTACATCTATGACTCTGTCTGCTTCACTGTTCTCTGAGACACATTTGGAGCCATGTCTTGTTCCTATTTGTGCATTTTTACTGCTGACTGCAGTCATTTGAACTGGGATGTGGCAATTCCATGCAGAAGAAAACGTATGCCCCCAAGTTCATTGTGGTAGGTGCTGAAGTGATTGGAGAGTGAATGAACATGGTATAAAAGTGCCAACATTCAAGCTGATTGTTTCAAACAGTCTTTTTCTTTTCATATGATCAATACATTGAGCTCCAACTCCTGTGATGTTGTACAGGGATTAAGAGGAAGGGCTCTGGAGTTAGGTTGATTGTGTGTACATCTATGCTCCTCCACTTAACTACCTGTGGGATCTGGGGCACAATCCCAAGTCTTGGTTTCCTTATCTGAGTAATGGGTGTATTAGTGCCTATGACAAATTACCAAAATGTAGCAGCTTTAAGTGAAACATCATTATTGTCTTATATAAGTATCTGTTTTGGAAGACCAAGGTCCAAAATAGGTCTTATTGGTTTAAAAATCCAGATGTGTAAAAGCAGAGGTACATTCCTCTGGAAACTCTTGGGCAGAATATGTTTCCTTATTTTTTTCGGATTCTAGAGGTTCTTGCATTCATTCCTTCGGCTCGTGGCTCCTTTTTTTTTTTTTTTTGTATTCAAGTTATCAGCATAGCATCTTTAAATCTCTTTTTCCCTCTAACTCGTCTGCTTCCCTCTTATAAGGATACTTGTGATTACATTGGGCCTCATCAGATAATTCAAGATGATCTTCCACACCAAGAGCCTTAATCACATCTACTAAGTCTTTTTGGCCCTGTAAGGTAGCATATTTACAAGTTTCTTGTATGAGGATATGGACATCTTGTGTATAAGGGGGCATTACTCTGCCTATCAGGTATGATGGTATGGGTATGATGATCGCTGTGATTATCAGAAGGATTTGATTCATTCATTCATTTATTCATTCAGCAAATATTAATTTAATGCTTCCTATGAGCTAGGCACTGCTTGCAAAAAAATGTAGAAAATTTATGCCTCATAGCGCTTTCATTTTGATCAGGGAGAGAAACAAAATAAATGAGTGAAGCATATAACATATTGGAGGGTGCTAAGTGTGATGCAGAACAATCAAGTAGGAAAGGAGAATAGGGAAGGCTGAGCAAGGTGTTGCCATTTAAGTAAGGTGGTCAAGCTAGGGCTCACTGAGAAGGTGACATTTGAGACAATGAATATAAAATGCTTAGCACAATGT
Source organism: Desmodus rotundus (assembly GCF_022682495.2). Classification (NCBI taxonomy): domain Eukaryota; kingdom Metazoa; phylum Chordata; class Mammalia; order Chiroptera; family Phyllostomidae; genus Desmodus; species Desmodus rotundus. The sequence continues at coordinate 106,296,693 of NC_071387.1, read as the reverse complement.
CTGGCACAAATTAAGCACTCTAAAATGTAAGTTAAAAATAAATTTACATAAATAAGTAGGCAATCCATCTACTCAAAGTCACCCTACTACCTATAAAACAAAATCCTGTTTTTTCTGGATGATAGCATTCTCTAAAATTCAATGGGCTTTTGCCAAGAGGCACTCTTAGCTTTGGAAGGGCTGTTTCAGTATGGAGTGTGACATACCAGAAAATTAAAATACTGTTATAGATTTTCCTTCCCCTTGGCTCTCTTTTGGAATAGCAAGAACTGGGAGGCAAACAGGTCAAACGAGGGAAAGTATTAAACAGGCAGGTGCTGGGACCAGAGAAGTCTCGCTCTGCTTTTTTCCCTGTATCAGGTGGAAACAAGCATGTAGAACTGTGCCCTGGAGCTTGCATTGAGATCCCAACTGCAAAGTAGAAAGATTTTGGAAAACAGAAGCCCTACAAGTTTAAAATGGAGAGAGGAAGTGGGGAGAGAAATCCTTTATGCATTGAAACATCTTGAGCAAGTGACCCAGGGGAGGCCAAGTGGGGTGAGTTTGATTGTCTTGCAGGATAGACTGTTGCTTGCCTATTTCACAACCTAGGGAATGCCCATTTCTATAGGGCACAGTGATATCTCTGCTCTGTTTCCTAAGACAGAGGAATTATTCTGCAGATGCAGACTTATCTAGACACGTTTCCTAAGTGTTAATTCAAGTTCAGGAATCCAGGTAGTTTGCAAGCAGCATGTCCCCACATATGTCTTCACCAGTGAAGACTGGAATTGTGGTTGGGGCAAGTGTTTCTTTCTTGCTGTTTTCAGAAATTAGTTTCTTACACAATTCCTGATGTGCTTGCTTGAGATGGTGGGCAGCAATCTCAAGTCTGAAAACTTAACCCAGGCAGCCAAGGAGACTGGGATTCAATATGAAGGAGTTTAAAGAAATAATTTCTTATGTGGTGCTTTCTAGGTATCTGGCACAATTTTAAGTATTTAACAAATATTAACTCATTTAGTTCTCATAATAACTTTGTAAAGTCAGTATTATTATCTCCATTTTACAGAAAGAAAATGGAGTCATGGGGAGGTTAAATAACTTGCCCAAGCAACAAAACTAATACGTGTTGAGAATGGGGTTCTAACCAGTATAGCTCTATAGTCCAGAATCTTAATCACTGAACTAAAGGGAAAGTATCTCAGTTGGGTTTCACCTAGAAACAGACCCCAAGTGAAGACTGAGCGAACCTGGTTTGTCTGGGGTATGCGGAGGCACTGGTGGAAGAGTGGAGGTGATATAAGGAGGGGAAAGCCTTTAATTAGGAGTATGGTACTCAGCCAGATACCTGGGCAACTAAATGTTAATGCTGCAGGAAAGCTTTAGGAATCAATGTGAAACATTTACCTGAGAATTAATCCCTGCCAAGGAATGAGGGAGCTGGGGTATTTGTACTCCCATACCCTTTAGTCATCAGTTAAGGGCTGTCCCAGGATGGAGTATGCAGGTGGGTCAGAAGTGTCTGGACAACATGGGGCCCAATACCTGCAGAATTGCTCTCTGACAAAGATGCAGGTGCTGGCTGTTGGAAGTCAAGCCAGTCTTGCTGAAATGGTAAGAAGATCTGAGGGAATTTTGGTGCAGCACTCTCCACCAAAATGCCTCATATGCAATGAACTACTAAAGGTACATGCAGCATTTTGTTAAGGGTTTTGCACTCATTACCTTATTTAATTCTAGGAATGATCCAGAGAGGTAGGCTTTATCACCCCCATTTTATGGACGAAGAAACTGAGATTGGGACAGTAATGTCCCAAGTTAGTAGAGAGTAGAGTCAGCATTTGAATCTGTATCTTTGATCTATGTGCTAACAAATAATGGTTGTGGTAGTTTTATAGTATAAAAACAAATGATTGCTTATACAAGAATGTAAGTTACTTGAGTTCTAGGAACAAATCATTTTACCTATATATCTCCATCATCTACAACAGTGGTTTTCAATGAAGGGCAGTTTTGTCCTTCAGGGACAAAATGTTCCCCATTTGTCAATGTCTGGTGACGTTTTTGGTTGTCACGACTTGGGGAGGAAGTGCTATCCTCCCAGCATCTGCTGGGTTCAGGCCAGGATGCTGCCAAATATCCTACAATGCACAAGACAGTCTTCCACAACACAGAATTGTCAACAGTGCCAAGGTTGAGGAACTGATTGACACAGTGCTTACTTTAATGTCAGGCTTAATAAGTGTTAGCAGAATGTCTGACTGTTGTGTGGTGTATGTATAGATGGACCACTCTTCAAAGGGTGGTAGGTACTGAAAATAAAATAATAATCATGAATAATTTAAAGTTCACTGAGCATTTTTTATATGCACTATCTCATGTAACAATCATAAAATCCCCCAAAAGGGCAGAATTGATGGTATTGCCATTATCAGAAATGAGAGAAACTGACTTCTGAAGATAACAGAGATGTGTGTGGAGCAGCTGCCTGAACTTAGCTCTGTCTGACTCAGAATTCAGGGCTCTTTGAATTATTCAACTTGGCTTCTGAATTCATTTAAAGATGGTGTTTCATCTCCTTATGAGTGGAGGGGAAAATGGATTTGTTATAGAAAAGATAGGAAGGTACATCTGTTAGGATGCTTTTGGCTGTAAGTAACAAAACCCCAAGTCAAATTTGTTTCATCAATAAGGATGTTTATTATCATCCCACATAACAGAAAGTCTTAAGGTATTTCCCTGACTGGCGTTGCTCAATGGGCTGGGCATTGTCCCACAAACCAAAAGGTCATCTGTTCAATTCCTGGTCAGGGAATATGCCTGGGTTGTGGCAGGTTCATTCCCTGGCTGGGGGCATGCGAGAGGCAACAAATCAATGTTTCTCTTGCACGTCAATGTTTCTCTGTCTCTCTTTTCCCCTCCCTTACCCTCTCTCTAAAAATCAATAAATAAAACCTTAAAAAAAAGTCTTGAGATGTGCTGGTCCTAGGGTTGGTTAAATCAACTGAAGAGGCATGATTTTTTAAAAAAAATAACAGTTTCATCTTTTTCATTCTTTTCATTGGCTGCATTCTCAGGGTAGTTAAGAGATGTGTGCTGCAGTTCTGAGCAACAGATTGAGACATGTCAGCAACCAGAAGAAGAAGAAGGGCCTTCTATTTCATAAAACATGAGTGAAAAAAACATTCTCTGAAACCCTCAGGATGACTTTCCCCATGTCTCATTGATCAGAAATGGGTCACATGCTCATCCCTAAACCAATCACTGGCTGAGGCAATGGGACTATCATATTGGCTTAGAGCAGTGGGTCTCAACTGGGGGCAATTTTCTCTCCCTCTTCCTTAAAGACAAGGTCTGGAGATATTTTTTAGTTGTTGCAACTGGGTGTGAAGAGGTTACTACTAGTATTTAGCATATAGGAGTCATAAAGCTGCAAAACACCCTACAATGCATGGGACAGTTCCCACAGCAAAGAATTATCTGGTGTAAATCAACAGTGCTGAGGTTGAGAACCCCTGGTGTAGGGAAGAAAGGATTTAATTTGAGCTTCATGGGGGAAGGTAAACACCTGAACAAAATGGGGAGTCCATCAACATGGAAGAAGCAGGGCATAGAAATTGGATGGGCCACCAAGATAATTTGCTACCGAAGGACTTTTGCATATTGTTGATGACTGATGTCATAGGAGGCACGTGCAGCTCTTTTTTACAAAATGTCTCTGGATGCCTCTGTCAGACAGTGCCGTGGCCTGAATGGGCCATTGGTCTGGCCCGGTCTGGCATTTCTTATCTCCATCAGGCTTGCTGCCAAACCCTGAGGATAGGACGTCACCTCTGGCAGGAGATCAGTTGGGATTAATTGATGGTGAAGCCGTGCCCCACTTTGAACCTCCCTCTTCCGCAACTTGAGCAGCGCAGGCCAGTTCTGAAGAGGCCTGAGTGGGAGCCTGCTGTGCCAAAGAATGTGAACTAGCCAGAGACCCCTGGCAAACATAAGGGGAAGGAAGAACATTTTAAACTTGCTTCTTTTTGGTGGAAGGAAATAATAACTCCCTGGAGAGGGTATCTGTATTTTTAAATATGCCACTTTGTGGTTTTGAACTCCCAGGATACATTTTCATGGGCAAACCTTCCCAGAAATCCTTGAGTCAGGTCTGTAAATGAACGATGCAAGGCACCAAGGAAGGTGTTGGCCAATTGTCAAGAAGCTGCCACCAACTCAATAAAGGATATGACATCCACTAATTGTCGCCAAAAATTTGTTTTAAAAAGAGTTCTCTTTGAACTCTTTTCCCTCAGGTGATTATGAATAGTAAATGTTTAATTCAAGACCAGTTTCTTTGTATTGTTCAATAATTCATTGGCCATTGATTGGGGAACTGTACCTATTTTAATGCTTGACTAAACAGATAGCAGTCATCACACATTTATATGCAAATATTTGAATGCTTGTCTTGTGCCCTGTGCTTGATGTTAGAGACGCAATGGTGAAAAGAAGCCATTCCTTGCCCTTGGAAACTCACAGTCTGAGAAAGGAGACAATTTCAAACATCTAATTGCAATGTATTGGGTGAGACCAATGATAACTGTTACAGAAACATAGCAGACATTGGCTAGCATGTGCATGATAAATGTGTCTGTTTATTTCATTAACATTTATTGAGAATTTGCTGAATATAAGCCATTAGTACTTGGGGAATTGAAAGTATGGTTTTTCACATAACTGATTTGCCAAGACCTTTTCCAGAGCAGATGATCATAAAGCAATACGATGCTTGTTTTATTAAAAATATATTCAGAACACACTGATAGCTTAGAAGAATGGCTTAGTTTGAGGGCTTAGGAATGGCATTAGGAAAGACCTCACAAGCATTGAGCAAAAACATGGAGGAAAGAAGAGACATAAAGGAGGGCAAGTCAAACTTCACAATGCATCAAAAAGTCATGTAGACATGATCTTAAAAATAATATTGTAGCCCCTTTCCATGGATCAGACAGTGTGAATGTGTATATGTATTGGCAACCAAATTATGGTTCCTAATGTTTCTTAAGATCTAATTCTGTGCCAGATGTTTCTCTTGTTCAGCCCAAGTCTTTGTATGAAAGTATTAGGCATAAGGAACTCTTACTCTTTGTGGCAGCATGGAGAGAGGGGGACTGGATAAAGGAAGGTGAAGAGACTAGTCAAAGAACATGTATGTAGCACATGGACACAGAGAACAGTGTGATGAAGGCCAGTGGAGAGGGGGGCAAGGGCTGGGTGGAGGTGGGCAAAGAGGGGGAAATGGGAGACATCTGTAATAGTGTCAACAGTAAAAAAACAAAACAAAACTGGGTCGATAGGGGGCAGGTTAGGATGATTGAACAATTTGAAAGCCCTTGAGCACTAAATTATAGTTCTAGTTATCAGGACAGTAGGGGTTCAGATCAGGGAGCCTTCACTGTGGGCTAGAATGGTTGTGAGAGCATTCCCAGCTGAGATAATTGAAGGTTGGTGGTACCTTTGTAGGATATTGAGAAATAATACCTTACATAGTGAGCAGTGAATAATCACATCAAGACCTGTCCAGCTTTGGAAAGCTCCATGGCAGAAGGCAGTGTTGAGCTCTACACAAAGATGAGGAGTTAACGTTTATCTTGAGGAGCTTTCTTAGTGTGCCAATTTGCTCATCAGCGTGATGTATTGGAAAGAATGTGAATTTGGAGTTCAACAGGCATGTACTGAATCCCAGTTGTGCCTTTTAATAGCTAGGTGACCTGGGACAAGTTATTTAACCTCTTTGAGCTTTAATTTCCTCATATTTAAAATAGGGATATTTGTCCCTCATCGCCTGGCTTATTTCACTTAGCATAATGCTCTCCAGTTCGATCCATGCTGTCACAAAGGGTATGAGCTCCTCCTTTCTCTCTGCTGCATAGAATTCCATTGTGTAAATGTACCATAATTTTTTGATCCACTCATTTGCTGATGGGCACTTAGGTTGCTTCCAGTACTTGGCTATTGTAAATTGTGCTGCTATGAACATTGGGGTGCATAGGTTCTTTTGGATTGGTGTTTCAGGGTTCTTAGGGTATATAACCAGAGACATTGAAATTAAGAACATTGTAACAATAGCCACAGGGGAGTGGGGAGGGGCTAGTGGGGAGAGGGGTCTATAGGAGCTACTATAAAGGACACAAGGACAAAATCAAGGGGGAGGATAGTGGTGGGGGAGGGAGATGGGACTGGCTGGGGTGGGGAAGAGGGGAGGGGAGAAAATGCAGACAATTGTAACTGAATAAAAATAAATAAATTTTAAAAAATAATAATAAAATAGGGATATTCCCAGGCGGTCTCCCATCCAAGTACTAACCAGGCCCGACCCTGCTTAGCTTCCGAGATCAGACGAGATCGGGCGCGTTCAGGGTGGTATGACCATAGACATAAAATAGGGATATTAATACCTAAACTGTAGAATCCTGGAGAGAATGCACAGTCTATGGGAAGTGTCAAGGATAGTGCTTATTGTAAAGTCCAGGTAGCCTATTAAATGTTACTCCGGATGAGTTGGGATGTGCTTACCTGCAAGCAAGTGAACTTTGACTCAAAATAGCCTATACAATGTATGTATACATTTATCATCTCCCATGACCAGAGGCTTGGAAGTAGATCAGGCTTTGGGATCGTTGGGTTCAGTGGTTCAATATCGTTATCAAGAGCCTGGTTTCTTTCATCCTCTCCACCCTATAGTCCCTGGTGTTGGCTTCACTCACAGACTGGTACCAAAGATATTCCTGAGGTTTGGGGCATCATATCCAGACACAGAAGAGAGACTTGACCTTTGTGGCCCATAAGTAAGCCTTCCCCCAAACCCACTCTCCCTTAGCAGCTTCCTCTCAAGGTATCATTGTCCAGGATTGGATCAAATTCCTGAACCATGTACTGATGGAATGCATGTTAGCTATTGGGGCCTAATGAATAATGTGCAACTTAGCAGTTTGAAACAATAACATTTTTATCTCACAGATTCTTTTGGCGAGGAATTCAGGAGCAAGGTCCTGGTCAGTACATTGGCCAAGGCTGCAGTTGTGTAAAGTGCAGACCACAGCTGAAGGACCTGCTGCCAAGATGACTTGCTCACAGGGCTGTTGGCAAGAGGCCTCATTTATTCACTTTGAGAACCTCTCCGTGGCTTACATGTTATGGCAGCTGCTTCCGCCAGTGTGAGTGATCAGAGAGAAAGAAGGGAGCCACAGTGTTTTTGTTGATCTCATCTCAGAAGTCTCAGGCTGTGACTTCTACTAAATTCCATTCATTAGGAGTAAATCATTGAGTGCACAGGAGGGGGTCAATCGTCAATCTCTCCTTTTGAAGGGTGGAAAAGAGTTTATAAAATTTTTTGTGGACACATTTTATTTTTATTTTTAAATGTTTTATTTATTTATATTTAGAGAAGAGGAAGGGAAGGAGAAAGAGAAGGAGAGAAACATCAAGATGTGGTTGCCTCTTGTGCATCCCCCACTGGGGACCTGGCCCACAACCCAGGCATGTGCCCTTATTGGGAATTGAACAGGCGACCCTTTGGTTCACAGGCTGGCACTCAATCCACTGAGCCATACCAGCCAGGGCTGTGGACATCTTTTAAAACTACCATGTCACTGGTACACCAGAAATTCTACAGTTGTTTTAGAGCAATTACTTTGTGAATAGGGTGGAGTGCATGTTGGGGAGCCAACCACAAGGTCTGCTATTCTGTTACCTTACTAACATGAATAACCCACATGGAGCTCCTACTATATGCATCTCACTGTTCTGGGTACTGAGGGGGACATGAGGATCAGTTAGAAATGGACCCTGGTAGTTATGGTAAGAAGGGAGTATAAGATGTGCTGGAGACTATATTCCAATATAGAAAGCTAATGGTGCCCTGGGAGAGGGACATCAGGTAAAGTGCCAGAGGGTAGGTGTGGATTACAGAAGAACATGGTTTACTTCAAATGAGCACATTCATGAAGAGACTTCACTAGGAGATGGGATTCGAATTGGGCTCCACAGAAGGGGTTAAATTGACAGTCAGAGATGGAAACTGGGAAAGAACACATAATCATATCCAAGGTATCAGCCAGCATTTATTGAGCACTTAATATGTACCACACACTGTGTGTGTATTAACCCTTATTACACTCCTGGAAGACAAGAAACATTATCTTCATTTTATAGAGAAAGAAACAAGTTCAGAGACATTAACAACCCTTCAGAAGCCCTATAGCTAGTAAGAGGCCTCACTTAGAGTGCTTGCCTAAGGCATACTTGTGTTTCAAAGAGCTTGGGGCACAGTGACTTGCCTTAAGAAACTTGGTTAGCTTGTTCAAAGTCAGGCTTTTATATAATAATTTAGCTTTAGGGAGTAGGTACAGCAGAGTGAGTAATCTCTTTACAAAAGAGATTTGTCATTTTATTGAAACTGTACTGAAGATTCTCCCTAATTATCAAGCCCACACCCCACCCAGCACATTGAAAATATGATTCAAAATTTATTAAGATTTATTTTGCACACCTCCCCCTCTGGAATTCCTACTCTGCATTATACCTTTTGTAGGCTGAGTTGTTGGAACAAGTAGCTTGTAAAACTGGGAAGGTCTCATGGAAGAAGTGAGATCTTTAATATTAAATTCACTTTTCAAAGTATAAAGGTGATAAGGTTTATTGAAGTAAAAAAAAAGCACCCATTAATTGTTGTTAATTACCACCTGGAACTCCACCCACTTGGATAGTCACTTATGGATGGAAAGTGAGCATTGTAGAAAGGGGAATGAGTCAACCATGGTTACTTTGCCAGGATGCTTTGGTTTTAGGTAGAGGTTTGGGAGGGCTTATAGGAAGCACTGAGAAACTCCCCTCCCAAAACCTAAGACAGAAAGGAGACACAGGCTGTGATCGCTTGCCAAACACAGATGCCTCACCAGGAGCAATGTGAGACCTCCAAGCCTCATCCCAGATATCTAATTCCCTTCACAGCTGTATCTCCCCAACAGTTGCATTTGCCTCCACAGCTCTATCTCCCCTCACATCTGCATCTCCCCCTCAGTTCTGTCTCCCCTACAGCTGCACCTTCCCCCATAGCTGTACCTTCCCCCACAGCAGCATCTCCACCCACAGCTGCATCTCCACCCACAGTTGCATCTCCCCCACAGCTGCATCTCCCCCAACAGCTGTATCTCCCCCAACAGCTGTATCTCCCCCAATAGCTGCATCTCCCCCTCAGCAGCATCTCCCCCCTCAGCAGCATCTCCCCTACAGCTGCATCTCCTCCAACAGCTGCCTCTCCCTTGCATTTAACCTGTGATGTTCTTTTATGTGTTCGAGATAGAGTATATACAGTTTGCCTGTAATGTGTGTTAAATGTATGTATAGTGTGTTTGGGGGAGTATGAATGCATGAAATTGTGTTTGTGAGTATGTGTGTATTTATGAGTTTATATGGCTGAGTATGTGGGGTTGTAATCTCTCTCTGCTTCAGCCTAGCTCTTTTGTACCACATTTTTGGAATATAAGACGCACCCCCCCCAATCTGGGAGGAAAATAGGGGTGCATCTTATAGTCCCAATGTAGCTTACCTGGCTCGCTGGGGGGAGGAGGGGGCGGCGGCAGTGGAGCAGGGTCACAGGAGGTAGGAGCAAGTCGCCACTGCAGGAAGTCTTATGGTCCAGTGCGTCTTACAGTCCAAAAAATACGGTAAATAGCTAAGAGAGTGGACATATTTCTGCCTGTCACTCTGTTCTCAGAGCTTTTCTAAAAGATAGTCTTCTCTCACTAGCCGAAGGGCCAGGAGCCAGCCCCTCCATGGCGCTGATGCCACGATGATCTTCTGGAGGGGCTCCTGCTGACCCCTGCAGTCTGTTCCCTCTGCTGCTTGTCTCTCTGCTGCCCTGCTGCTCTGTAGGTGGCAGCGCTGATAAGCCTTGCTCCTGTCCTGCATCTGGGGAGATTAGCCTTGGAAATCTTTACTTCTTGCCTAAAAACAAACAAAAGCCAAGAAACAAAGACCAAAAACTCCTATCTTTTAAAGTTTACAAAGAAAAAAAAAACCCTATCGACTCTGGTTTTATAAAAATAACATTTATCTGAGACCCCAGGGATAGAGAGCAGGCTTGGTGTGGGGTTGGAGTGCGATTCATATATGGTCCCTCTCAGCATGCGTATCTTCTCATTGACCTTTGAGTGGTGAGTATGAGAAGAGCTAAGAAAATGCTGTAGGCAGTGAAACCTTTTTACATCTGGCACCAGGGGGGCAGGACCAACCCCCATCTCTCCCTTTCTTACCCACTCATTTTTTCATTTACTTGGTCTGTAAATACAACACTAGAGTGTAGCCCTGCTTAGACAGGCATTGTGCTGGCATCAGAGACACAAGGTAGAAGCACATGTGGTCCAGTCTAATACGGGGGAGACCCAAAGTAAACATGCAATCAATTTGCAGTGTGAGGGATGTGGTATAATCATTGCACTGTGGGGTTTGGAGGAAGAGCAGAGAGCTTCCTGAAGGAGGTGGCACCACCCTGATTTTTAATGGACCAGTTGGAGTTATCTAGGCCAAGGGACATTTGTCAATGTCTAAGAACATTTTTGGCCCAATTGGAGGTGGGGAGTAGTTGTTACTGGCATCTAGTGGGTAGAGGCCAGGATGTCTGCTAACCATCCTGCAATGCACATGGTATCTTCTCACAAGGCAGAATGATCAGGCCCTAACGGTCACCAGAGCAGAGACAATTCCCAGTCTAGGCAGAGCAGAGGGCAAGGCATTCCAAGGAGTGTGACAGGGGCTAGGAGGAGCTGCAAGAATCTGGGCCTGTCTGGAAGGACAGCCAGGTGTGGAGGAGGGCTTAGAGATGGGAGTAGAGGAGTTGTCATACACAGAATAAGGAAGACCTTTGAATGTCCTGTTGAGTTTAGACTTCATTTTAGGATGGAAGGAAGGGCATTAAAGCGTTGTAAGCAGGGGAGTGACGTAGTCAAACATGCTCTTTAGAAACATCACTCTGGGTACTGAATGTGTGTGAGACGGAGAGGGGCAGGGCTGGACCCTGGGTGGGGAGCTGTAATTCAGGGGCTTTTACTGCAGGCAACAGAGAGGCAATCACTACATTTCCACAGAAGGGCTTCGAGTCACTTTAGTTAACTTAGTGCAATGGAATGCAGTTATATAACAGCCCCCCCCCTTTTTTTAATCTATCAAGAAAAAAGCTATATAGAGAAAAGCATTGGTGAGATGAGGATCCAAAGTCCTACATGGCTACCAACACCCTTTCATTTAAGTTACCTACCAGGTCAGCACATTGCATAACAACATGAGCAATCCACTTTTGCTAACCCGAGCAGAATTCGCCAGTAGCCCAAATTCTGACGCTTGGACCGGTAACGAGGGACATCTATGAGCTAATGTATCTTCAAGGCAAGTGAGTTGTTTATCTCCACAGCATGACCCTCTGAGCATTAGAGGTGCTACTTGACAGGGTGTTATGGATCAAACTGTGCCTGGCTCCCCCCAAAATATGTGGAAGTTCTAACTTCCAGGACCTTAGAATGTGACCTCATTTGGAGATAGAGACTTTACAGAGGTAACGAAGTTAAAATGGGGTCATTAGGTGGACCCTAATTCAAAATGACTGCTGTCCTTATAAAAGGGGGACATTTGGATCCAGAGTCAGACATACAGAGGGAAGATGATGCGATGGCACATCTAATTTTAAAATAGTAAGTACTAATATTTTTATCTGGCATAAATCGGAGAGTGCCTGAGGCTACCAGAAGCTAGGAGAGGGGATGGAACAGATTCCTCTGAGCCCTCGGGAGGGACCCACCCCGTTGACACTGTGATTTTGGATTTCCAGTCCAAAGCTTCCATTGTTTAAGCTACCCAGTCTGCGGTACTTTGCTACATTAGCCCTAGGACCTAATACATCAGGGTAAACAGAGTGATTTAAAACGGGGAGTTCCTGGTATATTTCAGATGTTTCAGGTGGACCCTCCTGATCTCAGTAAGACAAGTAAGGGGGTAATAGTTGTTCAGTCACCACTTTTACCTGGAAGCAGGGGGCAGGGTTTCCCACAGTGTGGTCCCCAGACCAGCAGCATCATCATCACTGGGGAACGCATATTCTTGGGCTTCCCCAAAGACGCTCTGAATCAGAAGCTCCTGGTGGTGCTGAGGGACACTCAAGTTTGAGAGCCACTGGCCTGGGTGTTTGTGTCTCTGGAGAAGGCAGGTGAAGCTTCCTGGGCAAGGTGACATTTGAAATATGACGTGAGGGATGGGCAGGGCTTTAGGAGGAGATGGGTGGGAAAGGACATTTTAGATGGAGCAGAGGTAGAGAGCTGAAAGTATGAGACTTATTTAGAGGACATGGGGACGTCCCGTTTACTCAGGGGGTAGAATATGTGAAGAGGAGCAAGAGAAGGTAATTACAGACACACAGTGGGAAGTGAGGATGAAGCTAAACATGTTATCTTATAAAAGATTTAAAAGCCAGAATGAATTTATACTTAACGGGCACCCTAGGAGTTTCGGGACGCCAGCTGTAGGACGAAGCATCAGTGGGCAGTTTGTGTGTGTGACCCTCAAACTGGTTGCTTCCAGCCAGCAAATCCCTGGATACCCAACCACTATTTCTCAAAGTGTAGGCTGCAAACTGGTGGTTCTTGAGATTGACGGAGGGGTCACACCAATACCAGATTCAATCAACAGAATCGTTGGCTTCCTTCTAAAATTGTTTCCCAGTTTTCTAGATTATGTCAAAGAAAAAGTGTTAGTCAGAAGTATCATGTCTCTAAAACCAGCTTTTTCCCCTTCCTAACAAAATGTCAGTAGGTCTCTAGCTGAAGGTCTTTGGAAGGCTCCTGCCCCAGCTAGAATTCACCAGCATTATTTTCCATTCATTGTATTTATTTTTATGGCTGCCTTTATATTATGGTGAATGATACCAGTGTTTCACTTAAGATGCTGTGGATAAAAGTATCTTTCAGAATAAATTTATTTAAGAGAACACTAACTTAATTTTAAAACTATTAAATTACTAATAAAATGGGTGGTTCACAGATAAAGCAGAAATCACAAAGATGTTTTTTAAATGATGGAAGAGGAGGAAAGAAACACCAGTGTAGAACATGCAAAGAAAAGTATAAATGTTAAAGAAAGGAATAATTGAGTATAAGCAGGGTGAGGTCAAATTGTAGCGGGCTTAGGGCTGGGATGTTTATTTTTCATGGAGAACAGCTGACAATTATTTGAGTTAATATGTGATATAATAGCAGTATGTGGGTGCATGTATCTACATATCCATGTGTGTGCATCTCTACATGTATATCATGCATGTCTCTCTGTAAACACATGCACACACATCTCTCTTTATATATTTGCATGTTTGCATGTGTCTGTGTGTGTATGTCTATATATATAGTATGTCTATATATATATGTGTGTACATAAATATATATTTGTATCTCTATGCATGTGTCTATATGTGTATCTATATATGTGTGTGTATATATGTATATACATATACAAAGTATGTAGGTGTGTATGGTGGGGAAATTGGGGATACCTAAATTTTGGGAATCTACAAGAATGCAGTTTCTTAAATAGATATACCAGTTTTCTCCCACCTGAGACTATTAAAAGACTAGTGAAACCTTTATCTCTTGACCTTGACCATTAGCCATCAAGTCATAATTCTTTTCCCAAGAGCCTATCTCCATCATATCTGAGCCACTTTTAAGCCAAGTTTTTAATCTCTCCTGATCACTGACCCACCCTGAAGGCACACAAAGAATGGGCCCTTGTCTCTGGGAGCAATGTGACTTGGCCGGATAGGACAGAGAACTGTCTGCCTTTTACGCTGCTAAGCTCAGCTCTCATTGGCAGCCAGCCTTCCTGAAGACATCCATCTAGGCCAAGGTTCAGGCCCTTCCATGAGGTTTTCCAGCAGGTGTTCCTTGCTTGTCGTTTGGTCTGGGGTGATAGCCAATAAAAAATAAAATAAATTAATATAGGCAAAAAGTGGGCCTATGACATGGCAAGGTGGGAGGAGGAAGATGCCTCTTGCCTGCTTTTCTCATGGTTGGCTGCTGGGCTGCACAGGGCTGGAAGACTTGCCTGTTTCAGTGGGCAGTGAACAAGCCTGGACTCAGTGCATACATAGAGGGCTGCTTCTGGAGGAACAGGGGCAGGGCTCTGGACTGAGGATGGCATCTCCTTAATGCTGGTGGTGCATACCTTCATGTAGCCTTCCTCCCCTCCTGGGTTGCACATGATATCTTGTTTATACTTGAATGCCTAGCATTGGCTTAAAAAAGCATATTTCATTTCTGAGCACATTACATACGCAGTAGATATAACCATCATCACTCACAGATTTGGAAATGGTAGCTTGGAGGGGTTAAGAGACTTGCCAAAGGCATGAAACATGTTAGGGGCAGATTATGGCTTTATTTTAAAGATTTCTCCAACCCTCCACTCTCAGTTTCATCCTACCATACCACCGCATTTATTTCCATCATTGCCAGTTTTCTTATTTGTTTATGTGTTTAGTGTCTTCATGTCTGTCAGTCTCTCCTACCAGGCTCTGAGTTCCTGATGGCAGCACCCCTGTCTCTCGGGTTCCCCATGGTAACCTGAGTGTATAGCAGCTCCATCATAGAGCTAGAGCTCCACAATGTTTGTTAACAGAGTGAATGAATGAGTGAATGAATGAATGAGCAAAGGATTTGAATCCAGGCCTATCTGACTAAAGCCTCTCTGCAACTCTGCTCTCTGCAGAATTCCATGTGATTGAATCTTGGTAAATGTTGAGGAAAAACTGGCTTACAGCCCCAAGTTGTCATGACAGGGAACACCAAGTATGCACACCTGAAAAAGTTCCAAAAACACGTGCAGTGCAGGTATAAACATATGCAAGTCAGGATGAACTGCAGTCAAAAGTGCAGACCAGCTGGGGTGTTGGGGGTGTCCAGGGAGCCTGGTGTGCTGGTGGGGTGGATGGCATGGTTATGGGTTCAGAGAAAGGGTTCCCTTTTGGGCAAGGACATTGGATATTGTTTTATGTGAGCAAAGGCCTGATATTAGGAGTATCAGCTGGGAGTCAGGCAGGACATATGACTAAACCTCTTCAAGACTCAGTTTCTTCATTTGTTATTCAAATGTGTGTTCTACCACCGGCTCAGGATGTTTCAGAGTATGGACTAAATTCGAATGCCTGGGTTCAAATCCTCCATCCACCACATTCTAGTTGTGTGTCTACTAGAAAGTCCTCTTCTTCCCTCGTGCCTCAGTTTCCTCACCTGCACAATGGGGATAATGATAGTTCACAAAGGTTGGATGGGTTAATTTATATAAAACACTTAGAACACACACAGCAAATATCCAGCTTGCTGGCTTGGTGAAATCTTATAAGATTTGACTTTTAAAAGTATAAAAGGCTACTAAAGAAACTTAGCAGAGGTGGTGTTTAGATTAAAGTGTCTCTGTTTCAAATTCAATGGCTATATAAATGAGAGACCTAGAGGTGGGCAGGCCCAAGTCTTTAAATAACCACTTAATTTGGCCCTTGCTGGTGTGACCCAGTGGATTGAGCACCAGTCTGCAAACCAAAGGGTTGCTGGTTTGATTCCCAGTCAGGGCATATGCCTGGGTTGCAGGCCAGGTCCCCAGTAGGGGGCACACAAGAGGCAACCACTTGTTGATGTTTCTCTCCCTCTCTTTCTCCCTCCATTCCTCTGTCTCTCAAAATAAATAAAAATCTAAGAAAAAATAAAAATTAAAAAAATAATCACTTAATATTTACAAAGCATCATCACATGTTTTATCTCTTTGAGGCCTCTCATCTGTATGGCTTAGCTATTGTTGCCCGAGGTTAAGCAAGCATGTTTGAAAGTCATGTTCCTTTGATTATTCATTCATATATTCTTGAAAGCCTATTATATGCCGGGCTCTAAGAGTACATTGGGGAGCAAAGACATGTCTCTCTGCTCTCCTGGGGCTTAAAGTCTAAAAGAGGAGGAAGCATATATAGAAGAAGGTATCATCTAAATAAATATACAATACCCTGTAATAAGTACAGAGAGTCCCTCACTCATGATGGTTGACTTACAACTTTTCAACTTTATGATGGTGTGAAGGCAATATGCATTCAGTAGTAACTGTACTTCAGATGTTGAATTTTGATCTTTTCCCAGGCTAGTGATGTGCAGTAAGACACTGTCATGATATGGGGCAGTGGCAGCAAGCTAGAGCTTCCAGGCAACCATGTGAGAACAAGGGTAAACAGTCAGTACTCTACAGTGTATTCATCGTGGTAGATGATTTTGCCCAACTGAAGGTTAATGCAAATGTTCTGAGCAAGTTTAAGTTAGGCTATGGTAAGCTATGATGTTCAGTAGGTTAGGCGTATTAAATGTATTTTTGACTTAGGATATTTTCAGGTTCCAACAGGCTTATGGGAATGTCACCCCATTGTAAGTAAAGGAGCATCTGAAATGTGAAAGTACAAGGAACTATGAGAGCGGGGCTTGGGGGTGGGTGGGTGGTGGTGGGTTGATCCACTTGGGAGGTCAGACAAGTTTGCCTGAGGACATGGACTGAAACTGGGATATAAAGACTGGTAAGGTGTGACTGGGTGTAAAGAGAAGAGTGTTCCAGAAAGTGGGAACAGCCTGGGCAAACCTCATGGCCAGAGGGGCTGTAGCAAACATCTGAAAACATGCCAGAGACTCTGGAGCTTGTAGGGTAAGGATGGGGGTGGGCAAGTATAAGACCACGCAGGGACTTGCAGGCCACTGTTGGGAGTTGCATCTTTATCTTAAGGGCAGATGGGAGCCACTAAAGATTTCCATACTATGGGGGAGGGGTGGTGAGGATCAGATTTACTTTCTGGAAGCATTCTCTGACAGCCACATGGAAAAACAACTGGAGCTGATGTTCTAGTGGAGGAAGACAGACAACAGAAACAAACTGGGGAATATAGACTGTATCAGGGAGTGATGTGGGCTGGGAAGAAAAACTGAAAGCAGGTATCTTAGTCCATTTCAGTTGCTATAACAAATTACCCTACACTGGGTGGTTTAAACAACAAATATTTGTTTCTGACATTTCTGAAGGCTGGGAAGCCCAAGATCAAAATATCAGCAGATATGGTTCCTGATGAGGACCTATTTTCAGGCTTTCAGATGGCTGTCTTCTTGCTGTGGTGATAAGCAAAGAGGAAGAGAAAGGGAGGGAGGAAGGGAAAGAGGGAGAGAGGGAGAATAAAGGGGGGAGAGAGAGAGAGAGAGAGAGAGAGAGAGAGAGAGAGAGATCTAACATCTTTTTATGAGGGCACTAATCCCATTCCTGAGGGCTCCACTCTCATGACCTGATTACCTCTCAAAGGCCCCACCTCCTATTAACATACCATTTGGGGTTAGGATTTTAAATGTATGAATTGTGGGAGGAGGTAGGACATTCAATTCATAGCAGTGGGGCAAAGAATAGAAAAGCTCAGCTGCTGTTTAGATAAGAAGGACCCCTTGAAGTGCTGATAATTTGAAATGAGAGCAGCAGCTACATGAATATCTGGGGGAAGAGAAATCAGGGTACAGCAGGGGCAAATGCCCTGAAGTGGGCACAGGCTCTGTGTGTCTGAGGAGCAGCAAAGAAGCCAATGGGCTAGAGAGAAGAAATAGAGGATGCATTCAGAGAAGTAGCAGAGGCAGATCATGTGGGGTCTTTAATTTTTTTAAATCCTCACCCAAAAACATGCTTATTGATTTTAGAGAGAGGGGAAGGGAGGAAGAAAGAGGGAGAGAAACGCAAGCGAGAAACATCAGTTGGTTGCCTCTCATACACTCCTAAATCGGGGACCAAACCCACAACCTAGGCATGTGCTCTGACAGGGAATCAAACCTGTGACCTTTTGGTTTATGGACAATGCTCCAACAATCTGAGCCACACTGGCCAGAGCACATCATATAGTGTTTTGAAGGTGATTTAATTCAGGAGGTGACAAGAGGCCATCAGAAGCTGTAGAACAGGGAAATGATGTGAGCTCTGTGGCAGAAATATTCCAGCCTAGGCCTTTTCCCCTCCAATTCCAGGGCCTCAAACCACTTCCCAAGTTCAGATTTCTCTCTAGTCTCATCAGTGTTAGCATATTTTTATGTCAGCAGCCAGTATGGCAGAGCCCATCATCTGAACAACACATGAGACATAAAACCAAAAAGGCTTTCTTAATTATTTAAATTATATTTTATTGATTATGCTATTACAGTTGTCCTGATTTTTCCCACTTTGCCCTTCCACTCAGCATCCCCCACTCCCTCAGGCAGTCCCACACCATTGTCCACGTTCTTGGGTTCTGAGTATAAGTTCTTTGGCTACTCCATTTCTTATACTGTACTTTACATTCCCATGGCTTCTGTAACTACCTATTTGTATTTCTTAATCCCCATTCACCTCTTCACCTATTCCCCCACAGCCCCTCGTCATCTGGCAACCATCAAAATGTTCTCCATATTCATGGTTCTGTCTCTGTTAATCTTGTTTGCTTAGTTTGTTTTTTAGGTTCAATTGTTGATAGGTATGTATTTATTGCCATTTTATTGTTCATAGTTTTGATCTTCTTTTTCATAAGTAAGTCCCTGTAACATTTCACTTAATGGTTTGGTGATGATGAACTCCTTTAGTCTTTTCTCATCTGGGAAGCTCTTTATCTGTTCTTCAATTCTAAATGTTAGTTTTGCTGGGTAGAGCAATCTATGCTGTAGGTCCCTGCTTTTCATGACTTCAAATATTTTTTGCCAACCCTTTTTAGCCTACAAAGTTTCTTTTGAGAATTTAGCTGACAGTCTTCTGGGAATTCCCCTGTAAGTAATTAACGTATTTTCTATTGCTGCTTTTAAGATTATCTCCTTATCTTTAACCATTGGCATTTTAATTATGATCTGTCTTGGAGTAGTCCTCCTCACACCCATCTTGTTTGGGACTCTCTGTGCTTCCTGGACTTGCATGTCTATTTCCTTCACCAAATTAAGGAAGTTTTCTTTTCACTATTTTTTCAAATAGATTTCAAATTTCTTGCTCTTTCTGTTCTCCTTCTGTCACTCCTATGAAGAGAATGTTGGATCTCTCGAAGTTGTCCCAGAGGTTCCTTATACTGTCCTCACTGTTTTGGATTCTTTTTTTCTTCTTGTTGTTCTGATTGGTGATTTTTTTTTTTTTTTTTTTTTTGCTTCCTTATGTTCCAAATCATTGATTTGATTCTTGGCTTCATCCACTCTACTGTTGTTTCCCTGTAAACTGTTCTTTATCTCAATTAGTGTATCCTTTGTTTCTGATTGGATCTTTTTATGCTATTGAGGCCCTCACTAAGTTCCTTGAGCATCCTTATAAGCAGCATTTTGAACTCTGCATCTGATAGATTGCATATATCCATTTCATTTAGTTCTTTTTCTGGAGTTTTGATCTGTGCTTTTATTTGGGCCACATATCTTTGTCTCCTCATTTTGGCAGTCTCCCTGTGTTTGTTTCTATGTATTAGGTAGAGCTGCTTTGACTCTGTGTCTTGGTAGTGTGGCCTAATGTAGTATGTGTCCTGTAGGGTCCAGTAGCACAGCCTTCCTGATCACCCAAGCTGCATACCTGAGGAGCATCCTTCCTGTGGACTGAGTATGCCCCTCTTGTAATTGAGACTTGGTTTCTGTTGGCAGGTCAATGGGGGGAATTTACCCAGGCCAGTCAGCTGCAAGGATTGGCTGTGACCACTGATCACCAACCTCCGCCCTCTGTGGAGGATCAGCTGTGCAGGAGCAGGGTAGTGTTGCTCTGAATGTGGTCTGTAGCTGTCCACTGGGTATGATGGCCCTGGGGTTTCCCACATGGCGCAGACCAAGGTCAGGCCCCACCAGCATTTTGCCGGGGGTCCCACTGCCTGAGTTACAAAGTAATTTGAGATAGCTGCTATGTGTGCTGGGCTTGGAGATTGCCAGGTGAAGACAAGCTTTGAATCTAGGCTGGGTGCTGCTAGTGCCAGGCCTGTGGCTCACTGGGTGGGGCCAGCTGTTGATTGAGAGGATTTAGGAGGTTGTGAAGCGTGAGCCAAGACCAGCCATTTTTATGGAAAAGCAGCTTGGGTGGGCTTATAAATTGGTTGGGGTAGAGTCTCTGGGGACCTCCAAGGCAGGTCTAATGGTGTTAGCTTGGTTGATGGAGTCTCAAATATGGCACCAGCCTGTCAGCTCTGGGTGGGGGAGGGGAAGAAAAAGGACAATGGCCTCTATTTGCCTTGATGCCAGACACCTCGGCCTCCCTCTGCATGCCACTGGTGCCCCTCAAGCTGCTACCCCTGTGCTGGAACCCAGAGAGAGTCTGAGTATGTGAGTCTGTGTGTAGGTTCTTTAAGAAGAACTGCTTGGGTTTCCAGCAGTTTCTTCCACCAACTCAATCACTGCTGGTTTTTGCAGCCAGAAGTTGTGGGAACTTATCTTCCTGGCACTGGAATCCTGGGTTAGAGGGCTTGGTCTAGGGCTGGGACTCCTCGCTCCTAAGAGATCCCTTCTGAATTTTTATCCACCACATGTGGGTTAGGGACCAGTCTGTTCCATGTTTGTGCCCCTTCTACCAGTCTCGATGGATGTGGTTTCTATAATTCCATAGTTGTCAGACTTCTATTCAACTCGATTTCTGACAGCTCTGAGTGATGGTTATATATTGTAGTTGTAATTTTGATATGCTTGTGCAAAGAGGTGAGCCATACCTGCTTATACCACCTTCTTAAAGAGGCTTTACTTTAAAAAAAGTTTTGGTAACAAATTCTAAACTTATTTTTGTTTTTCCTGCTGAAATGTAGGAACCTTGACAGCAGCGACTATGTTTTGCTCATTGCATTATCTCTGCAGTCTTCTCCTTCTCCTCCTCTTCCTCCTCCTTCTTCTTGTAGTTTTACTTAAGTATATATTTACTTAAAATTTTTTATTGTATTTTTTATTACCATTTTTAAAATTTTTTTGATTTAATCATTATTGTGATTTTGTCCCATTACCATTTAGTCCCCTTATATTACCCTCTCCTCACTATCACCCCACTGTTCTCCATGTCCATGAGTCCTTTAAATAGTACCTGAGATTGTAGATGTTTGTAACTATTTGCTGAGTAATAGATGATCACCCTGCACATCAGTTTCTATGAAATGCCCCTTGGCCTGAGAGTAGAGGTTCAGCAAAGAAAGAGGAAAGAGAAAATTAGAAAAAAGAAAAAGGTGGAGATGCCCTTTTGTAATTCATCAATATAAAGCCCAAAAAAGAAAGTCCTGGGCATAAGAGTGCAAGGAGAAAGTATTCGTGACAAAACCTTTCCATCTGACAATGCCTGGTCCTTGTGTGGGACTTACCCGGGATTCGCAGGTGCCAGCTTAATTCCCCAGGGCTACTGAAGGCGCAAGCAGGAGATGAAAACTAATAGCCCCCTGGATTTCATACCTCCCTCCCCACGGCACTGCAGAGGCCTGAGTACAGTACTGGAGAAGGCAGAGGCCGCACCACCTCAGAGCCTCACAGGGAGGCAGCATCTCAAGTCTAAATATGCTGCTAATACAGTCATGTCACCTGCTGGAGCAGAGAAGATGGAAGGATCCCCAGCATGTATGTATCTGTTATGTTTTCTGCCAGAACTGACAGTAATATTGAGTGACAAGAGAAATGCCATTGTATAACATTTGATTAAAATAAAATTTACCGAAGAATGTGAAGATGACTTGGAAAGTCTCTGAAATGATTTCTTCTTGCTTGCACTCTATTTCCATCACCAGCAGTAAATGCCTAGGACCTTGTGGCCTCTGTGGATTTTCTACTTTAACTGGCTGCATTATGCAAACAACAAAGAAGCTACTGCATGAATAAGATAGGGAACTTTTTAATCACAGATAAGGCGAGACATATGCTTCATCCTCAAAACAAATGTCGGGGCATTAACTTTTAAGGGCTGCACTGGATTTTTCTATTTAATATTTTATTCAGCATTTCTGTCCTCTTTTAAAAATGTTGTTTTTCATTTGAATCTACATGACTAAAGCTTTTGGGAAGATGTGATATTAGACTGGGAAATAGAGTGTTCTCTTTGGGGATTCCCACTCCTGATTTTCCATAGGCAGTGAGGCTTGTGGCCTGGATTCATGGCCTGTTCAAGCTTTGGGAGGAAAGATAGGGTGGGGATCTGACATCCCACTGGGCTTGTTTTCAGTTTGTCTCTGGAAGATTTTATGCTACAATGGCAGAGTTCAGTCATTGGTACAGATACTGTATGACCTTGACCCTTAAAGCTAAAAATACTTGCTCTCTGACCCTTTATAGGAAAATGATTGCTGACTTCTGACTTAACAGTAAAGCTTATTTCTTATTCATCCAATTGCCCAATGCAGGTCAACAAGCAGCTTCCTGTCATGTGGGATTTAAGGACCCAATCTCTTCCATCTTGTGGCTCTGTCACCCACAATATACCTTAGAGTGTTCTGCAACCAGGCATTGGAGGGAAGAAGGAGACAGGAGAAACTTGTTCACCTCTTAAAAACTCTGGTTCACTTCCAATTGGTAAGAATTAGTCACATGGCCATACCCAAATGCAAGGAGTGCTGGGAAATGTAGTTCCTGGTGGGGCAGCTGTCTCCTAGCAACAGTGGCACACTATTTATATTAAGCACACATTTATTTTGGATAGCTGTCGCCATCATGTTCTTTTCCCACTATGCTGGGTGCCTGGCTTTCAATCATCGCTCTGGTATTTACTGACTGAATCTTTGGAGGAATTTAAATGCTCTGTGCCCCAGTTTCCTCATCTTTGAAGTGGGCATAACAATAGTACCTGCTTCACAGTGTTGTTGTGAGGAGTAAGCAACACTATATGCTACATGGAGTGCTTGGCCCAGATCCGGCACGGGGCGTACAGGAAACAAGTGTCAGTCACCAATGATAATGATGTCCTTTCCAGTGCCAGAAGCACCTCAGCAACATTCTTTAGAGCACTTTGTAATAAGTCCCCAACCACCTGAACTTCTTACGGAGAAATGGTTTGGATATGAAAGGGGATACTTCCTGGAGAGATTTACTCAAGCCAAGGCATTGGAGACAGAGGGTGGAAAGTACCCTCTGTCTAAGTAAGGCACACAGGTGTCTGTCTGGAATGCCTGGAGGACAGATAAGACAGGAGGAACACACAGGCAGAGAGTGTGCTTGATTCATGGGCACAGCAGCATCTCTTATTCTGTCCTTTACTGAGCCAGAATCCCACTTGCTTGTGACAAGTGGTAGGAAAGCATATGAATGGGAAGTTGTAGAGGCACTGGACCAAACCTCACTGAAAGCATGCTGACTTCAGCACCCCCCGTAACATGTCAATAAGGCCTCCTTTTGTCTTTAGGTTTTCTTCCCTGCCCAGAAGCCAAAAAACTTTCCAAAGTGTTCAGTTGATTCTCAGAGCAGCACTAGGTGGTGGTAAGAGCAGGCTTTATTGTTCCATTTTGCAGATAACTAGATAGAATCCCTGGGAGACATGCCAACCTCACGTAGCTACTCAATGCAGACCAAACAATGGCAGCCATGCTCCCACACTGCTGTTGGATTTTGGAGGCTGTTTCTGAGACAGGCTAGATGAACAGGCCTTGAAACATGGAGAGGAAATTCCTTATATTCTCACACCGATACATAGGTATTCTGTTCAGCTGAATTGCTGAACTTTGCTGTGAAATCTTGGACAGGTCTCTTCACCTCCTTGTTTCTCAGTTCCCTCATCTGTATTATGGATAACTTTTTCATAAGGTCTCTCATACCTTTATGCAGATGCCAGGGGTTGGGGGAGCTATAAACAACTCATTCTCTCATGCAACAAATTCTATTTGAGAGCCGTCAATCAGCTCTTAGTGATGAGGATCCAGCAGTCAACAAAACCACAAACCATTTGTCTTATCTTTGGCTACAATCTACAGTGAGGTAAAGCAGATATAGATGTATACAAGTAAAGCATGTAAAACATCAGCTGGTGATAAGCACTAGGAAAAAAATGAATCAGGGAAGGGCAAGAGGGAGGGTTAGGGTGATGGTGCAATGGGGTTTCAATTTTAAATAGAGCCATCTGAGAAGGCTTCACTGGCAAGGAGCCATTTGAGAGTAGACAGATCCAGTAGGAGAGGATGTGATTCCTCCAGGTACTTGAGGAAGAAGAACATGGCAAAAGAAGGAACAGCATGTGCAAAGGTCTGGAGGTCTTTCCACTTGATCTGAAGCAAATGAAAGGACCTTCTTTCACATTTCCCTAACTTCTTTTTTGGTGCGGAGAGGGAAGTAAGAGAAAAACTAGACCAAGTTCTTGTTTGACATGTCTCTGAGTGAGTTTGTGGTTTTTCCCGGGGTCCTTGTTAAGAGCTGTCATGGCTCACATCTGCTGGTGGTGTTTCTGTGTCCTCTGCAGTCCCTCCCAGCTTGACTGTGCAGCTGAGCAAAGAATCTTCAGGTTCTCCAGTTGAAAGAAAGGAAAAGTTAGAGATTGGTATTAATATTCTTCTTGGATCAGAGGGAAAAGTGATCTGAAGATTGAATTTAGGAAATATTATTGTTGTTGTTTTTTTTAAGTGGCCTGGAAAAATCTTTCTGACTATGTTGGGTACATTGTATAGACCACGTTTATATGCAAGGAAAAAGAAAGGAAATCTACTCAAACAACAATAATAAATAATAGCAATAGGTTTCCTGTATGTTATACACAGTATATCAAGCATTTCTGTCATACTAGTGAAGAAGTTGAGGTTCAGGAAGGTGAAGTGACTTCCCCCAAGTCATTCAATTCAATTAGTAAGAACATGAGTCTGGATTTGAGCTCAGCCTTCAACCACTAAGCAGTCCTGTCCTAGAGGTTGCCACTGGTGAGGAATTCTGGAAATTTTCTTGGCAGCTTCCTACTTATGCCTGTTTTTTTCCCATGTGGTGAGTGTACAGAGCTTCTATAACCAAGAAGGTTGGACTGAGAACAGTGATGATGTAGAACCACATAGCATTGTGCAAGTCAGAGAGGCTATGTTGAAGTTGACTCCAGGACTCTGGCTGCCAACCTTGCTTTGCCTGACTTGCTCAAGCCTCTTGTCTTTCTTTTTCATTTGGAGGAAACTTCCACTGCCTAAAATACATAACATCATCGCAACCCTGTCCAAACCCTTGGTCTGGAAGTCTCCAGGGTTTGCAGCAAGATTTCTCTGAGTCAACGATTATCTCCACCTGTGAGCCTTTGCATTCCCTAGCCGGGTGACATACCTGGGGAATGGCTCTTGCCAATATCATTGAGTGGACCCTGCCCAATATGCTATTCCTGTGTCTTTATATTCATCCCTGGAGCAAATTTTATTTTTCTGGATTCAAATTAGAAGGCACTATGGCCTCTTTACTTAAACACATTCCAGAAGTCCTGCTGCTTCCCCAATCTGGCAAGTTTGAACACCTTTTGTTAAAACCTGGAGCTGTGAGTTTTCTATAAACATGAAAGTTTTATGATTCATCTGCACCACTAATACTTCCCTTTCCTCATCAGCCCCTCTAATCTCTCCCCCACATCTCCCAATTTCTCCTTCACTCTCTCTTCCTTTCTTTTTTGTCTTCTCTTCTCCATCTTCTGTCATTTCTGTCCCTATTCCTCTCTCCTTGTCATCTCCTCTTTCTCTCTCCCTTTTTTCTGGTTCTCTTATCCAAAACCCTCAGCCTCCTCAGCCTCTCTCTACTTTAACCATTATCTCCTTCTCATTTACTCTTGGATTATTTTGTTGGAGACTGTGTTTGAATTAAAAGCTTATTTCATTTCCCCCAAAAAATGAACAGCTAACTAACCAAATAGCTATTCTGTGCCTACAAGTGGTCTCTTTTGCCACTCAGTGACTCTTACTGAACATAAAATAATAGCTAAGCAGTGGGAAAGCTATTGCGCCTGCCTCTTCAATGAGTGGTGAGTTGGGGGTTGTGTTTGAACATGGGCCTTCCCGGTATTGTTTAGGCTTCTCCTGTTGATACCAATCTAACTCCAAGGCTTGAATGGAGTTGCAAAATAAGAGTCTCTGAATGGGAGGCCCCCATGGTTATGTGATTTTCAACAGGCAACAGGAGACAGAGAAGAGATAGTGAGGACATAAATTAGCTACCACTGAAATTCATCTTTGCTCAGAACTGTGCATGGCATCAATAAGGTCTTCACAATAGTGTAGAATGAGCCCCAAATCCAAATGATCTGGTGGATATCTGAAGGGAGTTTGATGGGCTTAATTTGAACCCTTGCCTATACTGGGAAAAGCCAGGATGCCATGGTGGTTGAGAGTATGTCTTTGGTTCAAATTCTGGCTCTGATGACCAGCTCTGTGACCTTGAGTGAGTCATTTACCCTCTCCAAGCCCCATCTGCTCTTCTGAACAATGGGCACCATGGAAGCTTCATATGAATGGATTAAATGGCATAATGTGCAAAGTGCTTGGCATGAGGCACATGCTTATTTGTCATCATTGCTTTCACTGTTTTGGGACCCCATTTTTACTGTATGTAAAATGGCACCAATGCCCAATTCCCAGGCCTTTTGGGGGATTAGTGAGACACCGTAAGTCAAAGGCCTTTCTGGAAGGCCTATGGAAATGTGTAGACTTGTCATTAATATCATTTCTGTCTGCAGATTCAACTAGCAAGGCAATAATGCCCATTTATAGCAACATACTCTGAAAACTTCCATCTCATGACAGGTCATTGAACCAGGACAAGAGGAAATACCAGAAGGTTCTCTGGTATCAAAATTTCATGATACCTTTTTCTTTTAACAATAGTTGTTAAGAACTTTTAATTCTCCCTATCAGTGGTACTAGTTGAAAATGGGCTCTTATTGGTATTCAAATCCTGGTATGTCTTTTTACTGGTTTTAAGATCTGTGCCAGATTATTAAACAAATCTCAGCCTTAGTTTCCTCATTTGTAAAATTGTAATCATAATGCCAACTTTGAAGATTCATTATGCAAACCATACTTACATGCACACAGATACACACAGACACAAGTACTATAGAAGTTAACACAGACCATGCGATAACTGTCTAGTGTATTCTACTTGGCTTCTGGTGGTGACTACAGAGCCACTGCCTTAGTTGGCTGAATTGCTTCATATTTGGAAGTCTTTATTCTCTAGCACTGGAATGCAACTGGAATACTAGGAGCAGCTTGTGGTCATAGTTTTGTTTGTTTACAATGTGGTATAAGGTTAGTCTGGGAGAACTCAGTTGGAATCTACTGTTTTAATGTCTGGTGGTTGTTCATTCTGTAGCAGATGGTTGAGGTAAGAACCCTGGCTTTGCCATTTACCAAATGCTGGGACATTGGGCCAACTTTCTGGGCCTCATTTTCATTTTCTCTAAAATGGGAATAATAATAGATCTTACTTGATAGGATCATCTGGGAGGGCAGAATCTGACACAGCAGGTGCTTAGTAAATGCTGACCATCAGTTTTGTGAGTTTGTTCACTTGCTTTTTGGTATACCTCCCCCACAAGA
Organism: Desmodus rotundus; assembly: GCF_022682495.2. NCBI lineage: Eukaryota > Metazoa > Chordata > Mammalia > Chiroptera > Phyllostomidae > Desmodus > Desmodus rotundus. Next base: position 106,269,155 of record NC_071387.1, on the reverse strand, counting down.
CTCTAAGCTCCATAAGGGTAGGGAACCATCTGTTCTATTTGTGGTTGTATCTCCAGCACCTAGTCCAATACCTGAAATATAGTAGGTGCTGAATAAGTGTGTTGAATGGATTCATGCTTGATCTGTCTGTTCGTTCCGTCTGTCATTCAAGTGCTTAGGTCCTGTGGCTGCCTTAGAGCTGGAAAGGCACAGGTTTCTTAGAGAACCCAACTTTGGTCTTCCCTCTCCCACCCACATAGTGGCTGGTCCCCAAAAGCCAGGGGTATGCTTTTGTGGGGATTTTGGTAGCCACCTGCTCCCTGGAAGGACTTCTTCCAGAGCTCAGACTGCTGAATTGCAGCCAATTAGTACTGATTAGATGTTAATGAGTATGAAGCTGCTGGATAAGCTGTTTAGCACATACTGGGAGGTGAGAGGGAGTGTGTACTGACATTGCACACAGGCTGCAGAAGTGCGAGAGGCCTGAACGACATCTGCAGTAGCACAGTGATGTGTCCAGACTCTGCAGCTGTGGTCCCTTGTGCTGGGGCTGACACAGATAGGATCCTTGGCAGGAGAGTTAATGGATAATAATGGCATTATTATTATATTAAGTAATACTACTTACTGAGCACTTAACCAGGGCCAAGCACTATGCATGATGCATTATTATACTTAATTTTATTTCATCCTCACACCATCGTGGGTTACACCCCTCATGGACTATTTACCCTCATGTTGCTACTGAGGATTGGAACACTTAACTAATTCACTTTATATCATGGACCTAGTAAGCACGTGTGATATCTTGGCTGCAGAGTCCATATTCTCCTTGGTTATTCAGAAACTCAATATGGAAAATTCTGGTCTTACATTATTGGTCACCTACTGTGTTCCCTATGCATGAAGCTCCTACCATGTACTGAACTCATAATATACAGAACTTCAATTTTATATTTATTAATCACCTACACTCTGAAAGGTGTTTTATTTATTTTATTTTATTTTATTTTTATTATTTTATTATTTTATTATTTTTTACTGTTATTCAATTACAGTTGTATGCCTTTTCTCCCCATCCCTCCACCCCACCCCAGCTGAACCCACCTCCCTCCCCCACCTCCACCCTCCCCCTTGGTTTTGTCCATGTGTCCTTTATAGTAGTTCTTTTTATGTAATTAACTTCTAGACTCGTTGGAAAACTAACACAGAGCAGGTATAAGGATTCCAGTTTTTCAGATGAGAAAACTGAGTCCAAAGAACTTTGATGAGTGTGTGCAAATGCATGCAGCTAACGAAGGACAGAGACTGAGTCTGGGCAGAAGTTCACGTGACCTGAAAGCTGATCCCTTATCACTACACCAGTGCTTCTAAAACAACAGAAGTGATGAGATCTGTTTTTTAAAAAAATTATTAATTCTTCATTTCCATATAACTTTATAAAGTACAATAAAAAGTTATTAGAAAAGTGACTCTATATTTGGACATTGCAGCAGTACCAACATTGCTATAAAACTTTCTAAACACTTACTCTCCATTTCTGTACTGATCTTGTCCTGGATGCATAACAAGCAGGTCCCTGGGCCACACACTTTGAGTAGCCCTCCTGAGATGCACACACTGCTTCTCCACTATGTTATTTTCTTGCCCAAGGTCTTCCAGCCCTGCATGCACATCAGCATCTTCAGAGGTTTTCTGATTTGATTGTTCTGGAGTGGGGCCCAGACATCTGAATTTTTAAAAAGCACCCCATGTGGTGCTAACATGCAGCCAGGGTGGAGATGGTCTTTTGAGTGTTTATGTCCATTATTTCACCTGAAACAGTTCTTTAAAGGAGACAATTGGTGTTATCTCCCTCTTTTCCCCTTTTCTTATACACAAGGAAGCTGAGGACCAGACACACAGAGATCATAGTGGAGCCAGATCTAGTACTCTTGTATGGAGTTTCAGCTAAGGGTTCTTCTGTTCTTTTGGTACCCCAGAGAAAGCCCCTTCCTTCTTACAGGATTCTGGAAGCCTCTCTGCTTAATTACAAGCCTACTTTAATGAGTGTCATCATGTATTTTTAAGACCCCTGGTTGAATGGTGGAAAAGGAAAAGGAGTGAGGAAATAGGTACTGAGGCAGGAAGAGAAGATCTGAGCGGCCTCTGGAGGCCAGAACTGCATCTGAATTGTAAGTGAAGTTAGTGTGCATCCTCAGTGACTTGCAGGGAAGCAGGGTTTGGACCAGCCAGCTCTGTAAGACTTCTTCCAACTGTGAGGTTTTGTGATTCCAGCATCGCTGAGCTCAGCAGGCTGGGTGGCATGAACCTGCGTTTTTTACTCTTTATTTATGAACTATCTCCAACACGTAGAAAGGTACAGAGAGCTGTTTTACAACACTGACTGGCTTGTCTCCTAGCATGAACATTTACCCAAGTTTCTGGCCCAAAGTTGAGTTAATTAAAAAGTTTCTTTATAATAAGAGACTAAATGTTCTGAACCAAACCACCCATGGGGAAAACGTACAACTTTGTGATTTCAGATCAGAGCCTTTTCATTTCTTTGGGGTAATTTCTAATCAGTCTGGAAGTCAGTGTAACATAAGGTCAGGGGCCACTATACCTGAGGCTCTTAGTTCTGAATCCTGTCTTGGGAGGGTTGAAACTGACCAGGTTACAATTTCAGGAGAAAGCATTTGTCAAGCATATAAGTAGCAAAAAGAGGAATTTGGGGTGTGGGATGGGGGTGGTTTAATCCACTTGAGAACAAACTGTGATCTTGCCTTGGGTAGATAACATATTTATGTACAAATAATGCTAATTTTATCTTTAAAGTGTGCTTACAGATTTCTGCTTAGAAATACTATTTTAGCATTCTTCTTTGAAATGCCTCACAGATTTTACCATTTCCTCACTACCATCCTTATGACAGTGTATGAGGTCTGTCCACAAGGTATCCAGCTACGTAATGTGAAAAATAGAGACATTTATTGAAGAACATACAGGAAACATTGTACATAGGACAATGACACCTCAGCCTCCTTCAAAGTAGGCACTTTGGGACCACACACAGTTCTCCCAATTGCCATCAACTGCCTTATCATATTTTCCTGAATCTCATCAATAGTCTGTAATCTCTTCCCTTTCAAAGGTGATTTTAGTTTGGGGAAAGACCAGGGGTCACAGGGTGTTAAATCTGGGCTGTAGGGGATGCTGAGTCTGCTGGGTGATTTGATGTTTCACCAAAAACTCTGCCCGAGATGTGATATATGAAAGGGCATGTTGTCGTGATGAAGCTGTCAGTCATCTGTTGCCCATAGCTGTGGCCTTCTGAAACATCAAATAGTTTCAGTGGAGGAATGTTCAAGCTTAACGAAAACTTTGGTGCATATTTATTGCATCTACTTGCTCAGTCATTTTGAATGCGATGGCCACACAGTACACAAGCTCAATCAATGGCTTCTATCGCCCCCACTGATTAGTACAGTGAAGTCATCATTGTTCACGCATGCGCATCCCAGTCCACTCCCCTTAGCTGCCAGGTTACATCAATGTGGTGCAAACCATTCTTGTTATATTAACAATGGCTGGACTTTTTCAGGACAGACCTCATTGTATACCACTTATGGTGCTCCTGCCGTTTGCCAGACAGTGATGGATGCTTTACACGCAAAATCTGACTCTAGTCCTTATTTTACAATCTAATAAAAATAATGATGATGATAGCAATGATTATAGAATGATAATAAACAGCTGTCAGATATTAAACACGTCATATGCATTGTGCTGAATGTCTGTTTTACCTGCACTGTCACATTTTATTCTCATACCTGTTACATAGGAAGGTACTGTTAGTATCGCCATTTTACCAATAAAGTGTCAGCAGTGGGGTGATCCCCTTTTATTAATGGGGTAACTGAGGCATAAGGAGATTCAGCAATTGCTCACAAGCTGAAATAGGATCCTTCTCTTTCTTACAGATCTCACTTCCCTTGGACTTCATTGGAGATAGGATCATCCTCACTTCATGCTTTGTTAAAAACATGCTTTCTGGGGAAAAAAAAAGGGGGATTTTTTTTCTTCTTGGGGCTTGCAGGGACTTGGGAGAAAAGGTAAGGTCCAAACAATGTAGACCACAGCCAGGGTCTGGAGCTGTAACTCCAGGTGTAGTCTCATTTATGACAACCAGGGTTTCCCAGGTGTCTCTGATTCTGAGTCTGGGATCTGGACGGTCACAACAGCCTCGATTTGAGAGGCTGGTTTCTTTCTGCTCATCTCATGGACAAGCAGAGCTGGGGTTCTCAGTGTGTTTGGATGAATGGCAGAGATAGGCATGCTAAGCCGAATGCTGTGGCACTAGGACAGTCAGCTAGCTCCCTGGCTGGAGTTCCTCTCCTGCAGCCTCAGCAATAGGTGGACCAGAGGCTCCCCACTCCCTCTGTGAAAGTGTCCCCTATTTGTACAGCCTGAGACAGCCTCTAGGACCCTCTCACCTATCTCCAAGCAGGCCTGGCTACAGGGTGGAGCTGAGACCCAGGCCACTGCAGTGCATTAAGTGCTGGTTGTTCCTTTTCACATTTTGATGAGCTGCTCTGCAGGGGCTGCCAGGAATGTCAAGGTCAAATACAATGGGATTGCTGCCCCTGTGTGGGCCTTCTTGGTGCTACCTGGCAAATCCCACATCCTTCTCTTTGGTCTCTTTCTGGAAAATACCAGCCTTCTCTTCTCTCACCCTGATCAAATTCTTATAACACCCATTGTTTCTTTTAACAGGCATTTTATCATGTATTGTTTTATGGTTTTGTACTTGAAATACCCCACATATGTTTGGTTTGCCTTCCAAACTAGACTAAATGCCTTCAGGTCAAGCCTCATTTTAATAATTCATTTCTTTAAAACAATCAGCTTACCTTTTTATTTTTCCAATAACATATATTTGTTGTAGAAAAATTTGAAAGAAATGTATTAGGGCCAGGACTAGGGTGAGCTAGTGAAGGTACTTACCTTGAGCATAAACTTCAAGTGGCACTAAAAAACTCAGTTATCAAGACAAATATTATTTTAATGCAATATTTAAAAAAACAAATTAATGCCAAAAATTTCATGATGAACAAAATATTGACCTTTTAAATGAAGAGAGCATCCAACAGAGCTGGGGCTAGGGTGACAAGCAAGCCAGGCTGAGGCAAGTGTAGGGTCTGATTTGTCTTTATTTCAAATTTTGATATTTCTTTCATCATAGATTTTTTGCATTGATTTTTGACTTATGAAAATATTGTATTAAATATTCCTTATCTTTTATCACTGAGTCTTTGACACCCTCTTAAATTTTGCACCCAAACAAGAGTATCATTCACCTCATGCTGGTCCAAGCCCTGGTAATAATGATCACGTTTACTGAGCACTTACTGTGTCCCAACCTCGTTCTCATGTCCTATCGGTGTATAGTTCTCACATCAATCCCATGAACCAGGAACTGTTCTCGTCCCTTCACATTTCTCAGGGCAATTGAGACCCCAGAGTAGGAACTTGATACTAATGCAGTTCAAAACAGGCAGAACCAAGATGCTAATACTATTTTGCCACAGAACATGCACTGGGGTTACAATACCCTGTGCAGAAACAATTTCCAGTCCCATCTTCGGTCATTACTTCCCCAGGTAGCCTTCTCTGATCCCCAGACTCATCAGGTGCCCCATGATGACACCATCATAGCATGCCCAATGGCATGCAATTATCTATTTACTTGTCCATCTTCTTCATGAGGCTTCTGAAAGATGGCTATTTCCTCATCTTTCTGTGGTTGTTTTGTGACCCAAAATGGGAAGGTTCATAGACTGCTTTGGGCTTGCTCACCTGCTCATGATGGCTCTGGATTCAACCTCATTTGCCCCAATAGAAACACGCTTCCTGGAGGACAGACCCAATGGCATCTTATCTCTTAGTAATCACAGTCTTTCTCTGCATTTGTGCTCATCCATCATGGCCCATTAAGTGGCAGTGGCCTGGAGCCCTTTCCGGCATGACTGATGATATTTGAAGACTTGGCAGAGGAGGTGCTGGAGGCTCGTCTTGCATGCCAGCTCCACCCTGCTGCCCTGTGTGAGTAACAGTGGTGGGGTCAGGGTTGGTTCTGGTCAAGTCAGAGATGCCTTAGCCCACGTTACCTAAATGTGGAGGAACAATATAATCACTGAAACAGGGAGAGAAACTATTGCAAAACCTCAACCCAGCTAAAATCCTGGCCTCTCAATTATCCATTCATCCTGACACTGGGGGTTCAGCCATGATTAAGAAGGACAAGGCTTCTTGTACTTGTAAGACACATGACTGGGTAAGTGCATCATGCACTAAAGTGGATTTTGATTGGCAAGTAGTGCGGTCCCTTAGAAATACTACATGCAGTGCATCATGGGGCAATTGTCCTTTCCTTTTCCACATGTTAATGTGAAAATAAAAGGTAAAAGTGAGAGACAACAAGCATTTATTTGAGATCAAAAAAGAATAGCTATTCTGGAAGCACCGATTCAGGTAGAAACCCAAATAGTGTTTCCATTAGGAGATAAAGGTGATGGACATTTACAAGAGGGGAAGGTGGACAATTACAACAATAGAAGGGAGGCATTTGTATTGGTGCAAACAAATTAACATAGTGATGCTAATTCTAAACAATGTTTTTAATTTTAAGTCTGGTAGTAATCAGTCCAGTGGTCATAATATCTGCTTTTATGTTATCTTTGCAAACAGTTCTTTGGGACATAATACTGCTTTAGGTCCAGTCCAAAGTTTATTGTGCCCAGTTTTAACATTCCAAAGGTTTAAGACATAGGACATGCAAGGCAGGTCCTCTGAGATGGCAGTTCCAGCTCTATTTTAAAGTGGCTTTGTGTACACACACACACACACACACACACACACACACGAATGTGTGGAAATCCAGTGTGCATGAAGTGGATGTCCTATTCATCCTGTCTGAGCTGTGTGCTGAGAGTTAGTTGCCTGGGGTGACAGAGGGAATACTCACCATGAGAAGCCCACAGTCCATTTGGGAAACTACACAAATCTCCGATTTTCAAGGTGTCTTTCCTGACTGTTCCCCATCCCATTCCAGGCTGAGTTTGTTCCCCTCCTCTGTGATCCCAGACCATGCTGGGCTTCCTTCACCCAGGGGATGCCCACTTTGTTGTTGAGTGAGGGTCTGCTTGGGTGTTCATTGCCCACACTAACCAGGAGCTCACTCAGAGCAGGAGATGAGCTGTTTCACCTCCCTGTCCCCTGCACTTGCCAGTGCTTGGTAAATAATATGTGCTTAGTAAGTGTTTGTCAAAAAAATGCTATGATTGGATGATTGAACAGATGAAAACGCTTAGGAGCAAGCTGATAAAGCACTGTTAAATTAATGCAAATCACTCTAGTGCAAATTGTGTACGTAAAGGCAAAGTGATTTTTCAAATGTAAGTATACTCAGAAATTTGAAGTGCTCTCAGAATCAGGAAGTTTTGTTTTTTTTTTTGCTTGAGCAAGCTAGTTGCTGTATCACTGACTTGAAGTACCATATTTTGCCGTGAACAATGTGCTCCCATGTATAGTGTGTGCCCATGTTTTTGGCCCAAACTTTCAGGGAAAAAAATCTTTTAATTTTTTAACTCAATTTTTATTTATTTATATTTAGAAACATTATCATATTCCAGGGTATTATTTTGCATGCAGATTTCATAATTGCTGTACAGAGTTACACTTTTAAAGCATAAGCATAAATAAAAGAATTAAACACATTTATATAGATACGGAATTAGTACTACGCATGTATAACGCACAATCTTATTTTTCCCTCAAAAATGTGGGCAAAAAGTGCGCATTATACATGGCACAATATGGTAAGTCACCTGCACCTGGAAGCAGGTCTCTAGTGGTATGTCACAGGTCTCTGTACTTCTGTACTTCAGTCTGCTCTTTGTTACTTTACATGGCAAAAAGTGCCATTAGAAGTAACAGGGATGATGATGTGGACATCTTTGGGGGCCATCATTCTGTGTGCCCCACATGGCCACCACTTTAGACTCTACTGAATGGGATTATGTGTTTCCTGTACCTGTCTCTCCACTGTAGACATTTGTTTTTGTGAACCCTGGGTTAAATGGCTTGGCTAGATAAGATTTAAAAATAATTCACTGCTAAGTTTCAGGGGTGCTCTGAAAAAGCATGCTTCTGCAAGAGCAGGAAGGAGGGCCTTTCTAGGGACTTAGGAAGCAGGCTCTTATGGGCAGTGACTTTAGCACACATAAGTCAGGGTGAATCAGTCCCACCTTGTGTTTTTCCCTTTGAGATGTGTACTCTCGAAGGAATGAGTCTGATTGGTTGATCTGGGTTTTGCCTTAACCTGGGGAGAGCATGTGCCTTGATTGATGTCCTGACCAATGTGATTGGTAAGTGGTGAGTCCCAAAAAGAAATAGGATGTTACTACTAGTAGAACAAGGGTTGGATACTGAGGTCAGCAGTACCTTTTTACTTGAAATGATTTTTAGAGTTGAGGCCCAGGTGATTCTGTAGGCTTCTTAGCATCTTATTAAGTACTAAAGGGTGAATTGGAGATATGGAATGGCGAGGAGAGCTGCTAATGAGCTGAATGAACTCTGTGACTCCATTTTTCTTTCTGAGCTTCAGTTCCTCCTCTTCAAACAAAGAAGAGCAGCTTAGAGCATCTCTAAGTTCCCTCTCACCTCCAAACCTGGAATTCTATGTAGCCTACATACCTGGGCAGATAATCTTAGCATTTAAAAATTGAGTTTTACATTTACCTACAATTAATGTTAAGAACCATATTCAGAGTAAAGGCACAAATGTTTCCTGATAACTTGAAATTAATTCATAAATCAGAAAAAGTGGGTTCAGGTATGTATCTCCCTAGTTGCTTGTAGGGTGACAGTTGCTAAGGTAGAGTGTGCCATTGATGGTTGGGTGCAGTGGGATGGCCATGAATTGGAGTCAGATGTCATGGGAGCAAATACTACAGTGATAACACAGCAAACCTGAAACTGTGGCACACAGGGCTGCCCTGTTGCACAACTCCAGGTGCTGTGTGGGGAGGTGGACTGTGCTAACGGAATGCAATATAAAGGCTGCCTCTGCAGTTGTACCAAGTGGCAGTCCTGTCTGAGAGACCAGTGCAGTGTAAATACATTGCATGCCAAGAGAGACAAGGTTAGACCCTCGTCTACCTGGGCAGGTGACTGGGGTTCAAAGTCTGCTGTTTCAGTTAGTCATCACTTGTTGATGCTGCATATCCATGGTATACACAGATAATAATGTTTTCATTTATTGAAAACCTACAAAGTGCTAGGAACTGTGTTAGATACTCTGTATATATTATCTCCTTTAATGTTATAATAATTTTCAGAGGTAGACACTATTGTTAATCCTTTCAGGACTAAATTCTTTCTTGTCTCTGGAACAAGCTCCATTTTTTTAAAGTTCCGGAGGACTCAGAAAAATAAAGATGTGGGAATTTGGCTAGGTAGAGATTATTCTTGCATAAGTACACAAATTAATTTAAAAAGCTAGACAAACATGCCAAATGGAAGAGCTAGATAATTAATATTAAAAATAAAGATACTAATCAGGTAGCCCTTGTTTTTATCTTCCTTTTACAGACTGGAGGATGGAGGCTCAAATAATTTGTCAGTGTGCCCCAGGGCACAAAGCTGGGAAGTGGAGGGCAGGAATTTGAACTGAGTTCAAAGCCCTGAGTGTCTGCTGGGGACCTGGCTGCCCACTTTTAGAGCAGAGGGGACTAGTCTTGTGCTGCTCCAGGCCAGGCCACATCTTTGGCAACCTCGGGCTCAGTGTCTGTGTGCCATTGGCTGTCATCCCACCTGGTTCTGTCTCTTGCTCATCTCTGTCCCACATGACTTCTCCCTGCTGAGTTAGCCGCTGGCCACGTGACCTAGCTGCCTGGATGCCTTTCTTTTTCATGTTGGAATGATACATTGGTTTTTATTTCCTGCAGGAAAGATCAGGTTGACAGGTTTGTTCATTGGAGGGAGGCACTCAGAACATTGAGGGTGACAATGGGACTGGCCTTTTGCAATCATGCTTGCATAGTGAATTGAGTGCAGGTAAGAAAGACCCATGAGAATCCCCTGTGGTATACTGATGAGCTGAGGCACAGATTCCACTGCACCTCATCCTGCCCAGGTCTCTCCTCGTTACCACTGGCCTCTCCTGATCTGTGTCTTGGAATTGTGCTGTCCTTGGTGATTGAGTTGAATCCCAAATAAAAGGCCACTTATAGTTTCAACCTGAGCATACCTTTCTACAATATGTCACTGTCACCTGCTTGCTTTGCATTTAGAAAAATTCCCCCTCCTCTTAGCTCTTAATCCTCAATTCATCTTAATCTACCTTCTACCTTTCTCTGTGTGCCAACTCTATTGTGCTCCTATATGTCATATATTTAAAAACAGTTGTTCTGAATAAGCAATACGTGCATGAGATAAAAAAAATTAATCAGCCCACCATGTGTAGAGTTAGTATTCTCCTCCTCAATAGACAGCAGTCCCTTCCTGGAGGAACTGCTGTCTATTTCTTTTACATCATTTTGTCTGTGTATGTACTAGGTAAGACCTTATGAAATTACCTGTTTATAAGTCACAGCAGTCTTATATTGGCTATTTCGCATGGTTTCAAATTCCAAGATAAATGTGGAAGTTATATCTAATCACAAACTGGTACATAACCTATTTTCATGTGTATTATCTTTCTTCATGAAATTGCAACTGCCATGGAGCCAGGCATGTTTTGTTTTGTTTACAGCTGTGTCCCCAGGGTCTGACACTAAAAAGGCTCTTAATCAATAAACGAGTATACCACTCTCTTTTCACAAATGGTAGCCAACACTGTATACTGTTCTGTACCTCGCCATTCTCATTCAACACTGTGTTTTAAATAGTTCTTTGTCAGTCCATGTAAATTGGCTTCACTTCCTAATTATCTGCATATAATGTGCATTGAAGATGAGGATGTACCTGCATTGGCCCTTTTGATGGCCAACTAAGAGATTGGTTGTCCCCAATCTCTTACCATTACAGACAAAATTGCCCTGAATGTCTTTGCACAGACTTTCTTGTCCACACGTTTCAGTACCAATAGGAAGTTCTCTACAAGTAGAATTGGTGGGTCTGAGGTTGTGTTGTTACTTTGAGTAGATACTGCCTAATTGTTCCAGTGTGTGCCCAGGGAGGAATCACCTTTTTCATGGGCTGGGTATTTGGTCCTTTGGTTGATACTGTTAGAAATAACCCACCCACTTTCTTGGGCTGGACAGGACAGCAGGAATTGTGGGTGGGGTTGCACATTGATCAAACTTCTAGACAAGTCTGTCTTGCTAACCCCTGTGGTCACTAGCAGTCCATTCTTTGTGTGTTAACTGTTACATTTGTGTTAGAAGATGGGTTTCTCAGCACGATACAACCAAATTAGTTTTCCTGTGGGAAGCCACCATAGGATGCTGGTTGGGGCACTGCTGCAGCTGAGGCATGAGACATCAAATCAAGGGAGGGGGAGGCATTGCTGTGAAATCACAATCTCTCTCAGGAGCGGGAGCTGTCAGGGCTCCTCCACTCACTGCAGCCCCTACTCCTCTCCGTAGAGTTATTGCTTCCGCCTCCTCAACTGGTTCAGCTTCACTTATTTCCATAGTGTGCTTTCTATGTACCAGGTGCTTTCTACCCAAGATCCAGTTTAACTTTCCAAAGGGTCCTGTGAAACAAGAATATTAACCACATCTTAGAGAGAGTGTAAGTGACTCAAAGAAGTGGAATAACTTGCCAGAGTAAGCTTCTTAAAAATGTAAATAAAATTAAATCACTCCCTGCTTAAGACTTCCCAATTTAAAGCCTTCCCATGTTCTTACTTGGCACCTGCCAATAGTCCCAATTTATTCTTTAAAAAAAAAATCATCACCTGAGAAAAATTGAAGTGAGAGAGAAACATTAATTGGTTGTGCTCTGTATGACCAGGGATCGAACCTACAACCTAGGTATGTGCCCTAGCCAGGGATCAAACCCACAGCCTAAGTATGTGCCCTGACCGGATATTGAACCTACAATCTTTTGGTGCATGGGATGACACTCTAACCAACTGAGCCACTGTGCAGGGCAGCCCCAATTTACTCTTAATCCCACTCTCTTCCTCTCACATCTTGCTCCAGCTATCATAGCCTTCTGTCCACCACTTAACCCTATGAGCTCATTCCTACCTCAAGACCTTAGCATTTCTACTTCCCTCTGCCAAGAACAGTTAGCCTCCTAACTTTTACATGGTTGGTGTGTTCTAGCACAGTGTGCACGTTCCTTCTCAGCAGCGGCATATCTTTCTTTCTTGGCTGGTTCCACTGATCACACTTTACATCATTGCCCTGTTTCATCTTGTACACAGCTCTTGTCACTATCTGAAAAAACTGTTTGTTGTCCACATGTTTTATTTGTTGATGTAGACTTTGGGATTGCCTTTTTAAAAATGGTGTTTTAAAATCTGGGTGAATGCTTATTTCTCTGAGGTGTTTTTATTTTGTTTAAGTCCTGACTGTAAGCAGGAGGATGTTCATAATGACCTCTCTGGCTGCAGCTGGGATGGTGTCCCAGGTTCCTGGGACTATTTTGCTTAGCTTGAGCACTGGGGGAGGTCACCCTGCATTTGCAGAGGTTGTTTTCTCTCACATAAAGTTGGTTATTATTACAATAATCTATAGCCATACATAGATCTTCACTGAAGGGAAAACAGTTAGTGGTCAATGCTGGCCAAAGCTATAAGATGAGGACAAAAGCTACCTGTTAAGAATTTATGGTTTCAAAAGTAATATTTTCAAACAGTTAAGGTTTATGTGGTGGTGGTGGTGGTGTTTGTGTGTATGTGGTGAGTAGTGGCTCCTTTCTCTAGGTGGGTCCTGTACCCTCCAGTTTGCCACTTATCCTGTCTGGACTGTCCCAGTTACTTACGTCACATACTTGGAGCATTTGGTTTTGTGACCTCTATTCTAAAATTTCTCATTTATTTTCCTTCAGAATGAGAAATAGCAGGTAATATGAGTATTAAAAAATGATATATCCATGTTTGTTAATTTGTGTAATTGCCCAAGCCTATGAATACAAATAGCAGATGTTAGAGAGAGAGAGAGAGAGAGCAGGTGAGGAATCAACATTTAAGATTATATTTGCTCAAAATATAAGTAGCTTCTGATATCTAAATCTTCCCTGCTACTTTGCACATCAATACTCATTTAAAGTAAGTGCTGCCAAAGAAGTGATAACTTGAAGTGATTACTTTAAGTGGTGCATGTTGCTAGATGTAATTTTTTAATGAGTATGTAAATTGCTGCTTATAACCTACAAATATGTCCATACACCTTGTGATTCAGTCTCAAAACTATAAAATTCAAAGAAACACAGTTAATAGTTATTAAATTTTTTTCTATTTTTACTTGTATTTTCCCAACAATATTAATGGGCATCAATTTTATAATGCACTTTAAGTTACAATTCTTAAAATTACCTTTCCTCTCCACTTGTACTCTTTCTTGCCCCAAGGTAGTAGGATGGATAATAACCCCTTAAGATGTCCATGTCATAATCTCTGGACTTGTGAATATGTTACTTTATATGGCAAAGGGACTTTGTGGGTTGATAAAGTTAAGGATCTTGAGATGGAGACATTATCCTGAATTATTCAGGTAGATTCAATGATACAATCACACATATTCCTATAAGGGGAAGACAGAGGAGATTCTACAACAGGAGAGATGAAGGCATTGTATGGCTGAAACAGAGTACACCCCTGCTGACACCCAGATTTCAACCCAGCTGATTTAGGACTTCTGGCATCCAGAACTGTAAAAGAATAAATGTGTTGGTTTTAAGCCATCAAGTTTGTGGTAATTTGTTATAGCAGCCATAGAAAACTAATACTTTCCATAACTGGCCTCTTTCTTTGTGTATTGGCAAGTCTCTCCATGATAATTTTTCAGTCCTTTTTATTCCCTTTTATGGGCAACAGTGAGGCAACACACAAAAGGAGCTAAGACAGTAGACCATCATCTTTCCCTACTCCATGATTCCTTCCTAAAAGGAACAAATAGAGAAGATGAAACAATATGGATAGGTGACTACATAATGTTATCCATAATGACTTGACCAAAATCAGTGGAAAAACCAACGAGTCAGTAGAACTCAATTTTCTCAGGCATTTATCCCTTTTATTCATAATTCAATTTCTTTGCTTTTATGGCCTAATTATTTGCTGCCCGAGCCCACCCAAACTATCCACTAGACTTTCCTCTGACGTGGCACTATCTAAACGACAAGTGGCTCTGCCTCTAATTAGTGTGTGCTTCATTTGCATGTGGTTTTACTCATTCTGATGTCATTAACATAAAGTAGGAGTCTCATTGCCAAGGCAACCAGAAGTGGGAGCATGTATGATTCCAGCCTTGTCCAAGTACTCAGATCTACTTGGCATACTCCCATTGTGTTCTTGATTATCCTGTCTTCCATAGCCAAAATAATGCAAACTATTCTATGGTCATTCCTGTTCATTTTTTCTCTTTCTATTAATGTTTTAGGAGGTCTGTACTATTTTTCCTGAATTTATTGACTTATTCTAATCGAAACATCCTTTCCTTTTTCTATGTAATACATTTCCTACCTGAAATCCCTCTGTGTTAATTACTACCTTCAACACCTTCCACATGGACTTTCTTTCTTCTTTTTTTCACTCTTTTATTGACCAGTCCATGCTTCCACCATTGCAATTGGAATCCAGGATTTCTGTTTCTTCCCTACTTCTGGACTGGACACCTCGAAAATGGATGGAAGATTAGATAGACCCTGTATAGAAAGATAATGGAGGCTTTCAAGAAATGTTCTAATTTTACACTGACTGTTTTATACTCTCTTTTCCTTTAAAACATGCATCTGGGGCTAGTTTGGGTTCTAACGTCCACAGCTGTTAGTCATTGCAGCCACATACTCATTCGGTGGCAATATGTCAGATATTTCTAATAGTTAATGCTTAACAGTTTATTTTATTTTATAAAATGTTGATAAATTTTGACACAAATAAAAATCAGTGTGGTACCTTATAAAGAAATCACCTTTCTCATAGAGGCCAGAAAATGGTGGGCCCATCGGACAATTCTGATTCACAAATGGCTTCTCTTCGACTCACACAAAATATTAAATGTGAATCAGTTGCCAACTTTTAAAGTAGGAATATTTCACACAAAATTCTGATTTTTGGATTATCTGGAAATACTGAAAGATCTGGATTAAGTCTGTATTCTCATAGGCCACAGACAGCTGGAACTGAGTAGTTGCTGCCTCTGGGAATGAGGTGGCAATCTGCAGTTCATCTAGGTCTGGTATTTATCCACCCCACTTTGCTCAGTTTTGCTACCTGCCTGATTTCTGTAGGCACTTCAGTTTGCAACTTTTGTCATGGAGTTCCAGGCTGACAGGAGAAAAGCATGACATAGATGTCTACACTTGCCGCTACCTCACCCATCTGACTGATGGATGTTCCTTTTCTATCCCTTGGTCATTCCGTTTCCAGAGATGACAGGCTCATAGCCTTCCCATATAGCTATTCCTTCTGTAACCAGCTCTCCCTAGAAGAAAGTTCTTCCACAGATTGAAGTAACATTTTCATCTCTTAAATCCTCCCACCCCTTGGTTGATGATATACTAGTGGGCATCTATTTGGGTTGCTCTCCCCTTCCAAACTTTATTTCTGTTACATTCCCAAGGGCTCAAGCCCACTAAGGGTTGGAAAATTAGCATTTACACTGTACTGATTATAAAGCACCAAGGACCCTGATGCTGCCTCATCCTGTAACATTCTTTATCTGCTTATTTTGTGCCATTTGAAAGCCATCTGCCATGTGAGGCAATCTGAGAAGCTGCTCAAGGCTCACCTGGTAAGACCCAAAGGAAGATATGTTTGTTTTTATGATGATAATGGTGTTGATAACTATGATGATATTAGTAGCTACCTTTTATTGGCAAACTGCTACCAGGAAAAACAATATGCCAGGATAAATGATTAGCAAGAATTACCGTATCTAATTCAAATTAAATGTAGGTAGTAGGTATTATTTTAGTTTATAGGTGAGCAAACTGAGGCTCATAGAAGTTAAATATATTCTCAAAGACCATTGTGGTAGACATTGTGTTTGTCCCCACCAAACTGATTCTTCTTTTGACAACTGCCATAATTTTCCTTTGGATATCCACCCATACCTCATGCAGTTCATGTCCTTTGGGGAAAGCAGGCCATGTGACTCAGGCTTAAACCAATCAATACAATACCTATTTATTGGCTACAGTCATTGGTTTATTGGTTAACATGAGTCACAGTTAAGAACAATGAGATTGGGGGAAATTTGGTTAGGGGCCTCTTATTATTTAGGACATGCAGGAGCATGCATGTGGCTCCTGGAGTGGCTGGCATGATCCATCTGTTTCCTTAGGATGGTTTTAACACATTGAATGCAGAATGGAAAGTTGGAAAGAACAAAATCTTGATGACATCATTGGCTCATCAACTCAAAATAATCCTGAAGCCAGTGATAGAACAGATTTTCTGGGGCCAGCTGGAATCTAGAGGTTTTTGGTGAAGTCTGTCTTTGTATTACAACCAAGACAAGCACCAAAGCAATGGGGATGAAAATCTGAAGACCCAAGTATTGCATCAGTTTCTGGAGAATGAGAGACATAAGGGAGTGAGGGAGAACAGCAGTTAAGGAAAAGAAAAGAAAAAGGAGAAAAAGGAAAAATGTGCTCATGAGATGCTGTTTAAAACAAAAGTTGCATGAGGGATGATGTAGAAGAATCGTTGCCTTTCTCCTTCTTAACACAATAAATCATTATAGTTCAGATAGGCCAAGGTACCCAGAATACTTCTTCTCTCTTCTCTGTTTCCTTCTCTGTTTCATGCCAAAGTATCTTCAAGAACTTTAGGAGTACTTAATAGTACTTTAGAACATTACTCAGTGCTTAGTACTTTTTACAAGTGGCCCAGTGGTGGGAAAGGAAAGAGATGTCGCATTAAGTAATTTTGGAGGCATTTCCACAACGAAGGATATTGGATTTTTACCTTTTGTCTTGAGAGCTGAGCCATGAATGCTTCTCACTTTCCTTTTAGGGGTACAAGAAGTTTCCTTTCTGTGTAGTAGTAGGAGTAACACAGAAGCAGCAGCAGCAAATATATGAGTCTCACCATGTGGGATATGAGCAATAATGGCCTTTCAAAGATGTCCACGTCCTGATTCTGCAAATCTGTTTATATGTTACCCTACATGGCCAAAGGGGCTTTGAAGATATGAATATGTTAAGGATTTTGAGATGAGGAGATTATCCTGGATTATTTTGGTATGCCTAGTATAACCACAAGAGTCCTTTTTTAAAAATATATATATTTTAAAAGATTTTATTTATTTATTTTTAGAGAGAGGGTCAGGGAGAGAGAAGGAGAGGGAGAGAAACATCGATGTGTGAGAGAACCATTGATATTGGTTGCCCCTTGCATGCCCCAACCAGGCACCTGGCCCACAACCCAGGTTTGTGCCCTGACCAGGAATTGAACTGTTGACCTCTTGGTCCAAGGGGTGATATCCAATCTATTGAGTCACACCAGCAGGGTACAAGGATCCTTATAAGTGAAAGAAGGAGGGTTGGAAGTCAGAGCCAGAAGAGGAAATGTGACCATAGAAGCAGAAGAAGCAGAAGTCAGAGTAATGAGGTTGCTGGGAGGGGGACATGACCCCAAAAATGTAGTAAATCCTAGAAGCTGGAGAAAATCAAGAAAATGGATTCCCCCTGAGAGCATCCAGGGGAACTTAGTCCTACAGACATTAGATTTTAGCCCAGAGGAGCCCACTTTAAGCTACAAAGCTTGTGATTTGTTACAGCAGCAAATAGAATCTAATATGCCAAGTGCCAGCACCTGCGCTGAATGTTTTGCATACATTCTTGCTTGATCTTATCAATCTTACGTTGTAAATATTACAAAATACTGCTCAGAGAGGGCAGTTCATATGTCTAGGGTTGCTACGTTAGTTAAGCAGTTAATTAGGATTTGAACCTAGGCAGTCTGATACCCGAACCTGGCCCCTTAATCACTGTGCTCCACTACCTCCCTAGCATAGCTGGGAAGTCTTAGACATAAAGATGTCCTCTCTGGTGCCTGGGAAGCTGCCTTAATGTTGGGAAACGTCCTGCCTGGTTTCAGAAGCTGTAAACCCCTATGGCTAAGGCTGAGTCAGAGACTTTGGGACCATAAGCCACTAAGGAGACAAAGCTTATCTCCCTGGCAGGGGCACCACCTCTGCCCACTTTACTTTACCCTGCTTGACCCTGAGCCTGACCAGTTAGCCAATGACGGGTAAGATTCCTCAAGGGAGGGACGACCTAAGACAGACATGGTCACGAAGATGCCCACCGGGAAGGACTTGCGGGGCTATAGGAAGAGGGGGTGATGGACCCTCGCCCCTCAGCTTTGACATAGCCTGAGTCCTCATTCTGTCTGCAAGAAGTTTCCTAATCTCTTGGCTGCCTTACTTCCCCTGCCTGACTTGAGCCTGAAACAAAGACAGAGGGCGGTGCAGTCCTGTGCTGGAAAGGGCTGAATCCCCCAGGGGCAATCAGGCCTAAGAAAGAATGCATAAAACTCTGGGAAACCTGCTTTGCTAATACCCTCAATTTAAATGATAAGGGTCCAAGCCTGAAATGAATGAGTTTGTTTCCCAAAGTCTTATAGCCCTTTAGCTAACTGACCCTGACTCAGAATAAGCCCTCAGAGTTCTTTGTTTGTTATCTATTGTTTGATCCTTACTGCCTGACAATGATTGATGAGCTTTACCTGTATTCCTGCGCAAAATGAACCCAATAAAAGCCTGTTGAGGAAAAGGCTCTTGGCCCTTCTCCTTTGAGAGATCAGCTACCCTTCCTCCCCAAGCAGATCATATCTTGGTAGACTTATTCTCATCCGTGGTGGCCGGGGGTGGGGGTGAGGGGGCTGCAAGTGGAGCCCCCCCTCCGCCCCCCCGTACCTTAAGAGTAGAGTCCTGTGATCTTCTGAGGGAAATATTCGTTCGTGTAATAGAAATTGTGATACACTGGAACTTCTAACTTTGGTTGTTCTACTCATGCAGCACTTCCACTGGCTTTGATCTGGCTACAGGGAAAAGGATTTCACACATCCTATGCTGCCCCCTCCCCGCAGCAGTTTATGTTCCTGAACTAGCCATCCAGGAAGCTCGCCATGAGCAGCAGGAAGGGGAAGGCCTTGCATGTGGTTGGAACTGATACATTGAGTGATTTTTTAAAGGGTGGAGGAAATATTTGTGACTATCATCAGAACCAATCACAGACTTGGAGAGGAAGGTCAGAAGGAGTTCCACACCCTACTGAAAAGGAAATAGAGCATTGAGGAGGCTGGAAGGGAGCGAGGGAGGGAGAAGGTGAGGGAGAGCCAGATATGAAACAAATTGGGAAAGATACATAGAACAAATATGTATGATGATACCAACAGAGAGAAAAGGAGTAAGATTTTACAGGGCAATTTGCCAAGCTTTAATACAATTATAAGAGCATCTACTCTGTGATCCAGCAGATCTACATTTGTTTTATTTTAACAAAGTATCCATAATGTAAATTTTACAATTTTAACCATTTTAAAGTGTACAAATCAGTGGCATTAAGTGCAGTCACAGTTTTGTGCAACCATCACTGCTCTCTAGTTCCAGAACGTTTTTATCACCCAAATGGAAACCCCATGCCTATTAAGTAGTCATCCCACATTCCTTACCACCAGAACTAGCTACCACCAATCTGAGTTCTCTCTGTATGGATTTACCCATTCTGGACGTTTCACATAAATGGAATCATACAATATTGCATCTGGCTTCTTTCCCTTAGCACAATGTTTTTGAGGTTTACCCATGTTGTAGCAGGTGGCCATGGCAATAACAACAACCAGACATGGCTAAATATTGCCTTCAGGTCATGGCTAACCTATGGTAAGTGTGTACCATGGGACAAAAAGAATGTGTTAGAATGAAATAGTCTTATACTGACACAGAAAGTTTTCTAAGACATTGTTTTGGGTGAAAACAGCACATTATAGAACAAAAAGCATATCCTATTCTTTGTGTAAATAGTTGTGAAATGGGGTCATATAATTCTCTCTATAAATATGGCACATATGTGCACAGGCTAAAGACGGGATGGTAACACAGCAAATCTATAACAGCTGTGGTTGCTGTGGGGATGACTGGGTATTAGGGGTGGTGGTCAAAAGGACTTTAGCTTTGTCTCTCAATTTTGAATTTGCCAAAGGAGAACATATTTATTTTTTGAATGTGTACATATGAATTAATCAAATTGAAAGAAAACAAGGAAAGGAGTGAAGTACAAAGAGAAAGAGACTAATAATACCAAGAAAAATGCACAGAGGGAATCCACAGAGAGGCAGAGATGCCCTGGGGTGGAATTGGGGTGAAACCAGTCATCACACCATTACTCTGCCCTTTGGTGTGGAAGAGCATGAGTAGGGAGTGCTGAACAATAAGAGTCTTTAGACTCAGCATTCTCCCCAGTGTGATTAACTGACTTTAATCATAGCATATTGAATGCTTGAGATTATTGATTTGTTCCAGGGTTAGGAATTCTAGAAGCCAGTTCAGGGCGAAGCTATAGTTTTGAATCTTACTGGGCAATCAATGTTTTGATTTTAGAGAGTTTTCCAAGCTTAATCAGGTTGTTCTTTCTGTGTTGTCAGGATGATAAATTTTGGGGATGGGGGTGATTAATAAAACAATTGTGATTTGTTTAAAAGAATGGACTGGCATAGCTTAAAGAATTGTGTTAAGGTTGGCATCTTCTTTTCGAAACTTCATAGGTATGAGAAATAGTTTTATGGTTTAAAAAAAAAACCTGGTAGAGGAATCAGACCAGAAAAACGAGCAGTGTTTCTTTCATTCTGGTTTCTTATGAACTATGAGTTCTGGTTTGGGATCTCCACCTCAATTCATCTACCCATTCTTCACAATTATTGTATTTAATGAGTAGTTAATATGCACCAAATACTAAGGAGTTAAAACAATAGGCATGGCCTGTTCCCATGGATGGAGCTTACAGATTATTGGGCAGACAGATATTTTACAGCAATCACAACAATTATGTATACATGATTATAAATCCTGACAAGGAAATTCTGTGCAGACAAATGCATTTAGAATATTACTTACAGGTGTGCCCACTACAACCCACTCAGGGACAGATCACTTGGGAGGAGATGTCTAGTTGGATTTCTGCACTCTGGCCTCAGGCAGTTAATTTTCTCTCTTAATGACTATGGTAATAGGTATAAGCAGGTCTTCTGGGGTTCAGTTTGCGTTTAGTTGAACTCAATTTCCATGAGCACCCAAGTCTCAGAGAATTGCTGTTTTGGGGAGCAGAGGGATTGGGAGATACTGAGGTCTGTGTCTTCTGCAGCTGAATTGTTGAGACAGAAAGAAGCAAATAATGACACACACAGTTGGATGTAATTGTTGGAGATGACCTTCCACCTTGTATAACTGCCATTTATTTGGTTGTCTTGCTTCTTCCCTTTCTGGCATCCTTGCCTTCCACCCTCTGATTGCTTTGTTTCTAAACTTGTTTCTCTTTTACTTTCTTCTCTTTCCAAACCCTCCTTTCTCTTTTTATTTCCTTCTGTTCTCTTCTCTCCTCCCTCTTATTCTTTATTCTCTCTTTGACCCCCATCCCATTTTCTCCTTTATCTATTATTTTACCTCTTTGGTCACTCTTGTCCAATGTACTTCCAATTCTTATTTCTTAATTTTTCTGCCTCACTAAAAGCCCCTCCCCCACTATATTCCAGTCCCTCTGAAGGTGCCACATGGATCCTATAAGCATTACTTCATTATCCCTCCTTACATGGAAATTAGGCTTATAAGGACCATTTCCTCCTTACATTGAAAAAATATTCTGAGAATATAGGATTGGGGGAACCACTCAAAGAAAAGTGAGTGAGGACATGGGGGAATGTAGTGTGTGAGAATCATTAACATTAGAAGCACAGTACACATTGTGTGTGTGTCGGGTAGGGGTGGGGAGGAGATTAGGAGGTAGGCAGTCTTATTAGATGACCAAGACCTTACATACACCTACTTGTTTGAGGAGATTTCATTTTGAGCACGAGTCAGACTGGTTTGAGCCCCTCTTCCACTCACTCACCTGTGTCCGGGCCTTGCCCTTGAATCTGTGCCAGTGGCCTGAAAGAGTGGCCTGCCTCATGGTATCTTAGCCAAAACAACAACAAGAAAACTGTTTGTTTTCTGGTGCATCCTGAGGGGATGAACCCCTAAGAAGCCTTTTGAAAATCCTTTTTCCTCCTCTATCCTCTTCATGGACCTGCTTAAAAGTCTCTCTTCTCTTATTTATTTCCCCAAATTCTCTTGACCATCTCTTTGTCACCCAGATCAGTTTAGCCTTACTTTCCCTTGTCCTTTCCCCAACTTGCCCCACATTCTCACATGTCTGGTTTTTTCTTGTCATTGGGTCCTCAAGTGGCCTTCTCAAATGCTTCTCTCCTGCAGTTATTCCTAATCTTTTATAGGGGTGAAAGGCATTGTAGAGAATCTGATGAAAGCCAAGGACTTTCTTCTCAGGAACATGCACATACACATAAGAATTTTCATTTCCTCCAATTCCAGGGGATTTCTCAGCTCCCTGAAGCCCATCCCTGGACCTTTAGGGCACAGGTGCTCCCTGACCATTTTCCAAGAGAGACCTTTCCCCTGTGACATCAGCTTGCATTTATTTGCCCCTTGACCCTTATAACTAGCTGAAATTAGATTATTTGCTTATTTATTGTCAAGATGCTGTCTAAGAAGACCTTCATTACCATGGCAACTGTAGGCAAAAGACACACTTTCAGGATAAAGGAAACCCAATGACACGGAGATGTTGGCTGAGCATAGAATTTTGCTTAATATTTTTTCATCCTCTGGTGATATAAGTGCCCCTGGCTTGACTTAGTCCAGACATTCTCAGCGTTATACTGGTGGTTTCCATTTGTATTCATATCCTTCCCTGTCCATGGTCTTCTATTTGCTCTTTGTCTATTTTGATAGAAATCAATAGTTTCCCTCATCTTACCCCTGCATTTAGAATAGTGAATCAACTCTCCAGTCTCCCTGCTCCACTGACACGCAAAGGTTAGCATCTTGGGAAGTCAATCCTTGGGGCAGAACTTAGTTAAGGGAATGTTTTCTTTGTAATTGATTGAATCCCATTGCTGAGCCCCTCTCATTTCACCTCTCACCTGGGGATGTGCAGGGCTCTGCAGTTCCCTGAACAATGACATTTTGCTTTATTGTCTTGGGGAGAAGGAGATACAAGGCCTGGGCCTGGGCAATCTGAATCAGGTAACCCAAGTCACCTCTTCAAATAAGTGAAAGAAACTATCCAGGCACTGATAAATGAGTTTTGTATTTTGACAAGTGCAAGGCTCTCTTCAGCAGTTTGCCTTGGAAATTGGAAAAACGAACTTTGCAGTTGAAGATCTCATGTTTTCATTTTGTTTTTTAAGTGGGAAAAGGGGTGTTTCACAGCATTACCTTTACTACTGAGCATTTGTGCCAAAGATGTGAGATTATGGCATGCAGAACAATATTCCATGTGATGAATTTCTTTTCCCTCACTCCAGAATGTTCAAGAATAAGTATCCATCTGCAGTTCCTGTAGGTAGAAAACTCCTCTTTGCAACTGAGCAGAAGTGATAGTGTCATGGAACACCAGGACGTTGCAGTGATGCCTCTGAAATCTGGGACAGTGCGAGAACAAGGACTGCGTCCTCTTCCCTCCACAAGCCATCTATATACTGGCTCATGATGTACCCTGAGGCCTCTTGTCCCTGTGAACTTGGAGCTTAGGTCTTTACCGGGTGGGGGTTGGACATGGGGCTGGTTTAGGTTCTGGCCTTACTTTTCCATTTGACAGAGTTTTTTAGTGCCCTTGGGGATATGACATGACCCCAAATTACTCTGTGTCTTTGTTTCCTCACCTGTAATGCAAGATGGAGAAATGTCTCATGCATAGGAGAGATTCAACATGGAACAGTCTCAACTCTTAGGAAAAATAATATCTTTTTTAAGATATGAGTTTAATCATCACTATTTATTGAAGGAAAATATAAGTTGGAAGCAAAATAAAAAGTAGATAAATTAGGGACTGGGTATGGCTTTCATTGTACTTCCTGTTATATATACTATTGATTACTTAGTCAACTGTTACCCCTTTGTCTCAGGTTTGTCTGGTGTCAACATTTCCCTGTGAACTACACACCCCATGGCTGCTTTGATTCCTCTTTGTCCTGATTTATTAGCTCTGGTTGATGCAAGGATAACCTCTAGGTGAAATTAAGGACAATGTACAATCTGCATATTCAACAAATGGTTACACATTATTCACAAATGTTAGTTGTTTCTGTTCTTTACCTCTGGTTGAAGGAGCTAAAGGAGGGCAGGTTATTTTTGCAAGAGATATCTTCTCCTTAACTTCAGGAACTGAGATATATATTGACCTGTTTCTTAACCTTTGATGGCACCAAGAACTATTACACAAGCAGTTTGTAATCAATTGGCTGAATAAATAGAATACCTCTTCCCTGTTCCATCTTCACATGGGAACTTCAGCTCTGAGAGCTTCTAGACACATAAATCCCCTTTTCAACTTCTTCCAGCTTTCTCTATAAGCTATCTTACCATCTGAGAAGCCTTCCTGTTAAGAACCATGATTGTAACTTGAAGTTACATCATTTATTTTGCCAATCAGACCATTTTAATAATTCAGAACTAGACTTTAGAGCCAGAAGAAGTTCAATCTCTTCCCAAAGGCCATTGTAGTGGACACTATATTGTCTCCTTAAAATTCGTTCTTCTGTCTTTTGGTAACTGTCATGGTTTTCCTTTGGATATGCAGATGACCAAGATTCAGTTGTTTCTCTACCATGGAGACATCATTTCCTCTCTGCTTTCCCAATCTGTAAATGGACTCAATAGTACCTAATATCAAATCGTTGGGAACATTAAATCTGATAACTCCTGTAATGTGCTAAGTGGAGTGCCTCATTGAGAAATGCCAGGCATTTGCCTTTTTGTATTTCCTTTTTAATGAGAACTTGGACATCTTACAAATAACAGGTCATTTGTTTAAAAAAAAAAAAAAAAAAGAAGGAAAAAAGAGAAGAACTATACTACTCAAACCCAACCCTACAAGCTCTGATAGCCAAAATTTCTCTTACATTTGACCTTTGTGAGATAGAAATGGGTGGAAGAAATGCCAATATTAAGAATGTGGTCAGAATTCTATTTCTAAGCAGAATCTGGGGTCAGCATTCATTTGTACTTCAACCTTATATTTTTGATCTCTGGGCAGAGATTATTCATGTTCAGAATGAAAATACAAAAACCCTCGCCAGAGTCTTCAAGATTCGACACATCAAAATTCCATCTCTTTATTAAGGCAGGAAAATGGACCAACATATCAAGGTTTCAACATTGATTAAGGGGAAAATAATGGTTAGCTATAGGATTAAGACTGTAACTAGGTAGGTATATTGATTATACTCTTCTTCCTTCTCATCTTCCGGTTGACAACATTGTGTTCTTCAGGATCTGTGGCTGCATTCCATCAAAAGTGAGAGAACTGGGGGCTCTGTGGTGTTGTGGAAAGAATATGGGCTGGGAGTTAGTCTGATTTGAGATTAAATCATGCCTGGACTTATTTTTAGCTGTATCAAACTGGAGAAGTTACATGGCATCTTTGAGCTTTAATTCCCTCCTCCTCATACTGGAGATAATAATGGCTTCTTTGGAGGTTTATTGTGATACAGAAATAAACAGAAGATTAAGACACCTACCACAGTGCCTGATATACAGAAGGTGCTCTTTAGATATTCTTCGTCCTTGTTAAAACTGTGTGTGTGTTTGTGTGCGTGTGTGTGGGTGATGGGGGAGGGGAGAGGGAGAGAGACAGAGATGACCCGACAGCTATTGGGGGAAATAGACTTGAAAGGAGCTGGAGGGAGATTTCTGGTGATGCTCTGTATCTTGATTTGGGAAGCAGTTACTTGGATGTATTCAAATTGTAAAAAGTTGAATAGTGTTGTGTAATGATTTGTCCATTGTTTTATGAACTAAAATTTTCCTAAAAATGCATGTCTACGACATATTTTATTGCTGCAGGTACACATATATAATGATGGGGCTCTTTCTTTCAGCATCCAGGAGAGGCACAATCCCAGAACATTTTAGTGTTTCCTTCCCTTCACCATTGATTCCTGCCCCTGACATCAGGCATGACTTAGGTCCATACTGTTCTTTGTTGATAGGTTGGCGTAGTAGAAACCATATGGATTTTGGAGGCAGAGATGCCAGGGTTAGAATCTTGGGTTTATTTCTTACAAGTCTCAGATTTCTTGTCTGAAAAATGGTTGCTGTAAGGATTAGACACAATCCAAGTGAACCATTTAATACGGTGCTGGATGGGTTGAAGTATTTGTCTTGCACTGTTTGGACTCATTTCTTTAGTAGAAACAATCTTGCCCCCAATCTGGAAAGACTGAGTTTTTGTAGAGCAACTTCTTGATACTTATTAAATTGGTTGCATGCATGGGACTTTTCCCCTTTCTACCCAAATCTGGATCTGAGTTCATCTTGATTCTTCTAGAACTATCAAAGACCATTACTTCTGTATTGGACTGATCAGAGTAAATAGGTCTCATGTGAGTGACAACTCCTCTCTTTGCTTTTATGTATGCTAAATGTATACAATTTGAATGTCTAAAAATTTGCTTCTATTTGGCGTCATTGGTTTTATTTTCTCTGCTTAGCACAAGGCAGAGGCAACTAGATATTTTGAATATGCCACTTTTTAAATATGTATGGACATATTTGCTTACATTCATATGCCCTTGTTTATTTTGCTTCATTTGCACAGGGCATAAACTACAGCCATTAAGTAGCTATTCTTTGTGGATACATGGAATTCCACATGTGTGCCTGATGGCATACCAAGAAAAACACATTATTCTATCTGCTTTTTATTTTCCTTTAGTGTCTGAATTATAGATGGAAGTGGATAGGTTTTGCTATGCAACTCCATAATGAATGTTTTAAAAAAGGAAGAGGTAGCATGTCTTTGGGTTGTCTTTATTGCTCAGAATCATTTTTGAGGGCTCTGGGACAAGTTGTGGCTGTTTTTCCAAAATTAGTAACTTGGTTGCAGGCATTACACATGCTCTACAGTAACAAACAGCCATTAACAGAAAGTATCAATCTATGTGCCCAGTGAAAAGTCAAGTCCCTAATACAGTGTTTTGAAGTAGGGTCCAGGAAATAACTGCATTAATAACACTAGGTATGTGGTTCAAAATACAGATTCCTGGACACCATATTCAGAGATTATGATTCAGTGGGGCTAGAGTGGAACTCAAGCATATGCCTTTTAATAACTCATCTGAGTGATTCTGATGCCCGCCAAATTATTTACTTACTGGCATTAGCACCGTAAAAGTCTGAAGGATAGACAGTCCCTAAGTGAGCTTGTAGGGTTTATGGAACAGGGAGAGTGACATCTAGATCTTAAAGGGTGAACAAAACATTGGTGATATTAATGTATTTTATTCCCTTAAAATCCTTTCAGTTATAATAAATGCATGAACATACTATAAAATATAACAGAAAAAGATCACTTGTTGTCCCAAAATATTACTATTGTAATATTTTGGTAGGCTTTTCTTATGTGTATCTTTTAAGGTTATCTTGTAGATTTATTTTGTGTCCTGCTTTTACTCACCTAATGCCATAGCTTAAGCATTACCAATGTTATTATTACACCCTCTTCCTACATACTTTTCTCTTGGTTGTAGAATTCCTTTTTATTGGTGGATTTCCTGTCTTATCAGTATATCTTGGCACCCAGGTGGAAGAGACAGTGGTGCTGATGGTTTCTGTTTCCAGAAGAAGATGGATGCTTCTGTTTTCCTTTGAACTTGTTCTCCAGCCAGATGATCAAGAACCCTCCACTTGCTGGAATCAAGATGAGTGAGATTACATATGATTTTAGTCAGGGGAGAGCCTCATTCCAATGTATTTCCCTTTTAAAATGTTGACTAATAAACACCACTTCCTAATAATGAAGGCAGATAGGAACCAGGAGGATAAATTGAAGTTTCCTTTCATACCATACAGAGAACCGTATAGAAATGAACGTATAAATCATTTGGCCCCATTGCTGGATGTTGTGATAACACCATTTGGTTTATTCTTACTGATGGCAAGGGAACTGATCTCCCTAAGTTTGGGCCAAAGTGATCTGAGGAACATAGTCAGAGAGGACAAATCAGGCAACTTTTGTTAATAGTTTAGTTTCTGGCAGAGCCTCACAGAGAGTCAAGTTACTCTTGAGAGAGAGAGTATGTGTGTGCACATACATAAGTGTGTATTTGAGAAGCGCATACTAGTACATGCATTTGTAGCTGAAAGAGTGTCACATCAAGAATAAGCTTATCAGCTCAGATTTCATCAATCTTTGAAGTTGGCTGTGTCTGCATAGAGTAAAAAGGCAAGGAAGAGTGGTGGTCCTCTATAAATTAGAGATTGGAAAGCACCTGTTAGAATACCTAGATTTTGACAGAACTTTCCCCTCCAATATATAGGGCTTGAAAATAGAAGTGGTTTTCTCCTCTGAAATGCTTCAAAGAATTTTAAAATCTCCTTTGTAGTGGTTTGTGATTTCTTATGCATTTGTTGCTCGTACTAGCTCAGTTTATTTATTTTTCATTTAAAAGTAAAGGTTATAAGTTTTGCTGAAAAAAAAAAGAAAAGAGAGGAAAAGAAAAAAGAATAAGCTTACCAGGGAAATCTGGGATGTAGTAGCAGTTAAGCTTTTGAACATCTTTGAATCT
This sequence comes from Desmodus rotundus, assembly GCF_022682495.2. Lineage (NCBI taxonomy): Eukaryota > Metazoa > Chordata > Mammalia > Chiroptera > Phyllostomidae > Desmodus > Desmodus rotundus. The sequence continues at coordinate 106,240,168 of NC_071387.1, read as the reverse complement.
GCACCTCAATAAAAAGACAGAACAACAAAGGTAATGAAACAAACAAACCTACCTCCTGGGTAGTATCTACAAAGGAATTGTGAGACAGGATGTCCTCATCAACCCTCCAAATGAGAGTGTGGATAAAACCACCAGAAGCTACAATTCCCATGCGGCATTGGGAACTGTGTGTGAGAAAGTAGAGGAAAGGAGTTACTTCTGATGACCCTGACAGTTTGAGAAGTCCAAAACAATCATCGAGTCCTCCTGGAAAGCTAGGCGGACCATTCCAAGGGTGACGGCAGAAACTAGGGGGATCTTGCTGGCTTTAGTTGAGAATGAGTAAAAGGGGCCTGCGGGAAGGGCTGAGAGTACTGGAGTAGCTTTCAGGTGTGACCCTACGAACACTCAGAATGGACAGACCTGAGTTTTCTTCCAGGACAAAGCCCTGTACTACGGGAACAAGCTAGGAGCAGAAACTGCTGTAGGCAGGACACAGAGAACAAGGGAAATGACGGAAGTAGTCCAGATGGATGTGGATGAGAAGAGCAGAAGAGGAAGCACTCAAAAAATTAGATACCATATTTTTAATCACTTTATGTAAAAACAGAACAGGGAACTGTAAAGCCATGAGAGAGAGAAGCTGTCTTGGCCCACCTCTTCCTCCTGAAAGTCTAGGAAAACTAAATTCATTTAAAAAAGAACAACATTAAAGGATCATAATTGAATCCCATACAAAGTTATCATGATAAAAAAAAGAAGGCAAAGTAGAAATCTGAATGACTATATTAGAAACTACTTTGTAACTATAAATGTAATGATCTCCTATAAAAGGGTAACTTCCACTAGGTTTCAGAGCTTCACCAGTATCTGCTCATTCTTAAAAATCACTTAAAATACAAATACTCTAAAACAGTAACCAACCCAGTAACAATAAGCACCCCTACCACTCAGATTTGGGGTTTTTAAATACTATTTTCCACAGAGAGAAACCCTTGGGAAAGTGGCTGTTTCTAGGTGAGAAGCTCATCCTTGCTAGAGCACCTTTTCCTAGCAGAGATCAGAGGTGTTACCAAGGACAACAGGTTAAAAGAACTCAGAAGGCAACCTGAAGTCCCCACTGGCCAGAGGTGGAAGACTTTGAATATCAATAAGGATGCTAATTGCAAGAGATTGAAACACACAAAATCCATGAGTTTATGATATACATTTATGAGTTTATAATGAAATATTTTAAAAGGTAACCCACTGGGAACTTTTGGCAGATGCTAAGAAACCAACTCATCATTTAAAAACTGTACATTAAGGGGAAAGAATCAATATTTGTCCTGCCTTTCTTATAAATATAAACTATCCATTGGGTTAACCAAATAGCTAATGAGGGAAAGTTTATCTTTTTGGCCTTGTTCCGGATAATAAATGAAGAAGGAATAATAGAATTAGAATATTACTGTCTTGCAAACTAATGTATTAAAGAATCTAGGCAATGATCATCAATGCCTGTTAATGTTACAAAAAGAGACAACTAGAACATTTTCCTAAAGGAAGTACATACCACCTATGAAATAGTCTGGGAAAAGGAATTAAAATCTGCATCTGACCAAACCTTGAGATTAAGCTACCAGTTCTCAACAAGTATGGGAGGAGTATAAATCTGATTAATGACATCATGGGAATCCAATTGTCTCATGTTGCACAATCCAGACAATGGAAAACCGAGACAAAAGACCCAGGTTTTTAACCAATAATGCAATGAAATTAAAAAAAAAAAAGGTGGAAGGGGCTCTGACCATGTGGCTCAGTTGTTTGGAGCATCATCTCATACACCAAAAGGATGCAGTTTGATTCCTGTTCAGGGCAGTTTCGATCTCATGTCAGCATGCATACTGGAGGCAACCAATCAATGTTTCTCTCTCACATCATTGTTTGTCTCTCTCCGTCCCTCTCTAAGCATATCCTCAGGTAAGGATTAAAATGAATAAATAGATAAATAAATAAATAAAATAAATAAAAAGGTGGAAGGGAAACCTGTATGTTAAAAGAGACTTAAGAGTTCTATTAACTAATCATAATATATGGACCGTATTTGTATTCTAATTCAAAGACATAAAATGTTGGAAAGAAAGGTATATAGGATAATCAGGGAAATGTGAATACAGACCACACACTTGATAATACTAAAGATTTAAAAAATAATTTTGAATGTAATGATGGTCTTATGGTGATATTTTAAAAAGAAAGTCATTGACTTTTAAAGATACATACCACAATATTTACACATGAATTGATATGATGTTTGGAGGAATTGATATGATATTTTGATGGGCCAAAATAATCCAGGGAAAGGTGACATTGGTAAGAATATGGACAAAACAAGATTGGTCATGAATCAAAAATTAAGATTGAAATTGGGTGATATTGTACATAGGAGTTCATTACAATATTCTTTCTCTTTTCTATGCTTGACATTTCTTATAATGACAGGTTTATAAAGAATATGGTGTCCTAAGATTATATAAATGTTCCTGTAAATGATCTAACTGGGTTATGAAGCCTTGCAGATTAGTAAAAATTACCAGCCCCATTTCTTTTAAACATTATTGGGTGATAGAGGTGTTTAGCTAATTCTGCTGTGGTAATCACTGGAAATCATATTGCAATATATTAAATCAAATCAATATGTTGCACACCTGACACTTACACAATGTTATATGTCAATAGTATCTCAAAATAAATTAGAATGAAAAAGAAGTAACAGAACACTAAAAAAATTATTGGAGGCTCTGAGAGCAGCATGGCAGCGCTGTCTTGAGATTACACAAAAGAACCCATCAAGTCAAAAAGTTAATAACAAACAGGCTTGATTGCGTTTTCAGTGTTTGTGCCTGACAGTCAGTCACAGTGACTGGTATCTTTTCAGTCTGGGGTCCACGCCAAGTGTTTTCCTCCTATGCGTTAGCTGCGGGGTGTAGAGACCACTGGGTGAAATGTTATATGGGGCAATTTTCCAGCATCATCAGAAAGAGTCTATGAATTCACTTTCTATGTGGTGCATGTGTATAAATATACATATACTTACATATATGTATATAGAATGTCTCTTGTATGTACATAGGACTTTATAGTTCCCAAGTATTTTCTAACATGTTCATTCATTCAGTAAATATTTATTAAATGCCTAAGCAGCTGGCATTGCACTCGATGATGAGGACACAGCATGCAAAGATCAGATTCCAGCTTACATGCATTCCATTGTAGCGAGACATCAGTACACAGGTGAAAAAACTAATCATAGATTTTGAAAAGTGCTCTGGGGGGGAAAAAAAGATAAGCAGACAAATGGTAAAGACAAATGGACAAAGGCTCTACTCTAGAAAGGGAAGACCTCTCAGAGCAGGTGACACTTCAGCTGAAGCCTGAATCATGAAAAGGAGCCACTAAGGATGGGAGGAGCTGGGGGAAAAGCATTCCAGAGGGAACAGCCAGTGCAAAGATGCCGAGGCCAGAAAAAGCTGGTCAGCCTGGAAGCTGCCAAGGTGCACTGTGGTGAGAGTATAATGAGCGAGAGGAGAGTAGCCCAAGGATGGGGCTGGGTGGGTCTTCAGAATAACCCTGTGGTGCTCTTTTCAGTGTTCCTCCCATTTCAGATGTGGGAGTGCTGAGGCGTCCCTCTCCTGTCATTGCTAGTAAGTCACAGAACAAAAGCTCGAATCCTTTCCTCAGCCTCCAGAACTGGTGTTCCTTTTCAGCAGATAAAATAAACCTGTTACAGTCTTGGTCTTTTCTTGCTTCATTTTTCTCACAACCAGAGAGGTCAATTTAAGCTGTGCCTGGCGTGACCAGCAGAAGGGACCTGTGGTGAAAAGAGAGGGCAAGATCCCACACACTCCTCAAATCGACATCAGGATCTTTTCACAGGTTTCACTGTGGGAGTAGGAAATGTGGGCACAACTTTTAATGTCTTAGAAGAGTCTGTGGGTACATAGCAGAATTTACTGTCACATCCATCTGCTGTTCTCCCTCTGTCTCGCTGAGTAACCTGCCATTTGAGATGAGGAACCGGAGCCACGTCATGTCACCAGATCAGAGATTAAGACATCACTGTGATTCTGGTGGGGCATCAGCTGCAAATACAGAGCCACTTGCTCTCATCTTCTGAGAGACACCAACTGTTGATCTCCTGCTTGCTCTTCTTTGAAAAGAAAAGAAATGAAAATTTCCTTCTGCAGGAATGTTTCTATTGGCAAAGTTGTTTTCATGTGGAACTTGGCCCAGGTCACAGAATGGGAGAGATTCGATGTTTTAACTGAGGATGGACCCTTTCTTTATGGAGGAGGAGGAGGAGCAGAAAGAGAGGAGGAGACAGGGAGGGGGAGGAGGAGAGAGTGTGGAGGGAGGAGGGAGAGAAGGAGGAGGAAGGGGGTAGGGGGATAGGGAGAAAAGAGGAGGGGAAGGAGGAAGTTGAATCATCCTCTGCAGGTCCACTCCCTGCACACAGCCTCTCTATGGATGTTTTGAGAAATGTGTGGCTGGTGCTTTGCTTATGCTGTAGCACCATAGTGTCTAGAAACGTAGCATCTAATTGTCTGATGTTGCACAGAAGAAGAGGCTCAGAAATGTGAAGGATATGTCCCCACTCACCCAGTTAGTAAGCAGCAGAGCCAGGATACAAGTTCCAAACTTCTCAAACTGTGGCCACCTTGTTCTTGCCAAAGGGCTTTTTCTTCATTGCCTCTGTGGTCCAAGCTCCAGGTTAACCTAATTAAGAACATCCTCATTTTATGATTTAGAAAGGATTTTCCGTTTGCTTGGAGTTGGGACTAAGGCTAAGACAGGTATGTAGTCATCCAAGTATACTTCCCTGGGGGAAGTCAACCATCTGAACTGAGTTGTGTGTGTGTACACATGTGTGGTATTGATGGGGGCGGCATATTCACATGTGTACTAGTTTAAAAAAATTCAGTGGCAGAATTGCCTAAACATGTGCTTGAGTTCTGCCTTCAACTGTCAGCCTTGGAGTGGGTGGCACCCTACACAGAGTGCCTGGACATACATGTAATTCTTCAACATACATGCTCTAATACACAGAGAGGGCTTAGTGTAGTGTCTGAAAGATGGTGTGCAATGCATGTTAGTAATTTTTATTTTAACTTTCCTATTTAGAGTGAGTTAAATAACATTTCCCCAGTATTACAGATTAGAAAATTGAAATTTAGAGACCAAAATAACTTCAGATTGGTCAACTAGCAAATGACAGGCCCAGGACCTAATCTTAGGTCTGTTTAATTTTTGAAACAGCTGTCTTGAATGCCAGCCTCACGCTGAGTGGGGGCCATGTAAAAAACTGGTTGATTAGAGATTAATCACTGTGATCACTGTGATCACTTAGGGAATATGGACAGTTAACTCCCTATTTGTTTTTGAAAACAGAAGCAAAGTTGGTTTTAGCCCTCTTATTTCAGGCCTTGCACAGTTTATTTATAGCCAAGTACCAAGAATAAGCAGGATATACTATTTTGTATTCCACTAATGTGGTCTTTGCCTGATAAGTTGCATTCAAGATGTGATTTCTCATCGGGTGTGGCACCAGGCTGGCCACCCGATGGATGGTGGCTTCCCTCCGAGGGATAAATTTACAAGTCACGAATGAACAGCTTCAGTGGATGTGCATTATTTGTGAGGTTCCTGTATGGTTAGGGTTGCCAGCCTGAGACTCTGTCACTGAAACTGGAACGCTCACTCCCAGTTTTCTGTCACCCCATGTTCGAAAGACAGCGCACACTTGGCTCTAAGGATTCTTGGGTGCCAATTGCTCCTGCACACTGTGCTGTACCTGGGTCTTAACTTAAAAAGGTGACTGAGTGACCATGTGGAGAGGTCAGTGCCATTGAAAGGAAAGTTTCATGTTACTCACAGTTTCCCTAGAAGCAAGAGACACACCCCGCAGGGCCAAGGGGAGAGTGCTAGGTTTGGGTCAGGAAGCAGAAGCTGGAAGGAGTGGAAAATCTGGGCCAAAGCTTTTGGGATTTCCAAGGGAAAGGCAAGACTGGACAGGGTAAACAGTTTAGGATGGCTAATCTGAATAGTTTTGGAGAGCTCTAAACTATAGGGATGGTCCCTGGTTGCCTGGCACCTTGGTCCTTGGATGATCAAGGCAGAGAAATTTTGCTTCCTTGATAAGGAGCAGCAGGAGGGAGGATGGCAGATAGAAGGGGTATAACTCTGATTGGTTCTTTTGTGAATCAGTCATCCTCCTGCCGAGTCCTTTGCCATCTCAAAGAATTGGCTAGCCCCAGAGGGGCAATCTTCCCCCAGTCAGAAAGGCTTTTTAAGATGCTAAAACATCTTAATATGCAGAAAAAATTTAAAAGTATGTAATATATACACCTAACTCTTTGAGTTGGTTCAGGATCTTAGATCTTAGGGTTTTCTGTTGGGTTCTAAATACCATCTTAAGGGGGAGATGTGGGTTTAACTCTTACTGCTAATAGGAGACTGAGCAGAGCAGAGGAAGGGGGCACTCCACGGAGGATCAGAAGATAGGGGTGTGGCAACAACTCATTTTGGGCATGAGATCAGTTAATTCCCTTTTGCCTACATGAGAGAGCTGTGTTACAGCAATGTTTCCCAGAATGTGGGATGCACCTGGTGAATGAGATCGAGGAACATGGACTCCAAGTGGGCAGGAACTAATGCAAGAATGAGAAGATTTAATAATACAGTATGTTTTATTTTCATGGTGATTATTTGTGTATGTGACACAGAGTTCCCCATTTGTGCAAACTATAAAATTTCCCTTAAAATAGCTTAATTTCATTTGCAAAGTGAGTTGATTTATAGGCAAAGAATGACTAACGGCAAACGTCAATGACTGAGGTTGAAGAGAAAGTGTGACTGAGGAGTTGACCATTGCTCCCTTTAACGCTCTCGAGTATTTGGGGATTCTCAGTGCACACACATTTATGATTGGTACATCTTCCTGAAGAACTGACCCTTTTATCATTATGAAAAGTCTCTCTGGTATTACTCCTTGTTTTGAAGTCTATTTTATCTGATGCAAATACAGATGATTCAGCTTTCTAATGCCTACTGGTTTTGTGGCATGTGATTTTTCCTTTAATTTACTTTCAATCTGTCAGTGTCTTTAAAGTACGTTTATTACAGGTAGCAAATAGGTTGTCTTGCTTTTTTTGACCCATTCTGATAATCTCTGCCTTTCAGTCCATCACTATTTCATGTGACTACTGAGGCATTTGGATTAGGTATACCATTTTATCATGTGTTCTCTATTTCCCATTTTTCATTCCTCTCTTTGCCCTGTCTTGTATTAGTTTTCTATTGCTGCTATAGCAAATTAGCACACACTTAAAGGGTTCTAGAACTGAGGTCTGCATTTCCTTGCTGTCTGTGGCTGGGGGCTGCTCTTTGACCCTAAAAACTGCCACATTCTTTGTCAGGCTTTCTATGGAGCCCCCTCCAGCAATGGTGGGTCATGCTTCTCTACCCCTTTGAACCTCTGGGTCTCTTTGACCTCTCTGCCACATTGCTCCGACTCTAGGTAGAGAAAGTTTTCTGCTTTTAAGGACACAAGCGGTTCAACTGGGCTCAAGGGATAACCTCCCTATTTTAAGGGTCCTAAACACATCTGCAAACTTTCCCCCATGTAACAACATATGCACAGGGTCTAGGGTCTAAGGGTCTAGGTTGTGGACATCCCTGGGGGACATTCTACTCACAATACCTGCCCTTTAAAAAATTTAGCCTATTATAGAATTCCATTTTAAATGTGTTTAGTGATTTTTAGCTATATGTCTTGCAATTTTAAAGTGATTGCCTGGGAGATTGCATTAAACATCCTTAGCTTTTCACAGGCTACATGGGGTTAATGTACCACTTCTGGAAAATGTAGAACCTTTCACTGTGTCAGCCCATGTGCCTCCCTCATCCCCCCTTGCACCACAGTATATGTGCATCACGTCTATAAGCATTAAAACCGCGGGAGACAATGTAAGAAGTTCTTCTTTAAACAGTCATATGTACACATATATTCTTAAAATTAAGAGAAAAAATAGTCTTTTACATTTTCTCAGAGATTTGCCATTTTCAATACTCTTCATTTGTTCCTGAAGGAATTTCGGTTTCCCTGTGATGTCATTTCCCTTCAGCTGAAGAACTTTCGTTAGCATTTCTTGAAGTGCTGGTCAGCTGGCAATGAATTCTGTTTTCATTTGTTTGAAAAGTCTTCAATTTGCTTTCATTTTTGAGGGGCATATTCACCAAATGTAGAGCTTAGGAATTTTCTTTCAATACCTTAAAGATGGTTTTCATTGTCTTCTCAACTCTAGACTCTATAGTTTCTAATCTTTAAGACTGAAATTTTGAATCATAATCTCCTGTCACTTTTCTCTTGCTAATTTTAAGATTAAAAAAAAAAATTCATCAGTTGGACTATGCAGTGCCTTTGTGGTTTTCCTCTTACTTATTCTGTTTGGGGTTCTCTGAGTTTTTTTGAATTTTTTACAAATATTTTTATTGATGATGCTATTACAGTTTTCCCAATTTTACCCCCTCTATCACCCCTCCACCCTGCCTCCCAACCCCCCAGCATTTTCCCCCACTTAGTTCATGTCCATGGGTTGTACATATAAGTTATTTGAGTCCTCTGTTTCCCATTGCATTTTTTTATCTCTCCCTGTCTACCTTATGCCTACTGACCATGCTTCCTCTTCCCTGTACCTTTCCCCCGCTATTCCTCCCTTTCCCCTCCCCACTGAAATCCCTCCGTGTGATGTCCATTTCTCTGATTCTGTTTCTGTTCTGGATGTTTGCTTAGTTTTTGTTTCCATTGTTTTTCTTTTCTTTTAGGTTCATTCATTGAGAGTTGTGAGTTTGTTGTCATTTTACTGTTCATATTTTTTATCTTCTTTTTCTTAGATAAGTCCCTTTAACATTTCATATAATAAATTTAGGTCTTTCACCAAGTTTGGAAGTTTTTCCCCTTTATTCTTCAGTATTTTTTCTACCCCCTCTCTTTTTCACATGTTAATCATGTGTATTGATCAGATTAAGTCCATCCAGTAAATTCTTTATATCAGATACTTCCTTTAGTCACATAATCATGGGGCCAACCAGATTCAAGGGGAGGGGAAAGAACCCGCCTGTCAATGGGGAGGTTGGCAAGAAATGTGTGGTCCTTTTTAATTTACCCACTTGATACTGAAATAGCTTCTAACTTGTCTCCTTCCCTGCATTTGCTTCTCTCAAATACCTGTCTGTACAACTCCTTGCCTTCTTATAAAAGCCTTTATTTCCCAGAGTGAATGAACTTTCCATCTCAATGTTATTCCACAGCCTTCTGTACATACTTTATTATTTATCACATTGCCCTGCAGTTATAAGACCTCTCTGTCTTCCTCACCATCTGGTCTTAGTTTCTCAGGGGAAGGGGCCGTATTTGGTGCATTTGGAACCTCTCACTTTGAGAGTACATCACCCTCCACTTTGCCTGCTTTGTTTTTGCCCCCAGTGCCAAGCTCCATGCCTAGCTCATCAGAGATGCTTAATAAACATTTCTTGAACTGGAATGATTTTTTTAAAAAGTCACACAGTCCATTAAGGCAGGACCAGAGCTGTACTCCATATTTGTCTGCCCTCTGAATTAATTCTTTCCAGAGCTCACCAGCAGCTGACTGAACCTAAACAATCTTAAAGGCCTCTTTTCCTTATATATCCAGCTTATATCTTTATTCCCATATCTCAAGAGCACTTTCTTTCATGTTTTAAAATATAAAGTGAGTGTAATAGGGTGAAAAGTTTTGAGAATTCTCCTGCATTGGCCTGTACCCCAGTTTCTCTCTACTAGGCAACGCACCAAACACTGCTCTGTTTCTTGGTTTCAAACTTAAGAAATGAGCTTCAAGTTCCATGACTAAGAAGCAGTTTATGTATCATATACTTGTTGCTTTGGACCATGAACTTGACAGGATAGTCATTTTTCTTTCTTCTGGAATAATTTAATAAAGGGAAAAAAGAGAGTCAAATGACTCACCTGGAGGCCCAGGAAATTGGATCCTGAAGGCTGAAGTCATGTGCTCATTCAGACTTTGAATTTGAGCTTCCTTTTCTCTATCACCTATTTCAATGCTTGACACAAAACAGAAACTCAGTGAATGTAGTTGACATTAAAGTTGCCTCCACCTAGAGCAATGATTCACCAACTTTAGTGTGCATAAGCATCACCTGGAGAGCTTGTGAGAGCCCTCCTTCTGGGCCCCACTTCATAGACTGGTTCAGGAGGTTGGGGGTGGGGCCTAAGAATATGTATGTCTCTTAGGCTACCTGTGATGCTAATGCTGAGGGTCCATAGGCTGCTCTTTGAAGTTGTGTTTCTCAGCAGTAGAACTTTTGACATTTTGAGTTATATTCTTTTATTATTATTATGGTAATAACACTGTACATGAGGTCTACCCTCTTGACAAGTATTTAAATGTACAATACAGTAATGTTAACTATAGTCACAGTGTTTTACAACAGATCTCTAGAACTTACTTATCTTGCCATATGTGAGTATACCCATTGAACAACAACTCCCCATTTCATTTCCCTCCCCCACTCCTTAACAACCACTGGTCTACTCTCTGTTTTTATGAATTTGACTATTTTAGATTTCTTATTTAAGTGGTACCATACAGTAATTGTCCTTTTGTCATCTAGCTTATTTCACTTAGCATGATGTCCTGCAGGTTCATCCATGTTGTCACAAATGGCAACATCTTCTACTTTTTAAAGGCTGAATAATATTTCATCGTATGTATATGATGCAACATTTTCTTTACCCTCTCATCTGTTGATGGAAATTTGGGTTGTTTGCATATCTTGGCTATTGTAAATAATGCTGCAAATGATTATGGGAATGAAGATCTCTCTTTGAGATCCTGATTTCAACAACTTTGTTCAATTTCTCAGAAGTGGGATTGCTATATCATGTGGTAATTCTATTTTAAACATTTTTGCAAAACCTCCATACTATTTTCCATAGTGGCTCCACCAATTTACATTCCCACCTGCAGTGAACAAGGATTCCCTTTTCTCCCCTATCTTTATTTCTTGTTATCTTTTGTTTTTGTGAGAGCAGCCATCCTTACCTGGGGTGAGATGATATCTCATTTTGGTTTTGATTTGCATTTCCCTGATAACTAGTGATGTTGAGCACCTTTTTGTATACCTGTTGGCCTTTGGAGAAATGTCTTTTTTTTAGAGGAATGTGTAGTCAGATCCTCTGCCCATTTTTTAAAATTGGGTTATTTGTTGTTGTTACTGAGTTGTAGGGCTTTTTTATGTATTTTGAAAATTAACCCTTTATCAGATATATGCAAATATTTCTCTCATTATGGAGGTTGCCTTTTCATTTTCCTTTTTTTCCCTTTGTTGTGAAGGTTTTTTCAGTTGAGTCCTACTTGTCTATTTTTGTTTTTGTTGCCTATGATTCAGTGCCATATCTGAGAAACCACTGCCAAGACCAATGTCATGAAGTGTCTCCTCTATGTTTTCTTCTAGAAGTTTTACAGTTTCAGGTCTCACATGGAAGCCTTTAATCTATTTGGAGTTGATTTTTGTGTACCGTGTTAGATATGGATCCAGTTTCACTGGATAATTCTTTGTTGTGGGCAGTTTTTCTTTTTTGTATGTGTATTGTAGGATGTTCAGCAGTATCTCTGGTCTTTATCCATTAGATGCCAGTAACACCCCTCCCCTGAAGCTTTGACAGTTAAACATGTGTCCAGACATGGCAGAATGACTCCTGGGGGACATAATCACCTCCCGTTGAGAACCACTGCTCTAGGGTTTCTGGTCTGGATGTCCCATGGATTGGTGTGTCATTCACTGAGCAGGTTCTGATGGTGGATTATAAGGTCTTTTTTAGAACCTGTTGAGTTTAGTTGGCTAATAAGATCCCATGAATGCCCAGATATTTGGATGCAGAAGCCAAGTGGAATGGGCAGGCCTAACAACATGGATCTGAGATCCATCAACATATAGTTAAAACCATAAAGGATGGGTAAAATTTCCAGGTAACTAATCTACTGAGAAAGGACGAATGGAGAGAGAACAGAACCTTCAGGAACACCAACTGTTTAAGAGGTGAGTGAAGGAAGAGTTGCCAATAAGAAGAAATGATCAGGGGTGTAGGAGAACGACAAGCAGGAAAAAGTTTCTCAGAAAACTATGGAGGAGAGTATAGAAGGATAAAAGGGAGGTAACAGTCAGTAGACAAAAAATTCACTAACTGCAGGTCTTAAAAGGGATTATGGGATATGCCTACCAGAAGATCATCTTGAGTACAGAGACCTATGCTATCCAGTAGGATGGCCACTGACCACATGTGGCCACCGGGCAGGGAAATAATACTAGACTGAGCTGAGATGTGCTGTAAATGTAAAATTCACACTGGATTTCACATTTACTATGAACAAGAAAGAATGCAAAATATCTCATTAATCATTTCCATAGTGATTGGACATTGCAAGATAATATTTTGGATATATTGGGTTGAATAAGATGCCTTATTAAAATTGACTCCACCTATTTATACAATAAAATGTAAAATTATATATGTGGCTTGCATTATATTTTTTATTGGACAGCGCTGTCATAGAATAATTTCTGTGGAGGATTGAGGACTGAGAACAGAAAATAGTGAGTTGAGAAGTGAATGAAAGGTAAGGATGTGGAGCTGGAGAGCAGACTGCTCTTTGGGCAAAAGAGAAGACAAGTGATCACATTGGAGAGCATGGGCTGCTTGCTGTTTGGCAGAAAAGGGAAGGTGAGCAATTGTTACTTAGGAGAAGAGGCAGTGCTACGAAAGTTTATTTTTAGGAAGAGAGAGACTTGGGCATATATGAGGCCAAGTGTAAAAGAGTCAAAAGAAGGGGAGAAATGGGAGATAAGGAGACCAAAGAAAGAAGGATGCTAGACAGGGCTTAGAGAGATTTTCTTTAAACAGGTGGCTGGAGTGGAGGGTGGAACTTACCTCCATCTTGAACCCCTTTAAGCCTCCTGTTTTTCTCCTGAAAAATAAGGATGAGGCTCATGTTGTAATAGCAATGCCTCTTCATATTGTTGTTCTGGGGCTTAAATGAGATAGTAGATGAAGATCAATTTTGTAGTTGGTGAAACACTGTATGAAACTGTTTTTTAGTCACTGTATTCTGATGAACTACCATAACGCATTGTAAATATTGTAGGGTTGGCAGACAAAAAAGCCACATGTGCTGCTGTTGGAGCTGAAACACAGCCACAGATAATACATTAAGGAATGGGTGTGGCCGTGGCTGGTGTGGCTTAGTGGATTGAGTGCTGTCCTGTGAACCAAAGGGTCGTTGGTTTGATTCCCAGTCTAGGGCACATGCCTGGGTTTTGGGCCAAATACCCTATCCCCAGTAGGGGGCGGGCTAGAGGCAACCACACTTTGATCTTTTTCACCCTTTTTTCCTCCCTTTCTTCCCCTCTCTAAAAATAAATAAATATTTTTTAAAAGGATGTTTAAAATATTTTTGAAAGGGTGTGGCTGTATTTGGGGGCCATATGAAATAGACAGCATGGTAGACTTAGCCCAGGGGCCATAGATTGGCAACCCTGCATTGTAATCTAAATACCACCCTCACTTGTGATACTGGTTTGCTCATCTTCCCATCAGCGATTCTCTATCCATCCATTCATTCTTTAACTCAACACTTTTTACTGGGTCCCAACTGTGCCAGATGCTGAACTAGGCATGGGAGATGCACTTCTGACTTCTGGGTTTGGTCCTTGTTCTCATGGAGCCAGCAATTGCATCAAGTGTGTGGGGGATTGTTAAGCGTGTCAGAATCTATTGCAATATCTCATTAATAGGAGGGGAGAAAGTTTACTAGCCATTCAAAGAGCTTCTATTCCATAGCCCAGCCCATTATGCTTTGTGTTCAGTTTCCTGGCTTCCTAACTGCACAACTTATTAGTTGTGACTTTGAGTTGGAGAGATTATCTTGGATTATCCAGATGAGTCCAATTTAATCATATAAATTTTGAAAAAATTATCAGTGCACCCAAGATAACTACTAGTTTGAATTCAGTCACTATAGAGGAGTTTTGCCCATTTTTGAACTGTATATAAAATTTCTATCATGTTATGTTATAAATAGAATTGTACAGTGAGCATTCTTTTTGTGGATGGTTTCTTTTGCTTACCATGGTTTTGAGGTTCATCCATGGTATTGAGTATTGACAGGTGTTTGCTTCTTCATTCTACCCATGAGCCCATATCATTAGATGAGTTCCCAGCCTGGAAGATGGGCTTCTTATTGGATTTTGGTTGCTTATTGACATTTGAATGGTACCTGGTGATTCAAGTTTAAAATGTGTTCCTCATGGGCTACTACAGCTTTAGTGAGAAAGTGGTCCTTGATACACAGTAGAGGCTTAATGATGAACCATTAAATAAATGGACACAAGGACAAGTGTTTCTCTAGCTGTTGGGTATTTACTATATACCAGGCACTATAGTGCTGAGCATTTTGAATTCATTACCTCATGCAAATCAAAACAATAACTCATTTGAATGGTAGATGTTATTATCTCTAGTTAATAAATAAAAAAATTGAGACCAAGACAGTTATATGTTGGGCCCAGGTCATATGATTAATAAGTGATGGACTCGTTGATCCAACAAATATGTTCCCCACACCTGTCTGGGCTATTTTTAAAGTAAAGTTCATTGATTTTTCCTTTATAAAGGAAACACAGGTTAATTAAAGAAGATTTGAGAAATATAGAAAAGCAAAGGAAGAAAACATAAAGGCATCTATATGCCACCACCCCAGGACAATCACTATTTTATTTTGTAGTGTACAACCTTCTTGTATTATTCTATATAGTATATTATTTGTTTGATATAGTAATGATCATGGTACACCTGCAAAATTATATCTTACTTTCTATTTAACTTTTTCTTGAGTTGTTATAAACTCAGTGGATGTGATATATTTCATTTAATATTCATTCAACTGATGCAAATAGATTACTTCCTGAGTGACATTTGTTGAGCCCCTCCTGTGTGCAGGACACTAGAAAAGGCTCATATTCTGTAATATTAGGCTCTTCTGTTCCCTTCTTGAGCCAGCTGAGTTGGGTCCCAACCCTGAAGCCACAGCATCTCCTAACCTTGAGCAGGGGTGTCAAACTCATTTTCACCAGGGGCTACATCAGCTTCATGGTTGCCTTCAAAGGGCCGAATATAATTTTAGGACTGTGTAAATGTAACTACTCCTGAAGTAGGGGCAAGGAGCTCGGCGCTGCCGCTGGGTAGAAACAAGGCACTGGTCAGGAAAAAACAAGGTGGAGGGCTGGATTCGGCCTGCAGGCCATGTGTTTGCCACCTGTGCCTTAGAGTGTTGACATTGTTGGTGCCTTTAATGGATCCCTAGCTTTATTGCTATATGCTCCTTTTTTAATTAATAAAAGAAAAAATCACATCAACAATTCTCTGCAGATTCTCTGGGCTTCTTGCTTTAGCACAGCAGGAATCCTGTGTAATAAATTGGAGCAGGACTCCCAGAATTCATCCCAGGTGAGGAGATCACATATTGCATACCAGAGCTTGGATTACATATTTAAATACTAACAAGGCTTGTTCTGCAAATAGATTGAAGGGATTCCAAAACCAAAGTGCCATACTTGATTTTCAGAATGAGGTGGAGCCTGTAAGCCCATTATGAGCTCTTATTGGAGGATTTTCAGGGCACATGAGGATTTGAGATAGGAGGAGACACAATGTCAGATACAGAGATGAGAGCTGGTGGATGGGTGAGGGGTGGGCAGATGAAGGTAGAATTTTTGTGTCTGATGACATTGGAGAAGATGTTTTCAAAAAGGTTGTGAACCACTTCAGGCAGATTTCAAGGCATTGCAGAAGGTGAATGCAAATCCAGCCTATTTTTCTGGCCCGGATGGTTACTCCTCCTTGTGACACTCAAAACCAAATGTTTGAATGGAAACGAATGTTTATGGGACAGCATGGAGGCAGACCACACCAGGTGGGAAACTCCCAGCAGTGGTCAGTGGCTGCATGGAAAGATGACTGTAAAAATGTGTGCTGTGGGGCATAAGTTAAATATTTACCTGCATCAACATAAATTAGCATCAATTCTCTTTTTGTAGGTTTTACATAACATCTCCTCTATATTCAGTGTTAATTCATTCAACAAACATTTATTGAATGCCTCCTGTAAGCCCACAGAGATACTACAACAGTGAAAGATCATGCTCTTACGGACTTTATAATCTGTTGGGGGCACTTTAAGAATTTATTGAGCACATGTGGCTTGGGGAAAGGTGGAAGTATGATGCCATTCAAATTCTAGTTTCTGTCCTCAAGTAGCTTGCAATCTAGTTTGAATGTTAAGATGTGCAGTGGATAACTGCTACATGGTGTATGAGCAAACATTCTTTCCCCAGCTCATTCTAATTCTTGATAGTTGTTTTAGCAACATGCTTCCATCCCATGGGATCTGTTCTAGGGCCAATCTGAGGACACAGTGACTCAGAGTCTGCTTTAAAAATACAGATTTCTGTGCCAAACCTTGACTCTACTATACAAATAAAATCTATGGAACTAAGGCCCCAGAAGACTATGGGTAAAAATAGGATAGTGGGGCTGAACTTGTGCGTGTATCTGTGTGTGTGGTGTACACATATATGCAAGTGTGTGTGGCATCATTTATAGGTATGAGGGGTAGTCAACAATAACTTCTAGTTTGCCAACAGAGATGGGTTTAGAGGCCCAACATTGCCCAATGTGAGGAGCCATGACTCTGTGGCAAGTCAGCATTCAAGGAGGATGGATGCGGTAGCAGTTCAGGGTGGGCTAGATGGCGTATCATGGCAATTACAGCAAAAACTAACTGTATTGGTAGTTCTTTGTGTGCCAAGTGCTTTTATATCATTGCCACCTTCAATCCTCATGCTCTCTTACACAGAAGGTATAATTGTAATTTCCACTTATAGAGGAGGAAACCAGGGCACTGGGATGTTAAGCAGTTTGCTCAAAGTGACTCACCTTGGAGAAAGCAGAGCTGGGATCCTAATGCACCTTATCACTATACCTCCTTCCCAGTATAACTTGGAGAAGCATACACCATAAATATGAAAAACGAGCCAGCCAGTGCTTGAGGAGGATCTTCAGTGGCAGGTGATGCTCACGAAGGTGACATGTGTGACACTATGTAACCCTAACAGTGTGGTTTCTGGGAGCCTTCAGAAAGAGGTTCAGGTGATGTTCTCCTGCACATGTCTATAGAATGGTCCTTAGGCAAGGTTCAGAGAGGTCCAGGGAATACCTCTCTGAGCCACCCAGCCCTCTGGAGTTGTCATTGGTCATCATATTGGTTGAGAAATCACCCAAAGAACGAAGAGTTGAGAGTGCCCCATTCCTTGCTCGCTTTCATTGGTTGGGAATTCTGGCCCCTCTCTAGCCATGATGTGATTGCATAATTCTAGTAATCTCCTTTCCCCTAGGAATCTACTTCTTGGGGTTTATATTTATTTCATTTCTGCTGCTGTGGCTGCTCAATCTGGACCCAAATGCTGAGGAGTGCTTTTAGAGGTGAAAAGCCGCATTGCTTCTTGGGTGGCCCATGAGGCATGTAGTGGCAGTCATGCAGCAAAACCAGCCCTGGGTCTGCAGGTCCCTCCTGGATCCACTGTTTGTGAGCCGACAACTGTGGGCAGGCTCCTTCACTGAACTTCCTCATGAGTAAAACTAGGTCTGGTTCCAGGTAGTCTTCTTCTTCCCGGCTGAGAACAGGCCAAGGCAGGGAGCACCCAGGGTCAGAGTGACAGGCCAATGGTATTCCCATGTTGGAGGAAGTTAAGAGCATTTTGTGGTCACAAAGAAGCAAAACACTTCTAATAAGGTAATTAGCACCTTTTCTCTGATTAGCAGCCAGGGAATTATTGAAAGAGATTAAATAGAAACTGTGAAAAGATTTTTGGGTAACTGTGAGGTGAGAAAAAGGTAATAGACTGTTCTTTATGTTTAAAAGATAAAAAATATGTTTTATAAGCAGAAAACATGTCTCTCCCACCCTCGCCCCTCATGGCTTCCTTTCAGACCCTCACCCTTGCCTTTGCACGTGAAGCTCCCTCTTTCACAAAGGGCACTCTTTCCTCTCCTGTCTGCCAAGGTCACTCCTCTCCCAGTATCCCTTCCTCATGAGAATTTCTGACCATCTACATTATACAGTTTTCTTCACTGTGTGTTCCTAAGGCACCATATACTTTTCCTTTAAAGTGCAAATGTCAATAGCAATTTTACATTTTCATGGCTGTTTGATTAATGCTTGTCTGCCCCATCTAGACCATAAGCTCTGTGGGCGTAGGTTCCATAGCTGTTTTTGTTCACCACTAAATCCCCAGCTTTGGTACAGAGAAGGGTAAATAATAGGGTGAAGGAATGAATTAACTAAAGGAAAACATAGTTAAGGGATACTTGACATCTGATCCTTTGTACAGTTCTAGGGGTTGGCAAAGCTTGTACAGCTTGTCATTCCATGGACAGACCAAGGTTCTGTGGATCAGTGAAATGAAATGCCTTTCCCAAGACATATACCTCATAAACCAGACTCATACAGAACCCTTGAGAATCAGATTTTATTCTCTCTGCTTTAAATATGGGTATGATGTTGCTTATTGGTAAAAGCAGAAGTTTTAAAATTTGGAAATTAAAGGGAGCAAAATACAACAAAAACAAAAATGAAAGACAGTCAACAAAGCCCACAGGATGATGGATGCTGTTCAAATTCCTCCCCTCGGTGTGAGCTACCTTGGAATGAAGTCTGCCTGTTACACTGAACTTGCCTGGCACAGACCTCAGTGTTCACCTCATAGTAGCCAGGAGTAGTAATTTCAGCAGAAAACATTTTGCATTGTGATCACCAGCTTGAACAAGAAAACCTTTCCGGGATGACACAAACAACTTTAGGGAGTGACATGGAAATAATGGGAGGGACCCACACCCAACACCTGGCCAAGATTTGTCAGCATGACATGGGCAGCTGGGCATTTCTGATCAAAGGTCATGTAACCTACTCTGCTTCCTGCTTGCTGAAGTCAGAGGTGGAGAGAGAATCCAAATTCAATGTCCCCCTTGATGCTGGGTGTCTCCAGGACCTAATGCATGCTGACACACTTGGGCAAGATTTCTAGTCTCATCCAAAACCAGCCAGTAAACCAAAACAAAACCATAAACTGAATCAGGCCCTTCTGTGTGCTGGGGATATAGTGATTAGTAAAATCATGGAGAACAAACAAAATTAACCATCACACATAGTTCCTGCCTTTATGGAGTGTATGTTCCAGTGGGGCACAGACACTCAATAGAGCCTATGCAGTATTACCGCCGTGTCTGCGGTTTCACCCTCTGTGGTTTCAGTTCCCCGTGGTCAGCCATGGTCTGAACACATTAAAGGGAAGATTTCAGAAACAAGAAGCCTGATTCTCCATTGTACACCACTCTGTGCACCATACTGTACCTCATCACTCAGGCCTTGTACCTCTCACACCAGCACAAGGAGAGTTCCGCACAGTAAGATTTTGAAAGAGACCACCATCACTTAACTTTTATTATAGTATATTGTTATAGTTGTCTCATTTTATTGTTGTTTTCATTTATTATTGTGACTAATTTATAAATTAAATGTTATCACAGTTATGTATGTATAGGAAAAAGCATAGAATATATAGGGTTTGGAACTGCCTAAGGGTTCAAGCATCTACTGAAGTCTTGGGACATATTCCCTGTGGATAAGGGAGGATTGCTGTAAATAAATATTTATTAACAACCACATTAAGTGCTATAAAAGTACAAGGAAAACATAGGAGAGAAGAAATTTGCCTAATCAAGGAGGTCAGTGAAAGTAGCCCTTATAAGATGATGATTCCGCAATGAAATAAAGGGTGAGTAAAAGGCTGAGAAAAAGCGAGATGGAATAGCACAAGCAAAGGCACTGTGGTGGGCACAGAGGGCTGAGAGGTACTGCAGTGGACAGGGAGAAAACAAGGCAGCATGTAGTCTCAGATGAGCCTACAGAGGTAGCAGGGCCTTGACCCTGCTTGCATCCACAGGCCACACTGTGGTTTGTGGTATTTGTCCTGAGAGCCATTAGACACTGAGTGGTCAGCGCCAGAGTGGAGAGGAATTCAGGTGTCAAGAGGATGAAGCCCTCTCCTGACTCAGGTAATGGGTTGTGAGGATTTGTGGAGTGCCTACAGGGATGACATCAAAGTCATCTCCAATCCCAGCCAGACAGCCTGCAGAATAAGTACATCATGATCCCAGGTGAGGGCAGCACATGGTTACAGTCACTATTTGCAAAAAAACCACCAGAGGGCAAATCTCTCACCACTTGCTGTAAACTCAACACTCATTGACATTATGAACAAAGTATGGCCTGGAGAAAGGAGGACTTTGACTAATAATGAATCCAGGCTCGTCCCACAGCCTGGCTGGCTCCATTGATGCATCTTATCAGAGTGTGGAGAGAATTTGAGTGTTGGGCAGAAAGAGTCATTCAGAGGCAAAGGCTCATTAAATTCTGACTTTCTTTCTTTCTTTTTTTTTTTTTTGTACCTGCAGAGCTTCTGCTTTCCTAACTTGTGGCCTGAAAGTTTTGTTGGCAAGGGATTAAAAAAAATGAAGAGTGTTGGGTTTCTATGCCAGAATTGTTCAATCACCATGTCATATTAGCTTCAGAAAAAGAGGCACCTGAGGAGGCTGTTAATGAGCTGAGTGTTGAGTGGCTCTTAGGTGTTCTGTTCTCTTTGTCCTGTTCAAATGAGAGGGTGTTGGCAACGCTCACTGAGATGGCAACAGGAAGATGATGCGGGGTGTGTGAGCTGCAGAGCAGCATCTCTGCCCCAGAGGGTGACTGTGAGGCTGTCTCAGTCAGCTGACTACATTCAACCTTTGCTTCATTTGTGTTCCCAGGAGCAGAACATAATTAGGTTTTATGTTTTCTCTGTAAAGAGAAAGGGATATCGAGAGTGAAGAACTAAGGAACCCCATTTTTCAACACTGAAGGTATATTACAAGTATATATTATGGAATTAAACAAGAAAAACGTTCCCTTTGTGTTCCTTTAGCATGTAGGGACTTGTTTTAGGACTTCCTGTGTTTTCTTGCACATGTTTCTTTGCTAGTACAGGAGGAAAGATGCAGAGTATCTGGTGGATGGGAAAAGAGAAGGCAGGGGGAGGAGCCAGCTGGCCCCAGTGTGATCTCAGCAGCAGAGGGATTCTTCTTTCCACCTCAAAAAACCTTGACGTTTGAGAGGAAGCACAGTTTGGTTATAAGTGTTGGGTCTTCTTCCACTGTTTGCTTCACTTCTTGTGTCTCCTTCACTCCTCTGGATCACTGAAGTCTGGCTTTTGTGCCGTCCACTTACGCCAAAGCCCCAGTGACCCTCTCACTGCCCTGTGCACCAATTCCTTTTAGTCGGTGTCCTCCTGGGCACTTTGGACACTTACCACCCTTCCCTCTATCTTCAAGCTCTCCCCTCCCTGTAGCTTTTAAGACTTCATGCTCCCCTGCTTTCTCCTTGTACTTCCCCTGCATGCCTTCTCTGTCTCCTATTCATATATCTTTCCTTGTGCTAAACCGTAATTTCTAATGTTTTCCTAAAGTTCTCCAGGCTTTTCTCACTCTGCATATGTTAGGAGATATCTACCACTGTTAACAACCCCTTGCAGGTAGACAGCTCCTAATTGTCACACTTCAGCCCCATTCTCTTTCCTAATCTCCAGACCTGCATATCTGCATATCATGTTGCCTGTTGGGTTCCCCTACCTGGAAGTCTCACAAGCAGCTCATCCAAAGCTTTATTCTCTTCTGCTCCCAGTAGGTGCTTATCCCCTTGATCACTCATTCATTTAACAAACACTTACTGAGCCACCTGTGTATTGCAGGTATGGTGTGATGTACCACAGATACAAGTGTAGGGAGAAAGCAAGGTTCTTTACCTTCTCCACCTGTGTGACACCATATTCACCTGGCCATCCTCCTCAAGACCCTCCCCCCTCCACAACCCCAAAATCCCTCAAGCCCCATCAGTTGGTGACCAGAGCCAATAAAATTGATCTCCTAAGCATGTCTGAATACTCTTATTCTTTGTTTCCATTGCCGCTATCCAAGTTCAGGTCTTCCTCTTTTCTGGGATTGCTTCCATGGCCTCTTGATCTGCTCTTCCTGCCTCTAGTCTTCCCCTCTTCCAGCTATTCATGCTCTAGGAAGCTTGGTTCTTTTAGAAGAGAAAAATCTGACCATGTCACATCTCTACTTAAAATTCTTCAATAGATTCTTTTCATCTACTGTAGAAAACTTTAGCTCCTTATTTCTTTTTTCACTCCTTTTCTGTCTCTCCTTCTTCTCTCCCTTCCTTCCTCCCTTCCTTTCTTCTTTCATTTCTCCCTTCCTTCCTTCTTTTCTCCTCCCTTCCTCCCTCCATCTCTCTGTCTTCCTTTCTCCCTCCTTCCCTACTTTCTCTTTGCCTGACTTTCCCCTTCCAACAAGAAGTTGAATATCTTCAATTCAGTTTCACAAATATATCTATTAAGCTCCATTACACATCAGGCTCTGTTACAAGTACTTGGAATATATCAATGAACAAACAAAATATCTCTTATATTGTATCAAGGACAGTCAGACAGGAAACAATAGATATAATAGTAAATCATATGAATTATTTGGAACATAACGGTGTTAGGTGCTTTGGAACCAAATTTAATGGTTCTCTACATAATGAACCAGAAGGCATGGACCTACCCTTGGGCCTGCTTCCCTGCCCCTACCCTCCTCCACCCTCCAGCCTCAGGTTTCTCTTGTGTAAAATGGGAATTAAAAGAGCCATCTACCAATTTCCCATGGTTTCCACAAGAGTTGAAACAAATATGAAATATCTGAGGATGAGGGGTATCGTTGGGGGCTGGGAGGTCAGTAGGTGATGTGTATCGGGTCCTTTTGTGCTCAACTTCACTGGGGAAGATAAATCGGCCTGAGCTTGGAGAGCAGTCAGCTGACTCAGGCCCCTGCCTGAAGCCGGCACTGAGTGTGGCTGCAACTGGGAGGCCCCAGAGCTGAGCAGGACCATTGTAAACCAAAATTTCATCTTAAAATAGTAATTTGGAACCCTTTTTAGAGGCTGACATTCAATTTTCCCTTTTATGTCACTTCTCAGGAAAACAAACCATTGATTTTTCTGTTAAAATCTCTCCCTTCCCACCACCCCTTGTTTACACTCCTAATTTGTGCCCAGAGTTCAGCTGTGATGGTGGACTCCATTCCCAATTAATTCATCCTCTTTTTTTGAGTTTCAAGTGGATCTTGGCTTAACACTCGCTGGAGAGAACGTGTGGGAGTACACTCACACACAAATGCATGCATGAACATTTAGTGTGGCCTTGTTCAAAGGGCCAGCCGTATTCCATATTTGGTCTGCTAGACTCGGAGAGTATAAGAGATGAATAAATCTGAAGCTTAGTCTATGCACATTATAGGAAGCTCTGGAATCTGTTAGCTTCATAGGGAAGTGATTAGCAAGCAGAATATTATCTCCAAGTAAAATGGGGCAGATTAGCTCACTAAATCTCTTGGCATTAGTTTGAGGCTCATTCTTCTGCTTTGGAGGCATTATTTCTAGAGGGGGAAGCCAGCAATGACCAGCGCAGTGCTGGGGGAGGGGGGAGCTTTAGACGGCCTTAGAATGTATGCAACAGGAGCCAGTGTTGGGTCAAGGAAAGGGAGCAAACAGGTTAAGACTGAAGAAGAGGAGGGTGCACATTGCCCAGTGGTGGCAAGCTAGGGCTTCGGAATCCAACAAAATTCAAATGAATTCACTTTGACATTAACACTGCCTACTCCATAGGGTTGTATTAATGAGCAAATGACATAATGTGGACTAAGTGATTGGCGTGTAATAATCAGTAGGTAGTAGCCACTGTGGGTCAGGCATGGTGCTGACAAGTTTGTGTACGTGAGCTTATCTGATCCATGAGGTGGGTGGCGATTGCTTTTCTTATCTCACAGCAGAGGAAACGGAGGCTTAAGGATGTTGAGTCAGTTTCTCAAGGCCATGAAGCTAGTACAGGGTGGAACGGAGGTTTGAATGCAGATATGTCTCATCCCTGAAATCTGTGTGGCTTCCACTGCACCAGCTCTCCTTCTGGGATTCTGCCGGGTCTGTGCTCTGGCAAAGCAATGGTACCATTCTGTTTGAGAGTGTGAAAGAACAGGAAGTGCCATGCCCACTCAGGAGCCCTGGCTAGAGGAGACCGTTGTCATAGCCACTCAGTGTATAAGTTCTGCGAGGTCAGAGGGTGACTGATGACTGCAAGGCTGCTTGGGGACTTCAGATACCTGGGAGGAACATGAAGACATGGGTGGCAGTGTGCTCCTACAGGCCCCCAGGAATTTTTCTTTCCAGTTGGGTCAGTGTCTCAAGTGAGCTTAAGGTCCCAGGGTTCCCCAAGAGTTCCCATTCCACCAAGGGGGCTACAAGACTGAAGGAACCTTGATGAAGCACCTGCCTCAGCTGTAGGTCCTGCTTGCCTTATTTATTCTTTGTCTTTTTTACTATGATACAATCCACTCAAGGTTTACCACTGTAACCATATTAAAGTGTACAATTCAGTGGCATTAAGTACATTCACAATGTTATGCAACCACTGTCTATTTCCAGAGCCCCAAACGGAAACCCCATATCCATCAGCTGTCACTCCCCATTCCTCTCTCATCTCCAGCTCCTGGCAACCACTGATGTGCTTTCTGTCTCTATGGGTTTACCTGTTCTGGATATGCCATGTAAATGGAGTCATACAGTATGTAGTCTTTTGTGTCTCACTTCTGTACTGAGAATATGTAATTGTGAGGGGAAGGCAGAAGCAGGGGCTTGGGAATGAGGTAGAGTTGGGGAAGGGAAACTGTGTCCTGTCCTCATGGGAGCTCCGAGTCAGCGCTGACAGCAGCTTGGACACAGGTTCTTGGTGGAACCTGTTCCATTCCTGGATTTGGATAGAGAGGGATACTGTTTTTGACTGAATCTGTTTGGTTCCTGAGGTCTGGAGAGCAAATAGCAAGAGTTCAGACAGCAAGGAATGTCAGCCTAATAACCCTAAAATTGTGTATTTGTTTCCGGCCTTCGAATCATGAAAGTTTGGGTAGCAAAGGATTCCTATACTTCAGACACTCAGACTTGCCTCCAGGCTCCCTTTACCACACACCCCCATGCACACAACTCTCACTAATACCCCACTTTCCCAACTCCATGGATGTGCCCCTGACTCAGCCACTCTCACTGTTCATTCTTTCACCTTGTCATACCTACAACCCATCTCTCTCTTTTTCTTCCTTCTTCCTCCCTCCCTCCCTCCCTCCCTCCCTCCCTTCCTTCCTTCCCCCCTCCCCTCCTTTCTTCCCTCCTTCTTTCCCTCCCTTCCTCCCTCCTTTCCTTCCTTCCTTCCCTTCCTTCCTTTCCTTACTTATACCTTCAGCTAACATGTTCTGGGCCCCATCATGTACCAGGAGGTAGACTGGGTACTGTTGCTGCAGAGATGAGTTAGCATTAATCCAGTCATATAGAAACAGATATTTAAATAGACATTTAAAATACCTGGTGATGAGATCCCCAATAGACTGGATGGCATGTTCTGGGAGCACCTTGGGGGTGGATGGGGAGGAGGGAAGAGGGGGGCAGCAGTGCTCATTCGTATCAAAAGAGCTGGCACATTGGCCCCCCTCACTTTGCAGTTCATGAAGCTTTGTGCATCCCTGTGTCAGCATCCCTCCAGGTAACCAGAGTCCCACTAAATCCATTTCAAAGATGAAAACATGAAGGCCACAAGAGACTCAGCAACTCCCTCAAGTTTGAAAGCAGCAGGGCCCACATGCAGGAAAGGGGGTGGCTTTGCACCCAGTGGAGTCATTTCTCACCAAGCAGATGGGTGTAGGCACCTTCTCAGTGATGGGCTATCTCCCCATACTCACTGGGTTCCTGGGTGACTCCAGCTTTCTCCCTGGAGTGGGGTGGCTCCACCGGGGTGGCCCTCTTTCTTCCCTTCTATGCAGTGCAGTGCATTCTGACTCACAGTCTTCCCTGAAAGCACTTTGTCGGATAAGACGACAGCACTGACAGGTTGTGACATCAGCTGTCACAGCTGGGAGGTCCGATGGCAACATGCAGAGGTGAGGATGTCAGACAACAGACACTGTCTTGTGTCACTCCCCCCTCTTCCTTGGGAGAAAGAGGCCCCCTGGCATCATGGCTGAAGGCTGCTGTGGGGTCAGACCCCTAGGTCTGAAACTCTGCTCTGCCAAATACTGCACATGACCTTGGACATGCTGCTGAGCCTCTCCAATGTTGTACCTCAAAGCTTGGTCCCTGGACCAGAACATGGGTGCTACCTGGGAGCTTGTTGGCAGTGTTCCACCCTGCACCCACTTCATGGTGTCTGCAGTGGGACAAGGTCTCCCAGTGTTTCCCATGCTTACTAAAGTAATAAAGCATGTCCCTATAAGCCTCAACTTTCTCAACTGTAAAACGGGAACAGAAATGCTTCTCTGAAAGTCAGTGTGAGGACTGAATGTATTTGAAACTTTTTGCTAGACTGAGGAGTGGTTCTGGTTTGCTCAGAACCAGAGAAGTTCCAGGGATGTGGAACTTCATTTTTAACACTGGGCGGAATTGTCAGCCTGCTCTCAGCTTGTGTCTGGCACACAATGAGTGCTCCTTGGGAGCCGCGGAGTCAGGCTGTTACCAGGACATGTAGGAAACACGTGGAAAGAGCCACAGGGGAACTATTTGTGTTTGCACTGATGTTGTACTGGACTGTAGTGTTTTGGGTTTCACTGTTGTCATTGTGATTAATTCTTTCATGGTAACAACAGCCACAGCCATCACAGCTCCTGTTAATCAAGCTCTTGGTATGCGCTGAGAGCAATCCATGCACCATCGCAATCACAACCACTTCCTTCAAGAAAGGACTAATGTTCCCTCCAGGTAAAAAATGAGAAAATGGTTTCTCAAAGATATTAAGGATTTTGCCCAAAGTCCCGACATTAGTAAAAGAAAGAGACAAGACTTGAGCCTTCTGTGTATTTGGCACCAATGGCTGGGCCTTTGATAACATGGACATACAGACCCCCAAAGGGAGAAGCAATTTCCTCCATGGGCTCAGCTCTCAGGGCTATTTGTAGACATTGCTTAGAGAACAGTGGAGCATTTTGAAGAGGACACGTCTATAACATTTCTGTAATGTTTACCACCAGCGCCTGTCCCTAGCAAGTGTATGGGAATGCCTGAGACTCTCTTTTTTTCCAAAAATAAAGTTGCTTCCTTCAATTCAGGAGCAGCCCTTCTGTGTGTGACAGCCAGAGATGATGCCTTAATGAACAGGACCTGTTTGTTTTTCTCCTCTCAGGAACAGCTTAATAACAAATGATTATTATTGGCAACTGGTCTTGTCTTTCATTTGGGTCATGAGGAAATCAATCACAGTGGCATGTTAAAGAAAATTCAACAATAAAAAAGGGGGAAAGAGCTCATGCAGGGAAGGGGGAGATATAGAGGGATGGAGCCGCCCTCTGGGGGTGACAGAGAGCATGGATAAGAAAAGGGAAGGATGGTGAAGGGAAACGTACCTCTCTGTGGTTTGAATTCTTCTGATCTAAGTTTGGAAGATGAATGAGGAATGAATCACATTATTCTCTCTCTCTTTTTTTTTTTCCTAGCCAAAGTGGCACCAGGAATCTTAGGTTGCCAGTGTCAGAAAAGCTAATTCAAATTGGCCTAAATAAAAAGAGATAATTATTTGGGACATGTGAGGACAACATGGGTACTTGACTTCAGGTATGGCTTGAACAAGGTGCTCAACAGGGATGTCAGAACTTGGTGACTCTCCATCTTTCAGCTTCACCTTTGGCTTCCTTCTCAGGATTGCATATGGGGTGGCAGGATGGCTGCCAGAAATTATGGCTGGACATCCTTCCAGATTCAAGTCTAACAGTAAGAGAAATTGTCTTTTCCTAGTTGCTTTCTCCACAAATCCTGGAAGTCAGTCTGCATAGAGCAGGTTAGGACATATTCCTACCCTAGAACTAATTGCTGACATTGTGGGGAGTGGATGAGCTAATTGGCTTGACTGAGAGAGGGGAAATGATGGCTCCCAGTGGAAATTCCCTGTTATCAGTAAAGGAAGAAAGGATGATCAGTGGTCAGGATACAAATGCCTATGATGTGGCCAAGGGAGGTTTTGCTTCTCTAAGAAAAGGGATCTGAAAAGAAGGATTCAGGTGCACAGAGCAAGGCCAGTATCTTAGTTACAGTTGGGATGCTATATTTTATTTTGTCTTTTACAGCTGGCAAAAGACAAAATAAAACATAACAACAACAAAATGATGCTCCTGTGTAGCCTCAGGTAATCTGTAATTGCTAACGAACCTGTTTGGAAGCCTTGAGTCAGATGTATTCACCTGCAGAGCACTTGGGTGAAGCCAGCTTCCCCCTTTGCTATGTCCTTGCATAAAAATAAGGGCCTGAATCTCAGCAGGTGTTACTTCTTGGCCAGCTCTGCTAATGATCCAGAAAGCCAGGCTGGGGCCAAGAACATCAATCATTGTGTGGTTTTGAATAATGCAGAGGATGTTGGGCTGTCCTCAACAAGTTGCAACTGGAGTCAAGGAATACATCTCTCCATACATTTGTGCATTATCTCCTCCAGAATTGTAGAAGGGGAACTTGGCTCTGGATGATGAACTAAGACAAGGTCTGGAATCCACAGACATGGAATTTCCAGGCTTACTATTCAAGGTTAGGATACCAACTGACTAATGATTTAGCCAACAGTTACATGCTTAATATCAGGGGTATCAAACTCATTTTCACCAGGGGCCATATCAGCCTCATGGTTGCCTTCAAAGGGCTAAATATAATTTTAGGACTGTAAAAATGTAACTACTCCTTAACTAGGGGCAAGGAGCTCAGCGCCCCAGCCAGGTAGAAACAAGGTGCTGGGCCAGATAAAAAGGTAGAGGGTGGGATTTGGCCTGCAGGCCATGTGTTTGCTACCTGTACTTTATAGTATCTTCAATGTAGGATGCCCTCTGGGCACAGATCAGAATTCCAAAGGGAAGAGCAGGGCTGGCTCATTCAAAACCCCAACATACCCAAAGTTCCAGGTCCCCTCCCAGCTCCCCTGCTGGGAGACACTAATGCTGCATTTAACAGAGGAGTTATTTGGAATGAAATTGGCCTAGGAATTACATCCAGACCACTTTCCCTGATCTACAGGACACTCACTGTGTGATATGGCCTCTGTTTACTGTCCTAACTCACCTCTCATTGCTCTCCTTGAAATCTCAGCTGTTCTGACCTCTCTTCTGTTCCCTGAACTTGCTAAACCCTTTCCTCCCTTTGCACATGCTGTTCCTTCTGCATGGATGGTTCTCCTTATCCACACTCCACCCCTCAGCTTTTCTTGGCTGACTTTTCCTTGGCATTCTTTTGAGCAGCACCAATGTAGCCAACCAACTGATCTAAAGTGGAGCTCCTCTACATTCCACCCCATGCCTGAACTATTACCTCATCTGCTTTCTTGGAAACTATTTTATATATTGATTTCCTTTTTCCTTGTCTATCTCTTCCCATAAGACTGGAAACTTCATTCAAAGTGGATACCCCTGGGAGGCCAGGTCATTCTCCTCAGGTCTCTGTCCAGGTGGCATAGAGGAGCATAGGGCTCTGCCCCATGACGTACAGTCACTTCCCATGACATTGGAGAGAAAGCCAGGCCTTCAGTCTGCACCTGCATATTCCTACAGCTTCTCAGAGTACTTTGGACAATGACTGAGGGGACAAGCCATGCAGTAAACATCTAGGAAAGAAGAGAAGAACAGAAACATTAAAAGCAGGGACTTTCACTTTGGTACCTTCTTCGCTAGATTCAATTCCCCCAAACAATGCCTGGCATGTGACTGAGTTTGTTAAATTATGGAATGAATGAAAGGCAATCAGTAGATGAATTTTTTTTTCTAGAGCAGTACATCTGGCAGGTTCATTCAAATACATAAGTACTAGTCTCCTTTTCTGCCCACTGGCAGACTTACAGACTCAGAATGCTGTTCCTAGTTTCATTCCCAAGGGAGTAGCCCAGCACCATGCAAAGTTTGGAGGAGGACTCAGAAGGGTCTGATGCTCTGCCCTCCAGAACTCTAGTCTGACGGCAGGCGAGATACGTGCCCCTCAGCAACTAGTCAACCATACACACATCAGGGCTGAGAGATGGGAGGTAAAGACAAAGGTGCTGGAAATTCAGAAGGGGAGGAATAAGTGGGAAATGGGACACTAAGAAGTCCATGATGGATGTGGGACTTGGGGCTTGACAAGGTCAAGGCTACCATCGCCACCACTATTTGTATCAACCCAAGCTGACCGAGTGCCTCCTATATGCCAAGTACTTCATGTGCATTATCTCTGAAAATATGTACAGTGACCTTCTAAGTTGGTGGCTGTTACTATTATTCCAATTTTTCAGATGGGGTGGTAGAGACATAAGTTAAAAAACTCACTTGCAGTAAGAAGCAGATCCCAGGTAGGCTGTCAGCAAAGACTGTGTCCCTCCTACAAACCCCACACTCCTTGTAGAAAATGTTTCATACCTGATGGCATCATGACACAGCAAAGAAAGCAGCAAATTAGGAAGCAAGAAGCCCTGCGTCTGTTCATGTAGTACCACTGATTTGGATCAAGTCATTCAAGGCTCTGGGGCCTCAGTTTCCTCACCATGAAAATAGATAAATTGGACTTAGCTATACCAGGTCTTACTGTCCACCAGTATATTCTGGGGCAAATACATATTCTAAGGCTCTTTACAAAGACTGTGATTCAGTGGGAATGAAGTGTAGCCTAGAAATCTGTAAGCATAAAAAATTCCCCAAGTGAGCTGGTGCACAGCTACAGGGTTGGATAGTGAAGGCTTAGATTAGTGTTTTCAACCCTGGCTTCACATTATACTCACCCAGGGTATAAAAAAAGTCCTGGACCCTGTCCCAGACTAACTGAATTGGCACCTTTAGGGATGAGGCTGGCAGGGGTAGGAGAACATCAGCTTTAAAGTTTAAAGACCATTAAGTTCTTGAAGTGTGGCTAGTGTGATTGAGAAACCAAATATTTACTTTTAGTTATTACTTTAAGTTTATATTTAAGTAGTCATATGTGGCCAGTAGGTGCTGTGTTGGAAGCCCAGGCTCAAATGTGGTTGAAGACTTGGTAGCTCTACATAGCTTCATGCCTTGATTCCCAAATTGTAGAGCTCTTTCTAGAAAGCATATCACTTAATACCCATGCACTCCACTCTGTTCCAAGAGACCAGACCACAGGCTCTGAGTTAAAACTGGTGTTCCTCTCCTGGTTTCTGAATTGGAGCACTCCAGCCATCTTGGATAGCTCCCTTAGCTGGGAATCCAACAGTCGCCAGAACCTTAAGATTAAACTTCTCATTTGAGGAGTGAGGAGGAGAGAGAGCAGAGCAAAGTGGTATTAGGCTACTTTAGAAGAATGCTGATGGATTTGCTCCTGAGAGAAGCAAACTGGGCCAATAGAATATAAATCATAAAATGGTCCAAGGAGTGAGGATTGCTTGGAAGGGAATTCTGTGTTTGTGGGTGAGCTGATGTGTTTTAAGGAAATTATGGACAAGAAAAAATAATATGGCTTCCTTTGTTTTTTTCCTTCCAAACTCAATAACTTGGATTTATTAGATCATTCAGTAGTCCAATTTGTTACATGTTTATGGAGTACCCGACCTCCCTCAGGTACTGAGATAGAGGCTGAGCCCCAGACACTTGAATCTACACTGTGATGGGTTTGGCATGTGTGTCTGCTTTATCCTGAAGGTTGTAGGAGTTCCTGAAAAAAATTAAGCAGCAGGACACAATCCTCAATTTGAACATTCAGAAGAGTTCCATTAGCAATGTGGAAGGTGGGTGAGAGAGGAAGGGGTGAGACTGGGTTAGGTACTTTATAGTTTGAGAGAACTTCTGTTGGTCTGAACATGAACAGGTAAAATAGGGAAAGGAAAAAGAAGTAAACCTGTGGGGTGATGAAGAAATAATAGATGCTTCTGAGCTTCAGTGGTGGTTAACTGCAGTAGTAAGTATGGGAAGAGAGCCTTCTTCCTCACCGATACGGGAAAAATGGACAGAAAAAAAAGTTATAAAATGGTCCAGAGAGTGGCGGTTGCTTGGGATGAAATATTGTGTTTGTGAATGATGGATCTGATGTGCTTTTGGGAAATGGCACATGAGAGTGATTTCCCCTCTCAGCCCCAGTCTCCTCCATACACTGACTGCCAGTTGATGCGAGATCTTTGACATTGATTCTCATTTCTGGGGGATTTTCTTTTCTGGTTGGGTGCCTAAAGAAAGACTTGAGTGGGCCCTGGCCAGGTGGCTCAGTTGGTTGGAGCATCTCCCACACACCAAAAGGCTGCAGGTTTGATCCCCAGTCAGAGCACATACCTAGGTTGCAGGTTCCATCCCCGGTTGGGGTGCATATGGGAGGCAACCAATCGATCTTTCCCTCTCACATTGATGTTTCGGTTTCTCTCTCTCTCTCTCCTCCCTTTTCTGTGTCTCTGAAATCAATAGATACATCCTTGGGTGAGGATTCAAAAAATGTTAAAAAAAAAAAAAGAGAAAGATTAAGTAGTGGTTATTCAACATACATACAGAGACACACATTCTGTTTCCTGTTCTGCACACCAGAAATCACTTTCCCAGCAGCTAAGCATCCAGATTCTAGATTCAGATGACCTGGTCTGGAATCCTGGCCCTGCTGTGTACTAGCAATGTGAGTTTGGGCAAGTTAGATGTGAGAGAGAAACGTCGATGGGCAGCTTCCCATACGCACCCCAATGGGGGATCGAACTTGCAACATAGGTATGTGCCCTGATGGGGAATAGAATTCACAACCTTTTGGTGTATGAGAAAATGCTCCAACCAACCTAGCCACCCAGCCGGGGCTCATCATTATCCTTTTTGTTGGTAGCCACTCTTGTAGGCAGAAGGAAAATAAGCTATGGAAACGAAGGCGGGGTTGATAACAATGCCCAGTTCTCTCATGCTTCCTGGGGATGAGCTTTCTGCTCATTTATTTTCTTACCAAATATTTATTGGGACCCTACTATGTGTCAGACATTGTGCTAGGCTTTGAAAACACTAACTTGAAAAACATCCTGCCTTTGAGATGAGGTAGAGAAAAACAAGTCAGTGTTAAGAGTTCATATACTCCTGTCACAGAAATTCAGTTTCCATTGGACTGGCATGGGGCAGAAACATTGGTATTTTTAAATAACTTTCCAAGATGTTTTCTTGTGCAGCCAGGAATGAGAGCCACTGTTGTGTGTAAGGAAACATTAGATGGCACTTTGCAATAACTGAGCTATTGTTAGAATGGGGCCACCTGGATTTTAGGGAAATCACTTAACCTCTCCCCCTCTGTCTTTATGAGAAATGCCAGCCATGAATGTTATAACCACTTGCAATACCTCATCTCTTGGGGAGTTAGAATCAAAGAGATAATGGGTGTCGGTGTCCTTTATAGCCTTTGTCAATGAGTAAGTGAAATGAAAGTTGGTGTCAAACAGCATTAAACATCAGGCCTTGATACCCATGGAGTCAGGTCTCACCCTGAGGACTCAGTCAAGCTCTGGAACATTCTAGAGTGTTAGAGTGATACCTCTGTCATGTGGACTGAAACAGAGTTGAGGGCAGACACCCAGAATCCCACACTTCCCTGCCTCCCTCGCTCTGGGTTTAAAACAGTTTGTTCTGTGTTCCACAGAGCAGTGAGCATGGGGAGAGAACTGCTTTTGCTTCAGAACCAAAGTGGGTGTCTGAAATCTGTTCCTCTCCCTCTGCTTCACGCTGCTGGAGAGGCTGGTGCCAGAGGTGGTCAGAGACTGATCTATGGAATCCAAAAAGGACAGGCTGAGTGGTGGCAGGAGGAGACTAAGTGCAGGAGGGACGGCCTCTGCTATCCAGGCAGGAGGCAGGAAGAATGTTCAGGGTCCTGAAAGAAAGGACCATTTGGCATATCAGCTGCCAGGCTCTGGGAATGTGGCCAAATTCCCTCATCACCTCCTGCCAGTCCATAAAACTACCTTAGAAAAACCCACAGCTAAACGTGAGCCTCTTCAGTGCCTCGCTGTGCAATTCTGTTTTGCAAATAACTCTTGCTTCCATCCCTTCAAGGGGATTACAGTACCTTTGTTCCACAGTGGTTTGTGAAGTTTGTTTCAGATGGTGGTGGAGGTGAAAGTGGTGTAAAGGTAGCTGTGTGAGGTCCATGAAGGACATGAGTGATAGTTTCTCCCCAAAGCATTATTTGTCACTGCAGGAAAAGACAGTTCCTTCTCTTCATGCAGACTCCTTGGGCTTAGGGTGAGTGGGCTGGTTTTCAGGCGGGGCGGGGGGGGGGGCTGTAAAACTAGCATGCCAATAGATCTGGTGATACTAGTTTCTGAAATAGGCTAAGGATCAACTTAGGTTTCTGGTGTGTCCCTGTGGTCTGGAGGACAGCTGATGCGGAGAGGAGCCCCCAGGCTGTTGGAGTCCGCATAGACTAAATAAATGAATAAATAAAAATGCAACCTCAGATACGGAATTCTTCCCTTTCAGTTTATGTTTAAACCAAGGACATTCTTCTCAGGCTTCATTCACACATTCATTCACTCATGCATTTCCTCACCCTCCATTAAGTGATGTGTCATGTGCCAAACCTTCTGCCAGATTCTGGGGACAGAGAGATGAGGACAGCAAAATCTCTGCCCTTGAGCAGTTCACAGTCTTGTTGAGGATGATTTAAAATGATTAATCAATCCAAGAACATTGGATTTCTCCAAAAGCTACTGTAGGGAAAAAGATAATTATCCAAAGTCTTGAAATCTGTTTTCCACTTTAATTGATTTAATTAGGTAAAATTCATAGAACTGTAATGTTGGAAAGGGCCCAGAAGGCATTTATTCCTATTTTTTCTCTCTGCCTTCAAGCCACACTGCACTCAAATTATCCCCCTAACCCATGCATTTTTGAAAAGGGGAGTGTTTTGAAGAACTAAAGCTTTTGGGCCATTCAGATGAAGCTTTCCATTCAGTGAGAGCCTACAGGAAATACTGTGCAGACTTGTTCAAAGAAGTGAGGTGCATGGCTACAATGTATTGTTCCGAAAGAACTCTTCACACACACACACAATGGAATCCCTATAGCTGTACTACTAAGTTTGTGTTAAGTACACATGGTAAATACAGAATACAAAATGAAAGCGTGGCTGCAATATGATA
Source organism: Desmodus rotundus (assembly GCF_022682495.2). Lineage (NCBI taxonomy): Eukaryota > Metazoa > Chordata > Mammalia > Chiroptera > Phyllostomidae > Desmodus > Desmodus rotundus. Next base: position 106,204,771 of record NC_071387.1, on the reverse strand, counting down.
AGGACCCTTGGAGAATTCTTTCAGTTTCCAGAAAGAAATATATCTAGCATTTGTGAAACTGTGTTTTGTTATAACACAGAGCCATACCTTCTGTTTCGTTGGCATTTTTGCACCATAGTTTAAGCATCTGCCGTAGGCAGATCTTCAGTGATCCCAAGATGGCTGTGGTTTGTGTTGGAAAGGGTGCTGGATGTGTATTCACTGTCTGAGTTTGGATGCTCACTAGTTGTGACCATTTTGAGCCTCTTTTCCCCCTGTTAACGATATAGCAACCTCACAGGATCATCATGGAGATTTGACAGGTCAAGGGGTGTGAAGGTAATTTGTAAATTTTGCAACCTGCCTTTTGTAAATGGAAATTTGTTCTTGTGATTAGATCACAGACTTGGGGAGATGTGAGGACTATTAGAAACCCTTCAACCCCAAGTTACCTTTACTTGGTATAAGAGCATTCCGCAGCTCCCCCTAACGCTCAGAATAAGGTCTAAGCCCCTGAGGCCATATATGATGGAGTTCCTGCTGAGCTGTTCAACATCATCTCATCCCCTCTATTTTGCAAACCATAATGCGTTTATCTCCAATTCCTGGAATAATCACCATGTATTCTCCAGGCTCCTCTGACTCCAATGTCCACTCCTTCCCCCTCTTCCACACCTGGATTCTCCTTCAACATCCTTTTATGTCTCTCTCAGCTGCCAGATTATGGAAGTTGCCTTTCCTCAAACTCCTACCAGATCTATGAAGGCATAGGAAATGTCTGTGTCTGTCTTATATACTATTGTTTCTCCAAGCTTTTAAATGATGCTGCATTTTTAGGTGCTCACCAAATATTTGTTGATTCAGCCAATAGATGTCCACTCAGCATTTATTACACTATATTACGCAGGAGTCTAGAACACAAGTTACAGAAATTCTACTCATGTTGGCTCAAGTGAACATGGGAACTTGTTGGCTTATAAACCAGCAGGTCCACAGTAAATGACTTCAGGCACAGCAGCCTCCAGGTGGTCCAAGTGTGTTGTCAGGTATTTGTCTCCATGTACTGATCTTGGTTTGCCTCTGCTGGCTCCATTTTCCAGTTATGAGCCTGGGGGCCAGAGAGAGTTCGTTCTGTTAGAAACATATGGACTCAAAAGGGCAGGATGAATGGGATGAGCTAGAGAAAAACGAGGAGAATACATGATGGGGGGGCAAAATAACAGATGGTCTTCACTATACCAGGGTGTGGGCTGTAAGTTCAGGGCTCCTCTCACCTTTGTATTTCCAGTATCTGTTCCAGGGTGGGGCATACAGTAGGTGCTCAGGAATGTTTGAGAATGAATAGATATGGGATTTATTTTCCTTCACTTCTAGGAAGGAGCTTCTTTGAGCCCATAAAGACAGATGGTGATATATAAACTTCCTTCTGTCTCATCCTGTTTTCCTTTTTTTTAACCTGTTGGCAGGATCCGACGTCTACCTTCTTCCAATTTGGAGCGTCCATCCAGCAACAAGCCATGGTCATGCTGAAGATCATGCAGGATTACGACTGGCATGTCTTCTCCCTGGTGACCACCATCTTCCCTGGCTACAGGGACTTCATCAGTTTCATTAAGACCACCGTGGACAATAGCTTTGTGGGCTGGGACATGCAGAATGTGATCACCCTGGACACTTCCTTTGAGGATGCAAAGACTCAAGTCCAGTTGAAGAAGATCCATTCTTCTGTCATCTTGCTCTACTGTTCCAAAGATGAGGCCGTCCTCATCCTGAGCGAGGCCCGCTCCCTTGGCCTCACTGGGTATGATTTCTTCTGGATTGTCCCCAGCTTGGTCTCTGGGAACACAGAGCTCATTCCCAAAGAGTTTCCATCAGGACTGATTTCAGTCTCCTATGATGACTGGGACTACAGCCTGGAAGCGAGAGTGAGGGACGGCCTGGGCATCCTAACCACTGCCGCGTCTTCCATGTTGGAGAGGTTCTCCTACATCCCTGACACCAAGGCCAGCTGCTACGGGCAGACAGAGAAGCCAGAGACCCCACTGCACACTCTGCACCAGTAAGAGGAGGCGGTTTGCTTGTCTCTCTTTGCTTGGGATCAGAGTGATGTTGTTGTTGCTGTTGTTTGTTTGTTTAAATACTAAGGGCAACACACACTCATTGCTGAAAATGTGCACTAAAAATTGAGAATGTTGTGTATGTGTTTATGGGATTTTTTTTGTTTGATTCTGCACTTCTCTCCCTGCTTCCACTCTTCTCTCCTTTTTGTTTTTAAGTAACTTCATGTTTTGTTTCTTGCAATTTACTTTCCTTTTATTCAACAATACACCTTGGGAAACCTACACTTGAGATCTATCTATCCATCAATTCTCTATCTGTAGATATATGCATGTGTATATATGTAGATATGTGTGTATACACACATGTATGAATGTGTGAAGATATGTGTGTAGAGATATATGCACATACATATGCAAACATATATATGAATATCTACATTCTTTGTAACTTACACATTGTGTTCTTTGATAGGAACATACCATAATTTATTTATAACCTTCATAATGATAGAAATTTTGGTTGTTTTAGGTTTTTTCCACTAGAAACTAAAATGTAGTCTAATCATCCAACATGTCTCTTTATGCACTCGTGTGAGTGTTTCTCTAGGGTTGATTATGAGAAGCAGTATTTTGGGGTCACAGAGCATATGCATTTGAAAATTTAAGCATCTATTGCCCGATTATCCTACAGAGTAACTAAACCAATTTATATTCACACCAGCACTTTGTGGAATCACTTGACTTCCCACATCCTCACCAGCATATCAACATTGGGCAGAACCGGCCACACCAGTGCTCCTAGTCTCTGAGTGTGTATCTGGATTTCTCTCCTTCTCATGTCCTAAATATTTCTGTAGGTCACTGGAAATCTTGGCAAACACCACTTATGAAGCTGCATTATATTTCTTCACCTGGATATATCATAATTTATATAACAACTCCCATGTTGGTGGACATTTAAGTTAAAGTTTATGTTTCTGAGAAGTGTCATTGTTCTTTGTGGTCCAGCATTATGGCTCAGCTGTTGAGATTTAACACGATCACACTCGTACACCCATTTTGCATGTGTTTGCCTGATGATTGCTGATTTAATCCATGCTTATCTTTCATATAATGAGCAGTGTAGCACTGTGATTAAGGGGCTGGGCTCTAGAGTTAGACTCTTTAGGATTTATGTCTTGCTTCAACCACTTTCTATATGACTTGGACAATCATTTTACTTTTCTAGGCCTCAGTGTTTTTTGTTGCAAAGCAATGATAATAGCCTCTAATTTTCTAGGCCATGGTTCTCAAACTTTGGCGTGCATGAGAATCTTGGGTAGAGCTTGTGAAATCACAGACTGCTGGGACCCATACTCAGAGGCTTGAATTTAGAAGGTCTGGGGTAGACTCTAAGAACTTGTAATTCTAACAAGTGCCTGGGAGAGGCTGATGTTGCTGGTCTGGGGATCATGCATCAAGAACCAATGTTCTAGGTATTGTAAGGATTAAGTGAGGTGATGCGTGAAAAGTGCTGCTTAGCACAGTGCCTAGCACCTGGTAGGTATTTATTGGCTGTCAGAGTGATCAGTGAAGTTGTTTTTGGTCATCAGGAATGATAGTCAGCAGACTAGTTTGGTTTATTATTAGCAGAGTAACACGTCCCTCTGAAGGGTCTCTGTAAGGTTTCAGGACTTTGCAACTGCTATAGTTCAGGGATTACCTCTGGGCTGGGGCTGAAGGTGTGTGTGTGTGAGTGTGAGAATGAGTGTGAGTATACATGTGTGTGCATGTGTGTAACGTGTGCATAAAATTGACATAACCCTGAAAAACTCTTGAATTAAGAAATCATGGTCCTTTGAAATTTCCCTTTCCTCTTCCCCCTTTTAGCGATTTTATGTCTACATTGCTACTTTCAGCATTCCAAATAACTGTCCAAATATCAGGAGTAGAGATAAATCAGTAGGAGACACGGGAGCCTCTCACGGAGGCACGATTGCTGCCAGCCAAAGACAAGAGCTGGGCTAATGAATTCCTCCTTTTCATTATAACAAGTGCCCTGCAGCTGGAATATTCAGAAATGTGTAATTTTTATGGAAACATAACTCAATTTTAGAGCAATTGAAATATAATATATGTAGGAAAAGGAATTTGAGAAGGATAATTGGCAAAACATTCAGATCTCCTTTCCAGTGACCACCCCAAATTCCATTCCTAAAAAAAGAAAAAAAAATCCTCCTGCTGTGAAGCGCTGTTGTGCTATTTCCAGGAGTTATGCTTTTGAGTGCAGCAATTCTGTAGATGGTATTTCAGCCCCAGAGAAGTAATGCATCAGGTGTGGTAAGCCAGCATCCACTGCCTCGTGTTTAATGAAACTTTTTCCACTTTTGGAGTCCGGTGGTGCTCACCTAGTGTGAGAGGCTGGAACCTGGCACTAGCCAAGGCCCCTGACTACATTTCCTCATTATCATGTGCTTTTTAAACATGCACAGGAATGAGCGAGACATTCCCAAGGCCAGGCGAGTACTGGGAGCTTGAGAAAGCCAAAGAAGGCAGTTTTAAGAAAAGGATTAAGGGCACTACATCTCTCCATCCTCCAAAAATCACTCCTATCATCCAACAGACCCTGTGCTAGTCCCTGTGTGACCTCACCCCTCAAAGAATGTACAGTCTGATGTGGATAGGGGAAGTTTATCTAAAAAAATAACTCAGGTAACAAGAACTCTTTTTTTATTACTGAAAAAAAAAGAATGGTACAGAAAAGTGCCCAGTCCAATAAAACACCCACCCCAATACTTACCACAGAGAACAAAGGCTATCATGCCACATGTGTTTCAAAATTTTGAAAGAAATAAAACCTTACTGATAATGTAGCAATCCTGTTCATACCTCTGCTCAGTCCCACTTCTCTCCCTTTCTCTCCATGGGAGGGGAAACACTGCAACAAATTTGGTGTCATTCAACTCCATCATTTGTATTTCAGTATAGATGTATGTGCAACCTTAGACCAAATATAGCTTTTCCTTAGGTACAGAAATAGTATCTAATGTATTAGAATTAACTTTTTCTCAACATACCATGTTTTCAAGATTCATCTATGAAGATACATGTAATTCTAGCATATTCCACTCAGTTGCTGTGCTATATTCTTTTGTATAAGTGTTCCATCTTTTATTTAATCATCCCCCTTTAATGGGTATTTAGGTTGTTGATAGGACGGGATCTTCAATCTCGGTGGCTGAAGGCGGGGAACAGATTTGTCTTCAGCCTGAGATGGACCCTTCAGCTTGCACAGTGGAGCCCAGGACTCTAGAGTTAGGCGTTCTCACTTTGAGCTTTAAAAGTCACATTTTCCACTGGATTAGAAAGTCTTCTTTTGTAAAGCATCTAGTAAAGAAAAAGCTCTCATTACTCCCGCTATGCAGAAGGGAAGATGTGAATGGCTTCAGAACAGGTTCCTAGGAAGCCATGCCTGATGGTTGCATGTGTTACTGAGAGGATCTGGGGTCCAACATCTCGGGGCTAGATAGTTGTGTCCTTTGGTGGTCCTCATGGACATGATTTGTAATCTTATGCACAGAGCTTGGGTTGTTAGGACACTGTAACAGTGACTTATTGCTCATGATGCTTGACCGGTACAAAGGAAGGCTTGCTGAGGATGATGTGCTAGTGTAATGATCTTACTGTGGACCTGTTTCCATTTCTGGGATATCAGAATTTAAAAAAGTAGGGGAAAGGAGGAAATACACTTTAGTTTAACATTCCTGGTTTTACAGAAGGCACTTTGAAAAGAGCAGTCAGCATTTTCCGAAGTTCAAAAATAGCTCAGCCATGTTATGTAACCTCCTCCTCGCTACCGCAAAGTTATTAAACATCTGTTCCGTCACCAAGCACAGAGCATATCACTGGCAACTCCCAGAACTGTGAAGGTAAACCATTACCTGTTTTGCTGGTGTAGAACCTACACTGTCCTGTCCAGTTCTGTTGCAAAGAATCTGTCCAGTTCATTGGTGATGGGGTCCCCTGGGAGGCAGGGTGGCATCAGGCTAAGAGTGTAGGCACTGGAGCCAGACTGCCTGGTTTGAATCCCTGATTGGAACTCTCCAAGGTCTAAGACTTTCAGCATGTTACTTACTTCCTCCAGGTCTGCTCCCTCAGGTGAAACATGGGGCAAGAAATGTGCCTGCCCCTTAGCCCACAGCTTCTAAATGGTTACTATAATTGAGGAGATTGCAGAAAGGATAGGTAGATGATTTTTAGATCTAAATCCTCTTGCCAAAGGATTGCTTAGGAGGAATATGGTCAGGGGGAAGAAGAGCAGTGTGGCACAGAGAAATTCATGGTCTGGGTTATATGACAGAATTGGTTTTGAATTAGCCACATACTGACCAAGTGTAAGTTATTAAGCACCAGGAACCCAGGTTTGTTTTTTTTTCCCTCTAAAACACGTTCATGTGTGTGTTATAGCCATCTCTTCTTATTGTAGCAGATTGAAATGAAAGTATATACATATAACACTTCTTATTGTGCCTGGTGGGTGGTAGGCATTTCACAAGTGTCATTACTGCCTTCTTATTATTTTATTATGAGAATGATAATCATCACCATCATTATTATTACTTTAACTTACGCTTGTTATACGCTTGTTACGCTTGTTAAAGCTATACACAGGCAGGGAAGTGAGAAATGGAAGTATGTTTCAATCTTATCCTTTAACAACTGAATTGTAACTATATGTCCTGTTGCTCCCATTTTAGTCCAGGGAGTAGGAGTGGAGAAGTTACTGTAGTGCACGTCAAAGAGGAGTGCTCAAGTAGTTGTACAGCCCAAGTAAGTAAGAAAAGAACATCTTCTCCTGGAAGAATTCTGCAGCAGTATTGAAGGGAAGGTTTTTTTTTTTTTTTTTGGCCTTAATTGATGACACCTGACTCGACCACTTATGTGTTTTACATTAACCTCTTGATTTATGAAGTCAGGTCTCTGCTTTAAGAAGCAATGACATTGTAAATCATTACCATGACTGGAAGGAAAGGGATGGAAGGTATGTGAGAGTGAGTTTAATTCATAATTCATATCCAAGTTACATTGATGCTTTTTTCAACCTTTGTTTCTAAAATAAACAAAGAAAAGTTCCTGTTTTAATGACCCATTAGGAGACTGTGCTATCCTGGTTGGCATACTTTTATTTGATAATCAGAATGATCACTATTGGTTCCTTTTGTAATGCCAGCAAAAGAGCCACTCAGTTGATTCTCTGAGCTTGACTGGAATTAAAACAGGGTGAATGTGTTAACTTTTTGCAAGTATTTATCTGTGGGATCACCATATGCTTGACAAACATTTCTGGCAATGACACCAGGCACCCAGAAGACCAAGCCATCCTGTGGGTCTGTGATGTAAATCTGATTGGGGCTCTGGACTCAGGAACAGGGGAAAAGGCTGAGCCTTAAAGAGATGTGTAGTGAGAGAGTCCAGGGGGCATACACCACACTGAGAACTAAAAACACATTCCACAAAGCTATGTGACTTTGTGGGTTGTGGGTTTGGACAGTGTTGTGTTCAAACCCTCTCTTTATCTGGGTTGCCCTGGGCATGTAACTTCACTACTCTGTGCCTTTATATCCTTAATTGAAAAGAGATAATTCTGACCATAGAGGATTATGGAGACCCTTAAATGCATCCAATATACTTAGCCTAGCATTTAGAATGTACTTCACATCCTACAGATGTTAATTCTCCTCCTTCCCTGGACCAGCTGTGTAGTTTGACCTAGACTCCTCATGGGTCCTGATGGACCCATGAGAAGTGGGAGATGTGCTCATTCTGAGAGCTAAGCCAACAGCTTCTCTTCAGCATCATCTCTGTTTGTGGCATCTCTCCTGGCACACAGCCCTCTCTTTTTCGGCTGGAAGTCAAAAGCACCGTATGCCAACCCTGCAATGCAAGTCAATCATTTCCAATTGGCATCCAATGAATAGCTTAACAAATGGTAGAAATCTGACGCTGGCAACTTGAAAGGATCAGAAATTGGCTGTGCCTTTACCTTGAGGGAAAGGTGGTTTGGGTTTGGGGGTTGTCATGCATAAAGTGGAAACAGTGTTCAAATTTGCCTTCACCCAGATTCAGGTCTTTGGATTTGGGGACCAGAACACCTAACAAACAGATATATTGATGTATTTCCTCCAGGGTTGAATATGGGGAAAGTTTCCATTTTGAAACTTGTTAATTTGGTGACATATACTAATAATTTCTTGCAACTTTTTTTCTGGGAAAAGACAAAGCAAAGAAAAGCACCCTCTTTCATACTCTGGTGCCTGCTAGCAGAGAGTATATTGGGGGCAGAGGGTCTTCATGTGTAAGCACTGGGACCAGTTAGGAGACCATGACACCATCTGGTAGAGAGAAGATGGTGACTTGGGGATGGTGGGTAGGCTTAATGCATGTTTTAAAGGTAAAATTAACAAGATTTGATAGATGACCATAAGGCAATAAAAGATGTGATAGTCGATCATTTTTCACTTGTACAGCTGATGGTGCCCTTTACAAAACAGGTGAAGGAACAAATTGGGGGAGAGTGAATCAGGAACATCTACTTTCAAACATGTTCAATTGAACACACTTTTGAGACACCTGGGTAGAAATCTCAAGTAGGTAATTGGAGAGCAGAATCTGATGTCAGACCGAAAATATAATACATGAGTTTTGCGCTTACTTATGGCAGTTAAAGCCCCAGGAGTGGGTGAGATCACACAGGGAAGAATGAGGAATCAGAGGAGGGAACCAGGTGCAAGCCATGAGGAACTGCACGTGAATGCCCAAGGCGGGAGGTGAAGAATGGGGAGAAAGAGCTGGGCTCTGAATTTCAGCTACACTTTTTCCCACTGCGCCCCCCCCTCACTGAATCGAGACCCCTATCCCAATCTTGATTTTGTTGTGAGTCAAGTGGATATCTGTAAAGTATCTGCTGTATGCTAGACATTGTGGTAAGTACTATGGACCTTCCAAAGACCTATAATCTATGGCCATTGCTAACCTACCCAGGTTTACTGCAACCTAGTAGTAAAGTAAAATGTATCACAGGATGAACTGCTAGGAAAACCATCAGAGCAGTGAGTCCTATGAGTCAAAGGAAACCAATACCCTACCGGTCTAGAGCCATGACGTAGGTGGTGAGCCAAGCTTTGGATCTGGACAGATGAGGAGCTGATACTTCAGGAAGGGGGAAACAACCTCTACTTTTTGTTTTATTCTTTTATTTTTCATATAACAAACTTTCTTTTTATTTTTTAATTGAATTTATTGGTGTGATTCTGCTTAGCAAAATTGTACAGGTTTCAGGTGCACAATTCCACAACATATCATTTGTACACTGTATTGTGTGTTCACCAGCCCAAGTCGTCTCCTTCCATCACTATTTATCCCCCTGTACCGTCTTCCACCTCCCCATCACCCCCTCACCCTGGCAATCACCACACTGTTGTCCGTGTCCATGAGTTTTTCCTGTTTTTATTTTTTTGCTCAATCCCTCCCCCTCCAACTCCCAACCACCCCCCTACACCCTCACCGACAGCTGTCAGCCTGTTCTCTATCTATGAGTCTGTCTCTATTTTGCTTGTTAGTTCATTTTGTTCATTACATTTCATGTTTTATTCTTGACATGTCTGTGAAACATCTGATGTCACATAAAACAACAAAGTTAAAAATTCTTTCTACCACAAGAGAGGAGCATGTGGCCCAGTGTGAGGGGTGAATGCTCAGGGCTGGTTCATTTAAAAGCTGTCTTTTGTTTGCTCTCCTGGAAGCATGTCTATGTACTTCCTCGAATGTAGGACAGAAGCCCTCCTTGTCATCCCTTCCAGGTGGGAGCTAGACAGCCAGAACAGGCCTCTTCACCTGCTCTGCTTTTGTCCTCTCGCTTCTCTGCTTCCCCTGTCTCCAGCTGCCGTGTGAGTGATGCCTGCCTGCAGGTGTGACTGGGCCCTTTTGCAGGCTCCTGGTGCCTCAAAGGCTGGCATGGATCCCAGGAATGGAGGAGTCACTGTTCATCCTGGTGATGCTAGCTGGGTTCTGCATGGGAGGCCAACCACATTTTTACACAAGCCCCAAAGGTTGGCGAATGAATTGGCTGATCTGCTGATGTTTGGTGTACTCTTGCCCAAATCCCCATAGCCAGTTTCCTGAGGATTTGTTTCATTTCATTAAGTCCCGTCCAAACACTAGGAATAAACGTACACTGCTCAGTTTCCTGCATGGGAGAGAACAGCTCTCCTGAGACCTGTGCTCATTTCCATCACTATTAATAAAAAGACATTTTAAATTTTAAACTTAATTAATACATCACTATGGGTGGGGAAAGGGGAAACTTCAAGTTTCATTAGTTATATTATGGACGCATATATATTTTAAAGTGTGATATAATAGAACTGTGAAAATACTCATGATACCTACCATGTATTAAGTGCCTCCTTTGTGCCAGTCACTTTAAATGCATTATCCTTTATCCTTAGGTGTGAGTTTGGGTGTTTCTGCTGCAGGTAATAACCAACTAATTAATTTCTGTGATTGAATTATTTGATAGGAATTCCAGAGTGGGCTTCAGGTACAGTATGAGCAAGGTTCTGGTTCTTTTCCCTATGATCTGTTGACTCTGTTCTTTGAGAAGTGTTGTTTTTGTTCTCAGACTGCTTCTTTCATAACCTTAATTTTGCTGTCAGCAACACCTGGGATAACTTCTTTGTTTTTGTCAAATTAGGTCTTGTGCCCATCTTTGGAGCAATGATATCCATTTTGAAAAATGTCATGTACTAAGTGGCTTAATTCTGGACTTCTGACCCAATTACTGAGAAGGTGAATAGGATTTGGTTAAACCAAACCAGACTTACTCTTAGAACTGGGAATGGGTAAGGTTCCCCTAAGGCCCAGGATTCTTATGGGAGGCATGAACTCTCAACAAACATGAGTTCTGTTGACAATGAGGAAGAGGGAAGTGGATGCTGGATAGATGACCAGCAGGTCAATTCTAAAACATGATAACTCCTATTATAGATGAGGAAACTGAGGACCAGAGGAGTTAGTTAACTTGGCAAAAGCTGCACATCTAATATAAAATGAAGCCAGGATTTAAATCCAGTTTTGTTTGCATCTAAACTTCATTATAATACTTTCAGAGGTTGCAAATTGACCTGAAGCTGTTGTTGTGGGCTCACAGAATGGTTTACTGTTTTCAAAATTGTAAGATTTCACAAAAAATTATGTTTTAGCTGATCTCGAGAAACTGATGAAGAACTGATAATAATTCCACATTCCTGCCTTTAATTCTTAAAAGTTGAGGCACTGCATTTGGGGGCAAACCTTTCACTCCTTAGGGAAAACCTGAGAGTTGTGAATTCCCTCCCAATTTTATGTTGCTGTGGTGGGAGTGGGGTTTATGGAGAGTGTGTCTCAGCCTTTTCTATTTGTTTTGATGGGGGTATTTGTTCATTCACCCAATGTGTAGGAATTGCTCTGCTAGCTTCTGGATTTCTTTCACAGGGAAACTGTCCATGTGTAGGTCATGCATGTCAAATGCTTCGTGTATAGCTGTAGGTTCAGTGTGTCCAGGGGAGGAAGTGAATTCAGGAGCCCCCTATGTCGCTTTGTTGTACTGGACACTTCCTCCTCCCTGGAGATGGTCCACTGGATGTGGGAAGTGACCTTTAGATCAAGAAGGGCCTGCTCAATTTACCTTTGTCGCCACCAGGGCCACTTACTCATTTATGTTACCTCCATGTCCTTTTTAAGCACTTTATTTTGTCATAATATGTTTTGTATTTATTTTATTAGTTTATCATAATGATCATTTATAATCATTACCAAAACAAGAACTCAAGTAATAAATATCAGAATGAGTGATGACAGGAAGTTTCGATATCTTACCTCCAGGGATCTTCATACCTGAGTCAGTCCAACAAGATCTGTGGATAACTAGGTCTTTCTCTTTCTATATGCTTGCAGCTTTACTGGTCAAACATCTGGCAAAGTCTCAGAAAGAACTGCAGGTCTATGATTTTCTGTGACTAGAGTCTCCACAGGATTGGAGAGGTGCCTCTAATCTTGAATTCACATTTTCTCAAAACAATATAAAACGGTCTTTTAAAGTTTCAGCTGGAGGTGTCTGGGAGATAGTCATCTGGGATTAAGTGGTCATTTTATGTGACCCAAGGTCATAAACCTATTTCTCCCGTCAACTTACAGGTGAAAATTGGAGTCGTTTGTGCCTGGATTGCTTGCCCACTCTTCAGTAGGCCTGAGCCTACTGAATTACCCAAAGGGAGTTCCCACTTGTCAGATTAAATTAATGTATAGATTGTTTTTCTAAAGCTGGAAGAAAATATTTATTCCGGTAAGAGGTGGGGTGAGTGTCCAGCTTTTCTGCAGTTCCTGAGATTTTTTTTCAGATGAGTGGCAAGTGATGGAGTCTGATGGGACCCGTGTTGTTTGTTAAGAGTAACCGCCGAAAGTATCAGTTTACAAACCTAGTGAAGTATATGGTTCTAATCTGATTTTTAAATGACACTGGGAATTTCAGTATTTGCTGTAAAAATAACTTTTGGGTTTGCAAATTCTAATTTCTAGGGTATGTTCAAAAGATTTAATGGTCATAATTATCTTCATTAAATTTTATCATACTGGCTTCCACATCTGACCAAGACAGGGTAATAGGGACCGGATATACACTACTAAATAACACAACCAAAATGGGCAACAATATATGACATGATGATTTTCAAGACACTGGATACAAGGCAAAATAAGATAGGAAATCAACTACGTGAGTCCTCTGAATGCACCAGCACACGCTGCCTTGAGAGAGTTTCCAGGCTGGAACTTAAGGCTGGGGAACCCAGGTAAATTCTAGAAGCCTCTCTGAGCTGAGCAGATGAAGCTGAGCCCAGGACACAAGGGCAGCTAGAGTTTATAAGACAGCATCTGAGAAAAGTGATCTGCACAAATGGAGAACACTGGAAATTTGCCTAAGGTCCCTCTTCAGTATTGAGCTGAGTACTGATCAATACAAGTGGATGAGGAAACCAGTCAGAGCCAGGGAGTGGAACACCCACGAAGATTAGAAGTAACAGTGCCCGACACTCACGTGGATCCAGAAATAATATTTGGTCCCACCAGCCAGTCTGGGAAACCTCATGATTCACGCATGGAGGATTGGCTTGAGTACAGAAAATTCTTCCCTCAGTAATAGGAAACTGTTCATCATTCAACTACAGGATATGTCCTCAAGTGATGAAATCATGGGAACATGTGGCTCTTTGCTCAGTTGGTTTTTGCTCAAGCCAGTTAGGAACTGATGTCCACATGGAGGTTCATGAATGTGAGGGCCTGAAGAATGGGTTTACTGACCAAAAGACTAAAAGTCTGGGTCTAGATGGATGTGGGTATAATTCTCAGGCAAGCCATGTTCCCTACCATCATGAAAGTTTTTATACTGTGGTGGGTATAGAACTTGTATTAGGGCTCTCCAGAGAAACAGAACCAATAGAGAGAGAGAATAGATATTAAAGAATTTGCTCTTGTGAGGAGACTGAGAAGTTCCAAGATGTACAGTCAGCCATCTGGAGACCCAAGAAAGCCAATGGTGTAAATTGCAATCCAAGAGCTGGCAGGTTTGAGACCTAAGGACCAATGTTTCAGTTTGAGTTGCCAACTCAAGGCAGTCAAGTAGCAGGAGTTCCCCCTTACCCATGGAAGGGTTATTTTTTGTGTTTTTATTCTGTCTGAGCCTTCAACTGATTGGATGAGGCCCACCCCATTGGGGTGAGCAATCTGCTTTACTCAATCTACTGATTCAAATGATAATTTCGCCTCAAAACACCATCACAGACATACTGAGAATAATGTTTGAACACATATGTGGGCACCTTATAACCCAGTCAAGTTGACATATAAAATTAACCATTAGAGAACCCAAACTAAGATTTAGGACATTGGATTCTAATCTAAACTTTGCTTTTGTATGTGGCTGTAATCTTTGGAAAGACTCTGAGCTTTTCTCTGGGTCTCAGCTTCTTCATTTGTAGATTGATGGTGTTGGTACAATAATCTAGAATTGAATTGCGTGATATCAGAGCATGAAGAGACGCTAGAGATCACTTAGACCAATAATTACAAAGTATTTTTCTTTTTTAAACATAAGGAAGCCTCTGGATGCTTGTGCAATAGTATCATGATCCCTGAGGTATAAGTAGTAATTCCAACCCTTTTTTTCCCATTTAAGAAAACGTCATAATGCAAGCAAGTGATTACAGTGACTCTGCTGTAATTTATACTTTTAAAATAATCCATAACATTTGGCTCAGATTTGTAAAAGATATTATTAGTTGCAACAAATTATTTTCAACTGGTTTTACAGCATTAAAATCATAAATTACTTCTTTGTGCTTTGTTACCAATAAAGAAATTGAGGCCGAAAAGACACAGAGTTCATTTTTCACTGATGACAGACTGGTAATGACAAGTGCATGCTATGAGCCCAATTTGTCTTTCTCCCAGACCTAGAAGTATTGCTTCCACTACACCAGTCCTCTCCTTCTAGGTCCTTTGTGATTAATAATAATAGTGTGATGATGATGATGATGATGATGAATGATGATGATGAACTTCATTTTATCCATGTACACCAGTACCTAGCCTAGCATAGACATTAATGAATGTGTTGAATGAATGAATAATGATACTTGCTAACACAGCACTTGCTCTGATCTAAATGCTATGTTAAGCATTTTTACATGCATTATTTTATTCTCTCAACAACTCCATGAAATAGGTGTTATTTTGTTTTCATTGTCACATGAGAAAAATATCTCAGAGATAAAAATGTCTTTCCCAGGGTCACCTAGTAGAGTCAGGATCAAGACTGCCTCTCTGATTTTAGCATCAATCCTCTGATTTTCTGCTTCTCAGGGGAAGGCGAGGCTCCAGGTACATTTTCACGAGGGCCTAGGAAGTTTTCCAGTGCCATAAAGCACATACAAAGGCCCTCCCGTACTGGGCAAGAGTCATTTGCTTGTCTTTTGCATTAATTTATCACAAAAATGTGATGGATGGGAATTCATTGTATAAACCACAAAACATTTCTGAAAACATTACTATTCTTACCATCAATATCAATTACTATTATTGTCAGTATCATGGAGATTGATGTTTGGCACTGCCAAGAAGAAAGCAACTGGCGAACAGAGGGAGAAGCTGGTCTTTCCTGGGAGAATTATCATGAGAATAGTCAAAAGCTCAAACCCCTTTAGACTCTATATATCCCTGAAGAGGGCTACTGAAAATTAACTGAATGCAAAAACTTAAGCAAAAATGTCAGCAAGGGGGTCTCAGTAATTCTGACTAGGCAAAGGAAGGAAATAAAAGCAGAAAGGAAGAGGGAAGCTAATATGTAATTTTGATACTGGTTGCAAGCCAGGTCATAATGAGGTCATCTGCCTAAGTGTTGTATCCACATATATGCTGGGAGGCCAAACCTTTGGCAAACATATTCCACTCAGTACAGGAGATGAGGGAGGAAGCCATCATGCCTCTGAACTATTTACAGACCTTGAGTTTAATAAATCTGCTTTTGAAACAGAGTATTTCTTAAATAGACTTGAAGCCTTGAACACAGGACTGAGATTGTTTGTCTTCAGCCAACTAGGTGAAAACAAAACAAAACAAAACAAATAATAAAAACAGTCCTTTGGCATCTGTTACCCACGTTCATCTGCTGATTGCCTGGAACTCATTCATTCATCTGCCCATTCATTCATGCATGCATTTGTTTTCATTCATTCACCCTTTTATGTATTCAACACTTAATATGTGCCCCATACCTGTAGTAAGTAGCATACTGCTACATACCTACTGCAGGTATGTGACACACACAGTGATGAGCAAAACACACAAAAGCTCCCCACCTAAAGCTCCTATTCTGGTGCGGAGACCAAAAATCACTAAATAAACATGTAATGTCAAGTTGGTATTGACAGGGGTTGGGAAGAAAAATGGAGCAGAGTGAGGGGACAGAGGAGGAAAAGGGGTTATTTCAGATGAAATGGTTGAGAAGGGGAAGTTCTGGCAGATGTCTAAATGAAAAGAGTAAGAAAATGATGTGAAGATCTGAGGAAAGAATGTTCTGGATTGGGGACCAACAAATGCAAAGGACTGGAGTTAGGCAATTGCTCGGACACATTGAGGAACAGTGAGATGGCCAGAATGGCAGAAGCAGAATGGGACATGCCTTTGGAGAATAGACTGCATTCTGTAGGGTCTTAAGTATATGGTGAGGGTTTCGGGTTTTGTTTCAAGTGCTATGGGAAACTATTGGAGAGTGTTAGCAGGAGAGTGAGGTAGACTACAGCAGTGACCCCTGAGCTTGCACAGGTTGTATCTGGAGTCTCATTTGCTTCCTCTTTCCCCTGTGCCATTTAATTTCCTGTTTAAGTTTATCTGAGAGAGAGAAGTTCAGGACTATTTGATTTAGGGCAAGTGTGCAGATATGAGGCCTGGAATTTCTGCTGCCATATTTCTACCATGGAAGAAATCAGGCTAAAGATAAAGGTAACTCATGCATTGGACAGAACTAAGCGAATTATGATATGGAGAAACAGAGCTATGATCAAACTTCACCTGAAGTCCACCCTCTTACTGATCTTTTCCAATGTTAACCATCAGACTCCCTTAGTGGTATAAGTTTGTTCAAGTTAATTTCTAATTGCAACCAAAATTACTTTGATGGATATGCACTTTTGGCAGCTAATCTGTAGTATTATGCTAATTAGTAAATGTATAATAACCTTTAAATTAAGGTGGTTGCCTTTAAGAAAGCTGAATTTGACCAACAAGGGGATATTATAAATAAAAGTTTTAGAAAAACTGTTTTACACAGGACAACTAATGCCCTTTAATTCCAGACAGAAAACTTATTGATGGACGTAATTTGTGTTCCATATATGTTTGTAGGTTTTTGAGAATTCTAGCCTATAAATCTGCAGATTTTGGAACTAGAGTCTAGCTTTTCTGCCACTTACTAGCTGCAGGAGCAGGTAACGAAATGCATGTGGACCTCAGTTTTGTCATCTGTAAAGTGGAGAGAATGCTGGTCTTTACTCGTAGTGGGGGAGTTTAGGAGAATTAAATAGGCTCGAAAAGCAGGTAGCTCAATGCCTGGCATACGCAAAGCGACCTATGAATGTTAGTGCTTGTATAATAATACAATTCTCAGAATGACCAAGAAAAGTGGGACAAAAAATGTCACCTCAATGGCAGGATTGCTCTGCATAGCTTAATTGTGTTTCATTATTCTAATTCCCTGGGGCTTTTTGAAGGAAAAATGGGCTTTTAACAATTTAGAAAGGCAGGCCTTAGGGAGGAAATGAGAGGGAGGCAGTGGTGACATTGTGGAGTAGAATTAGCGTTGATGTTAACTTGCTCCTTAAACAATAGGTAGACACATGGAGCCCTGCAACCATATCTTTCCAGAGGAATCATTTTTTTAATCTAAGAAAAATTTGGGTCCTACATAAGATTGAGATATTACCATATTTTATATAGTCTAAGACTCCAGCAATTACAAAGTGATCATTTTCTTTTCCAAAAGGTTAAAATGCAAGACAACAAAAAGGGGGGGCATCTTAAAATCAATGCAACAGAGTACCAGGGCCTACCATGTCCAGTGTTCTAACTATGTATAAGGTAGGTGATACCTTTATTTTATAAATGAGAAAACCGAGGCTCTGGAAAGTTAAGTGACCTTTTCACGGTCATATCATTAGAGTGCAAAGTCACAATTGCATTTGTCCCTACACTTGAAGAATTTATCTGGTTTACATTTTCAAGCCCTTCAGGGGATACACCAGAGAAAACAAGAGCATGGCTATGTCTAATAGAGAATTTAGACAAAAATGAGAAGCAAATCAAATAAATAAAATAATTATACTTTTTTATGGCTGCAGAGAGGGAAAGCTATGGGGTACTGAGATGGAAAACTTTAAGAATGGGGGGAGCACTTCTTTGTATAGGGCAAAGAGAATGTTACCTCTCTGTGGAGGTAACATTTCATCTAGAAGCTGAAGGATGAGGAACCAGACATAAAAGGAGCCAGAGAAAGTCATTCCAGGCAAAGGGAACAAAGTGTGCAAAGTCCTTGAGATAGGAAAGACTTTGGTGTTTATAAAGAAATTTTAAAAATTTTTACCTTGGTAGACTCCTTCAGTTTTGGTTCTCTCTAACCATGAGACAGCACTGCCCCTGCGGAAGAGATGGTTGAGCATTTGAAGGGCAAGAAAAGCCATGGAGTAGTGGCTGTCAAAGGATGCTAGTCCCCTCCTCATATCAATTACTCAGTCCTTCAGAAAGTAATTCCTTTTAGATATTATGTGAACAACACCATTCCTGTGGAAGCTGGAGGAGATATTTGAAGAGCTTCCATCAAGATCTGGTGGAAAGAGGATGGTAGAAGAAAAGCTGGGGGTGGATAATTCTTGTTGACTTGAGCCAACTCCTAGTCAAAGCTACGTCACAGGGCCAGCTCCCTGCTGGAACACTAGGTGTCTCTGTTAATCCACATAGGGGAAAACATATTGCATTTGTCCTGGGATTGTGGTGGCTCTTTTTTCTAACTTTTTTTTTCTTTTTTTTACTTAAATCCTTTTATTTATTTATTTTTTATTGTTGTTCAAATACAGTTACCTGAATTTCCCCCCACCACTCCCCCCCACCCCAGCCATTCCCACCTCCCTCCCCTGATCCCACTGCCCCTTGGTTTTGTCCATGAGTCCTTCACAGTTGTTCATGAAAACCCTTTCCCCCTTTCTTCCCATTATCCCCTTCCACCGCACCCCCCCTGGTTACTGTCCATTTGTTCTTAATTTCAGTGTCTCTGGTTATATTTTGCTTGCTTGTTTATTTTGTTGATTAGGTTCCTCTTAAAGGTGAGATCATATGGTATTTGTCTTTCACTGCCTGGCTTATTTCACTTAGCATAATGCTCTCCAGTTTCATCCATGCTATTGCAAAGGGTAGGAGCTCCTTCTTTCTTTCTGCTGCATAGTATTCCATTGTGTAAACATACCAGTTTTTTGATCCACTCATTTACTGATGGGCACTTAGGTTGCTTCCAGTACTTGGCTATTGTAAATTGTGCTGCTATGTACATTGGGGTGCATAGGTTCTTTTGGATTGAGGGGGCTCTTAAAGTTGTGCTGTTTGGGCCTGAATGGTTTCCTATGAGTACCTTTCTTCCCAACAGGAGGCATTTGAAAATGAGGGAAGAATGAGTCTACAACTTCAAGATGTATGAAAAGTTCCCATTTTCAGCCTCTTGGTCCACTTGAGCAGTTGGTGGCCCTTTAATGTAACTTTCTCTCTTTATTTTTCCCAAGGCTCTATATCATGAGGAAGCTTTGGGCTGTGTTGGAGGGTCTGTGGCTAACAGGACCATCATTTCGCCTGGTTCTCCTCCCACATAGCCAGAATTAAAATTTATTACAATAATACTATATAGAGTATTTTTATATTCAAATACAAAATATCCTTTAATCCTTGTGACAATTCTGAGCCATCTGAATTTATTCCCATTTAATACTTAAAGAAAGTAAAGTTCATAGAGATGAACTTTAATATAATCAAGATCACATGAAGACATTGACCTAATTCAAATGCTTCCAATTCCAGAAGATAAAGGTTGAAAAGCATTGGAAGTGTGATATTGTCCCACCTCTCTCAACAATCTCAGGGAGGAAGTAAAGATGATGAGAACAACTAATGGTATTACCACTTCTATGACAATTAGCATTTATCAAGTGTGCCTGGCATGTTGTGCTAAGTTCTTTTTATTTATTAACTAGTTTAATTCTCGTAACAACTCCACTAAGTAGGTGCTGTTATTATCTCCATTTAATAGATGGAGAAGTTAAGGCTTAAAGAGGTGAAGTAACAACTTGGCTCAGTTTGCATGACTTGCAAGTTGCAGAGGGAGTTCACACACCCTAACAGTTTAACTCCAAAGCCAGTGCTGCCATCTCCACTTAAACTGCCTCTATTGATGACATACTTGTGATATCAATAGGATTCACTTTGCTTTGAGCATATTCCTAGTTGTAAACCTCTGCTCTTACTCTGGAAGAAATTGGAACAATTGCTTTGATAAATAATCAGACACTTATGCTGCCATCACAGAAAAAAATTGTTCTATGTATTTCCTACCTTAGTCAGAATGTTTAGATAGTTGCCATTCTTCCTAAGGATAGGATCTGCCTTTATCAAGGATAGTAAATTCAGTTCCAGACCTCCCAATTTTGATGTGTTTCTTAACCAATTGATTCCTGTTCTCTTGACTTGTATTTTGCTGTCAGCTTCAGCTTCTTCAGCTTGCCTTATTCTGACTGCACAGTCAGTAGGATGCCAATAAGTGGAAACATATGCACTGCCCTGCATGTGGGAAATGTCGCTCTTGGCTGTTTGTGCCCCTTAGCTGTCTTTGTAGCACAATGTTTCAGTTTCCAGTTGAGGCTTTTCATCTCCGGGGGCTGGTCAGACTGCTGCTGTCATATCCAGGTGGTGGCATTAAGAGCAAACTAACATGGCATTAAGGGCAAATTCACGTCATCGACTTCTCCCTCAGCTTTGGGTCTGAAAGCTTCTTAGCCTCAAGCTCCTTTCACTCAGGGGCCATTTGTACATCTCTGATAAGCTGAACTTCCATGCCCCAGAAGATCACAGGCACTGGAAACTAGTTCCAGAGCATGTGCATCGGGATATTTTCTAATGCGCTTTAGCACCAGAAGAAGAAACCAAATACTGTGTTGTTCAGAAGCCAGGTCTGACACTGTAAGCAGGTGCAGACCTGTCAGCCACACAGCTGGTTGAGTTAACTCTATTAGGCAGTGTTGGACAATTTTGTTGTCTGAAATAGAAACCAGTATGGTAGCAGGCCGTCCATTTGCCAAGTGGTGCGCCTGCTAGGCTGGTTTGGGTCTGCCTTTCTTGTTGGTGCATCTGCTGGGTTTGGCTGCCAGCATGTTGGAAACTGGCAATTTTGTAAAGTTTTATTGTCTTTCTAGGTGTTGCTATCAGGCAGAGAAATACTAAGACTTGCCATTTTTTAAATGATAATTTGGTGTTTTTGACTCCTGTCTCTATTTCAACTAGAAGAAATTAGTCTCTGATTTTATATTAATAATGGAAGTGTATTGTCTTTTGACCAAGAATGATTTTCTACCTCTCTTTAAACCATGTATTCTCAGGAGCCTCTGTTCTAAATTGTTTTCTCACACTCAATTCCAGGGCCCTCACATAATGGATTTTTGTGATGTTTTTCTTCCTTTCTTTTGAAAATCAGCAACAAGTAGAAAGAGCCCCTGTAGATGAAATACAATATCCTTCCCAAAGAAGAGATGAGAAAAAAACCTTTTCCCAAACTTCAAGCCCACACAATAGGATCTGCCTTCTACATCTTAAGCAGTCTGGGAGCCTTTGAGGGCTGAATTGGGGAATGCAAAACGTGGCCTCCTAGTTAAAGGCAAAAGCTAAAATAAAGGGACCATGTACATCAAAAAGCTCTTACTAAAGGGTGTTTTTATGAGTGAAGTGCAAATGAAGCATAGAATAGAACTTCTTTCCAGGATACAAGACCCATTTTCTGAAACATGTGAGCACTTTCAAAATTGATTGTGTTAGCTGCTTAGATGCAGAGCTGTTGAAGTATGAAATGGGATAACTTACGTAATACACTTAGCACTGTGCCTAACACATGTTGGACCCCCAACTTAATATTATTATTAATCATTCCTATATAGAGGAGAAACACAAAGAAACTTGTTTCAATTACTCCTTTGACCAGAAATACAAGATTGTGTAACTCATTGTACTGAAGGCCTGTAAAGCTTTACACAAAGGTCCCTGGGGTAGGCTTTTATACTGAAAATGTCCTGAAAGTTCCAGATTCTGTTTGGAGAAGGGAGAGAAGAATCTGCAAGTGTGTTTTTGAATGGAAAGGAGCACTCGTGTCTAACTCATGTCTGTAGGAGGAATGGCGAAACATAAGAGTCATCTTCAGAGTTTTAAAGGTTCGCCATCTGGATATAGGAGTAGAATTAGTGTCCTTTGCTTACACTGGAGAACTAGAGCCAGTAGGTTGACATTCCAAGGGAATAATTCTAACTCAGTAGAAGTCTTTGCTAGAGGGCTCAGTGAAGGGGCCCTCACAGGAACGAGGGAGATACCACTTAGACACTGGAAACCTCCCATCAGATGGGCAGCCATCTGTCAGGAAGGGGTTCTGCAGTGTGTGGTGGGAGGTCTGTCAGGTTAGATAAGTAACCTTAAAACCCTCTGTGTGGAGACCATTCAGGCCCACTGGTTTTTCACATTTGCTGAACTGCGCAGCTGTTACTGCCCTTCAGATATGGAATTCTATGGCATTTGTTCCTTGGCCCAGGTCACTCTACCTTTAATTGCCCCGTTAATAACATGATAACTGATGCTTGTTTTCCAGTTACTCTGTTTTAGGCTCTTCACAAAGTGCATTGTGTGTATTGCTCTATTAATACTCGTAGTAGCCGTATGACATAAGTATTTTTTTATTGAGGTACAATATAATTAACATGGAACATGATATTAGTTTTAGGTGTACAACATAATGATTTGATATTTGTGCATATTGGGAAATGATCACCACAATAAGTCTAGTTAATGTCTAGACATAGTTATAATTTTTTTCTTGTGATGAGAATTTTTAGGGTTTACTCTCAGCAATTTTCAAATCTACAGCACAGTATTATAAACTATAGTCATCGTGCTGTACATTACATCCCATAACTTTATTTTATCTTATTTTTATAGCTAGAAATTTGTACCTTTGGACCACCTTCACCCATTTTACCCACCCCTCTACTCCCTGCCTTAGGGAACAACCAAATCTGTTCTCTGTATCTGTTCTGTTGTTTTGTTCTTCAGTGTTCTTGTTTTGTGTTTTAGACTCCACATCGAAGTGAGATCATACGATATTTGTCTTCCTCTGTCTGACTTATTCTGCTTAGCATAATACCCTCAAGGCCCACCCATGTTGTCCCAAATGGAAGGATTTCTTTCTTCTTTGTGGCTGAAAAAATTTCCTGTGTGGGGGGTCTCGCATTTTCTTTACCAGTCATCTGTGGATGAACACTTAGGTTGTTTCCATGTGTTGGCTCTAGCGAATAATGCTGCAGAGATCATGGAGGTGCAGAAATCTCTTCGAGGCCCTCTTTTCATTCCTTTGGATGCACACCCAGAAGTGGATTGCTCACCACTTTACATTTTCACCAACAGTGTCACTGGGTTTCCTTTTCTCCACATCCTCACCAGCACGTGTTATCTCTTGTCTTTTTTTATAACAGCCATTCTAATAGGTGTGAGGTAATATCTCATTGTGGTTTTTATTTGCTCTTCCCTGATAATTAGTGATTTTGAGCTCCTGTTCATGTACCTGTTGGCCATTGGTATGTCTTCTTTTGCCAAAAGGCTATTCAAGTCCTTTGCACATTTTCAATTGTATTACTAGAGTTTTGTTATTGAGTTATCTGACATATGGTTTCCAAAATTTTTTCTCCCAATCCATAGGTTGCCAGTTTCTTTTGTGTGTGTTTTACATGCACACACACACACACACAAGTTTAATGTAGTCCCACTTTTTAACTTTTGCTTTTGTTTTTTGTGCTTTTGGTGTCAGGCTCACATTTCTTCCAGAGATGTAGACATGATTCTCAGGTAGAAAGATACTCTGGGATCCCTGATAATTCTCATATCTCAATGTAAGCTATTTATTATATCATTTGAATTAGCTCAGTCTGTGTTCAGCCATCTGCTTTATTCATTACTTTTTTAAAAACAAAGTTTTTGTGTTAAATGCATATAGCATAAAATTTACCATCTTAACCATTTAAAACTGCACAGTTTGGTGGCAGTATGTTCACAATGCTGTTCAGCCATCACCAATATCTAGTTTCAGAACTTTTCATCACCCCTAAAAATTCCATTCCTACTATGGTCCATCCATACCATGGAATATTAGTCAGCCATAAAAGAATGAAATATTGATAGATGCCCCAACGTGGATTAACCCTGAAAACATGCTAAGTGGAAGAAGCCAGACCCCAAAACCCACATATTGTATGATTCCATTTTTATGAACTATGGTCATTGCTTTTTATCATATCTCTGTACCTTCTGTGATATTTTTGATACAATACTTTTTATTTACTGATTTACTTTTTTAGAGATATAAAATTCCACCATAGTTTCTTCCTAAGCAGTGATATCTATGAAGTAATAGGTATGATATTGCTAGCTCCATTTTTCAAATATACATTAAAATGAATTTAATTTAAAAAATAAATTTAGCCCATGCGCCATCCTAATGCATCTATCTGTGTGCCACTTGAAGTACACTGATGACATTTGGGAAAGCAGTCTCGTGGTTCCTCTTGGCAATCAAGGACTTTGCGAATATGATGAATATAGCCCCTAGACTTAAGTTACCTAATATGACAACCACTAGCCATGTGTGGTTCTTTAAATTTAAATTAATTAAAATAAAATGAAGTGAAAAATTCAGTTCCTCAGTCACGCTATCCACATTTCAAGTGCTCAGTAGCCACAAGTGATGGGCAGCTACCATCTTGGACATCAGATATTGGCTGCCATATCAAACATATTACATTTCCACCCTTGGGGAAAGGTCTACTGAGCAGTGCTGTCTGGAACTGGCTTTCATTCTTCCTGCTGCACTAGGGAAGTGCCCCATTTCCCAGATCCCATATCAGGTCAGCCTCTCACTCAGCATCCTCATTCCTATCACTTGTTCCTGGCTGACCATTCTTCTCCCAGCCAGCTCTGAAACTGACCTACTTTCCCAGTGTCGCCATGGAGGGCCTGATGCCAGACCACAGCATGGGACCTCCTCTCGCCTCTCCCCTTCCTGCTCGCTGCTCGACCAGCTCTGGACTCACTCCATCTTGTCACTCTTGTTCTCATCCCACTGACGAGTATCTCCTCCCACAAAGCCCTTTCCAGCTTTCCTGAAGGGCCCTGCTCTGCTTTAAACTCCATTTTTTTGGTTATGTAAGTGTGAGAAGACAGCCCCCTTCTTTCCCCTCACTTCTGTCTCCAGTCTCTTACTTGTCTGTCCTTCTCTCTCTTCCCCAGGCTCTCCCTTCTCTTTAGCTTTTCTTCCTCTTTTCTCCTTTCTACTCTTTTATTTTCTTTTTCCTCTTAATTTCCTTATGATTATTTCCCTATAGTTATGAAATCAACTCTCTAAAGCTATTTGGAAAACAAGCAGGAAGAGGAGCTATAGAAAATGAAAACTTATATTTTTTCTATCATTTATATAAAGGAAAAAAACCCAAACCCACCTTGATCCAGTGGTTCTTCGTTACTGCTTAGCAGGTAAATACATAATTTTCTTCTCTACCAAGAAAGTGGCCTAGCAATTATGGACAAAGATATGAATATCAGGACAGTGGCTGGGACCGCAAAGCTGAATCTTCTGGGGCCCACATTTCCACACCAGAAATCCATGGCAGGATGAGAAACATTATTACTGCTGAATTTACACAGGGCTGTCAGGTTTCATTACAAGATCGGGCAGCATTTAGAGTGCTATTTAGGCCAGAACATATTTAACTCTGTCCTGATGGTTCTGAGGTGTCATCCAGCACACCGGGACATTCTCCATGCTGCTGAGGACTCCAACTCTGGCCAGATGAAAATCTGCTCCTGTTCATTCAGCAAATGGTCACTGATCACCTACCATATGCTGGATGCTGTGCTTGGGGTGTGGTACATGTGGCAACAACTCAGACATGGTCCCCATTCCTCAGGAGTTTACCTTCCAGCAGAGGAAA
Organism: Desmodus rotundus; assembly: GCF_022682495.2. NCBI lineage: Eukaryota > Metazoa > Chordata > Mammalia > Chiroptera > Phyllostomidae > Desmodus > Desmodus rotundus. The sequence continues at coordinate 106,178,838 of NC_071387.1, read as the reverse complement.
TTGTGTGTGTGTGTGTGTGTGTGTGTGTGTGTGAAAAACTTTATAACCACAAGGTGGAATGGCAGATGCAGAGGAAGTGATGGGGGCTCTGAGGAAGGAGTTGAGGCTGGAAGCTCATGGGAAGAAGTAAACTCCGTGCTTAGTTTTGGAAGATCTGAACTTGTGGTTATATAGGGAGAAAAATCTTTACATTGAGATATTTGTGATTTTAAGTGATAGAAAAACATATCTCATTAACTTAAGCAAAAATAAAACAAAAACAAACGGATTTATTTGTCCATTCAACTGGAAAGGTTGGGGTGTGCTTGCTCTCTGGCATGTCTGGATCCAGGTGCAGATGATATCTTTACTTCGTTCTCTTTGTCTCTGTCTGTCTATTTCTCTCTTTCTCTCTCTCTCTCTCTCTCCCTCTCTCTCCTCTGTTCCTCTCCATGATAGCTCATTGTCCCCACCCCACACCATAAGATGAGGAAGAGTGTCATCTAAAATAGGTGTGAAGTCACATGCTTTTGTCACTGTATCTCCTTAGATCAAGAGAGACAGTTATCTCCTCTAGCCGCAAGAGAACATTCCCAGAGAAAGAATCTGATTGGTTGAGCTTGAGTCATGTACCCATCCATGAATGAATCACTGTGGCCAGAGGGAATCCTATTGGCCAGGAAAGGGAAGATCTATTACCAGGAAATGGAAGTACCCAGAAATAACAGCTATTACTGCTTTCTCAGGGGAAGAAAGTATAGGATCAAAAGCCAGAAAGTGGGATATCATCAGGCTTTAGTAGGACACCCTGAAGTGCTTGGTTTGCTCCAAAGCAGGATACATAAAGAACAGTTTTAGGAAGTAAGGTTGGAAGTTAAAGTTGGCTAAGAAGCATGGATTTTATTTCTGGACAATAGGGAGTCATTTTAGGCTTTTGAGTAGAGTTGAATATAAACAGCACTAAGGTTTAGGATCATTTATCTGGCAGGTGGCCATATAAATATGAGTGTGGGGGACAATACACAGAGAATCTGAAGACCAGATAAGATGTTATAACAGTCCAGGGAGGAACAAAGTGAGTATTACTTAAGGTATTTGGCAGTAAGTAACTGAAATTAACTTTGCTCAGCTTAATTTAAACGAAAGCAGGTAGTGAAGAAGGAATGATAGAACACATATTGGAACTTTATCGGAGAATCTTTAAAAATCAAAGTAAAAGTTGAGCAGCCAAAGTTTGATAAGTTCAGAAGGTGAGGCAATATTTATTGATGGAGTAAGGTTACTATCGCCTTGGTCCAAATCCAAAATCTTCTTGTCTGTCTCACCTATCAAGTTTCAAATTCCCAAGAGAGAGAATCTGATGGACCCAGCTTGGGACAGGTGCACCCCTCCCCCACCAGATCTGTTTTTTTTATGGGGGATTAGGAGAGTGGTGGGAAGCATAGATATTCAGGTATATGTAGGTGGGAGGAGGCCTTTTCCAAAGATGGGTGCTTTTCATATATCAATAAGCTACCCTATGAGGGAGATAATCATAAAAGAAAGCCTGCATTTTTGCTAACGGAAGGAACACAGATATTCTTAAGTTTGAATATAGAATAGCTGTGTTTTATTTCATTTAAAGTGTATAGCTTTTAAATGATTTTAAATGCCTCTAGCTGGGATTTTCACCACTCTCTATAATCTTGCACCTGGCCCATTCCACTCATGGATGTCATCTTCCTTGTCTGGGAAAGCATGAGAATTTTTATTCCTCCTGAGAATTCAACTTGGTATTTTCCCTTAAGAAAAGCAGGTAGATTTGTTTCTACTGGAACAACAATAAAAAGAAAAAGCAGATAGAAATGGAATAATGGAAGAATAATCAGTGTTCTGATAGTTTAGGTCTCCCTGCTAATGTTCCTATAGCATCAGGGGCTTTGGTTACAAATATATTTCCGTTTATTGTAATTATTTCCTGATAATAATTGTTTGCCCCTAACTAAACTCTAAATGACATTGGGGGAAGGACTACAAGTCTTTTTCTTTCTCACTTACTATCTTATCTCCTGCACATTGGTGGCATAGAATAAGTACTCAAATAATATTTGTTTGAATTGACGTGTTTGCTAAGAAATGGATTTGATGCCACTTTGTAGATGTGCTTTTCAAGTGTTGCTTAATGGACCAAACTCATAATCTGTGGCCTATAATTTATGATCCTGGCTTTAGCACTGAATGTTTCATGCTCCAGGAAACCCCTCAGTTCCAGGAATACCAGGATAATTGTTTACACTACTTGTAGATCTCAATCAGGAAATGTATTGGTTATAGTCTTTCTAACTCTTAGCACTACAGCCATTATGCAATGTGATTGCTATGCACTGAATGTTTGTGACCCCCCATTCATATGTTGAAACTCTAATCCCCGATGTGATGTTATTTGGAGGTGGGGCCTTTGGAAGGTAATTAGGGCAGATGAAGTCACGAGGGTAGGGCCCTTATGATGGGATTAATGCCCTATAAGAAGAGGAAGAGATACCAAATCTCCCTCTTTGTACCATGTGAGGGCACATCTGTAAACCAGGAAGTGAGCTCTCACCAGAAGTCAAATCTGCAGGGGCTTGACCTTGGACTTCCAGCCTCCAGAACTATGAGAGACAAAGGCTCGTTGTTTAAGCCACCCAGTCTATGGTAGTTTATTATAGCAGCCAGAGCAGACTGAGACAGTGGTGTTACCCTGCCACTGACACAGGGTTGAGCTGAATCTCAGAGAACTTGGGTGAATTGCTTAAGGGTATAGTGCCAATAATGGTGCATTTAAAACTCAACTTCCACTGTCTGTCCTTAATTCGGCTCTACTTTCTACCTGGCAATAGAGTTCAAAGTACTGGGTTAGGAGCTCTTGTCCTCAAGGAGTGAGTTCATAATCTAGTAGAAGTAGTAAAGTTGTGCAGATTATGAATAACGTAAGTCCAGGAGTCTCCTTTTGCATCACATTCACCACAGGTTTGTGCCTTACTTTCACAGCTCTGGCCAATGGTAGTATCTGGTTGTATTTATCAGGGTTCTCCAGTGAAACAGAGCAAATTTTTATATATATATATACATATATATATATATATACACATATACATATACATATATACACACACACACACACACTTTTTATTTATTTATATTATATATGTATTTATATTTATAAATATATATTACTATATGTCTATATTTATATGTAAATCTATTCATATATTTATATCCATATGTAAATATATCCATATATTTATATATTATATATGATATATATTTATTTGTATATTTAATATAAATAATGTATTTATATTTACATATGTATATATGTTTATTTATCATATATAACAAATTATAACAGATTATATATAATATAGAGATTTATTATTATATAAATAATATATACATATAAATAATATTTATATAAACTATAAAATTTATATAGTATGCATTTAAATAAATATACAATATGTTTTCTATATTATATATTTTATATTTATAACTAAATATAATATATAAATAAATATTTACATATTTATAAATATATAATAAATTATATATGTATATAGAAAAATATTTCTTATGAAGGATTGGCTCACATGATTATGGAGGCTGAGAAGTCCCACAATATGCCATCTGCAAGTAGGAGGCCCAGAGAAACTGGTGGTATAGTTGCAGTCCTAACCAGGGGAACCCACTTACACCACTTACCCACCGAGAACCAGGGGGCCAGTGGTATAATTTCCAGCCCAAGTCCAAAGTCCAGAGAACCAGGAACGGTGATGTCAAGGGCAGGAGCAAATGGACATCCGAGCTCAAGCAGAGGGAACAAATCTATCTTCCTCTGCCTTTTTGTTCTACTTGGACTCTCAACAGATTGGATGATGTTCACCCACACTGATCAGGGTTATCTTTCTTACTCACTCTACCAATTCAAATACTAATCTCTTCTAGAGACACCCTCACTGACACACCCAGAAATAATGTTTTACCAGCTATCCAAGCATCTCTTAGCCATCACAAGGATCTTCAAAGAAAGGTGTCTTTAAAAAATCTCTCCAAGTGAATGAAACTACACATAAATAATGAAAGTTTATTTTAAGAGAGGAGAATACCACATGAGATATAGGAATTGAGAATTGGGAGATAACATATCGGACCTGGAGGAATTGAGTAAGACTTTGTGGGGAGACTTTGAGATGATCCTGAATGGTAGCCAATAAACATCAGGTAAGAGATGAAAAGGAATTTTAGCTATAGAAAATAGTGTGGACTAAGACATGTGACCTGGCTTATCATCACCACTCAGTCCTGTGTTTGGTGTCAAGTGAGAAAAAGATAGTCCTGAGATGAAGATTAATGTACTGCTTTTCGAATAGAGTCAATAAATGGTGAGCACGCTCTGCCCGACAGCGTGGTGTTAGATCAACATAAATGACTAAGACCAAGATCTAATCTTTGCTTCTGGTGAGACCAAGTGTGTGGATGTGAAATCCTTAGAGAACGGTAGGGCCAACATATTGCTAAGAGATATAACATGAGGTATGGATTACAAAGAACTAAGAAAAGGCAAATATTAGGAAAGGCCACATGGCAGAAATGAAGCTTGAAATTAGACTTGCAAAAAAAAAGTGTTTGGTTTAGATTGAACATAATGAGGAGGGAAGGCATTCTGGGTCAGAGGAACAGCACAGACTAAGAGACAGGGGTAGGGCAAAATGTAGGATTATGTACTGGGAGGAAAACCAGGAGATGGGGTCAAATATTGCAGAGCTGGACGGAAATGAAAGATATGTAGTTCCATGCCCATATTGTTCAGGGAAGGTTAACTGAGGTGCAGAGAAGGCTAAATGGTAGCAGGTACAGCTTCATTCAAAGTCTTTAGAATCCATTTTGATTCATATAGTCACTCGACCACTTAATCCAGCTAGGATTAATGTTTTAGAGTAACACACAACGCAAAACATAAAAGTGGCTTAAACAAGATAGGCGTCTAATTTTCTTTCCTGTAAAAGAAGTTCAAAGTTGGTTCAGGGCTTGTGTGGTGTTTCATGGTGTCAGGGACCCAGGCTGCTTCTGCCTTATGGCTCTGCCACCCTCAGCCAGTTGCTTCTGTCCCAGAGTGATCAAGGTGGCTGTTAGGGCTCCAGCTATCACATCTGCTGCATTGCAGCCAGCAAAAAGGAGGGAGGACCAGAGAAGGGCTCATTCCCTCCCTATAAGATACTTCCTGTAAGTTATACAAATCATATCTTCTCTTCTCTATTGCCCAGAACATAATCACATGATCATACCTAGCTACAAGGAAGGCTGGACAATGTGAAGTTTATGATAGAAGGCTAAGTGCCTGCTAAAAATGGGGGTTTCTCTTATGAAGGCACAAGAGGAGAGAGGATATTGATGGACAATCACAAGTGTCTGACACCCTATGTAGATTTTGGCACCATCATAAAACCCTCTGAGCCTTTTTTCTTTCTGTGTAAAATAGGAAAGTCCACACTTCGCTCTTAGGGTGAAAATTCAGGAACATATGGAAAGTATCTGGTACAATACTTAACACATATTAGGTGCTTAATACATTTTAGTCCCTTTCTTTAAGAAGTTGTTATTACTCACATATACAGGGACGTAGGACAAGATCATAGGTCTCCTGATTCGAAGACCAGAATTCTTCCTGTATATAAGCATGGGGGGACAAGTCTCTTAATTGTTTTCTGAGTTGCTTGTTTAATTGACTGATATAAGTGGTAGATTTTCCCCAAATAATAACTTAAAAGAAGTACAATATAGTCAAGATTGAAGCAGAGGTGGAACTCCTAGGAGCTCAGGGCTTCATCCCCAACATCTCCTCCATTTCAGTTACTTCATCAGATACCCAGTGATCCAGGGAGCACAGGTGGATACCCACTGGACAGATGGATAAAGTAGGGCTCATTGACAGGGGGCAAGAAAACATGACAAAGAACAGACACTTTTTATTCCCTTGGTAAATGCGTATTGATCATCTCCTCTTTGCCAGGCACTTTTCAGGTTCTGGAATGTTGATACAGCTGAGAACAAAATAGATAGTTACCCTGTTCTCATGGGAACTATATTCTAGCATGGGGATATCCAGAAATTCTCTGAGAAAATTACACCTTGAATTGAGTCATATCATCACATTCTATACATTTGGGGGTGAGATGGAGCTGGGGAGGGCAACGGCCACACACAACTGCCTGCTCATGATTCCAGATAATTTGGAAGCATAGATACAGATGATCAAGTGACCTCACAGAAAATGCTTTTCAAGTTACCTAATTTTTATGGCTCTCTTGGAAGAGATGTTCATTACAAGGGCAGTTCCATTGACCTCTGTGCTCCCAAATGGTTAGACGAAGCAGCGTCTTTAGAGGTTAATGGTGATATAATAGGTGCTATTGACAGTGTTACAAAACACTATCCAGAACTTCAAGAATTTCCCAGATCCTCAACCAGGTTCCTGAAAGAACCACACATATAAGGAACAAGAGCAGGGTGAGATTCTGGGAACTACTTTATTGATGGACACTCTGGCTTCTGATAACTCTTGGTATGTAGAATTAGGACATGCATCTAAGTTCCTACTTTATGTGCCCTTCTCCCAGTGTAAACCTTTGGCCAAATGGTTCAGCTATGCTGTCTGGTGAGGGAGTGTTTGGGAGGGAGAGAGGTCATACTTACAGAGTAAGCTTTGCCCTAACTTACTATAAGTTGTTATTACAATAGACAGAATGTGGAACATGTCTCCAGAAAGTCACCTTTGGTTCAGGTGTGCTCACCAAATAGAGATGAGAAGTCCAGGAGAAGTGAAGGGCAGGCTGGCATCAAGTCCTCACCCTTGCACCACAGCCTGGTCTGGGGGGACTGCAGGCTCTGAGCAGTCAGATTCTCTTCTCCTGTGTTCTTGGTGTAGGGGCCTCGGGGGGGGGTGTTGTCTCCCTTGGAGAGCTGGAATTAGCAGCTAAAATGATCCCCCAGCATCTGAAGGAAAGCCTTTAATCTCAAATTTTAGGAGAGAAGATAAGTATGTAAAGCCATGGCAACTGTAATCATCATTTATTATGTGCCAAACACTCCCCTGGCCACATTCCATACCTCACTTTTACAGAAGAGGAAACGGATGCTCTGAGAATTTAGGGTACTTACCTCCCTGGGATTGAAAGTCACAGAACTGCATTCTAACCCAGGCTCTCAGATTCCAAAACCAAAGCTGACTTGCAAAATTTCCTGTCTGAAGTTGTTGCACAGGAAAGAAGCATTGAATGAGCGATTTCCTGGAGGCCTCTGCTTATTCTTCTAGGTGTTTTAAAATCACAGCAAGCAAAACAAAGGTCCCTGCTTTCATGGAGCTTACCATCTACTGTTCTAATTTTTTTTTAATTCAGTATTGCTCAGCCAGAACAATTAACATTATTATTTTTTAAGATTTTATTTATTTACTTATTTTAGAGAGAGGGAAAGGGAGGGAGAAGGGAAGAAGAGAAACGTCATTCAGTTGCTTCTCACACACCCCTAAGGGGGGTCCTGGCTCCCAACACAGTCATGTGCCCTGACCTGGAATTGAACTAGCAACCTTTTGTTTTGTGGGACCCAGTGAACCACACCAATCAGTACACATTATTTTTTTTTATTTGGCCACAGTAAAATTTGAGTTAAAAGAATAAATACTCCCCTCTTCTCTTAAACCCAGTTTTTTCTTTTTCTTTATTACATAGTTTCTGCGTCTGTTTTGGATGATACTGGGCTAGAATATGCAGGTCTGTGTGTTGGAGTTATTACAATTCTGTCCTGACATTTAGGTCTCAGCTCTGTGGTTGTGCCTCCGGTAATTGTTCAGAGGAAATGGGAAACCACCAAGGAGTATAAGACATTGAGCCATGGGCAAGGAGGAAAGTGCATTCATTCAGAAACTTGCTGAAAAGAAACATGCAAGGGTGTGTTTAGGGGAAGGGGCGGTGCAGGAGTTGGGAAGTGAACACAGGTGACAGCTCCATGATTTTGCTGTAAAGAAAGCAGAGGGCTCATGTCCATAAAGGGAATGGAGGAGAGAGGGTGCTAGGAGAGACAGCAAAGTTGAAAGGATTTCAAACCTACAAAAGAAAACTGGGAAGAGCAAAACCATTAAACAAAAATGAGAATGTCTGGCGAACTTAAAAGAGGTTAAGGAAACAGTGACTCTGTTTTGAAAAATAAAAACATGTAAATTAAATGACAAACGAAAAATAGTGACACCCAAAGCAGTTCAAAGAAGTATTTAAGGGACACCATGATTTGGGAAAAGGCCCTGGGGAATGTGGGAAATAGCAAAGCAGATGGAAAATTAACCTCAAATCGAGAAACACTAAATGGGTTATGGTGGCATTTATGAAACAGTAAGAGAATTAAAGTCTGAAGGGAAATGGTGAATAATAAATATGTCTAGAGAACATTTCAAATAATCAGATTTGGGAAGTTAAAGGAGACTTAGCACTGTAAGGCAAAAGAGAGAAAATAGAAATCTAGAGGGATGAGACATTTTAAGTCAAGTTAAAGGAGCTGATGCAGCCCATATGTGGTTGGCTTTTGACAAAAGGACAGAGGGACCCTGGAAGTGAGTATATTGAATGGCATGGATTTTAAAAGACCAGCTTGCATTTGGGGTGGAATGTTCAAAAATATGACAGGATGGAAAAATAGTAAACAAACTGCATCAAAAATTTACATAAATGTTAACTGTTATTTATTAGGCAATAGCTGTATACTAGCCATTGTGCTGGGTACTTTATATGTACTATCGCTTAATACCACTACCAAACCTGGGAGTTAGGTACCTGTTAGGTTAAAGCACATGAAACTGTCATGGCCAGTTCATAGGGTTTAACCTGATCTATTTTTATGAAGAAGGGAATGGAAGCTGGTAGAATTTTATTTTCATTTTTTACTTTTATTTTTTAAAGATTTTATTTATTTATTTTTGAGAGAGGGAAAGGGAGGGAGAAAGAAAAGGAGGAAAACATCAATGTGTGGTTGCCTCTCGCACACCCTCTACCCGGCCCACAACCCAGACATGTACCCTGACTGGGAATTGAACCAGTGACCCTTTGGTTCACACACTGGTACCCAATCCACTGAGCCACACCAGCTAGGGCAGAGAGTTTTAAATACACTGTCCAAAATGACATATCTGGGGAATGGTGGAACCAGGCTTTGTTCCCAGCTCTGTCATCCACAACGTAGAAAGTAGCAGTTTGTTCTTTTATCCATTCTGCATATATTTGTTCAGCACCAGCTATGTGCCAGACACTCTACAGCACCAAGCAGGGCAGAGCAGTCACTGCCTTCATGATGCGTACTGTCTATTGTTTAAAGAACACCAAAGACGGTCTCGAACAGCTGTCCAATAGATATAATGGGAACCACAAGTCATCTGAAATTTTCTGTCAGCACATTAACAAGCAAAAATTAATCTTAATAAAATGTATTTTATTGCATCCAATATATCTAATCTATTTCAACATGAAATCAATATAAAATTATTTATGAGCTCTTTTACACTATTTTTAATACAAAGTCTTCTAAATCCAGTGTGTATCATGCCCTTATAGAATATCTCCATGAAGATGAATCACCTTTCAAGGGCTCAATAGCCACCTGTGGTCAATGGCTAGTGATTTAGATAGTGCAGGTCTAGAGAGAACATGACATCTCTGGCCCAGATTTTTGCAGTCATATTATATAGGAAAAAAGGACCTACCTGTTTTATAATGTTATTTCTTATCCCCACACACAACATCATGAGGCACAAATTGCAAGCAAGTAATGTTATTTTCACTTGGACGTTAGCTTCATACCCCCTGAGACTAGATACCAAAGGAAACTTGTATGCAAGTCATATATAGGGTGGGGCAAAAGCATGTTTACAGTTGTGAGTATGCAGAAACACAGAGTTTATTCTTCTATTATTACTTATTAATTATTGTATTATTTTGTATGTGAACAACTGTAAACCTACTTTTGCCCCACCTTGTACATTTATATATCTTTTGGTTTAGTGTTGTATATATCACTAACAATAAAAAATCAACTGCTTGACACTTTATCATCAATGGATGATGAGGACCCAGAAATGAATCCTCTGCAAACCAGTGGAGTCTCCCCCTTCTGCGTTTTCCCAGTGTGCTTTCATGTATTTATTGTTCCTCATGGAAATATTGAAAATGTAACTTGAAGTTTGGCAGTAGCCAGAATTTCTCATATTTTATCTGGTCACTAAATGTTTATAATCAATTTTCAAGAGGTAAACAAAACACTGACAAAACTTTACTGTTTAATACAAGTGCCCAGCAGGTGTAAATGGGGACTAAGCAATGGGGTGTATAATGATATTTCCCTAGGTAAAGAATTTTGCTCTGGAACAAGTTTAAATGGGAAGAAAGCCTAGAGAAATATGGATAGTCCTTCCTAGAAATTGGATGAGGGAATTGAAGGTAATAGGTACTTGCTCCCTGCCAACTTCAGAATGAAATCACCATTTAGCAAAAAAATTGTGTTAGAGATTTTTTTTTCCTCCCAACGGACTGAAAATCTTTAATAAAAAAAAAAGAAAGAAGGGAATATTAATACTGAGTATATGGACTCATCGGTCCAGAATGTTGAATCTTAAAGGAACACAGAAATCTGGAGCATGAGAATTTCCATATAATTGTTTCCATAAAATCTGAAGAAGAGGGATTGTATCTAATAATCACCCTACTAATTCTTTCTTATTGCACTACGAAATGGGAGAAAAGGGCGTGAGTGGAAAAAGTAGATTGGGGGCTAAAGAAGATGGAGATTTAAGTAGATTCAAGGGGCAAAGCAAAAAGGGACATAGATATTCAACAGTACATGCTAGCTCCTTGATTAAAATGGTGACTGGCCCTAGCTGGTGTAGCTCAGTGGATTGAGCACAGGCTGTGAACCAAGGGGTTGCCAGTTCAATTCCCGGTCAGAGCACATGCCTGGGTTGTGGGCCAGGTCCCCAGTGGGGGCCACGTGAGAGGCAACCATACATTGATTTTTCTCCCCCTCTCTTTCTCTCTCTCTCTCCCTTCTGTTCTTTCTAACTCTAAAAATAAATAAAATCTTTTTAAAAAAATGGTGACTGTGACCTTTGGTTCCTATAACATAACCCTGTGAATGACTCTCCCTGGGGTTGGTGTCTCAGTCAAACCCAAAACATCTGTTCTTTGGTCTGCCTTTTCCAAACAGGTAACATATTGAATATTTCCAAACCTCTTGATAGTTGACTAAGTTTTTCAGTTTCACCCACATTTAGGGCCGTAGGTAGATCCAACCTGAACTCCATTTATCCCAAAGTGTTGAATAATCAAAACCTGGCTTGCAAGTGCATTGGATTTGGTTGAAATTAAAAACAAACAAACAAACAAAAAAATCCTCCATGAGTTGGCTGGCCTAACTATGAGTTTGGGCTGCAGCTACAAAGTGACTTGGTAACAGATTTTCTGCTAGCCCAGGTAAAGGACATTGGTGGTCTTTGTCTTCAGTCTTTATGTTGAAATTCCATGAGCAGAGTTCCATTATGTTTCATGGTTCTAGACCTTTGACTTTGCAGTTTCCTCTGTGCAGTGCATCTCCTTTCCTTCCCCTTGCCATTCACCTGGCCAACCTTTACTCTTCTTCCCTGACATAACCCAAACATCTTCCACTCTGTTTTCTGATTTCAGCCCTACCTCCACAATAGAATTGGCCACTCTATTCCTTATGCTCTTCACCAACCTACTTAGTTCATATGTGTATAATTTTTACATCATTGTTCTTTATTGCAGTTATTTGTTGCAGGTATATGTTTGCTTATTTTTGTATTATTTTCCTAGCACTGTTCTTGGCATGAGGTATGACATATATTAGGTATTCAAACATGTCTGTTACATGGATGGATGGATGGATGGATGTATTGAGGGATGGATGGATGGATGGATGGATGGATGGACATACGTATGGATGGCACTTCTGGTGATGATCTGTCAACACACTCTACCACCAAATGTTAACTTGGCCCTGACAGTGTGCCAGATAATGTGATAGAGCTAAAAATAACTATGGGGAACAAACTCAAAAAATCAACTTGAAAAATATAAGCAGCTTAATTTAGACCCCAATTAGTAACTTTGAAAGCTTGTTGATAATGAGGAACTTGACCAAAATTCAGTCCTTGTCTAAACTCCCAATCCATGCAAATGGCCTTGTCAAGGGCCTCAGTAAGGGTATGTGAAGTGGAACACTCCTCAAATGCTCCTGCCTGGACTGCATCCACTCAGTTCATCAAATGCCAGCCAGGAAGCATCAAAGGATAGACAAACAAACAAACAAACAAACCCAATTCCAATTGCCTAGATAATGAATGTTTCTTAATCATAAAAAAAATGTTGAAGTTGTCTTCAAATGCTGAGAAACTTTTTTTTTAAAACTTCTGCTTCTATTGGCAACAAATCTGAATGCATCCTACCTCTACTTAAAACCTTTCATGCATGCCCATAGCCTTCTGAACAAAATCCAAACTCTTTAGGATATCATTTAAGATCCCTTATGATCTGGCTTCATGGATTCTCTCCAGACAAACCTCACTGCCTGCCAGTTTTGCTAAGCTATTTCTTACTTCCCCTAGCATGTGTCACCCCCTGTGCTGAGTCTTCTTTACTTAAGTTTATTCCCCTGCTCAGAACCCTTTTCTTGTGCGTTTCCTTAATCTCTTCATTCTTCAAGATTCCCCAGGAATCCACCCTGGTCAGTGTGGCTCAGTTGGTTGGAGCATTGTCCTGTAAACTGGAGGTCCCTGTTCAATTCTGGTCAGGGCCTATGCCTAGGCTGTGGGTTAAATCCCCGGTTGGGGATGTGTACAGAGCAACCAATTGATGTTTCACTCATGCATTGTTGTTTCTTTCCCTCTCTCTCCCCCTCTCTTTCCCTCTTTCTAAAATCAGTAAGTATATCCTTGGGTGAGGATCAAAAAAAAAGATTCCCCTGGAATCTCTCCCTAAATCCCTTAGGCTGAGTTAGAGGCCCTTCCTCTATGTTCTCATAGTCCATCAGTACACAAGTGGCATTCTAGTATTATCATTGTTTATGTGTCTATACCACTGAAATGTAAGAATGAGTGTAAGAGAGCAGAGAGGCACTGTGTTTTCTATTTCTGTATCCATAGGACTCACCGTTAGTCCCAACACGTAACAGACATTCAGTTAATAGTTGTCGAATCAATAAGTTATCTTACTAGGAAATGATCTGAGATGCCTCAAATGTACCAAATAGAATAGTAATCACTCTTTGTTTCTTCTAGAATAGCAGTGTTTTGTGTTAAAAACAGTATTTTTGTTAAAAATAGAAAGTATTTGCATAAAATTTGGAGACTACAAAGACACAAAAGAAAAGAAGTGCCTGTAACCCTTCCATGCATAGACAAGCCTTATCTTCATTTTCTTTTCTGCTTGTTTAACATTAAATACTGTGCCTTTTCTCCATGCCATTAACTTGTCTTTAAAAGCATGATTTTTAATGACCCGAATAATACATTGAATGGATACACAATAGTTGTTCTTTGACTTTACCCCAGTTTCTTCGCCTTGTCATTGGAGAACTGGTTAATTGATTCTCCCCCCACACACAACACAGTCTATTTTTCATGCCCAGGCACGAACATGTGACCAATTAGGCCAATTTCTCTTTTTGGAATTTGTCTGCAGTCTAATATTCCTCTTTAATATTTTACTTCTTCAGATGATTTTAGTATGAAAGGAATATAAAGCAAAAAATGCTATGACTTTGAGGTACCATGTCTTTCTGGGAAGTCTTTGAATGCTTCAATCCAACATACTTTATTCATTGAGTGTCCGCTAAGTGGTATGTTTTCTTGGGGTCTTTAACAACATCATATTTTTATCAAGCTGCTAAGAGATGTGGACCCCTGGGGATTCCCTACCCAAATCCTGAGAGGAGAACTCTGCCTTGCCTTCCCATCTGAGTCTAACCTGACTAGAGGCAAGGTGACTTTGAGGAGTGGTGGGGGTAAGAGAGTACTGTAAGCCAGACAGATATCACTCACGTTGAAAATGTCTATGCCAAGAGCTGACTGCAGAGATATTGTATAAGGCAGATACTGAGGCATTGTCCTTGATACCTGTCTGTCTCGCCCTCACATCTAATTCATCACTAGTTACCCACTAAACATTTCTCCACTTGGCCCTATTTGTTGCTGCTCCTACCCTTATTTCTCTTCCTTCGAGGCCACAATAGGACCAAAGCTAATGACACCTCTCATGTGGATAATAAGAACATAGTAATGAAGGCCCCTGTATCCACTCTGGTTTCCCCTAAACCTATTCTCTACACAGCCTTCAAGTCATGTTATAAAAGAAAAGTCTGATTATATCATTTACCCAATTAAAACCTTCATTGCCTTCCATTACCTTAAAACAAGATGGAACTCCTTAACATGGCCTGAAAAGCTTTGCATCATCTGCTCCTATTCACCATCTCAGTCACACCACATTCTACTTTCCCCGTGTCTCTCTATTTCATCCTCACTGGTTTGCATTCAGTCCCTCATATGTACTACCACAGGGCTTTTGCCCAGGCTGCCCCCTTTGCCTAAAGCATGTTTATGTCTTTTCCTACCTAGCTGAAGCTAACTCATCCTGCAGGGCAAGCTGCACTTCCTTGCAGAAGTCTTGCCTGATGACCATTGTTTCACTTTCACGCAGCACACCCAACTCGCTATTATAGCACTTGTCCTAGATCTATAATTAATCAATTAATGCTTATACTCTCCCTTACACTATAAGCTTCTTGAGGAGAGGGATTACATCTGTTTCCTTATTTATCTCCAACCAACTAGCCGAGTCCTGGCATGTAGCAAATGTTGAATAAATATGAGTTGACTGAATAGTGAATGGAAGGGAAATCATTTCTTTGAAGTTGTATATCATGTGATTTATGAGTTTATGTGTTTCCTTTAGGGAAGCTTGTTAAAACATAATAGAACATGCTTTCAGATCCTCCTGTGAGAAGGTCGTTTGAACAAGGGTATAAGGGTCTGACAGGACGGAAAGGCTCTATCACATGTGCTAAGTGCAGTCAATTACTAAAGCCTGTACAGGACTGGGGATTCTGAGAGTGAGTACAGGCTCATGGAGAAGAGTGCCATGTCAGCCTGCAGGGCCAGCACGTGTGCTGGTACTTCCACAGGTGGAGGCTGCTTGAGATGAGTGATGGCGTTGTACATTTACACTTTTTCAGTGTTACACTGATGGTGGCATCCACTCATTTGTTTGACTCCTCTGTGATTCTTCCCTAAAAACTGCCTTTCTATCTTCCTCTTTCTAGATTTATGGTCAATGTGACATGGGATGGCAAAGACTTGTCCTTCACTGAGGAAGGCTATCAGGTGCACCCCAGGCTGGTGGTGATTGTACTGAACAAGGACCGAGAATGGGAAAAGGTGAGTGTCCTTCTGTGTGCTGAATGCAGGGGAGGGATGAAAGCCTGGGCAACAAAGGATTCAAATTATTTCTTTTTCCAAATCATTTCCCATTGAGCTGCTCCAGATTCCATCCCATGCCCAGGGGCAGAGCCTTCATGGAACAAGGCAGACAAGTATTGTCAGGTGCAATTGGGATGCTTTCCCCAGGTATACTGTAGTAATTGTGTGTTGCTCTCTGTGCTAGGTTCTCAAATCTCAGGAGGAAGGGTCCTTGAAGGACTTAGGATAATTTCAAAAGAGTGGAGTTTTGTTCACATTATTGCAGTAGCAGATGTTGACAGTATAGCAGTTATCACACCATTTTGCCTAAACCTCATAATTGTGTACCATGTTTACACATTTAACCATATGGACAAAGCCCTGTATTTTCATTTACTTTGTCATTACTTTAAATCAACTAATTTCCAAAATTTAAGTGTGTTGCTTCTATAAAGCTTAGGTTGTAGAGGGAGGCTATATTTCTTATAAAGCACATTTTCTAGTACATACATATTAACTATAAAAAAGCTATTTTTTCTTTGCAGAAAAAAATTACCTCACATACCACACAAGCCATATCCTGAGTCAGAGAGGGGAGACCTCCCCGGGATTTATAGATGCTGGCACAAATACAATGACAATAGCTGTCCCAGCAGCACTGTCCCCTCCCCCATAATTGAACTCTCAAATTAGTCACCACATTATCACATAAAGAGTGAAATAAAAGACATCAAAAAGGAAGCCTGTATTGTTATCTTGTCTTTTTTGACAAGCAATGCATAGCCTCCAAACTTTTTCAGCAGCTTGAGATTTATCTTCACTTTGCACATCAGATGGATACCTGAGAGACCCTAGGGGGCTGGGAAGATACTGGATGCAGTGTGGGTACCATATTTAATAAACTAGGGTCAAAAGAAAATACTGTGCAGCAGAAGCATTGACTTTGCGGGGTGGGGGTTAATATGACAGATTCCCAGACAGGAGTGATGAAGCGGTGGAGGACTTTTGTGCTCCAACAGTGATAAAACACACATTCCTCCCAGTGCACTTGGAAAATTCACCAACTAGACTAATTCTGGAGCATACGACAAGTTGAAATATATTTTAAAAGACTGAAATAATGCAGAATGCATTCTTCTACCACATAGCATTAAAATAAAAATTAACAACAAAAGTATATCTAGAAAGTCAACAGATGTTTAGAAGTTAGGTCACACACTTCTAAATAACTGATGGGTCAAAGAAGAATTCAGAAAGACATTATACAGTATTTTGAATGGAATGACAATAAAAACATGACATATCAAGAATAAAGTTGATGATGTGCTAAGAGGGAAATTTGTAGCTTTAAATGCTTATAATAAAAAAAACAAGAAATATGTAAAGTCAGTGATTTATATTAAGAAGCTAAAAAAAGAAGATCAAAGTAAATTCAAATGAAGTAGAAGGAAGGAAATAATGCACATAAGAATAAAAATCAACAAAGTAGAACACAATATAGAGAGGAGATTGACAAAGCTAAAAGCTGGTTCTTTGAAAACATTAGAGTGGTAGGGGGTAAATGCTGACAACTGTACTTGAACAACAATAAAATAATAATAATAAAACAAAAACATGACATGCCTCTTAAGGGACCTAGAGGAATTTAAGCCCAGCTTATTCACATCCCCTTTGATCACTCATTTTGAATACTCTTCACATTTTAAGAAGAAAAGAGGTCCAGCCCTGGCTGGGTAGCTCAGTTGCTTAGAGCATTGTCCTGATATGCCAAGGTTGCAGGTTCAGTCCCCAGTCAGGGCACATACAAGGATCAATCAATGAATGTTTCCCTCTTCCTTCCTCTCTCCTCTAAAATTAATAAATAAAAATTTTTAGTTAAAAAAGAAAATTCTTTTTTTTTTTTTGCCGCCATCAGAGCTGTTGGCATTGATCAACAGTTTCAGATGTCCCTACCAACATAAGCTTCATCTGAGGCAGCAGCGAAAAAAAAAAAAAAGAAAGAAAAAAAGAAAGGAAAAGAAAATTCATAAATCCTAGCAAAAATGATCATACAAATACTAATAACCAAACTCAAAGTGCAACAGGGGATATCACCAGAGACATTACAGATCCTACAGACATTAAAATTATTTTTTAAAATTATGAAAAATTTATACCATCAAATTTGACAATGTAGATAAAATGGGAAAATTACTTGAAAACCCACAATTTCCCAAAACTGACATAAAAAGAAATAGACAATCTGAACAGCTCTAAATTTACTAAGAAATTTAATTCTTAACTAAAAACCTTTCCATTTAAACAAGAAAAACCTCTGATCTAGATGGTTTCACTGTGAATTCTACCAGACATTAAAAAAAAAAAAAACACCCATCTACACAGAGTTTTCCAACACATTCCAGCAGTATATTATGATTATACTGGATTATGATTCCAGTAATCATAAATCATCACTATATTAAAAAAGATAATACATTGTGGATAAGTGGGGTTTATCCTAGAATGCAAGATTAGTGAAGCAGAAACGTGTATGGTCATCCCAATAGATGCAGAAAAAACATGTGACAAAGTTCAATATCTATTCATGAAAAAGAAGGTAGATTTCTCAATCTGATGAAGGTTATCTATGAAAACCAACCCTATGAACCAATTTATTATATGATAATACAATAAAGTAGTTCCACAAATATACATTCAAATTATTCTGATGAACAATTATGACAATGGGGGAAAGGAGAGTCTTTTTAAACAAATGGTATTAGATCAACAGGATATCTGTAAAGAGAAAAAAAACCTTGACCTCACACTATACACAAAATAACTTAAAATGAATTTCAGACTTAAATTTAAAAGATAAAACTATACAGTCTATAGAAGAAATTATGGAAGGATATTTTTGTGATCTGAGAAAACAGAATGCAAAGGGCATTAAGCACACAGTAAAAGTAATAAACTACACCCCATCAAAATTTAAAACTTTTGCCTGTGTATATAGAGATTGCTAGAAAATGAAAAATGTAAGCCACAAACAGGGAAAATTATTTTAAAAAAATATATGTATATATAACAAAAGACTCATTCAGAATACATAAAGAACAACTATAAGTCAATAATGAAAAGCAAAAAGGCAATTAAAGTTGAGAAATTGACTTAAGCATGAAAACGTGCCTTAACGTCATTGTTATCAGTGAGATACCACTTCACACACACTGAACGGATACAATGAAAAGAAGGACAAGGGGTGGTAAGGATATGGAGCTACTGAATACCTTACATATTTCTAGTGGGAATGCAAACTTACAGCCACTGTGGAAAAGTGTTTGGCAGTTTCTTATAAAATTAAATGTACATAAACCTTATGATCCAGCAATTTCATTCTAAGGTATTTACTGAGAAGAAATATAAACATACATCCCAAAGTAATATTTGTATAAGAATATTCATTGCAACTTTATTCATAATAGCAAAACATCAAAAAGAACTCAGATGTCCATCAATAAGGAAATGGATAAATAAGTTATAGTGTATTCATAAAATGAAATGCTCCTCATTAATAAGGAATGAACTAGTAATTCCCACAACAATGTGGGTGAATTTCAAAACCATTATGTTGAATAAAAGAAGTCAGACACAGAAGATTATACTGTATGGTTTCACTTATGTGAAGTTCAAGGAGAGGCAATACTAGTCTGTGGGGTTAGATATCAAAATAATGGCTGCTTTTGTGGAGGTGGGTCATTGACAGCAAAGGGACACAGGAAACTTTCTGGATTTATGGCAATGTTCCTTATCTTGAACATTTGTTCAAATGCATCAACCTAACACACAAGATATGTTTATTTTATTGTATGTAATTCTACCTTAGTTAAAAAAATTGAAACCCTTCAAATTGAGATGCCCAGTACAGTTAACTACCATGTTTACTGAGTTTCATGTTTAACTCCCAGTAATGAATACTAATTATAACGATATTAGCCATTGTTCGGTGAGCATCTACTCTTATTTTTCCTTTAGGTGATACACCCAAGGACTGAGTGGCAACTTTGTTTATTCATCCATTTAACAAATATTTATTCAGTGCCCTTTATGTGTAGGTCACTATTCTTGAGGTTTGAAATCTATTAGTGAGGAAGAAAGACAAAAATAAAAATAATTTCTGTACTCCTGAAAGTTAGGTTCGTGTGTGTATGGGGAGGGAGGTGGAGTGGAATTCTGTGTACTTTTATGATGCTCAAGGGAAATGCTGACTTCTAGTTAATTGATCCTTGTTATCTCCTCTTTTGCCTCTTATATACCCTGTGGCCCACCATACCACTGTACAGTGTGTTCCTTTATGCATCTGGGATTTTGAGGGGGGGGGGGGTTTTGCCTGTAATTCTTTCCTGTATCCTCCCGTTTTTTTCCCCATCATTCAGGTTCTGATTTTTCTTTCATCTTACATATGCAAAGCCAAAATACAGGTTATTTTTTTCTTATCCTTAATAGGAGATAGAGAACTTGAGCCTTTCTGCCTATGTTGTTGAGTTTGGGGTTATTTTTCAACCTTTTGAAGTGACACAATCTGAGGATCACTTTTGGAGCTGTAAAATCATTCTCTCTGAATGGATATACCAGCCCTGGGTCAGGCTTGGCTAATACCTGTGAATTTTGTCTGCTGCCTTTGGATCTATTTTACTTGCCCAGGAGCCTCTTTATGGGGCAAATGATAACATTGCATAAGAGAAGGCTGCCATTGATATCCTCCATTACCAGATACAGAAAATGCCCTTTTAATATTTTGTGTGCCCTCCTTCAAATTCCTGTTAAAATACAGCAATTTCTCAAAAAGGCAGCTTGGGGAATTGCTGCTGAGTTGAGCTTAGATTGTACAAATGCTTCCCGTAGCTGGTCTATTCTCTTGGCACTCAGGAGATTCAGTGTTTCAGAAATAACTCCTTGTGCTTCTGTCTCAAAGAAAGAGGGAGCCAGTGGAGCAGGTAAATACCAGTCATGTTTTCCTTAAATCTGCGCCCTGAGTGGCACACACTGGTACAGCAGGTCAGCAGAGGGGAAGGTCTGCAGAATGGGAGATCTGTTATTCTGGGATTCAGAGGCAATTTCTTTTTATATCTGAGGTCACCCAATGGCGTCACTATAAGCAGCAGTATGTAATGAGGGTGTCTTGCTAACAGTGACAAGCCCATAGAAGGGCATTTGTTTTCTGCTGGGCCTTTGTGTGCAGCTGGTGTGGGTTATTGCAATGCTCTGCACAGTGCCTGCCTGCGTTCAGCAGACAGAGAACTCAGTTTTGAGCAGCATTTCTCTTGCAAACTAGGGCTTCTGTGCCTGTTGTCTCCCCTTTTCTTCAATGGTTTTGCTCTGCCTTGGAGTTTGGTGGGTCCAGCGCTTCCCAGAGATGCTTGAAAATAATACCAGGATGCCAGCCAATTGTCAATCCAGGACTGTGCAACCAATATCCTTGTGTGCCAGCTCTATAACCAACATTCCAGCAGGGACCAGGGCTGCTGCAAGGATGAGTAGGAAACAATTCCTCTCCTCAAGTAGCCCATAATTGAGCCACCTCTGGGGAAAGAGGGGTGAACATGACTTGGTAAGTTGGGGAAATCCGAATGAGGGCAGGGACATTGGCATTGTTCCTTGAGTGATAGATTGGATTTCTTCAAGCCAAATCAATTTTTTATTAACTACCTGAAAAAATGATTTGGGAATAATTCTATTTACCATTTTAGGGTTATGATAGCTTTAAAATAAAAAATACGTATATGTATCTCCTTTATATATCTATATATACACATACAGATAGACTAGCTTTAAAAGAGATACATATTTAGATTTAACAAAATATATTTTAAAAATTATATATGCTTTTACTGATTTTAAAGAGAGAGAGAGAGGGAGAAATATCAGTGTGAGAGAGAAACATTAATTGGTTGCCTCCCATATGGGCCCTGACTAGGGATTGAACCTGCAACCTAGGTATGTGCCCTGATCACGAATCAAACCCCCAGTCTTTCTGTATATGGGTCAGTGCTCCAACCAACTGAGCCACACTAGCCAGAGCAAGAAATATTATTAAAATCAGTTTAGAAGTTTTGACTCCAAGCATAAAATAGGGCAAAAACTATAAATATTAAAGAAAAATAACCCTCTTATTTTCTGGAGAAGTGCTAATTAAAGATGATAAAGATGACCCAGAATATATAAGGTAGACCCATAATTATGTCTTCCTGAACAAAGTGTCCCATTCCCTTTGCTCTGATGTGTCTGCTTCCTCTTCATTCTCATCACTTTGTGTTCTCACTGGGGCCATTTGTCTCAGCTGCCCTCCACACTGTGATCCCCCCTCCAGCCCAGATCTCCCGACCTCCAGACTTGCCTGCAGAGCATGCCCATGTGAATAGTCCACCAACCTCTAACTTCATCCTGTCCAAAGTCAAAGTCATTACTTTCCTCTAACAAACATAGCTATTTTCCTGTGTCCCAGTACAGAAAGCTTTATTTTTGTCCTCTTAATATCCCCCAGGCCCTCATATTCAGTTGTCAGCTGCTCATGCATAGCATGTCCTGATGTTCCTGTCCCTTTCAATATTTTTCCCTCTTACCAAGGACAACCCTTTCTGTTGGTTCTACATCTGCATAATCCAAAGTGGGTTCAGTTCTTTCCATTTCATTTCTACAGACTTGTGTACTAACTCCCAAAAGTGTAAACAGCTTGCATTATAATTGTTTGCTTGCATATTCACCTTCACTTAGACTAGAGACCCATCAGCAATAGGTCTGTTGCTTTCATGTTTCTTGAGCTCTACTACCAGGTTTTGTTTCTGGTGCATAGAAGGTCCTCTATACAATCTGCTGGTAATGATGACTTCAGCCACCATTTATTAAGAGCTACTTTATGCCAAGAAGTATGCTGAGAATTTTACATCCATAATTTCATGAAGTCATTTCAACAACTCATCTAAAGTCAGTATTCTTATCCTTGCTTCATAAATGGAAATTCAGGTCTAAAGAGGCTAATGATCATCTTCAGATCCCTCAGCTAGTAGGTGATAGAAACAGATGTGAAAATAGGTCTGCCTGACCCCAAAGGCTACATTCCTAATTGCTACATCATCCCGGTAGTAGAAAAAGTGTGGTTTAGAGGAGAAATTAAGGTAGTTCCATCTACCCTCAGAATGAAATCCACCTCCTTCTTCTCACTAGGTACAGCAGATTCTACCCAAACCCAGCTAATTGGAACTTGGGGTATAAGTATTTATCACATCTCACAGGCCATGTCTTTTTTGGTGGACAGAGCAGTTCCATCTTCGAATTCATCTCATTAAAGAAGAGGATTGTGCCACGTCCCCTGTGTCTTACACATTATGAAGTAGATGGCAGTTTAAAGCATTCCTAGAAGAAATATGATGAAGGGTATCTTAGAGAAAGCTACGTTTGGTCTCTGGTGTGTAGGTCTGACTGTGGCATATCAGTGCGTTATCAGATCCAGTTAGGCTTTCACCATCAATGGTGTGTGCATGGATGCAGTTATTACCTGATACGATTTCTCATAATAGAATGCTCTGACTACCTCTCTTCTACATCATTGTGTTTTAACTACCCCTCCGTGACTCTCCTACCACATTTAACACAGAATAACCAAGTGAGTCTCCAGAATACATGAGAAGGTGCAGGGGATTTCAAGTGTGTGTGTTCATTGGTGTGTAATATCAGTAATCTGTAAAAATATTCATCCTGCTAAAGCATTGATGTATTTATGCAAACATTGTACTTGGCTTACACACACACATTCTAATGATTATGTAAAAGAAAAATGGAGGAAAATCATAATTGAGACCAGTAAGTAATAATTGGTAGAACATTTGTGTGGATTGCTGAAAAGAAAATGCATTAGAGTATCCAAACTTTTGGCATCTCTGGGCCACTGGAAGAAGAAGAGGTATCTTGGGCCACACATTAAATATACAAACACTAAAACCGATGAGCAAAAAAAAAAAAAGTTTTTAAGTAAATTTTTGATTTTGTGTTGGGTCACATTCATAGCCATCCTGGGCCCCATACAGCCTGCAGGCTGCGGGTTGGACATCCCTGGATATATTCTCCATGTGGATAGAAACATATTATGGCTTCTGCTATGTGCTCACTCTGCTTAAAAAAAACAATGGCAACCTATTGATGAAGTCATGAATTCTGGCTATGAGTGATAGAATACTGTTTGTTTGCCTCCAGGTTTTCACTTTTTCCTTTACCATTATATCTCTGGTGCTCAACTACTGAGACTCAATATTTGCAGAATGGATCTGAGAATGAATGGAAACATCTTTTATGAACATCCCCAAATTGGAAACATTTAGTGTGGCCTTTCTATCAGTGCACTCCATTGGGCTTCCTAGATCAGAGTCCATGGAAAAGATGTAAAGGTCTTAGCCCTACCTCAGATCTAGAGAGTAATCATCTCTGACTGCTTTTTCATAAGCTCCCCTAGTGATTCTCATGTCAATTAAAGATGTAGAGCTACTGCTTTAGGGCATAGATTTATTCCTTGTAACCCTAACAGAATGGTTTCATTTAGGTCACTCTAGTTATCAAGAGTTCTTGCTTTTTAGTCTTTATGCCTCTTTGCTGTACAATGCACTACTTAGTAGCAATGCTTAAGAGAAATGATATGGGAGAAAAGCAAATGAGGGAATTGGAGTCTTGTTACACCTTGAATGAGACAGTAGCAATGCTAAATAAAAGGTTGTTTATGGATATAGTTTAGGGCCTGTCATGTGGTGAGTCCTGAATAAGTATTGAATTATTAAGTGATTTTATCAGTTAAATATGTCCCCAATAAACAGAGTGTGTTGAATTACGGACATATATCTCTTATTTATTCACACATTTATTCCACTAAACAAAATTTCCCGAGTACCTACTATATGCAAGTCACTGTACAGGATGGCATTGGACCAGCCTTTCATATACTCAGGGTCTAATAGGGCACTAGGAAATGCTCATAACTATAAGATAGTGTGAAATGTGCCACAAAAGGAGTCCTGACAAAACTGTCTGGTATTTAGAGAAGAGATGTGTTAAATGTAGGGAAAAGGATCAAGGGCATCTATACAGAGGGCTTCTCATTCGAACAAGGTCTCAGAGAATAAGCATGATCTGGACTTCTGAATATGTATAGGAAGACCATTCCATGGAGGAAGAACATCGAAGGCCAAAGTCCAGAGGCAAGAGTGTTCAAGGCCCATCTGAGGAAGGGTTTAGTGTGTTTGAAGCATAGCTTGTATGTTTTGAATGACCCTCACCCTTCTGTAATCCTCACCCTTCTCTCCTCAGAGTGTGAGTGGGACCATGAGTCTGATGAGGTATGCCTTCAGTAATTATGTTAGATAGCAAAAGGGGGTTTTCAGTCGACTTCACATTCATCAGAAGGAAGATTATTGGGGTGGGCCTAACATGATTCTTTTAAAGTAGAGAGATGTTTGCAACTAATAGCAGAAAAGGAAGTCAGAGAAATTTGAGCATGAGAAGGATTTGAGGATTGAGAGGGTCACATGACAAGGAATGTGGGTAGCCACAGGAGCTGCGTTTAGTCCCTGCCCAACAGCTAGCAAAGAAACAAGGACTTCAGTCCTACAGCCTCAAGGAACTGAACTCAGCCAACAACTTGAATGAGTTTGGAAGTCAGTTCTTCTCAGACTCTCCAGCCATGAGCCAGCCTGGCTGACACCTTGATTTTGGCCTTGTGAGACCCTGGGCAGAGAACCCAGCTGAGCCCTGCGGAACCATGAGATCACAAAGAGGTGTTATTTCAAGAAATTTAATTTGAGGTAACTTGTTACATGACAATATAAAATGAATACAGATTGTTCTAAGGGAAATTATGAGCATGAAGGACCATGCTGGAATTGGAATTACAGGCTACAGCACTTTATTCAGTAATCTTTTGGGCACTATAGAAAAAGCTTGAGATGAGAGAACAATATAAAAATAATAATAGTAATAGCTAACATTTCTTTGGTGTTGATGATATACCAGGCAGGGTGCTAAGCATTCAAATAAATAAACCCATCTAATCCTCACATGAACACTGTAATATGGATTCTACCATTCCTCTGTTTTACAAATGTAGGCAATGAGGCCTGGGGAATTCAATAACTTGCTCAGCGCCACAGAGCTAGGAAGTTGCAAAGCCAGGATATATGAACCCCATAAACTAGACTGCTTCTTTAGAAATAAAATGGCAATTGGTGTGAATCTTTGGGAAAACTTCTAAGGGGCTATTTAAGTTGCTCAGGTTAAAGGGAATGTAGGTGTGAGCAAGAACAGCAACAGCAGAATCTGAGAGAAATTTCAAAAACAGAATTGAAAGCAGATGGCATTCACTGGAGAGTTTGCTGAGAGATTTGTGACAGAGAGGAGTCAGATTTTTTTTTTTTTAATTTCAGGCATGGGTCTGTGCTTAGGCATTTTTGGATTGAGTATTTCCAGAAGAAATTTGCCATTCCTATAAATGACATTGCTCATCTCTCTTCTCTCTCTCTCTCTCTCCCTCTTCTCTTCCTCTGTTTCTTTCGTTTTCTTCTCCCAAATCCACATTCAAAGTCAAGTGCCCTTTTGTAAAATGGGTTTGGTAGTGTCACTTTCTTAGCAGAGTCTGTGTGAAGTTTAATTTGTTTCCTTACATAATGATCACTAAGTTTCTCAATTATGTGAGCCATAGACAGGGAAAGTTAAGCCATTACAAAAGAGTAAGATTATCATCCAGAGTCATACATAATGACTATTTTTAATACCCACACAGTGCATAACTTGTTAGGTCACAATAGGAAAAATACAGTGAATCTCAACAAATTAACACACCAAACTGAAATAAATGATGTCATTTCCTTGTGCATGTGTATGTATGTGTCTCTGTCTAGCATTGTTTTTTGTTTGTTTGTTTGTTTGTTTTGTTTTCAGTTGTAACATCAGCCCAACTCCAAAAAGACCAGCAACTAAACCAGTGCTTCCCACAGAGCAACACTGCACCAAAATTTTTCTAGACTGAAATATAAGAAAAGCAACTCATAGAAAAGACATCTCTTTATGGAAACATGCATTGATGGGAAAGATGACTGATGATGATGGTGGTGGCGATGCTGTTGATTGATGTGATGATCACGATGGTAACAGAAGTCATTAGCTCAGCTCCCATTATATGCCAGACTCCATGCAGAATGGTTTCAATGCATTATCTCAGTGAAATATCATAATATTCTCTGCATGTTCACATATCTAAAAGGGAAAGAATAATAGTACCTACCTCGTAGGGTTGTTGGAAAAATTAAACAAAATAATATATCAAGTGCTTAGAATACTGACTGATGCTTAGTAGATGATCAATAAATGCCAGCCCAATTATAATTACAGCTCCAAGATATGAGACAGAAATTGGAAGCCACATGAGATAAATGACTCGCCCAAGGTGGTAGTGGTAAAGGCAGAACTGAGCCCAAGCAACATTACAATAGAGCCAGAGTCAATAATTAGTTGTCTAGAGTGCCCATCTCTACCTAACTCACTAACCCGGTTGTGGAGGAAGCTGTTGCGAGGGTTATGGGGGCACGATTAAGCTGACAGATGGTATAAATGTAAGACAAAAGCTGCACCCTTGATACTTTGCCATTGCCATCAATTATGAAAATGAGTGAATAGATTATTTAAATGATCTCAGATGAGTAAATTATTCAAAGAGCCTCTTAGAAGTATTTCTAGAAACTCCTGAACAGACAGTTAAAAACCATTTTTATTTTTCTGACAGGGTCATCAACTCATCTGTGTTGTAGATGAATGCAAAGCCCTGAGCTCCTCTGGCAGAAGCAGGAAGAGAGAGAAAATGGGAGGGAGGCAGGGAGAATGAGAATAGCGGCATTTAGGCCCAGCACTGTGGAACATAGACTGAGACTCCATTTCTGTCATATAGGAGAAAGTTTTTTTCTGTGTTCCCTGGAATGATACATTCTTTCAGAGTGCCACAGGGGTCTCTGAGTGGATAGGGGTTACCAACACAGGATCCAAATTTAACCAGAGATGGTAATGCTTTATCTGGTTGCTATATTGGGGTTCTAACTAAGCTTTCATTTGGGGAAGAGATATACAAATGCAGATAACCATAATTGAACAACAATAAAATAATTTTAAAAAATAAAATAAATAAATAAAAACTGCCCCCCCAAATAAAATAAAATAAATTTGAAGATGAGTAGGATGAAGGTATTGATGTTAGTGAGCCTCTGAATATAATTTGTAAGCTCAAATTTGTGGAGCACCTGTTATATGCCAAACCTTATAATATTGGCTTTCATATTTATTATTTCACTTTAGCAACATGATAACCCTGCGAAGTAGATGTTATGCTTTGTCTTTTCAATAGAGAAACATTAGAGATATTCAGACACATTTCTTATCAATAGCTGAGAAAAGATTCAAATTTAGGTATTGTAAGTCTCCAAGTCTGGTGCTCATTGTCCCACTTGCACAGTTTCTAGGGTGAATGATGGGAATTTTTGCAAAAGACCTAGAGCTTCTTGTGGATAGTATTCACCTTTGAAGTTCAGTGAAGGGGAAAAGTTATAATAAGTAGCCTTTTAAGTAGACTCAAATCTTACTCTTTAGGATAAAGAACTATTAACTATGAATGTATGATGTGATTAAACTATTTGTCCATCCATTTATCCATCCATTCATCAAGCCAATCATCCAATCATCAGTCATCTAATAAACCATCTGTCTGGCTATCCACCCACACACTTGTCCATTCACCAACTCATCAGTTAACCCAGCTGAACAACTGTCTTTTATCTATCGTCTGGTCATCCACGCTCAAACCCACCCAGTCACCCACTACTAACCTGTTTGGCAAGTATTTACCAATTCCCTACTGTGTGCTAGGACTGTGGTAGGTATGGGTGAAGCAGAGATGAATAATATAATATCATTGCCCTTAGGATGCTCATAATCTAGTGGGAGAGACATGGAAATGAACTTTCAATTACAATATAGTAAGAGCAGTGCTGATAGTTTAGTTAAGCTTAGGGTACCAAGGAACACCTATCCAACCTGGGTGTTATGAAAAAGATGAGGAGAGTCTTCCTAAAGAGCTAACATATGTCCTGAGTACTCACCGATGAAGAAATACGTATCTGAAGGGTGAGGGTTATCTGACCCATTGTATTGCCTGAATCACAGACACTTGAGGGTCCTGATTATTTTCTGCATTTCACAATTTATCTGGATAGCATCAACTGAATTGCTTCTTCCCACCCCACCTACAATGACCTAACCTCAGCGGTTTGTCTTCTTGACCTGCTTCCTACTTTCTCAGCATTGTCTCTGTCAGTTTCTGTTATTGCCCCATTTGCAGACTGATGGTGCAGACAGGAATGACATTTGTCTGTACGAAAAGAGACAGAACAGTGAAGTGCTCTACCCCACCCAGCAATCTGCTTCTGGCTACAAGTGGCTGTGTCAGGCTGCCTTCTGGAGCTACAGTTTGGTTTTCTCAACTGTGCTATTGGCAGCAGAAGCTGTGCACCCCACTACACTGTTTTTCTTGGCATTGGAGCCTAGGTTGGGCTGGAGGGAGATGTAGAGATAGAGAGGGATTGAATATTCCCAGCATTAATCTCTAAACTGTAGAAGCCTTACTGTGCTTTCTAGATTCTGAAGACAAAGGAATTGGCCACCTGATACCTTGAGATAATTCCCTCACATTTTATAACATAATTAATAATGAAAAATAATAGTTACCATATTCTGATTATAGCCTAGGGGCTGTATCTATATTACTTCCATCCTCTTCTAACAGACATTAAGCATAAGTACTATTATCCCTCCCTCCCCAGTCTATATACAAAGAAATTGAAGCTCTGAGAGGATTCCCAAGGTTACAGAGCACATGACAATGTCTCAGTTCTAATTCAAGTCTGTCAGACATGAAAGTCCATTTTATTTTGATGATACCATGTGGTAGAGGTGGGGGCATCTTTGTATATCACTAGCAAAAGCTGTCATTGCATTAATTATGAAAACCTACATTGGGAGCCTCTCGTTCCTTTATGGCAACATGCTCCCAGTGTTTGCAGAAAGGGCTATTACAGGTAAAAGATGCCCCACAAACAAGGCTCCTCTTTCTGAGCTTAGCTCAGAACATCCCACTGAGCTGCAGGCAAACCTGCCACACAATTAGTCTCTTGCATCTTTTTGCAAAGCCAGTCAGCATTACTCTTGGAACCTGAAGATGTAAATCACCCCTGATGCTACTGTAAGGTGCTTGTTCATTCTTTATTACTCCACCATATGGTTCATTATCTATAGCCATTGTCTTTTGAAAACATGTTTTAAAATCAGATCTATAGAGTTCTTGGAGTCTATTTTCCTTCCACTTGAATTATAATTTTACAAATTGGAAAGACTGAATAGACCTGTTTGAGAAGGAAGGAGGCAGGGACTAAACCATCTGATTTCTCTAAGTGTGCAAATAAAGAGTCCATTGGAAATGCATCTGAGGGAAAAATCCAAAGCTGGGAAAAGGCAAGAGAACCCACTTTTATTTCCTTGAAGAGAGTTGTAGAATGACTTGAAGAAACCAATGGCCTCTCTCTTGTGTTGTGTTTAACTTTAAAGTTTGAAACAGACCATCTGAGTTGGAAGAATCCTGATTTTTCATGTCATCCCCCACCATATTGACCTCTATGTCCACCAGGAGATTATAGCTGAGGGCATATTTTTTCCTTCCTGATTAAAATGTGTTTGAAGAAAATAGGGCAAGCAGATATAAGGTAGGAAAGGAGGACAAGAATCAGATTTGGATATTGAATCCTGACAACCACCCTTTCTATAGGGAAAGCAGAAATATTAACCTCCTTTTAACAGGTGAGGACACTGAGATTCAGACAGGATAAGCAACTTGTTCAAAGTTCCTTAGCAAGGACTGTATACATTCTCTCCAAAGATAGCTTCTGGGTTGGTAACTTGAATCAACACAGCAAGATTTGAGTTTCATTACCAAAATGATATCCTAGGTTTTGCATTCAGGAATTGCCATTTATTTGAAAATGGATGAGGATTCAGAAATATGGGACATCCATCAAGTTATCCTAGCAATCAGCCAGCACAGAGGCTGGAGACAAGGATATGTCTAATCTAGAGCCCCAAGTCCCGAATCAATGGCAAGAGATAAGGAAGGGGTCTGTGCTGACAGGTCAGCACCATGGTCAGTGGAAATGGGCTGATGCTCTCACAGGGCACTGATTAGTAGCTGAGACATTTAGGGAAGAAAGGAAGTTTGATCAACTTTATAGGATTGAATTGGCCATGGATAACACTTAGTTCTAGGATTCCAGACAAACCTGAAAATTTGTCATTCTTTGTGTTTCTCAGATAATCGGTGTTTCCATCAGTAAAATGGGGTTTCTGTGAAGATGTAACTGCTCCCATTTATTAAATGCATCCTGAGGGCCAGAAAGAGCTTTAGATATATGATCTCTCTCAATTCACCCAAAATTCCTATGTGGTTACTATTATTACCCCCATTTTATAAATGAGAAAACTAAATAATATAGAGAACAAGTTAATTTCCAAGAATCTGAGCTGGATTTTAACCCCCCATTTGTCTGATTCTTGAACCCCTGCTTTGACCACTAAGTTCTAATATCTCCCTAGATCACCTTCTAGAATGCAGGCGACATCACCCAGTGTTGTGTGAGGCAGGGGATTCGAGTGGGAAAAGCATGGGGTTTGTGTTACCTTTATAACTGCAATTCCATATAATGAAAACTTTCTGAGTGTTGACTCTGTTATCGGCCCTAAGCCAAACATATTATATACATGATCACAATTTTATTTCACCACAACCCTAATCAGTACATATTATAATTAGTTTTGTTTTACAGATGAGAAAATTGAGGATCAGAGAAGTAAATTAATTAGAACATAGTCACCCAGCCACTTCATAACTTGTGTGGGATTATAAATAATGTATGTAAAATTGCTTCTCGGCCTTTTGGCTAAGATCAAGTGTAGTATCTGTTCTTACCAGTTTAATATAAATGCTGTATGTAAAGCATCTAGTGTAGACCTTGGTACAAAATAGAAAAAGTTTAATAAATGGGAACTATTATGCAAAGTACAATATGGATTTTTAAATTATAGTTATTAGGGTGGGTTTTTTGTTTTGTTTTGCATTTTTGAGGATTTCTAGAAGCCTGATGTTGTCATTCTTCTTTCAGAGGATTTGGGCTCAAAGTTTAAAGATGAACATACTCAAGAATCATCACCCCTTTGTTTTCTCTCTGCGTCCCCCACAAGGAGACGAAAGCAGAGACATATATAATTAAGCAAGTCCCCGGCCAGCAGTCAAAAAACTGCCTCTAGTTCTTTTCCATATTTGCTGTACTTTCTAGTCCAACTTACTTGAATGAACATTAGTTCACTGCTCTGAAAAATCGCAATAATATCTTCTTTACCTTTTTGTGACTCATACCATGAAAGTCAAGTGAAATGA
The DNA here is from genome assembly GCF_022682495.2 of Desmodus rotundus. NCBI lineage: Eukaryota > Metazoa > Chordata > Mammalia > Chiroptera > Phyllostomidae > Desmodus > Desmodus rotundus. The sequence goes on along the minus strand of NC_071387.1, from coordinate 106,146,793 downwards.
AACAATAAATAGCACCTTGTAGTCCATGAAGGGCTATCTAAATTCTGGGGATTTCATGTTATTATCTGTATAATGACATACAGTGCTCTAATCAGGATGCCTCTTCCAAATATGTCTATTATCTGAAATTTCCTTTTTCTATTTCTTTTCTTTTTTCCCCTATTATAGCTTTGTAGCCAGTTGAGCTCTAAAAAGTATATTGATAAAGTCGCATTTCTTGGCATAAGGATCAAGAAAGTTAGGGTTACATTTATAGTTATGAAATTAATGGTATGCATTAATTGTGCAGAACCTTAATCCAGAAAATGGAATTAAAAATAACTGTCAGGTCTTTGGATTTATTGATAGAGCTAAAGCAATGCCAGGCTGCTCTTGGCAGGACCTTCTTCTCTGTGCACAGAATTAAATTAATAGGCAATATCAGTTCTATCTAAAGTAGAGAGCAGTAAGTGAAGAACATATCTGTCTCTCCTTAGGGGGAAAAATCAAATGCATTTCCTAAGTGTCGTTTTGATATACAAGCCCTGGGCCTAGAGTATTGATAAAGTCAATGCCTCACTCTCCCCTCTTCTGGAGTTACAGCCAGTGTCCTGCATCCAGGGGTGAACTTCAGCTCCATGACACATGTACATTGTAAATGGGATGGAACTAACCTTGACTGAATAACTGCTATGAGCCAGGCTTGTGGGAAGGGGTCACATAAATGGATTAATATAGTCCTCAGAAGAGCCTTGTATATAATAAAACAGCTAATATTTGGTTGAGCAGTGACTATGGGGCAAATGGGATAAGTGCTTTGTAAGCATTATTTTATTAATTCTCTCAACAATCATATGATATGATTACTCCTGTTATGCCTACTTTACAGAGGAGGAAACTAAAGCTCAGGAAGTAAACTTAGCAAAGGTTACACAGCTAGTAAGCAGAAGAACGTATATGCAGACTCAGTTTCAGCTGACTCCAAAATCCACATTATTTTTAGTACATATTAATTACCAGAAGAGAGCGAATAAAGTTGATACTTGATTACAGGAAGAACATGGTTATAGTGGTTGTGTTTGTACATTTATTTATTCAGTGGTTTAGTTACATTTATGCATCTGCTATATAAGAGGCCCTGGGCTGTGTGTTAAGGACAACAGAACAGTATCCCCTCACCCCCTGCCCAGTGAGTCAGCTAGGGCAGACAGGTGAGCATGTGAGTACTTGTAATACTTGGTGAAATAAGCAAAGAGGACCTCACCTGGCCAGTTTTACAGGGCAGGGTCTGCTTCCCAGAAAACCTGTCCTCTCTGTAGCACTCTGAAGGTTCAATAAAACGGTGCAAGGCAGAGTAGGAGAGGGTTTTCTGTGTAGGATGCGTAGCATGTGTTGAAACCTGGCACTGAGAGGAGCTCAATGTATTTGGAAGCCTGTGATTAGTTCTCTGGGATTCATGAGCCGATGTGGGTGGGACAGGAGCGGAATGGGAAGGTGATTGTCAGAAATGAGGTTAGTGTGAAAGCTGAGAGCCAGAGAGGCTGGGGAATGGGCTGGGTCACTTAGACTGCGGTGGAGGATTTTCACTTGATTCCAAGTGTAGTGAGAAATGATCGAAAGCTTTAAGGTAGAGGGTGAAATGATCACACATACAGAGATGTTTAGAGTAATGGCTTGTGCTGCTGCTTGGAGGATCCCCTGAGAGGAACACTGTTTGGGGCAGCAACACTAGTCAGAGGCCCATACTAGGGTGGTGGTCCCAGTTAGGAAAAAAGTGAACAAGGGAAAATATTCAAATATTATAACTACCAACCCTTGGCAATTGATTTAAAATATTTGGGGGTGGAGGGAGAGAGATAAATTGAGGACTGTTTCCAGGGTGGGTTCTTAAGAACTCATATTTGGCACATTGGAGAGAAATTGTGCACTTTTTTAATGGTTGAAGGTGAGATGATGAGTTCTACTCTAGGCTCATTGAGTTTGAGGTTTCTCAGAGGCAATAGAGAGGAGCTGATGAGTGACAGTCAGGAGTGAGGGACATTAACATAGAGGTAATGAGTGATGAGTGGGCAGTAGAAGAGGCCTGACCATGGACATCTGGGGTCAGGAGATAGGGGAAGGACATTTAAAACACATACAGAGAAAGAGGAGCTTGCATTTTGTCAGAGCTGGAGATGTCAGAGAGGTGGAAAATAGCCTGGAAAAGGCAGGATCATGACAGTCTAAGGCAGGGAAACTCAAGGAAGGTATGAATAGCCTCAATGTCAAATTGATGCACCCGTTGGAAGTAGTGATGAAAAAGTGACTGTGGATCTTGGTGAGGCCAGTTTTAGAGGAGAGGTTGGTACAGAAGAGAACTGTGTCCATAGCACAAACAATGGGATTAGTGTTAGGCTAGAGGAGAGATGCCTCTTTTATTACCAAAGGGAGAAGGAAGATATGTGCAGGGGTAGGTAAGTTTGTATGGTATGTGGGTTGTCCAAGGACTCCGTGAAATAAGAGACAGATTCATCAGCCGGGAGTGAGGATGAATCTGTAGGAATTGCAGGCTTGTGGGCAGGTGTGAAGGCTTGAAATAGTTTCTAGAAAATGTGAGATAGCCAATGAGGAAGAGAGAGAACGCTACCAGCGAGAGAGGGAGTCCTTATATTTAAAGAGGTTATGTGACATTCTTTGCCTGTACTCAATGATTTACAGGTGAGGAAGTTGTTGAACTGACTCAGAGTTGGGGGAGGGGGTAGTGATGCCAGGTAGGTATGACAAAGTAGGAGCAGGATAATTGTGGGTATGGCAAAAAAACAAAACAAAACAAAACTATAATGTGATTGAAGTGATAGATGAAGAAGCGTAGGTTGGACCTTGAAGGAAGTAGAGCCACAAGTGAGTAGATCAATTGGGAGAAAGTAGAGCAGCCCAGGGACCAATGGCCAAAATGATATTGGAGAAGAGACATGAAGATAGCTGAGTGAGAGCACTATGGATTATCTAAATTTAGAATTGTTGAAATCAAGCAATTCTAAGTGAATTGTGCCTCTGTGGGAATGAGTGGCTAATGTGAACTGGAGGTGGTCAGTGAAGAGGTCAAAAAACTGACCTCTAATTATATCAGAATAGTCTGACAAGTATGAATGTATTTACAAAAGAAATGATATAATTGTATGAAAATAGGACAATTCCAAAAGATGTGGGAGGTGATAAATATCAGCCACACGTGGACGAAATCATCAATGTTGTCCTCAGGTGTTGAGTAAATTGTTAAGGACTTCCAAGACCAGCTGCCAATTTGAAGTCAAATGCCACCGCATTGCAATGTGCACATCAGGATTTCCCTCCAGCCTCCAGGGGCTTCTGTGATCTTTCCTCTCAGTGTTTCCTTTGTTCCTTTTTCTCTCTCATTCCCTTTGTATCAACATTTGTGTCAATATCAGTGGTTTCATCCTGTTTGGGCAGCTTCCTACTGCACAAACATGCCCCTTAAACTCAGCTTCTGCACTTTTGTCCACACTAATAATTCAAGCCAGCAGTCCCCTTCTCCATTCTGATTTGTCAGCCTCTTTGCCTACTCCAAACTCCCCTCAGTTGCCACTCCTTTCATAATATTTTCCTTCTCTCATCAGATTTGCACTCTCATTTCTGATGCCCTCTGCATCTATTTCACCTTTCTTCCTTTGGCACTTGTCGTTTTCTGTTTTATTTTAATTCTGAGGGCATTTTTCTTATTTTCCCTACTGGTGGGTGCATCCCTTATAGACAGGGACTTAGATTAGGGGTTAGCAAACATTTTGCATAAAGGGCAGCTGGTATATATTAGTTTTGTATGTTGGCCATACTGGGTGTATGACAAGTACTCAGTTTGGCTGTTTTAGCATAAGAGCAACCATAAATAACATATAAGAAAATGAGCATGGCTGTGTTCCAATCAAACTTTATTTATGGACACTGAAATTCAAATCTCATATAATTTTCCTGTGTCACAAAATATTGTTCCATCTTTTTCAACCATTTAAAAATGTAAAATCCATTTTTAGCTTGTGGGCTGTACAAAACAGTTGGCCCTTGGGCTGAAGTTTGCTGACCTCCAGCTTAAAACCTATTTACTGCTGTATCACCAGTGCTGGAACAGTTAATGGGCTAGGTACTCAATGAACATTAGTTGAATGAATTAGCCAATAAATCAATGTCATCCAACCCTAAGTGACTGAATACCTGGAGAATAGCTTCATTTATTGGTTGTAACAGTCAGAATAAGTAGGAACTCTGGCATCCTAGCTTAGGCTACAGTTTGTGTGAACCTGAAAATTTTTGATTTAACTAAGGTGACATAGCTCATGAACATCATAGATGAACTTGAATTTGGGTCTTCTGACTCCAATTGTAGGGGTCTTTTACCCCACTGAGTTTGCCAGTATAAGTCAACAGAGAAAGCAATATTGAGTAGCTTGCCTGGTTGGTCCCCAAGATTGTCATTTCCCCCTCGTAACTCTACTCCAGGGCTCTGGATTTATTCATTAGTGTCTAAGATAAGGATAATAGGTTTGGATGAAATTGGACCAGCCAGTAGAGGGTTACATAGGTTTTATTTTTAAAATAGCAAGTCCTATCTGGCCCATCCCAAGGGGATCCTCATCTCCTCGCTGCCTTCTAATCATGTTCTCAACAGTGCGCAAAGCTGTGGTTAAGCTTATTACTGTTTCTTCACCACTAAATCTTGTGCTGGCTTTAGTATTTCAAAGGATCCTCTTGCTGGAATACTTTAGGACTCAGACAAGCCTGGAGCAAAGTAGTTTGGGGCCAGAGCTGAGCAAAGAAAAACAATTGTCAAAATACCATCTTATCTACAGAGGATTGAAATTCTGATCTATGTGCAGTTCATCACAGTGATGGATTTCAGCCACGCACAAAGGCTTTGGTTAGCATCTTCATAATAGCCAGCAGAGCTCCAGGCACCAACCCCTGGCTCACCCTTTCATTGGAAGGAGGAAAGTGTCCATCTCAAAGATTTAAGTTTATTATTTTGCACCAGATATGAAAGAACAAACACCCATCAGAGACCTGACACCAAGTTCCAAACATTTCAACTTTCACAACCCAGTAACTCTTCACAGTGAGGGGATAAAATGCTTTACAGCTGATCGATACCCCCAGGTGTTAGAACCTTATTTTAAAACTCTGTAGACACTGTCAATGAGGTTAACTTTGAATGCTCAGGGCCTGGATCCAAATGGAATTGGCTGTTTTACAAAACGCCGAGTGAGGAAATCCATCAGCTTTTGGCCTATTCCATCCCGCAAGTCAGGTTTGATGCATTGAAGAAGTCTCCTGCTTCCTTAGTCTGCAACTTAATTACCTAGAACATATCTCCTTTCATAAACTGTTAGACACTCAGCCCAGTATTTTGCTACTTTTCAAGGTTTTTATTTTTAAGTTGCCCAGCGGTAAGAGGAAAATTCTTATCTATATTCAGACCCAATCTTGTCATAATTTTCAGGCTGGTAAGAAAGACTTGATAATCCCAATAAATGCAAGGTGCTCGCAGCTATCAGCCAGCATCAGAGTATTCCTCTCTTGATGACATCCTAACTCTTGCTGGCAACCCTACCAAGGGAACAAGAGCTGCTAAATATCATTCAGGTAAATACTCCCAAAAAGAGCTATTTGCTTTGCCAGATTGCAAATGGCATTTCATTTATCTTACAAGTAGAAACAACACTGATCTTTGAAATTTACCCAAAAAGTACATTAGAAGGTCAAAAAGAAATCTTTACAGTATTTCTAAATTGTCTTTGTGAAAGTGTTTAAAAAAATAATGGTTATCACTATAATTGTTAAAGAGGACTTAGGTCAAGGTCTGATTGAATATCATGTGCTTATCCTCCCCCTTTCACCCCATCTCAGTTTCTGTAATTGTTCCATTTTTTCCCACATCTTCTCCTGAACTGTTTTTGCAGACCTATATACATTGTGGTTTTCTCCTCAAAGGCAGTATCCTTTTAAAAGTTCAACCAAGTTTATGTTTGGTTTTGATAACAACAGATGCAGCACTGTAAACAGTCTTGCATTGTCTTGTATTGCCGTGGCCACCAGCATCTCATGTACAACATCTTACAAAGAGATGGTAGAATCCTCTCTTCTAACACCCCTTATGTAAGGAATAGAGATGACTACAGAGGTGAAGAAAAAGACTAATCAGCTGTTAGGGACTTAATTACACTCCTCTTGGTTGAAATCACCAAACTAACTAATAGTCACTCAGGTCACATCAGAGCAGTGGATTTTCCCCCTGATCTATTACTCTAATCGGGTTTTGGATGTCAGTGTTGATAGCAGTGGAATTCAATGTCAAGCCCGTGAGGGCTCACTGCAGTTCTGCTGGTAGAGGCATTTTCATGGTGGAATTCAAGGTCCTTAGAAGAATCAATTCACAGGTAAACTGAGGAAATAAAACCAGAATACATGAAAGAAAAGTGCAAGAGGACCACTGTGGGCTGTACTTCACAGAAAAGGTAGATACTGCTCTTCCCCAAGATGGAAGGCTGTGCATAGTGAGAGGCTGGCTGAAGGTGTGCCAGCTCCCCAGGCCATCGCTCTTTCTGCAGCAGGATTTTTCTAACTGATGCATGGAATGTTGCCTCAACAAACCAGCTGCTCCTGTTTGCCTTAACATTTCCTAAAACAAATCTGATGTCAACCTTGGGACCATCAAGGACTGGTAATGGCCCCAGGTTCTGAAGTCAGGTAATCTGAGCTCCGATTCCAGAAGCTCTCACTAGCTGTTTGATCTTGGGCAAGTCATTTTAGCTCTCATGTCCTAATCAGTAAAGTAAAGGTTATAATGGCCTTTTTCTTACAGGGTTGTGAGGGTGAAATGAGAAAATGTATGTTGGGGTGATCACAGTCCCTCAAGAAATGCTAGTATTATGCTCATTAATTATTTAATGATCATTATTGCAACCCATGGAAGATTGGCTGATATGGAAGTTACACAATGAAGGACTCCCAAGAGCATGTTCAGAAAATTAATTAGTAATTATGAAAGAGCTCCCTTATATATTCTGCTGAATTTTCAAGTCTCGCATGTTATATTAATCCAGTGTGGAACCAAAGAAGAGACAGAAAACACTATTAACTGTTTAACTAATTACCAGGACATGTCACTTTTGAAAGCACACAAAGAATTAAAAGAAAACCAAAGAAATAGAACTTCTATCGACCTCTGGGGACTTGGGAACAGGAACCGTGGAGGACCAAAGATTATACGTGGACTTCTGAAGGAAACAGTGGCTCATGGTTCCAGGGACTTTCACTTTTACATCTGAGGTTGAACGAGCAATGAGCTCTTCTGTCGTTGGCTGAACATCAAGAGGAGAAGGGAAGCAAATATGCAAGTTGTTTGTGAAAATAACGATGATCAAAACATGTTTCCATGAATTACCATCTCAGTGCTGGGTTCTAAGACAGCTGACACTGTTATCTGTAAAGATATTAGATTATCCTGAGAGCAGTTATTATAGGAGAAAAAAATCAACTGCTCCAATGTGAGCTGTGTAACAATTAGGCAATTCTGAAATTTCAACTGAGAGGAATTTAATTAAGGCTCTAATAGCTGATTAAATTCATTTAGATCTGCTGGCAATTGCCACTGGTTACATAAGTAACCCAAGAAGAAAGATTTCCATCTTTTTCTTATGCTGTATTTAATCCTGCTGGACCCAGAGGTACAATTCTTTAGGTGCTTCTCAAAGTGTGGTCCTTAATCCACCTAGAACAGAATGACCTAGATCCTGGTTGAAAAGTCAGGTTCCCAGGCCTCATCCAGACCTACTGATAGAGACACTCCTGAGATCTAGGAGTCTACCTTCTTATGCAGCTCCCAGGGAGAGGTTCTTATTCGTGCTGAAGTTTCAAAGTCCCACCACCTTAAGACAGTGCATTCCAAGGGCGCAGACATATTATCTCAGTATCTAAAAAGAAATTCTTCAAGTCACTCTCTCGGGGGGGCCATCTGTGGCCCCAGGGCATTAAAGACAAAGTAGATTTGACCCACACCTGCTTTTCAGCAGTTTCTTTGTAGAAGAAACCGGAATACCCTGCAGGGGAAAGCTGAGTTCCAATGAGACGTTTGGTTTCAACAGACTAACTGTTTCGTATGAACTTTAGCTTGGGTCTTTACAAACAAAATCACCGGACTCAACTGCGAAGTACTCCAGATAAAGCACACTTCAATGTAATATCAAGCTGAGGCTCAAACATCTGTGTTGTAGTTTCCAGATCAATCAAATTGAAATCTGTGTTTGGTTTCAAGCAGCAACCCAAGACACAAAATTATTTGCGTATAAACCTGCTATCTGCCCACTTGTGTATTAGATTTGCATGGTGAAGCATGGAAGTGATGCTAATCAATGATGGTAGCTATGCTAAATATACACATTAAATCATTTTAACTTTCCTTCATGGCTATTTATCTCATGTCCTTTGGAAGTCTTTATATTTCAGGTGGAGAGAACTTGGCCTCCTGCTCGCTTTTTTTTCCCCTTTAAATTCATCTTCCTGAGGAGTTAATTACTCATTTTCTCCAGCTTGGGAGTAAATCACTGCTTATTATCCAGAGTGAAATATTTTTCAATGTTTTACACACGTAAAGTGTTTGTTTTAAGGCCTGTTTCCACCTTAGTTATGAAATCACCCAGTGAGCTAGCTAACTGAGGCCAGCTGAGCTAGAACATAGCATGAACTCTGCTTCTCTGGTCAGTTTCCTTTCTAATAAATTTCCTTTCTAATTTTTAATGTGGCAACCCCTATTGTCTTTTCTCCAAGAAGAGGAGCTCAGTAAACAGGCCATTTTTTGCTTTTAACTTTAAATTCCAAGTAAAAATTGATGGTATGCTGCAGTCTGAATCGAGTTCAGTTTAGCAAATGTTTATTGAACTGTCTTGGGGGCGAATGCTACAGTATATCTGATGTGGGTCACAGGGTTGTGGAAGCCTGGCCAGCCTGGATACTCAACAGAACTATAATTCAGTGCTACCTGGGCCATTGCTCCCTACTTCCATACAATTATAAAATTGTTCTCCAAATTTTATTGATTCTACTACTTTGGGATCTCATGAGCTATGCTGGCCTCACTGGTATGGCCCTGTGTCAGCATCATCCAGATTAATGCAATTACCTCTTTACCTGCCTTTCTGCATTCACAATTTTTGACCGTAAGCCCTGTCTCTGCACTGTATTGGGAAGAAGTGTTGTAGTGCATCATTGATTTATCGCTCCCCTGATTAAAAGACTTCAGGCATCCCCACCCTTATGCCTCTACACCCTTCAGTTGCCCTGTGGGTAAAGGCAGAACCTTTAACAAGCCACACCTCAACTTTGTTGGTCTGGCTCACAGTTGGAAGCCACTTCCTACAGGAAGCATCTTTTAGCTCCTTCCAGAGCAGGAAGCTGTCTGCATAGTAGCATCCTGTGCTTACTGTAGGAAGGCAGTCATCTCACTTGATTGACATTGATCTTTGACATCTCTCTAACCAGACTGGAGGATGGGGACCAGGCCTGGATTGATCACAGTTGTAGCCCCAGAGCCACCTGCAGTGCCTGGCACCGCACAAAGCACCAGGCACATGTGTGTTGATGGCATGAATGAACAGTGAGAGAATTCAAAGGGAAAAAGAAAATGTTCTGGAGGCACACAAAGTGCAAGATGAAATCTAGCTGGAGAATTAGGCTCCAGGGGAGAAGTAGATATTTGAGCTAGACATGGAAACAATGGATAGGATTTCAATTTGTGGAGATGATAAGATAGAAGAAATAGTGCAGGCAAAGCAAACAAAGTGGGTATTGTTCAGGGTGTGTGGTGAGAAGTGAAAACTAGATGCATCATTGTGGCTTAGCAGTGTGTGTGTGTGTGTGTGTGTGTGTGAATGGGTAGAGGTGTAAGTTTATATGTGTACAGGGTACATGTGTATGTGTAGTTGTGCATGTGTGTGGGGGTATGAGTGTATATGTATGTGTGTTGTGAGTTTGGGTAGGTATGAACATATGCCTGTAAACGCGTGTTTGTGTATAGGTTGATGTATGATGCATAGGTATGTGATATATGTGTATACATATATGCACATGCACATATACATATGTGAGTGTGTGTCAGTGTGTGTATGTTTTGAAGGTGTACATGTTTTAGTGTGACAGTATGTATAGAGTATACAAGAGAGAGAAAGAGCTCAAGAAAGTGATAGATAAGTGAGAGTGTGATGAGGTTAGTTGGACCTATATAATAGGGTCCTTTTTAAAAAAAATCTTCACCTGTATGTTTATTGATTTGAGGGAGAGAGAAGGAGGGGAGGGGATGGAGAGAGAGAGAAACATCAATGTGAAAGAGAAACATTGGTCAGTTGCCTCCCATGTGTGCCCCGACCAGGGACTGAACCTGCAACCTAGGCATCTACCCTGACCGGGAATCAAACCCACAACATTTGATGTGTGGACAATGCTCCAACCAACTGAGCTACCCAGCCAGGGCAAACGTTCTTTTAATGTAAAGGGGAGTCTAGATTTGATTCTGCAGGCAGAATGCACCATGGAAGGATTTGAGTAAGGGTAAAGCTGTGATTTTGGTGTTTAGGCATATGTTTTTAGGGGGTGGCTTGGGAGAGCAGGAGACCAGGAATGAGGTCATTTTAATCACCTCTTGTAAGCATTTTATGAATAGATCAAGTAAGATCAAACACTCAGTATCTCTTTGAAAGGAAAGCCACACATATCTATTAACCTAATTTCTTCCAGCCTCTTGCAGCCTCTGTGACATACCTGAATTTATCCAGACATGAAGGGGTAAATATTAACTTAAGAGTCAGTTCCTGGAGATGAAATTATCCTTGCTCTGAACATTTCAAGAAGTAATCACGGTCCTTTCACAAAACACTTCCTAGGATCTAAAGAGCAATTTTGCTTTCTTAAAAACACTGTATTTAAATTTTATTAATGAGAATGGATAAAAAATTAATTATAAAGTTAATTTCCCCTTTATCTATTTCTCTTAACAAAATAATTTATCTTTGTCCTCAAAACTTCAGCATACTTGCTGAAAATGCTCAAAGGTTTATCACCAAAATGCAGTTTGTTTTGAAGGTAAAGATGTTTTTGTCTTCTCCTGCACAGTCTGTTTGGGACTGTTTTTAAGTACAAAAAAAAATTATGATAGAGATAAAAATTGTCTGCCCTCACCTTTTTCTTGTGTATAAAGTGTTTATAAGAATTAAAATAGTACTAAAAATGTTGCCTAATATATAAGTGCCCAGTGAATGTCAACTTTTATTATTATAAGAGCTCAAGTCATGCCATCAAAACTTTATTGCTCTCTTTTCTCTATTTCTTAGTTCCACATTTAATCACTGACTGGTTCTTCTGTCATGACCACCCTATCCTAATAGTCCCAGCAAAAGTCCCACGGAAAATTCCCATTGGCCCAGCGTAGGTCATTCCTTAGGGTGCAAGATTCCATAGCTGAGGCACAGAAGGACACATTGATCCATCTACTAGTGCTTTCTGACTGTATGTTCATTCATTCCATCAACAACTATCCATTAAGTCCCTCTTTGAGCCACACCCTAAGTTAGAAGTTGGGGACATAGAAATCAATCACTATATATATAAAATCTCTGCTAGACTTGGAATTATAACCTAATGAGTGAAAAAATACATAAACACATAGATTGTTGAGATATAATGTTATTAAGCAAATGGAGATCAGATATCTAAATCAAATTAAGGATTTGTGAATGAAATGACATGATGGCTGGGATTTTCTTCAATTTAGTATGGAAAAGTGGGTGGTGTATAAATGAAACAGGACTGGATGTGAGTTAGTAATTAATGAAGCTAGGTAATGGGAATACAGAGATTCATTCTACTACTCTACTTTTGTATGGGTTAATTTTTTCATAATAAAAAAGAAAGAAAGAAATTGAGGAAACTAAGAGCCTTCACTTTCAGGCAGGTAATATACAGAAATATGTTTATGATGACTTCCATATATCTTTTTCCATTTTGGCTAACAGACTATATTAACTCTGAGGGTAAATCTCAACTCCTTACAGAACCGACAAGGCTTTGCATCTTCTGACCCCTGCCTTCTTGGAATCTTCTCCCTTCCTCTACTCTCTCTAACTCCCTATCCACTCATCTTAGACTTTCAATCTCAGAATGCCTCCTCCTCGGGAAGTCTTCTGTGATTTCTTTTTCCCTCTTTTCTCTCACAGACCCAGTTTTTCTTCCTCCCAGTTTACATGATGTATACTTTCATCTGATTATTTGACCCATGTGTGTCTTCCCAATTAGCATAAAAATTTCGTGCAAGTAATTTGGTGTTTTCTCTATGGTATCCTTAGTGTCTAATACAGTTCTTGGTATCTATGAAATGAATGAATTTCTGTTAAACCTGTCTACAGACACTAGACTCATTTATAGTCCCTTGAAATAGGGATATAGGAAGGGAAAGTGAAGGGTGTCTGTTCTCCCCTGTCTGGTATATAAAATCTTGGAGTGGGATATTTGGTGTTTGGAATGGTAGCCTATCAGAGGAGCCTGTCAGACTCGGAGATGTAGGTAAGAGCTCTCAGGATCTAGGGCAATGTTTACACAGCAGCTTCAGCTCCTGATCAAGTTTTTCCATCCTCCTTGGCTGACTCATGGGTGCTTACTTAGACATGTCGGGAAGTGAGAGAGAGAAGATTTAGGAAGTTATTACACTCTGGGAACTCATAAACCTTTGCAACCTTTCTCTCCATGAGTCAGCCTTGGTCTGGAACTTTCGCCCGCCTCCTGCTGTGTAGGGTGTATGATGTGGTCAATGACATCACCAAAGATCAGCTAGCTAAACAGTCTTTGCCTCTATTAATGTAGTGTTGGGACTCTAGGGGTTGCCGCTGAAGGAAGGAAGGGCCTTAGAGTTATAATATGATTAGCGCAGATCAATTAATAGAAGCACAAGTAGGAAAACACCTTTGGATTCAGACAGCCCCATGCTATAGCCCTGGTTCCACCATGTACTAGCTGTATGTGTTTGGGCAAGCCATGTAACCTCTCTGTGCCTCAGTCTTCTGAATTGTGAAGTTGGAATAATAATCCTCACCATCTAGGATTTTGGGAGGTTTAAACTAAGTGGTGATATTGGCACATTTCTTGACCCAGAAGTGCTTAAAAGTGACATTGTTACAATTATAGCATCAAATGTTATGGTGGAGATATGTGCAAAGTTCTATATTATTAGGAAAGATAAGAATGCCTTTGAAGCTTATGTGATACTTGAGCTATATCTTAAATGCCTACTACAACAATAACAGTACCTACCACGTGTGTTGTGTGCTAAGTTCTATGCTCAATGCTTCTTGTACATTTTTGACTCATTCAAATCTCACTGTAGTCCAGAAAGGCATATCGTATTGTTATCCACATTTTACAGCTAGACAAGTTGACTCTCAGAGAGGTTAAATGACTTTCGTAAGGATACTCAGCTAATAAGTGAAGCCAGGATTAACACTTAGTTCTGTTTGACTCCAAAAGCCATTCTCTTACCCACTGAACAATCCAGCCTATGGGGAAAAAAACAAGGGGGGAGTTGATACAACATGTCCTGAAAGAAAAAAGTTGGATATCTCTTTGTCTGTGCATATTTACTATTATTGGTTTGATCTTTGACTTGCAGCCAACTGATTGTCCCAAGAAGGAAGGAATCATTCTGTTTTTATCCACCACCATTCCCAGACTGGTGCCAGCTCACAGTTGGTATTCAAAAAATCTATGTTGAAAGGATGAAGAATTGGATGGGCTTGATATTCTCCCCAGCTTATGTTGTATATCACAGCATGGGTACATGAACATGTTTGTTTGACCAAATTACTCTACTCCCCTTCCTGTCTTAAAAAGGAAGGTACCAGTGAAGCTGGACAATTCTGTAATTGGTCACATGGAATATTCCTCTATAGGCAGCAAAAATTTTCCAGTCCAAATGATGAGGTCATCTGAGACAGCACTGACTACCTTCTCTCCCCCACCTCTTCACCTCTCTGGGTATTCAGAGAGTCTGAATTCTCTTTAAGGGCCTGAGATTCATTTCTGGTAGCATGTTCCAGCAGGAGAGGTGAGTGGGTCATATAACTCAGACGAGCCTGGACTTGGCACTTAGCATTTCAGACGAGGTGTTTTCTTTGAGGTTGGTATTACAAATAAAGAGCTGACGTGCAGTGTCAAGCAATTGCACGTGGGAGTAGGAGGAGGACCGGGAAAGTGAGATGCTGGGGGCAGCTTTCTCCCATGTGCATGTGAACAGTGCCAACAAACTGTCAAATAAAATTAAGGTTCAAAACATGCAGCTTTCAATTTGATTTCACAAAGATGCCAACTGCTGCTCAGAAGGAACACATCAATTCCATTTTGACAGGAGTTGATGTATACTAAGCAGAGGTCTCCACTCTGTGCTGGATTAATAAAAGTTCCCCTTAATTTGCAACTGAAATAAAACCATATCTGAGCTTGAAGTAATACTTCTAACTTCCTCACCTGCTCTGCCCCTTGTGTTATCTCTCCCCCTAATCTTCCCTCCACCCCATCTTCCTTTCCCCTCTCCTCTTTCTTTTTATAGCACTTGTTTTGTTTAATCTTCCTCCTTTTCATTGCCTCTATTCCATACTTAAAAGGAAAAGTGTGTGGTCCTGACTCTGGGCCAGGCACTGTGCTATATGCTTTACACAAATTACCTTATTTAATTCCCACAATACCCTTAGCAAGTACGTAGAATCGTGCCTATTTACAGATGAGAGACAGATGCTCATAGTGACTAAGAACTTGCCTGGGATTGTATATCTAATAAGCGGCAGAACTGGGGACTCAAACCCAGATCCCTCTGATTCTAAAAGTCGGTGCTGTTTTCACGACATCAGTGATCCTGAACTCCAACAGGACTTTGGAGTCACCTGGGGACTTCTAAAAGTATCAGTGCTTAGGCAAAACTCCCATGACTTAATCAGTCTGGAGAGAGTCCATACACTATGTTCTCTCTTTGTCCCCATTTTTCTTAGCATGTAAGCAGATATGTATGTGGAGGTAGATAATGGAAAAACCCTTAAGGTGGATGGATTCTTCTTCTGTTCCTCTTATGGGGCAAGACTTGTCTTTCTAGAAGTCAGTGGTGCAAGAAAACACAGACCTGTCTTTGTCTTTATGATGCAGGTAGGCAAGTGGGAGAACCAGACCCTAAGCCTGAGGCACGCCGTGTGGCCAAGGTACAAGTCCTTTTCAGATTGTGAGCCGGATGACAACCACCTGAGCATTGTCACTCTAGAGGAGGCCCCCTTTGTCATCGTGGAAGACATAGACCCGCTGACCGAGACATGTGTGAGGAACACTGTACCGTGTCGGAAGTTCATCAAAATCAAGTGAGTCGGGGATGCTGTCAGTTTAATGTGCCCAGTCATTTAAAATGGCATGTATCATTGATAATAACAAAATCTATAAAATAATAAAATATAATAAAAATATATACTTTATTACAATAGGTACAGTAATAGATTTTTTAAAAAGACTTAAACTAGAACTGCTCCAAGTGGTTTACATTATTTAATTTCAATAACAGCAGTATAGGTAAGTGATTATGATATTTTTAATAGGATAAAAACTGAGTTATGGAAAGATTAAGAAACATGTTTAAAGCCATTCGGCTTGTAAGTAGAAAAGGCAGAACTCAAACACTGGTCCAGATTCGTAGCCATTATGCTGAGTCAACGCTCTCTTTCAATTTTTCTTTAAACAATGATTTTCTTCGCATTTTTCTGGCTGTCCCCCTCCTTTAACCTTGCACCTTCCACTAACTTTCATCTCTTTTATATTTCCTAGATCCAAACTTTTCAAAAATTTTCAAAACATCTCTCCATTTGGGGGTCAACATACACCTTACAGATGACTTCTTGATGAGACCAGGGTGGACCTGTCCTCCTGGCAATTCCCTAGCTCACCAGCAACAAGCAAACATTGCATCTATGTCATTTCCTCTTCTATTACAATCGAAGAAAGATCTGACTTTTTTTTTTTTAATCAGAGCCTCTGGCAAAGGGTTCTCCCTAATGTATAAACCTTTTAGAGAACCATACAGCTTTATGGCTAAGTCCAAGGCCCTGATTATAGTCTCTACTAATACAAACATAAACAAAAATACCACCTTTGTAGGGGATTTACTAAAGGAAAAGGCCTACAGTTAGATGGAAATCTACTTTCTTTCTTTTTTTTCCTGAGTATTTTCTGATCGCCTCCTTTCACCTGGCTAATTCTTGTTTGTCCTTTAAGTCTTAACCACTCCCTCCCCAAGCTGGGTTCATTCTCCCCACTTCTGCAGTACTCTGGATACGTCTCTGTGTCTTAGTCAGTTCAGGCTGCTATAACAAATTATCAGAGACTGTGTGGCTTAAAAAACAGACATTTATTTTTCATAGTTCTGGAGGCTGGAAATCCAAGATCAAGGTGCTGGCAGATTCAGTGTCAGATGAGGCCCTCTGCTTATCATCTTTTTCTCATGTGACAGAGAGGAAAGCAAGCTCTCCTGTCTCTTTTTATAAGAGCACTAGTTCCATTCATGAGGGCTTCACCCTCGTGACCAAATTATCTCCCAAGGTCCCCCCTCCAAATACCATCACACTGGGGATTAGGTTTCAACATGAGGTTGAGGGGACACAAACATCTAGTCATTTCCACTCCATCTCTGTCACCATTTTTTGTGGCTTACAGGTTGTCTGTATTCCCCCCTGGATTATTAGCTGCCTAAATACAGGGAATGTGACCTATTAATTTTTGTGCCCTCAGTGTCAAGCACAGAACATGACATACTGATATGGAAGATGCTTGAACAGCTCAGTAAAGGATACTTTTCCTCCCACATTACAAATTCCAATCTCAGTTATTATACAAGATGCAAATCCCCAGAGCTCAGCTCTTGGGATAAAGATAATTTTTTAAAAATACGATTGCTAAATATATTTTGAAGGCACATTTTGGTTTGGAGAAAATTTTGTTATCAATAAGCAGCCATTTCGGAGTTGAAATTCTGAGTAGATTATTCAACAAATAATGATCAGCCTTTTTGGAGTTGTCAGCCTCTTTGGAGTTGAAATTTTGAATAGATTGGTCAATAAATAAATACATGTTAAGCACAGTGTATGAGTTAGGTGAAAGTGCTTGTCACAAGGGATACAGCAATGAACAGGGAAGACAGAAGACAAAGATCTTGCGATCATGGAGCATAAACAGGTAAAAACAACTCGACCAATGAAGGACCAGAGCAGCTCCATGTTATGATAAACCTTGTTGAGGATGTAAAGAACGTGGTATGGTAAAAGGGTAGTTTAAGATGTGCGGGGCTCCTTTAGCTCACACAGGTAAGAATTAAGGTGACAAAGGATGAAAAGAGCCAAACATGGAAAGAACTGGGGGGAAGTGCCTTCCAGGAAGAGGGAAGAGCAGGTGTAAGTAAAGGCCCTGCAGCAGGAAAGAGATTGGTGAGTTTTGGAAACAAATGGAAGCCTAGAGCAGCACTACAGGGTGATGAGCTGAGGAAACAATGGGAAAGTTGTCAAAGGAAGTTTTGATTTCAGTGGGTGACCTTTGAGCAGAACTTGGTCAGATGAAGGAAGTGGAGTGGCTGGCACAAAACGAAGAGTATAACCTCAACAGGTACCTCCCTTATGATAATGCCTTTTCTGTTTCTTTTTTTTTAATCTGTAAAGTTTTATTACTTTTTTTAATTTTAATTTTTTATTGTTATTCAATTACAGTTGTGTGCCTTTTCTTCCCATCCCACCACCCCACCCCAGCTGAACCCCCCTCCCTCCCCCACCTCCACCCTCCCCCTTGGTTTTGTCCATGTGTCCTTTTCTGTTTCATTATGGTCGGTAACTAGGGCCTCTTGTGCTTCACAATCAATAATAGGGTTTAAAGTCTTTAAAATCGCAAGTGTTAGAGCTAAAAACAATAGATCGCCAATTCTTGAGTCACATTTGTGTGGAGAAAATGAACCCCCAAGTAAATTACTTTTTTTCAAAAGAAATGACTCTTCCATTGAAGAATTTAAATAGATGGACAGATTCAAATTCACATTTTTGGTTCCTATGAAAGGTGGTGACTTGCAGCTTTCCTTTTGCCACTTGGGGAACATAAAGAATTTACTGTGCATCTAGATTACATTAGTCTTTGTTTTACCTGAGAATGAAGAAAATTATAAGGATACACTAATCCCAACAGTAACACAGCTTGGATCAATTGAATTTCTTAAAGGTAATATCCATGAGGCAGGCTGATTGGTTCCAAAAAAGATTTCTGTTAGATAACACATTGTATGTGTTTTCTTGGTGATACTCTCCCAGGAGAGACCTTTTGTTTCTCACATCTGGTAAATGGTGGAGTCTTGAGGGCATACAAAGGTCTTCTACAAACATGGGTAGTAGGAAATGAGCTGAGAAACCAGACTTTTCTTCTAGCCTGCTATTTGAATGTTAAGGCATGAAGAGAAAATTGTCAAGGGAAATTATCTGGCCTTGCTATGTAGAGAGAAATGGCCATACTATCAATTAATCCCCCAAACTGTCATATCGTTGGTGAGAAGACAGGAGATGTATTTTTAAGTGCTTATGTGAAGGTGCTTTAGATACTTTATTTTATCTTCTCAACTACCCTGCAAAGTAAGTGTCAGCCTTCTCCATTTACAAACAAGCAAACTGAGGCTGTAACTGAAGAGACTCATCTGAGTTTTCAGGGTTGTTAGCAGCAGACCCAGGACCTGAAAGCTGCTCTCTCTGTCTGACTGGCGTGGCCATGCCCATATTCACTGGCCACACTAGGAAACCATGGAGCTGAAGAATTGGATTTCTTGGATCCTCTTCCTTATATATATTCTTTATGAGTCACCTCTTATTTTGGGAGATGGGACAGAGCTTAGAGAGAATACATCTGCACCATTTCTCATATGTCTAGGTAGTTAAGTCATACCCCCTCCACACACACACGGGCTGTTATAGGAATCAACTACAAGTTCCCCATTACAAACTGGTTGTGTTTCCATAACCCCCATGATAAATTCAAGTGTTGCATTTGCTACATGTCTTCTTTGTCCTGTGACCCCAGGGACTAGTTCTATGTCTTGCACAGAGTAAGTACTCAGTGGGTACTGGTTGGGTGAAAATGCATCAGTGACTTAGTATCTAGAAATAACTTAGTATAAGGGGACATGGGGGCATAATTAACTTATAAACTGGTTGAGGTGCCCAGGGAGGCCAAAGAATCATATAGGTCACTACCTGCCTGTGACCCTGAATCTCAAACCTGGGGCATTTGTAACTCTTGTCCAAACTCTTCTAAGAACCTTGACCAAGGGAAGGAAGAGGCTGTAATAAAAGAAGCAAAGGAACAGAGAGTGAGGGAGACACAAATGGCAAGAGGTAGAGAAGATGCATCAATGCATAGCCTATAGTGGCCAGGAAGAAAGAGAATTTGATTTTGACACATTTTTTCAGAGTTACAGATACCAAGAAGGAAGTCATATTTGGAAATGCCATTAATTTCATGTGCTCATAGCAGTTTTAATTGTAGCCTGATCCCTTCTACTCTGTGAGATTGGTGGGGATCGGGAAGATACCTACTATCTATTACACTATGGAGTTGAGTCCACCAATCATCATATGTAAATATATAGATATGAGGCCTCCCATGCCTCCCAAGCTGAAAGTCACAGGATCAGGGGAGGTTATTGAGCCTCTAGACTAGAAATAAAGTCTCGAAGGTGGTCTGGCTGGCAGAACCAAGCTGAGAGTGGGGACAGGATAGGAAGGAGGCAATGGTGAAGACAGGAGGCAATGGTGAGCTGTGATCCTGAGATAAGATAAACACTGAAATAAAGATTTCATTTCGCAACCCACTTTCATTACTCACAGTTACATTATCAAATCTATTTTCATGGGTATAGATGTAGCTCTATAGCAAAGATGCTTGATGTGTGTGTATCCAGTTATGTATGTAGTATATACTCACTACAGATAATTTGGTGGGGGGAGGCTAAAAATATGAAAATGAAAAAACCATGTCTCACCATTCAAAAATAGCTATGCTTTATATTTTGTTGTTTTTTCCATTCAGATATTTCCTACGTTCATCTGTTTTTATATAGCTATGATCATTCTGTATGTATCACTGTGTAACTTACTTTTTCATAGGATATGGAAACATAGGTATTTTCTTATTGTGATGTTGGATTTCTCTAAATACCATTTTAGTGCTCAGGTAATAGTTTGATGTGTAGATGTGCCAACAATGAAGTATTCAACTAGAGCACACATCTCATGACGTACATGACTCAAAAGCAGAGGAAATCCACAAGTGCAAGGTGGAATCAAGTGTATTGCCCAGAGAGGTGTCAATCTTCCTACATGCTTCCTTCCCTTTTAAAGGCATTTCTGATTTTTGTGGGTGTCCTTTGAGTATGACTTGGTCAGTTAAATAAAGCAAGGTGGCTAGCACAAAACAATGGATATAACCTTGGTAGATTATGATAGCTTTTAAGACAGCTTTTAAAGCATTCTGTATTTTAATAGGGCTTTTTTTTTTTCTGATGAAGGACATTGCTCTTTGATAGTGTCACATTTTATACTTCCTGCCATGTAGGTAGGGAGGGAAAATGTTATGAATGAGTGAGCCCTCCTTTGACAGATGACTCAATCGTGAGACATTAAATCTGTGGTCTCAAACATGGGGTAAACCTCATGTCGCCTGATTCTTAGCTGAGGTGTTTTTGCTTAGTAAGGAAAGTGCTTTTCCTAAGCCAGTCACCCTTACTTTGTCCTCTGTTTGCAAACCTCTGTCTGCAATGATAGGATGCAGCACAATCTTCACCTGGGAATTGCACATCCTCTTCTATTTTCTAGTAAGTTTCTGTAGTTGAGTTAAGATCAAATAACTAAACTCTGGTCTAAAGAGTTATATGTGTTATAAACTTTTAAAAATAAGAGTCAGTAACTATAGTGCATAATAGGGATAAAAATACTACCTAATTAAGAGAAATGTCATGGAGATTAAGCCAATAATTAGTGCAAAGCATTTAGCACAGTGCATAGCCAATAGTAATTACTCAATAAATGTTAGCCATTGTCATGATTACTCTCATAATTAAGAACACTTTCCACTTTTGCTGTCATAAACTCACTACATACCATTGGAAAAGCCACTTCCTCAATTTGAGCTGTAATTTCCCATGTGAAAAATAGCGGAAGAACGTAGCTAATGATTGTGAACAAATTTTCTGGTACTAATAGTCTATGGTCTTGGGATTTTTCTCTATAGTAATTCAACCAATGAGGGAATGAATGTTAAAAAATGCTGCAAGGGTTTCTGCATCGATATCCTAAAGAAGCTCTCCAGAACTGTGAAGTTTACCTATGACCTTTACCTGGTTACGAATGGGAAGCATGGCAAAAAAGTTAACAACGTGTGGAATGGAATGATTGGTGAAGTAAGTTATCTTTTCATCTCATGGGCTCTCATTCAGACTTAGGGCCTGAGGGCCTCAGTGATGTGGGGAGGATGAATAAAGGTACTGTGCTTTCTTGCCTTGCATCCAGGTGGTCTATCAGCGGGCAGTCATGGCAGTTGGCTCACTCACCATCAATGAGGAACGTTCTGAAGTGGTGGACTTCTCTGTGCCCTTTGTGGAGACAGGAATCAGTGTCATGGTTTCAAGAAGCAATGGCACTGTGTCACCATCTGCTTTTCTAGGTATTTGAACTTCATAGTCTCTATTACTTTCGTGTAATGAATTATGGGTATGTTATCTTGCTTGCTCAAAGGATGGAACCTAGATAGGAGCTGCTTCAGTTCCATTTAACCACATCAGCATATTCCAAAGCATGTCATATTTGAATTATCCCAATTCACTTTTTTCCCTCAGTTAACATCTTTCATTTATCTTTTCTAAAAAGTGTTGTTCAAGTACAATTTTCTCTATTTTTCCCCCACCACTCTCATTTATCTTTAAGTAGGAAAAATCTACTGAAAATACAATCACATATTCAGATACTGGTCTTGATTATGTAGAGTGTAGAAGAGTAGACATATTTCTTAGAGCCTTAAAGACATTTAAAAAATAAACCTACCTGTCCACAGTTAATTTTAAATCATCCCATAATCTGTTATTGAACATCCACATCCCCATCCTCCATCCCTCACTGGGATGACAGTCACTTATTTACTGGGTATAGGAGTGAAAATAATGATGACTAGGAAATGATTTATACCAGTACTCTAATAAACAAAATAGAAGTAGTCTGAAGAATATATACTGATTTAAGATTAATAGTCATATTTTAAGTGTGACTATCCTTTAAGCTGAATGGCTTAAAAAGCAGAAAATTCTGTTTATGTTCCTTTCAACTATTTTAAAAATTTATGTTTTTACATAGAATTATTTTAAGGCAAAGTCAATTCGTATTTTCTATCATCTAGTTTTCTTTAGCATTATCGGTATAAATGCATTAGGTAGTCTAGCTAGAGTAGTTGAAACTGCATGGAGCATAGCCAAACATTTTTTTAAAGGAAAATGTTGTGTTGAGCATTTGGCTAGCATAAATGTTTTTTGATAGTGACTAGCTTGAAGATCACGGGATTTAGATTAACTTCCCCTTGACTTTCCTCTGTTAGTGTTTCTCCCAAATTTGTGGAGGTTAACATGAATGTTGACACCTAGAAGAAAACTGTACGAGAGGGGGAAAACAGATTAAGGACAACTAAATTTATGGCATTTTTTTTAAGACGAAAAACCCTTTGTCTATTAGAGAATTCAAACTGCAGACAAGAGCCAATTTGTAGACACCAACCTCAGGCCTATCATCTTATTCCTCCATTGTCTTCATTTACTTGCTTGTCAGCATCCAATGAAACTTTTTATGCTTCATTTTCTTGAGTGAACTGTTGACTAACAAGGTTTTGGATACTGCCTTACTCACAGAGATATGGATTTACTATGTCCATTTTTGATAATTTATTTAAGCTGTTGAAATCTTTGCCACTCACTGGGTTATGATTTTGCACCCCTTCATTCGAATGTCATAACCTTCATTGGCATAATGTAGACCTTAACAAGCTCACACTTCATTATGTTCCTTTTGTGCCTTTGTCTGGAATGGATAACAATGCCCATGTCTTAAGAAGGGAGCCCCGTTATACTATGAAATATATAACCCACTGATCCATATATGCAACATGTGCAGAATCTTAATAATTATTAGTTACTCCTAGTCATTTCCCCCCTCCTATTTCCTATGAGACCCCTCCACAGGGATCTTTATCCCTGAAGGTTCAGAAAAGTTTGGAGGAAGTGAACTTAGGGAAAGAGATCTCTTTCTTTTCACAAAGTGTCCACATATCTCCGTAGTGAGCTAGAGAGAACTTTTTTCCCAGTTCAATCAGAGAGAAAAAATATTGATTGGCTTGTTTCATAAAAATGGGTCGCTGATATTGAATCTGGCCTCAACCCAGTTTCTCTAGATTTTTATCTAACTTTCATTAGTAGAATATTTTCATAAAAAGTCAAGCATTTTTGCTAAATTTAGCCAAGCTTCCTTTTCCCCTTATTCTTCCTACTGTATTTTAAAATAAAATAAAATAAATTGTAGGTAGACGAAACTATTTTCGAAGTTGTTTTTACACAGTAGGCTTAATATTTTTCCTACTCACTAAATTACATCCCTATTCGATCAACTGTGTACCCCTTTATTTACGGTCATTATCTGCAGGTTTTCAAAGTCATAATGAACCATGCTAAACTACATTTTTTCCATTCACTGGCTCAGTCATCTGGAAGAGCCAAAACATTCAAAATCTGATTGCACAGCTCTTCATTATTTCCTATTCTTTCTTCTCTGCAAACCCCATTAACTCACATCAGAAACCCTTGTAGGTAATGCCACTGAGCTTTTGTGTAAAAATGTAACCAGTGACTCTTCAAGGACAGAAATGACATCTCTTGCAATATTTCCATTCAGTTAATTCTAAAGACTTTCTAAGCAGGTTGTATTCTTTGAATGAAAGAAATGCTGACCTAGAGTCTCAAAGATTGACGTTCCCTCGTGGAGAAATGTTGCATCTGTTTTAAACCAGTAGAGGATATAATCCAGACTTATCCGAATTCTGGGTCACTCCTTAGATATTATAGATAGTTCTTTACCACTGATTGTTCTAATGCTTTTCTTTGTTGTGAGGGGTTTGTGAGTATGTGTACACACGCACTTGAAGTGTCACGCCTGACAATAGCAAACCTTCAGGGTACTAATAGCTACCTAACTTAAACTTACTAAAATCAGAATACTGCAGCAGAATCCTTCTGGCTCTGTACTGTACTCACAGGTCAAGAGATAGATGTTGTCCCTGGAAAGTTAGAAATCGTCTGGCATCACTTATTTGCTCAGCTTCCATCTAATTTTCTGACCAGTTAGTGACTAGGATGAATCAACTGCCAAATGAAGCCCACTGCAGGTTTATAGATTCTGACTTGTGAGTAGAAGAATTCAATAAGGATTCCCCTTAAAATTTTTATAATGTTTTCTCACAACCTGCAGATAAAAGGAAGTTATCAGAGAAGCAAGTGTCCATGTTTTAAAAATAAGGATGCCTATCAGGACCCTGAACGGCATCCCCTACCACCAGTAACTAGAATCAAACAGTTACTTAATTTGTTACATGTATACAGTGTGCAGTGCGTGGTACCAAATATTTCCCATGTACTTGTTCATTTGCTTATCACAATGATCCTTCTCTGGTAAGACATAGTGCGCCATTAGTATACCAATGTGGAAAATTAATTAAACATCTCTATTCTTGAATATTAATTTTTAATATCTCAACTATTCATTTATTTCGCCTCCATTTTGGATACACCTCATTACCAAATTGCTATGATGTTAGGGACATAATATTATTTATTACTTAAGCTAAATTTAGCTAATTTTCAGTTGTCTTGTTGATTTCTTCAAGCCCACATTGCATTAGTTAATTGTGTTGTGACCTGTTGCTTTTTAACATATTTGCACTGTCAAAACTGCATTGCAAAGCATTCCATCCAGTTTTAAAATTATCTGAAACAGTTAAAGCTTTAGCTGTAATATTTTCTTGTTATATCTTAAGCTCATTAAATGGGAATTTATGATGACCTGTAGTTATATTAGGTAGTCACAGAGTTTAATAAGGTGGACTGCTTTCGGCCTAGTTCTTTATGATTACTACTAGTTCCATCAGAAAAACAATTTAACAATAATAAAATGTCTGTTCTTTAAGAGGTATTATTAGGCTTCTCTCACTTTACTCTCAGAACGTGTTTGCTTATGATGAAAGGGATTATAAGCTTATTGTTGTCCCAGGGCAGTTTCTTTTCAAATGATGCATTCGGGCAGAGATACAGGCTGGGCCAAAAGTAGGTTTACAGTTGTAAGTAAGTGAAACACAGAGTTTACTCTTGTATTATTGTTTATTAATTACTGTATTTTTCCATTTGAACAACTTGTAAACCTACTTTGGCCCCACTCTGTATATTCATTTTTTAAAATTTTAGTCCCTGTTGATTTTCTAGCAAATCTATATCACAACACAGATAAATGGCTCCATTCAGCTCATTTGCATAGCCTCAATCAGATTGAATAGAAATGTTATTTTCTATATCTCTTACCTTTTTAGAGTGTTCTAACATTTAGAACCTTGTGACTTAGTCTGCCCTCTTGTGACCTCCACATGAAAATGAACTGGTGGAAACTACTTTTAGGGGAAATAATCATCTCTCTATTACTTCATTCCCTCTGCTCTTTAAGTGAAGCCTTTTTATTGAATTATGATGGGAATGTCCTCAAATGACTTTTCAATTGCATTTAAGCCCATTACCAACATCAACAAAAGTCTAAAATTGTGTAGATCTCATCTGTCTGGAGCATAAGGTGAGATGGAGAGTGTTAGCAGTGGAGGCAGACAGGACTTTCCAATATTCCTATCCACTCCATGAATTATGATCCTTTTCTAACAGGTCATAATTCTCCCTGTACTTCTGGAGTATCCTGCACGTCATCTCTCCAGCATATAAAAATAAGAGTGAAAACAATAATGAAACCCATGCTCATTGGCAGGAGCCTGATGGTTGACTATTTGAGTCTAGCCTTATTTTTCCCCAGCTTTGGTTCCCTAGGTGATTCTATGATTATATAGAACCCTGTGGCCTCCTTATTTGCATCTAGCTTCCTCCCCTGGTATTACCATTCTATTTTGTTTTTATTATCCTTGACCTGATTTGTAAAATGTCATATGCTCTTCTCTATTTTTTATTCTATTCTGTACAGTCTTATAAAGTACCTCAAATATTTTGCAAAATAAAGAATGGTTTAAATGTATGAGTAAACAATGACTAGCTCCTTTTGAATGATCAGATTCACACTAGAGAAAGTTTCTCGGTGAGCCTGCCAGTGGACCTCTGGACTTCCTGCTGGCCCTGGCTGTGAGGAAGAGTAAACTGACAATGTCTCCTGTTTCTCTGCAGAACCATTCAGCGCCTCTGTCTGGGTGATGATGTTTGTGATGCTGCTCATCGTGTCTGCCATAGCTGTTTTTGTTTTTGAATACTTCAGTCCTGTTGGATACAACAGAAACTTAGCTAAAGGGAAAGGTAAGAATGCCTTCCTAAGCATGATTCAACATTGATGCCATTTCATTTTCTTTCAGTTACTATTTCAGATTTGGAACACATTATCCTCTATTTGCCTTGCTGAACCATTGTACAAATGGTTCTGGGTCATTGATATTACTTATTATTTTATCTGAAAAGAAGGATAAAACAAAATGAGACATTTCATCTTGTTATAATGTGGAGTTCATAGTTGTTAGGTGAAAACTACTGATATTCAATATGTTGAGAAAGCAGATTTGAAGAAGTTTTTCTGGCAATTAATTTTAATTATCCGTGTCAAAAGAAATCTTAACATTGTAGTAAGTCTCAACTTTTGACTATGTAAGAAAATGGCTTTATAGAATCTAGTTAAAGAATATTCTCCAAAGTACTGAATCATAATTGCATTCATTTGATAATAAATATAATTATAAAATGGTATTTTCCCCCAAAGAGTTATATTTTCCTCTTGACAGTGAGTGACCTTTTTATTTGATAAAGTGGCAATCAGTAGATAGGAAATTGAATTGGGAGGCATTCATTGGCTATAACTTCTTAAGAGGCTCCCACACAAACCAATATTCATGTCAAGTACATAAACACATTATATCATTTTGAGAGAATTTTCTTCATTGCACCACAAATGCTAAGTGGATGGTATATCAGAAGGGTGCCAGCAACAAATCTGAAAAATGACTTGAGATTGTAGAAGACAACATATCTTCAAGGAACAGTTATTCAAAAACAAAACTTTAATTTGCCACATACTCTTTTCACTTGGAAGATTCAGTGTTGGAAACAGACAACAGGTGATGGGAACCTATTAGAAACTTGGTTTTATTGTAATCCTCCACTTCTTCACCACTGAAAAGTGGTGATTACTACATAAACTATCTCCAATCAATCAAACATAGTAAACATGCCATAAAAAATCATGTTGTGTTTAAATGGGAGAATTGCCAGGTCTTCACTAAAAGGTGATGCAACAAACCTGTAAGGAGCTCTCCAGCAGAGTGGAACCTGAGACGATTTTCAGTGGGTGATGAACAGAGTAGGTATTTACCCTTGCAGAACCAGAGTTCGTGCTCTTTATGAACTCATGCATTTATTTGATGACTGTTGGTTGAGTGTACTATGTGCCAGGCGCCGTGCTGGTGCAGGGGGGTAACGTGGTAAATTGGCTAGAAACTTCCTTACCCTAAGGGAGCTGAGAATTTAGTTGTGTAGATAACATGTAAATACATGAATTAATAATCACAGATTGTAATAAGTCTCAAGAAGGAAAAAAAAAAACAAAGTGAAGTGATGGCATGGAGTTGCTACTTAAGTAAGATGGTCAAGCAGGGAAGAACTTTTGGAAGAGATGACATTTGAACTGAAACTTAAAGAATAAGAAAATCTCAATCATGAGAAAAACTGACGGAAAAGCATTCCATGCAGAGGGAACAGCAAATACAAAGGCTTTGATATGAAATAAATCTTGGTATGCTTAAGAAACAGAGAAGGTGTAGGTGAGAGAGGTGGACAGTGGTGTAAGATGAAATCAGAAAGAAGGCTATTGACTATGGTAAGTATTTCAGGTTCTCTTCAACATACAGTGGGAAGGAAGAAGGGGATAAAACATGGCCAGTGTGGAAGGTCACTGGAGCTATCTATCAAGACAATGAAAATGGTGGCAGCATTGGAAGAAGGGGACCAGTCAGGAAGGTGTTACAGTTCTCCAAGGGAAAGGATTACAGTAGTTGGACTTGGCCGGGGTAATGGAGATGGAGATAAGTGGATAAATATGAGATATATCTTGGAGAACAAAAAGTTTTCCAAAGCCTATCATGTATAATAATAATTTCTCCTTTGGCTGAATCACACACTAGAAGTTTACTGTAAAACAAGGCTTTCTATTTCCTGCTCAACAGCTTGTGGAAACTCTCAGGAAATGACAGCTACTTATTTATTTGTGCAAAATGGTTTTCATTTCCATTTCACTGCACTTTATAGGGGAAAATTATATGACCTAGTAATAGTATTCATGAATCAGGAATTCCCAAAAGTCTTGGACAGATCCCTTACAACTGCCCATTTCTGATTCCCAGATAGCTGTCACTTCTGATCAACATGCGCTCTTAATAAAATGAAGTAGTTCATGAAGTTAAGTGGATTGACTCTCATTATTTTTTTAAGAGTTCTCAGCCTCTTGGGAATAAGCCCAGAAGATCATAAAATTGGACAAAGAGAAACAGGAGAGCTTGAAGTTGAAAAGAATACAATTAATGGCCTTTTCTTTTGTGTTATGTATGGATATTATAAGTATTGCTGTAGCCTGAGTTTGACCTCCAGTGTGTGAAAAGCGTGCTTCTCCTAGGCTCTCTGCCAAGAACTTCCATCATTCTAAATTCTCTTCTGCCACTTTATTTATTGCCTCCTCTGCTGGCATCTCCAACTGAAGTCTAAGCAGATCGATTTTTTACATCTTCATTTACTTAAATGAAAATTAACCTTGGGTTAAAAGGAAGGCCTTTTAAATAATGATATGAGGACATACATTGATTTTTTTTTCCCTTGAGCAAAATATTGGGTTGACCAAAAAGTTTGTTTATTATTATTATTTTTACAATGGCTCTAGTAGTGCTTAGTTGTCTTTAACTTAATTTGAAACAATTGTGTTATATGGCATGGTGACAGCTATCATATCCACATGCATTTTTTAAAAAAATCAAAATTGGTGAATTTGTGCATAGCCATTTTAATATTGAAGATGGAAGAAAATAAGCAACTTATGCTTTATTATTTCAAGAAAGATAAAAACGCAACTGAAACAAAAGATTTGTGCAGTGTATGGAGAAGGTGCTGTGATTGATTGAACATGTCAAAAGTGGTTTGCAAAGTTTCTTGGTACAATTGGCATTGTGGCCAAATGATTCTTTGTTGTGAGGCTGTCTTTTGCATTGGAAGATGTTTAGCAGCACCCCTGGCCACTACCCACTAGAAGTCAATAGCAGGAGATAGCTGACATACCTACTCAAAATATCCAAATCAATAAAGTTATTGGTGCAAATGAAAAATGTGTTGTTTATTTTACAGAAAAATAAAAAACTAAATGGACTTTTGGCCAATCTAATAGACCTGAAAGCCCTAACGTGTGCTTTTTATGACCTGCATACTCCCCACTCCAATAGATTTTGCCACATTGTCCTGCTTCTTAAGTTAAATCTGTTGCAAAGGAACATTTAAGAATCTTAAGAGGTACACAAACTTGTTGCAGGGGTACACTGAGAGGAGGAGAATTAACATAATATCACAATTCATTTCCATGATCCTGCAACCAACTGTCTTCCATTTGTGAAGTATTTAAAGAATTAAGCTCTATCGCTTTGTTCCTTAATGTTTCCATTTGGAGAGAGTTGTAGTTGCATTTAATTCTTATATTGTGAACACTGTGCATCTGAATTTGAATAGGAGCAAATGCTAGGGACAATTGGATTAGAACACCAAACACCAGTGCCACTGAATTGCATGGTTCTTATGTGATGGAGGCATAGCCAGTGAATACTGGAGCTATCTCCATGCACACATTTCTGTACAGCTTTTTTTATGTTTATTGAGGAGATTCCCCCCCAAAAGAAATCAAATCTAAATTTAAAATAGGTCATAACACTACTTCTCATTCAAACTCACATTTTGCATAATCATTTTTTCTTCCTTTTTTGTTTTTTCATCTTTAAGGAAACCTGGCAAAAATCCAGCTATGGTAGAAATATGGGACAAATGCTAATTTGTAAAGAAAAAAGGAGATATTGTGACTGTGGTTCTGAGGCAATGAAGGGATGCAACTGTGGTGTAATTCCATCTTCTAGCAACTTTCATTGTGGCCGGTGGCCATCATGAAGTTAGTAAACACTCAGGAAATGCTGAGAATGTCCTTTCTGTCATTTGCAGCGCCCCACGGGCCTTCTTTTACAATTGGGAAAGCTATATGGCTCCTTTGGGGCCTGGTATTCAACAACTCTGTGCCTGTCCAGAATCCTAAAGGCACCACCAGCAAGATTATGGTGTCCGTGTGGGCCTTCTTTGCTGTCATATTCCTAGCCAGCTACACAGCCAATCTGGCTGCTTTCATGATCCAGGAGGAATTTGTGGACCAAGTGACTGGCCTCAGTGACAAAAAGGTAAAGTCACCTTGCTTTCATCTCTGCCTGAGGGGTTGATCATAAATGCTCTTCTCTCGGAAGGGAATGATTCAGATTCTATCATCCAAACCCATCCACTCAAAAGCACAAAGCCAGAGGACTGTTTTTCTCTCAATTTAAATTGGCATATTTGGAGAGGGGTCTACAGGAGCTATTATAAAGGACACAAGGACAAAATCAAGGGGGAGGGTAGAGGTGGAAGAGGGAGGTGGGATTGCCTGGGGTGGGGTGGAGAGATGGGGAGAAAATGCAGACAATTGTAACTGAATAAAAATAAAATTAAAAAAATTTTAAAAAAGAAAGTGAAAAAAATAAATGAATAAAAATAAATTGGCATATTTCTAAAAAATTTAGGAACAGAACCATAAACATAGGCCTCCCAGGTCTGAAAGGTTCCAGATCTAACTTGGAAGCCATTTCCCCACATGGTCACTGCTCATATTTATATGATCTTGCCAGTGATGAGGCTCTGTGACTCAAGGCATGTTCTAGCTCGGGCTGGAGCTCATCCTTTCAAGGAGAGTGTTATGTTGAGGAAGATCCACTAGCCTGGACAAGGAGAAATGTGGGGCAAAGTGGGGCACTCTAGGCTGTCAGTGTCTCCTGATTCTGTGATCTTGTAGGAGGGTCTTATAGACTCCATGCCTTGGATTCTTCATCTATGATATGAAAAAAAGTCATCTTGAAGCCATACAGAGAGAGAAAGCTGACAGCTCCTTTTTATTCTGTGGCTGATCAGCCCCATTATCAGCACGCCTGACTCACCTGAAATGTCTTCAAGAGACATGAAGGGAGCATAGCTTTTCATTTCCCACCAGCTCCTTTCAGTCAGACACACCTCCAACCCTCCCTCATGGTGCTATGCTTACATCAGTAAGCCGAGAGTGGTAACACCTGCTCTCATTCTCCACTGAAATGTAAGGAGGGTTGTGGGGTGTGAGCAGATATTCAGAAATGCACGTAGAGGAAGAAAGGAGGTAAACCGGGTGCACCCTGCTATTGAAATTCTCTAGGTTCAGGAAACAAATCCCGTGTTGCTATGCTCAGCAGTATGGAGATTGCACTGCTGCAAAGATTTTCTGTCTTGTGTGTGGATAATTTGTTTCTCTTTATAAAATCGCACCATCATGTCTTGTTGACATAAGTCTGCATATATGCTTTTGGCATTCATCAATAAACTGCTGAATAGAAAATCAGTCTGTGAAAAGCCCAGCAGCTTATCCGTGTTATCTGCCTATGGTTGGAAGAGGTACAGAGAGCCTGTCATCAGAGATACTGAGGGGTTGGGGCGAGTCACCTTCACAAAATCGCCATCACTCTTGGAAGTGGTTGGTCCCCCTCTGATGACTTCCCACTGTAATTTGAGTAAATGCCATTCTACATACCATGGCGACAAAGCCCTTTATATTTTGCCTTACTCGAAATATCCCCTCCTTTTACCTCATGAAGGCCCCTCTCCATACCTTAAAAACTCCAAGTTTATTTCCAACACAGTGCCCTTGCACTCTACATCCTCTGCCTCCAGTGTTCTTCCCATTCTCATGGCTGGCTCCCCTTCGACTCTCAGGTCTTGGAGAAGCTTCCACCTCTTGGGATTGTCTTTCCTGGCCACTGTAGTGAACTTAGCAACCTGAGATGGTGCTCCTATGAAACTTAAGTTCTAATAGAAAGAAATAAACAACAAACAAGTAAATGTAAACAGAGAAGAAAATTCCAGGAAGAAATGAGTGTTGTAGAGGAAATAAAACTGATGAGATTAAAATTGACTTGGGGAGATCAAGTGCTCAGTAGGTGAGCAGATAAAAAAAGCTGTGGTACATTTACACAATGGAATAAAAAAGAAGGAAATCTCACCTTTTGCAACAGTGAATAATATCGCAAAAGGTGGTCCTGGAGATCACTATGCTAAGTGAAATAAGCTAGTCAGAGAAAGACAAATGCCATGTGATTTCACTCATATGTGGAATCTAATGATCAAAAAGCTAACAAACAAAATAGAAACAGACTCATAGACTGACAGCTGTCAGAAAGGAGAGGGCTTGAGGCAGCTGGGTGAAAAAGGGGAAGGAATTAAGAAAAAAAACCTCATAGACACAGACAACAGCATGGTAATTACCAGAGGGAAAGGGGAGTGGGGAGACATAGAAGGGGGTAAAGGGGCGATAAATGGTGATGGAAGGAGACTTGACTTGGGGTGGTGAACACACAATACAGTGTATAGATGATGTGTTACAGCACTGTACACCTAAAACTTATATAATTTTAGTAACCAATGTCAACCCAATAAATTCACTTAAAATTGAAAATTGACTTGGAGCAGGGGATAGCAAGAGAGTGCGTATCAAAGAGTAGACTGGCACTGAGTGGGTGCTCAGGTCATACTTGCTGATTGAAGCAATCACGGTGTGTGGACACTGTTGGCACCCAGCTGGCTGCCCTGAGATCCCTTTTCCAGCTCTGTGTGCCAGCCCCACCTTCACTGATAAAGACTCAGACAAGGGATCTTCACAGGATCATTGCCTGTGGGCACAGGAACTATAAATGCCTGGGATTTAAGTTCCCCAAGTTTTTCAGTTGCCTGTAACCAACAACTAACCAGTGTGAGAGCACACAAGCCCAGCTGCTCTGTTGCTTCCAGGCAGCACAAACTCAGGAACAGTTTACTCTCCAGAGCTCCCTGCTAGATCAAGCTGAGACTAAGACTTTGCCTCAAATTATACCCTTGGTTGGCATCCTCCTTCTCCCTGACCTTTTCACCCTCTCCCTTCTGGTTTGACCTGGAACCCTTCCTTAATAAATCATGTTTACCCAGTTCCTAGGCTCAGGCTTGACTTCTGGCCAAGGTCCACCTAAAATATGCAGCATCTGTGAGGCAGCAGAAAAACCCTGCACTCATAGCTGTGAAAGCTGGGTTCCTGTTTCCTCTTCACCACACGCAGGCTCTGCAATGCTTTCACAGTCATGTAACCTGTCGATGTCTCCTTACTCCTCTCTGTAAGTCTGGGACTCATAATTGTAGGAGGATGAAAGGAGACTGCAAACATGAATGTGCCTTGTAGCCTATAAGGCTCCTTCAGACACAAAGCCCTGTAACATGATTCCATCACATTGTGGGAGCAAAAGTACAGTTTCCAGAAGCAGTGATGGGAGGTGCAGTAGAAGCACTGGGGAGTCATGTCCTGGATGTGAGGATTTTTCCAGAATATCGTTGGCAGCCTATTCTGCTTTCTTTGTTGCTATTTTCAAAGGCTAGGGGGAAAAAATCCCTTGCTGCATAGTTTTGGTTCTAAATAATATGGCCACTTGTGGGAAAACTAATTAGAACCACTAATAATTTCACTGACCTTCTCTGATTTGGAAACACCTAGTAACAGATACTACATCCTCATGGGATACAGCTCAGTTTCCAACCTCAGAGCATTAGCAGCAAGCAGGTAGCTCTTTTAATTAAATGTTTGGTACAATTAGATAAACAGCAAAATTCTTGGAGTAAATAAACTAAATCCTCCCGATGATTAACAGCAGATATACCAAGAAAGTCTGCACAATAAAAATCTATATTGAATCAATTTATTTTAATTCTGCACACAAATGGGTTTTCTCTCTCTCTTACTTTTAAATCATGAATACATGTGTAACATTTGCAATATTAGTGCTTGCTGTGAAGAAACACCTTTGGAATCCATGGTGTGATTAGATGAGCTTGGGTTTAAATTACAACAGGGTGAATTCATTGGTAGATGCTCCCCTAGGAATTATTAAAGGAAAGTTGGAAATCCAAAATGTTGGGAATTAATCACTATGGTAGGGAAAACCCATTACTGGGAGGCAGATTAACATCATGGGAAAAGCAGTGTCGTATTTGGGGTCAAATGCACCTGGGTTCAAATCCTGGCCTTGCCATACAGTGGTTATATGGCCTTTAGAATGTAGTATCCTCAAGGCTTAGTTTCCCACAAAGAAGGGAGGGTATTAATACCATTCTGGCAAGGTTGATATGAGCATTAGAAATTATCTACTGCTTTTTCCCTGTCCTTCTCTTCATCTCCCTCCTCCTCCTCTTTATAATCACCCCTGCCTGATTCAAATCATTCCTCACTTCTGGAATCTAAAGTGATATTATACTGAGTTGGCCTTTCTTTGGTGATAGCAATGTAGGGAATCCAGGGAATTGCCCCTGGTTCCTGAAGTCGGGCAGTCTCTGGGCACTGCAGTTATATTGCCTGTGGCCCTGGCCCACCAGACTTACTAAATGGAGGCCTCTGAGCCTCCCCTGCCCCTGAAGGGCCATAGGTGTCTGATGCTGACAGCAGGAGCATGTGGAGCTTTGCCAGTGGAGAAGACTGTACTAAAAATAGGGGTTCTGGTTGCCAGTGTTGCTAATTTACAGCCACAGAAGACAGATAGATATTTTTAATAAATGTGTAGCTTTTGTTCATAAGAGGAACAAAGAAATGTCCTGGTCAATGGCCACATTTTTCCTAAACAATTTATTTCCCAGAACTGCATCTCTACATCCTCCAAAATAAAGTGCTTGCCATGTCTTATTCACCTGGATGACTTTCAGACCTGACCACAGATGGGGTGGGAAAAAATTGGAATATAACCCTCTAATCCTCTCTTCTCCATATTGGAAGGAAACTGGCTCCATTATTTGGCTGAAGTCACTCTGGGCAACAACAGGTGACGATGTGATGTATATCAAGCATGCAGATGCCAGGAAGTCTTTCAAGCACTTTGTGATTAATTGCAAAGGCAATCCCCAATTTACAGACAGAGGAACTGAGGCTTGGAGAACTTAAACAGGTGCTCAAAATGACTGTGTTCCTAAGTGGCAGATGGAGCTAAACACTCTAAGCCCAAGTTAAGGTGAAACCAGTTAATGTGAACAGTGAGAGCAGCCTTGAGAAAGAGAAGCTGTGAGGAGTTTCGCTGACTCTGGGCACTGTGATTAGATGGCTCTCTGGTCCCACTGGCAGTGAAAACCTCTGCACCACCCCTTCCTTTGCTAAAGCCCGCATTTATGTCTTCCTGCTTGCCCGTGAATCTGACAGAAGGCTGAGGTAGAAATCATTCCTGCAAGAAACAGCGTGTCCTTGATGCAAAAGCCTGGAATTCAGGGGATGAGTCATGCTTGCCCCTGTTTTTCACACTAGATGGTGACTCTTTAGTGAGCCATGAAATTGATTTAAGGGTTGTGACCATTCAAAAACCCCAGAACATAAAGGATGCTGTCAAGTATATCACATGTAGAAAGAGTGAGTGCTGTGAAGTGGTGTGTGTGTGTGTGTGTACAAGGTGGCAATGGGAAATGTGTTGTGAGCCATGCTGTATAAAGTTTGACAGCCTTTAGTCTAGTGGGGAAGGTTCCTGGATCTTGGTCTGGGCTGGATCTTGTGTGGGAGATGGTACAATCAAGGCCAGAGGATTGTAGAAATTCATCCCAGAGGCTGATTACCTGCATGTCGCTGTGCAAACCAGAGGCAGGGAAGAAAGGGAATCTAAAAGACATGCTCAGCACCCCTGCAACAGATGGGGAGTGAAGTGGAAGGCAGTTCGTCAAATTGGCTATCACTGGATATCTCTGGAGATTGGGACCTGCTGCTACAACATGTAGATTTATGAACAGTGCTGTTGCTTCTGTCTCCCAGAGCAGGCAGCTGCCATGTAGACGAGCCTGGGCTCAGGGCTCCTACTCTTTCAGTGATGAGTTGGGGATCTGCTTGCTGGAGTGAGTGCAAAGAGCATTTTGCTGTTGACACACGCACACACTCCCAGCCAAGGCACCCAGCAGGACGATCTCCTTTGGACGATGTTTGGTTGCTTCCCTCCAATGCTGTTGTGGCAGCTTATTTAGGCAGCAGCATGCCTAATTTAGGGAAAATGGTTTTCAACTGGAAATTTTAATTAACAGTGAAATGAAGTCTGGGAAAAAATAGTGTTTCTGGTTGGTCTGACTCTTGGGTAACTTTGCTTGCTTTCTCTAGCAGTTCTCAGTTCCATGGAGGACATGCTGGCCTTTGGAAGCCTAAGAGACCTGTGCATTCTAGTCCTGGTTTCACCATGGAACTGCTGGGGGTCCTTTCCCTCTCTGGGTCTCAAGGTCCTTGCTTCTAAGAGAAGGGATTGTAAATACAGTCTCTGAGGAAGAATGGAGTTCAGACCTTAGCTTATGGTCTATTTTCATCACTTTCTAGTTTCAGAATTACATATTTCATAGAAAATTGAGGCCCAGGTTCCTTTTTTTTTGCCCATAATAACAGTAAAAATGAATAATAATATTAGTTTTATTTTTGAGTGCTTACTCTGTCTTGGGCACTATTCTAATTACCTGACAAGTATTGTAATTTTAGAACTTCCCATCGCCCCTGCAGGAGAAGTACTGATATGTTTCCCACCTACAGGTAGAAAATAAATGGAGGCAGGGTGAAGTGAAGTGACTTATCTAAGGTCCCACTGTCTGTAAGTGATAAAACCTGATTTTTGCAATCTGTAAACCTGAACTCAGACTCATAGCCATAGGCCTGCGTTGCCTCCAGATTTTCATTGTGTTTTGGGGACTCAGACCCAGTTCTCATGACTCCTAATCTGGTTAGGTTGCCCCAAACACTGAAGTTGTGAATGGATAGTATCAGCCAATCATGGAAGACTAGAGGATCATGGACAATGAGCTTTCATGGAGGCTGGAGGACCATATGCAACATGGACACCCACAGGAAGCTAATGCTTAGTAGGGACTTCAGCTCAACAAATCTTCATGAGCCTGACATTATGCCTGGAGTATGTTAGGCCTCCAATGAGTGTATCACATGTATAGAGGAATGAGTGGGTAAAGGATGAATCAATGGCAACATATAGATAGTCATTACAGGGGAAAAAATAATTTTCCTTTTACCCTTCTATGTTTTAGGCTGAGAACTGATTGTCTCTCATAATAAAAGGCAGATTAACAAGAGGAAAACAAACAAATTTAATAACAAGTATTACATCTGTATGCAGGGGAGATATCCAAGAAAACTGAGTAACTCCCTTAAATAGCCCAAGCCATGACCTTAAATACCATCTCCAGCTAAAGACAAAAGATGATGGGGGGAAGCAAATTATGGGAGGTTACCAGGAAAAGCACAGTTAACAAGGGTTTGATTGTATGCAGACTTAAGTCAGTTGCCTTCTCTACCTATAAGAGTTATAAGAGATTTAGTCATCTTCCTCTTCCCTGGTACAGAGAAAAAGATGCCCTTACAAATAGAGATTCTCCCTTTAAATGTAAATGTCTCTCACAAAATGGTTAACTTCTACTTGGTTTTCAGAGCTACACCTGTGTCCACTGTTTCTTAAAAGTAACCACCCCCGGATAATCCTTATGTCAAAGAAACATATTTTGGGGTAACAAATTCTGCTTCCCTTCATCATTTTCTGGGTGAGGTGAAGGTCATTGTAAATGGAGTTGACACAAGGGAGTGATTGGTGAGGATCACAGATTTCATCCTAAGATGGATAAATTAACTGAACTAAAATAATAACTTCATTCCTGCTCAGCTAGCATTTACTGAGCTCTTCTAGTTCCCCAGCGCCTACCACTAGGCTACTGTCTATAATGGCTTGAAAAAATTCAGTCCAACAAGTATCTCCTGCATATTCAGCCAGTATGTACTGGGGAACAGTATGGAACAAGACACTGGAGCTCACAGACCAGTGGAAGATGTGATTAAGAAGCACAAAAATGATTGTGTTTTTGCTGTGTTAATGCATGCATATGTTTAACTCACACAAGGCAAAGTGATGGCTGACTTCTTTTCCTCCTCCTCCTCTTTCTCCTATATTTTCTTTCTCTCTGTCTTTGTCTCCCTTTCTCTCCAGTTTCAGAGACCTCATGACTATTCCCCACCTTTTCGATTTGGCACAGTGCCTAACGGCAGTACCGAAAGAAACATTCGGAATAACTACCCCTACATGCATCAGTACATGACCAAATTTAATCAGAAGGGAGTAGAGGACGCCTTGGTCAGCTTGAAAACAGGGTAAGGATGTTGGTTTCTTTTTCTCTGCAGGCCTGCCACCTGATAAACCTTACAGAAAATGACTCTCTGCATGCATTGGTGCTTATCTGCCCTCATTGGAGAGCTATGCAGTCAAGATGGACCCCAGTTAGGGGCTGCTTTTGTTAACCTGATGATCATCACAGGTTTCCTTCTGAGTTGTGTTAAGGAAAAGCAAGTCCAGTACACTTTGAAATGCAGAGAACCAGTGGAGTTTCTTAAACTGATAAAGAGGTTGGTCCAACTCCATGGGCTATTTTACCCAAATAGAAATGTTAAAAAACAAAATTCAGCTGAGTTCTTCTGGCTGGTAGAATAATTAAAATGAAAGAAGGCGGATTAAGAGGAGAAAATCAAGTTTAGTACATGTGCACAGGAAATTCTCATAAGCGTGAGAATTCTAAAGACAGTGAGGCAAAGTGAAGTATATGTGTCATTCTGGACTGAGGAGTAGGGAGTAGGGGTCCAGGACTTCAAAAGGAAGTAAGGCAGTTACAAGGGGATGAAAAAAAGTTAATGTTTAGTAAACAAATGTTTGCTGTGCCATCTTGAAACAGTGGGACACAGGGAAGAAGGACTTTGATCAGATGGGCTTTGGCAGGTTCCTCTTTGTCCACTGCACCAAGTTCATATTAAACTGTAGTTACCTAGGATGATATCTCCCTTTTTAGAGCAGGTTCTCTATTAAATTCTTTGGGGCGGTAAGGGGGGAGGACAAAGTCTTGTCCCGAGCCTTCTGGGCCTCATTTGTTTTCAGCTCAAAATAATCTGTATGCCAGAGTGGGACATCTTGGGGTGATTCATTCTGAACCTCCACTGTTCATTTAAAGATCTAATTGGCTTTATTCAATGATTCATTAAATGGGCAGCATCCATTTAGTTAGCAACTAAAAAGGAGTTCTGAGGATCTGTACAAAATGGAAGGTTTTTATAAGCAGAAGAGGGCAGGAAAAGCAGTTTCTAGCAAAGAGTGGATCATTTCAGGTCAGGTCACTTTCCTCTAGGGATGGTCATGTAGGCAGGCAGATTACCTCACTAGTACTGACCAGGTAATTCCAGATTGACTGGTTAAAGGTCACATTCCTGGGGAGCAGCTGAAACTGCAATCAAGTCTTGGTTTGCTAATGCTGGGCTTGGCATAAGCAACTCCAGTTTGGGCCTGTTGTTTGTTTCTTTTTCTTTTTTTTTTAACAGAAAGATCTAAGGAGATTGAGAGTTTATTTAAAGTGGTGAAAACACAGTGCTATAGATTTTTTGCTGATTTTTAGGTAGGAGTTTCAGAGTATAGTTTTATGTGAAAACAAAGAGTATAACTTTGATAAAGGAGAAAGGCAATACAGAGAGAAAAGCAATGAGAACTCAATCTCTGTACAGCTATACCTAATATTGTTCAGTACCTGTGACATTGCGGTAGCATATGTGAAATAACTGAAGCTGTAGAGAGAAGACAGCACAGTGGTTAGTTCAGGCTGTGAAGCTGGAATACGCATCTCCTTCTCCCTGGCTGTTATTTGCTGTATGAACTTGGACAGTGTTTTAATGGCTCTCAATCTCGTATATAAAATGAGATTAATACTAGGAACTAATTCACAGGGGTTTCATGAGAAAATGTGTGGGAAAGCATTTTAGAAATTGCCTGGCATAAAGAGAGGGCCTAATTGTTAGTGTTGTAATTTGGTGTAAAGGTTAAATACTATTCAGTAGACTTACCAAAATATCAGGGATGTGTGAAATGCATTTTTGAAAGGGTTTCACTAAAAATGACTCTGCTTTAAATAAAGGAGTTGTTTAATGACGAAAGTTTTACTTATTCAGAAAATTAACTTACATGCTTTGTCCCAATCACCAGGGATTCCTGACAAGCAAAATGTTACTATACTGTGATGCGGATCCTGGCCAGCAGGATCCTGTGTTGTAGCAGCAATAGACAAGTACACACGGACTACAGAAATCCTGTGCAGGAAAAGGGATGGCACGGCCACTCTCTCAAGAGGAGAGCACCAGGACCCTTGCCTTGACAGGCTTTTATTGCTTTTCTGGGCACATTACATGGAGGATGATCCTCATTTACTATGCACAGGTTCCCTTTAGATGGTTACAGAAAACAAAGGAGAGGGTGTTGCTAATTACATAAAAGAGGAAGGATATTTGCAAATGTAAAGGGAAAAGTGGTTAAGCTGGTTACACTGGTCCTTGGAAGATTCAGCATAGATTTTAGGAAGTTACTTTAAAGATATGCAGTAAACGTTTACTGCCTCAATTCAGGGTGAGGGAGTTTTAGCAAAAAGCTGAAGTCTCAAAGTGGCCTAGGTACAATGAGGGCCTGATTCCCCATGGGAGAGCCTATCCGTGGGTGTGGGTCCTGTGTGCTGGACCTCGCTCCCCACTGGCCTTTCTGAGTGGAAGCTGGGCCCACGCCACACAGAACGGTCTCCTATATTAGTGCATTCTTTTGAATCCATAGCCTTGTCCTCTGGGCTGTTCTGTGGGCCAATGTAAAAGCCTCAATGCTCCTTTGTGTCTGGGGGTGCAGAGGGGACCTCCTCCAAACCACCAGACCCAGGTCTCTGCAAACTATCCCAGGAGGTTTGGCTGGTAGCAGTTTGTCTTTTCAGTCTCTGGAATCTCTTTGGTATCTTGGCAGGGGCTAGGACAGTATTTATTTAGATGTTGAGTCCATTCCTTATCCAAACCTCATTGACGCACTGCTCATTCTGGCTTCCAATGGTTTTTCAAAATGTTTTATAAAGCTAAAAAATGCAGAAAATATGTAAACATTGAGTATACAAACTGATCCTCAAGGTCAATTAACAAGACGTCACCAAATTGCCAGACCCTCCCCCCCACCATCACAGCCTCTTGCAGTCACTATTTTGTGTGGACCATGCCCTCTTCCGAAGTAGATTCTCTTTGCCTGTTATTCCAACATGTAAGTAAAAACATACCATATGTTTTTTTTTTTTCCGGCTGCTTTGTTTTTCAACATTGTTTATGAGATGGTTGCATATTACAGTTCTCTCATTCTCATTGCTGTATAGAATTTCATTGTGGGGATAAAGCACAAATTCATCTGTCTCTTCAAGTCTTGATGAACATTTGCATAGTATCCCAATGAGGCTATTATATGTAATGTTTCAAACAGCATTTTCACATGTATTTTGTTGCACAAGTGAGTACATTTCTCTTGCTGTGCACCTAAGACTGGAATTGCTAAGCTACAGAATGTATGTTCAATTTTACTACATATCAGAAAAGACACATTTTTTTTTATGCCTTTCCATTTTAGCCATGGATATGGTTTTGTTTGTTTCAGTTGTGGTCTTTTCGTCATTCATTTTTTTCTATTGGCTTATTAGGGGTTATTTTAATTGTATAGTAGAGAAATGAGCGCTTTATTTGTGGTGTGATTACAAATGTTTTCCCAGTTTTCTTGTTTGTCTTTCGAGCTTGAGGATGAGTTCTTTTCCATGCAGATTTTTATTTTTTGTAGTCATATTTACCAGTCTTTTTTTGTGACTTCTGGATTTTGAGCTATAATTTAAAGGTCCTCTTCACTCTGAGGTTACAAAATAGCTATTTCCTGTTTCTTTCTATTTTGGTTGCATTTCTAATATTTAGCAT
This sequence comes from Desmodus rotundus, assembly GCF_022682495.2. Classification (NCBI taxonomy): domain Eukaryota; kingdom Metazoa; phylum Chordata; class Mammalia; order Chiroptera; family Phyllostomidae; genus Desmodus; species Desmodus rotundus. The sequence goes on along the minus strand of NC_071387.1, from coordinate 106,104,254 downwards.
TTTTCTGAGTATAGAATGTGAGATGTGACTCCAACTCCCCATATGACGATGAGAACCAAAATTTGGGAATGGCTACCACAGTACGGCACAGGTCAGACAAACTGAGCTGGTCATGTCTGCTCACCTCCCACTTCTCTCAAGTGGCAGCCATGCCACACTTAGTGGTCTTTGTCTTCCCTCCCACATCTTGTTTCCTTTTTAAATTTTTTAATTATGAAATATTTTAAAATGTGAAATGTATTATAAAATAATTTTACAAAGTAAATATAATGAGGGTATACTGTTTAAGGAATAATAAATATTAAAATGAACTCCCATGGACCTACCACCATCTTTAAAAAATAGGCATTTCCCTCCTTCACTATATACAGCATCTCTAGAAGATTCCAACCCAATGGAAGGTAGAAGTGGGTGCGCCACATGCTCCTGAATCGTTAATTCCCCTAATAGCTTAAAATCCAGTGAGCCTTGACTTAGAATCCAGAACACATAGCTTGTCTGTTGGGTCCCAACCCTTTACCTACAAGTCTCGGCAACATTCATCTGATGCCCAGTAAGGTGTGTGTGTAAACACCAGTGTCAGTAAGGTGGGAAGGCTGCTTCATAGATTGCAACTTCCTGTAAGAGTCTGGAACACAAGAGGGACTTTGGATTATGGTTGAATGAGACTCCCAGCTTGGTTTGAGTCTTGACTCTATGATTAGCAAGCTGTGGCCTTGGACCTCTTTGAGCCTCAGTTTCCCCATCTAAATAATGAAAGGGCTGGAATCTCTGATTTGTAAAAATAGTTCTGAGATTCTTTTATTCGTGTTGAACACTTTAACATGTATTTAAAATGTTCCAAAATTCAAGATCAAGACATACTGTTGGTGGCAGTGAGAATGACAACCAGATGTTAGACCCATGGGGTCAGACCGGACCTTGGTTCACCAACCTCAGTATTTGAGTTCTGGATAGGAAAGAATTGAGAGCAAAGACTGAAAATATTAAGAGAGAGTTTATTTAGAAAGTCATAGATGTAGAAGTGAGCAGAAGAGATGGGCTCAGGAATAAGTTACAGAGGAAAAAAAAAAAAAGGCCCTTGGAGCCTAGGAGAGAGAAAGAAAGGCAAGGAAAATGTGCCTGAGGGAAAAAGCATGGACGTGCTCCGGGAGGGAGAGCAAGCATCCTGGGTCCTCTGTCCTAAGGGGTTTTCAGGGTGGAGATTTTAGGGGATGTCCCAGGGGAGGATTTCAATACAATATTTATCAGCTTTTCAGGAGTATGTTTTCAGGGTCCTGGTCTCTACTGATTGGTCAGTGCCAGAGCAGAAATGTCATTAATCAGTACAGCTGGTCCTGAGGCAGCCAGGGATTCAATTGTCTGGTTTTGCTGCTTTTCTGGGTCTGGGGCAGAAATACAACTGAGGCCTAGATGTTATCTCTAAGCAGGAAAGGTCAAGGGTTCTACATTGCTGATCAGTGATGTGCTAAGGAAGGAAAGGTACCCTGGGGCAAGGTCTTTTTTTCCCCAGTTTTGCCTGTTGCTAGACATCCCGAGCTTTCTGCCCTGGTGACCTTCTGTACCTGGTCCATCGCCCTTGCTCTGCTAGTGTCTGTCTAACTGCCTGCCACAATACTATGTATATAAATAGCTGTCAGTTTTGCCCAAAGGGTTTAGAAAAGGCTCGAAAGCTGGGCATCTCCAAACTTGTCCAGTGGACTAACCCTACCTGAATCACTTGTTAAAGAAAGTGTTTGGGACCAACACAGAACCTTCTCTGCAGTGATGGAGCCTATAAATCTGCATTTGAACAAGCATCGCTTACCCCCCTGCTCCAGGTGATTTTGATTCATGATAAAATTTGAGAAGTACTGTTCTAAAGCGGTTCAATAAATACATTTTATTGAGACAGCATAGAAAGATTAAATCAAACAAATGCTTATCTCTGGGATCCAAAATTGCTTTAAGAAGAGCATAGACAGCAAGAAACTTGAAACTAAGTTCTTCAGTTTCATTGTAAATTGAAATTTATAATAAACAGAGATAAAGCATCCAGAAATTATTGTGTAAATCAGTGAGGAAATAAGATTTGATGTGCAGACATTGACAGAAATAGGATTTTTTAGGAATAGAACCAAATGTGTATGAGCTGTTCGTGACCCCAGGTTTCTAGACCAGTGCTTCTCAAATCCTAGCCTGAGTCTGTCTGAATCAGTGGGATGCAAATAAAAATGTTGGTCCTGAACCCCACTAGCCAACAGAATCAGGTTTTCTTGGGCAGGGCCTGGGAATCTGCATGCTTTCAATTCACAAGCTCTTCAGTTGGTTCTACTGTGTGTTAATCAGGTTTTAGAACATCTGCTCTAGAAGAGTGAACTGAGCTGAAATGAGCAGAGACAGATTTAGATTTACAAATGCTCAGTCATCAGGAGCCAATGTTCTCCAAGAAGTTTTGGCAAGTGGGCAAAACTGCAAGCATAGCGCTTATGCCAAATTTAAATGAAACTATCAACATCCCTAGGACTCCAAGGAGCCTTACATTTCAAGACACAGTGGGATGATTTTTTACTTTAACTGATTTTATGTACACTTATGTATATAAAAATTTCTGAAAAAATCCCAATTTCTTTTAGAAGCATCATACTTTAGTCCTCTGGCACCCTAGTTCCCTATCTGATTTTATTTCCAGCTCAACAATGTTGGGAAACAGATAAGTGTCTTTGGCTTCCTTTACTTTGAGTAGATTGGGAGAAGAATTAGAAGACAAAGTTGTCTTATCACCAATAAATATTATTTTTGCAAGGTTCAAATTGTACTCAATGATGTGTCCATAAAAATAAAAAAAGGGGTTGGTCACTTATACCCGCAAGTGTCAGAACTGTCTTCATAGGAAAGGTGCACGTTGAACCTCTGTTCGAGAGCACAGGTCCTGAAAGCCTGTGGGGTTCAGGAGTCTATGTTTTTAGTAGCACTTCCAGTGTCTGAGATATAAGTACTGCCTGGGCTTTGAGAGGTTAATTAGTTGAATATTGAGAAGTGGTATTCTCTCTGGCATGGATAGAACAAGAAAGAGGAAGGGCAGTTCAGGAGAAATGGAGGCATAGGGGAACATGAGTTTAGGTTTGATCATACTAAGTTGGAAGTGCCTTTGGGAGAATATCATCATATTTCTGTATTATCTCTGCATTTATTGAAACCTAACAATTTGTGACATGAAGTCCTGAGTGCTTCACATGAACGATCTCATTTAATCTTCACAATCCTCCTATGATCACAACACTCCTATGAGCTGGGTACCATTGTTATCCTCTTTAAGAGGTGAAGAACCTAAACTCCTCAGGGTTAACTCATCACCCAACAGACTGTTTAACTGAGCAACTGCATCATAGCATTATTAAGTACAGGAGTTAGGCTCTCCTCCTCACTTGGCAATACCTATGGACAATTGGATATGTGAGATTAGAGTTTAGGGATTTATATTTGATATAATCATGTATATGCATACTGAATATTATATGCAATATACATGTATTATATAATATATATTTATTAATTGATGACCTGGCAGTTGACAAGATCACGGCATCCTCATTTCCATCCTCAAAATAAACTGATTCAGGGATGTAGAAATTTCAAAGGCAAAGGCAGACCAGGAAGGTAAAAGATCCTCATGAAGTTTAGTTGCTACACAGAGCAAATTCAAGGATGTCATTTGAACAGGTCTTATTAGCTGTATTTTATCATTCAAGCAGAATTAAACTCGGAGGGTTCATTTTCAGCTGCTCAGTTCAAAAGCAGACATAGATATCAGGGTTCAGTGAGCTGTTCTCCTAAATGGAATAACATCTTCTCCAGAGAAAATCAGATCGACAATGACCTGGTTTCTGGGATCCACCCCCGCACCGCAAATAAAGCTCAAAAATAATTGCTACCACATCATAGACTTACAAATTTTTTCCATAATAAAAGCTCAGAAAGCACAGACATCAAGTTTTCTTTTGTACTTGGAATTATTTCTTGTTAAAACCTATTAAAACTACAGTGACAGAATTTCAAAGCCACCCATAAAGCATTAAATACAGAAAAAGTCAGGGGAAAATTAGATAAAGTGAGATCCTAATTCTGTAAACTCTAAGATGGAGTGAGAAGGAAAGAGAGGGGAAGAAAGAAGACTAAAATCAAATACATCAAAGTGTTCTCAGAGATCTTGCTAGATGATTAGGATTATGATCTTTTTCATATCGTTTTATATTTTTATATTGTATTTAGCAAATTTTCTGCAACAGAAGTATTACTTCTAATAATCAGGAAAAATGTTTCTTCTGAACATAATTCTTCATTTCGTCCTACATTTCCTTTGGGTATTTGTCCACATGTATACACACATTGAATCAGTTTGCATGTAAGTCTGTGTTTTACTTTCCTCAGTTAAATCTATACCATTTCATTGGACAGTTTTCACATTTAATTACTAGGCTGAGCTAGAGGAATTTTAATTAACTGTACTGCTTTGCATTTTCATCATACCTTGACTGGCATTGGAGGGTCCTACAAGAAACAGTCATTTTTTGCAAGCTTGCCGATACCATTATTGCAGACCAATTTGCTGAGAATGTGATCCTACATCATTTCTCAGACTTCTGTGCTGTGCACAACATTGTTTTTCTTCACTATAAAGGCACGCTTTTATCTTGTGAACAACACAATTCCTGAAACCACTTACAGTTTTCCTTTTGCTTTGGCTGCCACATAATTCAGAGCTTGATTTATTATCCTCTGTTCGCAACTTCGAAGAGCTTACATCCTGAATATCTGCTTCCGGACTTTACCTAAGGCCTTAGCTACCATTCCACCTTGATTTCACTGAACTCTAATTGCTTCATCCATATGTTTAAATCTCAGCCTACTGCAATTTGAGTAAGCTACCTCAGTTGTTTTGGGAACTGCATGAGGTATTTCTTGATGGGAGACAGAGGGGATGGAGAGGGGGAGTGGAGAGACAGACACAGAGACAGAGAGAGAGAGAGAGATAGAGGAACAACGATCAGCCACCTCCTGTTTGCACTCCAACCAGGGATCAAACCTGCAACCCTGGTATATGCCCTGACTGCAGATCGACCTCTAACCTTTTGGTGCACTGGACAATGCTCCAACCAACTGAGCGACCTGGCTAGTGCTAAACGAGGTACGGTGTTTCTGACAAACAGATTACATTTATTGGGAGCTTACATATGTGCCAGGCACTGTTTGTTCTAAGTGCGTTGCCTGCATTATCTTTTTAAACCTCATAACAACCCTATGAGACAATGACTATCATGATGCCCATTTACAGTGGAGGAAATGGGCACAGAGAGATTCAATAGCTTGTCTGAGGTCACACTAGCCCCAGAGCCCATGCTTGGAGTCATATCTTAAAATAATAAGTATGAATATTCCTATAACATCATACAGTTTGCCTGTTTCTAATTGCCTGCCAATTTTATTCATACTTTAAATGTCTCTTTTTTCTTTGAAAGCCTTAGACTGCTTTAAAAAGGGGCAATACTTCCTCTTCCACTGAGATGGAGAAAAGAAGTGAACTCACAGAAGAAAATAAACCAAAAGAAGGATGAATTCATTATAGTGGGATACACCTGGTTAGGAAGTTCCTCCTGGGGAGACTGAAGAAGCAGGAGCTCCTCTGAGATTCCATCTCCTTAGGGATGGCCTCTTCTTTGATTGCTGACATTTCAGAGGGCTTCAAATCTATGATCTCATTTCATCCTGACTCAATTTGCTAAATAGGCGTTCTTCCCATTTTACAGAAGAGGAAACTGAGACTCAGGGAACAGGAGCAAGTCATTTGATAAGGCAGTGGCAAAGCCAGCATTCAAACTCAGCCTAACCTCTCTTTTCTCCCCTGATATGCTGACTCTGCTTGTGCTGACAAGTGATTCATCCTGGAAAGGGCTGGACCCCTTCCTTATGAGGTGATGGAACTAGACCCTGGGAAGTGGACGCTTTTGCTCACCAGCAGCTTAGATTCAGAAAACCTCAGTACTGTGCTTTCCTTCTTAGCTGTGAAAGCTGTAAATGGGTTCCCACTGACCTGGTGCTAAAATGGGCAAGGTGTTAAAGCATCAGCCTGCATTGTCTTCCAAAGTCTTGATCTAGCAGCAGGGTGAGAAGTGAGTTTTCCTGGGGCTGGGAGAGCTCAGACTGTGAAGGCCTCAGCACATGTTGCAAGACACTGTTTACAGCCCCTGGTAAGTGTTGGGGCCAACCCTGAACAACTGCACCTACACTAGCAACTCCTGTCTCCTTCCATTGAGAGAAATGCAGGTAGAAGAGTGATAGAAACTCAGGTACCACCCCATCAGGTTATCCTCCTGAGGTAGTTTCCTGTGGATTCCATAACAAGTTACAAAAAAACTCGGGGGTTTAAAGCAATACAAATTTATTTTCTTGCAGCTCTGGACACCAGAAGCCCAAACTCAAGGTGCTGCAAGGCTATGTTCCCTCCAAAGTCTCCAGGGGAGGTTCCTTCCTTGCCTGGTTCAGCTTCTAGGGTCTCCGTGGACTCCAGGCACTCCTCTGCTTGTGGTTGCATCATTCTGGTCTCTGCCTTCATTTTTATATGGCCTTCTCCCCTGCACATCTCCTCTTCTTATAAAAGATTCTTCTTCAAAGTCATTGGATTTAGGACCCTTCTAAGGATTTCGTTTTGAGATCCTTAACTGTTAAACATTCAAAGACCCAATTTCTAAATAAGGTCATGTTCTGAGGTGTTCAGGGGACACCTCAACCCACAACAGTCACCCAGGTTACAGTGTGGTAACCAACACCATCTTCTGACAGGTGTCCTACCTCAGCACAGACAGAGTGAGCTCTCCTCTGGTGTATAGGTGCCGGGTGAACCCTCAGCGCTTGGTGCTCTACTGAGTGGGTGCTTCTGGGAGTGTCGCTATATCCACCTGATGCTCAGTGCACATGTATGCAACACAGGCTCTTGTGCGTGAACCTCCACCATCAAGCAATGTGATAATTGTGCTGGCTGGATTTCTGTGCCTTCTCCTTCACAGCTTCTTAATCTCAGCTGTTTGGTGGACCTCACTCTGTGCCAGGCACTGTTACAAGCACTTGACCTGTAATTCCTCATTTAGTTTTCACAATGGCCCCCTGAGGCTGGGACACCCAACAGCTCCATTGTATACACAGAGACACTGTCATGCAGAGAGATTAAGTCACTTGTCTGGGCAAGTGCTAGTCAGCGTCAGAGCTGGGATTTGAACTGGCTCTAGCATCTGTGCCTTTAACCATGGTGCTATATTGCTTCTCATTAAAAATATATTCTCATTATAAAAAATAAAAAATATAAATATATAAGTATCTCTGTGACCATGTTCCAATCTCAAACCACCCTACCACCAGGTAAGAACTGCTCTCTGTTTGATTTCATACCATTTCTCCTATACCTTTGTTAGGCATTTACATATATTTATATGTCTACATATAATTATAAAATTTCATTCTGTGGGATGCTATTAAACTATGCAATATATCACAGTTTGGTTTTCAATTAATCATATGTTTTAAAGAGCCTCCCATATCTGTAGGTGTCTTTTTCTTCATTTTCTCTGGGTGCTGGAATAATTCCATGGTATGCATGCATCACAATCTATGTAACCATTTCCCTCTGGGGGATATTAGGTGGTTGTGTTAAAAATCTTGATGAGTCCTCTCTGCACTTTCATGAGTAGTTCTGCAGGAATAATCACAAAAAATAGATTTTCTGAGTCAAAGTATTCACACTATATTGAAAACTTTAGTCTTAGCCAATTGATTGATTGATTGACTTATTTTCTCAGTGATTTTCTGGTGCAAAACATGAACTTTGGAGTGAGAAATGCCTGGCTTCCTACACTGGCTCTGATAACTACTGTGTGACCTTTCGCAAATTAAATAACCTCTCTGATCCAGCCTTCTGGAACTCCTTCGAGAAGAGAGTGACTTGACCTAGGAAAAGTACCTGGCACTGTATCTGACACATAATAGGAGTTTTATCAAACATTGATTCTTTTTCCATCATCTTATTTGTATTTATTTATTTTTAATATATTTTATTGATTATGTCATTACAGTTGTCCCATTTTTTCTCCCCTTTATTCCCTTCCACCCTGTACCCCCACTCCCACCATCATTCCCCCACCTTAGTTCATGTCCATGGGTCACATAATATAAGTTCTTTGGCTTTTCCATTTCCCATGCTATTCTTAACCTCCCCCTGTCTATTTTGTACCTACCATTTATGCTTCTTATTCTCTGTACCTTTTATCCCCCCTCTCCCTCTCCACTGATAACCCTGCATGTGATCTCTATTTCTGTGATTCTGTTCCTGTTCTAGTTGTTTGCTTAGTTTGTTTTGTTTTTGTTTTTTTTAGGTTTGGTTGCTGATAGTTGTGAGTTTGTTGTCATTTTACTGTTCATGTTTTTGATCTTCTTCTTCTTAGATAAGTCCCTTTAACATTTCCTATAATAAGGGCTTGATGATGATGATCTCCTTTAAATTGACCTTATCTGGGAAGTACTTTATCTGCCCTTCCATTCTAAATGATAGCTTTGCTGGATAGAGTCATCTTGGAAGTAGATCCTTGCCTTTCATGACTTTGAATACTTATAATATTCACCTAACATCTCTTCCATTTTCATGTTTTCTGGCCTATGAGATACCCTGTCCTGTAGTCCTGGTGTGTGACAGGTTCAGCAGCATCATTTATCACTACCAGGATGATGTGAAGCTTAAAAGCAAAGCATCCTGGATTTGAATTTCCTCTCTGCCAATGTCCAGCTGTAGGACCTTGGGCAAGTTAATTAACTTCTTAAACCCCAGTTTTCCCTTTTACAAAATGATGCTAATTTTGGTTCTTCCATGTACGAGTCCATTGTATGGATTATATGCCATATGCAGGCAAAGAGCACAGTGTGTAGCCCATAGTAAACATTCAAGAAAAGTCTTCACAAAGAAAACAGTTTTGAGTGTTTTTTACTATATACTATGCACCTTGAAATTTGCAGTAAATAGTCAGCTCTTATCCCAACCCTGGAAGAGTATATTCTAAGGAACTCTATAAAAGACTTACATTACAGAAGAAATCAATATTTTTCCTATGGCAGAACATGAGTTGTAGTGTGAGGAAATAATAGCATTTGCATGATGCTTTAAAATTCACCAAGCAAATTTATAGCAAATTTGTAGCAAATTCATAACAAATTTATAGCAAATTCCTTCAACTGGTGTGCAACTATGTGGGGAGATTGTTTTCCTTCTAGTCCCATGGGGAAATCAAGGCTTAGAGGAGTATATAGACTTGCCCACCATCCCATGTCTTATTCCTTTGACCCCACATCTCACCGGAGGACTTGCCTTTGGATTTGGGAAGCTATGCAGGGACACCCAAAGGCACATCGCTGTAGCAAGTAGCAGACTTTTATGGGATCACTAACTGTGGGATGCCTTGGACAGAGATCTCTGGACCTCAGTTTCCTTGTCTGAAAAATTAAAAGATTGCATTACATGATCTATCAACGTTTTGGACATGATTAGTTTGGGTCTAATGTTAAATTTAACAGAAACAAAGCAGGGGTTTGCTGTATCATTTAACTCTTTCCTGTTTCTCAGGTTATTAGTCAACAGGCAAAGTATGTGCATCCCATCTCTAATGTTTGCTTCCCCTGCCTTTCTCTCTCTCTCCATCTCTCTCTGCCCCTCTCTCCTCTCTCTCTCCTCTCTCTCCCCCCCTCCCTCTCCCTCCCTCTTTGTTTCTCTCCCTGTAAGTCCATCTTCTTATTCTCTCCTTGAGTATTACTATCTCTTTTCCTCACTTTCTTTCTTGTCCTTTTCCTTCTATCTCTCCTTCTCCCTCACTGTCTTTCTGTTTTACTCAGTGCCTGCCTCCGTCTATATCATTCTCTCCCTCTCTCTCCTTCCCTTGCTTCCTCCCTCTGCCTCTGCATCTCTCTCTGTCTTACAACATCGCTCAGAATTTTCTCAGTTAAAAAACAAATATTAGCCATTAGTCTATTTTTTTTACCCAATTCACAGTGACTATTACTGGTAGAAATAATTAACACAAATTAAACTCACAACAGCTAAAAGCACACGGGATGAAATTTATTACTGACTAAAAATCCATAGATGACTCAAATCTTCTTAGCCAATTTTGGATCTCTGCACAGTTTTGACCCAGGAGCATAGGACTTGATGGAAATAATAATCACAAAAGAAAAGTCAAAATAGCAGAAGTTATAAATCAGTAGAATTTGTTATGGTTCAAATGCCAATCAATGAATCAAAGCCTTATAATTTAAACACTAAAGAATTGATTGCAGTGAAAATAGTTTCCAAAAGAAAATGGAAACAATTTAACTACTCTATGTAAGACATCAATCTAGGAATTAAATTAGCTTAATGGATTTTGCTCTGAAAAATGCCTCCTTATTGAAAATGCATTAAACTTTGTATTCATAAACTTAGAGTCAGAATGTGATTCTAAGCTACTTTCCTAAAGCCAATTTTAGACTATCCTGTGCTGATTGCAGGTATAGTTTCTGTGCATGTGATTGTGTCTTGCCTAAGCTGGCACTTGCAAAAGTTGTCATGCCTCAGTGGTACCACTTCTTGGGCACATGAATGCCCTTCACCCACAAATAGCCCTGTGTCTGGGCACTTGATGATGGTCTACATCACCATTGCTTCTCTGCCCAATGAAGTCCCCACTGATCTTCATTGAAGGCCTCGACAATCTCCTGGATTTGCACCAAAATCTGCAATTTACAGAACACCTTCATTTCCATTTTCATCTGTCCAACAGCCAGCCCTGTGAGAGCTACTATTTCCCCATCTCACAGATGAGCAAGTTGAAACTCCAAGAGGTCTCAGAACTAGGCCTCATTCATAGAGCCAACAGAGGAGGATCTGAACCCCACCCACTGTTCCACAGTGGCCTAGACATGCTGACTGGCCTAAATTGCTGGGTGATGTATTTCTCTACCTAGAAAGGCTTTGATGTGACCTAAAAAAATGACATTCAGTTATCATCAAAGAGATGTTTAATTTTCAGTAACACTTTAGACCTCCAGAACATACACACGCACATACATGGAGGTTTCACTAATTCATCAGAACAAGTCAATGTCTTGTTAAAGGCTTCTTGGATGTTAATGAATGAATAATTAACTTTAACTATATAATTAGCCTTTAAGTATGCTGAGACCTCCAGAGAGCATCTGAAAACATGTATAGGGAGATGAAGAGCTAAAACCGGAAACTTTTGATTAGGAAATATCAAGCCCCTTGACAATACAAGTTCCCATTCTCAAAGGGACCATGGTCTTCCTTTGTGTTCGGGGAATCAGGTTTGCCCCCAAGCAGTCTTAGGGCTAGAGTGAACTTTCAGGCCATCATGCAGGTGTAAGAAAGACTGACTGAAGTAACAGGATCAGATCTACACTCTCCAGCAAGCTGTAGCAGCTCTTCAAAGCTGTTGAAAAATTGGGCGGGAAGACGCTAGGTTAAAGTAGCATGGGGCACATGTGACAGTCTTCCTTACTTTGCTTTTTTGAATATTTGCTGAGAGGTTGTCTTATTTCCCCCTCTCATTCTGAATTACTGTCATTTTTAATCATTTGCTTTCCTCGAGGACTGCCAGTGACAGGGAGAGGTGACAGCACCCCACAGCCTCAATAATGCCGGGCAGGGGGATGGGTATGTCACGAAACCCACACAGTATTCATTTCAGGCTCCGGTTCTGTTTTAGCCCTCACATTGGGGAGCCCAGTTGTCATTTCATTGGTCACAAATGTTTGGAGAAATGATCAGCCTTCTGTAGAGTGTAGAGTTGGGCTGGGTAGGGGCTCTGTCCCCATCACAGGTCTCTGATCCTGATCTTTGAGCCTCCTCTGCCCAGTAGAAGAAGCACTTAGCCAATGACAGCCATGCGACCTCAGCAGGAGCTGGGAAGGTGGGAACAAAGATGATTTCCTCTTGAAAAGCAGGAGAAGAAAATGCGGAGCAGAGAATCATACTGGGTCCCTTATCTGTGGGCCCTCATGCATCCAGCTGACTGCTCTAAGTTCTGAGGGCCTCTTTCCCCTAGTGCCAGCCTTTCATCTCTGTGATGTTGCAAACCCAGAGCCTCCAATTACCATGCGGCAGCCTAATATATCCCTCCATCTCCAGCACTCACAACTCCAATCTCCCAAGTGCTTTTGGTCTAAATTGGGCTTCATTTTCAGATGGCCTTTCCCTCTTCCTTACCTTTAGCTTCACCAAGAAGCTATGGCTGTCTACATCTAAACATCTCCTGAACAAATGAACCAGAGACATTTTCTGTGGGGTAAATCCAGATCTTACACAACTATGCATCTGCTGGAAAAGGGACACATGAACAACCCACCAAAATCATTTAAAACTCTATTCTGGTCTCATCCTTGCTTTCTTTTTCATATCATTGAGCCTGATTTATAGCTGTAACCCCCAGTCTGAATTTCATAAGTAATAGAGCTGCCTTAGTTTATTTCACAAGTCTTATGGACCACATGGTGGCAGTGGTTATTCTGTGGCCTTTGGTATCAGACTGTGTTAAGTCCAAATGCTGCTCTGACACTTCGAAGCTGGGTGGTCGTGTAGAGTCACTTTACCTTTCTGTGACTTAGGTTCTCATCTCACAATGGGGATGGCAGTAATATGTAAATCTGTGCATAGTTAGAAGGAGTAATTGACATGAAATAACACATATAAAATACTTAGGACTGGATTTGTCACATAGAATGCATAAGAGTTGTGAGCCCCTTTGCTGTAAAGTCTGATTTTGATTGGATGCATCTGTATGTCTTGAGCATTTGTTATGTGCCTGTCACTGCACACATTTTACTTATATAACCTCACTTTATTCCCAGCAGCCCACAAAGGTCAGATATCGTCCACTGCTTGCTCAAACACTTTGACCACAAACCCCACTCGTAAGGATGTCAGTGATTTTTAATGTTTCTTTTTAACAATGGGGATATTTTCCTTTCTATTGAAAAAAAAAAGATGCATCATGAAATATGGCAATGATTGCTGAGATCTGTGCTTAATGATTTAAACCACTGTTGGACACATCTCTTGTGGTTGCCAGATATAGTATTAGATTGCCACCCCAGAAATGCATCAGTGTGTGGAGAGTTAACAACATGGGGAAAAGCTTCACCCATAAATACCAACATATGGTCTTAATATTTGAACACACCTGTGCACACATATGTGTGTATTTATGTTTATTTTTTGAGGAATTGAGGGAAGAGAGTTGGGGAGGCTTAGAAATTCTTTAAAAAACCCAGGTTCTCCACATCACTGTGGTAACTTCGATATATGAAGTAGGGACATTGCAAAACACCCCACTTCAATCAAGAGGACATATGCTGGTCATGACCTGAAGTCTTCAGAAAACACGTGTTATCCAGAGCCTCAACTTCCCTATGAAGAGTGCCAGAAGGTGACTATTAGCTTGCAGCATTATAAGATGCCAAACCTTCGTGAGTTTCTCAGCAGGACCACCGACCATACAAAAGAAGGAAGTGACTTTCCTGAGGACGCACCATGATCTGAATCTGGACTAGAACTCAGCTCTCTTCTACCTGCTGGTCCACTACTCCAGTCATGCCCCCTACAGCCATCATACACACACCGATCTCTTAAAACTCCCCATCCCTTATGTCCACAGGTCTCAGTATTGCCTGCTGTGCAGAAAGGCTGTTTCCTCTTGGTTTGTCACTGCTGGTTCGCCATCACCATTGACAATGCCCAGTTTTCTTCCTCTTCTGCTTGGATGATCTGATCCCCTTTGAATACTCTCAGAGTATAAAACCAATCCTACAGCCTTGGATAAAAGCTTCAGGATCTTTCCATTGGTGAGACTGCCTTGTAGTCTTGCCCTGTCTCTAATCATTATAGAAATAAAAAGTTAAAATGTAGAATGCAGCTGCAAACCTTTGAAACAGTTCTGTTCCCATAGGGAGTCCTCAGCAGCTGTCTCTGAAAGGATGCAGCATTTACATCCACTCCCTGACACTTTAATTTTTCTTTGCTTCATTGTTTTATGTTTTCTTGGTAAAGAAAGAAAGGAAGCAAAGTTGAGAAAGTTCCAGGAAGTTGAGTGATCTCCAATTTCACTTTCCTACCTACTTTAGAATTGAGTATTCGTCCCCATTTTCAAGGGTGATAATTCCAGCCTTGTTAAATAACTTAAAAAATTGGAAACAATATGCTAAACACTTGCTAACACTTTTAGCAAACACTTGCTAAAAGGGATCTAGGTAATAAATGAGGCACAGGGATGCCATTGAGGGGGTTACATGGTGCTCACCTTTTGGGGGGTGCTGACTAGGAGAGGCATACAGAACTTCTAGGATGATTAAAACATTCTTTACCTTGATCTGCATGGTGATTTCAAGGATGTATACACATGTCAAATTTTATCTAACACTTTATTACATATAAGTTATACTTCAATAAAAATAAATGTGTCCAAAAAAGTACTGTGTTTATTGATATGAAACAAGTTCACTATGTATGGTGTGAAATGAGAAAGAAAAGCAATTTGTGAAATAGTTTGCATGATATAATCATATTTGGGGGGGTTAAAACAAAGATTGGCAACCAATGGCCCACGGGTCAATCTGTTGTTGTAAATAGCTTTTTACTAGAACAGAGCTGAGTTCATTCATTTATGTATTATCTATGGCTGCTTCCATGCTGTGTGTTAGTTCCTAGGACTGCCATAGGATGTACCACAAACTGAGAGGGTTAAACAACAAGATTATTTGTTTCATAGTCCTAGGCCTGGGAGTCTGAGATCCAGGTGTTGACAGAGCTGTGCTCCCTCTGAAGACGCTAGGGAGGGGTCTGTTCCAGCCTCTCTCCTGGCCTCTGGTGGTTCCTGGACTTCTGGCAGCATCACTCCAACCCTCACGTGGCCTTCTCCTGTGTGTCTGTGGCCAGATTTCCCCTTTTTCATAAGGACACCATTCTTTATGGTACCCAACCTACTCCAGTATGACCTCATCTTAACTAGTAACACCTGCAATGACCCTATCTTTAAATAGGATCATATTATGAGGTGCTGAAGGTTAGGACTTCAACATATGAATTTTGGGGAGGAGGACACAATTCAGGCCATAACATGTAACAGGAGAGTTGAGTAGTTGCAATAAAGATCATACAGCACACAAAGCCTAAACTATGTATTATCTTACCTTTACAGGAAAGTTACCAACCCCTGTTTTAAAAGATGTGTGTATATGTTTGTGACTGTGTGTGTGTGCACATGCATAAATTTGGAAGGTTGTTTACCAATATGTTAACAGAGGTTGCCTCTGAGTTATGGAATTATGGACAATTTTAATTTTAATTATATTCTTGATATTTTCTATATTATTTGGGTTTCTAGAAACTATTATATAATCATTTTTATAATATAAATACACAGTAAGCATGTTTCTTTGGGGAAGAAGAAACCTTGTTTTTATTTAGTCTCTCTCCTTCCCGCCTGCTACCACCAAATCCTCCTGCTCCTTAATAGTTCACTTTGTTCTGATGTAACCGTTCTAAATAGGACGCTGTTCTCCACTGTTGGGAGTGCTAAAGACAACACTTCACAAACCAGCAAACTCAACTGTTTACTCACTTGGGCATAAGGATTCTCATGTCTTTATTTAGCTGCCTGTTGTAACTTGGAGAGAAAAGGTTCTGGCTTTTATTTCCTCATTAAAAATAGATCCCTTTATGACGAGAGGATGGAGTGGACATGAGTCACCATCTCCAGCATGAAAAGAAGTGTGTGATGCGGTATTGGGCTTTGGGAATTGGGCCCCAAGACGGTACCCCACCATTCCTGTGACTCCTTGGTTTCTTTCATTGCAGGAAACTGGATGCTTTCATCTACGATGCAGCAGTCTTGAATTACAAGGCTGGGCGGGATGAAGGCTGCAAGCTGGTGACCATCGGGAGTGGGTACATCTTTGCCACCACTGGTTATGGAATTGCCCTCCAGAAGGGCTCCCCTTGGAAGAGGCAGATAGACCTGGCCCTGCTCCAGTTTGTGGGTGATGGTAAGACCTTGGGTGACCCCTGCTTTGGGGGACTTGAGACCCTTACACTTTCTGTTTTGTTCATTGGCTTTCCAGTAGATCTTTGTGTGATGAACTTGAACACTTAAATTATTTATTGAGTGCCTATCACATGATACCATGGTTCTTTGGGTTTCTTATAATGGAGCTAGTTATTGATAGCTACATTTTTTAAAGGAATTATTTTAAGGATGCAGAGAGTCCATCTCAGTGAATTTTGGAAAGGGTTGAGCAAATAGATTTAAAGGGAAAACAGCAACCAGGGTAGTCCTGGAGCCACAATGGCACGAATTCATAGGTCCTCTCTTTGCAGCAGTTGTTCTCAAGAGGGGGCAGGGTTTTGTGCCCAGGGGGGCACTGGGCTATGTCTGGAGACATTTTTGATTATATGTTTGTTACTGGCATCTAGAGGGTAGAGACCAAGGATGAGGGATGCTGGCAAGCATCTTACCAGGCCCAGGATCGTCACCCCCTACATCTCAAAACACAGAATTATCAGACCCCAAATGTCAGTGGTACTGGAGCTGTGAAACTCTGCTCTAGAGTGGTGACATTACATAACCAGTTTACAGTAAGTCCCCATCTCTAGCCTCTCTATGCTAAATTCCAAATTCCAGATGAAGAATTTCTGGCACATTTTGGGTCAAGGACTCTTGCCTGGACACATCATGAGTGAATAAAAGGAGGGGTTATATTGTATTAACACAATAGCTCCTGTTATTATCCCATGAAGATATGAAAGAGGAGCAAGTTACAGGAAAGGAATAGGAAGCAGAAATCTCATGGATTTTTCACTACAATCCACTCCTTGACCTAATTATATTAAAAAAAAAGTTTCCACCTGATGCGGATCCTGGCCAGCAGGTTCCTGTGTTGTGGCTGCAATAGACAAATACACATGGACTACTGAAATCCTGTGGAGGAAAAGGGATGGCCCAGCCACTCTCTCAAGAGGAGAGCACCACGACCCTTTTATTGCTTTTCTGGGCACATTACATTGAGGATGATCCTCATTTACTGTGCACAGGTTCTCTTTCCATAAAAGAGAAAGGACATTTGCAAGTGTAAAGGGAAAAGTGGATGAACTGGTTACACTGGTCCTTGGAAGGTTCAGCATAGATTTTAGGAAGTTACTTTAAAGATATGCAGTAAATGTTTGCTGCCTCAATTCAGGGTGAGGGAGTTTTAGCAAAAAGCAAGTCTCAAAGTGTCCTAGGTACAATGAGGGCCTTATTCCCCATGGGAGAGCCTATCCGTGGGTGTGAGTTCTGTGTGCTGGACCTCGCTCCCCACTGGCCTTTCTGAGTGGGAGCTGGGCCCACGCCAGGGAGAACAGGTCTCCATATCCACCCTCATGGGGATTATAGTCTAATGGGATTATGGCATTCATGAAACCACAGAGCTAACTGGGTCAACTCTGTCCAGCAACCTTTCCTTCTGTCTGTCCTTCTCTATCTCCTCGCTGGTGATCTCACCACAGCCTGTCCCACAACATCATTTTTAGAGTCCTGTTGGGCTGAGATGGCAGGTTTGTTTTGCTCTGAATTGCCAGCCCTGAGATAGGAAAAACAAAGCCTGCAGAGATGGCAGGTTAACACTGAAAACTTGAGTGTGAGTAGGGTATAGACACTCGGGACATAGGCAGAAGCAGTATTCAGAAATGAGTTGTGGCTACAGTCAGAGTGGCTATAAAATATGCTATGCCTGTCTACAGCTGGGAGAGGAAAATCTGGCAACTACTGTGGCTAGATACATTGAAATGGGCAGAGGTTAGTACATAGGGTTGATGTGAATTTGAACCAAGTACGTAATTCCTTGCAGCTTCTCCTCCTTTTTCTTCTTTCAGAAATGAACCCTAGATTCTCATGGTGCTATCAAGAAATGTAAATGTGTTTTATATTTAACTCCCAGAGAGTAAAATCTGATTTTTTGAATTCCTTATAGGACATTTGTTTGTACCTTCCTCAGATCATGAGCCATGTTCTCCACTGTGTAATAGTGCTTTGTGGCTATGCTGGCCAGCTATTGCTGTGAAATATTAGAGGCATACAACAATAAGCATTTATTTTGCTCATGGGAGTGCAGGTTGAGTGGAGAAGCTCTGCCTCAGGCTGTGATGGTTGCGGTGACTCTATTCCCTCTGCAAGCCCATGGATCAACTGTATGGTCTCTGCTCCATGTTTGCTTATTCTGGGTGACAGGCTGAAAGGTTAGCAGCTAAGAGAAGCTCTTTTCTTGGCTAAGTCAGAGTCACAAAAAAGAACACCTAACTGCCCATGCACATTTCAAGTCTCTGCTTCATCACATTCATGTGTACTGACTCCCTTCTGCCGAAAGCAAGTCAGATGACCAAGCCCAAGGTCGAGGGATCAAAAGTGCACTCAACCTTTTAGGAGAGGAGTTTTGGAGTTATATGACAAGGGGTGTGGACACAGAGAGAGATGAAGAATTGGGGCTAATTGTCCCATCTGCCACAATGGTTGCCTAAGCAACTGTACATGGGGTGAACTACTCAGTAAACAAGAGTCTTGTTTCCAAGCAGTAAACACCACAAAATACTGAACATAACGGATAACTGGTCAATGAAGAATTTCATGAATTAATATGCACATGGATGAATGATCAGTGTTGGGATGTGTTTCATTTGACAGGAAACTTTTAAATATGATGGATAGCTGTCAAATAATGAATTCTAACTCTACTCCTACCTACCATTGCTGTCACTCATGCAGAATCTGTTGTGAAACAGGCACATATTTAGGGAATAGATTATGCCAATTATCATACTGGATACATTACATGTGTTCTTTAATTTAATATTCACAACAACCTTATGAAATGAAGTATTGTTTACACTCATTTCACAGAGGAGAAAACTGAAGCTCAGAGGGCTTGGGAGCCCCCTACCTAGTCAGGGACAGAGCCTCTACTTAAGGGACCTTATTCTAGAAAGGGGGTCAATTATGTAAGACTCCTGTTACGTTTAATTCTCTAAAGCATCTTTTAAAGTTGGCTAGTTAGACATTTCAGATTTGTAGACCTTTAGGAAGGAGTGATTTAGTGCATATGTGAACCAAATCTATTGTTCCATTTATAAATAATTCTGTGAAGGAGGTGATTTTCTTAGCCTCATCTGTGAACGAGTTTAAAAATATTTACCTGATAAGGTTGGTGTAAGGGTGAAATGTGACAATGCATGTAAAGAGCTTAGCTAACATACCACCACCAACATCATCACCACCATCACCATCATCATTATCCTTACCATCATTATAGCCATTACCACCATAATCAGCATCACCAACACCATTATCATCACCATCATCATTATCATTACCATAATCACCATCACCACCACCATCATCATCATCACTGTCCATCCACAACTCCTTCAATATTCAACATACCTTAGTTAGTGTTGTATTGGTGATAACATAGTCAAGTCAGTATCACAGAAAATGTCCTCTTTTTGGCAAATAAAAAATAAAAAGTAAAGGCATTTAGATAGGCCAAAGGCATGTTTCTTGTACTAGCAGAGCATCTAGATTCTTATAAATATGTTCTGGCTCATTGCTTTCCTGGTCAGACTGTCAGGCTTGGGAAATGTGTCTTCTCAGCTTCATCTTTAGAGACCATCTGGAGGCAAAGACATTGGAGAGAAAATGACGTTGCTCCAGAGGGTGTCTTAACATAATCTTCGTCGAAACCCATGTCCAATTCTGAATGTCTTTCTTGGAGTAAATACATGCATTAACACAGCTGCATAAATATTTCACTTAACTTATGCAGCTTCAGCAGGATTAATTATGCTCTAAAATTAGACCTGTAAAGAGCACAGTGCTGAGCAGTACCTAATTATTATTCATCCTCTAGAATGGAGTGTTTATCTCTTGTTACAGAGTAACTTCAGTGGACGATTACAAGTGTAATGAATGTCAAAAGTATAAAAATTTTTCTTAATGAGCTGTATAAATACAACCTTTGAGTGGAGTGTTTGGTTATTGGGGGAACCTCTTACATGAAGCCTGCTAGGTGTCTCCCTAGGATAAGGGCCACCAATCTGCCTGAAGAAATACACAGGATCCCAGTAAGATCTTACCTTCATTTTCCTATAAAATCATTGTGTCCTTTCTGAAATAGTGGAGTGAATCATGGGGATCTTTGCTCTCAGTAGTTTAAGTAACGACACTCATAGGTACTTTTCAGCTTTGATCATGAATATCCAACATTTACTGAGAAATATACCTTCCTAGGAACTGATGTTCCAAGAAGGGAATGTCACAGTGTTTTTCTTTTTTCCTTCCAGGAACTTACAGTCCATTTGATGGGTTAAAATATCTAATCTCAAAATATGAACATTTTTTAATCCTTACCCGAGCACATGCTTATTGGTTTTAGAGAGAGGGGAAGGGAGGGAGAGAATCATCGATGTGAGAGAGAAACATTGATGAGTTGCCTCTTGCATGCACCTAACCAGTGACAAAATCTGCAACCTAGGCATGCGCCCTGACCAGAGATCAAACCCACAACCTTCCAGTTTATGGGACGATGCTCCAACCACCTGAGCCACACCAGGCAGGGCTGAACATATTTATAATAATTTATGTATATGAAGTAAAATAGACATGTGTGTGTATATATATATTCTTAGGTATCTTGGGGAGGTTAGAAAGTAGTCAAGGTGAAATATGAGATAAACTAGTTTTTTTAAGATGAAGGAATGAAAGGACTAAAAAAGTCATGAGCAAAACAGGTGTAGTGAGGTTTAGACAAAGAATGGAATGGGCCAGCGTTAATACAGCTTCATCCATTAACTCATCCAGCAACCAGCAAATATCTATTGAGTACCTGATATCTCTCTGGTACCTAAAAGATAACACTTGAATAAGAACATAAATAATGAGTAAATCTGAGGCCTAAAAATGGCATTTCTGTCTTCAAAGGGGAGGTTGAAGGAGATCTCATAGGTCCCACCAATCTCATGGATTTTGTAACATTTTATGTGATTCTGAGATTAGAAGAGAGAGAAGGAAGAAAGTTCAGAGAGCTTAAAGCCCTTTTGATGTATACAAGCAAAAAAAAAAAGATATTAAGGAGGACAGATTGTGTAATAATATTATTCAGAAGCAAGTAGTGCTGATAAAAAGGGAGGAAATGATTGTTTCTGAGCTCACACTCAGTGGTCCAGCTCTGGGCCAAGCATATCATAAATGATTTTAGTAACTCCATAGAACATTCTGCAGTTGATCCTATTATCTCCATTTTGCAGACCAGGAAAGTGAGACTCAGTTAGGTTAAGTAAGCTACAGCAGAGCTTCTCAAACTTGAACAGGAATCACCTGGGGATTATTATGTCAGCAGGTCTGGGGAAGGGAGCCTGGGATTCTGCGCTTCTGACAAGCTGCCAGGTGATGCTGATGCTGCTGGTCTGTGGACAACATTCTGTGTAGATTGTAAAACTGAACCGTGTTTATGTAACTCCAGTTCTGATCACCTTTCCATTAAACTATGCCAGTGGCCAGATCCCCTTAGTTACAAGTAATACACTTTAGCATGGACAAACATTTAATCTTCTATTTTGTACTTTGCTCAATTTTCATGGTTTCAGTTTATTTTTAAACTCAGAAATACATTATTTGTCCATGTCAAGGACATTACTAGTCTGAATTCACTGAACAAATAAAATTAAGTATATGTAATTACCATATATTTTTATAAATTATTTATATGGTATACCCCATTGTACTTTACATCGTATTTAGGTATATGTGATAGATATCACATGTGAAACACTTGAAAGATAAGACACATGTATCTCTTATATTAATATTTTGTTAAATAGGTGACCAACTCAACCCATTTTGTGGGGACTCTCCCAGTTTTAAAACTAGATGGTGACCCTAGTTATCTCGTACTGGGGCATATCTGATAGCTATGAATGAAATAGTTGAAGTATACCATATATATCATTTCAGTTGATAGGTACATTGGGTACCTATCCATTCCCTTTATCCCTTTTGTTCTACAAGTTTGCAAGCAGTCTTGTCCAGATTGATAACAAATTGGAAGGGACCACACACACTGCTCTTGTATTAATTCATAACCTTTTTTTGGAGTCAAAGCTGCATTTGACTCCAGAGCTTTGGAAAGCACCACTCCAGGATAAAGATACTCACAGATTTTAGAGAGGGGGAGTGCGGAGCAGAGTCCATGGAGAGGCCTGCTCCCTACTTCCCAGTGAGTCAATGTTAATATTCCTGGTTTCTTTATGTGTTGGCTGCTCCTCCACTGAAGTATGTAGGGTGGCTTTGGATGGCGCGGGACCCTATGCTGCCAGCCAGGGTACAGAATGTTTGTGTGATTACAAAAGTTCTCTGTGTATCTAATTAGGATTCTCATAAATTGCTCGGAGCCACTGGATGGGTTGCTGATATCCTTAGCATTGGCCTTGTCCAGCATCCCAGCTTAATATCTTTGGACTGATGTCTGAGTCTCTGGGAAAGCTAGTTGGCCCCTCAGCATGGGTCATGATGACCACCAATGCCTCTGCTCTGAGGATGGATACATTTGTGAGCAGCCTTTGCAGCCTGGCTTCTTAGGGCTGGCTTAGAAATAGTCTGGCAGTGTGCATTGTGGAAATTGCTGAAGACCAGCCCACTCTTAAATACTTTCCCCATTCAATTTTTCTACAGCATCTGCAGTTCCACCATCTTTAAAAAATTGAGTTCTTTTATCAGTGGAATTCCTTCTTCCCTCTTCTCCTAACCCTATTGTTTGATTTGATGTTTGGCCCATCCTTCAGCTTGTATGCCACTCCAAAAAGACCTCCTTAAAGTTCACAGCTCTCAACTAGATGCCCTTATGAACATAAACTCCTTTAGCTCCATACTTACAACATTCTTGTGGCATTTAGCAAAGCATATGAAGGATTAAGATAGAAGGTTCTATAACTTCCTAGCTGTATGACTTTGGGCAAATGAATTTCTGAGTTCCAATTCCTCATCTTTAAATGAGAGCTGTTTAAGGAGGAAGTGTGAGAACAAACAAAGAAACTAGCCCAGTGCTTGGCACATATTAGATGCCTACTCATTGCTGACCTGTCTATGTGCTCTGGCTCACGGCAGTGCACTGCACTGTAAGTCCCTTGAAGGCAGACACTATCATGCCCATGCCCATTCATGTTGCCTCGCTCTCCCCTCAGGTCTCACTATGGAGCCTAGCACACAGTAGGTGCTCAAATAAAGTTTGTTAAAAAATGAATTAATGAATGAACAGATTTAATGACATTACAGATATACTTTTGCAGGGCTTGTATCATCAATTAAATATCTTTTCTGATGAGGGGGATGCTGCTTTCATTAGGAAGGGAATTAGATATCTCTAGGGAGAGAAAGGCACAAGGTAATCACTGTCCAATCTGACAGCCTTCTCAAGCCTCTGAGCCCCTATTACTGTAAGACAGAAGACAGATTCCGCCACTGTCTAATCTGTGTACAATTGTCATCAAATACCCCCTTTTTACTTATTCTTTTTAACACAAACCCTCTGGAATGGATATAATCAGCAAGATGATATTTTTTCTGGGTTTTAGAACTGGAGCATATCATAAATTATTACTGAGTTTTGGTCAAGTTGGTAAACAAGAGAAAGAGTATTTTCCACAGGGAGTGGCAAACTATGGCCAAAACCGTGGCCATGGCCCAAATCCAGCCACTGCCCATTCTTGAAAATGAAGTTTTATTGAAAAACAGCCACATCCATTATATCTGGTATTATCTGTGGATGCTTTCACACTGCAACAGCCGAGTTGAGTTGTTGCAACAAAAACCATGTGACCTGCAAAGCTCCAAATATTTACTGTCTGGCCTTTTCTAGAAAAAGTATGACACTTTTGAGATCATTAACTCCTGGTCTTAGACTGTGTCTCAGAGAAAGGCAAGCAGGGAAGACTTAAAATTGTAGGTTGTCCAGTTCTCCAAAGGGAAAGGGAAAAATTTAAGATGACAAGAGGAAGAATAAAGGGGAGAGGAGTATGGGGAAGTCAAAAGGGACAGATATATGAGGGAAAGAAATAGAAGGGAAGAAAGTAAATGAGGAGGAGGGGAAAATGATAAGTAAAAACAGTCAAAAGCCAAGGAAGGGGGAAAGAGGGAGTGATGGAGGAAAAAAAGAGGAAAAGGAGAGATGAAGAGAGGAAGGAGTGGGGAAGGGAGGTCAGAGAGAGATATGTGCTAGTCAGGCAATATTCAACCTGGGCATCTACCGGGGCAGGCTGTACTTGCTCAGCTGAGCACTTAGCCACTTTGCAGATGAAACCGAAGACATCTGAAAGTGTCCACTAGCCCATCTTGGCTAGGTGATGGAGCAAGGCACAGACCACCGGCTGATTCACTCATGACTCCGAGATGTCTAATCTACCTCCCACTGGCTCCCCTGCCAGCATTTCCTCGTGACATAGGTCCCTCTGTCCTCAAATGACTCAGCAGCACCCCATTGCCACCATTTAGAGATAAATGCCAAAATAAGGATGGAGGATTCTGGGGAAAAGAGGTGCTGAGAATCTCTTCCCCTTTAAAGGGAAAAGATAGTGTTCCATTCTCTAAATGGAAGTTGTTCAACAGTTACCATTATCATTGCTATTTTTATAGACATTTAATACAATAGGCAATGCTTACAGAGGGATAACCGTGGGCCACAACATAATCTCAGTCCTTAAATGTATTAATTTCATTCAGTTCTCAAAATGATTAAATGGCATTAGTTATGATTATTTATCCCTGTTTACAGATGAGGAAACTAGGTCACAGGTAGGTTAAGTAAGGTGTCCAAACTAGTAAGTGGCAAGCAGGTGCCAGGGCCTTCCTTTAACCATTCTACAGTGTTGCTGCTTTATCTTCTGTAACCCTCATAGACATCTCCTAAGGCAGGTATTCTTATCTGGAAAGAAGCAAAGCTGTGATTTAAAAGATCAGTCAGAGTCCAGAATCAGTGCTCCTTCCTCTTTCACTGAAGAAACAGCATCGGTCTCCTGCAGATGATGTTGGGCAAAATAACTTGGTGACAGAGATTGAGGGTGGGAGAGAAAGTGACCTACACTTTTTTCCGTGGAGAAGGAATCTTGTCCATGCCCCGGGCCCCGGCACTGTGGGAACAGGCTCAGCCTAATTTTTGAGATCATTCAACCCTGGCTGCTAGGGGAAAACTCAGGACCCAGAAGCAAGAGATGAGAGGGAATGAAACAAGGACAGAATGTAATTAAGAGGAGTCAGATGTTTGGCCCCAATACAGACTTGCAGAGCAGCCTCTCCAGGTTCACAGAGACCCGATTTTTGTTGCCCAAATTGCTTGTTCCCCACAGAGCTCCTTGGAGCTGCATAATCTCTGGCATTTCAGAAAGTTATTGTTCCTTGTTAAACATGTTTTAATCAAATTGAAACTTCAAAGGCAGAAACCACAGTTTGGGCTGAGGCTGATCTGCAAATCATGAACTTTCTAATCAGTTAGCAAAGACCAGGTGCCATTGACGAGACCCCAATTTATTCACCCATTTGCTCATTCGTTCATTCTCCCTGTAGACATACATTCAACAAAGAATAACTGAGCAGCTTCAAAGCTCAAGGTGGTGGGATATAAAAATGACTGAAGACTCCCTGTTCTAGTGCCCTTAAGAGTTATGTTATATATAAAGATGCTGTGTCACTTCTGCGTCCACCAGACTTACTTGCTTAGGGAGCCTGTGGGAAATGCAGATTCTGAAGATTTACCCCCCAGGGGCATTTTTACATCCTCTCTCAGATGTAAAATAAAATTTAAGAACCACTCTTTAGGATAACAATATTTAGCATTTAGAAGCATCTCATTCTCCAATTGGCAGTTACTGAATACATAATGCTCCTAGCCAACAGATCGCTCACTCACCTGGGGTCCATGAATTAGATGTTTGCGCTGTATTTTATTCATCCTCCTTCTCTCTGGCTCCTAAGTGGTTTTCCATATTCAGAGTCCTTGGTGTTTGTGAAACCTGAGGAATAAAGTTGTGGAACTTGGAAGTGTCCATGTGCAAACAGTAAGGAACATAGGGGACATAAGGGTGGGGTATGAATGGCAGAAGTAATCAAATAGACTTTAATGTTAAACTTCCTCATTCAGAAAGAGACAAAATAGACATGAAAGTGTTTGTTCCCAATGATTTCATTTCATGTAATACCAGTGTGAAAATAAAGCAGGCAATACTGAGAGACCCGCATTTGGGTGGACAATGAGCCAGTGCTTTTATTAATTAAATTCAATATGAAACCAGATTTAGAGGCAATAGCTCTCCTGATCCCCCCTTATACCTGTGACACAGACACCTGTGACATTTGCAACCACTGGGAAGTGTGGCTATAGATCATTACTGGGGATAGGCTGACTGAGTCTGATTTTTTACATGCACACAAACCTTATTTATACAGAATAGCAGCTTTGATGATATAAACCCAAAGGGGGTGATTAATTACCATTTTGACGCCCCAGCAACTGTCACCTCCTATGTATAACCTAGAAACTAAGTTCAGGGCAAACTACTCATTGGGAAATGAAATGTTTTCAAAAAAAAGGAAGTGTCAGTCTTAATCAAAGCTTAGCAGTAAAGGGCTTAACTGCCTCTCCATTGGCCTGTGACCAGATGGTACCATAAAAATTAGACTTGTTTATCTCCCTCCTAATTTTAACTAGAGACATACTTGGAATAATAATGGAACAGTACTTAAGAAACAGATAAAATGCATAAATATCCCAGAGAGCCATTGGCTTTCCCTCTAAGTCCGCAGTGAATTTCCCAGGAGATCCCTCAAGATCCACAGTTGCACTGTTTGTTATCCATCTGACACCAGGATTAGAGCAAGGTCGCAGTGTCAAACTTGTGCCTGACAAGCAGTGAATGGCTCAAACCAGGGAAAGTCAAATGTCAAGGGAACCATCAAAGTTGAAATAAGACATGATGAATGACTTGCTGGTAAGTCAAACACTGATGTCATAGAAGTTCGTGTAGTAGTTCCAGGATGGATAAACAGAGGCCCCAAATGCCTCTCAGTCTAGATTTTTTAGTCACTTTGATTTGGCAAGGCAATATAATATACATATAGAAGCACCCCAATCCACTACCTTAACACAATTATTTTCAATATATATATTCCCCTCTGGTGCTTGTTACTTGAAAACACATTTATTTAAATAATTATTAGTCATGTACACTTTTATATTCCACTATTTCACTTACCAGTATATTTTAAACATTTTTTCATGTTACATAATCTGGTCTTCATAATTACTTTTCATTTTTGCATAAAATGTCATAATCATTATCAAACCATATTTTGTTACTTTATTTTCTTAATGTTAAACATTTTATTTTTTGGCTCATATAGATAATGATGGAAGGAACATTTGATGCTTTTTTTTACTTGTCTATTTTTAACAAATTCTTAACTGTAGATTTGGAAAGGTAAATGACTATAACTATCTCTGGGAGTCTTGATTTATGGTATTATATTAATGCCCAAATTGATTGTTGCCATCTAAATGTACTATTAATAATGAGTCAAGGTACCAAGTTTAAAACAATATGGCAGCAAGGAGTATTGTGGGGGCTTTTTTGTTGTAGTTTGGGGGGGCGATTTTTGCTATTATAGAAGGCACAGTGTGCTATATTGGGGTTGCCTTAATCTGAATGCCTGTGAATACTAGTGAATGCAGAAAAAAAATCTGAGTTGTCTTTGTCATCTGATTTTGACCATTTAACTATTTTACATGTAAATTTTACTGAAAATTTTATATTTCTTAGTAATTTGTTAAAACTTCTATTGTAATATTTCACACAAAAAGTCACAAGGGTAGCAGCATGGGGTGCAGCTAAGAACAAGGGCTTTGGATTCAAACATAAGAAGTGATGTTTACTTGCTCTATGACCTTGGGAATGTTACCCTTTCTAAGGGCCAATTTCCTCCTCTTTCAGTTGGGGATTGTAATGGTACCAACCTCACCAACTGGAATGATAAGAGAACACCTAACTAAGTATTGCAGGTGAAAACAATGGTGAGGATCTCCTTAAGATGGAATTTATTCTTGTTCATATATATAGTTTTCTTAAAAATTGTTGTTGTTCCCTTTTTTGATTACTTAAATAAGGATTCCAGTATGTGTGGCCCCCAGTGGCCCATTGCCAGTTTTTGTGACTGATGTCCTGTTGGAACACGACACGTCCCTCACGCCCTGCGTGTGCCTGTGGCAGCGTTTGTACTGCAGGGGTAGAGGTGAGCCGTTGTGACAGAGACCATATGGCTCACAAGGCTGAGAAAATTTGCTAATTAGCCCTTTGAAACAGATTGCTGACCTTTGGCTTCAATTAAAGAAGTAAAAAATATATTTTAAAAATTTATTTTAAAATAATTCCAACAATATAGATGAATTTAAGATAGTTCACACCTTTTTCTCCTGTAAGACTTTTTTCTTTGTAAGAAGTTCACATAAAAATGTGTTTCTTTCTGTTTAGAAAGACTACGTCTATCCACTTTCCTTATTATTTCCTCTCTTGACTCCCAAAATGGAAAAACACCTGACATTTCTACTATGCCACTTATTCCTTTTTTGCCTTCTGTAAACTATCATGCACATTCATTATGTTGCACGAATCTCAATGTGTAATTAATTTTATACCACTGGGTAACTACCACCCCAGAAAGCTCCCTCATGGCCCGTTCCAGCCAACACCCCCTCCAAAATGCTACCACCACTCTGTCCTCCATCATCATGGACAGGCTTTTCCTCCTTTTGAACTTCAGACAGATGGTGGAATTATACAATGTATACTCATTTGTATCTTTTATGGCATTAATCCATATTAATGAGTTAACTAACTATAGCTCATTATTATTTTGTTACTGCATGGCATTCCATTGTATGAATACACTATAATTTATTTATTTATATATTTGCTGTCTACAGACACTTGTGTTATTTTTCATTTTTGTCTGCTTTGAATATCCTTGCTCATTTTTTGGTGTATGTGGGCACTTAGTTGTTTGGGAATATACCTAGGTATGAAATTGCTGGGTCATAGAGTGTGCATATACTCCACTTCAGTCAATACTCCCAAACAGTTTTCAGAAGTACAGTGAATTTACATTCCCACCAGCAGTGCATGTGGTTCCTCTAATTTCTGAGTGCCCTGTTTCTACCTTTTAGGAGAGAGGTAAAGCAGGCTTGCATAACTGAACTCTAGATGTGTTCCTTGGTGGCTGCATGGTTGGAGGTTATAAAATTATAGCCAATATAGTTTAGAGATCCAGATTCCTTCTCCTGCTTCCTTAATTTATGACCTTGGCTCCTCTGACTTGACCTCAGCTGCATCATTAGCAGAATGGAGCAAGAGATCAATAGTGTCTGTTGCTCCATTACAAAGGGGCTGTGATCTCTCACCTCAACTGGAATCTGAATGTAACCACTTTCCTATCCCCATACGCTCTCCCACTCATCCCTGGCTATGGTCCCACCACCATCCAGTACTTCTGAGCTAGGATAAAGGGGCAGGAAACCAGAAAAAAACCAACACCCCCTTTTTTCTCTTTCTGTTCTTCTCTCTTCTCCTTTTCTCTCTTCTTCCCTCCTTCGTCTCCCCTTTCCTTTCCTTTCTGCTTTCTTCTCTTTCTCCTTCATGCCACAGCCAAGTCGTGAGTGCTCATTTAGCTCACACTATTCTAGGCAATGGGAAATGCAGATAAAATGGACTATGGATGTGCACCCTTTGCTTAAGGATTTTACAGTCTCAGGAAGCTTACTCACAACACTTCAATAAAAACAGAACTGAAAGGCAGTGATGTCATTTTGTTACTGAAAGAAAGAAGATATTTTTTGGCGTGGGGTGTGGAATTATTGCTATCCTTTTTGTTTTTTCTTCTCTTACATCTGCAGCCTTTTAAAACACAAGGATTTCTTTGTGATATTAAAAGTCCTTACACACTTATACAAGGAGTCACAGAAATTTGAGCACTATTGATTAAAAAATGTGCAGTGTCAAAAAGTTACTAGGAATTCATTTATGCTCACAAATGCATATGCCTTTTAAGGCATACCAGCTTGACCATCTCTACGTGTATAAGACAAATTGGTTAAGCAGACTCCAGAAGTACTTGTTAAGCATAGAATTTCCTGGACTTCTTGAAATTTTTCTGCAGTCTTACTCCAGAGAATTATTTTTTGCCAATTCTACCTTCTAATGGAAAATTGGGACTATGTACATTGTTTGATGTTTGATAGAGTTGCCCAACTGTCTCTCCAATTTTCCCCTTTTCTTCTTCAAGAGACACAGGTTGAGGACCTGTGTGCATTTCCCAACTCCAACTTGCATGGTTGATTATGTGGCTGATGAAATCCCAGCCAGATGGTGACAACCCACAATGAATTCTATGGTACACGAGCTCCATCCACAGAGCAGAGACCTCAACTGGAAGGTGGAACATTTGTGCTAAAGACAGCCTGTCTCTGAATCTAACTGGATACATTTAAGCCTATTTTTATTTTGGTTTTATGACTTCTCAGCATTATACAGAAATGGAATATTCTGACATATAAATAAGGGAGATTTATCTTCTAAATTTTCTCTATTTGTGTTCAGAATCTTGTACTCTTCCTCTTCCCGGCTCCCACTCCACACAGAAGGTATTTTTTTCTCTCCAGCAAGTTGTTCAGTGACCCTCAGAGATTATGGATTCAGGGATCCTAGGTTCTAAATGCTATTAGTTCCAGATCCAACATCACCTGTCTTAGACTCAAGAGTTTCAAATTAATGAAGCTAAGCCCCCAAGGTCATTGATAAGATGGTGACTGACCCTACTCTGTTTCAAGGCCACATACTAAACCAGATCTGACCAGCAGCTTCCTTCCAGGGCAACTGGGCAAGAAGAAGACTTGGCCTCAACCCTGCAGATCCCAGGCTGTCCTCACTCCCAGGACTGCCGTTCAGAGCTCACAGTGGCCGAATCTGGTCTCACTGAGAACACAAGCCAGCCAATGATGGTGCCCTAGATTTTCTACAAAGAAAGTTCTTCCTTTGCCATTTCCAATTCCATTCAGGCTTCTGAGAAACTCAAAGTGTCAATCCCTGGGCAAGACATGAAAAAGGATTGAAATGGGGTCAGTCCCCCTCTTGTGTTCACAGCAAACCCTAAAGGGATCAGCAGCAACATCATCCTGACGTCTTTGGGGGTGGATGCAACTTGGTTCCCTGTAGGGAGCCACTGGACTCTATTGCTAGGGCCTTTGATTAGAACTTGCTTGCCCCCAGAGTCATGCTTGATTTCCAGGTTCCAGAGACTCTTTCTGGCCCTTTGTCTATGCTTTACAAATTACTTCCTCTCTTGGGTTCTTGCTGATCCTCAGATCAGTGAATCACCAGCTAATCAAGAAGGGAAGCCTTGTATCATCTACAGTAAACACACCTCTATGGACCCACCGACTATGGCCAAGACCTGTGCGAAGGACCAGGGATGCAGAAAGAGTAAGACAAATCCCCACCCTGAATAAACTTACCTCCCAACAGGGAGAACATAGAAGCAATTGACAATTATACTCAAGTGTGACAGATTTTCTATTGAAAAGATATCCCAATATCACCTTACAGGAGAAACTGTGGTCTCTTATCAATATTCCTATGCATTCAAGGAAAACATCCCAGAGATGGAGACCTCTGAGCTGTACCCCAGATATAGCCATTGCCAAGGTTGCAGCATGATACCATGCAGCTGGTATATCCAGAGTAAATTGGTATGGGTTTGGTGATATTGATAACAATTTACAGTGGATATTTGTCAGCACTTTTTTTGAACATTTAAAACAATTTTTAATTGATGTTCAAATACAGTTGTCTCCATTTTCCCCCCACTACACCCTGTCAACCCAACCATCCCCACTTTCCACCCTGGATCCTACTCCTCTTTGGTTTTGTCCATGTGTCCTTTGTACATGTTCCGGAAAACCCTTCCCCATCCCCCCCCCCCCATTATCCCCTCCTACCTCCCCTCTGGTTACTGTCAGTTTGTTCTTAATTTCAATGTCTCTGGTTATGTTTTGCTTTGTCAACACTTTTTTGCACGTGGGTTTCTCCCAATCATTACATATCTTGGGAGAAGGAGAGTTTAGTCTGTACATTCTGCCTGCCTCTGAGAACAGGATCAGTTATGTTATTGTGATAGAATTTCCTGGCGACCTTTCTCCATGCTATAGCATCATTGTTCAAATTTTCCATCCCTCACCCACCTGTAACAGCATGCCTTATACTATATGTGAGGAGACAGTAGGTTTCCAGGGACAATAGTTGAAGAATCTTGGGTCCACCAAGCGTATAGCTGGTCTCATCCAATGGCCTCACTGTTTCCAAGATACCCCAAATGCCTTAGCATGAAAGCTGAGTCCTTTGCAATGGGTTCCTACTCTTCAGGCCCCTCCTCTGATTGCTTCTTACTTCCCCAAAATTCTGAAACAATCTCTGATCTCAAAACACTCCATGTTTTTTCTTGCCTCCAGCCCTGTGCCAATTCAGTCATCTCATTTTGCCATAATTACTGGTTTATAAGACTGTCTCTCCCACAGGACTCTGAGCTTGTAGGGGCCAAAGACTGTGTTACCCACTTCTGTATGCAAATACAGATATGCTCACTATGTGCTAAGTGCTTCAGAAATGTCCTTTTTAAAAACAAATTAATGAATGAATGAGTGAGTGAGTGAATGAAAGTTTGGGGGAGTAAGGCAAAACCAAATGATGTCTTTGAAGATCCAAAAAACATTAATTTTCTTGACCGGAAATGAAACAGAACATTGAACTCATCTCCAAATCACACACTATTTCTTTCCATACCATCACTGCCTAGGGTCAGGTGTCTTGGGCTGGAAAACAAGGGAAGAAAATGTGGAGATGTGTGCCTGCAAGGGTATATGTGTGGGCTGATTTTAGAAGATGTATTTCAGCAAATTCTCAGGCCCTAGATGAAGCCTAAGGGGCACAGGTTCAAAATGGACTTTTTGCAGCTGACCTTGGGGGAGAAATGCTCAGAAAGTCTGAAGGCTAGTCACATTGCATGCTATAAAATCCTTTCCCAGAGAAATCCCCTTAGTGCTCAGACAGTCTTACTGAACAGAATGAAATCTAATCTGAAAAGCAACTGCAGTCCCTGGGGAAGTGAGGAGAATGAGTCTAAGGGAAAAATAAGGAACTGATTTCTCTTACTTAGGACATAACAGATTCTTCTTGGAGGCTCAAGCCCTCTCTCCGAACATGCACCCTTGGACTCATAGACTCCACAAGTTGTGAGGGCACAGGGAGGGATATGTGAGCTATTCCATGTCCCAGCTTCCCTGGCTTCTGGCAGGAAATGATGAGATCTCCAGCAATGCTGGTTGTGTCATGAGTGTGCACCAGGCACTGTATGTGTGCAACCTCACTGAATTCCACCCAACTCTTACATGGTAAATGCTGTCGTCCTCCATTTGGAAGGTGTTAGAACTGGCACTCAGAGAGACTGTTCAAGTTCCTTAACCTCATCTGTAAAATGGGTGTGATAAGAGCACCAGTCATGTTAAGTTGATATGAGGGCTCCAAGGGTTAATGTTCAAAAATTCTAGTAGAGTGCCTGAAGCAGAATAGGATTTATGTAATTTTGTTAAATAAAAGAATAGAAAAATAGATAAATGAATGACTCTGGGGATGGATAGATAAGAGGAGTGTCAGGATCAAGATCAAATAGGTAGCAAGTGTTGGAGGTGGGGGTTAAATTAAGGTGGTCTGATTCTCATACTTCCTCCTGAGGCTATCTAGACCTTACAGTATGATTCGAGATGTTCCCCAAACGCTCAGAAAAGGGCACTACCTTCTGTAGCTCATTCTAGTTTTTTCTACCTGAAATG
Source organism: Desmodus rotundus (assembly GCF_022682495.2). Lineage (NCBI taxonomy): Eukaryota > Metazoa > Chordata > Mammalia > Chiroptera > Phyllostomidae > Desmodus > Desmodus rotundus. Next base: position 106,070,189 of record NC_071387.1, on the reverse strand, counting down.
CTCTTTCCTGTGATTTTCTGGATGGTGTCTACTTGAATTTTCATTGATTCCTTTTTACAAATCTGAAACCCATGGCTTCTACCTGGTGAGTGAGTGGATGGGTAATGTGATACTCTATGCTCATGCATTGGCCTGCAATGTCTGTATCCTTTCTGCACAGGATTTTGTCTGACCGATTCTGTACGTTTTACTCAGCCTCTTGCAGCATCATCCAAGCTGCTAATGGAAGAAGTCTCAGATATGCACAGTGCTGCGTCAATTATTCTTGCCTGTTCCCTTTTAGATTGTACATCTTTTTGGTTCCTGCCTCTAGAAACCCCACCACTCTGCCTTTTAACTGGCAACATTAGGGGAGAGAGATTGCTGGGACACACAGCCTTCCTAGGATGCCACAGAACTCAGAGGCTGGCAGAAACATGCTGGCAATGCCTTCTTCCCTGAAGACAGATATAGGAAAAGCTTTTGAACAGGTGTAACTTCCATGGATGCAACGGGATTCTCAATTGCGCATGAGCTCTCTGTCTGTCATTAGAGTTATAAATAGAGAGGAAGAGAGCTCTCAGCTCTCAGGTGGAGAGAGGAAGACAGTACGGGCCTGGCTGCAAACCCAAAGCTGCTCAGGCTCCCTCTGCTCCCCAGAGAGCTCTTAGTTTTTGTCTTCCCAGCAAGAATGAGTCTGCTGCAGGAAAACCATTTAATTGTCCCATTTACCAGCTCCAGTTTACAAGATCACTTTGACAGAGATCACGGCCTCTTTGTAATGGAGCAACTGACAGTGGAATGAACATCACAGAGCTGCTCCTTGGAAAAATGTCATTTGCTGCTTCACACTAGCTGGGGACACGTGAATTTCCCAGCATTTTACTCTCAAGTCCACTGCAAGTTCTCTTTTGCTCTGTAATTTCTGTATGTATATGGCAGAAACACTCTCCCAACAGATCTGCACATTTTTTGCGGTGCTGCCCAATTTAAGCCTGGGGATGTAAGGAAAGAAATAGAAAGAGCAAATATGGATTCAGTGCTTGCTATATGCTGCAGGCCATGAGAAATATCAAAACTATAAAACGTGGTCCCTGGTCTCCCTCAAGGAGATTACAATATACTTGAGTAAATTAAAAATGAAATAAGGAAGTATTTGAACTGCAGTTCAGTACACTAGTAGGAGAAGGCTATGAGGCAGGAAATGATTAACTGGAAAATGATTGGAACAGGCTGTAAATGGTATTGAGAATTGTGCATTTTGTTCTTTTCAGGATGTAGGTCTGGTTTATCAAGTTGACTTATTCAGAGAGGGAGAGGTGTTGTTTGGGCAGAAGGCAGGGGAAAAAATCTTTACATTTACATTCTGAAAGGAATCAAGATGATGTTTCTTATCCCCAGACTGAGCCTGTTACAGACACACAAACTTGGCTCACTTTGGGACAACACCAAGAGGAAAATGTGCTGAGAATTTGACAAAATAAGGTGAAAAGACCCATTTCTGTGTCCTCACAAATGCCAAAGGGAAGGGGAAAGTCAGCAGCCCACATGGTATTTTTGAAGGCATAGCGTCAGTGTTTTTGTAAGAAAAGGAAGTAATACTGTAAATCTTGAGGCACAGAGTGAGGGCAGAATTTGGACAAGTTGTTGGTGTGGTGTTGGGGGGACAATGAGATAATATGACTTTTGTGACTGTGTGAAAGCACCGGAGGCTGTTGGAAAGAAAGAACTTGAAATCAAGGTACCCTTTCCCATCACTTTGGCTGCTCCACTGATTAACCAGCAACCTTCATTTTGGGTGAAGAATTTATAAATATATACATTTCCTACTTTCTCCTTCATAAATACTTGTGCTGTTTAAATCCTTATTACAAAACTTATCCATGTGTATATGGTTGTGGTACAATGGAAAACCAAACTGACATGAGCTCCTTCATGCTACAAACACATAACTCAGGATTAAAAGCAATTGCACACACACTCACACACATTCACACACTCATACTCACATAATGCAGAATAGTCAAGGTGAAAAAGAGAAGAATCCTTAGGTACCAGAAACAGAGGGGAATGGGATATTCTCATGGTAGTTTTCAGCTGAGGTGCAGCAGCCTAAGAAGACACAAGCTGTAGGGGTCGAGACTGGGACTTTAACATTCACTTCATGAATCTGAGACCTTCAGTGAGTCAACGTATCTGTGCAAAGGAGGTTAGAAAAAACTGTCCGTCAAAGCAAAGAAAGTACAAGGAGGCTTGCCATCTGTTTGAAGTTCTGAGTGAGAAATTAAAAACAAAATGGGTATGAAGGTCTAAATGTAACTACTTAAATGGTGCAGTAATTACAGTAAAAATTTTTTCATACAGAAACTGGTGCATTGAAAGTCCCTGGAACAATAGTGGAAGCAAACCCAGATCCCCACCGTGGGGACATTTCTATAACCCAGTATGCTTGGGAGCCCCATGGAGGGTAGGGGAAGAACAAGTCTGCTGAAAATTAGCTCATAATCAAAGTTACTAATATCACAGGGAAGTAATCCACCATGAGAGTCAGCACACACAACGAACAGAAGATTGTGCACCCCAAGAACTAAGAAAGTAGGGAGGGGGACAGAGCAGAGAATAATCTAAAAGACTGTAGGGTTGAAATTATTAAATATAAAAGTTTAAAAAATAACAAAAGAGTAGGACATTACACTACAAGGAACTGGCACAACTTTGAAAGAGCCTGATGAATGGCACAGTTAAAATAGATGAAAATTAAAATATAAGGTTAAATATTACTAATGAAAGAATAAATGAACTGGAAAGTGTGGGAATTGTATAACTGCAGGACATGGAGATAAAGGAATGGAAAATATTAAAGCAAAGTTAATATCCTAGAGGATATAATGAGAAGGTCCAGAATAGTTCAAATAAAATTTTCAGAAAGATAAAAAGACAGGATTATCATGCGTCATTAGAGAATTGTGGTAACACTACGCCCCTTATTAGAATGGCTAAAACCCAGAACACTGACCACATTAATCAATGCTGGTGAAGATGTGGAGCAACAGGAACTCTCACTCACGGCAGGTGGGAATGTAAAATGGCATAGCCACTTTGGAGCACAGTTTGGTGGTTTCCTGCAAAACTAAAAATAGTCTTACCATGCAGTCTAGCAATAGCTTCCTTAGGTATGTACCCAAATGAGTTAAAAAGTTATGTTCACAGAATAACCTGCACATGAATGTTTATAGCGATTTTATTCATAATTGATAAAACCTGGGAGCAACCAACATGTCCTTCAGTAGGTGAATGGACAAACAAACTGCATCTATGCAATGGAATATTATTTGGCAATAAAAAGAAATGAGCCATCAAGTCACTGAAACACACAAAAGAACATTAAGTGCATATTATTAAGTGAAAGAAGCCTGTATGAAAAGGCTATGTACATACTACATGGTTCCAGCCATACGATGTTCTGGAAAAGATAAAACTGTAGAGACAATTCAAAGATCAGTGGTTGCTAGGGTTGGAATGGAGGCTAGGGAGAGATGAATAGTTGGAACACAGGGGATTTTTAGGGCAATGAAAATATTCTCTATTATACTGTAATGGTGCTTATGTGACATTATGTATTCAACAAAACCCACAGAACTACAACACAAAGAATGAACCCTAATGTAAACTATAGACTTTAGTTAATAATAATGTATCAATATTGGTTCATAAATTGTAAAAAACTTACCGCACCAATGTCAGGTGTTAGTAGGGGAAATTGAGGGACATGGGCACAGGGAGTACATGGAAACTGTTTTTACTTTCTGCTCAGTATTTCATTATATCTAAAACTGCTATAAAAATAAAGTCTATTAAATTTTTAAAAGACAGAATGGGGAGAATTAATACACAAAACAACAAGTGAGATTTTTCCGGAAGTTATAAGTCACCAGATAGAAGAATCACAGAGCCCAGAACAGAACAAATAAATCCACAGCTAGATTCCATACCAAAGACAAAATGAAACTCTCAAAAGCAAGTAGAGGGAAAATAGAAATTGCATAGCAAACAATAACAATTAGATTATGATCCAACTTCTCATAACAGTTGCAGTGTAGATCAGAAGAAAACTCATAACACCTTCAAAAGGTCAAGATAAAATAATTGTCAACTTAGGTTTTTATGTTCCACCAAGTCAGTCAAGAGTGAAAACAAACCAAAAGCAATACACATTTATTCCACAAAACTTAAAAAGAGAGCAGTGTGAAAGCAATCATTATATTAACTTCTGCAGAAAGGATCAAATAAACATGTGGAGTGTTTATTTTTCTCTGCATGCCTCCTGTATCTTAGCGATTATACACACACACACACACACACACACTAGTCCTATCTTCCACTTATCATGTTTTTGCTGTGTCTAATGTACACTGTTTTGCCCAAATTTTTGAGGGAAAAATAAGGATGTGAATTATACATGGGTATAATGTGCATTATACATGGGTATACATGGGTAGTACTAATTCCATATCTATATAAATGACTTTAATTATTTCACTTATGTTTATGTGTTAAAAGTGTATCTCTAGAAAGCAATAATGATATCCATATGCAAAATAATACCCTGGAATAGGATAATCAGTTTTGTTTTTAAATATAAATAAGTGAGAAATTGAATTAAAAAATTAAAACAAAAGATTCTTTTCCTGAAAGTTTGGGCCAAAAATGTGGGTGCACATTATACACAGCAAAATACAGTATATTATGTGCATCTTTCTTGATTTTCACTGTCCTTGAAGGATAGTTTGTAAAGGCTGAATCATAGTCTAAGTGCCATAGTTTGGTGAATTGCTAGACAGTTAGTATAATCACTAGACATTTAGATCAGAGAATTTTCACCTAAATGGCAACTAACTAAAATGTACATAAAAAGAGGGACAAAATAATGTAAGCACATGTACTACCTTTTTTCCTTTGAACCCCCCCCCCCCCACTTCTTTAATTGCTTACTGAAGTGTGGAGGTGTTTAGTTTGCAAGGGGCCATTGAGAGCCAGTTGAGATGTCTGTCTCTTTTCAATTAATGCTTTATACCTGAAGTGCACTGTTTGTGGGTGATTTTTTGGAATAATCCTGAATATTTTTAAAGAAAAAGGAAAAAAGAAACTCATATACTGAAACACCAATCCAAAAGAACCTATGCACCCCAATGTTCATAGCAGCACAATTTACAATAGCCAAGTACTGGAAGCAACCTAAGCGCCCATCAGCAAATGAGTGGATCCAAAAACGATGGTACATTTACACAATGGAATTCTATGCAGCAGAGAGAAAGAAGGAGCTTATACCCTTTACGACAGCATGGATGGAACTGGAGAGCATTATGCTAACTGAAATAAGCCAGGCAGTGAGGGACAAATACCATATGATCTCACCTTTAACTGGAACATAATCAACAAAAGAAAAAAGCAAGCAAAATATAACCAGAGACATTGAACTTAAGAACAATCTAACAATAGCCAGAGGGGAGTGGGGAGGGGGTAGTGGGGAGAGGGGTTTTCAGGAACTACTATAAAGGACACATGGACAAAACTAAGGTGGAGGGTGGCGGTGGGGGAGGGAGGTGGGTTTGGCTGGGGTGGGGTGGGGAGAAAATGCAGACAACTGTAATTGAACAACAATCAAAAAAAAAGTTGGAAGCAATCTAAATGTCCATCAACCAGTGAATAAAATATATTAGCAATTAAAAAAAAAAAGAAACTCATATATTTGAGGACAACTGTGTGTCAGGCACTGTGCTGGGCATTTACTTCACAAAAATCCTGGGAAGGCCACAATTTATGAGAAGTTCCTGTGATACAGCCACTACATTTAGTAATTTTGCATATGTGAGTGCCTTTGATCCTCACCACAATCTAGGAAATACTCTGTATTATTATATCCATTTCACAGGCAAGATAACTATGGCTCTGAAGTCACACAGCTAGTAAGTGATGAAATCGTAACTGGACTGCAGGTCTCTCCACTGTAGCAGACTGTCAGTTTATCCCTTGTCCTATTCCAGAATTAGGTGTGTCAAGATAGGGACAGAGCAAAACAGGATGGGCAGGACATAACGATAATCACCAAAAAGAAAAAGAAAGAAAAAAACCCAAAAAGCAAAAAAAGGACCATACCAAACTCTCTAACACTATCTCATTTTATCCTCCCACAATGATATTAGTTAGGTATTGTTATTATTATTATCTTCACTCAACAAGTGAGTGAACATGCAAACCAGGAGAGCTCAATAACTTGCCTTAAGGTTACACAGCCATAAGTCACACATGTTTGTCCCAAACCCAAAGGCGCTTGCCCCAAAGTGCATTCCCTGCTCCCTAACTGCCTGTGGATCTTGTCTTCTGCTCAGGTGAGATGGAGGAGCTGGAGACACTGTGGCTTACGGGGATCTGCCACAATGAGAAGAACGAGGTGATGAGCAGTCAGCTGGACATCGACAACATGGCAGGCGTGTTCTACATGCTGGCAGCTGCTATGGCCCTCAGCCTCATCACCTTCATCTGGGAGCACCTCTTCTACTGGAAGCTGCGCTTCTGCTTCACAGGTGTTTGCTCAGACCGGCCAGGGCTGCTCTTCTCCATCAGCCGGGTCAGTACCCTTAGCAGTTACTTCCTTTTGCAGTAGCAGGTCCGGGGAAGTGTCAGGCTTTCAGAGAATGAGAGAGTCTTGACTCTTTGTGGCAGGGGTGGGGTTCAGTACATCTTCCCCTCACTCACCAATTTTGGGTATTTAAAAGCCAGGGCACAAGCCCAAATGACTGGAAGCCAGAGAGAAAAGGTGAATGGATGAAGCAGGCTGGGCCTGAGAAAGATGGCACCAATGACATGAAAAATAGCTTCTGAACCTGGGCATTACTGTAAGGGAACAATGGAGAATAGCAGAAACTATGACAAATTGCATAATGCTTGCCACATAAAGGGGACAGTCATCCTCAATAGAGGATCAAATGCAGAGCCAATGTTATCAGGCCTCCTTATTTGTAAAAGAGAAATTATCATCTGATTTTATATGAAACCTTTCCATTTTAAAATATTAGTAACTAATTCCATTAAATATCCAACAAAAAAATTCCCAAAAAACATCATGTGGGCCAAACAAAGCAGTCTGTGGCCCCCATAATTAGCACCCAGACACGCTGACCACATTGATAAAATTCCTATGCAGGATGTTACACTGTGTGCATGCATTCCCACCAAATACACATGGCAAAATGTGATCTACAAACACCACCACGCATGTGTATACACACTTAACAAAACACAGAGAGCATGTGCAGTGCAGCAGAGCCTGAAATGAAACACAGACCTGAAAAACCATGAGGAAATGTACACACATCAAACAAAACAAAATACACATTCAATATGACATAAACTATACCACAGAGTACACATACTACAGTGAGTTCATATGCAATTCAAGAAAAGCTCCTTTTATGCTATGCTGCACAGCATGGCACATGTGTGTTGCCATAAAAAGGCACATGTGACATAAGTCATCACTAATGATAACAATCATGGAAAATGCTTATATCTGTGGAGCACATATATGTGCCAGGCACCATATAAGAACTTTATACTTTCCATCTCATTTAACCTGCAAACCACCTTTATGAGGTAGGTACTGTAATTAGCTCCAGATTACAAACAGGGAATTCCGAGTTATGAGGCTAGGGGAATTATCTTTGGTGGAGCCAATATTTGAATGTAGATGGTGTACCAGCTAGAGCCCACACTCTCACACAAGCAACAAATATCAAACACAAGCAACACAAGAGATTGATACAAATCATACTATACTATATATATATATGCATGCAACTCACATGATATATTTACATATTCAACACAATCTAGTTACTACTTGAGTCATAATAAAAACAAATGCATACATATTGTTTACTCATCTTCCAACATAGTATAACATTATCTGCTAATCTATCAATCATCCATTCATTCATTCATTCATCTATCTATTCACCCATCTACTCATTTATGTGTCCATTTGTCCAGTCATCTGTCCATCTATCCATCTATCTATTTAATCTATTTATCTCCCTTTTCTTCCATTTACTCACCTTGGATTTTTTTCACTCTAAAGGAGTTTAATGAATTAGAATTTGAAATGTGATGAAAAATAGTTGGTTAAAAACATCTAATTTTATATGCTAAGGTTTACTGAGAAAACTAAATAATTGTTTTAAAAGGAATTTATGTAGTCTTAGCATTTGGTAATTTTAAGAACTTTGGATATTCAGAAAGTACACATTAGCTTATTGAAGATTTATTTTGTCTGCTCAATGGCACTGTAAACTTGAATTCTGTGCAAGTACATATTTATTAATTAGCTCGATGGCATCTAAACACACAGATTGCTCAAAAATAACAACATGCATGCATACAGCTAGGTATGCCAACTTTAAGCTAATTCTCTCTGCTAATTACTAAAGGCTTTCCATATCTAAAGGATTCTGGGATTATCATGAGCAAATGCACCCTGTTGCATTTACTTATAAATCCTGCTTATGTTTGGAAGAGCAGTTTCTTCTGTCTGAGATACCATTAAGGAAGCCAAGTTGATAACAAGCATCTTGAAGAATGGGAGTGGAGGGGAGACTGAATACATAGGAGCAGCCATTGTTGTGTTTGCAGCTTGATAAGACTGTATTTGAACTTCAGCCTCCCTTCCCTAAGGCAGGGAGGACCCTCATCTCATAGGAGCACTGAAAGGACTTCTGTGTCCCCTTGAAACTTCTATCCACCATCACTCCTACCCTCGAAGGTTGCAGGGAACCCTGCTTGAGCACTGACTCTCCTTCTCCTCAGACAAGGTTTATCTTTTAAAATAGGTACAGCCTGATATGTGTGAATAAAAAGATCTCATACTTGATGCACTGTTCTCATTCTGAGTTCCCATAATAAATATGTCTTTCATTTACTAGGGAAACCCAGAATGGGCTTAGCTCCTGATGCTGTGCATAGAAGGGCTTCTAGGTAGCAAAAAAATGTTCTTCCTTTCTAATCAAGGGCCAGTACATAACTTTAAAGCTTGTCTTATGTGCTTAGTCACACATATGCCACCTTACATATATGCTTACTCACAGTTCAGAGAACACACACCAAAACAAAAGTGTCTTCATTGTGTACACACAATCATTTTCTCAAAAACAAAAAATGCAGTGGTGAATTCCCAACCAAAGAACCTACTTTCCTACAAATGCAAGATCACAATGACACAATGAGTTATGCCTAGTGTGAAGCAAGACATTGAGCCATTATCTCTAATCCTCACAACACTCTGTGAGGTTGATTTGATCACATCCATCCTATGTGTGGAGAAACTTAGGCCCAACAGGTTAGTATGGGACTCTTCAGTGTCCACTTTATGTTTCCTTGAAACAACAGGGTCTTCTCACTTCATCTCTCATGCCAGAAAAAACAGCATGAGAGAAGAAACCTGACTGTGTGTGCAGGGCTAGGTGGCATGTTTTTGTCAGTTTCAGGGTTTGCACTCCTCTCTAAGAGACATTCATCTAGGATGCTCTGAAATTCACTTCTACTTCTACCCCAAAGCAGAGTTTTCTGCACATAAGCTGGGTGTCTTCATTACCAGTACTCCAAACTAAAGCACACTGCCCAGCCAGACAATACATGTAAAGTTGTTGCCATACAGAAAATACACTCAGCCATCCTTGTGGGCTTGTCATCCCTTGGGAAGTCCTGGAAAATTTGAACAAATACAACCAGAGACACATGCACTTCTGGCACTGCCCAGGGAGCAGGCCAGAACTCAGAGAAGCCATTTAACATTAGAACCAAGCTTCTCCCACATCTGTGGCCTTTGTCTTCAACAACTTACAAAACTGTACCTCTTGTCTACTGGATGCCCTTACTTTTGTTTTTTCTGTAAACTGCTTTCTCCCTCATGTAGAAAAATATATTCACTGTCCCATCAAAAAGAATGGCCTTGGTGTCCCCTGAGATATGAGGAATGGGAGACACAGCAAAGACAAGGACCAGAGAGATGGAACTGTGACAAGGAGCTCAGATGAGGGGAGCAGGAAACAAGAAGCTTCTGGCTAGCCCACAGCTGGGGCTGAAAGAGGAGGCACAGACACTGTATTAGTCCATTTGTGCTGCTATAGCAAAAAAACACAGACTGAGTAGTTTATAAACTACAGAAATTTATTGCTCACAGTTGTGGTAACTGGGAGTCTGAATGGTCAGGTGAGGGCTCTCTTTGGGTCACAGACATCTCTTGTGTCCTCACGTGGTGGAAGGGCTGGGAGAGATTTCTGGGGTCTGTTTTATGACTGCACTGAGCCCACTCATGAGGGCTCCATTCTCATGACCGAAGTACCTCTCAAGCCTAATCTCCTAATTCCACCACATTGGGGGTTAAGATCTTAATGTATGAATTTGAGAGGAGGACACAAACACTGAGTACATAGCAGACACCTTAGGGATCAGGCCCAGGTGTCAAGGACAGTCAAGCCATGCCCCACTGAGAATGTTCTGAGAGGTCAGGAGCCCTTGGCAGGAGCAGAGCAAATTGTCTGGATCAGATGTTGAGTCTCACTGTTAATTTTAGCTGAACCCAGTGTGGGTTTGAGAGGGCACCCTATTTCCACAACCCATAAAATGTAGCCGGAACCTATGAATAAAAGGAAAAAAGAAAGAAAACTGTGCAGAGAGGAAAGAAACATGAGCCCAGGGATTTGACTCCTGGGGTGGGATTTCGGCCACTTATCTAACCAGGAAGCCACAGTGGCTTTCAAGAACAAGTCTTTGGTAGTAAAGGGTAACAGACCTTTTTTTGGAGCTCCAACAAAATGGGCACTGTGTGCTCATGCTAGTGTGAAAGGAGAGGCGAGGTAACACAAGCAAGGGAAGCTCAGGGGTGACTGAGCAGCTTGTCCAGCCCACATTTATTGAGCCCTTACTGTGTGTCAAGTGCTTTGCTTACCTTATCTTATCTTGCCCTGGTACTCTCCTTAGGAGTGTATGACCTCATTTTGCAGAAGTGGAAATGGAGGCTCAAAAAGATGTAATGGCTTATATGAAGTCACAGAGCTAGTAAAGTTGGAGCTGATACTCACATCCAGTGGGTTCCACGCCTCTGACTCTTCCCATTATCCTCTAATTGCACCCATCTCTCAGCAGCCCATCTAGAAGATGGGTCAACTCGCCTGGAGGACGCTGCCATCCAAACCTGGGGTACAGGCTGGGTCTGTCACGTTGACTCTTGCCTATGGCTTCACCAGGCAGATGCACCTGGGAACTGCCTTAGCTGTGTCATGTGAGTTAGTCCCAGGGAAAACCAGGGGGCACAGAAAGCAGTCAGCAGCCATCCTCTCATCTTCTGAAACATAACTCAGTTCTCTGACCACTTCTGTGGGTCTCTCCAGACAGAGAGATGGCCAGCTCCTCTCAACAGGTGGGACCATACTGCTCTGAGAGTGAAGGGGTCGAGGGAAGTACTCAAAATCTCAAGGGGAAAAAGAGAAGCTCATTAGAAGAAAATACCAAATAACCATTCTTTTTTGATCTCAAATAAAAGCAGATATGTCTCAAAAAAAGAAGAAATTGAAAATTTGAAAAAAACTTAAAAGCTACTATTTTCATCACACTAACAACAGGAAGAAAAAGCACAGATCTTGGCTGATTCAAACATGTAGGAAACACCCTGATTTTCACTCATGGTAGCATAGTCTCTCTAGGTCAAGGAATAAAATTATTCTATTACTAAATTGGGTAAAGAAAGCATAGTTTAAACATAAAAGGTTATGAAGCACTGTGCTATAAGAAATATATGTACATTTGTATAATTTCCATATCCAGCCCCTCTGGAAGCAATGAGGAGATGGGGCTTCTTGGCAGGTGAACAGCCAGTCACACAGGACACAGAGAAGGAGGCTAAAGACAAGGCTGCAGGAAGGTGGGAAAGGGTGTGATGTCATGCAGCCTGGGGTTGAGAGGATCAGAGAAAGAGATGCTCAAACACAAAACTTTTCTATTGACCTCTCATTGAAGGCTGAAGTGGAGACTGTCTCTAGGAAACTATAAGAAAAATGCACCAGGGTTGAGGCTGTCAGTTCCTTGAGCATCTCTGCGGGTTAAACTCTTCCTCACCATGGGAAACTGATGGAGCCACTATTATCAGAGTCCACAGTTAATCACATGTACTTTCCACAAGTTTATGCCAAAGTCAGCAGCAGCTGCTGCATTCACTTTTACAAACCCTTTCTTGGGCTGGCTTCCCATCATTCTTTGGAGGAGCAGATCAAATCCTGCAGGCTTGATCTGATTGTTCCTTTTAGGTACGGCTGCCAAACTCTGGAAGCAGGAGTGGAGAGGGGGAACCACAAATCACAATGTCACTGATTCCCTCTTGCCTACTATTTAGTGTGAATCAAGAGTTCTTCCCTTGATTTACTATTCAGCAGAAGTAAACAGCTATGTTTTAAGTATGGAAGAAAGTGTAGTGGAAAACAAGAGACATATAGGTGGACATGCCTATATTTGAGCTACCGAGGAGTCTGTAAGTCACTCAGTCCCTAGATGGATTTAAATGCCATGCACTGTGTTATCAGGACTCTCCTCCATCCCTAGTAACCAAAACTCAACTCCATGTTGAGCAAACTCACACACAAACAAACACACAAAGGATATATGGAGTGGGATAAGAACAAGGTTCAAGGGAGTGGCCCCAAAGTTTCAACATGTCATGTCTCTCTACCCTCTAGGTTATACCTTTTTCTATGATTGCTTCATTCTCAGGATAATGTCCCTGCATGGTGAGAATACTGGTCCCCTGAAACTGCTCCTTCTATCCCAGCATCTATGAATTTTCCTCAAAAAAAAAAATCTAATTGATCACATATATATTTCATGCCTACCCTTAATCAGAAAGGATTTTTCTGACTGACCTGTTTGGGTCTCATGATTTGATTGATAGCTTCAGTGTGTAAGTAGGAGTAATCTCCCAAAAGAATTAATAATAGGTGGTCCTTTTATGCCACCTTTGTTTGTCAATAGCTGACTCTGATATCATGAGCATTCATTGATACCTCTTCTCAGACTTCATGTATGACTATTTACAAAAGTGTCCAATAACCTTGAGGCTGAGAGACAAGATTGTCACTGGTCTCATCCATTTAAGAAACATTATCAAGCTTCAGACTGAATTTCAGTATTTCTCCAGGGCCCTACAAGAAGGCTATATCTGACCTTTCAGGCTATGTTCAGGTGAGGAGTGGTTTCTTCATTGCTGCTGCTGATGGTGTGCTATGTCACTTCCCACAGGGCATTTACAGCTGTATTCATGGGGTGCACATTGAAGAAAAAAAGAAGTCACCGGACTTCAATCTGAGCGGGTCGCAGAGCAACATGTTAAAGCTCTTTCGGTCAGCCAAAGACATCTCCAACATGTCCAACATGAACTCCTCAAGGATGGATTCTCCCAAAAGAGCTGCTGACCTCATCCAAAGAGGTTCCCTCATCATGGACATGGTTTCAGACAAGGGAAATTTGATATATTCAGACAACAGGTCCTTTCAGGGAAAAGACAGCATATTTGGGGACAACATGAATGAACTCCAAACATTTGTAGCTAACAGACACAAGGATAACCTCAATAACTATGTGTTCCAGGGGCAGCACCCTCTGACTCTCAATGAGTCCAACCCTAACACAGTGGAGGTAGCTGTGAGCACAGAACCCAAAGGGAACTCCAGGCCCCGGCAGCTTTGGAAAAAATCCATGGAATCTCTACGCCAAGATTCAGTGACCCAGAACCCAGTCTCCCAGAGAAATGAAGGAACAGTGGAGAATAGGACCCACTCCCTAAAGAGTCCTAGGTACCTTCCAGAAGAGGTGGCTCACTCAGATATTTCAGAAACTTCGAGTCGGGCCACATGCCACAGGGAACCTGACATCAATAAGAACCACAAGACCAAGGACAACTTCAAAATGTCAGTGGCCTCCAAGTACCCCAAGGATTGCAGTGAGGCTGAGCGGTCCTACTTGAAGACAAAAGCAAGCTCCCCCAGGGACAAGATCTATACCATTGATGGTGAGAAGGAGCCAAGTTTCCACCTAGATCCTCCCCAGTTTGTTGAAAACATAGCCCTTCCTGAGAATGTGGACTTCCCAGATGCTTACCAGGACCACAATGAGAATTTCCGCAAGGGGGACTCCACGCTGCCCATGAATAGGAACCCTCTGCACAATGAAGATGGGCTTCCCAACAATGACCAGTATAAACTCTACTCCAAGCACTTCACCTTGAAAGACAAGAGTTCCCCTCTCAGCGAGGGCAGTGACCGTTACCGGCAGAACTCCACACACTGCAGGAGCTGCCTTTCCAACCTTCCCACCTATTCAGGCCATTTCACCATGAGGTCTCCCTTCAAGTGCGATGCCTGCTTACGGATGGGGAATCTCTATGACATCGACGAAGACCAGATGCTTCAGGAGACAGGTAATCCAGCCACCCAGGAAGAGGCCTACCGGCAGGACTGGGCACAGAACAACACCTTCCAGTTCCAAAAGAACAAGCTAAGAATTAGCCGCCAGCATTCCTACGATAACATCCTTGACAAACCTAGGGAGATGGACCTTAGCAGGCCCTCTCGGAGCATAAGCCTCAAGGACAGGGAACGTCTTCTAGAGGGAAATCTGTACGGGAGTCTTGTTAGTGTCCCCTCCAGCAAACTCTTAGGGAACAAAAGCTCCCTCTTCCCTCAGGGTCTGGAGGACAGCAAGCGGAGCAAGTCTCTCTTGCCAGACCACACCTCTGATAACCCTTTCCTTCACTCCTATGGGGATGACCAACGCTTAGTCATTGGGAGATGCCCCTCGGACCCTTATAAACACTCCTTACCATCCCAGACAGTGAATGACAGCTACCTTCGATCATCCTTGAGGTCAACGGCATCGTACTGTTCCAGGGACAGTAGAGGCCACAACGATGTGTATATTTCTGAGCATGTTATGCCTTATGCTGCAAATAAGAATAATATGTACTCTACCCCTAGGGTTTTGAATTCCTGCAGCAATAGACGTGTGTACAAGAAAATGCCTAGCATTGAATCTGATGTTTAAAACCTTCCTTTAATGTTTTACCTATAGGGAAACATACATAATGGCCAATGTTCTGGAGGGAAAAATGTTGGATGCCCTGCAAAGAGGAAGAGGATTTAGGAAGGCATTTTTTTTGTTGGTTCTTTTGCACATGGCTACATGCCATAGTCTTCCACTCAAGGAATATTGTGAGGTGTGTGCTGAGAATGATAGATATGAGATAGGTGAGTCCTTAACCAAAAATAATAAATAAAAGGGCAAGTCTCCTGGACATGCCCACTAGGTATGTTGGCAGCAATGATGCCTTGGATGTCAATGGTGATGTGATTTCCTATATTCCAAATTCTATTAAGCCAGTCCACCATGTGATTTTCTCATCAGAAATGCCTAATGGTTTCTCTAATACAGAATAAGCAATATGGTATGCATGTAAATCTGACACAGACCAAATAAATCTGCACTGTAGTGAGACTGATATGTGCAAGGGATTAGGAAGTTTGGCTTTGTAACCGTTTCAGCTTTATTGTCACGCCTTCCATCACAGCCCATGCCCAAGCCCAGAACTCCAGGCTCCCCCAAAGAATAGCAAATCAGTGGGTTTCATGCTAACTCTGCTACCTTCATTATAGTCCATTTCCCAGACACATCTGAAGTAAAAGGCCAGAAGGGCCCTCAGGCACAGAGCTACAAGAATCTCTTTGGCTGTCCATTTGCGTGTTTCATAGATGCTCTCACCCTTGGCTTTAATGGTCTTGTTCAGAGCTGCGTAGACTAACACGTGTATGTCTTCAATATCTAAGTGTGGATCTTTTGTCTATGACACAGTGGCCATTGTAGTTTATCTTGAAGACTCCTGTGTACGTAAGTTTGCATTTTCTCCCTTCTGGTGATGACTCAGGGTTGTATAGTATCTGTTACCCCTTTCCTCCTAGAGTAACTGCAGCTTACTCAGTTGCCGAACAGCCATGGCGGTGTCTAATTCACTGTGTGTTGCTGTCCCCAGGGTTGTTAATGTGGTGGCACGCACCAACAGCCATATGTGTGCTGTGATCTGTAAGAAGTCCAATGCCATCTGTCTGCAGAAGGCTAGTGTGGTTTTAGGTTTATGTTTTTTAACATCATGAAATTTAGTTGGACACTCATTTCCACCCCAGCCTCCTCAAATCAAAAGCCTTCAAAACATGAGAGACATTCAAACATCTACCCTGAGCATCCTCCAAATTGTGGATAAACATCAGTGGGACAAGTGATTTCTCTCTTCTGAAATATTCACTCTGTTGGAGCCTGTTTCACTAACACCAACAGAGGCAGATGAAAAATTCCTCAAAGCATTTGTCATTTCTAGTCCCCTCCATTATCCCATTTTTACTCTACTCAAACCTGTGCATGTATGATATGAAATGATACTCATTTAACATAATTGGGGGGAGAGGGAGGATCTCTATACCTGCGGAGCTCTCAGCACTGTGCCTGGCACATGCCAAGTGCCTAAATAAATAAAGACCATTGTTATGATACTTTATCAGACCAGAATTTTCTAGTTTAAAGATTAAATATTATAAAAACCACAAACAATAGTAAACATTTTATATACTATCTAATAATTAGTATATTTTAAATATATTACTATCCCTGGAATATTTGGGAGAAGTAGCCATCAGTTTTTGCAGACTACCTCGGTCTGTTCGGAGACATGCTGCAGGAACCCTAAGCTAATGTACACCGGCCTGACTGTTGTTTCCTCCTGCATTTTGCTTTGGGTTCTTAGAAAAAGGGACAGAATGACATGTTGAAAAGTTATCTTGTTTCTTTTATTAACAATGAGTTTTATTTTGTAGGTAGTGCTTTCCTGTGAGTGGGCAGGTGCCAGGAATAATTCTCTTTGAGCTTGAGGATTCATTGAATGGCTCCATCTCTGGGGAAGTGCACCTGACTTACAATATTCCAACAATGATGAAAACTGGTTATAATAATAGGTGAGGAAGTCTTCCCATCATTTTTGAGATAGAACGGAAGAAGGGGCTGACTAGATGCTGATAACAAATGTACTTGAACACTGTATTTTGTATTTGAACACTGGATAATGCAACTTTGCCGCCCGTAGGCCCAAAAATGGAGGAGCCTAGATTGAAGGACCTTGAATAGTCACCCCAATTTCCAATCTTAGGCGTACCATTGACTGTATCATCTTTTAGAACATTCTGCCTCTGCCCTTCCATTGCATCCCAGACCTATCTTCCTCAAGCCAAGATCACCTTCAGTTACCCACAAGTTTGGCATGTCTTTAACATGACATGAATTTAAAAAGTCTCCCCAGAATACAGAGCAGTGGTATGTCACTAATCCAAAGAGGCTTTGTCTTTCTCCAGTGTCCTCAAAATGCATGGGGTTGCCAAATGTGACAGAGATCTCCAGGGAGAGTGCAAATTACATGTGGAATGATTCCATGGCTGAAAAAGCCTTCTAATAACAACATTATTTCTGTTATTAACTCCATACTTCTCTGGATAAGAAACTAAAAGTGTGACTTTTTGGAAGAATCAATAGTAACATGCTGAAAAAAATCTACTTCCTTCATATCCAAAGTTTTTCTAAAAAATAAATAGTCAGAATTTGTTGCTATATGATAAATACCTAATTTCCTCCTTCACTAATTCACTGACTCTTAGTTGGGATGATCCATAATGTAAGAAAATTGACCATGGGTCAGATGGTCAATTTTCAAGTGACAGGTGATGTTTGGAGCTCTTCAGAGGTAATTTACATCTGGTCAGTTCTTTGGGAAAAGAATATCAGGAGTACACTGCCCAAAGTAAATTACGCCTACAGTATAGGAGGTGACAAAAATTAAATAGAAAGCCCTGAACTATAGATCCATCCCAAAGGGCTCTGTGACCTTAGATTTGTTCATGCCAAGGAGCCAGAATCACTGAACCCAATTTTGTGCCTGAGTTATACCTGACTCAGGTCAGAGCTGGCATTGTAATGATGTTTCATTAACTTTATATAGATTTTCTCCTTTTGAGAAGGACCCAACTGATATACCTGAATGCAAATGCTCATGTTCCTGCCCATGTGTAACAGTGCATACATGCAACCAACTTAAAATATTCTATGTTAAGAGGACAGTCTTCTAGGGCATAAATTCTATCCTGGGAAACTTGTGCATTTGTGGAAAATAGTTTTGCTTATTACCCCACACTCAGGTTCTTAGGTCACGGCTGGCTTCAATTCTCTGGGAAGGCAAGTTCCCGATAAATCTATTGTTCTGCCAGTGAGGCTCCTGTGAGAGGTGTGAGATTATACTCTCCTTTGCAAATCTCACTGCATGATTACAGCCAGCACCATGGCCAGGTGTCTCATGAAGTATACTTTGTTTTCTCTTCCTTGTTTCACAGGGAGCCTGAGCAGTGTTCATACTTAGCTTTTCTGATGAAAGCATTAAAATTCACCCATTGCAGCAAAATCAGTCAAATCAATTCATGCTTGTTTTCAGGGGAGAAAAAAAGAAAATTACACCTTGTTTACAAATGAAATAGTTTCACTTAAATGGGACTCTAGCCAAGGCAGTTAATTAGTCAAAACATCCACGGCAGGCACACATTGTTTATTCTATTTGATATGTCTAGTGCTGGTGTGTATTTAATATTCTGCATCCTTCTCAGGAAATGACAAATGCCCCAAATTCTTTGCAAATAGAATTGCTAATGAAAAAGGAAAAAAAAGTTGGTGTTAATTAAATGGTGATTAAAAATTTATCTCCTTTAAACCTAAAAAGTGCAGCTTTAATAATCAGTTGTCATATAAATAAATACGTTACACTGAAATCCCTTGCAGTTTGAGACCTAAATAAATACTCATTTGAGAAACCTAAATATCTTTCAGAAGAGCTGAATTACTCGTTGACTTGATGCACATCCCTGTACTGTTTCTTTGTGCATTGCTCTTGTGTGTGAATCCTTGAAGAGGAGACATGAACTGTCTCTGCAGTGGACCCTGTTTTTTTATTGACCGTGGCCGTAATACACGTAATTGGACTTCAAGGTAAAAATGCAAAATGAAACTGAGTAGGTGGAAGCTAAACTTATTGGTTGATGTTTAATGTGGGTTAAAGGTTCTCTATAAAGGTCATTTCCATTCCAAAAGCATTGCTTATTTTCACCTGAGACAAAATGAGACATTTCTGGATACCCCTATCTTCTTTTGGTCAACAGGGTTGAAAGTGCTTAATGAAAGGTGAAGTGGGGCCTATACTTGAAAAGTTCTCCCAATATGCCATTGCCCTGTCCCATTTGATCCCTTTCCATTGTACTGTGTTCATATCCAATTGTGTCACATGAGGTCAGCCTGCCACTGAATAGAGATCGGAGATAATCAAATGCACTTATCCTGTGAATACAAATGCTTGTGTACACATGTATATACTATACATGCTTGATTTCTACAGTTCACACATAAGTGTATTATACAAATAAAATTGTACATAATGTAAAGTTTATGTTAAAAATTGAATGGTATTAACACATGGAAAACCCATTCTGGTTATTGATGGGATGATATTTATGTAGAGAGGGCACTATTTTTCTAAAATCTCAGTTCTAGGGAGGGTGACAGAGCCCAGTGGGATTTGGGTGTTGGTGTTCTTGACCCCTTCTTTAAAAATGTATCTGGAGATAGGGGTATGGAATATGTTCTGCTCACATTTGCTTCTGTAGACAATACTGATAATGGACATATGTATGATTTCTGTAAACCCATTGAAGGGCATATTTCCTGTTAAATTCCTTATCCTCTTCCCCCACCCTCACTCTTTCTGTGGCCAGAAGTACTCTCAGTAGAGTATTAGTTAAAGGTGCCTGCCCAGGAGGGCCTTAGAAAAACATAAATTAAAGAAATACACCAAGATGTGTGGGAAGCGGTGGGAGATGGGAACGCTAAGAGGAAATGAAGTTCCCAAGGAGTCAGTAATCTATATGGTCTTCAGGTTGACAGTATCAGAGCCAGGTCTAGAACCTAAGGCTTCATGGCCCAGTTCCCACCCAGCTTGGTTCCCTTTACCATGCTGACTCATTTCTAGGTTTCTAGTGAGGGCTCTCCTGAGTCCCTCTGTGATAAGAGCCAGAGAACCTCATAGATCCATCTTTCTTTGCCTCTTGCCTTACACAGACCCAAGCATCCCTCTTTGAGTTTTGGTTTTCCTTTGAGATCCCCAGCACTCCCTGCCTCAGAGTCCTAGAAAAGAGAAAACTTTTTTTCAAGGACCTATTTCCTGGGAGGAGGCAATGAAGGCTATAGTTTAAAACCTCAAACCAAAGATGAAAGCTGACAGTGATCATTGAGATGATAGAGTTCTCTTCCTCCTGAGCCAAGGATTAGTAAAGAACATTGATCAGCTGATAGCAATTGACTATGTATCTACTCTCCTTTTAAGGCCAATTTGGGATTGGGCAGCTGCAAAGGGAATAGAAAATATAGTCTCTTGCCATAGTAGCTTATGGTCTAGGCATTCAGTTCCTTAATACAAAAGATAACAAAGGACCCAGGAAATGCAAACACAGAGTAAATGTAGAAACTAGAAATGATGAATAAATTTTTTGCCAGAAAATAAAAACCTATTGATTCCATGATTAAAGAAACCAAACACCCTCCCCTAGATCTGTAAGTAACTTTGGAGAATATAGTTGGTGCTCCTGGGGATGCCCTTGGTTACTTGAACCTTCAAAGCTGGTATTTAGGAAGCCTAGGAGCATCTAAACAGGTGACTAAACTTGCCCTTCCACATTTTGCACAGACAGGCTCAGATCTGATTCCACTCAGTTCTCCAGCCTTTACCTCCTTCCCACTCTGCTTTATATGTGCTTTAAGGAGGGGTTGGAAAAAATCCTCAAAGGATTAGAAAATAGACAATGATGTAAAAAGACTATTTCCTGAAAGCCTTTTTGTTTGGTTTTGTTTTTGACTTGTGAAGAATACTTTTGATAGTTCAGGTAATAAATGTATCAGGGAAAGGAGCAGGGAAAATTCCTTGTTGAAAATTCCCAAGTGCCTACTGTTGTGGCTGGTGAAAGAGAACACATCAGGTGCCCTGGAGAGAAAATGGGGCAGGGAAATTTCAGGAAAATGGTGGGTGGGGAGTGAGCTTATTTTTCTCTGTCCATCCTATTCTTACATTACTGGAATATTAGATTTTTTGCTTATCCCAAGTATATGCCTTGGGTCAGAAATTAAACTTGGAAGTATTAAAATATATCTATGTTGAGTATAGACAATGTTCTAGGCATATCCTAGACTGTGATTCTCAAAATATCCTTAGGCTGTAAGTCTGAGTGCTCCCATTTTACAGATAAGGAAACTGGGGCTCAAGTCCATCTCAGCCTCATCAATAAGAATTTGCTAGTAAATCCCTAATGTTAGGCATATTCTTAAAGTGCCTGATCTCCTCCAAAGAGGTCAGAATTGAAGTCAGAAAGAGAGAGATGCTGTTTAGAGGTCCCCGCGGCTCTCTCTTGAGTTTCAGCCTCTGTTGTGAGGAAGTTAGTCAGTGTCTTCCCCTCGTCGTCTGGTTTGGGGTGCATTGAAAACTCCTGGGCAACTCAACTTTGTTCTCAGTCGCTTCTGAGATGTGAATGCTGTTTTTGTTTCTCCCCTGTATGCTTGCACTCAGCATTGACTTTTCTGGTTCCCAGAGAGTTATTTTCTCTACTTAGCATGTGCCTAATCTTAAATATTCCCTTCTTTTTTTTTTCTCAGCAGACATCAGGGCTAATTCCATTAAGTATATGCAAATAGTATGTTTTCACATGTGTGTGGACACACACGCATATGCACGTGCACACACACTGCCTTGTAGCCCCCTCATTAAAGCTCTCCTAACAAAACATTTGGCCCATTTTCAAAAAGGTCACATTATTTGCAAGTGACTGTCCCTTCTATTTCATCTATATTTTTGGTTACTTTTGCCAAGCAGGCAGAATAAGGTTTGAGGTATGATAGGAAATACTTTTGTATAAATGACGAAGAGCTTTGGTGGTCAGAATGACTGAGGGCCAGCTAGTAGGATTGTTTTTCCACCTTGGTCTTTTTTTTTTAATCATCTTAGAGTTACTTTCCTGGTCACTGATATTAAGATAACTATTGAATTAGTGAATGCTTGTTCAGTTTGTCTCTTTAAGGAGTGTCAAATTGGAATATTTCCATTAGGTATTCTAGGATTTGAAAATGGCGTAGCACTGAATGCATTGTCTGGACAATGACACTGAGCCCATGCATTCTCTTTTTCTTGCCCTCCCATATTGTAAGCCACACTTCTCTCTCCTGGCACTTTATATCTGCTGTGAGTGGGAGCCCATTAGGTCCATTATATAGATGATGACACTGATCTGGAAACAGAGGAATGTTTTTCTAGAAGGTTCTGTGAATCAGTCAGTTGACCTAATGTCCTCATCCTTGAGAAATTCTCTAGCTGTTTCAAGCTGGTAAGAAAAAATCTCTTAGGACAAAAAGTTATTATTATTTAACAGCTATTTGGAGACCCTGTTGGTTGGGTCCACAGTACATGACCACATTCTCCCAGAGATGTTGAGCTGTGCAGAAACTGGAACACTCAAAAGAACAATTTGGCCAGTGGTATTTCTTCAAAGCACATAACTCTCCAGGGAGCAGAAACCAAATTGTTTAAACTGGAGCCATTTCTCATTTTAACTTCCTCAAATAAGATGTCAGCAGTGTGCAGAAAAAAAACAAGACAAAACTGAGATCGTCACTGATAAATCCCTCTTATGGACCATATCCATGAAAAAATGAGTTTGCATTTTTGCAGTTCTAGAACATTCCTCACTAGCCATAGCCCTGGGTCATAACCTCTTCCACTTAATTCTCTTTTACCCCTTTGAGAAAGATTTAAGATGAGCCTTCAAAAGGATATTAACATAACATGTAGCCAATACCACAGCTGCCTTTTAAATTAATAAGATTAATTGTTCTCCAGCAACATAAGTTTGTCTTTGGCATTTTAAATACTCCTCATTGATCTGACATTTTGCTGTTTTAATCTTTTAAAGGGCTCAAATCAAAGACCATTGATAGCTGAACAAATAGTGAAGGTCCAAATATATAAAAACATGGTTGGTTTTTCCATGGAAAAAAATTATAGCTTTTTGAATTTAATTAAGATTTTTACATTAGTTACCTAAGACTTACTGAATTATTTCTATTCTCAGTTAAGCTAATTCAAATAAATGAACACTATTGACTTTTTAACCCTGTTTTATTATTTTTTTTAATTCTTAAATGTATTAGGTTTATAGCTCTGGGGCCATGACCACTAAGGAAATGTTCCAGTTTAGAAAAGATTCGACAACTATTTGGGGTCAAATTCTGATGGTTTGGGGAAAGGTGAACATGGCACTTGTGATGTTCATGTTTCCCATATTTTTCACTAGAAAAGGATGTCAACTGCCTTTTTTTTCCAAATAAGAGGTAAGATCAAGAATAACATTTTCATAGAAAATTCAGTAAACTCCTCAATATAACTAATTACATGGCCAGAATTGGCTTAGACACCTTCCAAGCCTGAGAGTCCCCAAAGATTTCTTTATCAGTTGTTTTTAACTGTGAATCTTAATCTTGTTCATCCCCCAGCTAAAACAAAGTTAAAAGCATATACTTGCCAACTTATTTAGTCAGGATATTTCGATGTTGTTTATCATAATGGAATGTCTGTGCATATGTGTTTGTGTATAGTATATATATTTCAAGTTGAATATTCAGAAAGAATTTGGCGAATTAATTTGGTGGCTGGAATAAGAAGTAGATCATTAAAGTCATAATTAATGGCCTTCTTAGACAGAACGGGTGGTAAACTATTGATCTTTCACTGGTGTTAGAAGACTTACTGCATAAGACACAAGCTGGCCATTATCCACAAGAGAGAAATTGAATGACGCAGCTTTAATGGTCCACGTCTGAGTCTATTTTAACCCAAAATGGATGGGTTTGAGCTCCATATAAAGGGTTTCCATTCACAGCTACATTCAAACACAATCCAAAACCCACATCAGAACTGGCTTGATCTCTTGTATGGTGGAGCCCAAAGAAAGCTGTGTGCTCTACTCAATGGTTTCCATTTGGGAATAGATGTTCATGTACCAATCACAGCAGCTTATACCTGTCATATTTTAATCCATTGCATGAGGAAGTGCTACTAACTGTATTAAATATTTCCAAGGATAGCTACTAAATTACATGTTTGCTTAACACCTTCCTATGATAGAGGAAGTATATACTATGGTTGTCTTCTTGTAGTATGTCTTTTATTTTTTTCAACGTGTTATCAACTGTTTTAAGGAATGGGGTTTGAAATGTGTGTGCAAACTGATCTGTATATAACTCCCAAGACAATGAAAGTGCCCAGTCCTATGGTGTAAAAATGTAAATACAGGAAAAACTTCATTTTTCTAATAAAGATAATTTCTGCCAATTGATATGAAAATAAGAAATAGTGTTGTGGTCTTTGTTGTCATTGCTGCAGCAGTGGACATCACTGATGAGTCAGGCAGGCTTATTACTACAAGGGGAAATAACTTGATTTCTCCCCTTGGTGCACTGAAGGGGTATAGAGGGAAGCATGGAATTGGGAAGAATCCATGGTTTAGCTTCAGGATTTTACCAGCATTCTCTGCCACTGTCCCTTATCTGGACCTCTTCTTCCTATGCAGTTCCCACACTTGCAGTCTTGACTCTGGATAATGTTGAACTTTACCAAGCCCTGTGAATTGTGAACCTGGAAAAAAAGATGATGGTCAAAGATCTCTCCTCCTTTTTTGTGTTCCAAGAAAGAGCATGTACTGCAATGAACCACCCTGCTTTATGTGATTTAGATATGACTCATGGATGCCCCCTTATTTACCAAGGTCGGACATAGAACCCCCCCCACCACCAAATTCCTCCCCCCCCCTCTTTTTTTGCCTTATAAATGATTGGCTGAACTTGTGGTCCCCATTAATCACTGGGAACAAAATGCTTGTTGACTGAGTGCTGGTTAAGCTTCTCTCCTCCTGGGTCACTGACTTTGGCCCACCTTCAGTCTGAATGGGCACACAATCTCTCCTTAACAGCCCCTTCTGGGGACAGGCTGGCCTCACATTCTCTGATCTTCTGTCAAATCATGCTGCTTCTGTTCATCTCACATCTCACCTGTTCTTTCTAGCTTTGTTTGCTTCTACCTATAAAAGAAAAACTCTTTGCCTAACCCTTGAGACACCTGCAGAGCTTATGGTCAGAGCATTCTTTCTATATCAATAGTCCTCTTTCCTTATTGCTATCATATATTTCTCCCCTTGAGGCAATTATTCTGAACAAAGTCACTCCCTACTAAAGCCATATTTAATTTTATTTGACAATCCCCATCCCCAAATCAACTGACATTTCTAAAACCAAAATATGACTGTGTTCACTGCACCTCTCCTTTATTTAAAGCCTTTAGCTTAAAACAATGACCCATAGGAAAAGCCCAGACTCCATGACCCATGAGCACACAAAGTTTTCCAATTTCTTCCATACCCCTTTCTACCATGTTACTTATGCTATGTCTGAGATCTTTCTGCACCTCTGCAAAGAAAGACACCAAACGCTCTCATTTCCCCACGCCTTCACTCATGCTCTCTCCTCTAGGACTGCTGGTCTCCTCCACATCTCCTTGTCAACTCTTAATCCTCCTTCAAAATGTATTGTCAGTAGAAACCTCTTCTCAGTCATTCCAAGCTCTCCCCTAGATTTAAGCATTCATGATGCTTAAAGTCTACTGAATATCTACCTATTTCATTTTCTTGATTCCAAAATGTTCTTTATTATAAGATGCACTCCTAATTTAAGAGTGGTCTTTGGGTGATCAAAGGAAAGGAAGAAGTGAAAGAAGGAACAAAGAAAGGAAGATAGTCTATATTAAATGTACATACTTGAAGTAAGAAGTTTCAGAAGCAGAGATAACAGTTGACTGATCCTGCTTCTTGTACACACTTCCATCAAATAATTTGGCAGCTTTACCGTATGTTTTATGTGTGCTATCTTAGAAAGTAAGCTTTTCCAGGAAGGGCCCATATTATTTTTCACCTTTGAATCCTAGCACCCACCCAGCATCTGACAAAATGAGGGCACTTACTAAACATTTGTGGATAGGTAGAAGGATGGCTAGGTGAAAGAGTGGTAGATGTTGAGTGGGTGCATGCTGGCATGGGCAGATAGGGGAAGTGCTTTGGAATCTGTCCTTGGATTACCTCACTCTCTACTTTATCTACAATATCTCACCCAGTCGTTTTACTTTAAATGCCACTGACAATCCCGCCCCTCATTTTTTAAATTTGGATCTAACCACCCTTGTAAGTTCTAGACTCACATATACATATCTATATTTTATATCTCCACCTAGAGATGTTAAAGACATCCAAAACCTAAAATCTTTAAAAAATACTCTTGACCA
This sequence comes from Desmodus rotundus, assembly GCF_022682495.2. Taxonomy (NCBI): domain Eukaryota; kingdom Metazoa; phylum Chordata; class Mammalia; order Chiroptera; family Phyllostomidae; genus Desmodus; species Desmodus rotundus. Next base: position 106,043,614 of record NC_071387.1, on the reverse strand, counting down.
CCTGCCAACACACACAGAAATCTGATCCTCCCCAAGGTTCCTTATCTCAGGGAACGGCATGACTGCTGACCTGGCTTCTCAGGCCTAATACCTGTTCATCATCCGTCACTCCTCTTTCACCCCTCAGATCCAGTCCAATGGCCAGCTCTGCCTTGGTGATCTGTAAAATGTATTCAGGATCCCTCTGTTTCTCATCACTTCTATCACTGTCAATCAGTCTATCACCTCCCTTTTATATTACTGTAGTAGCTCTCTAATCCATCCATCTTCTTTTCCTCTTGCCTTCATATGCATCCATTCTCCAGAAAGAAGCCAGAGTAGTCTTTTAAAAATGTTAATTAGAATATATTCCTCACCTTCTCTCAAGCTCTCAGTACCTTTCCATTATGGTCAGAATAAAATAAAAACTCTCCCTATTTTAACTTCATGTCCTAAACTCATGTTACATTACACTCGCCAAGAAAAAGAATAAATTTTCCCCTTTCTTCTTGCCTCATTCCCTGTCTTTGGAGTCTCTTCTCATTCCAAGTCTTTTCTCTCTTTTTTTGAAGCAGTTAAAAATGGGCCATTTCCAATACATTTTCCATTAACTGAAGTGGCACTAAATACCATCACTGCTATGAAACTAATTGGCAATTTGTGAGATGCCTTTACATTCATGTAGCCCCATTTGGGGGCATAATTATTTCCTAATTATGAGCAATTTATACTCAGGACTTGGGGCATTTGCTTCTGCTAGTGACATGGCTATCCACATGTTTCACTTTTTTTTTCTCCCCCAAGATTCTGCTGGCTGAAGCCAGATGACCAGACAGCCAAGCAAACTTAATTAACAGGCAGTTCTGGTCCTGTGAGATGGGAAAATCTCTTACTTAACAGTCAAATTTGCTATAATTCTGAGGATAAAACAAAAAATGTTTCTCTTGGAGGACTCTGTAGTCTTCTGCTAGAAATGGAGTGATTTGGACCATTTACCTTCTTTTCCAAGAGTTCTGCTGAAACTAACCCATCTTTGTAAAGAGCCCTGTAGAAATCTTTAGAGCACTTCTATGTAGCAGGGATTATAATCTCCCTTTTACATATTTAGAAACCAAGGGTCAGGAAGCTGAAGTGAGCCAAGTGGTTGTGAAGCAGGGGTCAGGGGTAAGCATGTGTCAGCTTGAGTTCATATCCCATGACATTTTATCTGTATTTCTATGCTCAGTGTTACCTAGATTCTAATACAGGATAGGCAGGAACTGCTTCTGTCCCTAATTCCTTATTCACTCTGTGTGTGTATGTGTGTGTGTGTATATATATATATATATACACATACACACACACACATATATAATATGTGTGTATAACTATAAAATATAGTATTATATATATACATATATATGTATATATATAATACTATATATATATATATATATATATATATATATATATATATATAAAATACTCACCCAAGGATATGTTTATTGATTTTAGAGAGAGAAAGGGGGGAGAGAGAGGGAGAAATACAGAGAAACATTGATGTGAGAGAGAAACAGTTGCCTCCTGTATGTTCCCTGATGGGGATCGAACCCACAACGTACATATATGCCCTGACCAAGAATGGAAACCACAACCTTTTGTGGTACAGAATGACACTCCAACCAACTGAGCCACCCAGCCCGAGCTCCATAAATATTTTAAATAAACATGTAACAGAAAGAGGAACCAGAAATTCTTGGGTTCTTGGCCACATCCTATATAACTTTGTGACCTTTGGCCAGTCACTCCAACCCTCTGAGTCTTCTCATAGTCTTCTCATGTATATCTGTAAAATGAGAATTTCCAGCTCCAAACCTGCCCTCTTCATAGGCTGTGCAGAGGTATGATTAATCATACAATACAAAAGATAACTCCTTTTGCACTGTTTTTAGTTCCAAAATGTACAAGTTGTGCTCAGGGTATGTCAAAAAGAAACAAAACAACTGCCTTATGAAATGAAGTCCATGCATTACCAGGGATAGATAGTGTCTTTCCATGGAAGTGAGATGGTCCATGAATTAGAGGTGATGGATCAAGCCCTTCCCCTAAGGAAGCAGATAGAAAAGTAGCCACAAGCTTTTTGTTTTGTTTTCATGAGCTTTCCATGGTGCTGAAAGTTGCAGGCATATATGTGCAAAGCCTTCACTGCTCTTGTAAAACAGCAGATAGAAATGAGGTCCCCACTTTTGCTTCTGGAACCTCCAAAATGCTCCAATTTCTGGGGATGTATATGCAAAGCCTGGTGCACTCCAGTTCAGCAAAAACTTCCACTAAGCCTGCATGCTGGCAGAAGCCAGGAGCAGACTGCTGTGTCTTACCATTTGAAATTTGAAATTTTCTCTTGAGGTAGTGTCCAACTCTCTTCCATTTCCCACCACCCACTGACATGCTAGAGTGTTTCAGAAGTTTTGTCTTTATCTTACCTTCCTCTCACTTTTTTCTCTGTTCCTGCCTGAAGAGGAAGCAACAGCCTTGCCCTTCTTAACTCAGAGGTACTGAAGGCAGCCTTGTGTTCTAAATGACAGCCTCCTCCTCTTGTATTTCTTCCTAAGCAGATACGAAATTCTGGTCACCATTTCAGAGTCTAAGGTCCCAAGAACTGGCGGCATCAAATATGCTCTCTGCTTTTGTTATGTTTGATTGCTTGAGGCCATTACTAGAAACAAAAGCCAAGGAATAAGGAACATGCAGCAAAAAAAAGAGAAGGAAGACACTTTCATTTCCTATCACACAGCACCCAGATCCAATTCATCCCCTGCCACAATCACCAAGCACAGTGAAGAACAAGCACAGGGACTTCCCACTTGGAAAATTATAATGCTGTGGCTCAAGAAGGTGATTATCTATGGCCTTCCTAGCAGGCTCAGAGTAATACAAAGATGTCAGGGTTTAGTTTGGTTCATGGAGCCATGGCATATTTTACTGACTTCAAGATGTAAAAACACCATCAGAACAAAAGTATGGTGACAATGGGCCTATTTTAGTACAATCACATGCACAGAGGCTTTATAATTTGGACACCCAAATCCACTATTATGGGTTAAACCATAAACCAAATTTGAATATTTCCCAACCCTCTCCCATCATCTAAACAACTCACATTCCATCACAAGCTGCAGGGGAGGAAATGTAAGCATTGGTATTGCCTTCAGACCTTGAAAGCACTTCACTAATTTGGAGAATATTTGATATTTGGCCACAAGGAATAAATCTTAGGGTCATAGAGTTCACATTTATTCATCAGTGATAAGAGGTTTAAAATAATAACACAGAATCATATTTTCAGCTGCCTGTTTGTATATCTTGAAAGCACTCCAAATTCACATACTCAAAACAAAATGCACCCTCCTCCCTCTGCTGCCAGCACTTGCTTCTCTTCTTTCTGATCTCAGGGCAGAGCATCATCAGCTCTTATTCTCCAGGCCAAAATCCTCAGTCTTTTTGGACATTTTGGATAACCATGCACAAAATCATTACTGCCATCAAGGCCACAGATATATCCATGGCTTCCCAGGTTCTCTCCCTCAATTTTGGTCACTTTTCTGTCTTTATCCTCCTACATGCCTCCTGTTTTCCATTCCCACTGCCAGATTGCCATCTTTCATCTCCTCCTACATGGATTATTATGACAGTCTAGTAACAGGTCTCCCTGCCTGTGATATTGACTCACCTTTAATTCTTTCTCTATATACCTGCTACAGTAATTGTGCCAAAATAAAATTTGGACCAAGTCATCCCCAACTGAGAGTCTTTTAATGGTTTCTCATTGCCTAGAGTGTAAAGACCAAAATCTTTGACATGTCTGGCAAGGATTTTTTCATCTGTTCTTGCTGTCATGGATTCTCTAACCTCAACTCCAACTCCTTTCTTGTACTCAGGTGATGATCCAGCAAAAACAAACTGTTGTAACCTCCCAAGTGCATCCTTAAGTATACCATGTCCTTTAACTATCTAAAAAATAGTTACCTTTTAACTTCTGACTCACCTCTGTAAGTCTTTCTTGGTTTACCCCGAACAATGTTAATGACTCCATCTTATGAGTTCCTCTGACTTTTTGGTCACTTTTCCAGTGTAACATGTTATTTGTTCCTTTAACATATATACTTCCCTCTACTATGAAGTTTCCCATAAACATAATGGCTTGTGTAATCCTACTGGTACTTGAAAAAAATGTTCAATTTTGGGCACCACCCTGCCTGATTTCAGACACTGTAACCCCTTGTGGCTAAGGCTGACCAAAAAGACCTTGGGACCATAAACCATTTAGGAGACAAAGCTTATCTTCCCTGGCAGGGGCGCCACCTCTGCCCCCTTTCACTTTACCCTGCTTGGCCCCAGGAGGATGACTGGTTAGCCAATGATAGGTAGGAGTCCTCAAAGGAGGGATGACCTAAGACAGGTATGGTCATGAAGGGGCCCTCAGGGAAGGACATGGGGAGCTATGGAAAAAGGGGGTGATGGACCCTCGCCCATCATCTTTGACGTAGCCTGAGTCCTCAGTCTGTCTGCAGGATGTCTCCTAATCTCTTGGCTGCCTCATTTACCCTCCCTGACTTAAGCCTGAAACAATGCCTTAAGCCTGAAACAGTGCTGGAGGTGGGTGCGGCCCTGTGCTGGAAAGGATGACTTCCCTAGGGCAATCAGGCCTAAGAAAGAATGCATAAAATCCTATGAAACCTACTTTGCTAATACCCTCAATTTAAATGATAAGGGTCCAAGCATGCAGTGACTTTGTTCCCCAAAGTTTTATGGCCATTTAACTATCTGACCCTGACTCAAAATAAGCCATCAGAGTTCTTTGAGTGTTACCTATTATTTGATCATTTCTGCCTGACAATGATTGATAACGTTTATATATACACCCTGTATTCCTATGCAATTTAAACCCAATAACAGCCTGTCCAGGCAAGGGACGGGGCGGGCCTTCTCTTTCACTGAGAGAGCAGTCATGTCGTCCCTTTTCCTCCACAGGATTTCTGTAGTCTGTGTGAACTTGTCTCCTCTCATCCGGACACTGAGGGCCGCTGTCCACATCAGCTGTCTGACTTTTTGGTCACTTTTCCAGTGTAACATGTTATTTTTTCCTTTAACATATCTACTGCCCCCTACTGTGAACTTTCCCATAAACACAATGGCTTGTGTAATACTACTGGTACTTGAAAAAATGTTCAACACCACTAATCTTCAGAGAAATGCAAGTAAATATCACAATGAGATATCACCTCACAGTAATTAGAATGGCTATTATTTAAAAAAAAGGTAATGAATGTTGGTGAGGATGTGGAAGAAAGAGAACTCAGTGTAGCGCACCTATGTTACACTGTTGGTAGGAATGTAAATTGGTACAGTCATTATGGAAATCAATATGGAGGTTCCTCAAAAAATTAAAAATAGAACTACCATATGACCCAGAAATCCTACTTCTGGTTATTTATCCAAAGGAATTGAAATCAGGACCTCAAAGAGATACCTGCACTCTCATATTCCTTCAGTGTTATTCACAATAGCCAAGATATGAAAGCAACCTAAATGTCAGTCAGTGGACGAATGGATAGAGATGATTTGATACACACAGACACACAAATGGAGTATTACGCAGTCTTAAAAAGGAAGGAAATCTTGCCATTTGTGACAACATGGATGGACCTGGAGGGCATTATGTTAAGTAAAATTGAAACCAAGAGGCAAATACTTTATGATCTCACTTATATGTAGAGTCTCAAATAGTCAAACATGTAGAAGCAGAGAGTATAATTGTGGCTTCCAGGGGTATGGTTGGCTAGGGAGAGGGAATAGGGAAATTTTGGTCAAAGGATACAAAGTTTTAGTTATGCAAAATAAGTCATTTCTAGAGATCTACTATATAGCACAGAGCCTATAGCTAACAATATTTTATACTTGAAATTTTCTAAAAGGGTCTTAGGTGTTCTCACAATAACAACAACAACAAACAACAATAGTGGTGTCAGGAAACTGGGAAGCCACAGATATATCTGTGACCTTGATGGCAGTAATGGTTTTGTGCATATATACTATTCCCAAACTCATCCAGTTTTATACATTAAATATATACAGCTTTTTACATATCAATCACACCTCAATGAAGTGATTTGAAGAAAAGATAGTGAGCTGTGTGGGGCACAGGAAAAGGATTGAGGTAAAGACAATTTGGAAATCACCAAGATACAGATTTTAATTAAAACTGTGTGTGTGAATGAGACCCTTGAGAGAGTATGTTGGATTTGTACTGTGTCAACTTCCTGGTTAAGATGGACCATAAGAGATACGGAGGGGGATTTGGAGGGAGAAAGCAGTCATTTGTTTCTATGCTTGGACAGTCAGGGTAGCACACACACGTTGCTATCTATGTGCTGGCTCACTTTTGGGGGTAGGGTCAATACAACCTGCAACTGCTCCACCTCTCCCTGAGTCCCCTTCCGCTTCTCCGACTCTGAAACCAGGTGTGTGTTGAGCTCTATGACCAAGGGTGCCAGCTTCTCTGGCAGGACATCCATTTCAGCAGGGTTTGAGGCAGTGAGAACTGACATGGGTTTCAATCTCTCATCATGAGTTCCAGGCTCATTCTCAGGGTTCCATAGCACCTTTGCTCTTCCCCTCCCCTTTACATCAACCTTCCCTTCCTGTTGACCTTCTTGTGGAATTCAATCTTCAGCATTAGACATGAAGACAACAGTCTTACAGATACTATTTAATCACCTCCCACAATTGCATAAGGTCAAATCCATGTAACAAATCTATCATCTAACTATAATCTTTTAGTGGTTCTTGTCTGATTGGATCCTAATACAGAATTTAATACTAAGAATGGAATGAAAATTGCATTAGTTATCTATTGCTACAAGACCAATTGTACCAAAGCTTAGCGGCTTCAAACAGCTTACTACCTTCAGGTGGGGCAGCTTAGCTGGGTGGTTTTGACTCAGGGTGTCTCATGAGGTTCCAGCCAAGATGGCACTAGGGCTTTAGTCATCTGAATGTTTGACAGGGAATGGAGGCTATAAGCTCACCCACATGACTGTTAGTAAGAGGCCTCAGTTTCTCACTACTTAGGTCTTTACATAGGGCTGTTTGAGAGAGCTAATGATATGATATCTGATTTGTCTAGGGAAAGTAAGTGAAAGAGAGAGAGAGAGAGTTACAGGAGAGGACCAAGTATATATGACCTCATATATCTAAGGTGGTTCTATTTTTCGGTTCCTTATTTTTGTTCCATGTGAGTGGATCTTTCATCCATCCAAACCCTGGCCATAGAAATGTAAGTACCAATTGTACCCCTCAAAATTTCGAAACTCTTTCTAGCCTGTAGATATCTCTTAAACCTATAATCATACACCAAAAGTTGTATTAAATTGCACCCCTATATTGTAAATACCAAGCTGAATCGAGAGAGAGTAGATCCATGTCTGTCCAATAAATAGATTCCATCATTCAAATATCTGCTTATTACCTCACCTATTCATTGAGCATATACATGTGCAAGGCCCTGTACTAAGCTGTGAGGCATACAAAAGTGAATAAAATATATTCCCTATCTTTAAGGATCTCTCATTTTGCTCTAAGTCAAGTAATCATTCATATAAAGCTTTCTGAGGTAACAAAGGCGAATTTGCCTTATGCTCTTAAGAGCAGAAGCCCCGCTTCCTCTCAGTAGTGATTTCCTTGAAACCCCTGAATCAATACCTTAAACAGAATAGGCCAAGTGTCCCTAGAGTGATGCCTTGGCCAGAGTTAGGGTGTCCCTCCTTTTGGGGCAGTCACAAAGCTGGGTTGCCAGGGCCAGGTGGAGGGGGTGGGACCTGCTCAAGGTGAGACACTGCAGAAAGTCAAATGATGGGTCATAAGGACTCTTGTCAGTTCCCTGCTCCTGTCTCGCCTTATGACATATATGAAGAGTGAGTCAAAGGGAAGGTGATGTACATAAAAGCCCAGCTCCTCCCCCTGCCTTACTCTGCAGCTATTTTTGGAACAGGTGCCCTAGATTTACTCCATGTCACAACAAAAAATGTCACTTCAGAGCAGGTGGAGGAGTTAGAATCAGATTTTTAGTTTAAAGGGACACTGGAGGTTATGTAACTCAATTTGATGAGCAGCTCCTTCATATGTTGTTTTCACAAGCAGTTGTCTAACCTAGATTTGGGCATCTCTGGTGATGGGAAGCTCACCCATTCCTGAGGCTGTTCCTTGCACTATGGGTCAGCTCTACCCATTGAGACAAACAAAATTCTCTATAAATTCTACCCATTTATCTTCATCTTGTCTTCTGTACTCATCCAGGGTAATTTAATTTCCTTTCAACAACAATAATGATGCTGACGATGATAATAAAAACTAACATTCCTGAAGGGCCATGTGTCAGACACAGGGCTAAGTGCTTTACCTGCATTGTGTCCTTCAGGCATAAAACAACCCTACAAAGTAAGCATTGTTATTATCCCCATTTCACAAATGATGAATTTGAAGCAAGTATCATAAAGTAAACATCAAGTTCCACCAAATCTTCATTTTTAAGACTAAATATTCTCCCATAGTATCAGCTTTCTCCCATTTGTCTGGAAAGACAGTTCAATATATTGGAAAGAGCATAACCATTTGAGTAAGACTAACCCAAATTAAAATGTGTCCTCTGTCTCTTACAAGTTAAACCACCTTCAACAGGTCACTTAAATATCTGAGCTGCCAGCCCCCTTGCCAACAGGTTAACATATTATAAAGTCAGGAGAAGAGTTTGAGGCTATATGTGTACAGATCCTAGCAAATTCTTGGTATGAAATAAATGCTCAGACAATGTTGTACATTTCCCTGTCAGTGCCCTGGGCACCGTCAAGACATGATGGGGTCTGTCAATTCCTGGAATGTATGACATGCACGATTACCTGTGTCATACTCTAGTTTCAGAAACGACAGGGATACATGCCCCCTTTTCCTGGAGAAATAACCTGAGATAATGTAAGTCCTTTTGGTGGCCATGTCACACAGATAATTCATACCGTATTTCTAGTTGGAACTTCTCTTTTGTTTCTAATTTTATTTATTTGTGTCCTCTCTCTCTCTCTCTCTTTTGAGGATGCAGTAATGCTTTATTTCTTTTTTTAAATGTATTTTATTGGTTATGCTATTACATTTGCCCCATTTCCCCCCTTCACTTAATCCTTCACATCCCCGCCCTCCCACATTCCCCCACTATAGTTCATGTCCGTGGGTCATACATATAAATTCTTTGGCTTTTACATTTCCTATACTATTCTTACCCTCCCCCTGTCTATTTTCTACCTACCATTTATGCTACTTATTCTCTGTACCTTTCTCCACTCTCTCCCCCTTCCACTCCCCTTGATAACCCTCCATGTGATCTCCATCTCTGTGGTTCTGTTCCTGTTCTAGTTGTTTGCTTAGTTTGCTTTTGTTTTTGTTTTAGGTGTGGTTGTTAATAACTGTGAGTTTGCTGTCATTCTTACTGTTCATATTTTTTATCTTCTTTTTCTTAGATAAATCCCTTTAACATTTCATATAATAAGGGCTTGGTGATGATGAACTCCTTTAACTTGATCTTATCTGAGAAGCACTTTATCTGCCCTTCCAGTCTAATGAAAGCTTTGCTGGATAGAGCAATCTTGGATGTAGGTCCTGATCTTTCATGACTTTGAATACTTCTTGCCAGCTTCTTCTTGCCTGTAAGGTCTCTTTTGAGAAATTAGCTGACAGTCTTATGGGAACTCCTTTGTAGGTAACTGTGTCTTTTTCTCTTGCTGCTTCTAAGATTCTTTCCTTCTCTTTCATCTTGGGTAATGTAATTATGATGTGCCTTGGTGTGTTCCTCCTTGGGTCCAGCTTCTTTGGGACTCTCTGAGCTTCCTGGACTTCCTGGAGGTCTATTTCCTTTGCCAGATTAGGGAAGTTCTTCATTATTTGTTCAAATAAGTTTTCAAATTTTTGCTCTTCCTCTTCTCCTTCTGGTGCCCCTATAATTCGGATGTTGGAACATTTAAAGATGTCCTGGAGGTTCCTACGCCTCTCTTCATTTTTTTGAATTCTTGTTTCTTCATTCTTTTCTGGTTGGATGTTTCTTTCTTCCTTCTGGTCCACACCATTGATTTGAGTTCCAGTTTCCTTCCCATCACTATTGGTTCCCTGTACATTTTCCTTTGTTTCACTTAGCATAGCCCTCATTTTTTCATGTAATTTGTGACCAAATTCAACCAATTCTGTGAGCATCCTGATTACCAGTGTTTTGAACTATGCATCTGATAAGTTGGCTATCTCTTTGTTGCTTAGTTGTATTTTTTTCTGGAGCTTTGATCTGTTCTTTCATTTGGGCCTTTTTTTTTTTTTTATCTTGGTGTGCCTGTTACATAAAGGGGCGGAGCCTTAGGTATTCACCAGGGCTGGGTAATGCTCCTCGCTACACTGTGACACTGTATGTGGGGGAGGGGTCTGATAGGGAACAATGGTGCTTGCTCCACTCTCTGCCGGTTTTCAGTCACTCCCTCTGCTACCCACAATCAAATTGGGCCCTTCTGGGGCTGCTTCCCAAGTGGGTGAGTTTGTGTACATTCTAGGACCCTGTGGGTCTCTCCAACAAACTCTCCTGTGAAGCTGGGAGTTTCTCCTGCCACCTCGACCCCCACAGATTTTTTCAGTCAGAGGTTTTGAGGCTTTATTTCCCCACGCTGGAACTCTGGATTGGGCAGTCTGTCACCTGGTCCACCAGCTGCTGCCTGGCCGGGCAGCTGCAGCCTTGCCCACCCCACTCCACAATCCGCCACCTCACTGGGTCTGCCAGCCTCTGCCTTGCTGCAATTCTTCTTCACCCAGCTTCCAGTCTCCGCATCCACCCCCCCACCGATCTGGATGAAGGTTTCTTCTTTATCTCCTTGGTCGTTGGACTTCCATACAGTTAGATTTTTCTGTCAGTTCTGGTTGTTTTTTGTTTTTAAATTGTTATTGTCCTTCTTTTGGTTGTGCAAGGAGGCACAGTGTGTCTACCTACACCTCCATCTTGGCCAGAAGTGCCTCTCTCTCTCTTTTCCTGTTGATGAGTCTGGTTAAAGGCTTATTGATTTTGTTTAAGTTTTTAAAGAACCAGCTCCTGGATTTTTTTGATCTTTTGAATTGGGTTTTTCTTTTTTTTTTTTTTTTGAGTCTATGTCATTTAATTCAGCTCTGATCTTGAGTATTTATTTCCTTCTACTTGCTCTGGGCTTTGTTTGTTATTGTTCCTCTAGTTCTTGTGGATATAGAGTTAGGTTGTTTATTTGAGATTTTTCTATCTTTTTTAGGTAGGCCTGTATTGCTATGAACTTCCTTCTCAAGATTGCCTTCGCTGTGTCCCATAGGTTTTGAGTTGTTGTGTGTTCATCTTCATTTGTTCCCAGAAACTTTTTGATTTCTTCCTTGATCTCATTCTTAACCCATTCATTATCTAATAGCATGTTATTCAGCCTCCACATATTTGAATGTTTTGGGGTATTTTCCTTGAGATTGGTTTCTAGTTTCAGGCCAATGTGATCCTAGAAGATGTTTGATATGATTTCAATTTTCTTGAATTTGTCAGGGCTGGTTTATGCCCTACCATGTGGTCTATCTTTGAAAATGTTCCATCTGCATTTGAAAAGAATGTGTATTTTGCTTTTGGGGGGTGAAAGGTTCTGTATATCAATTACATCCATTAGATCTAGAGTGTGTTCAATGCCACAATATTCTTGTTGATTCTTGGCTTAGAAAATCTCTCCATTGTTGACAATGGGGTGTTAAAATCCCCTAGGATGAATGTGTTGCTGTTGATATTTTTCTTGATGTCCTCCAAGATTTTCCTTATATATTTAGGTGTTCCTATGTTGGGTGCTTATATGTTTACAAGGGTTATATCTCATAATGGATTACTCCTTTAAGTATAATGTAGTGTCCTTTTTTTGTATCTTTTTATGGACTTTCTTTTGAAATCTATTATGTATGATATAAGTATTGCTACCCCAGCTTTTCTTTCATGTCTTTGCTTGGATTTTTTTTTCCATCCCTTTACTTTCAGTCTGTGTGGATCTTTTGTTCTGAGGGAGGTCTCTTGTAGACAGCATATATGTGGGTCATGTTTTTCTATACATTCTGCTATTCTGTGTCTTTTGATTGGAGAATTTAAGCCATTTATATTTAAGGTTATTATTGATAGGTACTTATTCATTGCCATTTTTTCCCCTGTGTTCTTGTGTTCCCCACCCCACCCCCACCTCTTTTTCTTTATCTTCTTAAAGCAGTCCCTTTAGCATCTTCTGCAATTCTGGTTTGGTGGAAATGTGTTCTTTTAGCCTTTTTTTGGGGGGGGGGTCTGGGAAGCTCCTTATTTCACCTTCCATTTTAAATGAGAGTATTGATGGGTAGAGTAGTCTTCATTGCAGGTTTTTACTTTTCATTTCTTGGAATATTTCTTGCCATTCCCTCTGGCTCATAGTGTTTCTGCTGAGTAATCAGCTGATAACCTTCCTGGGGCTCCCTTGTATGTTACCAGCTGATTCTCCCTTGCTACCTTTATGATTCTCTCTTTGTCTTTAAATTTTGCCAGTTTTATTATGATGTGTCTTGGTGTCTTGCAGTGGGCCTGTTTGGATTCTTTTTGACTGTGACCCTCTGTGCTTCCTGGACTTGTATGATTTTTTTCTCTTATCAAGTTAGGGAAGTTTTCTGTCATTACTTTTTCAGACAGGTTTTCTATGCCTTGCTGCTCTTCTTCTCTTTCTGGTATTCCTATGATATGGGTATTATTACGTTTCATGTTGTCCTTCAGCTCCCTTAAACCCTCTTCATTCTTTTTGAGTCTTTTTTATTTTGTTGCTCTCTCTGGTAATTTTTTTTCTACATTGTCTTCCAGGTCACTGGTTTGATCCTTTGCTTCATATAGCCTACTTTAATTCCTTCTACTGTGTTCTTTAATTCAGAAATTGTATTCTTCATTTCCTCCTGGCTCTTATTGATAGTTTCTTTGTCCTTTTTCATGCTGATGTAGTTTGCAGTAAGTTCCTTGTAGCTTCCTTGTAGTTCTTTGTAGTTCTCACTGAGCTCACTGAGCTTCCTTATAACAGTTACTTTGAACTCAACATCTGATAGTTTGCTTGCCTCAGTTTCAGATTCAAAAGTGCCCCCCATGTGCTCAGATTAGAAATAACATCCCACCTTTGTTCTTGGAGAGTGGATATTGGGAACCAATTGCAAAAATATGTGCTTATCCCAGTTAAACTATAACCTATGCAGTCATTTAGATCACAACCTATTGTCAAGTATCTTTCTCTTTCCTTCTCTTTGGAGCAGTTGTGGATTGGGTGACCAGCTCACTATGCTCTTGATCCCATGAGTAGACATTTAATCTTCTTTCTCCCTTAACTCCAATACCAATTAATTACAAAGTACTGTTCATTTTGCCTCCCAAGTGTATTTTTTAATCCATCAGCATTTCTCCAACTCAGTCATCACCACTGTAGTCCAGGCCTCTGTCATCTCATTTTAGACAATAGTGAAATCATCTTAACACTGGTTTCCCTGATTCTTTGGTTACCCCTTCCACCTATTCTTCACCAAACAGCCAGAATGAACTTTAAAAATGCAAATCATGTGTTCTCGCAATTTAAAAACTCTTCATAGATGTGCATGGTTCTTAGGGTCAAGACTAAAAATCTCTTCTATAGCCTGAAGGCCTTTCATGGTGTCTCTCTGCCTGTCTCTCCAGTGTCCTCTCTTATCACTCCTGTCCTCATGAGCTTTAGCTCCACTCAACTGCACTCAGTCCTGACCATACTCTCTGCTCCCAATCCTTTGCCAGGAACACTGCCACTTCCACCCTTTATTATTTATTTTTTATTATTTATTTATTAGTTAATTCCGAGTTAATCCTTCAGACTACAGCATGCTTAAGACCACAGACTCTGGAGACAACTGCTGGTTCACCTCTGCCATTGCTAGTCATATGACCTTGGGCAAATAAATCACTTAACTTTTCTGTGTCTTATCTCAGTTTCTCATCTCTAAAATGGGCATAATAGTAGCAATATATAAAAAAGGGTTGGTTACTGTGATGATAATACGTAAAGCATAACACAAAAACACAATGGCTGACACATAGTAAGTGATGTTATCAAAGCATTGATAATTATTATTACATCATGATATAATTACCCAGGAGAGCCTTCTCAGACTAGGTCAGGGGACCAGGATGTGTATGTATATGTTAAATAGGGATCCTATACTTTTCTGATGTAGAAATTATCTTCATTATCATTTTGCATTTATTTGGTGATTATTTGCATTATACCAGCATTTTCCACTCAGTTGTAATCTCCATGAGGGCAGAGAGTTGAGCTACCTTTTACTCAACACTTTTGCTCACTTCAGTGTTTAGCCCAGTTTGTGACACTTCTAGGAGCTCCAACAGGTATTAGCTGAATATGTGAACATGTGTTGTTGAACACAGAACACATGCCTTCAGGGTGGATATGTGGTTCTGTGCTCTGTCCAGTCATCCATCTACCCACTCACATCCTAGAATACTGTTTTTCAGTCAGTTACAAGTCTTCATGGTGGTTTGGACTCTAGTTTTCCATCACATAGTTAACTTATGGGTACAACAGAAAGAATACTGGCATCAATTATAGAAGACGCAGATTAAATCCTAGATCAGACACTTGTCTGTAACATTTCTGAAGGAATATGTGTCAGATACAGGACTGAGTGCTTTACCTGAATTATGTCCTTCAGGCCTAAAATAACCCTATGAAGTAAATACTATTGTAATCCTCATTTTACAAATGGGGAATATGAAGCAAGTAAACATCAAGTTCCACCAAGTCTCTATTTTCAAGGCTATACATTCTAACATCATATCAGCTCTTTCTCTTTTCTCTTGAGAGACAATGAAGTATAGTGGAATCCTTTATCCTCTTTGAGTTTCTGTTTGGCTAAATTGGAACAAAAGAGAGAGACAAAATATTAGCACCTGCCTTCCATAATATGATAATTAAATAAAATGATAAAAACTGACATTTATAGAGCAGTTACCACATTGCAACTAAAGTCCTTCTTCTTTTACACTATTGTCCCATTTAATCCTTACAACAAAACTATAATATAAGGCAGGTGGTATCATTTCCCCCAGGCTATATGATGAGGACATGGAAACCTAGAATGATCAGTATCTTGTCCAAGGTCACATAGGAAATGGAAAAGACCACATTTGAACCCAACTTGTGTGGACCCAGAGTCTTAATCATCTTCCCCTTGGTCATACACAATATTTAGAAGCACCTGGTACAGGGGAAGCACTGGTTGAGGGATGTTATATTTGCAGAAGGCCTGCACGAGAGGGGCACAGATAACATTCTTCTATGTGCAACTATTTATTCTCATCTATCTCTTTCAGCTTCCCCCAAACACCCCCCGACATCATCTCAAGATTATCTACTGACATCATCAACTATCCAATAAGCATTAAGGTCTAATCAAAAGAAAGACTTTCCAAGAATAGCTTTTATTTTCTTCACACCACTGGCTAATATAGTCCCCTATCTACACAATCTAATCAGAATTCTTGCTGATTTGAAAGCAAATATAATAACAATAAGAACACTACTTATTAGCATGCAGCTTAGAAAGTGGCTCATCCCAAATAGTCTTATTTTTTTTCCACATGAGAAGTTGGCAGATTGCTCAGATGAGCCAGATATTACTCAGAGGCAGAAAAATAGAGAAAAATCTGAAATCAAAGAAACCCCACAGAGAGTTATCAAGGATCTGGCTTTTGCTTCTGGAAGTTTGGGGTGAGCTTAAGAAAGAATGTGGTATGAATCAAGGAAGTGCAGAGCTGGGGACACAGGCTGGGCAGTCAGGGAGGAGTCTAAGAGTAAAAGCAGCCCCCAGACCTGCTCCCATGTGTAGTGCACTACAGATGTGCCCAGGGGGATTAGTTCATGTCATTTCCAATCCTTATAAAAACCTCAAGCTATATATAACATTCTTCTATTTCATGGTAAGGAAAACGTGGTTCAGAGAGGTGGGGTGACTTGCCCAAAGTTGCAAAGGCTGTAAAGGGCAGAGGCAGAATTCAAATAGTCATGACACCTAGCTCTTTGTCTGTGGTGTGTGTGGGCATGTGGGTGTTACAGAGCACATTAGGCTCAATCTTCATCTCTCCATGTATTCTTTCTCCCTGTATTCTATCTATGTCCCCACTCAGTCTCATGACACCAATCCAAGCTGTAGGCTGACAACTATCAAATTCATATTTCTCTGTGGACCTCCTTTGAGAGCTTCAGACTTGTAATTTTTATTTGCCTACTCAACATTTCCATTTGAATATCTAAAAGCAATATTAGATTTAACACTCCCCAAAATAACTGATTTCATACCCAAAGCCAATTTATTCATCCTGAAGCAGAGATTTGTACTGCCAACCTCTCCATTGCAGAGGCTGGCACCACCATCCCTCAAGCTCAATACAGAAAGCAGAAGCCATTCTTATCACTTTGTTCTGTCTCAGCTCCACACATGACAATAACATAGCCCCATCCTACCTCTCCCAGACCCCCATCCACTTCCTTCCATTTCCATCACCACCACTGCAACAATCTCAGTCTCATTAATTTCCTATGGTTGAGCCTCACCCAGCATGCTGGGCTTCATATACTTAGAGCTTTCACTTCTAACAATGGCCTTTTGTTACCTCCATTTCATGAGAACACTGAATTCTGGTGGGGTTAAGAAACCTCCCAAGGTCACAACTGTTAAATATAATGTCTGCCTTGAATTCATCTCCCAGAAATCCCTATATTGGTTCATTCTCATATTCCAGGTTGTAGCTTAAAAGTCACTTCTACAGAGGGGTCTTCCCTGACTCCTCCCCTACTACAGTTAAAGCATCCCTCAGCCCTTCTGTTAGACTACCCTGTTTTGCTTTCTTTACATCACTCATTGCCATCTGCTGTGTTCTTGCTTGTATGTTGTTCTCTCCCTCAACTTAACCTGAAACATTGTGAAAACAAGGATCCTATCTTAGTGACTGCACCTAAAATAATGCCTGGCACATAGTAGGTATATAATAAATGTTTGTGAAAGTAATGATCAAAGGGGTCAGGCAGTCTAAGTTCTTAGCCACTGTACTGTATCACTTTCTCTTGCATGATTAGGGTTAAGGTCTTATCAGTGTAGTCTTGTGCTTGTACATGTAGACCCAAGGAAAAGCCCTGAGAATGAAAATCCATATTTGGAAGTGGAAGGCACAGAAGGACTGAAGAGACAGGTTGGTCTCACCAGTGTGCTAATTAGTAGAGCTTATTAAGGGAAACTTACATTTGAGGTGGGTCTTAGGCAGCTGCAAGATTAAATGGATGCTCATGCCTTTTAGCAGGTGGCAAAGTATTATAAAGGGCAAAAAGAAGACATTCACGTGCATGACTGCTACCAGGTACAGGAAATTGCGTTGCATGCTTGACTAGGTCAGGACAAAAGAAATGTTTCCAAACCCAGCCTGTTCCAGGACACAGAGAAGGGATGCTGGTTTGTGTCAAAACACATGATGATTAATATCAAAATGGGCTTCAAAGAAGTTCCATGACAAACGACCTCCCTCCTGGCCTGAGTCCACCTTGCAAGTCAGCCAGTGGTCACACCTTGGAGCAATCTCTCTTCCACGGCTTTCATGTGCAGTTAATTGCCTTTGAGATATAACAGCACCCAACACTTGGAGGAAGAAGTTGGTGAAGGGGAACCTGCCCTCCCCGCTCCGGTATTTGATGTGAGCATCACTGGTTTTCATGCCCCCATACTCAATGTGTAATCACCAATATTCTCATGGATGGAGACACAGTATCCAGGGCTTACTTTCTTTGTGTTCCAGAATGGGGGTGGAGGGACTGGATCAAAATCTTCCAGGCAGAAAACCATGGCGACCGATCTCTGGTTCTAATAAAGGTTTGATGACTCAGTGTCTCAAATGACTACAGCCAAATTGAGCCTGATCACATCCATTTTTATAAGGCCATGTTTCAATTCCATTATTTGGTAGGAATAATTGTTCTGGAGGTCATTACCAGCATGATTTCACATAAATTGTTTCTGCTGGTGATCAGGAATGCTGGGCATATTTTCTCAGATGTGCTTGTTGTCTAGGGAGGGAATTATGAACATTATCCATCCCTCTGGCAGTATGACCCTGTGCCTATGTGCTCACCACTGGGTCAGAGACCAAGCCCCGTGAAAAACCACAAAGAATCTCCAGCCTCAGGCTCCCTGGGTGGAGATGTGCAATAGCAAGAAAACCACTGTCTTTAGAGTCAGATATCTAAATCTGAATCTTGGCTCTGCTTCTCTCTAGCATATGGCCTTGAAGAAATTGCTCAACTTCTCTGAGCTGTAGGTATCAATGTTTAGCAGATCAAGGTGTCCTTAAAAATCCCTCCAGAAAGAGAGGCTAGAATCAGATGTTTTAGATGTTCCTTCCTGAGTCCATGTATTGTCAGAAAAGCCTAGAGTCTGAGTCTGAGAATAACCAGTTAGTATCTCTGTGCGGGTGGGTTACAAATAAAGGTTTACTCTTCATTGTTTTCTTTTGGGGGGTATTTATACAGTGATGTAATACATCTTCCACTGAAAGTTAGTTAAAAATACAATTTTTAAAAAAAGAAAATAAAGATCACCTATAATCTAACCAACCACTACTTATATATTGGGGTGTTTCTTATCTGATATTTTTCAAGGAAGATATAAAGTGAAAATATTATTTTAAGACCTGGTCATGAATTTCTTTTAGTGTCTGAAAGAATACATTGAAAACCCATTTAGTGTCAAAAATAAGCTTGAGTTTGGGGAAATTGGTGTGGTTGAAAGAGAGAGTGTATGTGTGAAGAAGGGTGAGAGAAAGGTCTATATAGCTCTTGAGAGGAAGGGATAAGGAGCAGAAAGGGAGAAGAGTGAAGAGTCACCAAGGTTGAGTGGGGTTATGGGCTAGTGGACATTTTCTGGGAGAGAGAATAGATATTTAAAAGGAAAAGAATATGCATATTACTCAATTTGAAGTTGTTTGTGCAGTTGGCTTTGTATTTCAGTCAACTTTATTACATTCACAAATGCTGTGTGGCTGTGTGTATATACATCAGTGTGTTTTACTTTGTACTTCAGGGAGGTCTGAATTTCACACCGGTTCAGTGAAGACTGCAACAGAGGCAACCTCAGAGAATGAGGATCTTGAAGGCAGAGATGACCCCCAGACCCCTTGAACGTGAGCTGGCCTCGGGGCTTGCTTTAGGTCAATAATGTACAGTGGAAGTAACAGCATGTGCTAGTTCGGAGCAGAGCTCTCAAAGGGGCTTGTGTGCATATGCTGTTATTCTTGGAAACTTACTGCCATGTGAGTAAGTCCAGACTAGCTTGCTGAATAATGAGGGACATGTGACCCAATCACTCTCTGCCCCACCCAACAACAAGCCAACCACCAGGCACGTAGGTGAAGTCCTCTAAGATTGGCTAGCCCCAGTCAACTTGCCAGGTGACCATAGATGTATCTTCAAGATTGGTCAAGATCACTTGAACATTTTAAGGTATGAGATGATAGCATTGGATAAATAAAGAGAAAGCAGCCCTGAGAAACACTTAGGTGGCTAAGAGAAGAAAGTAAAACCATTTCCTCCTTATTCCCCACATTTTATTTTGGGCCTCATGTTTGAAGGCTGAGGCTTCGGAACCAACCAGGTTTAGCCTATCAATATTTCAAATTGGCATCCACCAACCCATATACTTCAATTTTCCTGAACAATGCCCTGATTTACATCAGCCCCAAGAATGAAAGTCTATATCCTTTCCAGTCCCAATGAGCCAATGTCTAAAACAATAGGTATATATTTAGGGTTTCCAAAAGAGATAATGAGCAATTGCTAATAATTATTTCAAGTCATTTGAGTTGGACCCAGCACAATTAATGCTACAGTTGAATTTTGATAATACCAGAAAGATAATTTAAGCTCAGTGCAAGGATGGTTGCCAAGACATGCTCAACAATTGAACTGAATTTTCAAACATAGAGATGGAATCTTTTCAAGCGGCATGAATTCAAGTGAATTGAGTTGTAGTGCAATCTCTTGTGCATTTCCTAGAACACTCAGAATCCAGAGGCAGATGTTTCCAGGGAGGGGACAAACTTGTAATAGTCTGACCTTGTTCCTCAGGAGCTGGATGGGGTGCAAACATATAGCACCAGTTCAGAGCAGAGCAATGGAGGGCTCTTGGACTCAACTTTGAGTCATGACTTCTGTATTAGTTTCCTGTGGCTGCTTTAACAAATTACCACAATTTTATTTTATTTCTTTTGTTTTAAATATATTTTATTCATTATGCTATTACAGTTGTCCCATTTCTCCCCTTTATGACCCTCCGCCTTACACGCCCCCTCCCACCCCCATTACCCCCCATTAGTTCATGTCCATGGGTCATACATATAAGTTCTTTGGCTTCTACATTTCCCATACTATTCTTAGCCTCCCTCTGTCTCTTTTGTATCTACCAATTATGCTTCTTATTCCCTGTACTATTTCCCCCATTCACCCCCACCCCCTCCCCACCCATAACCATCCATGTGATCTCCATTTCTCTGATTCTGTTCCTGTTCTAGTTGTTTGCTTAGTTTGTTTTGGGGTTTGGGGGGGGGGGTTCAGTTGTTGATAATTGTGAGCTTGTTGTCATTTTACTGTTCATAGTTTTTGATCTTTTTCTTAGATAAGTCCCTTTAACATTTCATATAATAAGGGCTTGGTGATGATGAACTCTTTTAACTTGACCTTATCTGGGAAGCACTTTATCTACCCTTCCATTCTAAATGATAGCTTTGCTGAATAGAGTAATCTTGGATGTAGGTCCTTGCCTTTCATGACTTCAAATACTTCTTTCCAGCCCTTTTCTTGCCTGCAAGGTTTCTTTGGAGAAATCAACAGATAGACTTATGGGAACTCCTTTGTAGGTAACTGTGTCTTTTTCTCTTGCTGCTTTTAAAATTCTCTCCTTATCTTTCATCTTGGGTGATGTAATTATGATGTGCCTTGGTGTGTGCTTCCTTGGGTCCAGCTTCTTTGGGACTCTCTGAGCTTCCTGGACTTCCTGGAAGTCTATTTCCTTTGCCAGATTGGGGAAGTTCTCCTTCATTATTTTTTTTAAATATGTTTTCAATTTCTTCTTCTTCCTCTTCTCCTTCTGGCACCCTTATGATTCAGATGTTGGAATGCTTAAAGTTGTCCTGGAGGTTCCTAAGCCTCTCCTCATATTTTTGAATTCTTATTTTTTCATTCTGTTCTGGTTGAATGTTTATTTCTTCCTTCTGGTCCAAACCATTTATTTGAGTCCCTGTTTCCTTCCTGTCACTGTTGGTTCTCTGTGCATTTTCCTTTAATTCACTTTTCACAGCCTTCACTCTTTCCTATTTTGCAACCATACTATCTATGAGCATCCTGATTACCAGTGTTTTGAACTCTGCATCTGATAGGTTGGCTATCTCTTCATTGCTTAGTTGTGTTTTTTCTGGAGCTTTGATCTGTTTTTTCATTTTGGCCTTTTTTTTTTTTTTTTTTTTTGGTCTCAGCATGCCTGTTATGTCATAAGGGTCGGAGCCTTAGGTATTCACCAGGGTGGTGCAAACCAGGTCACTGCGTTGTGGTGCTGTACATGGGAGAGGGGCTCAAAAGGGAATAATGCCACTTGCTCAGCTCTCTGCTGGCTTTCAGTCTCTTCCCTTGTTACCCACAGGTGAATTGAGTGCTTCTGGTGCTGATTCCCAGGTAGGTGGGTTTGTGTAAGTTCTAGGACCCTGTGGGTCTCTCCAATGAACTCCTGTGAGGCTTGGAGTTTCTCCTGCCTCCTCAACCCCCACAGGATTTTTCAGTCAGGGGTTTTGAGGCTTTATTTCCCTGTGCTGGAATCCTGGGTTGGATGGTCTATCTCGCTCCCTAGTTATTCCTCCCGGTTTATCTGCATGCAAATGTGGGACTACCCACTCTACCAGCTGCCACTTTGCCCAGGCCTTGAGCTGCTGCCTTGCCCTTCCTGGTCCTCCTGCTGCCACCTTACTGTGAGTCCTCTCTGCCCCGGCTGCTCATCTCTGCCCCTCCTACTGGTCTGGATGAATGTTTCTTCTTTAACTGCTTGGTTGTCAGACTTCCATACCGTTCGATTTTGCAGCAGTTCTGGTTGTATTTTTGTTTTTAAATTTGTTGTTGTCCTTCTTTGGTTGTGCAAGGAGGCACAGTATATCTACCTATGCCTCCATCTTGGCTGGAAGTCAAATTACCACAATTTTGATGACTTAAGACAACAGAAATTTATTCCCTCACAGTTCTGGAGGTGATGATTCCAAAGTCAAAGTGTTGTCAGGTCTGGTTCCTCTGGAGGCTCTGAGGGAGAATCTATTCCATGCTTCTCTCCAGCTTCTGGTGAATGCCAGCAATCCTTGGCATTTTCTGGCTTCTAGATGTATTGTTCCAGTCTCTTCCTGAATCTGCATATCACCCTGTCTTTTTTGTATTTCTCCTCTTCTTTTGTTTTATAAGGGTACTTGTCATTGGATTTAAGGCCCCCCATAATCCAAAATGGTATGATCTCAAGATTATTAACTTAATTGTGGCTGAAAAGACCCTTTTTGTCAAATAAGGTCACTTTCACAGGTTCTGGATGGACACATATATTGGGTGCCACCACTCAACCCATTACAAGTTTTAAGGCAGTGGGTTCCTACCTCTAACTTTACCTCCTACCATGCTCCTCATCACCCATTCATTCCAGGCATATGGGCCTCATGACTGTCCCTCAAACACACCAGGCTCATTTGCAATCAGGAATGCTATTCTCATTTCCAAGAATGTTATGCTGTCTTCTAGCAATTCAGTCTCAATTCCAGTGTCCCTTTAATAAAGTGACCTTTCTTGACTCTCTCTATAAATTGGCACCCTATCTCTAGTCTGTATGCAATTTTTCTGTTTTATTTTATTCATAGTATTTAACACCATCTGAAATCATTGCAGGTGTCTATTTATTCTTTTGTTTCTGGTCAGTTAACAATAAAGCTCCATGAGATCAAGGACTTCCCTGTATTATTGACTAAAACAACATCTCCAATGATCTGAGCGATTCCTACACCATTGTTGATGCTCAATGAAGAGTTCTTGAGCAAATGAGTAACTGTATAGTCCATCTTGGGTATCACAAAGTCAGGTCCATAATGTGAAATATTGACCTTCCAAAATGTGGGGAGTTCGCCAGATTCAAGACCGCAAGATATGGGACAAAGAGAAAGAACTCTTGTCCACAGGGGAACTGATTTGTGCTGGAGCCCAGGCACCACTGCATTATATAAGCCCCACCATGTGATTGTAATGGGAAGCCAGATTGAAGACCACTGATCTAAGGCAGCCATGGAAAGTCATACCTTTTATCAAGGGATTGATATTGTAATCTGGATATACGACATAAACCATGACACTAAATCAGCTGGGGAATTTTCTGAGAAAGTTTTTATTCCATTCAGAAAAAGGGACACAAAGAGAGAAATACTGTTTTCTACCCCTGGATGGCACTGTCCTGGTGGAATGTGGACCAGACCTCCCCTGTGTGACTAGACAGAGATTACATTGCATATGGCACTCCTGTTTTTATTTGAATTTCATATTGACACACATATTTTTTTAATTTTTTAATGCTGTTCAGTTATAGTTGTCTGTATTTTTATTGAGTTTATTGGGCTGACATTGGTTAATAAATTATATAAGCTTCAGGTGTATGATTCCATAATATATCACCTGTATATTGTGTGTTCATCACCACAAATTCAGTCTCCTTCCATCATCATTTATCCTCTCTTCACCCTCTTCTACCTCTCCCACCATCACCCTTACCCTCTGGTAATCACCATACTGTTGCCTGTGTCTATGAGGGTGTTTTTTTATTGGCTTAATCCCTTTATCTTTTTCACCCAGTCTTCAACCCCACTCCCCTCTGACAATGTCATGTCTTCTGTAATTTTTTCTATCAAAGTTATCTTATTGGTTGTCATATAAGAGAGATATAGTCCATTTTCCATCATCCAAGGACATGAGATATTCTGGATGCTTCCATGTTTAAAAAATTAAGGAGCATGAAGAAAGATGTTGATGTTCTTTCCCTTCTTCTGATATGCGGTCATCACACAGGGTTTATCCTTACCTCATGGCCTCAAAATGTCTGCTACAGTTTCAGGCATCCCAGAAGGACAATGCCAGCCAGGGTCAGAAAAGAGGTTGTAAATGTTTCGGTCCTTCTCCATGGAAGGAAAGCTTTCTAAGAATCTAACCCCAGTAAAACAAAGAGAAACAAAGGAAAATGTACAGGGAACCAAGAGTGATGGGAAGGAAACTGGAACTCAAATCAACGGTGTGGACCAGAAGGAAGAAAGAAACATCCAGCCAGTAAAGAATGAAGAAACAAGAATTCAAAAAAATGAGGAGAGGCTTAGGAACCTCCAGGACATCTTGAAACGTTCCAACATCCGAATTATAAGGGTGCCAGAAGGAAAAGAGAAAGAACAAAAATTTGAAAACTTATTTGAACAAATAATGAAGGAGAACTCTCCCAATCTGGCAAAGGAAATAGACTTCCAGGAAGTCCAGGAAGCTCAGAGAGTCTCAGAGAAGCTGGACCGAAGGAGGAACACATCAAGGCACATCATAATTACATTACCCAAGATGAAAGAGAAGGAGAGAATCTTAGAAGCAGCAAGAGAAAAAGACACAGTTTCCTACAAAGGAGTTCCCATAAGACTGTCAGCTGATTTCTCAAAAGAGACCTTACAGGCAAGAAGGGGCTGGCAAGAAGTATTCAAAGTCATGAAAGACAAGGACCTACATCCAAGATTGCTCTATCCAGCAAAGCTATCATTTAGAATGGAAGGGCAGATAAAGTGCTTCTCAGATAAGGTCAAGTTAAAGGAGTTCATCATCACCAAGCCCTTATTATATGAAATGTAAAGGGACTTATCTAAGAAAAAGAAGATAAAAAATATGAACAGTAAGAATGACAGCAAACTCACAGTTATTAACAACCACACCTAAAACAAAAACAAAAGCAAACTAAGCAAACAACTAAAACAGGAGCAGAATCATGGAAATGGAGATCACATGGAGGCTTATCAACAGGAGAGTGGGAGGGGGAGAGAGGGGGGAAAGGTACAGAGAATAAGTAGCATAAATGGTAGGTAGAAAATAGACAGGGGGAGGGTAAGAATAGTGTAGGAAATGTAGAAGCCAAAGAACTTATGAGTATGACCCATGGACATGAACTATAGGGGGGGAATGTGGGAGGGAGAGGGTGGGCAAGATGGAGTGGAGTGAAGGGGGAAATGGGACAACTGTAATAGCATAATCAATAAATATATTAAAAATAAATAAATAAATACTAATATATTTTTTTAAAATTACATTCTTCTCCTGAGAAACCTGAGTCTTAGTTTAGGTAATGCTCCCAAGGCCATTCAGCCACCCAGAGGTGGAGCTGGGATTTGAACCCAGGTGTTAGGGATGCCAAAGGTCAACAACAAAGGCCAGGGGTTTTATTTCATTTGAGATTTGCCCAAGAAAGGAGGAGGTTAGGAATAACCCAAGAGAGTCATTTTCAATGCTCCTGCCATTTTAGTGACTTAGACCTTTTGATGGTCTAGTGAAGGATCCATGAGATGCTGTGGAATGAAATGGGTTTTACAGCCAGATGGAACTGGATTCTAATTCCAGACTTAGCGACCCACAAACACAATGGGGAAGCTAGTCCCTCATCCACCAGAATCTGGGATGGGTAGGTTTATGGATGTCAAGTGTGGGGCACTCAGGAAAGCTGACTACCTTAATCTCCACCCACTGAGACATAGCCTATTTCCCTGTCCCTTCCTGAGATCTTTTCCCTCAGCTGCCTAGTGGAGGCACAGAGGGGACCTCCATGAGGGCAGCGCCCACTCTGTATCCCCAGAGCCTGGCCTGCTGCATAAATAAATCATTGAAAAGGACAGGGGTCTAGGATCAGGCCAAGATTGTGTTGGTATTTATGGTAGTACATGAAGATTTTTTTTTAGCTGTTTCATCCTAATTAAGACTGTGCTTAATTGAAATTCACAGCCTCCCAAACACATCTCACCACCTCTACTTCTCTTTTGCTGGTTCCTTGCAAATGCCGGCATCACTTTTTTTCTTGGCAGCTCTGTCTGGTGGAAATGGGCCTGGCTCAGCCTCCCCCTGCCTCTAACCTGGGTAATTACTTCAGTCTAAGCTGCAGCTCATTACCTCTCTGCAGGTGTTAAGCGAAGCAGAGCTGACCTCTTACCAGTTCATTAGTCAGACGATGATGAAGATTGTGGACTTGGATTTTGGGGGCCTCTGTGACAGTGCTGTGGACTAGAAGTTTCTCTGTTACAATAGTTTTACATCATCATGTTTAAGAAATAAAACAATAACAACCTGTCATGTCTTGGATCTCACCCTATAGGATGTCTTCGTGCCAAACTTTACCTTGACATGGTACTACCAACTTGTATTTAGGGGTCAGGTGAGAAATAACTCTTAAACTTGTTTCTGGGTTTGCTCTAAGGCTGTTATCCACAGCTATCCTCATTACATAACACAGGACCTTCCATCTGAGACCCCTTAGAGCAGGGGTGTCACACTCATTTTCAACGGAGACCACATCAGCCTCACAGTTGCCTTCAAAGGGTGAATGTAATTTTAGGACTGTATAAATGTAACTACTCCTTAACAGTTAAGTGAGAGCCCAGCACTGCACTGGGTAGAAACAAGGTACTGGGCCAGATAAAACAAGATGGAGGGCCGGATTCGGCCCGCGGATTTTGCCACCTGTGCCTTAGAAAAGCTTTTTGTGGTTTTCAGTTACACTGCAAAGCAGCTGTGGTGGAGAAGTACAGCACAGTGCAATGGGAAGGGGCAGGTCTTGGAATTTCATCCTTACCACATTTTAGCTCTGAAAATTTGGACCTCTCTTTTATTTTCAAACACTGATGATATACTTAATATTTGCTTACTAATACTACTATTAATAATAATATTAATCCTTAGTTTGAAGATTTGTTGTGAGGATTAGGTGAGAAGATACGTGAACAGATTTGGTTCTTAATTGTGCTCAATAAATGCTCATTGCCACTGTTGTTTGTTTCTATGTATAGACATGAAATTCTTATAACTAATCATCTTTGCTTCTTCTAGTTACATGCTGGGAAGTTACAGAAGCAAAATTTGTGGCCTCCTTCCAGCAGGCATGGATTTTGTGTAACAATCTTATTCCTGGTTCTCCCTCACTTCATTGTCTATTTGGTTGAGGGAGTTTATAGTTGCATCTTTCTAATTCATTAGTTATAATATATTATAACTGAAATATTGTATATCTTTCATACCTGCCTCAAATCCCATTTGGAACAAGCTAGGAGAGCAGTGTTTTAATACAAAATAAAAGAGAAAAAAATACCCTGACAGCCTCCAGCATTATAATTTTCAAGGGCCAATTTTTAAAAATTGAAAGAAAAAATCAATATAGAGGCTACCAAAATAATAATGTCCAGTCTTTAAAAATGGAATGTATCTTTTGGAAATTAACTCTGTATCAGATATATGGTTTCCAAATAGTTTCTCCCATTCTCAGGTTGTTTTTTTACTGTATTTACTATTTCCTTTGATATGAAGAAGATTTTTTAGTTCAATGTAGGTCCACTTGTCTATTTTTTGCTTGTGTTGTTTGTGGTTTTTTAACAGCCAAATTAAAAAATGGCAAAAGACTTGAACAAACATTTCTCTAAAGACATATAAATGGCCAACAGGTACATGAAGAGATGTTCAAAGTCACTAGTCAACAGAGAAATGCAAATCAAAACCTCAATGATAGTGAAAAACTGAAAGCTTTTCCTCTAAATAAAAAACAGGACAAGGATGCCCAATCTCACACTTATTCAACATAGTTCTGGAAATCCTAGCCAGAACAATCTGGCGAGAGGAAGAAATAAAAGGCATCCAGATTGGGATGGAAGAAGTGAAAGTGTCACTTTTTGCAGATGACATGATTCTGTATATACAAAACCCTAAAGACTCCACCAAAATACTATCAGAAACAATAAGCAAATACCATAAAGTTGCAGGATACAAAATTAATGTACAGAAATCCACTACTTTTCTGTACTAACATGAAACTTCAGAAAAAGAAATGAATTTTTTGGTTGCAATTACAACTAAAAGAATAAAATACCTAGGAATAAACTTAACAAAGGATGTGAAAGATCTATAAAGTGAAAACTACAAAGCATTATTAAAAGAGATTGAAATAGACATAATGAAATAAAAAGATAATCTGTGTTCATGGATTTCTAGAATCAACATAGTTAAAATGGCCATATTACCCCAAAAATTAAGAATAAAATTACCATATAACCCAGCAACCCAGTGCAGATTTAATGCAGTCCCCATCAAAATCCCAATGGCATTTGTTTAAAGAAGTAGACCCCCAAAAAATCATATTCATATGAAACCACAAAAGACCCTGAATAGCCAAAGCAATTCTGAGAAAAAAGAACAAAGCCAGAGGTATCACACCTGGTTTGAAATTATAATACAGAGCTATGATAATCAAAACAGCATGATATTGGCAGAGAAACAGATACACAGACCAACGAAACAGAATTGAGAGCCCAGAATTGAGAATTGAGATAAAACCACATGTATTTTCTCACAAAGGAGCAAACACACAATAGAAAATAGAAAGGCTTTTCAATAAATGGTGCTGGGGAAATTGAAAAGCCACATGCAAAAGAATGAAATGAGGTTACAGGTGGTCCCTATGTACAAAAATTAATTCAAAGTGGATCAAAGACCTAAATAAAAGATCTGATACAATAAATAACATAGAAGAAAACATAGGTACTAAACTTGTGGACCTTAATCATTGTGAACATTTTATGAATTTGACCCCAAAGGCAAGGGAAATAAAGGCGAAATAAATGAATGGAACTATATCAAACTAAAAAGCTTCTGCACAGTAAAAGAAACTGACAACAAAGCAAAAAAGGCAACCAATCAATGATATTTGCAAACAACCTATGACATTTGCAAACTAGCTGACAAGGGGTTAATATCCAAAATATATAAGGAAATCATACAACTCAACACCAAACAAACAATCCAATTAAAAAATGGGCAGAGGACCTGAACAGACACCTCTCCCCAGAAGGCATAGAAATGGCCAACATATACATGAAAAGATGTTCAACTTCGCTAGCTATTAAGGCAATGCAAACCAAAGCTACAATGAGATACCAGCTCACATCTGTTAGAATGGCTGTTATCAACAAGACAAGCAATAATACGTGTTGGAGACATTACAGAGAAATAGAAACCCTCATTCTCTGCTGGTGGGAATGTAAACTGATACAGCCACTATGGAAAACAGTATGGCAGTTCCTCAAAAAATTAAGAATAAAATTACCATATAAACCAGCAACCCCTCTTCTGGGTGTCTACTTGAAAAACTCGAAAACATTTATTTGAAAAGATATATACACCCCTATGTACATTGCAGCATTATTCACGGTAGCCAAGACATGGAGACAACCAAAGTGTCCTTTGATAGAGTAGAGGATTGGATAAAAAAAAATGTGGTACATGTAAACAATGGAATACTACCCAACCATAAGAAAAGATGAAATACTGCCATTTGTGGCAACATTGATGAACCTTGAGAATATTATGCTGAGAAAAATGAGTCACAAAAGCCAAAAACTATATGATTTCACTCATATGTGGGAAATAAAACTGAAACTCATGAACAACAGACATCGGTATGGTGGGTATGGTGGTTAACCGAGGGAAGGGAGGTGGGGGTGTAGTAAAGGGTAAAGGGAGCTAAATACATGGTGATGGAGGCTGATGTGACTTTGGGGGGTGGGCACACAATGCACCATGCAGGTCACGTGTCATAGTAATGTGCATCTGAAACCTATCAATCCTGTTAACCAATGTCACCCCAATAAATTTAATTAAAAACCCTCAGTGACATATTATCTCACACTTGTTAAGATGGTTGCTATATTTTTTAAAAAGACAGTAAGTGTTAGTGAGGATGTGGAAAAAATGGAACCCTTGTTTACTGTTGGTTTCAAAAATTGTATAGACATTGTGGAAAACAATATGGAGTTTCCTCAAAAAAAAAAAAAAATAGAAATAGAACTACCATATGATCCAGCAATCTCACTTCTGGTTATTTATCCAAAACAATTGAAATTGGGATCTCAAAGAAATACCTGCTCTCCTGCATTCACTGAAGCACTATTCACAATAGCCAAAATGCAGAAACAGCCTAAATACCCATCTATGCATGAACAGATAAAGAAAATGTGATATATGCATACAATGGAGTGTTAAAAAGAAGGAAATCATGCAATATGTGACAACATGGGTGAATGCTGAGGACTAAGTGTATTAAGCCAATCACAGAACGACAAATACTGCATGATTCCACTGATACAAGGAATCTGTAACAGTCAAACTCAGAGAAAGAGAGAGCAGAACAGTGGTTGCCACGGCTCAGGTGGGGCAGTGGGGGATGGAGAGTTGCTAATAAAGCCATATAAGCTTTGTTATGCAAGATGAGTAAATTCCAGAGATCTGCTCTACAACATAGCACTCATAGATTATAAAACTGTTGAACAATTGAAAATCTGTTAAGAAGGGCAATGTCATATTAAGTGTTCTTACCACACAACAAATTTTAAAAAGAAGAAGGTATAGTATTTGCTTTTTCCACATTTTTTTAATTTTAATTTTTTACATTGTTATTTTATATTGTATTTTTCCATTATCATTTATCCCCCTATTCCCTCTTCCACCTCCACTCACTCCCCTCCTCCCTGAAATCACCACACTGTTGTCCGTGTCTATGACCGTGTCCAGTTCTTTCTCTTTTTTCTTTCTTGCTTGATCCCTACAACTCCCACCCCAACCCCCAACCCCAACTGTCAGCCTGCTTTCTATTTATGAGCCTGTCTCTATTTTGTTTGTTAGTTCAGTTTGTTCATTAGATTCCACATATGAGCAAAATCATATGGTATTTGTCTTTCTCTAACTGGCTTATTTCATTTAGCATAATGTTCTCCAGGACCATCCACACTGTCAGAAAGGGTAAAATTTTTTCTCTTTTTACAGCCAACTACTATTTGCTATTTATTTCCTCTCTACCACTAGAGGGTTCAGGAGTGGCTGTATGTTCCTGTTTTTTCCCTTAAGATCCCCCCTCCCTTGGAAACATATTATTTGGCATACGTTAAGCCCAATGTCAACATTTTCAAATGAAGACTGTTTGGCTCCCAATCCTACTGATCCATTCTCTTTTCCCTCTTTTGTGGGCTAGACTCCTTTCACATACTACAAATGTTACAATTCCATCATGGTAGATACCAAGGGCTCTCCCAGTTATCGAGGTCAGTGAGAGTGGTGGGCATGTCCCTTAACTTCTCTGAGCTCATCTTCTTTAATTTCAGCAGTTCACCTATAAAATGGAGAGGAGCATTTCTTTCTCATAGACTATTTGCATTAAAGGCAACAATGTGTTTCAGAACATTTGGCAGGTGCTCAGTAAATGTTATTTGCCTTTCTCTTAGTTTCCAAAGCCTGGAGGAACCCAATTTTAGAATTTTATACTGAGGTTGTTTGAAACACCTGTTCATCCTTACCTGCTCTCACCTCATTATTGGGTAAGCTCAGTACATTTCTAACACTAATGCTCTGAATCAGTTCCCATTATACCAAGCTAGTTTCTGCTGAAATTGGATGATTATAAATTGTATTTCAAATAAAGGGTACATCAGCTTGGTCATCTTTTGGCTGTATAGATATTTGCAAAGATGGCACTTTTAGTACAGAAGCATGGTTCCAGATTCGGGTCCATTCAGCCCAGAAGGTTATCTCTGATGGACACAAGGAGATTTATAGTCTTGTACTATCTTGAATCTACAGTGCCAAAGTTTTCACTATAATATTAAGAATAGCTAATATAGAATACGTAGCCAGGCACCATGTTAAGTTTATGAACTTTACCTGTATTATCTCATTTACTCCTCACATGAGTTTTCTATTGTTACATAACAAATTATAATTCCTATAGCAGCTTAAAACAACAAATGTGTATTATCTCCCCTGTTTCATGGATTAGGTAGGATTCCAGGCATGGCTTAGATGGTTCTCCTATTCAGGACTTTATAAGGCTGCACTCAAGGTATTGGCTAGGCCGCCTTCCTATTTAAAAGCTTGACTGGAGGAGAATCCACTTCAAATTACCCCCCAAATTGTTTGGCAAATTCATGTACTTGTAGTGGTAGAACTAAGGTCCCTGTTTTCTTGCCAGCTGTCACCCAGGGACTTAGGACCCAGATCCTAGGGGCCACCCTCTAGCTCCTGCCATGGTCCTTCCTCTAATAACAGGACAGCTTAATTCTTTAAGATGAGCAACAGAATCTTGCTCCAGCTCCACTTGGCTAAGATGGAATCTCCTATAATGTAATGCAATCACGGGAGTAGTCATCCTGTCACTTTGCCATATTCTGTTGGATAGAAGCAAGTCGCAGTTTCCACCTCACTCAAGGGAGAGGATTATTCAGGGGCATGGATGCCAGGGAGTGGGAATCAAGGGCCCATCTGAGAATTCTGCTTGCCATACTTCTTATCACAACACTATAAGGTAGGAGTTTTTATGATACCCATTGTATGTGTCAGGCATTGAGGCTTTGATCCTTGCCAAGGTTGCTCAGTGATCTGGCATGCAAGCCTAAGCAATAGGCTTCAGAGCCTATGTTCTTCAAACAGTATGTTCTGTGAGGAAGCAGGTTCTTGTATTTTCCCTAAAACTCCCTTCTTCAAGCTCCAGGTGTGGTGCTCCTTTGAGCACCCAGACTATGATATGAGATTTGAGGACCATCAGAATGTACATGATTCATAATCAAAGACTGAATAGAGCTGGAAATGATCTTAAACACATTGCCCACATCCCTCAGTTTTGTACATGAAGATACAGAAGATCAAGAAGGAAAAGGCTTTGCTTAAAGTCACAGAGAACTAGTAAATATCGGGGCCAGTATGGACAACATATATAATGGACATACCTTTCTTTCTTTTCTTTCTTTTTTACTGTCTGTCCTACTTTTCTCTTTCCCTCTCTTCTTCCCTCCCTTCCTCCCTTTCTTTCTTTCTTTCTTTTTCCTTTGATTTTCCTAAACATCATCCATTGCCCTCTCCATTCGTTTGGTAACAAGACCTCAATTTTCCTTTGGATGGCACCTCTTCTTGTCTCTCTGCCCCTGTGATTTAGGTTGAGCTAATCCTTCCTAGGGATCTGGACTATTACCACATAGTCCAGGCTTGGCCAATTAGAGAACCGCATCTTCATTACCACAGGGATTCTGGAAAGTAGGCATATGACCCAAGCTGGGTCAAAAAGAGTCATTGAGAATCTGCCCTAAAGCTTCTTCTGCGATTATAGAGAAAGACATGCTCTCTTTCTGGTAGGATTGCTAAAGAGCTAGGATGGGGGTCAGAAGCTGCTGGTGGCCACCCTTGCCATCCTATGTGTACAATCACCTTGACAATAAAGCCAACGCAGAGGAAAGTATGTAGAGAGAGATTCCTGATGTTCCTGAGTGCCCTGATTGAGCCACACCTGAACTAGCACAGCTCCTAGAATCTAAAGAGATAAAAACTGATCATTTTTCAAGCCAGCATTGTTGTACCTCTCTTTCACCTAATCTGAGATGGCTTCTGGCACTACCAACTAAAAGAATCCCAGCTGATGTAGTCTCTTGACTTCTATTGTTATGCTCTATCACTTGCATTTGTGATTTAAAAATTGACAGAGATTTCAGAGTCCCACTACTTTCTCTAAAAAGGATAGAGCTTTCCATCCTATCTCCTTAGTCATCTTAGTCACCACTTTCTCTATAGTCTGAATATAATAGGACTTTCTTTTTTTTTTCACTTTGCTTTTTTAATTTTTTTAATTTTTATTGTTATTCAGTTATATTTGTATGCCTTTTCTCCCCATCTCCCCACCCCATCCCAGCTGAACCCACCTCCTTCACCCACCTTCACCCTCCGCCTTGATTTGGTCCATATGTCCTTTATAGTAGTTCCTGTAATCCCCTCTTCCCACTGTACCCTCCCCACTCCCCCCTGGCTATTGTTAGATTGTTCTTAACTTCAATGTCTCTGATTATATTTTGTTGCTTTTTAATTCTATTGATTATGTTCCAGTTAAAGGTGAGATCATATGGTATTTGTCCCTCACTGTCTGGCTTGTTTCACTTAGCATAATGCTCTCCAGTTCCATCCATGCTTTTGCAAAGGGTATAAGCTCCTTCTTTCTCTCTGCTGTGTAGAATTCCATTCTGTAAATATACCATAGTTTTTGGATCCACTCGTTTGCTGATGGGCACTTAGGTTGCTTCCAGTACTTGGCTATTGTAAATTGTGCTGCTATGAACATTGGGGTGCATAGGTTCTTTTGGATTGGTGTTTCAGGGTTCTTAGGGTATAATCCCAGCAGCGGAATTACTGGGTCAAAGGGCAGTTCCATTTTTAGTTTTCTGAGGAAATTCCATACTGTTTTCCACAGTGGCCTCACCAGTCTGCATTCCCACCAACAGTGCACTAGGGTTCCCTTTTCTCCACATCCTCTCCAACATTTGTTTGTTCATTTGTTTATATTGGCCACTCTAACTGGTGTGAGATGGTACCTCATTGTGGTTTTAATTTGCATCACTCTGATGGCTAGTGATGCTGAGCATCTTTTCATATGTCTCTGGGCCCTCTGTATGTCTTCCTTGGAGAAGTGTCTGTTCAAGTTCTTTGCCCATTTTTTAATTGGGTTGTTTGTCTTCCTGGAGTGCAATCGTGTGAGTTCTTTATATATTTTGGAGATCAGGCCCTTGTCTGAGGTATCATTGGCAAATATGTTTTCCCATACTGTTGGTTCTCTTTGTATTTTAGTGCTGTTTTCTTCAGCCATGCAGAAGCTTTTTATTTTGATGAGGTCCCATTTGTTTATTCTTTCCTTTATGTCCCTTGCTTTAGGGGACGTGTCTGTGAGGATGTTGCTGCATGGAATGTCTGAGATTTTCCTTCCAATGTTTTCCTCTAGGACTTTTATGGTGTTACAACTTATATTTAAGTCTTTTATCCATCTTGAGTTTATTTTTGTGTATGGCGTAAGTTGGTGATCGAGTTTCATTTTTTTGCACGTAGCTGTCCAGATCTCCCAACACCATCTCTTGAAGAGGCTGTTTTTGCTCCATTTTATGCTCCTGCCTCCTTTGTCAAATATTAATTGACCATAAAGACTTGAGTTTATTTCTGGGCTCTCTGTTCAGTTCCATTGGTCCATGTGCCTGTGTTTATGCCAGTACCAGGCTGTTTTGATGACAGTGGCCTTGTAGTACAGTTTGATATCAGGTATTATGATCCCTCCTGCTTTGTTCTTCTTTCTCAAAATTGCTGCAGCTATTCGGGGTCGTTTATGGTTCCATATGAATTTCTGCAATGTTTGTTCTATATCTGTGAAATATGTCATGGGTACTCTAATAGGGATTGCATTGAATCTATAAATTGCTTTGGGTAGTATGGCCATTTTGATGATGTTAATTCTTCCAATCCATGAACATGGCACATGCTTCCATTTGTTTGTGTCTTCCTTAATTTCTTTCTTCAGTGTTGTCTAGTTTTCTCAGCACAGGTCTTTTACCTCCTTGGTTAGGTTTATTCCTAGGTACTTTATTTTTCTTGTTGCTATATCAAATGGGATTTTTTTCCTGATTTCTGCAGTTTCGTTGTTGGTATACAGGAATGCTTTTGATTTCTGAGTATTGACTTTCTATCCAGCTGTTTTGCCAAATTCATTTATTAGGTTGAGTAGTTTTTTGGTGGAGTCTATAGGATTTTCCATGTATACTATCATGTCATCTACAAACAGTGACAGTTTCATTTCCTCCTTTCCAATTTGGATGCCTTTTATTGCTTTTTCTTGTCTGATTGCTGTGGCTAGGACTTCCAATACTATGTTGAATAGGAGTGGTGAGAGAGGGCATCCTTGTCTTGTTCCTGATCTTAGTGGGAAAGCTCTAAGTTTTTGTCCATTGAGTATGATGTTGGCTGTAGGTCTCTCATACATGGCCTTTACTATGTTGAAGAGTGCTCCCTCTATTCCCACTTTGCTGAGTGTTTTTATCAGAAATGGGTGTTGTATCTTATCAAATGCTTTTTCCGCATCTATTGATATGATCATGTGATTTTTGTCTTTGCTGTTATTTATGTGATATATTATGTTTATTGATTTGCAGATATTGTACCATCCTTGCATCCCTGGGATGAATCCCACTTGGTCATGGTGTATGATCTTTTTAATGTATTGCTGGGTGTGGTTTGCCAATATTTTGTTGAGAATTTTAGCGTCTATGTTCATCAGAGATATTGGCCTGAAGTTTTCTTTCTTTGTTATGTCTTTATCTGGTTTTGGGATTAGGATGATGCTGGCTTCATAAAAAGAGTTTGGGACTCTTCCATCAGTTTGGATTTTTTTGAATAGTCTGTGAAGGATAGGGGTTAGCTCTTCCTTAAATGCTTTGTAGAATTCTCCTGTGAAACCATATGGTCCAGGGCTTTTGTGTGTTGGGAGTTTTTTGATGACTGCTTCAATTTCATCTGCTGTTATTGGTCTGTTCAGGCTTTCTACTTCTTCAGTTTTGGAAGATTATGTTTTTTCTAGAAATGTGTCTATTTCACCTAGGTTTCAAATTTCTTGGCATAAAGTTCTTCGTAGTAATTTCTTACAATCCTTTGTATTTCTGTGGTATCAGTTGTAATCTCTCCTCTTTCATTTCGAATTGTGTTTATTTGGATCCTCTCTCTTTTTTTCTTGATGAGCCTGCTTAAAGGCTTGTCGATTTTGTTTATCTTTTCAAAGAACCAGTTCCTGGATTCATTGATCCTTAGAATTGTGCTTTTAGTCTCTAAGTCATTTAACTCTGCTCTGATCTTGGTTATTTCCTTCCTTCTACTTGCTCTGGGCTGTCTTTTGTTGTTGTTCCTCGAGTTCTTGTAGGCGTAGGGTTAGGTTGTTTGTTTGAAATGTTTCTATCGTTTTAAGGTTGGCCTGTATTGCTATGAACTTCCCTCTCAGGACTGCCTTTGCTGTGTCCCATAGGTTTTGGGTTGTTCTGAGTTCATTTTCATTTGTTTCCAGAAAGTTTTTGATTTCTTCTCTAATCTCATTCTTGACCCATTCATTGTTTAATAGCATGCTATTCAGTCTCCATGATTTTGAGTGTTTGGGGTTTTTTCCTTTGGGGTTGGTTTCTAGTTTCAGACCCTTGTGGTCAGAGAAAATGCTTGATATGATTTCAATTTTCTTGAATTTGTTGAGGCTTGCTTTGTGTCCTATCATGTGGTCTATCTTTGAAAATGTTCCATGTACACTTGAAAAGAATGTGTATTTTGCTTCTTTGGGATGGAAAGCTCTATATATATATCAGTTAAGTCCATTTCATCTAAGGTATTGTTAAGTGACACAATATCCTTCTTGATATTTTGTATGGAAGACCTGTCCATTTTTGACAGTGGGGTGTTAAAGTCCCCTACTATAATTGTGTTGCTGTCAATATCTTTCTTGAAGTCCTCCAAGATTTTCTTAATGTATTTGGGTGCTCCTATGTTGGTTGCATATATATTTACAATGTTTATGTCTTCTTGGTGGATTCTTCCTTTGAGTATTATGAAGTGACCTTCTGGGTCTCTCTTTATGGCCCTTCTTTGGAAGTCTATTTTGTCTGATGTGAGTATTGCTACCCTGGCTTTTTTTTTCCTGTCTGTTTGCTTGGAAAATTTGTTTCCAGCCCTTCACTTTCAGTCTGTGTAGGTCTTTTGTCCTGAGATGGGTCTCTTGTAGGCAGCATATGTGTGGGTCATGTTTTCTTATCCATTCAGCTCTTCTATGTCTTTTGATTGGAGCATTTAATCCATTTACATTTAAGGTTATTATCGATAGGTAGTTATTCATTGCCATTTTTTCCTACCTGTGTTCCTCTCTCTTTCTCTTTTCCTTCCTTTCCTTAAAGCAGTCCCTTTAGCATCTCTTGCAGAGCTGGTTTGGTGGAGCTGTATTCTTTTAGACTTCTTTTGTCTGGGAAACTTTATTTGGCCTTCTGTCTTGATTGAGAGCCTTGCTGGGTAAAGTAGTCTTGGTTGCAGGCCTCTGGTTCTCATTACTTGGAATATTTTTTGCCATTCTCTTCTGGCTTGGAGCGTTTCCATTGAGAAGTCAGTTGCTAACCTTATTGGGGCTCCCTTGTATGTTACTTCTTGTTTCTCCCTTGCTGCCTTTAAGTTCCTCTCTTTGTCTTGGAATTTTGCCATTTTAACTATGATGTGTCTTGCAGTGGGCCTCTTTGGGTTCCTCTTGTTTGGGACTCTCTGTGTTTCCTGGATTCCTGGATTAGTGAAATTTTCCATCATTACTTTTTCAAACAGGTTTTCTATCCCTTGCTCTTCTTCTTCTCCTTCTGGTATTCCTATTATACGGATATTATTACGTTTCATGTAGTCCTGCATTTCCCTTAATCCCTCTTCATTCTTTCTGAGCCTCTTTTCCTTTTCTTTTTCTTTCTGGGTGTTTTTTTCTACTTTGTCCTCCAGCTCACTGATCCGATCCTCTGCTTCATGAAGCCTGCTTTTGATTCCTCTACTGTGTTCTTCAATTCAGAAACTGTGTTCTTCATTTCCTCTTGGCCCTTGTTGATAGTTTCTATTTCCTTTTTCATGCTGATATAGTTTGCAGTGAGTTCATTGTAGTTTCCCTGTAGTTTCTGGTAGTTCTCTGTGAGCTCAGTGAGCTTCCTGATAACCATTGCTTTGAACTCAGTATCTGATAGTTGACTTGCCTCTTTTTCAGTTAGCATTCTTTCTGAGGCTTCCTCCTTTCCTTTCATTTGGGGATTGTTTCTTTGTCTTCCCATTGTTTCTGAGACTCTTCTTGTTAGCCTCTGCTTCTTAAATTGGTCTGTTCTGACACCCTGGGTTTATGTTATGAACTTCTATGGTAGAATGCCAATGGGATTCAGTGGTGCTGTCTCCTTAATCTCCTGTGCTCACTGGTCTTGAGCTGACATTTATGAGTCTAACATGGTCTAACTCTGGTCTTTTCAGAGCTCCAGGTTTTATTGTCTCACCTGTGGGAAAAAGAGAAAGAAGGGGGGGGGGAGGAGAAGGGAAGGAGGGGAAAAGGGAATAGAAAAGGAAAGGAAGGAAGGAAGAAGGAATAAAAAAGATTGGAGGAAAGATAAGAAGAAGGGATTTTAACAAAAATTAAAACCAAAAATAAATAAAAGAAGGCAGGAAGAAGGAATAAAAAAGGTAAAGGATGGAAGGAAGAAGGAATACAAAAAGAAAGAAGTGCAGAAAGGAAGAAGGAATTCAGGGGGAAAGGAGGGGGAAAAAAAAGTCTTCTGCTGGCTTTAAAACGGTCAGGTTAGTTCTGCTGGTCTTCCTATCTGTGAAATGGGAGGGGGTGGTTGGAGGGATTGGTTTCACTTTTCTCCCTTCCTGAGCCACACTCTTTGCTGTTGTTCAGCCTTCAGTCCAGTTCCTCAGGGTCCTTCTGCTCCCCACTATGCCTTTAGATCACCAGTTGTGCTGTCCTTGAGTTGTACCAATTAGGGGCAACTCACACTCCACCTTCTTGCTCTTTGCTCTCTTAGATGCTAGGGGCTCTGGGTGCTCCTACGGGGTAGTTCAGCCCCCTACTGGGTCCAGTCTTTCTGGGAATGCAGTCTCCCCTAGCCCTGCAGCTCCCCTCTGCTGGGCATTCTTCCTTCCTCCTAGAGAGCCAGTAGGCCCTGCAGGGCTCTGTGCGCAGGGGCTAGGTAGGAGTTTTTCAGAACTGGTGCTTTTAGGTGTGGTCCCCCACAGGCAGCCTGGGCGTTGATGGGGTTGCTCGGGTAGATCGCGGCTTTGGGCTTGAGTTGCGCTGCCAATCTGCCGCTTTGGGTCTATGCGCAGGGGCAGCCAGCCACTGATCTGGTTGAGCACCCACTGGAGGTTTCAGGTGTGGGCGCCTACCAGGGTTTCAGGTAGGCGCACCCACCCAGGCGCTTTGTGTCTGTGCGCCCAGGCGACCAGGCTGCTTATCAGGGCGCGCACCCATCCGGGGTTTCAGGTGTGGGCCCCAGGCCACTGATTGGGGTATGCGCCCATTGGGGCACTTTGGGTCTGGCATGCAGGCAGCCGGGACACTTATCAGGGTGCCCGCTCACCCGGAGTTTCAGTTGTGGGCCCCCAGTCCGCTGATCTTGGTGTGCACCAGCAGGGCTTCAGGTGAGCGCTGGGGCTGCTTTTCCAGTGTTCACTGTCCAGGGGCTGAGGGGGTAATAGGACTTTCTTTACATCCCATTAAAAGCTATCAACTCACTGAGATATTCCAGAGGGTCAGAAAGATGCTTGGCCGAATTCACACTTTTTCTCCTAAAACTGACCAATTTTTGTCAGATACTTTACCTCCAAAGGGAGCCAAACTATTGGGCAGATGTTTCTAGAGACAGACTGTATAGTAATTACTGAATTCCTCTCTGGGTCTCAGCTACTAGCTACATGTCTTTCATTTTCACAAGTACAAAATAGATTGTTTTTCCTTAAGTATGTTACCTGCATATGACATGAGTAGCCTCAGCTCTGTCTCTTGTCCAAAATGGTTATCTACAAAATTGGAGTGAAAGGTCAGGATTCTCCCTGGCAGGTGTGTTTTCAAAGAATAAGGCGTAAAGACAGAGAAGGTGGCCGTTCCCTTCACAAATCATTGTGAAAGAACAAAGGCATAGAAAGCAATGAATTGTCTTAGGTTTTTATTGAATAAAATTGCTTTGGGACTTGATGATCTAATTCCAGCACTTAAGGGCTGCCGTCAATCAACATTATCTGAGAAAGGAAAGCATAAGCTTTAAGCCTGCAGGTAATAAAATGATGATATGATATCAGCACATGGTACTGCAAGACGAATGGGCCCTAAGCTAACGCAAACTGGGTTCAAGTCCTGCTTATGCTAATTACCAGCTGTTGACTCTTAGGGAATTTATTTAATTTATGTAAGCCCTCATAAAAAGAGATAATACTTATTTCACAAGTTATTTGGGCAAACCTTTAAAGTATGAATCAGTTTTGAAACTCGAATTACTTTGACTTTAATGAATAAGCCCTTAACTATCTCTAGTGTATAAAGATATTACTATGCTTCAAGGCAGCCAGATTACCCCAATTCTGGGTAAGATAGAGTGAATGCTCGACAACGTGACCCTCCTACTGAATAGAGCTATAAAACCTGACATGTACAGATCAGCTTTTGAGAACTAAAAAGTAACAGGCAGATTGGAGGAAAGACTAAAATTTGAAGCACTACAGGATCATCAGTAAGTTTAGCATCGTTTCCTCTCGTATCCTCTGGCCTGGACTCAAAGTAGCCCGCAAACCAAGACATGGGCATCAGTGAAGACAGAGAGCTCCAGGAAAAGCTCAGGCTGTTGGAACAGAAGAGGGGTATCCTCGTAGTAACAGCAACATCAGGGAGCCTAAAATTCTTAAGAAATTGAAGAAGGTATAGTCCCAAG
This sequence comes from Desmodus rotundus, assembly GCF_022682495.2. Lineage (NCBI taxonomy): Eukaryota > Metazoa > Chordata > Mammalia > Chiroptera > Phyllostomidae > Desmodus > Desmodus rotundus. Next base: position 106,001,868 of record NC_071387.1, on the reverse strand, counting down.
AAGGTGAGGTGAAAACTTGCTCTTTTCCCCTTTATCCTCATGCTGCTTGACACCATACCTGGAAGTGTTCAGAACCAAAATGACTAGAACCAAGTAATTTTAAAATATTGGGAGGATCACATGGTAGAAGGATCTAGATGCTCAGGGAAATGTCTCTATCATGTTGTTTGAACCATGGGGCTCATTCCTGAGGGGCACCTGTTATGGATTTGGTTCTGTGCAGTGAAACAGACCACCAGCTGGACTCCAGACTGAGTAGTAGGTGGCTCAGGCAAGGGCCAAATCCAGACAGCACTGCAAATCTTTGAAAGTGGAGGAGGCATTGAAACTACAATCTAGAAAAGGGCAGTAGAAACTTGTGATTTCAATCCAATGGAGTCAATTGTCCACTGAAGCAAGATTTAAACAGCATTTAGTCTTGCAATATAATATGAGGATGCAATCCAGAATTACTATGTGAAGAATCAGGCAATATTGGCCTTGCATGGGAACAAGCGATTCAACAAATGCCAACGCCCAGATGACTCAGATGCTGGGATGATCTGAACACAACATTAAAGCATCTATGACAGAAATGCTCCAATAGGCACACACTTTTAAAATGAATGAAAGTATTACAGGTTTCAGCAAAGAAACTTTGAGTCCTGGCCAGAAGCTCTAAAGAAGAACCAAGCAGAAATTTTAGAACTGAAAATACAACCACAAAAATTTTAAAAGCATACTGAAGGATGCAATAGCAGAATAAAAATAACATAGGAAAGTCAGTGCATTTTAAGACAGATCAGTAGAAATTAAAATTACCTAATCTGAACAACAGAGAGGGGAGATTTTAAAAAAGTTGAACCCAGTCTCAGAGATAATACTAAAAGGTATAACAGCCATGTTCTGAAGAGTGCAGAGTGTAAAAAATATTTCAAATAATAATTGCTGAAACCTTCCCCTTAAACCTCATAGACCTACAGAACCAGAACAGGATAAACCCCAAACTTCGTGTCCAGATATATTATAATCAAACTTCAGAAAACTAAAGATAGAGAAAAATCTTAAATGGAGACAAAGGTATGGAAAGTGCAATACCTATAAGGCAACAACAGCTTGAGTGACTAAATTTCTCATCAGAAACCATGGAGGCCAAAAGAAAGCAAGATGATATTTTTAATGTGGAAGAAAAAAACTGTCCACTCAGAATTTCATATATGGAGAAAATAATCCTTTAAGAATGAAGGTGAAATATAGACATTCTTTTTTTAACTTTCTTTATTTTTTTATTCTTCAATAACAGTTGACAGTCAATATTATTTTATATTAGCTGCAGGTATACAGCATAGTGGTGACAATTTTACAATTTATTAAGTGATCCCCCACCCCTGATAAGTCTAGTATTCACTTGGCACCATACAACATTTATATGAAGACAAAATAAGAGAATTTGTTGCCAGCACATCTTCCCAAAAAGAATTGATAAAGGAAATTCTTTAGGCTAAGAGAAACTATACCAGGAAGGAATTTGGAACCTTGGTAATTGAAGGTAGAACAACTTAAATGGTAAATATCTGAGCAAATACAATAAACTCCTCTCCTCTTGAATTCTTCAAAATAGATTTATTGAAAGCAAATATAACATTGAGTCAGGGAATTTTTAATGTATATTTACATATGTATTACATATTACACCATGCTGGTAATATTTCTATATTCCACTTGAAGTGGTCAGAATTGACTCTAAATAGACTTGTGAAAAGTAGAGCAGTGTTAGGCCAACCATTACAAAATATATATATACATATATATATATATATATATATATATACACACACACACACACACAAGAGACATAGTCAAAACTACAACTTGTAAACTATAATGAGATTCAAAAAACAGTTCCAAGATTCAAAGGAAATTGTGAGAAAAATGACAAAATATCTGGAACTAATGAAAATAAAATGTAAGTATATGACAGTTTGTGGAATGGAAACAGAGTAGTGCTTGGAGGAAATTTTATTAGTATCAAACACTTACATTTAAAAAGAGAATAGGTCTCTAATCAATAGTCTAGGCTTCCACTTTAAGAAATCTGAAAATAATGAGCTAAATATCTATCCCAAAGCAAACAGAACAATGTTATTATATTTGCTTTCAACAACAAAGTGATTAAGAGAAAAGTGATAATCAGTGGACTTCAGAATAGAAAAGGTTTATGGAAAATCAATACAACCAAAAGATACTGGTTCTTTGAAAAAAGTAAACAAATTTGATAAATGTCCAACAAGACTGAAAAAGAAAAATGTGAGAAGATACAAATTACCAATGTTAGGAATGAAGGAGGGGATAATATTACCCCACAGCTATTAAAAGACTAACATGGAAACTCTACAAACAACTCTATATACATAAATGCAAACATTTAGATAAAATGGAGAAACTTCTTAAAATGTAAAAACTGCCAAGCTCACCAAGACAAGATGGGAAACCTGAATGGACATAGATATATGAAAGAAATTGAATTCATAGTTTTAAAACAGGCTTCCAAAAATAATCTTTTGACCAACAAAATAATTCAGAAACAAAGAATAAATTTAGAGGGATCATATCATCTACTTTTAAGACTTACTATAAACCACAGTAATCAGCACAGTATGGGATTGGCAAAGGGATTTAAATGCATAGATCAAGGTCAAGAATAAAGTTCAGAAATAGAACCAAGGAGGAAGATGGAAAAGATGATGCTTTTGCTTCTAGAAACACTGTAGCAAGAGAAAAATGTTGCATAATCAATAGCAAACCTTTACTAAACACCTACTTACCAAGAACTTCAATGTTACTCCATTTTATCTAGTTTAATGTTCCTAACAACACAAAGATATTGGTCCTATTCTTATCTCCATTTTTCCAATAAAAGAAACCAAGACCCAGATTAAATGGCTTTCCCAAATTCATGGTTAGGAAGTGGAGCAGCTGGTATTTGAACCAAGGTCTCATCAAATCCAGAGTCTGGGCTTTGTGCCAACCACAGTCTACTGCTTCTGGGGCTGCAGTATTGTGTGTGTGTGTGTGTGTGTGTGTGTGTGTGTTTGTTTTAAACTCCTGCATGTAAACTAGGATGGTCTTGTCAATGATAAATACCGTTTCTGCCATGTGATAGATGCTCATCTCATTACTGACCTAGTCCATGAGAAATGCTGAGTCTGGCTGAGAAAATTTTCCTATATTGATTTCCTGTGTTTTCTTTTTTTAATGCAGCTGTTAAGTTCATTTAAACAATGTAATTCATCATGAGATGGCCAAACCTGGGTTTTATTGACGCAACCATTAATTAGTTGGCTGCCTAGTCCTGTCAAGTTTGTTCTAAATGAATGGCTGACCAGGCACAGGGAGCCATGATACAGATATAGCAGACATATCAGACATACTGCTGACTTAATCTTGCTTGAGTTGTTACCAGGCGAGGGTCGCCTCTCACCTCTGGGCTGGCCAGTGACTGATGCAGCATAGACAGCTATTGCTGGCACTACCTCTGCCAGCAGCAAAGTTGGTGGCTGGTCATTCCTGGTCTTTTCCAAGTTGGGTGTCTGGGCCCCATGAGAAAAGTTTCTGTAACCCAGTAAGTTGAAGGTTTGCCCTCCTACTGGAGTAAGGTTGTGATGTGGGTGAGTGAATGGGGTCAGACTGCTTGGGGCTCAGTGGTTGACCCTCACTAGCTGGGGCAACGGACCAGTCATGTTTTTAACAGCTTTATTAGGGTAGAATTTACATACCATACCATTCATTATAAGTGTACAATTCAATGACATTTAGTATATTTATAGAATTATACAACCATAACCATAATACAATTTTAGAATATTTCCCTCACTCCAAGAAGAAACCTTATGCCTATTTGCAGTCACTCCCCAAGTCCTCCTCTTAGACATCTACTAATCTACTTTTTGTTTCAATAAATTTGCCTTTTTTGAAAAAAATGGGTTATTATGAACATTGTTACTATGAATATTCATGTACAAGTTTTTGTAAGAACATGTTTTCAGTTCTCCTAGAAATGAAATTGCTGGTTCACATGGTAATGCTATATTTGAAATTTTGGGAATTTTAAATTCTCACTCTATTTTTCAAAGTGGCTACATCATTTTGCATCTCTACCAGCAAAGTCTGAGGATTCCAATTTCTTGACATTCTTTCCAACACTTGTTATTGTCTATCTGTTTTATTTTAACCATCCTCATGAATGTGAAGTTGCATCTTATTGCAGTTTTGATTTGCATTTCCCTGATAGCTAATGATGTTGAGCATCTTTTCATGTGCTTATTGACCATCTGTATGTCACCTTTGGAGAAATGTTGATTTAAATCTTTTTGCCAATTTTTAAATCAGGGTATTTGTTTAATTATTGATTTGTAAGAATTATTTTCTTTCTACTTTATTTTTTATTGTTTATTCTATTACAGTTGTCCCAATATTTTCCCTGTTGCCCCTCTCCACCCAGCCCACCCCCTCACCCACAGTCAACCCTCTCCATTGCCCATGCCCATGAGTCATTCATAAATATTCTTTGACCGATTTGTAAGAATTCTTTATATATTCTGGATACAAGTTCCTATAGACCAGCCGTTTAAACCCTCAGCCCCGTGGGTTTTCCCTCTAGGCTGCATATCAGTGTTTCATTCCAGGAAATATATACTTCTGTTTTCATCTGGTCTGTGACTTTTTTGTTGTTCTATAACCTCTTCCCATCAGAGAAGAGATTTTTTTTTATTATTGTTGTTCTATTACAATTGTCCCAATTTCCCCCTGTTGCTTTCCCCTGCCCTGCCCAGCCTGTCCCCACAGCTCCCACAGTCGATCCCCACCCTGTTGTCCATGTCTGTGGGTCATTTATACGTGTTCTTGACCTAGTCCCTTCCCCTTCTTCCTCCCTTCTTCCCCTGCCTCCTCCCCTCTGGTCAATGTCAGTCTGTTCCTTTTTCCATGACTCTGGTTCTATTTTGCTTATTTGTTTGTTTTGTTCATTAGGTTCCACTTAGAGGTGAGATCATATGGTATTTGTTTTTTGCTGCCTGGCTTATTTCATTTAGCATAATACTCTCCAGTTTCATCCATGCTGTCGCAAAGCTTAGGAGTTCCTTCTTTCTTTCTGCTGTGTAGTATTCCATTGTGTAAATGTACCACTGTTTTTTGATACTCATTTACTGATGGGCACTTAGGCTGCTTTCAACACTTGACTATTGTAAATAACACTGCTATGATTATAGGGGTGCATAGGTTCTTTCGAGTGAGATTTGATATGATATATTCTCTGCCTCGAGGGAATAAGCCCCAGACACAACATACCTGACACAGAATCAGCTTTCCTCAAACTCAGACCTATCAGTTCTCACATTCAAAAGGTAGATTTCTCCTTTGCCACTTCCCATCTATTTGAAACACTTTCCTCATCCCTCTTTCCCCCTAAAACTCTAAATTTGGAATCAAAATCCCAGATTCTCAAGCCCTCCTAAAAGGCATCAAAGTGCATAAGAAAGGGACAAACTTGGAGTTTGACTGCTTTGCTTTTAAGTTCCAACTGTTCCACCTTCTAGCTGTGTGTCTCCAGGCAAGTTGTAACCTCTCTGAGCTTAATTTGCTGCAACTATCAAAGAGAGAATAAAACTTAAATAGGTGTTAAGATGAGGAAGAATGTAAAAAACATGACTGGGAAATTAAATGATCACCTCATGTGTATTCTAAACTTTCAATAAGAATTTCCTCTGCTCTTGGTGCATTTGCTTTCATAGCATCTCCATGAAGTGGGTTTTATTATCCCCATTTTACAAGCAACAGAACAGAGAATAAGAGCAGTGAACTCACTTGCCCTATATAACACAGCCTGTGAGGGGCAGAGCTGGATTTCAAACCCAAATGTGACTCTCTTCAGAGCCTGTGTTCTTCTAAATAAGTTGCAAATACAGGGACTCCTTTATAAACTATCACCCCATTAGAGTGTTTCTTAGAAAAATGAATGACATAACAGTCAAGGGTGTCCCTGCAGGGGTCATTTGTCTGTGATATGTTTGCTTTTGTGGTTGATTTAATCTTTATTAAGCAAAGGCACTGTGCTAGGTACAGGGCACAAACCAGAAAGAGTTTCTTCTCTAAAGCCATTAAAAATAAACGCACAAATTATTTTACTACACCCGTACTAACTAAAGAGCCTGGGTTTGAATTTCAACTCCACAGTTTCTTAGATTCTTTAAGCATCAGTCCCCTCATCTGTATAATGGGTGGGTTAATTCCTGTCTCACTGGCTTGTGGTAAAGACAAGGGATTAACAAGAAAAGATCCTACTCAGAAGATGGCATCCAATTAAGGGCTGTGGCAATGGGCATTGTCTTGAACTCCTGTTTTCCAGATATCTGCTTGCTAATATTCTGAGATTGGCTTTGCTGCTATGAGGCCAGAGGCAGCTTCCCCTCTGCATGCTGCACTGTGCCAGGTGTTCAGGAGAAGCTGGATGCTGTGACTTCATCAGGAGGACAAGCAGACCTTACAAGCATGCATTGAGAACACCGCACCTCCACGAGGAACTGCACAGAAATCACTGTGCACATATGTGATTAGAGCTTCAAGGAAGCCTCTTGATACAGACCCACTAGGAGTTGGTATCCCTGCTGCAGAGGAAGGACAACCTGAAGCCCTGTGGGGAGACTTCCATTAATTATAATTTAAGGCTCTTTCTGAATAAACCAGGGCAATTGCTTTTGCAGTTGCATTTAGTAATACGTTACAGCTTGCCTGACTTGGGGCAGTGATAGGGGGTCAAGGAGAGTGATATGATGGGTGCATTGAAAAATCTTTGCTATGTTTTTGCACTCTCTCTTTCTCTCTCTCTCCTTTATTTGGGAATTTTATTTGACTCCAACACCTGGTTCTTATGGGGAAAGTACTCTAGTGAATGAGAAAGTGAAAAATCTTTTGACAAATAGACCAAATTCTGTAACATGGAATCAAGGACCTTTACAATATGGCCATGGATTTCTGTGCTCACAGCCTCATTTTCTTGTCTGAGAAATGGGGATAAATCCAATATCTCATAGGGTTATGATGCTGATGAAGTGGATCAAAGTCTGTAAAGTGAGCAGCATGAGGTTGTCATACAGCAGGGTTTCTTGACCTCAGAGGTACTGGCTTTGAAAGGAAAGCTGTCTAGTACACTGAAGGGTACTTAGAAGCATCCCTGTCCTTTATCCCCTAGATGCCTATAGCACAACCCCTGCCCCTGTTGTGATAACTGAAAATGTCTCTAGACATTGGGAAACATTCCCAGGCACACAATAAGTGCTCAGTAAGGGTTATCGTCATCATCCCCCACCACCTGCCTCTAAAACCTTCCACCTAAATCCAACAACTTGGAATTCCCTAGACTGAAATGTCCTTTCTGACAGTCTTTCCTGCCTTTGCTTCCACCTCTCCTTCTGCCTCAAACTCCCCTTAGTGTTTTCTTTTCCTAAATACTACTGCATCACCTCCTCCGAGAAGCCTTCCCTTTTCTCTACTTTACCCCAAAGGAGCCCACAGAGCATCTGTTTCATTTCTTCATTCATTCATTCTTCCGTTTCTTAATTTAAAAAAATAAATGACCATGTCTGCACACAGTACACATGAAAGAACCACTTATTAGCACAGCATGTCACTGTCTGTGTCTCTCTCCCACACAGGACTGTGATCCTTGAAGGTCAGAATTGCTGGCACATAGTAGGGCTAGTTGAATATACAGTGCAGGGAGTGAGGAAGGGAGAAGTGTTTGGTTGACAACCTTCCCAGGAGGACAAAGAGAATGGCAACCCCAGGGTCAAGCTTTCTCCCTCCTGCTTTCATCTGGTTCCCCAGGACACAGGCCAGGAAACAGCAGGATTTGCGTCAGCCCCTCTAAACAAGACCTGCTCTGTAAATACATCATTAGAAACTCATTTACCGCCAAGCCACCAAAGGCGCATGAGGCAGAGAAAATCGGCTTGTTCATGACCGACCGTCTTTCTCTTGTTCCATTTGCTCTCTTCTTTTGTTTATTTTTTCCTCATGTTTTGCTGATTCTCTTGATTTCCACATAATTCTTTTCACTGCTCCTTGCTGCCAAGTCCCAAACCACCGCGCCAAGATCTGTGTTGTTCAAGGCTCTAAGAATGCCTCCGCGGCTGCTCGCTCTCTGCAGTTTGTAGGGTTTTTAATTCCAACTCCCCAGTCGCTGGAGCCCAGTCTTGTCCACATATTAACATCCAACGGTTGGACTTATTTTTTCTGTATTAAAAAAAATGCATGTAGAGCTTTTTAATACAGTATTAATAGCTTTCATTTTCCTAAGTTTTATGTCTTTTGTTCCCTATCCTATTCAGGGCTATTGGTGGGCTCCGGAAATAATTTTTAAACTTATTTGAAAAAATATTTTCCATTCATTCAAAAGTTTCTTGGCCTTTAGCAGGAAGCTTTGTTCAGTGTCTCTGTGCTCCTGCTGCTGCACTTTGAAAAGAGGAAGGAGACAGAGATGGAGTGATTCAGGGGACCACTGTGTGCCAGGGTCCTGGGCAGAAGTACACAGGAGCCCGCAATTACCACTGAAGAATCCGGGCACAGAGACCTGAAGGAGCAGTGGAAATTCTTTTCAATCTTTCTACTGTAAAAGGAAATTCCAGTCTCCATCGTCCTAGGGCTGATTTGAGGATTAAATCTCACAAATCTGTTTGCTCAGCCAGGTACCCAGAAAGTACTTTATAATTATTAACTGGCATTATTATTCCCTCCTCCAAAATGTATCATCTTCTGTCCCATTCACTGGACTCTGCCTGCTATTAAGATTTCCAAATGATAACTTCTTTGAGGGTCGGGTCCACGTTAGAACCTATCTAGCTTCGAGCACACTGCCTGATGGTGAGCTCAGCAAATGCTGGTGAAATTGCAGCCCTGGTTGAATAGATGATGTATTTGCAAATATCTTACCCAGCCTAAGCAGTGCAATGCTTTAGGCTGTTACAAGTACACCTCTAAAGACCCTAATAGATCAAGCTCTTAGCAGAAATATTAGACATGGTAGCAGGCAAGAGAAAAAACATTTAAGAGTAGATGGAAATTTTTGTCTCCTCAAATTATATTACAAAGAGAATCATGTCTTCTTTTCTATGCATTGAAACTTCTATTTTTAAAGTTAGGTTTTCTAATATTTTGCTCTTAAATTATTTTTTAATTGTTGTTCAACTACAGTTGTGTGCATTTTTCCCCCACACTACCCCCCATCCCAGCCATCCCCACCTCCTTCCCCTGATCCCACCCCCTTATTGGTTTTGTCCATGTGTCCTTTATAGTTGTTCCTAAAAACCCTTCCCCTCTCCCCCATTATTCCCTCCAACCTCCCCTCTGGTTACTGTTGGTTTGTTCTTAATTTCAATGTCTCTGGTTATATTTTGCTTGCTTGTTTGTTTTGTTGATTAGGTTCCACTTAAAGGTGAGATCATGTGGTATTTGTCTTTCACTGCCTGAAACACCAATCCAAAAGAACCTATGCACCCCAGTGTTCAAAACAGCACGATTTACAATACCCAAGAGCTGGAAGCAACCTAAGTGCCCATCAGTAAATGAGTGGATCAAAAAACTATGGTCCATTTACACAATGGAATACTACACAGCAGAAAGAAAGAAGGAGCTCCTACCCTTTGCAAAAGCATGGATGGAACTGGAGAGCATTATGCTAAGTAAATTCTATCTATATGCTAGGCACTGTGATTGAAGCTTTTGTGGATAAAGGATGATTCTTCTTAAGGGAAAATGAGGTTTATGTTAATAGAAATAACATTATGAGCAAGCTCAAGTGGGTTTCCCCACTTTAGATACCTGGGAGGTTTTTATCTCCTGGCTCCATGGTGGGATCATGTGACCCATTCTGGCAAATGAGTTGGGAGCACAAGTGTCCCATTTCACTTCTGAGTTGGACCATTCATTTGCCTGGTATGACCAGTTGGATTCTTTCTTCATCAGCCCAGCAACCAGCAACATTCACTGTGATGGTTTCTCCATCAACCTGAGGACCCTAAGTGATTAAAATGCACAGAGCTCTTCTGGTTACAGTATGTGGAAGAAAGGAACATTTGTTTTAGGCCAGTGAGTTTCTAGATTAGGGGCTGTTTGTTACTGCAATATAACCTAGCCTATCCTTACTTATACAAAATAACCATATATTGGATTCTTGCTGTGAACAAGACACTATTAATTGCATCACAAAAATTAGCACATTCAATCATTATAATAATTCCACAAGAAAGATTATTCTGCATGTTTCTTTCTCTTTTTTAAAAATTGAGCTTTGAAAGTTGACAGGCTCACACTTATAGAAAGTAGAAAAGCCAGGATGAACCCCGGTGGGCTAACTCCCAAGTTCTTGTTTTTTACTCCTGTGTTGTGCCATGTTGCTGCCTCTCAAATAATTCAGTAACTACTGTACAAGGGTAAAAATGAAAGCACTAGGAATAAGGGAGAGGGAGACATGATCCAGCTAGATAGAAATGGCAATGGCTTCATGGGGGAGGTAGATTGGGAAATTCTCCTGTGAAGCACAGGTAAGAGTCTGTGGCCTCAAGCTTCCAGCCTTGGGGTTGTCATGTCCTATATAATCCCAACCCGCGCTGAGTGTGGGCAGGACCTATGATGTGCCATGGGCAACATAACAGAGCCAAGGTGAAGGGATCTTACAGATGTTAATTAAGGTCTCGATGGTTTTTTTAATTTAACTTCATTAAAAGTGACATTATCCTGAGGAGATCCAACTTAACAATCAGGTGAAACCTCTTAAAGGGGAGTCAGGGCCCTTCCTGAGGTGAGTATTCCTTCTTGGCAGCTTGATGCAGTGAGCAGACACAAGGAGGGGTCCTATATGGCAGGGAAGTATGGGTAGCCCCCAACCAACAGCCAGCAAAACACTGAGCTCTCAGTCCCACAGCTGAAAGAAAATGAATTCTACCAACACCTGCATGAATTGGGAAGTAGATTCTTCCTGGTCAGACCTCCACAGGAGAGCACAGCCTGGCCAGCAGGCACTTTGATGGTAGCTTTGTGAGACCTTGAGCAGAGGGCTTGACCAGGCTATGCCCAGACTTCTGGCTCACAGAGACAGTGAGATAATAAATTCATGTTGTTTTAAGCCCCTAAATTGGTGGTAATTTGCTCTGCAGCAACAGAAAACTAAAACAGAGTCCAGGGTGGGAACATGGATGGAGGGACATTCTAAGAGGCAGGATGAGAAAACAAAGGGAACACAGCTCAACACCTGCAGTACAGGGTGTGTGAAAGGAGGTTGAGGCCTCCTCTGGGAAGACCTCGGACAGCAGACCATGTGGTCAGAGGTCTTTTAGGTTCAAATAAGAAGGCTTTGTGGATTTGGGGGCCTATGATTGATGTGACACCAGCAGTAGAGGTGTATTTGAGGAAGATTGACCATGGAGTTGGGATGTGGGGTTTGGGATGTATAGTGGGTTAAAAAGTTACCCCCAAAAAAGATATGTCTAGGAATCTGTGAATATGACCAAATTTAGAAAAAGGGGTTTTGCAGATATAATTAACTTAAGCATCTCAAGATGAAATCCTGAATTAAATGAGTGGGCCCTAGATTCAATGACAGATGTCCTTATAAGGGCAAAGCCTAGAGGGAAATTTTATAGACAGAAGAGAGGACACAGAAAAGAGAGAAGTCCATGTGAAGGCTGAGGCAGAGATGGGAGTGATGTATGTACAAGCCAAGGAACGCCAAGAGTTGCTGGCAAACACCAAGGGTTGCTGGCATCCACCAGACCATAGGAGAAAGGCATGGGATGGATTCTCCCTCAGCATCTCGAGGGAACCAACCCAGTCAACACCTCAGTTTTATACTTCTAGAGTACACAGAATTCTAAGACAATAAATTTATACTGTTTTAAGCTTCCAATTTGGTGGCATTTTGTTACAGCAATCCTAGGACTCTAACACAGACTGATTTGGAAAGAGAAGATAGAGAAGGAACTGCACTCAGACCGAAGAATATTGTACTGGTCCACACAGGAGGTGTGATGCTCCAAGTTGATGGGAATGGATGGACCAGAGAAGAATATACACCCTGATTTTCATGTTTGACCTCCCATTTTCTCCCTGTGTATTATATATACTCACAGAAACTCATTTACTGAATACTCATCATGTGTCAAGTACTGCACTCATTGCCTTAATTATTTAATTCACATAACAAAAACACATTAAAGTAGATATTATTATTACCATGTTATGGATGACAAAACTGAGACTCAGAGAGGTTAAGAAACTTGCCTATAGATATAGCTCTTGTAAATGGCAGAGTTTAGGTTGAAATGCAAGTCTGTAAACTGGAAAACCAATGCCTTTCACAAATGCTATACTGTCTCTGAGCTCTCTTTCATAAAGAAGGTTCACAAAGTGTTCTTAGATGTGGAAGTTCTAGGAATCCTGAAAACATAAACACTGGGGTTGGGTCTATGCCTGTGGCATTCTCTGGGTACAGCCAGAGTGCTAATTAACATTTGTTTATTGCCTCTAATCACACCTGAGACTCTGACAATTTGAGTTCTTGAATGCTAATGTGAGGGCAAAGTCATGAGAAGTTCAGATAGAGGCTTCAGGCTTACAGAAACAAAACTTCGTGTTTTAGCTGACCCAATGGTTTTCAAAAGGGCAGAATGACAAGGAGATTTGGTTAAAAACAGGACTTAAAATGAAGAAGAGCCACTTGCCATGTACCTCCTATTCCAAGAGTTCTCAGCCTAGTGGAATTACTCTCTAAATAACTCAGCTCAAGGACTAATGAGTTTGAAAGACTGATGAAATTTTAACATTTGTATTGCCAGAGGTTTTGCAGCACATATGTTTTATTTTGCCTTCCCCAAAACCATTGCTGTCTCTTCTGGTAATAAGGCCTTGATTTTGCTTGGGAAGCCACCCACTCCTTTCAGTTTATGTGATTCTGATGTGGTTGCTTCAGGCTCCCTTAACTCACACCACAGCCCTTGTCTTGAAAGTGTCATATGATTCAAACCTGGCCAATCAGCGTATTCCATCCCCTTGGCCTCAGTGATTGACTCCTGAATAAGCCAATGAGATTCAACTGCAGTTTGTTGGCAATGTTGGAGATGTAAATTGCAGATAAATCTAATTGACTTTAGGCTCATCTATGTCCTTAGGCTCAATGGTATAATCAAGACCCTGTCCTTCTCCATCTTTGGTCCTGTTTCTTTTGATGTTGCTTCATTTTCAGGTTCATTCATTGTATCAGGAATGTCGGCTACCAGCAGGACCCTTCTCTGACACACCATCCATATGTCAAATTTTGCAGAATCCTTGGTTGGTCCTACTTGCCTGCACATTCCACCACTTGGGCCGATCACAGTTGGGAATATGAAGTTCTATGACAGGTCCAGGTTACCCTCACAGCTGTGGGAAGGTAGGGCAGACAGGCACCATAAAGTTTACTCCCAGTAAGACAGGCAAAATCCAAACGCTGTCCAGAGTTCCTTGCAACTATGAGTGATTCCCTTATCCTTTGCAGGTGTTTAGAAAATTGACTTATCATTAGACTTTTCAGACTTGGAATGGCATACTGGCTTCTCTGTCAATGGTTTCATGTGGCCAAGTCTCCTTTCTTGGAAGCCTTACAGTCTAATTTATACGCAGGTGTTGATTATACACTAGCATGCTACTGCCAAGACTCAGTCTGATGGGTCACTTAGGGTAGGGAGATCCTTAGGGGCGCATATTCCTCCAAAATCAGGAAACAGAAAGAGATGGTGATTCCTTCCGTCCTCTGTCACCATCCTGGAACAGCCTCTCTCCTCTTTCTGTCTCCTCCAGCCTCCCTCTTAGATCCATTCTCCATACTATTGCCTGAAAGATTATTCTCGACTCTAAGCTGTTAATGTCACTCTCCTCTCTAAATGCCAGTGGATCCCCATCTTACTAGGTTATATCCAAGAGTCTAATTTGGCATTCAGGGCTCTTTCCAGCCCAACCAGACCCCACCTTTCTAGTGAACATCTCCATCTTCCCCTGCCCCCATTCCTCATTATGCTCCAAATGCAATGAGCTGGGTTTTTGTTCCCTGTATGTGTAAACTTTTTGGCACCTCAGGACCTTTGTATGTGTGATTGTCTGTCTAGAACACTTTTGTCCATGAACAATATTTAAACCTACCCCTCTATTAAGCCTACATTATGTTATAGTCATGCAAGGGAAGTTGCAGTACAGTGGTTACAGGTGTAGGCTCTTGAAATCCACCTTCCTGCTTCTACCGCTAACTAACCATGATTTCGGATAAATTAACCTCAGTTTCCTTATCTGTAAAACAGGGAAAAGAATAGTCGCCTCCTCTTGGAATTGTTGTGAGATTGGAAAGTGGAAAATTATTTAAAACACTTAGAGCAGTGCCTGGCATATACTAAGCATTCTGGAAATGGTTGCTGTTATCTTTATTTGTTCACATTTCTGTCTCCTTGTAAACTGTGGCCTCTCTGAGGGCAGTGACTGTGGCTTGTTCCCCTCTGTTCCCTGAATATTCATTATCTGCTCTCTTTTCTTCCCTCTACTGCAAAAGGAGACTGGTTTTCTGGGCACTGTGACCCTTCACAACCCTGGGTTTCATCATGGGGGAAACTCACCCAGAAGCAAATCTCACCACAGGGGTAAACTGACCCAAGACAGTGCTAGAGCTGTTGGCCAGCATTTGGGGCCAATGAGGATGTCATGCCAACTGTTAATCCAGTGGCCGTGACTGATCATTTCAACAGGTGACAGTACAGAGAATTGAAAACATGTTCCCATGGAAACCAGCACCTGTGCAGGGCGGGGCATGTGGTAAGATGCCAGAAGCAATACCAGGGAAATCATTTAGGAGAAACTAGGCTACCATTGAGCTCTTCGTGCTGAGTTATCTGCTGGGAGGCTGGCAGAGGGCCTGGACACAGAGCAGTATTTAACCACTGTGTTCTTACCCCCACCAACTGGGCTATAAATGCTTATACCTCCAATGAAGAATAAGCTATCTAATCTGAAATTGCATTTTGGTAAAAGTGAAGACAAGCTGGATTGGAAGACAGAGCTGTGTTGCCTTTTGATCACCTTCTGCCCACACAACTCCCTTTTATTGCAGGAATTGAATTGCTGCTTCTCCAGCTGTGATGACTTTTTCAGGAATAATAAAAGTTCTCTTCTACCCTAAACAGACCAACAGAAGAATTTATTTCTCCTGATCTACATATTTGTGGGTATTGAGTGCAGTAATAACTGCAATTTGTATATTCCCTGAAATGAGTTATCACTGGACCCTCAGTGCAGCCACTGGAGGTAGGTGTGGGAATTATCTCAGTTACAGACTTGAAAATGAAAGATCAGGGCAAGATGGTATAAAGAAAAAAAAAAACACCTCCCTTTTGAGATCAGAAAGATCTGGGTTCTAATCTCTGCTCTGCTAATTAACCTTTAATAACTAATTCTTAGTTATTAAAATGGTATAGTAATGCCCACATAGATTTATTTATAATTGATTTATTATAAATTGAATAAAATGTATGCAAAGGTATTAACATCATATACACTGCTTAATAATCCCCTTTCTATTTGCTCCTTCCCTCTTCCTTTTTCATGATGTTGAATAGAGTTGGAGCTTGAACCCAGACTAATTGATCCCCCAGCCCAGGTGCTTTTTGCTTCCCATGCTGCCTGGAACCTTTACCCCTGCCACTGTGATAATACAATGGCAAGGCTGAGGTAATGCCTTCTTGTATATCACCTGTGATACAGCAAAGGAGGGCCTGGGTATCACAGGAACCTGCATTTATTCATATGTTCAGTGAGTGAGCTCTGTGTATATTTAGAGGGATGGCCAATCCAACTTTGAATGTTATGTGCACGTTAACTTGTCTGTGGGGAGCCAAGTGCACTGTCTCACAGAGAGAGGGACTCACTGAGCTGAAGCTGGAAACCAATTGGAGCTTTGGCTGCAGATTTACAACTCACCATTGTATAAGTTGCCACGATGTAATACCTGCTCTCATGACTCCCAAAGATGAGGTGTGGTATAGACAGAAATATTTTAATACAATATAAAATGCAACAAGTGCTAGATTACAACAGATCAGAGGAGACAAGACCCCTGTTCTCATGGAACATAGGTTGCAGTAAAATTTAAGAGACATGAATTAAATTATCATTTAAATGCATGTTAAAAACTGAAGTGCCAAACTCTCCAACCAGATCCATGGTGTCTCCAAAACTCATTTATTTGTTCCTTCTTACACAGGATATTTATTCTGCTTTTGCTTTGGGCCAAAAACCATGCTGGGTGCTGGAGATACAGTGATGAGCAAAAGAAGATACACTCTCTTTCTACCACGAAGCTTAGAGTCTATAGGAAGACACAGATAGTAACCACCTGTTTGTGTAATATACATAAAATCACAACTGTGACAAGGAATGTAATGAAATAGCAAATGATATTAGAAAGTTTTAACCTAGACAGGGAAGTTGGAAAGGGCATCCCTGAGGGAATAATGTTGGAGCTGAGAACTAAAGTATGATGAGAAATTAGCTAGGTGGACAAGAAAGGATGGAGAACTCAAAAGAATATCATATGCAAAGGTGCTGTGGTGAGAAGATCATTGTGCATAGGAACGATTGACAAAAGCTAGTATAACTCCACTCAACAAGCATCTGCCTGCAATATAAAACCCATCCTTGTATCCCACCTACAGCACAAATCTTGGTGTTTAGTACCTATTTATTTTGATTCTAAGATGCCAGTGATTATAAGATACCCAATTGGTTTATTAACATTATTTTTATGTGGAATTTTTTAGTGAGAGCTTTATTACCATATTTAATTAAAATGTATCAATTTATAAACGAACTTTTTTATCTTGGATAATTTTAGATTGACAGAAACATAAATTTTAAGGTACATTCTGAACTTCAAAATATGAAGAAGGTGCATCTTGGAATTATGGCAATTTCTATGATTACGACAATCACAGCTAATATTTATTGAGTTTTTACTATGTACCAGACTCTGTGCTAAGCAATCTTAATTTAAAACTCAGAAAATACAAGTGGAAAAACTGAGATGGAGAGAGGTTAACACACTTTCCCAGAGTCACCCTGCAAGGACTGACTGTGTCGGAACTTAAATGCGGCAGTCTAGCTCCAAGACCTTATAACCAGTACACAGAACTGCACTTTATAACCTCAAGCCAGCTCCTATTCCCATGATGGACTTTTCTTCCCTCAGTTGCTTTTGGGGATAGTTGATGAAATGAGTACCAATTGATGAGGCTGAAGGAGGCTCAGTCTTCAGCCAGTGACACAACCCAGGCCTTTTGGCGTGCCCCTTCTTTCTCTGTGCCCACTTCTCTCATGCCGGACCAAGTGCAACAGGAAACGTCATAGAGTCCCTGGCCTCAGAGATGATGCTCACCTCCAGGCTCGAGACAAGCCACACTGGCTGCACAGATCTGCGGTGTTAGTGCCAGGAGCTTGACTTTCTAATGAGTGGGGAGCCCTGCGGCTGTGGAGGACCCCACGATTATTCGTGTTCCTGTCCAGATGATCAGAGTCATCCTTCAGTGTCATTTATCTCGTTCACCATGAGAGGAAGGCAGCCAGTATTCACCGATCCCTTGTGTTAATTTGTTAATTGGTTTTGTGCCAACTTCGGTGGCAGGTATAAAAGTAAATAAAAGACTTCCATTATAAGAAAGGTTGGAAAAAAAATAAAAGGTACCCTTGTTCATTCTCAACCATTCGAAGGACCCTGTGATTAAGTATACAGATAGCTGTCACCTGTAAGGTGTGAGGGTCCCGATATTTCTTGCTTGGTTTAACTCATGCATTTTCCATTTTCCACTTTTCCTTTTGATTTAGGCATTTATATATTTTATAGCTCACACAGAGTCCTATAGCCTGCACAGGTTAGAGCTTAAAGGCATGCCTCTGTATTTGGGCTATCAGGGATTGAACCCTACCTCCACTAATCTCTTTGTGAACTTAAATAAGTTACCTATATTCTCAATATTTCAATTTCCCAATATAAAATGGGTTAGCAATAGTTCATACCTTATAGAGTTGTTGGAGATCCTAGACCATAGTAATTTATCAATAAATACTCCTTTCCTCCTCTTCCTCTTCCTCATTATTGTTGTTATTTCCAATAGGCTATTTCATTAGATCTTTCTAATTAGCCTGTAAGAAAAAAATAGAATCATTTTAAAGTAGGATAGCCCACTCAGAGAAGAACAGGAGGATTCTTCCCTGTTCTGTAGACTTAATATCCCCTTACCTTTTTTTAAATAATAAATCAACTTTATTAAGTTATGAATTAACATAAAATTAAATGCCCACGTTTCAAGTGTATCATTCATGGACTTTTATCAAATGATTATACCTGTGTAACCTCTACCACAATCAAGGTACAGGACATTTCCAGCACCCCAAATGCCCCCATGTTTCTTTTCCTAGTCACTTCATACCCTCCAGCCTCAGTCAACTATTGACCTGCTGACACTACAGATTATGTTTATCTTTATAGAATTTTGCATAAATGGAATCATGCAATATATACTCATTTGTGTTTGGCTTCCTCAATGCTTCTGAGATTCACCTGT
This sequence comes from Desmodus rotundus, assembly GCF_022682495.2. Classification (NCBI taxonomy): domain Eukaryota; kingdom Metazoa; phylum Chordata; class Mammalia; order Chiroptera; family Phyllostomidae; genus Desmodus; species Desmodus rotundus. The sequence continues at coordinate 105,983,206 of NC_071387.1, read as the reverse complement.
GAGTGTTCCTTTTTATTGCTAAGTAGTATCACCTCGTCTGTTTACAGTACAGTTATTCATCTGTTCATCAGTTGATGGACTTTGGGGTTATTTCCAGTATTTAGATGTTGGGAATAAGGTTTCTCAACAACTGTCCACAAGCCCAAATCCATGTGGACTATGCTTCATTTCTCTTGGGCAGATCCAAAGGAGTAAATTGCTGGAGAGCCACACAATCTTGACCACATTATGTTTTATTAAGAACTGCTCTTTCTCTCCTACCCTTTGTGACAGCATGGATGGAACTGGAAAGCATTATGCTAAGTGAAATAAGCCAGGTGGTGAGGGACAAATACCATATGATCTCACCTTTAACTGGAACCTAATCAATACAAGAAAAAAAGCAAGCAAAATATAACCAGAGACATCAAAATTAAGAACAATCTGACAGTAACCAGAGGGGAGCTGGAAGGGAATAATGTAGGGAATGGGGAAAGGGTTTTCAGGAACAACTCTAAAGGACACATGAGCAAAACCAAGGGTGGGGTGGAAGCAAGGGAGGGAGGAGACTTTGGCTGGGGTGGAGGGAGTGGGGGGGAGTAAATGCAGACAACTGTAATTGAACAACAATAAAAGAATTTTTTTAAAAAAAGAACTACTTCTTCAGGGCTGGAAAGAAGTATTTGAAGTCATGAAAGGCAAGGACTTACATCCAAGATTGCTCTATCCAGCAAAGTTATCATTTAGAATGGAAGAGCAGATAAAGTGTATCCCAGATAAGATAAAGTTAAAAGAGTTCATCATTACCAAGCCTGTATTATATGAAATGTTAAAGGGACTTCTCTAAGAAAAAGAAGAAGATCAAAAACTATGAATAGTAAAATGACAACAAGTTCACAACTATCAACAACCGAACCTTAAAAAAAAAAAGCAAACAACTAGAACAGGAACAGAATCAAAGAAATGGAGATCATAGGGAGGGTTATCAGTAGGGAAGGTGAGGGGGGAAATGGGGGTAAGGTACAGGGAATAAGAAACGTAACTGGTAGGTACAAAATAAACAGGGGGAGGTTAAGAATAGTATAGGAAACAGAGAAGCCAAAGAACTTATATATACAATCCATGGACATGAACTAAGTTTGGGGAGGGGAAAATAAAAGGGAGAAAAAATTGGGACAACTGTAATAGCATGATCAATAAAATATTCTTAAAAAAAGAAAGAACTGCTCCTTCAACCACTCACCTATACTAATAGTTATAGGGGGGGCTTTATTCAGGAATTTTAGGACAATTATGAAATTAGAACTATATCTCATTTATCCTAAATTGACTTGAACTAATAATACTCAACAATGAAATATTACAACAGTGGTATTCTGCTGCTAACTTCTGATCCTTCTGCCCTAAGACATAGTGACTCGTGTAACCAGATTAGGGAGATGTCCATCTCCTAGTCATCTTCCTGTTATCAGAACATGCAGCATTCAGGAGGTGCACAGATTACAGCAAACAGCTTCCGCCACTCCTGCAGTCTTTCAGAAAAAAGCCGCGTGCTCATGGAAGACTTGTCACCAGAAGTTCTAAGAAGCAGTGGTGCCTGCCACATTGGTCCCTGAATAATGCTAAAGCTTGTCCTTGGTCAGATTCTGCCACTTCTCAAGGTCCTGTCATCCTGCCTTGTTAAAGTCAGCTTCCTTCTTTAATGCTTTTTGGTAAAAGATGCAACAATGTCAACTTTCCCCATCTTCTTCTGTTTTATTTATTTATTAATTCCACTTTAATCCCACTTCCAATTTTATTTTCTCTTCAACAGATAAGCATACCAATGCGTTTAATGTGCATGATTTCTGTATATGTTCTTTCAAAATATTATCTTGGTGATGTTCCATTTAATTTATAAACGTCATTGTGCCATATCACATTCTGTTTTTTTCTCTTTTATTTCCCCTATACTCTGTTTTCACATTCCATCTATATTGGCAGGTGTGAAGCTAGTTGGCTTATTTTAACTACTGTTTAGTACACTTTGGGGGGTGTCCTTCATTTCTTATCTATCCACTTTCCCTGTGATGGGCACCCCATCCCTCTCCAACTCATGTTACCACAAACAGTGCTTCAGTTCTCATGCATGTTCCCTTAAAGACCAGTGAGAAAGTCGGTACAGGGTGTGGGGGGGCTCTGCCCTCAGGGCCCCCCCAGCCACCATGGATGAGAATAAGTCTACCAAGACATGATCTGCTTGGGGAGGAAAGGTGGCCAATCTCTCAAAGGAGAAGGGTCAAGAGCCTTTTCCTCAGTGGGCTTTTATTGGGTTCATTTTGCACAGGAATACAGGTAAAGCTCATCAATCATTGTCAGGCAGTAAGGATCAAACAATAGATAACAAAGAACTCTGAGGGCTTATTCTGAGTCAGGGTCAGTTAGCTAAAGGGCTATAAGACTTTGGGAAACAAACTCATTTCAGGCTTTGACCTTTACTATTTAAATTGAGGGCATTAGCATTCTTTCTTAGGATCACCCTGGGGAATCCGCCCTTTCTAGCACAGGGCCACCCCACCTCTGGCATTGTTTCAGGCTTAAATGGAGCAGGGGAAGTAAGGTAGCCAAGAGATTAGGAGATTTCTTGCAGACAAAATGAGGGCTCAGGCTATGTCAAAGCTGAGGGGCAAGGATCCATCACTCCCTTTTTCTATAGCCCCCCAAGTCCTTCCCTGTGGGCTTCTTCATGACCATGCCTGTCTTAGGTCGTCTCTCCCTTGAGGAATCTTACCCACCATTGGCTAACTGGTCAGGCTCAGGGCTAAGTAGGGTAAAGTAAAGTGGGCAGAGGTGGCGCCCCTGCCAGGGAGATAAGCTTTGTCTCCTTAGTGGCTTATGGTCCCAAGGTCTCTGACTTAGCCTTAGCCATGGGGGTTTATAGTTTCTGAAACCAAGCAAGGCAGTTCCCAACAACAGAGCATACTCCTAGGGACTGCACTGTTGGCCCCAGGCTATGAGTACTGGTATGCAGTGACCAAGCACTGCCAGGTTGCTCCACAATGTCTGAACCACACCACACTTCCTCCTGAGAAAACAAATCCACATCTTCCCCCAGCCAGCACTTGGCCTCACCCAGCTTTCTAATGTTTGTCAGTCTCACAGGTGTAAATTGATATCATGTTGTTGTTTCCACCTGTATTTCTCTGATGATTAATGAATTTGAGCATCTTTTCATTTGTTTGGTGGTTTGGGGGGGCTTCCTGTTCCAAACACTGGTTAATACTTTGCCTGCTTTTCAAAATTGAGGTTATCGACATTTTCTTGTTAATATCCAGGTAATATAAACTTCAAAAGGATAGCACAGTACTCTGAACAAAGTAGGCCTCAAAAAAAACTGGTTGAATAGTTGAATGAGAACAGAAAACACTGCCCATTGCAGGTGGCCTGTGGCCCTAGAGATTTAATGAAATATGCCGAACAATGAACGATTCAATGCCTGAGTTTGTAGAGATTCTTTAGTGGCAAACAACAAAAACAGACTAGTTACCCATAAGAATCGATATGAGGAACCACATTGGGGCAGATTAGTTTCAGTTTGTTTTTTGTTTTTTTGGTCTTTGTATCACTCTGCTGATTTTTGAAAAGCCTGGAAGAGAGACTGATTGACCCAGCCTGTTGGTCAACCACAAGCTGGGGTTGGATGAATCACCTTGACTAACAATCCTACCAAAATTACATTCAATGGGTATCTTACCAAGGTACAACAAAAGTGTTCATAACCAAAAGAAAAGGGAATGACTCCTGAACAGGTGGAACTAAAATATATTCATTACAGTCTTCACCATCCCAACAGGATCCTTCCTGCAGAGCTCCTTAGGCATTTAGAATTGTAGGTACTGTGGCCAGGTGTAGTAAAAAGCTCCAGGTAAGTTGGTAGGGAAGACTTGAAATAAGGAGAGCTTAATAAGTATCTTTTCACCAAACCTTTACTGAGTACCAACTATGTGGCAAATACTCTGGAGTGATAAGGAGAGAAAACAGACATGCTAAACTCCAACTTTCTTTTTATAGCCTGTGGTCTAGTGGGGAAGACTGGCATGGAAAAATAAGCTCTTCTACCAGACATATTTTTATAGGTGCTAAAACAAATGGACAAAGACCTAAGACATAGACATAAGGGAGAGGCTAATCTTGGCTGTAGGGAAAGGAGCGAGTCAGAGAAGTCTTCCTGGAGGGGCCACCATTTTTGCTGATCCTAGGTGCTGCGGACACCGCAGAGAACAAGAAAGACAAGGTTCATGTCCTCATGTGGTTTCCATGCAGATTCTAGGGAATTTGACTCTTATCTGCCCATGTCTAACCTTCCAGCCTGATGCCTCCCCCAGCCCTGACCACTACTTCACACTTTTGTTTTAGCCGCATGGTGACTATGATCCATCTGATGCATGCTCATGTTCTCTCTTGTATCCATGGATGTGTTCATGCTGTTCTCTTGTCTGGACCCTTCCCTGCCCCCTTTTATATCTAACCAATGGCTATTTATATCTTCTCCAGGGACCTTCCCTGGAGCCCCTCTCTCTTCTCCTGCCTGGACTAGGTCCCTCTTCTTCCGAGCTCTCACAGGCCCCTGTAATCTCCTCCATAATTTCATCAATTACAATATAAATCTTGATTCAGTCTCCAACTCTTTGAGGGCAGGGACCACATTGGATTCATCTTATTTCCAAGTATATGGTCACTAAATGTTTGATGAATGTACAAATTAATATTGGGACAAAACCCAGACTAAGATCTGTGTCTTGGTTCTAGTCTTGCCTCAACAATCAAATTACTATGTGACCTGAGACTAATCTGTTGCCCAATGTGGACTTCCATTTCTTCCTCTGTGTTTTAGAGGCTGGGACTGAAAATCTGTGAGGCCCTATTCTTAGTTCTGAGCTTCTATATACTCTTCTTTCTTTTATGATGACTGTCTTGGTGACAGGGGACTTAAGAATTGGAAAATTTTAGTTTAAGATAAATAGTTGTAAACCTAGTCAGTAATGCATATGTTAAAGCTTTGTTTCAGAAACCACAGATAAAGTCCATCCTAGCTCCTGGGAAAACAGCCGATCTCCTTGGGCACTGCTAAAGATTACCACCTGGGGACAAGTGGAGGCATACTGGTCTTTGTGTTCCAGAGAGATTCCAGGGAGACAGACAACCACATGACCACCTGCCCCTGGAAATAGCTAACTGCCCAGGCCGAGAATACTGCAGTTTATTTAATATAATTTTCCCTAAATTCAAAACCCCTCACCGCACTTTGTTCTCTGTTATAAAAATGCTGGCTTGGAAAGAAAATGTAAGATGGTCTGCTAGGGTATGAACCCACCATCTTCTCAGTTTCCCAGCCATCTGAATAAAGCACCTATAAAGATTCAATGTCTGTCTCTGCTTATTGGGTTTGGCAGTGACAGGCAGCCCGAATGCCAGTGTCTTTTCTGGTTTCATTGGTGGAAAAGATACATGACTGTCCTAAAACACTTAAACAATTCAGAAAAGTACAAAGAAAGGATGCCAAATATACCTCAAATCTTATCATCTCAAAATAACTGCAGTGAACATTTGATGAAGATCAGTCCAGACATCTTTCTATGCTTATATACTAATAGATCGGAGATCAACTGTTAGAAATAAAATGATAAGAAAGGGGTCCTAGGATCCTCACCTTTTTGAAATACATTATTAAATTGTTTTTCTCTGAATAAAATAGAAGAAAAAGAAATTGAAATGAAATTAATTAAGGGAATTGCTGAACCTCAAAGTCTCATTATTCTGACATTAAGCACTCATGAGAGGAAAGTCCCCAAAATACCAATAATTCAGATACAAAGAAATTTCAAATCAGAAGACAGAGCAGGAACCTTTTAATTCTGACAGTGAAATCTGAGGCCCTAGCATGGAAGAATAGGCTTCAGGGTCCCAACAATTCTGTTCCAGAGGGCTGTGAAGGCTTGATGGATGACTAGCTGTCCAGCCTTAGGCCATAATTGATGATAGCAGAGTATTGACCCAAACCATCCAGTATGAGAAACCCAGTAACTGAGGCTGTCAGCCAGGGCGGGCACCACTCCAGCAGGGCCGGGGCACACCCTATGAGCCCCATCCTGCAGAGCAGACATATCTGACTGCCTGAAAAACCATCCTCGAAATCCAAATGATCGAGTGCAAGATGGGGGAAGTGTTCTGGCAGATCTGGAGACAATGTTCTGATTTGATGCCAGGGGTTCTTCCAGCAATGAATTACAGATTTGACTGAGACTGGCCCATCTCTGCCCCACACTTAGCTTCTATAGACAGAGGAACTCAAAGTCTGGTTTTATCTACTCAGAAGGTGGGGAAGGCTGTGATGAGAGATGTCTTGACTGATAAAGCAGGAACATAGAAAGCACAGGGTAGAACATCAACTGTGTTTTAGGATGGGACTGCAGGGCAGGGAAAGTTCCAAAGTTCTGGGTTTGAATGCAGGGTCTGCCCTTTACTGACTATGCAAACTTGGTCAAGTGTCTTAACCTTTCTGTGCCTCAGTTTTCTCACCTGTAAATGGAGATGAGAACAGTAATGACTGCTTATGTTTACTGTGTGTATAATGCAGCTAGCACCCCAAGGGTTTTCACTAAATAAAGCTACTTGTATGACCTTAAGCGAGTCAAATAGCCTATTTGTATCTCAATTTTATCATAATAAATATAATAACAATATGATAATAATAGCTAACCACGAATACCATGCATTGAATTTTTAGTATGTGGTGAGCACATGCCAAAGAGTGTGGATCCTTTATATAAAATTAACTGATTATAGGTGTTAACCACATTTATAAAATACCTTCACAGCAGCACCTAGACTAATAACCATCTGTGTTTGCTGAAGTAACTAGGTACGGCAGCCTAGCCAGTTGGACACATAAACTGTCACAGCATCCTTCATACTCCCATGCTTTTTGAAAGCTATTCCCTGTGTCTGGGCTTCTCTCACAGGCTTCTCAGTTTCACAAGCCTTAGAGGCACAGCTTAAATGCTCCCTCCTTTGTGAAACCTTCCCAGATTTCCTCAGGCAGGGTGAGAACCCTCCCTCGTGCTCCCACAATCTCTCCCCCCAGGCTCCATGCTGTTATAGCATTTATCACACAGCACAGCAAATACTTACTCCTAGCCTCTTTACTACTAGCTAGACTAAGGATCAGAGGCTGGGTATTTTTTCCAGCCAGTTTCCCCAGTATCTAGTACATGAAAGGGGATCAATAAATATTTGTTAGATGAGTCAATTTGTGGTAGAAAGCAGAATGTGAAGGAAAAAATCCTCAAGCTCAGTGGAGGCATGGGGAAACACACCACTGCATAAATTTTACTCCACTCAGTTCCTAACTTCTTTCCCTCCCTATTCCGTAGAGCCAAGTCAAGGCAGGACTGCCACAGGGCGAGCCCTTCATTAAAAAGTGTGTGGGGGGTTGGGGGAGAAGGCAGGCAGATCTACAGAAAGTCCTCAGTGGCTGCTTTCTGGGAGAGGTTGTGCAATTGGTATTCCACAGAATGTGACATTTTTTAGCTTCTTGCTGGAAAACACCAAGAGGTCGTAAATCATTCCACTGCAGCTGTCCAAGCGATAAGTGCCTGGGAATTGGGAAGGGATGTGGGGACGTGCTCCTGCCCCCAGGAGCCACACAGGGCTATTTCTGAGGCTCTGCAATTTATGCTGAAATGCAGGGGTGTTGGTCCCTTAGCTCCCAAATCAACAAGAGTCAGGACAACATTTGTTCTCCTGGTGGGATCCACAGGGAGAAGATGTCAGGAGGCTGGATCTCCTGGGACAGCAGATCCTTCAGCCCTCTTAAGGGGTAGCCATTTTAATCAGGAATCCACCTCCAAGTTCAGTCACCTTGGGAAAATTATTTAAACTGTCTGATCTTCATTCTACTTATATGTAAAATAGAGACAAAATTGTAGCTACTAGGTGCAGTGGTTGAATGCTATGCGAAGCATTTGTAACAGTTCCTGGCACGTGGTAATCATTATATAAATGTTTGCAATCACCATCACCATCATCATCATCATCACCACCGTCATCACCACTATCACATCATCATTATCACTACCAGCATCATCGTCTATGTTGTTGTCATCATTACTGTCTTGTCAAATATTTACTTAGATCCTGTTGTATACCAGGTTTTGTACCAGGTTTAGAGAATTTCTAGGGACTAAAAGATATGATCCTCTAACAGGAAGCTGGCATGCAGACATCCACAGGTGCTTCAACAAAGGCCTGTTCAAGGGCCACAGAGAGGAAATAAATGAAGACTTTCAAGAGGAGCAGTTTAAACTGACTCTTTAAGAAAGTCCAAGAGAGGGAATTGGTAAGGCAGACAAGGGGGTGCTTTTTAGGGTACAAGTTCACATTTCAGGCAGAGGAAAGGCATGGAGGCACAGACTTGCAAGGGGCATTCAGGGAGTTGCATTACCTGACACAAAGCCTGGTCAGAGATCAGATCCCCGCAGTCATCAGCAGGACTGAAGACTCCTCAGAACACTCCTAAGTTGTATTCCTGGCCAGAGAAGATTCTTGGACCTCCACACACTCAAACATGTGTTCTAAGTAGGTAAAAGTTTCTGCTTGTATGGTGTCTTTACAGCCTCACTCCATTATCTCCATGTGAATGTGGGTAAGGTTAGATGGATAAATTCTAGCTAAATTGGTCTTGGATTCCTTCTTCAAAGATCTCAGAAGATGGAAAAGTTGCCACTCAAGTTTCCTATGTGCTTTGAATCTCCTCATACACGCAATTGTAAATGTCCAAGGTGATGCAGGCAGTGAGTGGCAGAACTAGGATTTGAATCTCATTCTACAAAATCAATCTTTTGATTGCTGTAGAGCTCCACAGTCCAGTATGGTAGCCACCAGGCATGTGGCTGTTTACATATAAATTTAAAGTAATTCAAATGAAATAAAATTTAAAATTTAGTTTAAAGTCGCATCAGCAACATTTAAAGTGTTCAATAGCCACATGTGGACAGTAGCCACTGTATTGGATAGTATACATACTGAATCTCGGTCACTGAGAAAGTTCTGTGAGGCAGCACCACTGTAGAGGAAACACAACACCCTTTCTGTACGTCTTGTGCTATTGGAAGAGCATGCCTGTGTACAGACCCTTATAGTACAGAGGAGGAGACACCATCAGAGAGGCTAAGTTCACATCCAAGGTCACACCACTGATAATTAATTAGCAGAGGAGGTGATCAAGCCCATCTTTTTCTGACTCTAAAGGTGTTTCACAGCTCACTGTTCCTCCAGGACAATAGGATTTTGTAATTGCCAAGAGCTGAAGAGATAGTGGGGAGAAAAAATGCTTCAGCTGTCTGCACAGGATCAGGGCCCTACCACAGCCCCTTTCCTAATCACGTGCCCAACAGAACTGACCTCCCTGGAATGTGCTGTTTTGCCAAAGCCCCTTGGTCTCTTCATGTGGCTGAGGGAGGAAAGTTGTTAGGAGAGCAGAGCTTCCTGGAGTGAGAGGAGGTAAGCAGGTCCCAGGGGAAGCTTTCCCAGGGTGTTGAGAAGCTGTCTCTACTCCCAAGCCTCGGGTTTCCTCCTCCATCAGGATCTGCATGCTTATCTTTTAAATTATATTTAACCGAATTTTTCAGTGTAAACACTTCTGGAAGAATATTCTAATTAAATGAAGAAGCAATATCCTCAAATTATTTGGGGCAGACTCTATCTCCATTTCCTGCTTAGAGAAGAAATTAAAAACCCACATTGACCTTTTTAGAAAGATCAAGGCCGGTTTTGTTCCTGTGCATTCATAGCTGCCTCCTCCTCCTCCTGTCCTTCCTTCTCCTCCTTGCAAGTTTACATCTCCGTTTAGAACAAAGGTAGTTAACAGAACTGGGGGTTGGAGGATAAATTTACAAGTGTTATGAGTGAAGTACTCACCTTTGCACGTGTTTGTTTTTTGCTGGTTGATCAGCATGCCCGTGGTTATTTTTATGCTGTGACAGTTTCAATTTTCCAAACAAAGATTACTAATTACTTCTGTTACCGTTAGTCCTGCTTGTAATGCCATGTGGGTTTATATCGGATGGCTGCAGCCCCTGATGTCTAGTAGATGCCCTACAATTCTTGGTTAATTTTGCTTTATATGTCCTTCATACATTGAACACTACTTGGCCTCATTTTACAGGGTGCGGCAAAAGTAGGTTTACAGTTGTTTGTATAAAAAATAATACAATAATTGCCGTGGCCAGTGTGGTGCAGTTGGTTGAAGCATCTTCCTGTAACCAAAGGGTTGCCAGTTCAATTCCCAATCAAGGCACATACCTAGGTTGCAGGTTTGATCCCTGGGCTGGGCATGTGTTATACCTGGTTCGGGCGCTTATGGAAGGCAACCAATTGATGCCTCTCTCTCACATCAATATATCTTGCTATCCCTTCTTCTCTATTCCTTCCTCTCTCTCTAAAAGCAATGAAAAAAATGTCCTTGGGTGAGGATAAAAACAATAATAATACAGTAATTAGTAAACAATAATACAAGAATAAACTCTGTTTCAGGTACTCACAACTGTGAACCTACTTTTGCCCCACCCAGTATGCACTTTTTATCTTCTCTATCCTTAGCATTTAAGTCACAAATGTTGCACCCACTGACGCACGAAACAGATGTTCGGAGACTTTCAGGACGTTTACAGAGATGTTACTTTAATGGCCAACTCTTTTAACCTGCGCAGGGGCGGACTCTCGATGTGTCCCGGAGACACTTGCTCAGAAGAGCTGCAGATGAGAGCCGCACCAAACGCTCACAGGCTAGCTCTTTTATACAGTGAGAAGCAAGCAAGCAAGTTACAAAAGCAGGAGTTGCTGTTATCTCTGCATAGCTCTGAGCTCTGGAGGAGTTTTGCTCTGGGTTCAGGAGGAACTATCTGTCTGTCTCCTGTTGATAAGCTTATTTCAGATGACGACTTGTCTCTCTTCCTTATCCATTCTAGTGACCTTCAAGGTTTTCTGTTTAGCAATGCTTATAATTGTCTAGCCCTTTTTCCTAGCTCTCAACATTCCCCCATTTCCTTGTCGGCACTTATGAGTCAAATCCTTGAATCATACTAATGACGATGGGGCTACAAGTTAAACAGGAGTATAATTAATAAAGGCCTACTAATAGAGGAAATCAGGGTAGTCAGCTATGGGGACATCTTACAGATTCCTGTGTACTACGTTGGTTTTTCTAGCTTTTCTTGTTCTTTCAGTCTCTGGGTTAAGACCTTAATACTATCTCTAATTATCCCTGAATGATTAGCATAAGAGCAACAAGTTTCTTCTAATGCTGCGCATAATTCTTCTCCTTAAGAACAATAAATCTAATCCTCTCCGATTTTGGAGAGCTACCTCTGCCAATGAATCTACCTGTCTTTCTAAAAAAGCTACTTGATCTTGCAGCAGAGATATGTCCTTAGAGAAAATCTGCAAAAGCTGTCTCAACTCTAATTCTCCCTGAATGAGGGCTGCAGCACTGAGTGCGGTGGACCCTAAGATCCTCACAGTGGCTACTATGGGTATAAGGGGAACTCTCTTCTCCCTAGTCCTGGAGGGGAGAACAAAATCTGGGTTTCCTGCATAGATACACTTGGGGAATTATGTACCCAGTTACACAAAACTCTGGATAAGAAATTGGTGGCAAACAATGGTACACCTTGAGTTCTGGATCCTATTACAAATCCCTTCTTGGGGCCCTCCTCTTGGCTGCACCCTGCTTCAATCCTTCCTTTCAGATATATAACCCCTTTATAATTATATAAAGGACAATGGACGAAGGTCTCGTCTTCTTGTAACTGCTTCCGGCTGGACATGGACGTTGTCCTACCTAACCTTGGGTCGGGGTGCCCTGAAAGGGGGTGCAGCATGGAGGGAGTCCTTTCCTGTAAGGGGAAGGACCTTACAGAATCCAAGTCAGTTGGCTGTCACTGCGAAGTTGCAGGCTCGGTGTCCAAAGGCTGGCATTACTGGACAGTTGGCATCCTCGTCATATCCTGGAGGTGACAGATTTGGCAAGAGATTTGGAAGGCACAATTAAATCATAATTACTGAATAACAAAGGCAGGCACCTAGGTAAAGAATGGCTCATCTGGAGGAAGGTGTATGAGACATGCTACACCTATCTAAAACCCTGTGGCTCACTATACTTCGCTCGGGCTGAGGGGAATATATCAGGATTTCCCTCCTTTCAGATCTCTGGGCCCTTTCTGTTTTGGCTATTAGGACAGAAAAGGGAAGATAAGCTCTGAAGTGAAGCCTACAGACCTCCTGAACCCTTCACTAACCAAACTACCTAGTTTAACTAAACTAGTTGAGTCTTAGGGGGAGATGATGAAGGTGGGCTCTTTAAGTGAGGCCTATACTGCAACCAATTGCTCAGGTAATAAGGCCATAGTCCCACGCCCTATGAAAACAGAAGGAGGAACACACAGGTTAATTTACACAACCACTCCTAAGCCAGTCTCTATGCTGGTGAGACTGTCTTTTGGGAAGACATTCAGTTGCAAGGCCCTTGCTGCAACGACATCTAACAGTGGCAATTTGACAGGTCCTTCGTGCCTATAAATTGAACATCTTTGATGATATTACAAACCCAGTTTTAACTTTCAAATGAAAACAGACTTTTAAGACAGTTAGCTGCATGATTCTAATATCTAATACTGAGCATTGTGATTTTCCTTAGACTATGATTTTTCTCCCTAAGATCACCCTCATCATTATTAAAGAGACTACTTTGAGTCCAACTTTTAATTCTGCCTGTTTGTTTGCATAAACATACCAAGAGCAGCCTGGATTGCCTATGATCTTTAAGTTCTCTCCGCTGGAACTCACTCAGGGAACCTTTAGACTGACTTTAGTCTGCCCCTCAGGGCACAGAAGCAGAGCCACACATCTGCCACCTGGCTTCGCCTGTACCAGTCGTTTTACTTAAATCCTTGAGGCTTCCGTTGTGCCTACAGGTTCCTTTTTAGCCATCTTTCAGGAAAGCAACCTTCGTTCCTTCCCTGGAAAGACTGCCATGAACCGCACAATTAACCAAGGTACCAGGCTTCTTCTCGTGGGCTTTTGCTAGCTTTGCAAGTCAATCCCAGTTCCTCAGGGCTTCCTGGTGACAACCAGAACCCAGACATGCCTCCTTCAGGCGTGACATTCCAGTCAAAGTATCGGTTAACAAACCACTATTAATGACTGGTCTTAATGGATTTATGCAGAGAAACCTTATGTCATTACTCACTCCTTCAGAATGCCAAATTCTGGAGGGATCAGATAGGGAGAAAAATACCAAGTGCAAAGGAAAATCCTTTCCCTTCTGATATCCTTTCATACACCTTCTTCATTTACATATCTTGCACTTTCCCTTGTTCACTTTCCTACAGAGTGTGAAGTTTTACTATCCCTGGAATCCTCAATTTTCTTTTCAGAGAAGATACAGAACAAAATCTAAAACACAGACAGAGTTCTATAAGAACAGTACACAGGTAGAGGCATCCTCTTGCACCAGTGCGTCTACTGGGGCCTCCGCAGAGACATGCCATTCAGGTCCGGTCTCTTGGCAGAGACATGCTCCTTTGCCTCAGGCTGAAACACACATCAGGCCTAAATGACCCTTCCTGGGTCCCGAGTGGCAAAGGCATTCTCTTTAACCGGTTACAGGCAACCTTCGCTAGGTCTTCAGGTGACCCTAACTAGGTCTTCAGATACAGGGGGTTTCTGATCAGAAACGGAAGCAAAATGAAACTACATTCCTATAAAACCAGAAAACAAGTAGTTGAGGTTTCCTTTCCTCCAGGTTTAAAACTTTCACAACCTTTCTATATATTTTTGCCTATCTAGATTTAACTACAGTTTACCTTTAATCCCTGCTCCTTTCCCACCCTGGGAAGGACTGTACTTAAACTCAGTAGTTAAACTCAGTCCGTGGTAGCCAAAAGTCCCTACCAGTACAGGCATCTTCTACTCAAACTCCCTAGATATGCAGGGACATCCTGCAGCTTTCTGAAGATTAGACCTTGCAAACGCCCTATCAACTCCGCCCTCTGGGCTGAAGTTCCTTTTGGCAGGGCTTGCTGCCAAATGACTTCAGTTTCTGTGGTTACCGCAGCCCCCGCGTACAGCTGCCCTTCCCTGGGAAACTACTGCTATCCGAGAACAGAATGAGCTCTGGTTTTTCGTATGCCTCATCCCGCAAGTCTGGGCACACGCCTGTGACCCGCTCTAATATTTCATGGCAGCTATGCATGATGGTTGGATCAGGGGCTGGCAGCAGGGTGGCTGGACTCAGGGCTGCGCTTTTCAGGAACTGGACTGCTGGGGGATTCAGCAACTGCACCTGGTACTGAGTTAGCCGTGCATTAGACAACCAGCGATCGGGAGAGGATTTCAGAATTCTCTCTATATGATGCTCCCCAATTATCTGCAAATTCTGTCCAAGGGTGAGCTTGCTGGCCTCCTTCACTAGCATGGCTGTGGCAACTAGAGCTCATAAGCAGCCTGGCCACCCTGAGGCTACTGGGTCCAATCTCTTGGACAAATAGGCTACAGGCCTTCCCCAGGGTCCTAAAGCCTGGCTCAGCACTCCCTTTGCAATGCCTCCGTTTTCTGCCACGGTTGGAACAGCTTTCCTAAATTTGGCAAAGCCAATGCAGGTGCAGATACCAAAGCTGCCTTAAGCGCCTCAAAGGCTCGGTTCTCTTTTTCAGTTCAAGTTATATTTCCCTCTTTTCCCCTCGTAAGTTCATGGAGAGGCTTAGCCAATTCTGCAAACCCTAGAATCCAGAGGTGGCAATATCCTACTGCTCCCAAGAACTCCCACACCTGCCTCTAGTAATCTTTCTAGGAAAGCAGCGGGAGATTCCTCCCTCCCCTGGATCACTTCACTAATCTTCCTAAAATTGGTGGGCTTCCTAGCGGCTGCCTTTAATCCCCTCAACAGAGCCCTGCGATACTGAAGGAGCGCGTCCCTTCCCCCGCTCGTGTTAGGGTCTCAGTCAGGGGGCTGACTGGGCAGGATATCCTCCACCTCCCTCCTTCCCGCCGCAGTCTCTCCCTCTTCCCCCATAACTGCCTTGGCGGCCCCTGAGAGTATTCTATCCCTCTCCTCTGAGGTAAAGAGGGTCTGTAAGATCTGCTGGCAATCATCCCAAGTGGGCTGGTGCGTTCTAAAAATGGTCTCCAGGAGGGAGATTAAACCCTGAGGTTTCTCAGAAAACGGGGGGTTCCGATGTTTCCAATTATATAGATCACTAGTGGAGAAAGGAAGATATATCAACCGAGGGGGTGCTCCGGCAGGGGCACCCGGTCGGGGCGGTGCCTCACGGAGTGGCAGAAGTGCCGGAGGTGCTGGGGATACTGGAGCCTCCTCCCCTTATCTAGTTCCCCCTCGGGTGTGAGGAAGGCTCCCGAGTGTCCCTCCCTCCTCCGGCTGGGTAGAATGCGGCACTTCCCTCCTAGGGTAGGGAGGGAGCGCATTCTAGGGGTCTAACATGTCCTCCCCAGGTCCTGGTAGTGGGGGGGGGTAGAGTTTAGGCACCCTCCGCCCTCTGGGCGCGGAGGGCTCCGGGAATTTCTTTTGTTTCCTCTTCCCGCGGCTAACAGAACCGTTCTCCCGCGGGAGGCACTCCTTCTTAGACATTTCTGAATATAGCCTGGCTTGTCTGGGGCTATGTCTACCCACACATCGATGTAAACTATCTGATCAGGGTGTGGGGCTCTATAAACTGTGGCCTGAACTGCAAACAATACCGGGAGGTTGAAAGTCCCCTCTGCAGGCCATCCGACACCAAAAGTCGGCCACTCTAGCTGGCAAAGAGTCTGCAGGAACTCCGGATCGAGCTGCACGCTCCCGTAGCCGCGTGCACGGCGCTGGAAGTCAGAAAAGTTATTCAAGATGCAATCAAGCAGGGAGTTTGGGGTGGACTCCCGCTGGCCCATTTTGGTAAGGGTTAGTTTCACATAACTGAGACAAACAAACAAAACAAAACAAACAGAAATGACAATTTACTTTCACTTCGTCCGCCTGGCCTCTCCTCTCGCGAGGACTTAGGTCTGTCTTAGCTAAGGCTGCCCGCGTAGAGTCCGGGTTAAACTCCCAGCCGTTATGCCGTATGACAGACTAAGGAACCGCAGGTTAGGACCCACGCACGCTCCGTAGGCTGTTGCCCGTGGAGCCACACACTCTGTCCTCACACGCTCAAACAAAGCGGCCGCACTCATACTCAGACACACCGCTGCGCTTCGCTGCGAGCCCTGACGTGACCGGTCACAACCTGAACAGAACAGAAACCAGGCCCCAGGCGGCGTCCCGGCCGGGGTGGCCTGGGTGGGGTACAGCGGTGTCCCGCCTACCACCTCAGGCAATACTTCGCTCCGGAGCCCAGATACAGACAGAGGATCCTCCCAGATACTTACTTGGCTCGAGCCAGCGTCCTCCTCTCAGTTTCTGAACCAGACCTCCACCTAGGGAGAATCTCGCTGGGGCCTCCAAAATGTTGCACCCACTGACGCACGAAACAGACGTTCGGAGACTTTCAGGACGTTTACAGAGATGTTACTTTAATGGCCAACTCTTTTAACCTGCGCAGGGGCGGACTCTCGATGTGTCCCGGAGACACTTGCTCAGAAGAGCTGCAGATGAGAGCCGCGCCAAACGCTCACAGGCTAGCTCTTTTATACAGTGAGAAGCAAGCAAGTTACAAAAGCAGGAGTTGCTGTTATCTCTGCATAGCTCTGAGCTCTGGAGGAGTTTTGCTCTGGGTTCAGGAGGAACTATCTGTCTGTCTCCTGTTGATAAGCTTATTTCGGATGACGACTTGTCTCTCTTCCTTATCCATTCTAGTGACCTTCAAGGTTTTCTGTTTAGCAATGCTTATAATTGTCTAGCCCTTTTTCCTAGCTCTCAACAACAAACAGTCAGAGACTTTGTTTCTTTAGTTCACTGCTCTGTCTCCAGCACCAGGAACAAGCACTATGTCAGTATTTGTTGGATAAATAAAGCAGAGAAGAGCCACAGTTAGCCTTATGGTAGGAGCTGCCTATCTTGAATTCCAAATTTAAGGTGAGAATAGAAATGAAAGGCAGTACTTGGCATCTTCAGGGAAAACAAATTAGGGACTTGTAAATCTGAGCATGGAAAATATAGCTGCCAAGTAAGAGTGCTATTATCAGTAAATATTTCATATACAACTTGTGAAAATAATATCCAACATTGCTTGCCAACATACTCTAAGAGCATTTTACATGCATTATCTCATTTAGTCCTTCGCAGCTGCCGTATGCAGTAGGTGATTCCTTTTAAAGGATGCTGTTTTGTCAAAGAACACAGAGATGAGAAAATCAAGGTAGGTAGAAGTTAGGATAATTTTCAGAATCAAAGGACGGGCAAGTGGGGAGGCCAGATTAGGCCTTCACTGCCCACCTGGCTCTTCCACCCACCTAGGTAGGAAAACCAGCCATTGATAGCTGCAGTGCCATTAACCAGTCAGCAGCTTAATATTCAGACATAGTTGAAATGACCTAAACTAAAGGACAAAAAAAAAAAAATCAACCCCCTTGCCCTCTCTCTTTGTGTTTTAGCAAGCATCTCTAGGCTTCTCAAGAACTAATCCCCTTATTTCCATAATTGATTCTCTTTTTTTCTCTTTACTTTCCCAGATAAGTGCTTTCAAATACACAATATTTAACTGCTATAAGTGAGGAAAACTTTTCCCTTCTTCCCTTCTAGGTTCATTGACTGGTCTAATAATTAACTTGACTTAAAATAGATTAACAGAAGAAAAGAAACAAATTTAATTTCATATATATGGGAACTCCAAAGATATGAGGCTCCGCAACAGTTAGGCAATTGAGGCTTATATGCCACCCTGAGTTAAGGAGAAAGGGGTAGGAATCTGGGACTTCAAAGGGGAGGAAGACAATTCACAGGAGGTGGGAAGAGCAAACGTTTGGTAAACAGGTGTTTGCCCTGCCATGCAGATAATTTTTTCTGATGCAAAAATTACCTCTGGAACAGCTCCTGATACAATCCCTGTATCTGAATTTTTTCATGCAGCTACAGGGGAGATAAAAAGCTCTTTTGGAGTCCACTGGGCCTTGATTGTCCTCAGCTCCAAATAATCCCCATGTCAAAGTGGCACTTTCTGGGGTAGAGGTCCTGAACCCCATCACCCCCTACGCTTGCTGTCTTATCCACTAGGTTAAAGGTCTCATGATAGCGGCCTAAAGTTTCCCTCTTTGTTATTTAAATTCTCTCTATTACAGAATTTTTGACAATACCAAACCAAAGCTCCAGAAGAACAGGGAGCTGGTCTAATCCATTCTCTCTTTCATCCATCCCCAGCATCTATACCAGTTTTAGGCACAGAGAAAAGATACCATAAGTATGTCTAAATGAACAACAAGGGTGCTTCAGATACAGGTAAAATAATAGAACCTAAAATATTATTGACCTGAGTGAGGGGAATCTGTCTGCACTGAAGTCAGGAGGTCCTGGAAAGGCAAAAACAGGCGCCTATTTTGTGAGGGACCCCTAGCTATGTATTATAATTATAAAAGGGAGTAAGTTTGGAAAGAAACTGGGAACAATATTGTAAAGTTGGGTGAGTCTGGCTTGAAACTAACTATAGTCTATTTTCAAGAAGCTAAAAGAATCTAAGGTCAACCTCTTTCTTTACTTTGGATATCAGGGAAGGTCCTGGCATTGGTATCTACGTGGCCAGATGGATCCAACACAGAAATGTTCACATAGGTCCTTTAAATCCAACTGATTTTTAAAAATCTTTTAGAGAGAGGGGAAGGACAAAGGGAGAGAAACATTGACCGGCTGCTTCTTGCACACCCCCAGCTGGGGACCTGGCCTGCAACCCAGGCTTGTGCCTTGACCCAGAATTGAACCAGTGACTTTTCAGTTTGCAGGCCAACACTCAGTCCATTGAACCACACCAGCCAGAGCCAATCCAATTGCTTTTAACAAATTCTATAAAAGCCAGGTTCTGTCTTTGCCTGGAGCAAAATAGAAGTAGTGAACACTTTGGAAGGTGCTCATGAAGCTTGAGATGCCTGAGGTCGTCGCCAGAGAGAGTCTTCTCACTGAACTGAGTCCCAAGTGGATGGTTGTCTGTTCCACTGCTTTTGATCCTATCATTTAGATAGGTCACCAGCTGTATTAATTTCCAAGGGCTGCAGTAACAAATTACCACAAAATATTGGCTTAAAACAACAGAAATTTATTGTGTTACATTTTTAGAGAATAGAAGTCTAAAATCAAGGTATCAGCAGGGCCATGTTTCCCTTTGAAGTTTCTAGGGGAGGATCCTTCCTTGTCTCTTTGTCACTTCTGTTGTTACTAGCAATTCTTGGCCTTCCTTGGCTTGTGGCTGCATCACTCCCATCTCTGCCTCTGTTATCACTTGGCCTTCTTCCCTCTGTGTTTTTGTATTTTTCTTGCATTATAAGGACCCCTGTCATTAGATTTAGAGCCCACCCTAATCCAGAATGATCTCATCTTAACTTGATTACATCTGCAAAGACCCTAGTTTCAAATAAGGTTACATTGAGAGGTACTGGGGGTTAGGAACTCAACATATCTCTTCGGGGGACACAACTCAACCTACAAAACCAGTCCAACAAGTTTTATCAAGCTTCTTTGTTCTTGATGTGACTCTGAATGGGAAAATTGACTTAAGACTCCATAACCAATAGAAACCAGAAGAACCAGGGAGTGCAGGTGAGATGGCATTGCCAGTTGGCAAAGGATGGTTCTGACCTCACAGGCCTTGACTGCAGTGCACCATGGGGTTTCCATGTCTAATTGAATATTTTAATACTTCTTTGAGGGAGGTGACGACAACTTTTCTTTTCACCATCTGGCAGGCCTTGTAAAGAACATTACAATTACCCACCCATCTCATGAAGAAACAAGCAAGGAGGTTAATAGACACCTGGGACCTATTTAGAACTGCTAGTGGTTGGGTTGCACTGACCTAGTTACTTTTGAGAGAGACAACTTTTGCCAGATATGAGTCATGGGCAATCACTTTCTTCTGTATATAATATGAGGTACCTTTTTCTCTTTACTTTTTATGTCTTTTAGGTTCAAAGACACCTTCAGACTGACCACTCCTGCTATTTTCTCCTAGCTCCTTTCTTGGAATATAGAGGTATCATATCACATCTCCTTACATGCTGGTCTTCTCAAGAAGGCTGTGAGCTCCCCAGAGGGAGGGCACACTCCATAAAATCATCTCTGGCACCAGGTACATCTTGGTTACATCTTTGAATCACCTAGGGAGCTTTAAAAATATTAGTCCCTGGCTTCCATCTACAAAGATTTTGATTTATTTAGCCTGGGATGTGGCTGCAAATCAAAATTTTAAAAGTTCCCTAGACAACATTAATATGCAGGCAGTTAAAAGTTGAGAACCATCACCATGGCATCTAGTATTGAGGTTTGATAACAGCAACAGCAGCTAATATTTATTTATCCCTCATTGTGTGACCTGGACGCTGTGCTTTGCAATTTATATGCATTGTTTCATTCATTACGCAACCAATCTAAAAGATAGAACTATTGTTATCTCTGTATTACATAGGAGGAACATGAAGTCTAAAGAAGTTGAGTGATTTGCTCAAAGTCATCCAGCTTGTAGGTGACAGACTCTGGTCATCAATTCCCCTGACCTCTGGTCCTCCGCTCTCCACCATTGTCTTACTGCTTTTACTGTACTCTTTGCTGCCCTCTATTGGCACATAGGAGATGCTCCTTAAGCAGTTCTTTGCTGCAAGCCTTATTGAGGTATAATTGACAAATTGTGTTTATTTAAGGTGTACCATGTGATGATTTGATATACATATACATTGTGAAATAACTTCTACATCAAACTAATTAACACACCTAGGGGGGAGGGAGGACTGAAAGAAGGTGAAAGGATCGGCCAAAGAACATATATGCATAACCCATAGACACAGACAACAGTGTGGTGATGGCCAGAGGGAGTGGCGGGGGGTGATGGTGAGGGCTGGGTGGAAGTGGCAAAGGGGGGAAAATGAGAACCAATTTAATAGTGTAAATAATAAAAGTAAAGTTAAAAAACACAAACCCATCACCTCACTTAGTTACCCTTTTCCTGTGGTGAGAACTACAATACACATACATTCCATCAAGAATTCTCACAACACTCCTGTAGGTTACATAGTATTTAGTAGAATTACATAGTATTACATAGTATTATGTAGAATTTACAGATGGGAAACTGAGCTTCAGAGAAGTGATGTGAATTGTCTATGATCGCAGTTAATAGAGGAAGGTGCTGGACTTCCCCTCAGGACTGCCTGCTCTTTCTGCTACGAATCACACCCAATGAGCCCATTGCGAACAGAGACCCTCTCCCTCCCATTTCACTGAGTTTGGATGTCTGATAGTGTAACCATTAAAAGAATGGGATATGGAGCTAGGCAGGTGGATTAGACTCTTACTTTTCTCATCCTCAGTGTGAAAATGAGGATAATCACCTTTAATGGATTTTTTGAGAAGTAAATGAAATAATTTATGCCAAAATGCCTCCACAGTCCCAGACCATAAGGAGTATTCAATAAATGCTAGTTTCCTTTTTCATTACTTTCCTCACCCCTTTACCCCCCAAAAGAATTCCAACAGGTACTATGAGAAGGAACTATTCTTCTTTTTTTGTGTGAAACTCTGGTTATAGAACATGATACAAAATATCTGAAATAAAATTAAAGAGATCAGCATACTGACCAATTAATTGCCTTAAAAGTCTATTTGTTTTGTTTTAACTAAGGGTGGGGAATGGAGATCAGGATTTTAATTCTGGGTCTTCTATTTCAGCCTCAGCGTTCACCAGCTGTGCGGCATTAGGGAAATCTCTTGTGCCAACTCTTGTTTTTTAGAAACCAACATGATCCCATGATGAGGAAAGTTGGATATCTGTACCTTGGAAAGTTGTAGGTACCTGTTTTCAGGACTCGCAACTAAGGCTCATGGGAACCCATCTTAAACTAAGCACACCAGAGAATGGCATCAGCCAAGAAAACTGAAGGTCCAGTGAATACTTGTTCAGGCATAGCTAGATCCAGGTGCTGAAATGAGAGCAATAGGAATATTTTGCTCTTAATATTTTGTTTCTGGTAGCCTTTGTATTGGCTTATCAGCTTCCCAAATGGTGGCAAAGAGGTAGCCAGCCCCAGGTTGACTTTCTTCAAGCCTAGCTGCCATGGCCAGCTCCAGGTTTCACTGTAATTAAGTTGGCTCATGATACTTTCAGGCCAGAGCACATGGTAATATAACAGAGCACTGACCTGAAACCCTCAGCACCCCTTACCTGTCTCTCAGCTTCTGCCTCCAACAGACTCTTTTGTCGCTTTCCTCCTCACCTCCACAGCCTGCAAGACCACCAATTCTGACCCTGACTCTGCTTTTCTTCCCTCCACTCCTCATCTCTGTGCTTCTCTATTTTCTTATTGGTAATAACAACAATAAAAAGGTAATGACAAAATGAATCCCTCAGGGTTGCTGCCAAGGTTAAATGAACCTCTATATAAATACCTGACACAGCGTAGAAGCTCTGATGACATTACACCTCTTCCCTCTGTATTTTCATGAGTTCCTGGTGTATACAAAAGAGGGATACAGCTTCATGATTAAGAGCTCAGACTTCAGGGCAATATTGTAGTTCTGGCTGCTCCCCTTCCAGCCCAAGGCTCTGAGCAATTTGATCAATCTCGCTAAGGTCACGTCCTCATTGGTAAATTGGGGATAATAAGAGTGCCACAACTTAAGTTTGTGTAACAGTTAGATGAAGAAGTACGTGCCCGGTAAAGAGCTGAGTGCCAAATCTCATTGTATGCAGCCCTCAGAGGGCAACAAACTTTTATCACCAAGCCCTCGGAGTTCATGGAAAAGATGGAGGGAAGTTTACTATGTTCTGATATGTGAAATGTGTTTGAAAGCCAAATAAATAATCATCGTAAAGAAAGTGCTTTCAGTCTTATTGTGGGTAATTGGGAAATTGCTTGTGATGCCCCACGTCCTGTTGGATTGAGACAAGCGAACCAGATAGAAGGATCCTGAAATACATACATAACAGAGTCTCTTGGTCATCTACCACATCAAAATGTTTCACAGACGCCCAAGGTGTGTTTTCTCACCCGTGAAACATTGCACAAGACTTTAGATTCACACTTTATTTACAACTGTTATGTAACAGATTCACTTCTGATGTCATGATTCCTACAAAGATGTGCAAATGTTTTGAATCTTAATATTTAATATTTTGAAATAAGAGAAAGTAAAACTGAAAGTTTAATAGCTTAATGTCAAATATTATTGATGTTATTTTCAGAATAGTGTGCAGAGTTCCATATTGTAATCTCAAAGACTTATTTTGCTAATGTGTGTAAAAAGCCTTAACAAAGAATATTTACCTGTAGTTTTTAAGGAGTTTTAACATTCTTGATTATGTCTAATTTCCATAACAGTTTTGTGGACTAAATAGAGCATTATATCCTGATGTTAGGGATGGGAAAACTGACCCACAGGGAGATTAAATAGCTTAGTTTAGTCATACATCTGGAAAACGTTGAAAACAGAATCAGAATCCCAATATTAACCTCCTTTCATCTTGAAACTTTGAGCCACTAATATGTGATAAAACTGAAAATTTGCTTTTCCTCTCCTTTTCTCTTCTTGAGCACATACTACCTTTGGGCATTGGAAAAAGGCATAAGTAATGGCTGTGACGGAACCAAGATAGATAAATAGCAACTGCAAAGTGGACAGTTCTGATCAATCCATTGCCTGCCATTACTTCCCCTCCTTTTTTCCATCTTATGAAAAATCTTTCACTTCTTAGCACTCTCAAAGGTTCACCACAAGAGATATTAGTTTAACAAAGCATATCCTGAAATTAATTTTAGTATGTATTTTAAAGTTTTTTTTATTAAAGTAATACACATGTTAAAACATCAAATAGAACAGGAGGGCTTATAGAATGACCAGCGTTCTGTTCATCACCAACCCTACATCCTTCCCACTCTCAGAACACATAATGACAAAGACACCACCTTTGTCACCTCTCATTGTTTTTCAGGACAGTTACTTCCCTATTTATAAATAATATGATTATTCTGCTACATATGGATCAATGAGTATTGTAAATTATCTATTGATTTCTTGCTATGATAGTTGAGGATTTTCTTCACTTAAACTACTTCACATTTCTCCTTCTCTTAAATAAACACATTTACAAGTACCTCTATTGTAAACATTCCTTACATATCTTCTTTCCCTGCTCTTTTAACTGGAGACAAAATCTAAAATTTACCCATCAACTCTGCTCCTCTTCCACTTCCCAATTTTTATCACCTGTGTGTTATCAATACTGATAATATTTATGTGGTGATAAACAGTTACTGCATATCATTACTTTAAGGTTCTATGGATTGCAAAATGCATCATTTTATTTGCCACTAAGAAAGAAGAAAAAACATTGCCAATCTAATTTTAAAGTACAACCCTCAGACATTGCTGATGGTATCATAAAATGGTACAGCTGTTTTGAAAACAGTTCAACAGTTCCACAAAATGTTAAATATAGAGTTACCATATGACTCAGCAATTACACTGCTAAGTATTTATCTAAGAAAAATAAATGCTTATGTCCACACAAAAAATTGTACATGAATGTTCATAGCAGTATTGTTCATAATAATCAAAAAGGGGAAACAAGGCAAACATGTATCAGCTGACAGTGATAACCAAAACATTCTATATCCACACAATGGAATATTATTCAAGAAAAAGAGGAACGCTGCACTGATACAGGCTGCCTTAGAGCCTGAGGACGGGCACCGTGGTGAGTTCTCTGACTTTCTTTTTGCCTCATATTCCCAGATATGGAGATGAAGAAACTGGTAACCTAGAAATGCAGACAGTAATAGACAAAAGGCCAAACCAGGGGATAATTATATTATAGAGGAGGTGGTAAAGGGACAGAAAGGTGGGTAAGATTTCCATACTTCGCTGAAACTGCTAAAATGATGACACCAGTAAACTGTGATAAATTTTGTATATACGGGGTCTGGCACAAGTAACACCCCATTTTTATTATAAAATCTTTTATTACAAAATCATAAGCGTGTAATTCTGTGACATAACAATGTCACTATCAAGCACACCATATGACATTTTAAGTGAAATATTCAAATTAAAACTATAAATTATTACACCCATATTATTACCCTACCAACCATACTCGAGCAGCTGTTACTTCTGCTGGACCTTGTATAATGGAATAATTACAGCAACACTGAAAAAGCCATACAAAAAATACACTAAAAAAATGCTGTGAACATTCACAATGGAATTCTGAATGTTCAAGTAACTCACAAAAGGCAAGAACAGAAAAATGAAAGACAGAAAGAATCAGTAGAAAAAAATCCCCCCAAAGCATATTTAAGCCCTTACAAATCAATAATTACATTAAATACAAATGATCTAAATATACCAATTAAAAAACATAGATGGGAGAATGAATTTAAAAAATAATCCAAATATATGCTCTCTACAAGAAGCTTATTTTAAATATAATAACATACGTAGTTTTAAAGCAAAAATCTGGAAAAAATATAATATGTAAACATTAATAAAAGGAAAGGAGAAGTATCAGATAAAGTAGCTAACATAGCAAAAAAGAAAAAATACCAGAAATAGATATGGACATTATATTAAGATAAAAGTGTTAATCAAACAAGAACACATAGCAGTCCTAAATACGTAAGCACCAAACAATTGAGCTGCAAGATAGGTAAAGCAAAACTTGATAGAAATGAAAGAAATGGACACAATTATAGTTGAGACTTCAACCTTTCTCTCTAAAATTGATAGAACAGTTAGGCAGACAATTAGCAAGGATATAGAAGGACAGAACAACTCTATCAAGCCAACGAGATCTATTCAAATTCTTAGAACACTGCATCTGACAACAGCAGGATTCCAAGTGCCCATGGAACATACTCCGAGAAGACCACGTCCAGGGCTGTGCAAAAACCCTCAAGTACTTGAAGAGAAATGAAATAATGCAGAGTGTGTTCCCCAACCATAATGGAACCAAATTAGGTATCAGTAGCAGGAAAATAACAAGAAAATCTCCAAAGCATTGGAAACTAAACAACACATTTCCAAATAATCCATGGGTCAAAGAGAGTGTCAAGGAAAACTTTTAAAGTACATTGAATTAAATGAAAGTGATAATACAACATGAAAATTTGTGGTCCACAGCAAAAGCGGTGCTGAAAAACAAATTTATAGGGCTAGGTGCATATATTAGGACACAGTAAAAGTTTGGTGTTTTGTCAAAACACTGACAAAATTTAACACCCATTTTTATTTAAAAATCTTAGAAAAATAAGATCAATAATCTAAGCTCCTACCCCAAGAAGCTAGAAAAAGAACAAATAAACCCAAAGCAAGTAAAATAAAGGTAATAATAAATATAACTGCAGCAAACAGTGATTTTGGGTTTTTTTTTTTTTTTTTTAGGTACAGTTCCTTTTTTTTTTAAATTTTTATTGTTATTCAATTACAGTTGTATGCCTTTTCTCCCCATCCCTCCACCCCACCCCAGGTGAACCCACCTCCCTCCCCCACCTCCACCCTCCCCCTTGGTTTTGTCCATGTGTCCTTTATAGTAGTTCCTGTAATCCCCTCTTCCCACTGTCCCCCCCCCTCCCGCCCTGGCTATTGTTAGATTGTTCTTAACTTCAATGTCTCTGGTTATATTTTGCAAACAGTGATTTTGAAAACAGAAAAATAATAGAGACAATAATGAAGCAAAGAACTGCTTCTTTGAAAGATAAATTGACACATCTCTAGTAAGACTAACAAAGGAAAAAGAGAGAAGACACAAATTACCAATATCAGAAATAAAACAGGGGTACCCTTACAGACCTTGCCGACATTGTAATGATAAGGAATGCTATAAACAACTCTATGCACATAAGTTTGACAACATAGATGGGACACTTCTTTGAAAAACACAAACTACCACAACTCAATATGAAATAGGTAATGTGAATAGCTCTATAGCTATTAAGGAAATCAAATTTGTAATACAAAGCTCCTAAAAAAGAAACCTCCAGGCCTAGATAGTTTGCCTGAAGAATTCTAATAAGCAATTAAAGAGGAAACATTTAAGGATGGGAAACTACCAATTTATTTTAAGAAGCTAGTATTACCCTGATTTCCCTAATATCAAAACCAGACAAAAATAGTACAAAACAAGAAAAGTAAGACCAAGGTAACTCATGAATATAGACACAAAATTCCTTAACAAAATATTAGCCAACAGAATTTGACAATATGTAAAAAGAATTATACACCTGACAAAATGAGGTTTATCCCAAGGGTATAATATTTGAAAATTAATCAGTATATCACACCATATTAACAGATTCTTTAATCTGTTAAAAAATAAAACCACATGATTATGTCAACTGGCAAAGCAAAACACTTGACAAAATTTAATACCCATTTTTATTTAAAAATCTTAGAAAAATAAGAATAAAAAGAAACTTTCATAATTTGACAGAACATTCTGAATATTTTCCCTGTAAGATTGTAGCAAGGTAAGAATGTCTATTCTTGCCCCCTTTGTCTGGCAAATGCAATAAGATCAGAAAAGGAAATCAACTGTTCCTATCTGCAGATGATGTGATTGTCTATGAGGAAAACCTCAGGTCATTTATAAAACAAAACAAAAAAAGCTCCTAGAACTAATAAATGAGTTCAACAAGGATTGCAGGGAACAAGATTATTCTAAACTTTATATGGAAAAACAAAGAAACTGGAATTGCTGAAACCATTTTGAAAAGGAGGGAATAAGTGGGAAGAATCAGTCTCCCTGATTTCAAGATTTATTACATAGCTATAGTAATTAAGAATCTATGATGTTGATGGAGGGATAAGCACATAAACCAATGGAGCAGAACAGAGAACTCAGAAACAGACTCACACAAATACAACTAACTTAACTTTGACAAAAAAAGCAAAAGTAATATGATAGGGAAAGATAACATTTCAACAAAAGATACGTTGAAATTGGATATCCAGAGGCCAAAAAAAAAAAGAAAAAAGGAACCTCAACCTCTCAACCTAAGTCTCATACTTCATACAAAAAACAAAAACAAAAAAACCCTCAAAATGAAACTAGATTTGAATGTGAAACTATAAAATCTTCAGAAAAAAAACACAGGAGGTTGTCTTTGGGATCTAGGGTTAGGCAGGTTCTCAGACTTGCTACCAAAAACGTGATCCATATGATCCATAAAGGAAAAGTTGATATGCTGACTTCACTAACATTAAGAGTTCCTGCTCTATGAAAGACCATGCTAAGTGGATGAAAGGTAAGCTACTGATGGGAAGAAAATATTTGCAAATCACTCATCTGACACAGGACTAGTATCTAGAATGCAGCAAGAACTTTCAAAACTCAATATTAAAAAATTTCCATATGATCTCACCTTTAACAGGAGCCTAATCGACAAGAGGAAAAAAAGCAAGCAAAATATAACCAGAGACATTGAAATTAAGAACAATCTGACCGTAACCAGAGGGGAGTTGGGAGGGGATAACAGGGGGTAAGGGTTTTCAGGAAAAACTATAAAGGACACATGGACAAAATCAAGGAGGGGGGTGGAAGCAAGGGAGGGAGGTGGGTTTGGCTGGGGTGGTGGGGAGTAGCAGGGGGTAAATACAGACAACTGTAACTGAACAACAATAAAATAATTTTTTAAAAAGTGAAATATTCCAAATAGAAAATGGGCAAAGATAAGAAGAAATGTTTTATTGAAGAGGATATACAGGTAGAAATAAACACATGAAAAGATATTCAACATCATTAGCCATTAGAAAAATGCAAATTAAAATAAATGAGATATTATTACACATTAATCAGAATGACTAAAATGAAAAATAGTGACAACACCAAATACTGGTGATGATGTGGAGAAACTAGATCATTCATACATTTCTGTTGAGAATGTAAAATGGTACAGCCACTTTGGGAAACTGTTTGCCAGTTTCTTTAAAAACTAAACATGCAACTACCATATAACCCAGCAATTGCACTGGGCTTTAATGTCAGAGAAATGAAGACTCATGTTACCACAAAATCTGTGTGCAGATGTCTACAGAAGCTATATTCATAATGGCCAAAAGCCCAGATGTCCTTCAATGGGTGGATAAACAAACTGATACATCTTTACCATGACATAGTGCTTAATAATAAAAAGGAACAAATGATACATACAAATAACCTCTAGAGAATTTTTTGAGTGAAGAAAGCCAATCTGAAAAAGTTACCCAGTGCGTGGTTCCATTTTTATGACATTCTTGAAATGATACAATTGTAAAAATGGAGATTACATTGTAGAAATGGCGATAACATTGTAGAAATAGAGGTTACAACGGGTTACGGTTAAGGGGAAGGTTTGTACGACTACAAAGGGGCAAAATGAAGGATCCTCGTGGTGACAGCACTGTTCTGTATCTTGGACTTATCAATGTTAGTACTGCAGTTGAGACGTTGTACATAGTTTTGCAACATGTGACATGGGGAGGAAACTGGAGACAAACCTATCTCTCTGTATTAATTCTTACAACTTCATTTGAATTTATATTATCTTAAAATGTTTAATTTAAAAAATGAGAGTGATACTGAAATGATTTTACTCAGGAAGCACCATGCTCCAATAGTTGGCCTTAGCAAGTTACCACTGCCATTACTCAATTGCCCATAGATTAAATTTTAAAATATTTCAGAGGAGCTGAGGTGTCAAATCCAATCAAAACCACTCGCCTTTTAAGAACTGATGAGTAGTTCAAGTAGCTCATCTAAATACTTCGAGCACAGAAACCAGGTACAATTCACAGGGCTGCTTCCTGTAGGTCAGAGAGCTATTTTTGTACCTGAAGTGGTGCACAGAATGAAACATTAGAATGCAGATGTCAGGCAAATGGCTGGCTGACATTTGGTGATGGATATTTAACAGTGATTGTGTTATAAGTTGCCAGAAATGAGTCATTGCAAAGGACACAGGGCTGGAACTCCCAGGTGTCTGAGCAATAGACCAAAGAGTCTGGAATACTGTGCAGCCGTTCATCCAGACTGATAGGAAGCCCGTGGTCAGGAACAGGAAATGGTTCACAGTCTCCTGAACTGCTCCATCTGGGGCTGTGGTAGCTGTAGCTAGGTCCCATTCCAGACAGCAGAGTCTGGGAAACAGAAGGTAACAGGCTGACATGCTACTGGGCTTTGTGGGATTAGCTGTGCTACAGAGAACAGAGCAGCCAAACAGTGGGAGTGAAACCAGGCTGAAAATGATATAGTCTTTTTTTCTTTTAATTTGGGGGTAAAATATCTCCTTGTCCCACATGCATAGTCACAGCTGAAAGCACTGGCCCATAGTGGGATGGGTTTGGTTTGTGTGGAGCTAGCACCCCCAGATTCTTGAGGCTGATGCCAAAGCCAACTGCGTGGAGAGCTCCAAGAACGGACAGTGTGAGTTGCTTTTATGTGCTGAGCTTTTGGAGAAGATGTTAAAGGACAGAATTAATTGTCTGCTCCTCCTGATAGGTCTAAGAGCAATTGGACATTCTAAACCATGCTTTTCCACCCACACTGTATGCCTGATGCTTTTTAATGGCCTGTCATGATATAGCTTTGCTTCTCTGTCGAATATATTAGAGCTGGACTTGGTAATCTTCCCCAGAGCAGGCAAGAAGTCTGAACCACATGAAGATCAGGTAGGTGAGCTTCACCCCTTTTCTGACTGACAGGTTACAAACCATAGAGATTAAATGTCAAGGCTGAAGTTTGTCTTCCTGAAAAAAAAAAGTTTCTTCTTCTTGTCTGCTGGAGAAAATGATACCAGAAAGAAGCATAAAGACTTGAGAATCATGGTAAAGAAGGCATGGCAGAATTTCTAGTTCTGGAGATTCTGACAAGGCTGGAGAGGCAAGTGGCAGGAGGGGGCAATTCAATGACTTTGTATTCAGTGTGGACAAGTGCTTCTCAATTTCAATGTGCACACCTATCACCTAAAGACTGTGTTAAAGTGCAGCTTCTTGCTCAGTAGGTCTGAGGTGGGGCCTGAGATTCTGCATTTCTAACAAGATCCCAGGTTATGCTAATGGTTTCGGGATCACACTTTGAGAACAAGATTCAGGACTATAAATTTTACATGAGGCATTCATCTGTGTGTCACCTCTCATCCCCCTCCAGCCCCCTGAAGAAGACACTAGATGAATTGGAAGGCCACTGAGTTGGTACTAGAAAAAACATTTCTATTTATCAAGCTCCTGTTCTATGCTAAGGCTTCATTCACATGCATCATCTTCCCCATTTGAGACATGAGAAAACTAAAGCTCAGAGAAAATTTTGGTTGCCTGCTGTTACGGGTTGAATGGTGACTCCCAAAATTCATGTGTAGATACCCTAATTATGGTACCTTAGATAAGATTGTATATGGAGATAGGATATTTAAGAGGCAATTAAGTTAAAAGAAGGTCATTAGGGTGGGCTCTATTCTACCAGAACTGACATTCTTGTGAGAAAAGATTAGAATACAGACACACACAGAAGGAAGATTGTCAACACAAGGAGAAGATGGCCAACTGCAAGCCAACCGGAGAGGCCTCAGAAGGAACCAGCCCTGTTGACACCGTAATCTTGGAATTCTAGCCTCCAGAACTGTGAGAAAATAAATTCCTGTTGTTTAAGCCACCCAGTATTTGGTACTTTGGTACCAAAGTAGTGCTAGCAAACTAATACACCAAGGGATGAAGAAGAACATTCTAGACCAATGGAACAAACAGGCTATGGTCCAGGGCAAGAGAGGGCTTCAACCTGTCAGGAATCTGAGAATTGATCTCAGTGGCTGGAGGGTAGAGTCCGTGAGACACATGCGGGAGGGGAAGCTGGAGAGATAGACCAGCCCTATGAGTGCAGGAAGGTCTCACTCTTTATCAAAGGGGCCGTGAGGAGCCACACAAGGGCTTTAGGCAAGAAAGTGGTATGATCAGATGGCTCTGGCCATAAATGACTGACTCCTGGGGTAGAATGAGACCATTAGACTATTTCTGTGAAGCAGGAGGGGAGAGAGAAAGACAGCAGTGAAGAGCCAGCTGACTTCCAGATGGACAGATGGACATAGTCATTCTGGCATGGGAGAGGAAAAACAGGACTTCTCAACCTGGTCATGACCGACTCAGAATTCTTTGTCATGGGGCTGTTCTGTGCACTGTAGGATGTTCAGCAGCATCCCTGGCCTCTACCCACTAGATTCCAGTAGCACCACCCCCAACCCAGTTATCACAACCAAAAATGTCTCCCGATATTGCCAAATGTCCTCCACAAGAGGCACAATCAACCACTGGTAGAGAACCATTGAGGTGGAGAAGGGTGTAATTAAGAAATTAATGGTTCTCAGTGTGGTCCTCAGACCAGCAGAAGCATCTGGGAACATGTTAGAAATGCAGATTGTTAGGCCCTATCAAAACCTACTGAATCAGAAACTATGGGGTTGGAACCCATTAATCTGTGTTTGAACAAGCCCTTCAGGTCATTAGACTCTAGTCTGAATGTTACAAGCACTCAGACCAGATATGGAAGGAAGTTCATGGCTGCTGGTGAGAGGATTTTGATGGGGAAACTCAAGGGTTGGGAAATTTTAGTTTTAGGTAATAATAGTAAGCTTAGTAGTTAATGCATGTAAAAAGCTATTGCTTCAGGAACTGGAGTTACGGTCCACCCTGACTCCAGGATACCACAAGTCATTTGACCTTTGTGCTCCTGGAGACACCATAAGCAATCAAGGTGGTATCCTAGCCATTGGATTCCAGGGAGAGACAGTCCACCAACCAGGACACAGGTAAACGAAACCACCCAGGACACAGGACACAGGACCCAGATAGAAAATCACCGGTCAGCAGGTGAAAGGATATTAGGGAAATTACTGGACTGCAGCTTTTACCTGATTAACCTCTTTCCTGAATTCCAAACCCTTTACCTACACTTTTCCTCCTTACAAAAAGGGCTGGCTTGAAACAAAATGGAAAACGGTCTGTTAGGGTACAAACCCACTGTCTTCTCAGATTGCCAACCATCTGAATAAAGTGCCCATAAAGATGTAATACCTATCTCTGCTTATTCGGTCTGATAGGTGATGGCAGCATGAACATCAGCATTTCCAGTTTAATATTCAAGAGCTCTATTCACTTCAGGTACCAAGGAACTTGCTCATAGGCTCATCTCTTCTAGGAGTGCCTCCTCTCCAAATGTTCCTCTCTTTCTTCACACATTAGGAACTGTGACACCCCCACAAGTTCAAAAATGATTTAGACACAGTCCTTACCTCCAGGTGTTAAAATCCTGTGGCATGTTATTAATAAGCATTTTTTCTGATAGAATGAAGAAGCAAACATTTGTTGGGTGCTAATTATGTGCCAGAAATGTCTACTCAATCTTTACAACTTTATGAATTCGTTACCAGTAACAACCTCATTTAACAGATGATGAATCTTAGCTCAAGGGGGAAAAGAACTAGCCAAGGAGAAGGAACTAGTCAGGCAGCTGCCAGGCGCATAGCTTTCAGGACCATCTGACCTCAGAGATTTTTAGCCTTTTCTTTACATCATGCTATACATAAATGATACTTATTCCCAATTGTGAAAATGTCATAAAAATGAGCAGAGTTTTGGAAGTCCTCAGAATTGAATAAGAACAAAGGAAAAAACACAAGAGCAGAAAGAGGATTCAGGACATTATAATGGTCATATATGCAATCTAGAATATAGTCAGCATCAGTTGTCAAAGGCAAATAAGTAGAATTGGTCAAGCATTTGCAGATGTCGTAAAGCAGAAAAGGCAAGTAGCAGGAATCAGGGGGCATTAGAAAGTGAACTTTCTGGTCAGAACAGAGTACAGTCTTCCAGGGAGGCTGAGAATGGATGCATGGGGCTAGAAAGAGGAGGTCTTTGATGCAGCAGCACAGTCCAGGGCTCTGAATTTAGGAGACATTGCAGCCACTACCTCAGTCAGTAAGGACACATATAACAAGACATGACACAAGAAAATACAGCTCTGTAGCTGGACATAAATTGAGGCAAATGGGACTGGGTAATTCATGATATCTGATGTAACACCACTACTACAAAGCACAGTGGTACAATGAGTCTCCAGCCACATAATTCAACATGACAGCTGAAATGTCTAGAGAGGAGGCATCTATGTCTACATCAGCTGTGTTCATTTGGATGGTAGCTGTATGAAGGAATGTTATCAAAGAAGGAGTTGGCAGGAAGCTGGCCGGTAGGCAAATTAGAAACATGAAGGACAAAATGAAATAAAAGGACTGTATCACTGGGCTGTTCATTATCATAAGAGCTAGCCTTTATCTATGCCAGGCTATGAACAATCAACAAATAGATATTCACTATGAATAATTAATACATTACATCATTAAGTCCTCATAACAAGCTAGAGAATTAGGAATAACCCCCATTTCATGGATGATTTGAGAGTTAAGAATATTGCCCGATGACATGCAACTGGACACGTAACAGAGCTGGGATTCAAAAGGAGGATGTCTGATTCCAAAATCCATGGCTGCAAATACTTCAGTCCATTTCCCCGAAGCTGAGGTGTCCTCCAGTGTCTAGCATGAATGCTTTGAACACAGTAGGATCTCTGTATGGATATGTGTGGAATAACTTAATAATTGTGATTTTTATGAGCTGATTCTACAATGAGGCAATTTCAATCAGGGGCCTTTGCTGGTCAGACAACCACAGATATGTTTTGTTTGGCTCACAGAATGTCAGCTCATATCTTGTTAAACAAATAAAGTTGCAATGTCAGAATATTCCCCATAAAAATCCAGATTTCCTGTGTCTTCAGAAAGATTGGGAAATCCAGCAGTACTCGGCCCACGTGGCAACCATCTGTTGGAGCTGACAATGCTTACACTCTTCGATTTGCAGCCCTCCATACTACCCCCTATCCTCTCCTAGTCCAAATCCAAGTGCTCCTTGACATTTATCATTGCATTTGGATTATTTTCCTTTCAGGATAATTAAGGAAAAAGTGAAATAATTATTATACTATCTCTATCAAATGCAGGAAAACAAGACACAGACTGACAGGACAACAAATTTCAAGAAAATTTAGAATTATGGAATAGCAATATATCTTGTGTGTTTAATATATAATTACAGTTTGTGTCAAAAGCATATGTCTAATCCAGATGTCTTCATTCATTTTCAATTCCAGCTTGATCTCTGTATGGATTTGGGTTTTGGCCCCTGGTTTAGACAGTCGATTTCAAAAGCCCAATAGCATGTGAGCTCTTGTCAATATGAGGATTGGTCTATTTATGATCAATTAGGAAGTCTACAACAAGTAAGAGCCAGTCATTTAGTTGTTGCTGTATTTGAATTTAAGGATTCATACATATTTCAGAACTCAGATCTTGAAACTGTCAGTGATCTACTGCATTTCCTTTTTAGAACAGAAATCTATTTTAAGATAGTGATAACTAACAAACATTACTCTATATTAGGCTAGCTGCCATGAACCAAAATAATTAGTAAGTTTTATACATATATTTTAGCACTCATTTTAATTATCACAATTACCCAGAAATATAGGTATTATTTAATCCTGACTTTTTAATAAGGCAGTTGATGATCAGTTAAAGTTAAGGTAGAAACTTAGATCTAAGAGCGAAGACTAGATTCTTTTCATTGTGCTATACTGCTTTGACTCTATTGTAATATGGCCTTGGTCATTTTTTCTTTTAAAAAAACTTTTTCCTAAGGTTTACTTGCTGATTTTTCTTTTATTTATAATCTTTATTTGTCCTTTAAGACACTTAAAAGCAACATAACTTGGATTTTTAAGACAATTTTTACAAGGAATGTTAGCCTTACAGTAGAGAACTTATATCTATGTTTATTGTCATAATTGGTACCCTGTGTATTTATGTGTATTTGTTCTTCCTTTTATTTCTCTTGTACTTCCACATAATGAAACATGTCAGAGGTCTGTGAGCAGTAGGCAATTAATGAACATTTGTGGGCCCAGGGACGTTCTTAGTATCAATGGGGAGAAAAGATTTTAAGTTAAAAAAAGTTGGGCTGTTTATTCCTTAGTTCCTGGGAGCTGTAAAGAAGAGGTAGCCTAAGGTTTACATCTTTTTTTTTTTCTTACTCTCTCATCTAACGGGTTTGAAAAGTTTTCTTGTCCAGAAACCTTAATAAATATGATTGAAACTTCAGGGAACATTACAATATTATACAATCAGTCTCCCACATTCCAGCCCCTGGTAACCACCACTCTACTGTCTTTTTCTGAGTTTGGCTTTCTTAATGGCACATATAAGTGGGATTAGACAATATTTGTCTTCCTCTGACTTACCTCACTTAGCATAAGATCTTCAAGGTCCATCCATGTGGTTGCAAGTGGCAGGATTTCCTTCCTTGTCTTGGCTGAAAAATGTTTTTATATTTATATTTATGTTCCATGTGTTCTTCATCCATTCATTCATCTTTAGCATTCTCTCTTGCATGCTTCCTAGCAACCTTCTCTGATGGACATGAGGATACCAAGATTAGCATAAGAAATGGGGACAGCATTTGGGCAAAGGAGAAAGAAGATCTAGTCTCTAAAATCCGTATTCTCTCCTTCTCATCTCTTCTTTCCTTCCTCCCAATCACCATTTCACTTTCTCTTGCTGTCTCTATTCTCTTTCATTTTCATCCCATTGCTTTTATTTCCTCTTCCTCCATCCCTCCCTCCCTTCCTCCTTCTCTCCTTCCTCTGCTCTCATCTGCTTCCTCCCTCCCTCAGACAGGTCATGAGTACAGCTTGTGATTTTGTTTGAAATGCTCTGTGAAAAAATACTTTTTAAGGAAACCACAAATAATGGCTCTGAGAGGTGGAAGAAGAGAGAACATCAGCTGAAACTGTGTCCACAACAGCCTTGGATTACCAAGTGATAAACAAAGGAGGAAGGGGGTGAGAGAGGATGTGTGTTGGTTGAGGCTATCTGACAGAGCTGATTGTGCCCAGTTTTTCCTCAGGGCAAGCTCCATGGTTCCTAGGAACAAGGCCAACTGAGCACAAATTCGAATTTCTGCTGGGACAGGCTTTCTGCAGAGCTCCTGCATTAAGATCCTCCTCCTGCCCCAGTGACTAAGAGGGACAGAGAGCAAATAAAACTCTCCCACCCAGGCTTCACATCTGAAGACAGCCTTGCCAGTAACCAAGCTGAGGGTGTGGACAGCTCCCAGCTCCTATTAAGGGAATCCAGGCTCCTGTCAGTGCCCTGGTGGCCGCCAGAGAGCACCTCCATCAACTCATCTTGATAGCAGACCCTATCCACCGGGGTGTCCAAACTTTTGGCATTTCCAGTGTGGAAGAAGAAGAGTTGTCTTGGGCCACACATTAAATACATTATGACATATAATCACACAAAAAATATTTCATAATGTTTTAAGTAAATTTATGATTTTGTGTTGGGCTGCATTCACAGCCATCCTGGGCTGCAGGCAGCCTGCAGGCCACAGGTTGGACGCCTCTGCTACTGGTTGTTCCTTCATCCACCCACCTTCATCCAATGTCTTCTCTGGAAGACTCTGCACACCTTGCTTTTTCTGGGTGTTCATGCTTTTCCACAAGCCCATGTTCTCAGGGAAGGCATATTTGAAAACTGAGGTATAATTTACCAATAACAAATATAATTCTTAAGTGCTTAACTCAATTAATTTTTTACATAGGCAAACCATTGTGAATCCACCACTCACATTAAGATACTAGATATTTCCATCATGCCAGAAAATTTACTCCTGCTCTCTTCCAGTGACTATCAACCACTATTCTGATGACTACCACCATAAATTAGTCTTGCTTGCCCTTGAACCTCATATAAATGGAATCATACTGTGTGTGTGCTGTGGTGTCTTCCTCCTTGCCCAGCATGATCTTGAGATTCATTCATGTTTTTGCATGTGCCCTGCATGTTTTTGCATGTTTTGCAGTAGTTTTTTAAAAAATTAATAAATATACTACAGTTTGTTCAGCCATTCTTCTACTGAAACAAGGCACATTTTAAATGATGAAATGCAGATATTTGGAAAAGTTCTCTGTGGAAAGAGAAAGAAAGCTAGTCCCACTGAAGCAAAATATATTGTTGTCACTGCTGTGACATCAAAACTTGCTGGGTCTGTCTCGTTCTGTCTCAGCATGTGGGCAGAGGAAAGACAGACAAGTTGGGGGATTATTCCAGAGAAGCAGGCTGGCCAGAACCTCAGACGCCACTCTGCTAGGCAAAGGGCTTTCCCTCTAGGCAGGACTCTCGGTCCAGGGAGCCCAGCAAGTGCTGTCAAGAAATATGCAATCAAATTTACTAAGATGTAGTAGAAAAGCAAGAAGTCAGACAGACCAAGTGTGTTCCATTTCTGGAAGTTACCCATAACTATGTAATATAAGCCACTTAAATGTTGTAGCCCTCAGTTTCCACTTCATAAATTTGGTTTTATAATACAAATTTTATATCATTGTAAGGTTTCAGTGAGGCATCTGGTAAACTCTGATATGAAGTAGGAAAATGCATATTCAGAAAGGAACCTTTTCTCAGAGTAAGGTTTCTAGAAGCTTCTTAGAGAAATGAGAATCTTGTAGGTTTTTTCTCCATAGAAAAAAATATAAAGAAAAATTTTAACTTGCAGGGAAGAATTCCGTAATATATTCTAACACTAAACATTCTCCCCCAGACTTACAGAGTCACAGTTATATCTGTTACACATCATGAGGCACCAACAGAATACGCACTCTGCTATAGTTTGTGTTGAGACCTTATGCTGGGTACTCTCTGTTCATTCCACCCCTTCTTACCAGACTCACTTGCTGTAATTCCATGTTACCCAGGCATCCCCTTTCTTTCCTACATTATTGCTTCGCCTTCATTGGATCATCCCACTGGTTTAAAAATGTGATTAATAGGTGCTACAGGAGTCCTTCATGGGGTCTTATTCTCTCCAGATAATGGCCATTTTCTCTTGTCTTTCAGAGCAAAGTTCCTCAAAACAGTTGACTTCACTTACTGTTTTCACTGCCTTACCTCTCATTCTCTCCTCAACCCACTGCACAGTAATGACTATTACCAGAAGGGAACAATGCCCTAGATCTTGCCAAAGCCAGTGGGGAACTTATTTATTCATTCAACAGCCATTTATGAAGCATTTGTTTACACAATGTTTGCTCTGGGTTCTGGCATATATGTCTGAACATAGTAGGCAAAGATCCCTACCCTCCTGGAGCTTTCTTTCCAGAGGAAAGGAATGATGTAGAAAGCCATCATTGTTTTTTTCATTTTCACTGCAGCACCCCTCCTTCTTGAAACACTTTCTACCTGTGTGACCTTGGGCAAGATACACTTCCAATGTTTCAATTCCCTCTTTGTTGGAGGTCGTCGAGAGGACATGACCAGCAGTTGATGTCCCACCCATCATTCCCACCACTGGTGCTATGCCAAGGATGCGGCCTTGAGAAAGGAATTGTTGAGACCATCTGTATAGATGATGGAACCCCATTAAGTCCTCTGTACAAACTTTAAGTTCTGACCTGTGGGTGCAAAGGTCTCCTTGTCTTGTGGCCATCTTATGTAAGCCTCTTATGTAAGTTCCTTTGTGTGTTAAAACCACCACCTCCCCAACTACAGTGGCCGGGCTCTTTCTTAGGTGCTTCCTTGCCCTCTGGGAACAGGGCCAGTTTGCAAGCCAAGACTCCCCTGTAAAATGCAGATGGTAACAGCCACCAAGAGGGTTGCTGGGAATATCCTGGGAAGAAACGTGTGCCCAGTGTCTGGTACACACACAGGCAGAGAAATGCCAGCTCCCCTTCCTGATGTTTTTTCCTTACTCCACAGAATCTTTAATACAAAGTATGTAACTCTGTATTAGTTATGCTTGTAATTATAAAGTAACTTTCAGAATAATATATGCAAAGGGATTAAATTGCCTGCAGCTCAACATGAGTTTTTTAAACTTGCAATTTTATGGTCTAAACCAGCTCTCTGATTTCCAGACTTGTAGC
Source organism: Desmodus rotundus (assembly GCF_022682495.2). Lineage (NCBI taxonomy): Eukaryota > Metazoa > Chordata > Mammalia > Chiroptera > Phyllostomidae > Desmodus > Desmodus rotundus. Next base: position 105,943,013 of record NC_071387.1, on the reverse strand, counting down.
CACTTTCTTCCTGACAGTGCCAGCCAACCAAGGGATGCTCTGGGCTTGTTTAGCCCAAAACTTACAGACCTTAACAGCCTGGCCCAAGACCCTGTTCTTCAGGAATCACATCCTGGGTCTCTCTGTCTCTCTGACTTTCTCTCCCTGTCTGATAATTTCAAACTTACAGAAAACCAGCAATATGCATACAAGGAAATCTCAATACGCTTTAACCATATTCTTCACATTTTCCACATTTTATTCATCATTCTACATATGTATTTTTTCTGAAGCATCTGAGAAGTTGGAGATCATGCCCCTTTATTATTAATTTTAGTGTGTATTTTTTAGGATCAAGAATGTTATCTTTCAAAAACACAGTATAATTATCAACTTCAAAAAATTAACAGTGATGTAAAACTACCATGAAATCCAGTCTGTATCCAAATGCTGTCAATTTCCCCAACAATGCCTTTCATTGTCTCCCTCCCCACTCTACTCTACCGTCCAATCCAGGGTCACTCATCGCATTTAGCTGTCATGTCTCTTCAGTCTTCTTTCTGCTGTAATGTTCCTCAACCTTTCTTTGTCTTCCTTGAGCTTGATATTTTTAAAGAAATCTTATTGGTTGTTTTATAGAATGTTCTTCAAAACCACTTATATAATGTGTCTTCCAGGTTTCTCCACTGTCTAGTCACTATTTTCCTTTTGTAATTAATAAATAATGTGTGTGTAGATACTCTGTACATAACCTGTCCCTTTATCAAATTTTCACAACTGGCTTAGTTTTAACTGATAATTTCCCCCACTCCATCAATCTCTCTATATTTATTAGCTGACATTTTTATCGTTAGGCAGAGCTTGCTTTCTTCCCCATTTACTTATTTATTCACTTATAAACTCATGTACTCTTATTTTATCCATGAAATATAATCTGTTGCTATTATTTGTTTTCATTCTCAGACTGTACCAGACCAAGCCTGTAGGAACTCCTTCATGTTGATCCCATGTCCTTTCGACAAATCTACATCATTCTTGAGCACTTCCTTACTTTCTTGCACAAAAAGGAATTCTAAGCTCAACTTATGCTCTCCCTTCCGCAGCCCTGGATTTGGCCCTTTCACCAAGAAATCTGGGTTGATTTCTAAGGAGAATAATATTTGGAAATGAAGCTCTGAGTCTAGATGCACTCCCTGCTACTACTGTAGCATTGCTTCTAGACCTTCTCAGTAGGCAGAGCTAGAATATGCTGTCTGTCTACACACACGCACACTTACACACACAGTCCCCTATATTAAAAACCATGCATTTTACTGATACCTCTAATTCTAGTCCAATGGCACAAGAAACATTCAAGCTTTCCCCCACTCTGTATTTGCAACTGCCTTTTCTAACAGTGAGAAACCTGGGTCTCATTATCTTTAAAATATTTACTCTGTCACTCAAGCCCAGGATATACAAAAGTAGTTTTAGAGTTGCTAACTCATGCCACTATGAAAAGTAAACCAATTAACTGGAGCTCAAAGTTTGGTTTTGATTCTCTTTGCAGGTAAAGTTTACACAAAATGAAATGCACAAATCTTAAACATACAGTTCATGAGTTTGGGAAAATGCATACATATTTGCAATCCATACTTTTATCAATAGAAACAGATTTGTATCACTCCAGAAAGTTCCCTTAAGCCTCAGTTTCCAGTCTTTTCTCACAAGAGTCAATCTATTTTTTGTTTGTTTTTCACCATTGACAAGATTTATCTCTTTTAAAACTTTATATAATTAGAATCATACAGTATGTTCTCTCTTGTGCCCGGCTTCTTTCATCCAGCATACTTTTGAAGTCATTTAATCTATGCTGTTACATGTTCATTCCTATTTATTGTTGAGTTGTTAATTCATTGGATAAATTGTTTCTACTTTATTTTGTTAATGGCTATTTTGGTTGTTTCCAATATTTAGGTATCATGAAGAAGCTGTGATCAGCATTCTTGTACAAGCTTTATTTTGTGGTGATCTGATTTTATTTCTCTGTGATGTATACCTAGAGGTGGAAGTGCTGAGTTATTGGATAGAAGCTGCCAGTTCTTTCCAAGGTAGTTGTAACATTTTACACACCCACCAGCAATGTATGGGAGTTATAGTTGCTCTACTTTCTTGCCAACATTTGGTGTTGTCAGTCTTTTTTCGTTTTAGTTATTCAGGTGAGGGTGTAGGGATGTGTCATTGTGGCTTTAGTTGTGCATTTCCTGATGACTCACAATGGTGAGCACATTTCTGTGCTTAATCAAAATTTATATATCTTTGTTTGCGAGAGGGTGTTCAAGGCTTTGTCTATTTTTAATTAAATGAAGGAAGAGTGTGTAGGGTGGATAAAGAGTAGTGAAAAAGTACAATAAATATAGAAAATATTTAAAAAATAAATAAATGAATAAATAGTTTGTCTTTTCATTAATGACTTGCAGGTGGTCCTAATATATTCTGATGCAAGTCATTTATCAGATATGTGTTTTGCAAATATTTTTCATAATCCATAGTTCTTGGTTAATTCTTTCTTATTATATTTTATGTTTTTTATTAATTGTTGTTCAGTAACAGTTGTCCTCATTTTTCCTCCATTACTCTGCCCCATCTTCTCCTCCCCCATCTTCCACATTCAATCTGCCTTCCACCCTGTTGTCTTTGTCCATGGTCCTTTATACACGTTCCCTGACTCTTCCCCTTCTTCCTCCCATTGTCTCCCTCCCTCCATTCTCCCCTCTGGTCACTGTCAGTTTGTTCTTTATTTCCATGTCTCTGGTTCTATTTTGCTTGCTTGTTTGTTTTGTTGATTAGGTTCCACTTACAGGTGAGATCATATGGTATTTGTCTTTCAACACCTGGCTTATTTGACATTCTTAATGGTGACTTTTGGTTAGCAAAAATATTTAATTTTGAGGAAGCCTAATTTACCATTTTGTATGTGTGTGTGAGTTCTAATTAAGAAATTTTCAACCACTCCCAGATTCTGTGGATATCCACCTATATTTTCTTCTAAGCCTTTGTTCTTTTGACTTATACTTAGGTCTATGATCCATTTCAGATTGATTTGTTTTTTGTAAAGCGTAAGGAAGAAGTCAAGGTTTATATCCCCCCCAATGAATTGCTGCAGTGTTTTTATCTAAAGTTACTTTATCATATAAGTTTCAGTCTATTTCTGGACTCTCTAGACAATATCATTGCTTTAGAACTCTTTCATTGGATAGAAGCTGCCAGTTCTTTCCAAGGTAATGAAAAGTACTAATGTCACATGTATCAATATAGCAGCTTTGTAATGTCAGGTAAGTCAGATAGCATCATTTCTCCAACTCTGCTCCCTTTATTAACATTACTTGGACATTCTCTGCACTTAGATGTCCTTTGTACTTCCATTTAAATTTTCAAAAGCCTACACCTCAGTTTTCTCATATACAAAACTGGGACATTAGGATGTCACCTACTTAATGTTCTTTTATGAGGAAAAAATGCTTTATCATATATAAAACCCCCATAACAGTGTCCACAATATCATAAAAACTGAATAAATGCTTGTTACTACTTATTTTTTCTGGTACACCTGATTGAACTACTCAGAAAAAAAATGGTATGAATAAAAACTTTAGCTGCAAGAGAAGGAAATCCTCCAAGTCAGGTCTAATAAGTTCTAGTTGTTCCCATTTGTACAACAGCCCGGTTTGCTTATCAACATCTGTTCTTTCTGGAAACTGACATGTAATTTTCTTACCAGTTAACCGCTGACTTCTCATATGCAGCAAATATATAAAAGCATCCATCACACATTGTGAGGCTGACTTTGAGCAGACCATGAAACTCAATGGCCTGTTCAGATTATTTTTAGAATCTGTAGGTGAATTAGATTCATTTGCCTTGAATTTTATGAAAAGCTCATCTTTTACTATCATCCCCTGTCAAGTTGGCCTTGTGTTATTTGCTTTAAAGTATGATAAAATATGTCATTATGTAGGTATAAATATATTATATTTAAAACACCATTAAAAAAATAAATGTGCATGATAGCAAATGTAAAATATTCACAGTCATATAAAGTACACATTAAACTATCTGCAGTTCCCCTAGCTTCAAAAGCATGATAGCCATAGTAGATTAAGTTATATATTATACATTACATATCATATTGTGTATTACCACAGAAGAGACTTTGAGTCAGAGAGCAACGGTTGAAATGTAGGCTGTGCCATATACTAATTCTGTGACCTTGAGAAATTTGTGTATTCTCTTGAAAACTCATTCTCTCATTGTAAATGAGGACAATGATGTCTGATTTACAGGGTTGTTATGAAGGTTAAATGTGAATTATACATAAGATTCTAGTATTGTGCCTAATAGACCATGTGTGCTTCATAAATCAAAGATTTTATTATTATAGAAAGTCATATTTCTGTTTATCAGTATTTAAAGTTTAGTTGATAGACCATTGCTTTATTCCCCCAAAGAGCTGTATCTGGAAGGAGGAAATCTAGATAAATAGAATGCTTAATAATTTGAAACCAGCTTCCACCAGGGAGGGGAGGAAAGGGGAGGTTTGAGCCAGGACATGGGGTGTCTCCTGGGTCTTTCTTGTTGCCACACGGTCTCTTCCTGATCATCACTTACAGCACGCTCATCTGAAGACAGATTCCCAGGGAAGGCCTGTCACAGTATCTTCGTCCACACCAGGTCTTGGGGCATCAGTGGTCATGTCTTCCATTCCTCACTGTCAACCCAAGGACTTGGGGACGATGTAACTACATCTGTGCAGCACTTTTCACGATGAAATGTCCCTGGACACTTCACACATGCAAAGGAGTAAGTGCAGAAAACAATCGAGAGAAGGCCCTAAATAGTCAGTGTTAAGGATTAGAGAGCTCTTTTCTATTTCATATCCTTCGGAGTGTGAGCTGAAGGATAAATTAAATCAACAGATAAAAATGAAATGAAATATTAAAAGGTATGGGGAAATGGATTTTGTTGTCATGGTCCCTGGGATGAAACACTCTATTAAAAAGCACTCAGATAAGAAGATGGTATTAAGTCGGAGCCATAAGTGGGCTATAGGGAAATAATAATAGTAGTAAACATAAAAATAATGGCTAAGTTTTTTGAGTATTTACTCTGCACTAGGCACTCTTCCAAATGTTTTCTATATATTAGCTCTGAAATCTTCAAAACAATTTTATGAAATAACTACTATTATTTTTAATATTTTTCAGATGAGAAAACTGAACTAGAGAAGGTAATAAACTTGCCTGAAGGCACACAGCTACTAAGAGGGAGAGCTGGGATTCAATCCCAGGCAGCCAACTTGAATCTAGGGACAGCAAGCCACTGACCCTGGTTTCTCTCCCACATAAAAAGGTGTCCTTGCTGATATGAGTTTAGTGTAATGGCAAGGAGACTCAGATATCCGTAAACATCCCTTTAAACAGAAGCACATGTATTGTTACTGTAAATTATTCTAGCAGGTGGAGAGATTTATGCAAGCCCCAAGAATAAAAAAGACAATGGCGCAAAAATGACTGTGCAGCTCTCATATTTTGGCAGGGACCTACCCACTCAGACATTGCCATTAGTACAAGTGTCACATTCGGAGGCCAAGAAAACCCCTATCTGGGTTATGCTATATCTATTCCTGTTCCTAGACATTTACTCTGCACTCTTGGAAAGTTCCAGAATTTTGGCTCTTAAAATTTGTAACCTACAGTAGATCTGTGTGTGTGACCATGTGATATATAACCCACCTGAAATGCTGCAAATAATTGATTCTTTGTTTCTTTTAGAGCCATGCTTCTAAAAGCATGGACCGTGGACCTGTAGCACCAGCAGAACCTGTTAGAAAAGCAGAGTCTCAGACCTTGCCCAGACCTCCACAGAAGGGAGAATTGTGTTCCCCCAACTGATAGGTCCATCTCGAATCTCAGAGGGTGACTTTGGCTTTTTATGAAAATCACTTCCTTGCTTGTTATTTAGAACTAGTCTTTGCAGATGGTACTAACTGAAAGACCTCTGGATGGAATTATACACCCTGGTGTCTGAAGAAGAGAGGACACACACACACAGAAAGAAGGGGGCCATGTGACATTGGGGGCAGAGATTGGAGTGATGCACCTACAACCCAAAGCATGCTCAGGACTGCCAGCAGCCACCAGAAGCCGGGAGAGAAACCTGGGCCAGATTTTCCCCCAGAGTCTCCTGAAGGAACCATGCCAGCTGACATCCTGATTTCAGATGTTGGCCTCCAGAACTGTGACAGAATACATTTTTGTTGCTTGAAGTCACCAAGTGTGTGGTGATCTGTTACAGCAGCCCTGGAAAACCGATACAGTTACTGAATGAGAATCTGCATTTCCATAAATCCCTAGGTGACTTGTGAAATGCACATTGATATTTAAGAAGCCCGGTTATAACATTCCCAATGCATGTTGACATCTATCACAGTTGTGCAATCTGTTCTAAGGAACAGGACCACTTTACCAAATTAAGTCTCAAGTTAAACAGATGGAAGTGATTTGTCTCTGCTACAGGCGGGGGTTGATGGCTCCACTTTGCTCCTCTCTGCTGACTTCACCCCGACACGTCCGTCTGTATGGATTATCATTTGACTCATGACATGCTCCTGTGAGGTAAGTAAGGTCATGGTGCTAATAAATAATGGAACCAGAACTCAAACCCATTTCTTAGGACTAAAATTAGTTTTGCTCTTTAAAATTTTGTGGTTTTTTGTTCTGCAATCCTATAAAATCTTACTCAGCAAGGATGTGGAGTTTACAGAAAGATTATTCTGTGTGTTCTTTGATCATAGGTGGGAATTTTGAGTTTTATTGGTCATAGGATAAGCTTCCAGATACTGGTGTTCACCATGGCCTCACAGTGGTACTGGACTCACATGGGGAGCATATCTCTGGTTCTGCTTTTGTTAGAGATGACTCGCTAGGATGACCATGACCAGGGAGAAGCTCTCCCCTCCATAGATTGTAGTCAGGGGCCAGGCAGGGTCACAGAGTTGCCTCACAGTCCTGCTTGAGTGGAAATCATTGACTGATAGGCAGATACAACCCAAATGCCCCAACCAGAATTGATCTTTATGTAGCCAGCAACACCCTTCCCAGACTGACCACTGACTACCACCAGGTAACCTGACCTGTCTTGCGCCTAAGCCCACTGTGGTTCTAATAGATGACCAGTCTCTCCACACTCTTCACAGAGCAGTGATTAAGAGCAGGGTTCCTGGGCCCAGACGAGCTGAATCCTGAATCCCCACCTTGTCTTTTTCTATGATCTTGGGCCACTTAGTTCTCTATGCCCCATGTAATACCAGTACTGACATGAGAAGATGATTGTCAAGAATGAGTTAACACATGTAACATACTTACAACAGGAATGGTACAAGCACAAAAGAAGCTAGCTGTTAATGCAAGTTTCACCCTTGCGTTGGTAAGTGTCCATGTGCAGCATTTTATTGATGAAGAATGTCGACCTTTCCCAAGGCCTGCCTTTGTGTAGCCCATACTTCATCTCCCACAAGGCACTAGGCCCTTATTCAACCTTGAATTGAATTCACAGAACTCACCACTTCACCTGATTTCTCCAGATCTGACATTACTCAGCTGTAGCACTCATTATGTCCCATAAAAGAATAGTCATAATTTTAGTGTATCTCTGATCCTATTCACCTATAAGTGGCTCCTCTGATTTTGCCACCATTTTTCAACTTCACACTCACACACACCTAATGTCTGTCCACCTGTCTTGGTTTCATGTCTATATGACCCATCTGTGTCCTAGTACTTAGCCCCAGGAATTAATCAGGATTATTTTTGGCTGAAAGGAAACTGAGAAACCATTGAGGTCAACTGTCCATTTTTAAAATGAGCAAACAGAGAGAGAAGGACAAAGGAAAGAGAATTCCCATATATGCCCATCAGTTGAGCCCCTTCTTGGTTCCAAATGCTGTACCATTTTGTCTATATTACTTGAGTTCACCCACAAGCCAATCTTACTAGGTTGGTGTTCTCATTCTCCATTTACCAATGATAAAAGTGAGATTTGAAGAAGGCTGGATAATTTGCCCAAGGTCACACAACTGGAATGTGGAAATCTAAGATCTGAACCAGACCTTTCTATTTCCAAAGCCCACTTTTGGTCATTTCACTAAATCATGTGACTTAGCTGCTGTGTGATTTATCGAAGGTCACAGAGCTCATGGAGAATGTCTGGAATTTAGATGCACCACACCCCATTCAGTCTGGTTGATTTCAAGGCCTTTAAATTATATGGTTTTTTAATCTGTTCAAGTTAAAAAATGCTTAAATTCAGATTCCTCGTTTCTATAGCAGAAATATTAAATGTTGTTCATGCAAAAGGCATCATCTGATAAACCAGCTACTTATAGTTAGTCTGATCCAGGTGTTGTGATAAACTACTGCTTACCATAAGAGAATGCATTGATAAAACAGTGCAAGTGTATCTAGGGGGGACACTAAATCCCATTTATCTTATCTTTATAGAAGTGTTTCCCTTCTCAGCAAACAGGGCAGCAGGGCAGAAGGGAGGGGTAATGCTGCCCCTCTTAAATTTCCAATCTGATTTACAGGTCATTTCTATGAGCTGGACATCCCCTTCCTGCTTCTTTGAGCCCTAAGGACATCAGTCTGGGGGACAAGAAAAAGAGTTTGCTTTTTCCTAGTGGTCATGCATGCTGACCTTCACTTACTATGTATTTACAAGATACACCTGTATTTCAAAACTGTGAAGAAGATGACCAAGAAGCCCTTGTGTGTAAGCCCCCATCTGTTTGAGTTCTGCCATCAGCTGCCAGGCAGGTGAGTAAAGAAGTCTTCACAAGGACCTCTACCCCAGTCACCGTCTAACTGCAGTCTCATGAGGAACCCCTAAACCAGACTGCCCTGCCAAGCTGGTTTCTAATTCCTGATTCACAGAAACCATGAAAGAATAAACTGTGATTTTAAGGCACCATGATTTTGGCAATTTTGCTACCCAGCCATAGTAATGAAAACATGTGCTATGCATGGAATTATGGCCCTGAAGTCACTTGTTACCATCCCTCCATAGACTGTAAGTTTCATGATAACAAGGGCTGTCTCTTTTGGTTTTTTCACTTATCTCCAATGCCTACTGCTGTACCTGAGACAGAATGCACTCTCAATAAATGTTTGAGTCGTGAAGGACTGAATAAATCAATCAGTGCATGACACTTGAGGCCAGGAATGGACAAGAGACTTGTGTGAAGTCAGGGAAAGGCACAGACCTCAAATATTGCAAAGACCTGGGAAAATGGGATGTCTACCATCCTCTGGAAACTTGTGCCAGGCCTGGCAAGTAGATTACAAACTATTGCTGCAGATAGAAAACAGAGAAGTGGAAGTGCAGGTATTTCATGAAATAATTTGAGTCCCAAAATGTTGGTGTCTAAGTGGCACTTCTGATTTATTCTGGTTGGGCCTATGTGGTTTGGCATAAATAACTTTGGGAGTATTTGTTTAAGTGTTTTGGAGGGAAGTTTGAAAATGCATAGGTCTATGATTATGCAGTTCAATACTCTTGCCAACTCATATCTGGCTGCTTTGATTTAAATTAATGTATATTAATACACATCTATGTTCACTGCAGCATTGTTTTACAATAGCCAAGATCTGGAATCATACAAAGTGCCCATCAGTAGGTGAGTGAATAAAAAAGCATTGGTACACTTACACAATGAAATACTACTCAGCTGTTAAAGAAAAAAAAAGGAAATCTTACCTTTTGTGATGACGTGGATGGACCTGGAAAGTATTATGCCAAGTGAAATAAGCCAGTTAGAGAAAGACAAATACCATGGTATTTCACTTATACATGGAATCTAATGAACAAAATACACTAACAAAATAGAAGCAGACTCAAGAGATACAGAGAACAGACTGACAGCTGTCAGAGGAAAAGGGGGTTCGAGGACTGGGTGTAAAAGGTGAAGGAATTAAGCAAAAAAAAAAAAAAAAGAAATGAACACAGAGACAGACAACAGTATGGTTATTATCAGAGGGAAAGGGGTTTGGGGGGAGGTAGAAGAAGGTAAAGGAAATGGTGATGGAAGGAAACTTGACTTTCAGTGGTGAACACACAATACAATATAGAAATGATGTGTTATAGAGTTGTACACTTGAAACCTATATGATTTTATTAACCAATGTCACCCCAAAAATTTCAATAAAATATTTTTTAAAGTAAGCAAATTAATGAAAAGAATATGAGGTCTATCTGGAAAAAGTCCAACCATTGTTAATATAATGAGAACAGTTTTGCCACATTGATGTAACCTGGCAGCCAAGGACAGTGGACTGGAATTCACATGTGTGAGCAATAATGACTTCACTGTACTAGTCAATGGGAATGGTACATGCCATTGAGTGAGCATGTGTACTGTGTGACCCTCCCATTCAAAATGACTGAACAAGTACAGCAACAAATCTGCACCAAATTTTGCATTAAGCTTGAACATCCTCTGCAGACACTATTCCGATGACATAGAAGGCCACAGCTATGGGCAACTGGTGACTGGCAGCTTCATCATGACAACACTCCCGCTCATGTATCATGTCTCATGCAGAGTATTTTGGCAAAACATCAAATCACACAGGTGACTCAGCCTCTTTACACCCCCAATTTGGTGCTGCATGACTTCTGGCTTTTGCCAAAACTAAAATCATCTTTGTTTGTTGTTGTTGTTGTTGTTTAAATTAATTTATTTATTTTTATTCAGTTACAATTGTCTGCACTTTCTTCCCATCCCTCCACCCCACCCCGGCCAGTCCCACCTCCCTCCCCCACCTCTACCCTCCCCCTTGATTTTGTCCTTGTGTCCTTTATAGTAGCTCCTATAGACCACTCTCCCCACTCCCCTCTGGCTATTGTTAGATTGTTCTTAATTTCAATGTCTCTGGTTATATTTTGTTTCCTTTTTTCTTTTGTTGATTATGTTCCAGTTAAAGGTGAGATCATATTGTATTTGTCCCTCACCATCTGGCTTATTTCACTTAGCATAATGCTCTCCAGTTCCATCCATGCCATTGCAAAGGGTATAAGCTCCTTCTTTCTCTCTGCTGTGTAGAATTCCATTGTGTAAATGTACCATAGTTTTTGGATCCACTCATTTGCTGATGGGCACTTAGGTTGCTTCCAGTACTTGGCTATTGTAAATTATGCTGCTATGAACATTGGGGTGCATAGGTTCTTTTGGATTGGTGTTTCAGGGTTCTTAGGGTATAATCACAGCAGCGGAATTGCTGGGTCAAAGGGCAGTTCCATTTTTAGTTTTGTGAGGAAATTCCATACTGTTTTCCACAGTGGCCTCACCAATCTGCATTCCCACTACCAATGTACTAGGGTTCCTTTTTCTCTGCATCTTCTCCAACATTTGTTTGTTCATTTATTTATGTTGGCCACTCTGACTGGTGTGAAATAGTACCTCACTGTGGTTTTAATTTGCATCTCTCTGATGGTTAGTGATGCTGAGCATCTTTTCATATGTCTCTGGGCCCTCTGTATGTCTTCCTTGGAGAAGTGTCTGTTCAAGTCCTTTGCCCATTTTTTAATTGGGTTGTTTGTCTTCCTGGAGTAGAGTCATGTGAGTTCTTTATATGTTTTGGAGATCAGGCCCTTGTCTGAGGTATCATTGGCAAATATGTTTTCCCATACTGTTGGTTCTCTTTGTATTTTAACGCTATTTTCTTTAGCCCTCCAGAAACTTTTTATATTGATGAGGTCCCATTTGTTTATTCTTTCCTTTATGTCCCTTGTTTTAGGGGACGTGTCTGTGAGGATGTTGCTGTGTGGAATGTCTGAGATCTTCCTGCCAATGTTTTCCTAAAACTCAAATCATCTTTGAAAGGGAAGAGAGTTCATACTGTTGATGAGATTCAGGAAAATATGTTGGGGCAGCTGAAGGCGATTGGGAGAATTGTGTGAGGTTCAAGGGTACCTACTTTGAAGAGGACTGAGTCATCATTGTCCTCTGTACAATATTTCTTGTATCTTGTATCTTCTTCAATAAAGGTCTCTGTTATAGTATGTGGCTGGATACTTTCTGGACAGACCTCATATATTTTCAATCTGTCTTTGGAAAGGACCATGCATGTCATTGGTTTGTATTCAGTGCTGATGTTTCATTAATGGATTCGTATTGTTCAGCTTCAGAACTCATCAAACTCTGTATTCGTCACAATTTGACGAGAAAGAAACGTTTCAGCTCTCAGTGCTTGCTCAGGACTCATCGCACATGCTAGAACTCGTATGAATCGCAACAACACCCCCTAAGAGAGATGCTTCATCACTAGTTGCATTTGGTACTCATCCATTTCGGCACTTGTCACAAGTTCTGAAACTTAACAACAAGTGCCAAGGTATTACTGTACAGAGCTTTAAGAAATTCAAAAAATAAGTTAATGTATATTAAATGAAGAATTTAGTTCCTCATTTACACTAGTCATACTTCAAATGCTCAGTAGCCTTATGTGTCTAGTGGGAACAACACTGGGCGACATCTATAAAGAACATTTCCATCATCACAGTGAGTTATATTGGACAGGGAAGGCCTAGCGCTTCGAGTCCCTCAACCTCATCACTGTGATAGTTCTAGGACTTTTTATTTGTTGAACACCTATTGTCTATAAAGTACTAGGGATAGTGCATTCCATATATTACCCCTTTCAATCTTCAACATTCTAAAGGTGAACAGTAAACCCGGCTCCCACCCAATTTTACAACTGAGGGGATTAGAGCGTTGGAAGGTCAAGTGACTTGCCCAACATCATGCTGCTCAGGTGTGGCAGGGAGAGCTGGGATCTAAGGCCAAGGCTATTAGATCTAAAGCCAGAGCTCATTCTTTCTACAGTAATAATGTGCCGCTATGTATGTGCAGAATTCCTTACAGGCATCCTGAAATCTTTGGATTAAAGGAATCAAAATTCAGTCTTTTACCAGGTGTTTCAGTCCTCTACATCCCAGACCAGTGGTGGGATTCAGGGCAAGCATCGCGCCTCACCACTGTGACTTTCACGTCCGTCCTTGTCTATGCATCTGATCTTCAGGTAAATGTTTTCCAATGTAAGAGATGATAAAACTCCTTTAGTTTTTTTTTTCTAATTTAGAATGCATATTACTCATAGAAATATATGACACAAGCTAAAACTGACAATGGTTAAGTGTGCATATGGTAAAATTTGTTATAGTTAAGAAACTGACTGAAAAATCACAGCTCTTTGGTAACACTAAAATCTGCCAAAGAAAAATGACCTGAGGAAAAAATTAGACTTGGTAGAATGATTAACAGAAAGTAAAACTGATAACAGATAAGACTGTACTGACTGGTGAAGTCTGTGTTTGATGAAAAATTGTTGGAAGATTCAAATATTCTTGACAAAACTTAGACATGCAGATTTTCATCTGAGGAAATTTGATTTAGTTTAAAAATTAGTAATGATGTTTTTTAAGTGTCTAACACTAATCAGAGCTATTTATGGACCAACCGATATGATAAACATTTTTTATGGTTTATTTTACTTAATTCTCAAATAAGACTGGAAGATTGATATTAAAATTACCCTCATTTGACAGTTGATGAAACTAAGACAAAGGGAATTTATGGAACTTGCCCAGATAGATCAAACAGCAAATAAAAGCAGATGATGGAATAAAACCTAGGAGATTTGGTTATAATGCTTGTGTTCTTCAATATTTATTTTACTTTTTTATTGATCCTAGAGGGAGGTGAAGGGAGGGAGAAAGAGAGGGAGAGCATCATCAATGGGATAGAGAAACACAGATGGATTGCCTCTTGCACACGCCCGGCTGGGAATCAAACCCGAAACCCAGGCATGCGCCCTGACCAGGAAACGAACTTGAGACTTTTCAGTTTGCAGGATGATGCACAACCAACTGAGCCACACTGGCTAGGGCCAATGTTTATTTTACTTTGCCATGCTTTTCATTTGGTTCCTCTTGGGAAATTATTTTCTAAACCTCTTTTGGTTTATAGGAAGTATTTTATATTTAACAATTGAAATAAAATATTTTTGGACTTTGTATTTCAGAGTAATTCTAAATATGGAGAAAAAGTGTAGGGATTGTCAAATAAAAGGTTTTTGAACCATTTGTGAATGCGTTGAAGACACAATGTCCCATTAATTACAAAATTTTAGTAATTCCCAAGACAAAGACATTCTCCTGAATAACTACAGCACAGACAGGAAATTAATGTTGAAACATTTTTGCCCTCTGTTGGATAGACCCATTCAAGTTTTGCCAATTGTCTTAATCATGTCTTTTATAGCAAAAGGATCAACTCCAGGATCTCATGTTACATTTTAGGTACTCTGTGTCTTTCAATATAAAATACCCAGTTCCATAGTCTTTGTCTCCATGACCTTGATTCTTTTTATATGCCAATTATATATGTAGACTATTCCTCAAGCTGGAATTACCAAATATTTCTTTGTTATTAGCTTAGGGTTATATGTCTATGGCAGGAATACCACAGAAATTGAAGATGTGTTCTTCTTGATGTATGATGTTTTAGACATTAACCAAATGGTATTTAGAAACCATGATCAGGACACTAAATCCTCCTATTACTATTGGAGTGTTATTGTTCCCAGGCAGAACTAGGATGGTATATTTTATAAGATATTTAGGAGAACCAAGATGGCGGTTTTCATATTTACATCTTTTCATATTTACATCTTTGATTTCTGGAATTTATTTGTGTATACATAAAAGAGTGATAGGGGAGAACCAAGATAGCGGCGTAGGTAGACACACTGCGCCTCCTCACACAACCAGAACTGACAGAAAATCGAACGGCAGGGAAGTCTGACACCAAGTAGATAAAAAAGAAACATACATCCAGATGGGTAGGAGGGGTGGAGAAGGGCACGGGGCAGAGAGGACTCGCGTGGCCGTGGCGGGACCGAGACTGGCGGAGTGTGGGACGAACAGGGCAGGCAGTCTGACCACTAGCAGACCCTGCGGCCCCACATTCGTGCAGATAAACCAAGAGGGCCAGACTCAGACTGGCGGAGAACAGGGCAGGCAGAGCGGTGGGTAGCACGCTGCGGCCCCACATTCGAGCACAGATAAACTGGACAAACGGCGGGGAGCGAAGCAGACCACGCAACCCAGGGCTCCAGCGCAGGGAAATAAAGCCTCAAACCTCTGATTGAAAATGCCCGTGGGTGTTGGGGCAGCAGCAGGAGAGACTCCCAGCCTCACAGGAGAGGTCGTTGGAGAGACCCACAGGGGCCTAGGGCATGCACAAGCCCGCCCACTCGGGAACCAGCACCAGAGGGGCCCAGTTTGATTGTGGGTAGCGGAGTGAAAGATCGAGGTCCAGTGGAGAGTGGAGCGGGCGCCATTGCTCCCTCTCGGTCCCTCCCCCACGTACAGCGTCACAGTGCAGAGACCAGCATTACCCCGCCCCACCCCAGGAACACCTAAGGCTCTGTCCCTTAAAGTAACAGATGGGCCAAGACCAAAAAAAAAAAAAAAAAATGGCCCAAATGACAGAACACTTCAAAGCTCCAGAAAAAATACAACTAAGCGAGGAAGAGATAGCCAACCTATTGGATGCACAGTTCAAAACACTGGTTATCAAGACGCTCACAGAATTGGTTGAATTGGTTTGAAAACCACATGAAAAAATGAAGCCTATGCTAAGAGAAACAAAGGAAAATGTACAGGGAACCAATAGTGATGCGAAGGAAACTGGGACTCAAATCAATGGTGTGGACCAGAAGGAAGAAAGAAACATCCAACCAGAAAAGAATGAAGAAACAAGAATTCGGAAAAACGAGGAGAGGCTTAGGAACCTCCAGGACATCTTGAAACGTTCCAACATCCGAATTATAGGGGTGCCAGAAGGAGAAGAGGAAGAACAAAAAATTGAAAACTTATTTGAACAAATAATGAAGGAGAACTTCCCTCATCTGGTAAAGGAAATAGACTTCCAGGAAGTCCAGGAAGCTCAGAGAGTCCCAAAGAAGCTGGACCCAAGGAGGAACACACCAAGGCACATCATCATTACATTACCCAAGATGAAAGAGAAGGAGAGAATCTTAGAAGCAGCAAGAGAAAAGGACACAGTGACCTACAAAGGGGTTCCCATAAGACAGTCAGCTGACTTCTCAAAAGAGACCTTACAGGCAAGAAGGGACTGGCAAGAAGTATTCCAAGTCATGAAAGGCAAGGACCTACATCCAAGATTACTGTATCCAGCAAAGCTATCATTTAGAATGGAAGGGCAGATAAAATGCTTCTCAGATAAGGTCAAGTTCAAGGAGTTCATCATCACCAAGCCCTTATTATATGAAATGTTAAAGGGACTTGTCTAAGAAAAAGAAGATCAAAAATATGAACAGTAAAAATGACAGCAAATTCACAGTTATTAACAACCACACCTAAAACAAAAACAAGAGCAAACTAGGCAAACAACTAGAACAGGAACAGAAGTATAGAGATGGAGATCACATGGAGGGTTGTTAATAGGGGAGTGGGAAGGGGAGAGGGGGGAAAGGTACAGAGAATAAGTAGCATAGATGATAGGTGGAAAATAGGGGGAGGGTAAGAACAGTATAGGAAATGTAGAAGCCAAAGAACTTATGAGTTTGACCCATGGATATGAACTAAAGGGGGGGAATGTGGGAGGGAGGGGGTGAGCAGGATGGAGTGCAGTGAGGGGGGCGGGAAATGGGACAACTGTAATAGCATAATCAATAAATATATTAAAAAATAACAGGACACACACACACACACACACAAAAGATACTGGTTTCAGCCCTGGTTGGTGTACCTCAGCAGATTGAGCACTGGCCTGTGAACCACAGGGCTGCTGGTTCAATTCCCAGCCAGGGCACATGTCTGGGTTGCAGGCAGCGTCCCCAGTAGTGGGTGCATGAGAGGCAACCACACAGTGATATTTCTTTGACTCCCTTCCCCTCTCTCTAGAAATAAATAAAAATTTTTTAAAAAGATATTTATATACATATATCTGAATATATTCTATAGAAGTATATTTCTTTGTAAATATTATATTATAAAATATACTTAATAAATTTAAGTACAGTATACCTATTTTTTCCTTTATCTATTTATCTATATTGAAAACCACAAATTCACAACACTATCTTCTATTTCAATCCAATGCCACATAGGGTTTATACCAGTTTTCTCCTTTTCTGTATTTGTAAGTCCCTTATCTTACAGAGAGAAAAACTGGCTTATATTCTCCTGAATATATTTACTTATTTAATCAAACTCCCTGTATGTAGCCAATCTCCCACCATCTCTGCTTTGTTCACCCCATGCGCACACTGGTCCACACGGGGCTGCTGCTACCACCTCACCGCATGCATGCCTGCCTTGCTCAGTCCAGACCAATGTCTTTAAAAAGGAAGACAGGAAGGACAGGGGCAGAGGAAAGGGGCAGGGAGGGTGGGAACAACAAAGGAAGGTAGAAAGAAAGTGAAAGGGAAGGAGAAAGAAAAGAAATAAACCAAATTAACTTTAGGAGAACAAAAGAATTGCAATGTTTGAAAAAATTGATGACATAAGCTGATTTAATAGAATTCATATAAAAATATTATAACAATATAAATTAATCATTTGGAGATCATTGTAATTGAGGGTATATTTTAAAAATACAGAGTAAAACTGCATAGTAATTAAAGATGTTG
Organism: Desmodus rotundus; assembly: GCF_022682495.2. Taxonomy (NCBI): domain Eukaryota; kingdom Metazoa; phylum Chordata; class Mammalia; order Chiroptera; family Phyllostomidae; genus Desmodus; species Desmodus rotundus. The sequence continues at coordinate 105,925,281 of NC_071387.1, read as the reverse complement.
AACATTTGCCAAATAAGAATGATAGGGTTAAATATTTACCAGGTAAAAAAATGACACTGACACCATGAGGTTAAAACATTTCTAATCAATATTTATGTGCAAAGGATTGATCTGATGAAATAAGTTAGTAAAACTAAAATAAAAATGGGAGGAAATGACATTGCTCTGAATGTATTATGTAGGCAATGCATCAAAAATTAAATTGGCTTAATTAAGGTAATAGCCTCAAGAACAGTCCCTGTTTCCTAAGGCTATATATTGTGAAGATTAAATGGATTGGAGGACATAATGTATGTGCAACGCTTAAGCCTTGGTAAGTGCTCTGCTAATGGTAGTGATGATGGTAACAATGACAATTTCCAAGAATGAGTCCCAGGTTTCTTGTTTTGTCCCTGGAAATGGTGAAAAGTAGATATTAATATGAAGCTGTAATGTACACACAGGAAGAATTCAAATTTAATGACTCTGGGTCTTATGGTGAGTCCAGCACAGTCATTGGTTTGAGGAAGGACACCCATGTGGGTGAATATGTTCCAATAAACCAGCCACTGTGATTTGATTAAAGACGCTGTGGTGTAGAACCAGCAGCAAATAAAGACATCAATGGGATATCTCAATGTGAAGGTGAGTGGCAAAGACCATGTTGGCTGAGAGTGACTGAGCTGTGTCAGATGGAAACTGATTAAAGGTATCTGCAGATGAAAGGGAAGAAAGTGGAAACCAATCTCGCTTTGTCCAAGGCCAGCATCTCCCACATGGGCTTTGATTAATGTCATCTCTCCAGCTGAAGGAGAAAAGCTTCTCCATAACCATCTAGGCAATTTTCAGAAGGGGCCATCGCAAGTGGATACTATTTTTGCATGAAGAACTTCCCTGATGGCTTTCTTCTTTTTCAAGACTTCAAGGGGAAAAAAAATCAGAGAAATTACTCAAGAATATTAATGATTGTCTGGAGTCAGAAAATAGAGAAAGAGCTGAGATAATACACAAAAATTTGCCCAAATTTAGACCATTAAGACTTAGACTCATTGGTCTTTGGAACACTGCTTAGCATGTAATAGGTGCCAATACATGTGTTGAATGAAAAGCTGAATGAACATAGGGATGCATACTTAAACACTAGTTCAAAATGCAATATGCATCCTTATGTTCACGGCAGCGTTATTTACAATAGCTGAGGTAGGGAAGTAACTTAAGTGCCCATCAATAGATGATTGGATGAAGAAAATGTGGTTCATATATACAATAGAATATTATTACTTGGCCATTAAAAAGAATGAAATCTTACCATTTGCAGCAACATGGATGGACCTAGAGGGCATTATGCTGAGTAAATAAGTCATACAGAGAAAGACAAATACTAAATGATTTCACTTATATGTGCAATCTAAAGAACAAAAACATAACAAAACATAAACAAACTCACAGACACTGAGACCAAACTGACGGTTGCTAGATGGGAGGAGGATGGAGGGACTGGGTGGAAAAGGTGAAGAGATTAGAAGTACAAATGGGCAATTACAAAATAGTCATGAAGATGTAAAGTACAGCATGGGGAATATAGTCAATAATATTGTAATAGTTATGCATAGTGCTAAGTGGCTACTACACTTATCAGAGGGATCACTTTGTAAATTATATAAATGTCTAATCACTATGCTATACACCTGAAACAAATTTAAAATAATATGAATGTCAACTGTAATTAAAAATAAAATAATTAAAAGTAGAAGAATGAATGAATGTGTCTCAGATACTGAAACAGTTTTTTCCCCACAGTGCCCCTCCAACCTGTGATCTAATTTAATTGCATCCAAGGGATAAAAGAGCAATAGCTAAGAAGATAACACACAAAAGTTCAAAATAAGTTGAGGAAAACGGAAACAACTATCAATGTGATTGTGATTCTTGCACTCATTATTTGTTGAGAGCTGTAACTGAAGCCTGATTTACAAGGTTTGGAGATTGCCAGATGAAACCATCTTGCCCTCATAGAGCTTATGGACCAGGAGGAAGCAGGCACATTAGGTCCATTCACCCATCACACAACAACATTTATTGAGTACTTACTACATTTTAGGGGACACAGATATGAATAAGGCAAAGTTGCTGACCTCCTAAGAGTTTATGGTCTAGACACAGAGACAGATAATTAAACAGAAAATTATCTCCCTGTGATAAGTGCTGTGCTAAAAGGCAGCTGTGGGAGCAGAATCGAGTTGCACTAAACCCAGATGGTTGGAGGAAGCAAGTTATAACCTAAGTACGAATGGCAAAGTTAGCCACCCAAACTTTTGCTTGGTGTATTGCTAAAGTAAATGGCTAACCAATTGTTCAAGCACTATAGATTGAATAATCCAAAGTCACACCACTTTGCAACAGCACCCCTATCATGAATTTGGTACTGTATTGTATATGTGTTATATTAGCATGTGTTGTTAGTCTCTCTCTTCTGTTCCAAAGATCTCTTTTTGTAGCAGTGTTACACTTTTAAATTTATCATCCTCCCCCCAGCACTCATGGATATTAAATATATTACAATTTCACCTTGCTACCTTCCGTAATATATTTTTTCTTGGCTTTCACTCCCCATGTGTTTGTCCAAATGCATTTTAGAATCACTTTGTCAAGATTCCCAAAATATGTCCTGCTGGAATTTATATCATAATTGCATTAAACGAGTGCATTAATTAAGAAAGAACCTATTTATACTATTGAGTCTTGCCTTTTAAGAATATGATGTGTTTCTCCATGAAGCCAAGGTATTTTTTAATGTTTCTCAGTAACGTCTTGTAACTTTCTTCATATAGTTACGTTTATTCCTTCAGGGTTAAAAACAAATTATTTTTCACTGCTGTGGGGGAATAAGATTGTTTTCCATTGTTATTTTCTAACTGCTTGTTGCTAACATACAAGAAAGCTATTGTGTAGCCACTTAACTGCCTTTTCTTGTTAGTCCTAAGACTTTTCCCATGGCTTCCCTGCATTTCAGAATCCTATTGCCTATCAACAATGACACCCCTGCATCTTCTTTCCAAATAACGGGGTGCTTCAAAAACATAAAACTGATGGTTTCTACTTCCTTGCTCCAACAACTGTAGTGTAAGATCCAAGTCCCCAAAATGGGAATAGAGAGTACGGTACCCTGTGATTGTGCCCTCCCTTCTAAAGCCTGTTTTCTGCAGCCTTCATCCAAGTACAGCCAACTCCAAGTCCTGGCAGTTCCCAATACAGAGGGCAGTTCCCCATACTGTTGCAGATACATCCAATACTTTTGCTACTTAAAGATTCAAAATAAGAATTTGTCTTTTCTACTGAAGGAGGTTAATTCAACACCCAAATATGTGCATTTTTCTTATTTGTTCTTGTTTTAAATGATAAAAGCAATGGATGTTTATTGGAGAAAACTTGGAAGATAGAGACAAATATAAGAAATAAAATAAAACATCAACCATAATCCCTCTGTCTATTACTGTTATCATTTGAACATTGGTACTGTTGTCCAATTTTACTAGGATGTGTATTTTTTTTTTACACAGCTCATTAGTTACAAAGCAAGCTCTAGTAAGCAATGCCTAAATCCATTAAAAAGAATTCAAAATGTTATTTTCAACCGCTAGATAATAATCTGTCATGTAGCTATCCCATAATTACCATTTTATTCTCCTATTGAACATGTAGAATATTTCCAAAGTCTCATTATTACAAACAATGATTTCTCTTTTTTTTACATGCGAAACTTATAGAATTTTATTAGCAAATGTCATCCAAATAAATTCAATAAAAATTAAACAAACACAAAAACATGTAGGACACTGGTTATCATGGTGGAGCCATTAGCTATAACTTTCACATCTTCTAAAAAACAAGGGTACGAGGAAGAGAGAACCAAGATGGAGACGTAGGTAGACACACTGTGCCTCCTCACACAACCAAAACTGACAGAAAATCGAACGGCAAGGAAGTCTGACACCAAGTAGATAAAAAAGAAACATTCATCCAGACCGGTAGGAGGGGTGGAGACGGGCAGCTACGGCGGAGAGGACTCGAGTTGCCGTGGAGGGACTGAGACTGGCGGAGTGTGGGACGAATGGGGTAGGCAGTCTGACCACTAGCAGACCCTGCGGCCCCATATTCGCGCAGATAAACCGAGAGGGCCGGACTCAGATTGGCGGAGAACAGGGCAGGCAGAGCGGTGGGTAGCACTCCGAGGCCCCACATTCGAGTATAGATGAACCGGGATGAACAGCAGGGGAGCAAAGCAGACCGCCCAACCCAGGGCTCCAGCACGGGAAATAAAGCCTCAAATCTCTAATTGAAAACACCCGTGGGGGCTGGGGCGGCAGCAGGAGAAACTCCCAGCCTCACAAGAGAGCTCGTTGGAGAGACCCACAGGGGCCTAGAGCATGCACAAGCCCACCCATTCGGGAACCAGCACGAGAAGGGCCCAATTTGACTGCGGGTAGCAGAGGGAGTGATTGAAATCCGCTGGACAGTGGAGCAAGTGCACCTGCTCCCTCTTGGTCCCTCCCCCACGTATAGCCTCACAGTGCAGCAATCAGAATTACCCCACCCCTTTAAGTAACAGATGGTGCCAAGACAAAAAAAAAAAAAAAAAAGGCTCAAATGACAGACCACTTCAAAGCTCCAGAAATAATTCAACTAAGCAGCGAACAGATAGCCAACCTATCAGATGCACAGTTCAAAACACTGGTAATTAGGACGCTCACAGAATTGGTTGAATTAGGTTGAATTTGGTTGAAAACTAGATGAAAAAATGAAGGCTATGCTAAGAGAAACAAAGGAAAATGTACAGGGAACCAATAGTGATGCAAAGTAAACTGGGACTCGAATCAATGGTGTGGACCAGAAGGAAGAAAGAAACATCCAACCAGAAAAGAATGAAGAAACAAGAATTCAGAAAAATGAGGAGAGGCTTAGGAACCTCCAAGACATCTTGAAACGTTCCAATATCCGAATTATAGGGGTGCCAGAAGGAGAAGAGTAAGAGAAAAAATTGAAAACTTATTTGAACAAATAATGAAGGAGAACTTCCCCAGTCTGGCAAAGGAAATAGACTTCCAGGAAGTCCGGGAAGTTCAGAGAGTCCCAAAGAAGCTGGACCCAAGGAGGAACACACCAAGGCACATCATCATTACATTACCCAAGATGAAAGAGAAGGAGAGAATCTTAGAAGCAGCAAGAGAAAAGGACACAGTGACCTACAAAGGGGTTCCCATAAGACAGTCAGCTGACTTCTCAAAAGAGACCTTACAGGCAAGAAGGGACTGGCAAGAAGTATTCCAAGTCATGAAAGGCAAGGACCTACATCCAAGATTACTGTATCCAGCAAAGCTATCATTTAGAATGGAAGGGAAGATAAAGTGCTTCTCAGATAAGGTCAAGTTCAAGGAGTTCATCATCACCAAGCCCTTATTATATGAAATGTTAAAGGGAGTTACCTAAGAAAAAGAAGATAAAAAATATGAACAGTAAGAATGACAGCAAACTCACAGTTATTAACGACCACACCTAAAACCAAAACAAAAGCAAACTAAGCAAACAACTAGAACAGGAACGGAACCACAGAAATGGAGATCACATGGGGGGTTATCAACAGGGGAATGGGAGGGGGAGAGAGGGGGGAAAGGTACAGAGAATAAGTAGCATAAATGATAGGTGGAAAATAGACAGGGGGAGGGTAAGAATAGTGTAGGAAATGTAGAAGCCAAAGAACTTATGAGTTTGACCCATGGATATGAACTAAAGGGGGGGAATGTGGGAGGGAGGGGGGGCAGGATGAAGTGGAGTGAGGAGGGGGAAATGGGACAACTGTAATAGCATAATCAATAAATATATTTTTAAAAAACCTAAAAGAAAATAAGGGTACATATGGAATGACTGAAAAAGTGACCAATAAAGGGCATTTAAAAAACAGAAAAGAGATAGTTAGGCAAACACAAACCAGTAAACTTAATGTGTTTGAATGTCTTTATACATGTATAATTGATTTTAATTTGTGGTTATTTCCTTATGACAAATTTCTACAAGTTGAATTACAGTGTCAACAGGCAAGAATATTTCACAAGCTCAGGATATATACTGCAAACTGCTTTTCAGAAAGTTTGTAAAAATATAGGTCCCTACAGAGATTCTGATGGTGCCTGTAAATGATATTTTCTGAGCGCCCCCCCTTTTTTAATGGAAATTGTTTCCTGGATTTGGGGATCAGACTGGGCAAGGTCTGAATTTAAGTTCTGCCATGAACTAGCTGAGAAATATTAAACATGTTTGACTCTGGCTGAATGACATTCCTTCAAGTTGTCAGCTCGAAAGTTGGTTTCTCCTTTGAGCTTCTCCTTTGAGATTCAGCTCAGTCCAAGAATGTTATCTGAAACCCTCAAATTACCCTCTACTTTTACTAGACCACTGCATTATATCTACTCAAAAGACAGATATGGATGATTACTCAGAATTAAGTAAATCAAGTGAAATTTCACATACTCATGCATAGAGAAGCCTTACTTTGAAGTTATTTTCTATTTATTCTTCTAAGTTTACTAAAACATTTTCTTAAGTTTCTTGAGTTTCTTGAATTTCGGGGCTACATAAAGCCTGCCTCAACTCCCCATCCAGGGATGTCGCCCATTCTCCTAAGAGCACGCATCGTGTTATATTTCCACTTTTCTATTTCTGCCTCCTCTACTGTCTATGAGCTTCTGTGCAGACCCTGAAACTGCTGAGTCATTTATCTTAGCTGCTGTCATGATTCCCCCTTAACACATGAGGATCTTACATGTCCTCAGGCTTAAACATCACAGAACTTCCTGTGCAGGAGAAGCCTGCCTAGTTGGGAGTGGTGTAGCTTAGTAGCTTTGAGCAAAGACTATGGAGTTAGACTGCCTGATTCAAATCTGCATTTCATCACTTACCAGCTGTGTGATCTTGGGCAACCTACTTAACCTGTCTCAGCCTCGGTTCCCTCATTTGTAAAATAAGGATAATAATATTTATCCTTTAGGCTTGTCAGGATCAAATGAGATAATATATTAATGTCTGATGTTAACTCAGTGCCTGGTTCATGATAAGTACTTACCCCCCAAATGGTAGCTGTTACCATCATTCTCCACGTTAAATAAGTAAATGGACTGGGTGATTTAAATATCTCCAATTTAGACAAGGAATCTAATGATGTTATCTTCACCATGGAAAAGTCCTGGTAAGCGTATGATGGTCAAGACTCCAATTTATTCATGTTTTAATGTCAAATGATTGCCTCCAAAATGTGAATCCTGGTACATGTTAACACCCAGAGACAATTGATAAACGTGAAGGAGAATCATGGTATCCTGATTTGGAGGGGACCCTAAAGAAGGACCCTATTCCTTCTTCCTATCCACTCTGCAAGATCCCTGGTGTTAGTCTCCCTTCTCACAATGGAAGTGTTAATTCAAATGAGTGCATTTTATTTCATGAGAACTAAGATTTCCTGAGTGTCTGCCCTGTGGTAGGCATGCTGTTAGGTACTTTAAAATTTTTGTCTCAATAAATATCCCCCAATGCCATGAATGGTAGGCGTTATTGCCCTCCAGTGCCAACAAGGAGACTAAAGCACAGAGAGGTTAAGCAACTTTCCCTAGGCTACACAGCGCATAAGCAGTACATCTGAGACCAAACCCCAGGACTCTTTGCCCTTGAAGCCCTTGTGTTTTTTTTGCAATATTCTGTTGCCTTCAGGAAAGTAAAATAAGATTTGCTATACTGAATAGATAGCCTTTTCCTCCCTTTAGAAATGGAGATGTGGTTGTCAGAACCTGGATTTCAGTGGAATGCCAAGTTTAATGCTCTCTTAAAACCCAATTTAAAGCTCTCTTTTACTCTTTCCACTTTCCCAAAGGCTAGGGTAACAGTTTATAAAACAGCATTATCCCTTATGACACTTTCCTCAATGTAGAGGTCAAAATCCTTGGTCCCTGGGAAATAACCTGCTAAAGCAAGTCTCCCTCTGAAACCCAGTGGATAAGAAATCACCTTTCTTATTAAATCTTTTTTTGTGGTATTCTATTATAGTTGTCTCAATATTTCCCCCCTTTGCCCTCCTCTGCCCATCCCAACCCCCACTCACACGGTCAATTCCCACACTGTTGTCTGTGTCCGTGGGTCATTCATACATGTACTTTGTCTAGTCCCTTCCCTTTCTTCCCACCCTTCTCCCCCTCCCTCCTCCCCTCTGGTCACTTTCAGCCTGTTCCATGTTTCCATGCCTGTGGTTCTATTTTGTTCGTTAGTTTGTTTTGTTCATTAGATTCCTCTTATAGGTGAGATCATACGGTATTTGTCTTTCAGTGAGACTGGCTTATTTCACTTAGCATAATATTCTCCTGGTCCATCCATGTTGTCGCAAAAGGTAGGAGTTCCTTTTTTCTTTCTGCTGCATAGAATTCCATTTTGTAAATGTGCCAGTTTTTTGTTCCACTCATTTACTGATGGGCATTTAGGCTGTTTCCAGCACCTTTTATCTTTTCCCTGCAGCTTCTGCCTATCGGTTGGATTCAGATGGCAGCTGCCCCTGATAAGGGGCTTCTCGAACCTGCTCTGAGCTTGCCACTCACTTCAGTAGGAAGAGGGATGCTAGAGGACGCCAGCCTCACCTTTGCTGCTTTCTGGATATGCAGCCTTGGGCAAGTCACTTTCACTCTCTAAGTCTTATCTGTAACTTTAGGGATCATTTATTTATTCCCCAATGGGTCTGTGGAGACCTACCAGAGGCCAGGCACAATGTGGGGTATAGTGATGCGGATCCTGGCCAGCAGGATCCTGTGTTGTGGCTGCAAGAGACAAATAGACACTGGACTACAGAAATCCTGTGGAGAAAAAGGAACCACATGGCCACTCTCCAAGTGACAGAGAGGGCGAGAGGGCCAGAGAGAGCCCCCGAGAAAGCCCAACCCCTGCCTGGACAGGCTTGTATTGCTCTTCTGGGCCCATTACATCAAGGATGGTCCTCATTTACTATGCACAGGTTCACTGAAGGTGATTATCTTTTACAGACAACAAAGGACAGAATACTGCTAATTACTTCAAAGAGAAGAATGTTACAGTTCAAGGTGGAAAGTGGTTGAACTGGTTACACTCCATACTTGGGTGGTTTAGCACAGACTTTAGGAAGTTAAAGATACTCGGTAAACATTTGCTGCCTCAGTTCAGGGTGAGGGAGTTTTAGCAAAAGTAAGCCTCATAGCAGCCTATGTACAATGCAGGCCTGATTCCCCACGGGAGAACCTATCCATGCACGTGGGTGTGGGTTCTGCCCACCGAAACTTGCTCCCCACTGGCTTTTCCCAGTGGAGGCTGGGCCACATTTCCCACACGTGGAACAGTTCCCCATAGTATACAGATTCAGTAGTCAGTAAATACCTCTCAGAAGTAATCACAGAGATGACCTCAGGCTGAAGCCAAAGACCAGACCTCTCTTTGGGCAAGGTTAAATTCTTTAGCTTTTATGAGCCTCAGTTTCCATACCTATAAAATAGAAGTAAAGATAACCACCTCACATGACTACTGTGGTAATAACATGAGAGAGTGGATGTGAAGTCCCAGGAAAATGGCACCAAAAATGATGATGTGAGATGATGATAGTGATGATGATGGTGTGAGTTCAGAGCTATTCAGTTCAACATGTGCTTCTGCGGTATGCAAATTGTCTTCAGCCAAGGGTAATTCTAGCTTCAGGCTCAAAATAAACTTCACCCTTCCCTTTAACTACCATGAGAACTGAAATTAGAGACCTTGCCCATAATAACAGATTATCAGCAATAATCTCTTCTTGAACCATTTATGTTTCTGGGCAAACTTGTATTTACTAACATCTGTTCTTATCATTCTGCTGTGACCCCTTGCAGCCACCAAGTCACCTTACCTCATCCCTAGCTCAAAATGCCTTATGTACCCATCCACGTTCCCTTTCTATCTCAGAACCTCTCCTATATTTGTCTATCTGACTCTCTCATGGATGCAGGGTGCCCACACATATTTATGTATTAAATTTGGTTATATGCTCTTGCTAATCTGTCTCATGTCTATTTGCTTATTAGACCAGAAGGTAGAGGAAAGTTTGTCCCTCCCCCACTGGTGATGGCAATGTCGATGGTGATGACAGTGATGATGATGGTGATGGTGATGATGACTGTAATGAGGAGGGAGCAATTCGAAGGTACCGACGATGTCGCTCAGAAAGCTTTACTGTGAGGTTGGATACTATATAGAGGTCACATTGTTATGGCTCTATTCTCACCCTTCTTGCACAAAATCTTAAAAATCCTTCTCATAGCCAAGTGCCAGTGGGCTATTCAGAAAACCTTGCTCTTTATCATCACTGGACTTAACTCTGTCCCCATAATCATTTGCTTATCACGGTCTACTTCACCATATTTCAGAGACAGCTCATCCAAAAAAAAGCCAGCTCAGAGAAACGCTGTCTTGTTCTTCTTCGAATATTGTTCCCTTTTACCAGCCCAGGTATCACGGCCTGTTGTTTGTGCCCACACAAAGGAAGCCTTAATAGGACACACACTTGGCAGAGGGATCTGTGTCTAAATGGTGTCTGTCTGTTGTTTTAAATGGGTCTGAGGAGCAGTTTCAAAGCTTTTTTTTTTTTTGCAGAAAAATAATCTTTTAAAAAAATTTTTATTCTTATTCCATTATAGTTGTCTGCATTTTCTCCCCAGTTTCAAAGCTCTTCATTCACCAACACAAAGGGCTCTAAGTCTCTGTCTTAATTGTTCCCTGAGTCTTCTCTATAGTGTCAGTAAAGCCCTATCAACTCCCAACATCCCTTCCTTGTGGCTCAGAGGAGACCCAGAGACCTGACCAGGGAGCACAGCACAAATGAACACTATACACATGCCCATGCACTGTAACCTATGCAAGCAGGACAAGCTGCTGTGGTGGCTGGGGGGCACTCCAGAAAGAGGAGAAGAGGGAAGCACAGTGGCATAGAGGAGACATGGATAGATTCAAAGTTCAGGCAGGGCTGGCTTCCCATCCAAGTTCTGCAAATAACTCACTGTGTGGCCTGACCAGACCACTTCACCTCTGTGACTCAGTTTCTTCATCTGTCAAATATTAATGTCTCATAGCATTGTGCTAAATGTTTTGCATGGATTCTTATATATGACACTCACACCAAATCTATGATGAGACAGGTGCTTGGGCTAGTCCCATTTTACAGATGAATATGCTGGAAAAGTTACCGTATTTTGCCATGTATAATGTGCATTTTTTGCCCAAATTTTTGAAGGAAAAATAAGGATGTGCATTATACATGGGTAGTACTAATTCCGTATCTATATGTCTTTAATTCTTTTATTTATGCTTATGTGTTGAAAGTATAACTCTAAAAGCAATAATGATATCCATATACAGAAAAATACCCTGGAATATAATAATCAGTTTTGTTTTTATAAATATAAATAAATGAAAAGTTGAATTAAAAAATTAAAATGATGGCTCTTTTTCCCCTGAACATTTGGGCCAAAAACATGGGTGTGCATTATACATGGAAGTACATTATACATGGCAAAATATGGTAAGTGACTAGGACCAACATCACAGCTGGTCAGAACTGTAGGAGTTAATCAGTACCCAGTAACTCTCACCTTCACCAGTCTTTCCCGATAAGCTGTAACTGTCATGAATCCCCGAAGTAGAGAATGCCATGTTGGCTCAAGCCATGGACTGGAAGATGCTCCCCAAACATCATTTTAAGCTTTGAGCCTGCAGGGCTTTTGACCAGGGTCAACAGGGACACTAGAAACCATCAAAGAAAGATTTTGTTGTTAACCAACATACCTAAACATGGACTAACAAGTATAGTTTACTTGTTGAACGCAACCAACCTTAGAATTTAAGCAACTTAAGTCAAATTTTAATATTTGTTCCACGCCTGAAACCTATTAGTACTTTAAATTTTTTGCTTATGCTTGTTCTCATTTTTAAGCAGATTTTTGATGACATCTTGACCTGTGGCTCTTTCTCATCCTGTGATTTTTTTTCAAGATCAGACTGGCTTTTGAAGAGGTACTTTATCTAAAATTACTCATCAATGGATTGAGTCCTTTGGGGGTAGAGGATTACTTGTCACAGCAGGGGACTCTCAAACATTTAATTGGGGCAATGGAAAGAACAAAAGAAATTCGTGCATGCGTGGACACTCAGCCATTCAGTTTATTAGGCTCCGAAGACTGGGGGACTCCATTGGGTTTGAAGTGTATGGTCTGAGCTGATTTCCAAATCTGTTTTAATGGCAGGTCTCAGTGTGCTTAGTTAGCACCTCTCCTCTGAATTTGATTTAACATTGTTTCTATGTCCTTGAGTTTTGAGTTCCCTGGAAAGTGCTGTCATGCCTCAGTGTCCTTTCCCCAGTCACTGAGAAGGGGAGCAGGTCTGGGAGGGAATGGGGAGCGCAGCCTCAGCAGCTGCTGCAAATTGCTGCCCATTTGTATTTGAAGTTGAAGCTGAGTGATGCTGGCTTAGTTCTTGAACCCCTCCTCAGCTTTTCCAGATGCTGCCTTGTTACCATTGTGCTTTTATGAAGCCCAGGCGACAGGCAGGGAAAGAAAATCTGAACCATTAAATGTAAGGATGCCTACACTTCTCATGAAGTTACTCTTCAGACAAATTTATTTTTTAAATACAGGAAAGAATGACCACACCTCCCATGACACCACCTGTCAAGGGCTGGGTGCTGGAATTATACAAGAGATATAAAAGACACAGGCCCCGTCCCCCAAGGAGCTTTATGTTTACTTCCTCCGAAGTCTGCAAACTGTTCATGGTATTGCACAAAATAAATAACCAGCATATAGTACTTATTGTACTAAGCATAGTCTTATTTAATCTTCAACATAACATGGAAGGCAAGTCCCACTATTACCCCATTTTATAGATAGGGAAACCAAGGTGCCAGGAAGGTAAATTTCACACAAAGTCTCATGTATTTCAAACAATTGTGATATTGTGATTTATGAGAAACACATATTTGGCCATTTGTTACCTTACAGTTGAATGGCTCTTTCTAACTTTTACAATCAAGCTGACAACTATTCTTAATAATAAATAATAACAGCAATTTATTTAGTACCTAACAGAAGCCAAGCCCACATGCTTTACTAACATGATCTAATGCAATTTTAACAACAGCCCTGAGGTGGCAAATACTTGCATTGTCACAGATGAGGAAACAGTGTCAGGGAGCTAGCAATAGGAGGCAGAGATAGAATCCAAAGCTGGGTGGGCTGGACACCAAACTCACGCTCTTTCCACCACTATGCATTTCTTGAAACTTATTGTTCTCAACCATGGCAGTCCATTATATCCTCTTGGAGGAACTTTTTAAAATAACCAATGTTTGGGCCTCTTTTCAGACCAAAGGAATGAGAATTGATGAAGTAGAGAAATAGCTGGTCATCTGGCATTATCAAAGGCCATCCTGTGATGTTTGGTTTTAATTGGGGTGAAATTCACATGGCACAAGATTAGCCATTTTAAAGCATACAATTCAGTGACATTTACCATGTTGTGCAAACATCACCTCTTTCTAGTTCCAAAACATTTCTATCACCCCCAAAGAAAACCCCTTACCCATTAGCAGTCAGTCCCCATTACCCCCACCCCCAGCCCCTGGAACCAGCAATCTGCTTTCCATCTCCTTGGACTTATCTCTTCTGGCATTTCCTATAAGCAGAATCCTATAATATGTGACCTTTTGTATCTGGCTCCTTTCACTGAGCTTCATGTTTTCGAGGTTCATCCACTTTGTGCCATGTATCACAGTTTTTCTTTTTATGGCCAAATAGTTCAATAATTATTGAGAACTGGAGTTGCATACTAAGCCTCACAACCGCCATGTGAGGTTTGGGGGAGGGTGTGTTCGTATTTCCATTTTGACAGGTAAGAAACTCAGGACAAGCAATGTGCAAAAAATCTCATGAAATCTGCCTACTCTCCTCGCTCTACTCCAAGCCACTGGCATTGTCACTACATGGTCCTTGACCAAACCCCACAAATAAACCATTTCTGTAATTTGTGAGGGATTTTTCCCCCCATACAGCTAGTAAGCGACAGAGCTGGAATGTAACCCTGGTCTGCCTAACAGCAAAGCTATACTCTTTGCACAGCATCTACTGATGTGAGTCTTTATTCAGGGATCTGTTAATTTTGAACCTCAGCTTGGTTAGAACATCTGGTGCTGGGACAGAGGCAGGCAAGTGAAGAGCTGGATTCATGTCATGAATTATAAAACGCTCTCCTACCCAGTCCTTTTGCTACAGAAGCTCTTCCCCTCCCATCTTGACAACTTCATCTGGTATTTTTGAGTAGCAAATTTAGAAAATAAAAAAAAGGTTGGAACTAGCTTAAGCAATCATACAATGTGCCTCACTCCCTGTCTCTTTCTCATCTTTCCCTGTCTCTACTTGGCTTTATCCCTCTTGCTGTTGGCAGTCTGTATCCATAAAAGCCATGCTGAGGAGCTGAGCTGTTACTTCACAGAAGATAGGGATCTGTTTTGTAATTTCTCCCTTATCCCAATCCTGGCAAAGTTACAGGCAATTGAGCAAGCTGGCTCATTTATGAGGAGGTCCATGACAGCAAATCAGACTGTTGGAGCTGATTCAAAAAGATATAACAGATTCCAAGACCAAAATTGACCTCCGGCTGAGAGGGTCCCTTATCAAGCCAGTATTCTCTGGACCAATCTTTGACAAAGGAAGCTGGTAATCTATCATAGTGTAGGAAATGCATGTGACATAATGTTAAACAAAAAAAATAGATCAGAATTCAAAACTAATAGAGGTCATAGTCATTGCCTTGGGAAGGGACTCAATTGATTTTTCCGCTTCCTAATTATTTCCCATACTGTCTGATGTCCAATCACTTACATCACACAATGACTTTTACCCCTGTATGGCATCTGGGGTCTGTCGACCTGCCTCCACCTCTACTGCCAATACCTTGGCCCAGGTCACCTTCATCTTTCAGCTGAACAATAGTAACAACCTCCCAGCTGGTCTTCTAGATGTCAGGTCTGCTCACTCCAGTCCCATCTCACGTAGCAGCCACAATAATTGATCTTTATAAAACATGACTATGACCATGTAATTCCCTTGCTTAACCCCTCTGATGGCTCCCCACTGTCGTCAGGATCAAGTCTTTAATGTGGAACCCATTTCCCTCTCCAGCCTGATACCATGTTTCAGCACTTTTCATCTCTCACTCTCCATTCCAGCCTGCAGAGAGTTTTACAGTCCCTCTGACCTTCCAAGCTCCTTCTAGCCCCAGGCCCCAGTCACATGGTATCCCTCCTGCCTGGCACACTCTCCCTTCCCTTGGCAAACTTCTGCTTGTCCTTCTCATCAGCTTAGGTATCACTCCCCACTCCCCGGTGGCCTACCCTGGTTCCTGAGACGAGGTCAATGCTCCTCCTGGGGGTTCCCGAGCTCCACTTCCCCATTCATGGCACTATTTATATTTTGTTGTAATAATCTATTCTTATGCCTGGCTCTCACTGAAGAATGTAACCTCCATTACATACAGGGGACCAGTACACTCAGTTTTGCTGACTGGTTTGGGGGTTTGAATCATCCAGTTATTTGAAGGGACTTCAACTTTTGGGGCAAGTTTATGTAATCCATATCTATTGTATAAAAGGAATCTTTCCCCTGAAATATAATTCTATTGTTTTCTATGCTATAAGGTGTTGGACCCTCCATACTGTGATATGCATGGAAACCACCATGTGGTCAAAGAAACATTTAAAAATACAGATACCCAGGTGAATCCTGGGTATTAGAATATCACAAGGATTCTAATTCAGCAAGTCTGGAGTGAGACCCAGAAATCTGTATTTGTAAGAAGTCCCACAGGGAACTTGGACACACACACTCAACTTAAGGTAACACTGAAAAATACATAAGCCTAGCTTCAATCTTGGCACAAAGTAGGGGCTCTAAAAATGTTAGTTCTACTCTTCTCTGCCAGTTGGGAGTAGACCTGGTGCCTCCTAATTCCCTTCTTTTCAGGTCTCACATTTTCCACCCATCAAGTGATACACACTCAATAACCCCCATAGTGGCAAATCCATCCTTCATCGAACACACTCTGGAACAGAAATGTGTATACAAAGTCCTTCAGACAGCAGAACAGACGATCCTTCCTGCTTATTAACGATATTATAGAGGCAGCTGGTCGACCATGTTTGTATGACAGGTCTATTTTCATATGGAAAAGAAAATTATAGAGAGGCATAAACATTTGCTAACTACAGAGATGTTATTATGGCTTGCAAATTGCATTCAGATGTTCAGTAATACTGGAGTTAATGGATCTCTGAGAGTTTTTCAGCAAGTGAGCCCATCTAAGAAGAAAACCTTTCTTTTCTCAGTTTTTATTAAAAGGGTGCTGCCCAGCCTCCCAATTCAGCCTGAGAGTTACTAGCTATGAGTGGGAAATCCTGAGTCTGCAGGGATCTGGGTGCTGTGGGAGGGCACCACTCCCTCCCCGCTCAGTTAAGTGCAGAACAGTCAGGGAGGTCCCTCCTGCTCCCACACCCTGCATCTTTGAGGGGAAACTAAAGAGCAGAACAGAATTACTTGCCATTTACTATGTGCCAGGCCCTGTGCCAAGCACATTCCACTCAAATCTCAGTTTATCCTCTTCAAAACTCAATGGAGTGTTATCTTCTTTTTACAGTTAAGGAAACTGCCATACAGGAAGTTCAGAGTTCTTGCTTTCAATCTAACAGCCAATAAGTACAAAGATGGCCTTGGAACTCATACCATCCAACCTTAGAATCCAGACTCTCAACCACCAAATTCTAGATAATAAGCTTCAACAGCCTTTCGAGGCAACTATACTGGTACCCATTTTACAGATGTGTCTCTGGAGGCTCAAAAGTCATTCATACAAAAGGCGGGGCCAGAATTTGAACTAGTGCTGTATGACTTACCCAGCCAGTCAGTCAGTAGATTTGTTTGAAATTACGCTCTATGCCAGCCTCTGAGCCACACAGTTGGGAACACACCAGACACCACCCTAGTCCCAGAATTTTATACTCCGTGCTGCTCTTGGACTCTGGCATGGCAGACAGAACATTGGGAAAAAATGTCAAGAACATTGTTGTTTATGACTATTGTGCTCTCTCTCCTCACTCTGCTTATCTTGGGCCATATCCCTTAGCCATTAGGATACCCTTCCCTGGCCCCCATCTAGAATCTGACCCAAGAAGTCTTCTCCACTCTACCTTAAGGACCACTCTTTGGGATGTAAATCCATAAAATCTAGTGTTGCTCAGTTATCCTTCCCCCATTGTGGAAGCCACTGAACTCTTGAACCATAAGACCCTAGGGCAACCTGTCTGCTCTTTGCATTTGTGTTTGGGGAGACTGAGACCAAGATGGTGAGTCTACAAGACAAGGGACACCAAGGTTTATTGGTAACCACCAGAAGCCAGGAGAGAGGAATGGAATGGATTCTCTCTCAGACCTCCAAGATCAACTAACCCTGGAAACATCTTGATTTTGGACCTCTGGCCTCCAGAATTGTGAAAGAATAAAATTCTGTTGTTTTAAACCACTTACTATTTGTTATAGCAGCCATAGGAACTAACATACCTGCCTTTTTCCAAAAAGCCCCGATAGGGTTAATTTAAAACAAAATAAGCTTAAGGAAAAAGCCATGTAAAGTATATAGTAGAAAAGATTGAGATAAGAGCCACACATAGAGGCACAATGGAAACTGTTAGAAACAGATGGCACAGTTGGGCACAAGCTCCCTGGCAGCTGATGCAAAAAGAGAACACAACATCTTATGTGACCCACTGTGTCTCTAAGAAAACAAGTCACACAGAGTGACCACTAGGACCTCAGTGGGGTAAAATATTCCTTAAAGAGAGAAAGGGTCTGTAGTGATTTCTCGAACAACAGTCTTAATTAAAGTGCCTAGTAAATATTTTTGGAAACCATCAAGACTTTCCCCACAGAGGCAAGTGTTCCAGAAAGTAAACAAAACCCTCAGGTTTCAAACCATATATTAGAGTGAAGAAAAACTGACTAGTGTATCCTGAAGACATATTTAAAAAACACATAATATTAAAATATTAAACAGGCCTCCTAGGGACACACTGTCTGCCATTTCCTCATTCAGACCCTGGGCATGGATCATGGGTTGTGAATGCACACTTTCCCAGAGGCTGCAGGAGGAAAACCAATTGTCTCCATCTGCCTGTAGTAGCTCAGTGGGGACTCTGGGCTTCAGGCTGAGCTGAGGGTCTGCCCTCCCACAGGACACTTGTTTCCTCTTCCTAGAGGAGCCATACATCTAAATTCACTCATGTCA
This sequence comes from Desmodus rotundus, assembly GCF_022682495.2. Lineage (NCBI taxonomy): Eukaryota > Metazoa > Chordata > Mammalia > Chiroptera > Phyllostomidae > Desmodus > Desmodus rotundus. Next base: position 105,906,888 of record NC_071387.1, on the reverse strand, counting down.
CTATTTATAACTTTAACCATCCTTTTGCTCATCAGATGCCAGCCCTGATCTACGTGCCAGGAATTCAGTAATGAGAAGAACAGATTCGATGAGACAGTAAGCAGGGAGTGCCCAGCACAGTGGCTGAGAAACAGCAGATACTCAAAGAATGTTGTCACCTTTCTCTTCCTTCCTCTTCCCCAAACTAACTTTGGGAGATCCTAGGTGGATGTGGCTGGGGAACATTGTAAAAGGCATATTGTTCTGTTCAACTCTAAATGGGTGAATACTGGGTCACAATTTTTGAAGGCTGGATGAGCAACTCTCAGCTATTAAGTATTCAGTAGGTATTTAAGTGAATGAATGAACAAATGAATATAAGAAACTGGTGCTCATTTTTAATATGGATTGCTTGTTTAAAACATAATTTTAATTGGGACTTGCAGCCAAGATGGAGGCATAGGCAGATATGCTTCACCTCCTCATACAACCAAAAGAAGGATAACAACCAATTAAAATAAATAAATAAAACCCAGAAGTGCCAGAAAACCAAACTATATGGAAGTCTGACAACCAAGGAGTTAAAGAAGAAACATTCATCCAGATTGGTAGGAGGGGTGGAGATGGGTATCCAGGGTAGAGATGACATGTGGTAAGGCAGTGGCTGGTGGACCAGGTTGCCCCATGTTTGTGTGAAGATAAAAATGGGGAGGAACAACTGGGGAATGAGCAGTCCCAGCCCATGCAACCCAGGGTTCCAACACTGGGAAAATAAAACCTCATAACTCTGGCTGTAAAAACCTCTGGGGATTGTGGCAGCAGAAGAAACTGCCAGTCTCTCAGAAGAGTCCATTTGAGGGGCCGCCAAGGTCCTAGAATGTACACAAGCTTACCCACCCAGGAATCAGGACCAAGGCAGCACCTGGAAGGGGGACATTCACTTGTGGGAAGTGGGGGAAGTGACTGAAAGTGGAGGGAGAGTCGAGCAAGCAGCATTGTTCCCTCTCTGACCACTCCCCCATATACAGTGCCACAGCAAGGCAAAGTGGGTTGCTCCACCATGGAGAATACCTGAGTCTCTGCCCCTTGCAATGTAACAAGTGTGCTGACAAATTGAGAAGACAAGGAAGTATGGCCTAAATGAAAGAACAGATCAAAACAAAACAAAACAAAACAAAAAACCCCAACTAAGCAATGAAGAGATAGCCAACATATCAGACACAGAATTCAAAACACTGGTAATCAGGATGCTCACAGAAATGACTGAGAACAGCCACAAAATAAAAGAAGTGAAAGCTATACAAAGTAAAATAAAGAAAAATATACAGAGAATCAACAGTGAAGAGAAGGAAACTAGGACCTAAATCAATGATTTGGAACAAAAGGAAGAAATAAACATTCAATTGGTATGGAATGAAGAAAAAATTTCAAAAAAATGAGAAGAGGCTTAGGAACCTCCAGGACAACTTTAAATGTTCCAAAACCCAAATCATAGGAGTGTCAGAAGGAGAAAAGGAAGAGAAAGATATTGAAAACCTATTTGAAAAAATAATGAAAGAAAACTTCCCCAATCTGGCAAAGGAAATAGACATACAAATCCAAGAAGCTCAGGGAGTCCCAAACAAGTTATACCCAAAGAGGGCCACACCGAAACACATCATAATTAAAACACCAAAGGTAAACAATAAAAAGAGAACCTTAAAAGCAGCAAGAGAAAAGAAGAGAGTTACAAACAAAGGAGTTCTCATAAGACTGTCAGCTGATTTCTTAATAGAAAACTTGCAGGCAAGAAAGGACTGTCAAGAAGTATTCAAAGTCATAAAAAGCAGTGACCTACATCCAAGATTACTCTATCCAGCAAAGCTATCATTTAGAATGGAAGGGCAGATAAAGTGCTTCTCAGATAAGGTCAAGTTCAAGGAGTTCATCATCACCAAGCCCTTATTATATGAAATGTTAAAGGGACTTACCTAAGAAAAAGAAGATAAAAAATATGAACAGTAAGAATGACAACGAACTCACAAAGATCAACAACTGAACCTAAAAACAAAAACAAAAACAACTAGATTGGGAAAATGATCATAGAAATGGAGATCATGTGGAAGGTTATCAGCAGGGAGGGAGAAGGGGGAAAAGAGTGGAAAGGTACAGGGAATAAGAAGCGTAATTGGTAGGTACAAAATAGATGGGGGAGGTCAAGAATAGTATAGGAAATGGAGAAGCCAAAGAATTTATATGTACAACCCATGGACATGAACTAAGGGGTGGGGGGGAGAGTGGTGGAAAGAATGAGGGTATCAGAGGCAGAGGATGACAAAGAAGAGAAAAACAATGGGACAACTGTAATAGCATAATCAATAAAATAGACTTAAAAATAAAAAATTAAAATTAAAAAAATAATTTTAACTGATAAAAGCAATACATGCACATAGTAAAAATTGAAACAGAACATAGTATATACAATGAATATTAAGGATTAATCCCATCCCTGTCTCCCTCCCTAGTTCTCTCTAAATGCAATCATTATTAATAACTGTATGTGTATGTGTGTGGGTTTGTGTTTGCACATGTATGTTTAGTCTTTGAGAGATACTCCAAGCATGTGTGTGTGTGTACCCCTGTTTTTATAATTAAAAGTATTCTCTAAGCACTTTTTAGTATCTTACTGTTTTTCTACTGAAAAAACATATCATGGGTATTATTCTTCATAAGGGTATATTGGGCTACTTTCTCCTTCCCAAATGCCACAGTGTGTGCCATTGTGAGGATGGATTAAGAATTTAGCCAATCCCCTATTGTTGGACACTTCGGTTGTTTCCAGTCTCTGCTGTTATAAACAATGAACATCTTCATTGTGTGCAGATATGAGCACATTTGTAGAAAATCATCTTAATATTCAAATACCTGTGTCAGAGGATAAATGTGCTTTTTTTTTTTTTTGGTACGTTTTGACAGATATCACCAAATAGCTCTCCAAAGTATTGGCATAGTTCACCCTCCTTCCAACAGTATGTGAAAATGCCTATTACCCCTCACCCTGGCCAAACCACACATTTCTGACATTTTCAATCTCTGATGTTCTGGATCCTTAGTGATTTGACAGTTACTCATCTTGCTCTCACATAAATGCTTCTGAACAAAGAGAGACTCTGTAAGCTGTGTTGATGAAATTAAACACCTTTCATTAAGGTGTTTAAGGCCACGTTCAGGATAAACTGAATTGTAATTCTGTTCCACCTCAGGTGTTAGTTTATTTTTTTACTACTCTGTGCTGCTCTCTCTAGACTGGGGCTTAGTGAGTCTCCCTCAGAGTAGAAGCTTGGGTGCTATTTGCATAGCATGTAACACTGAGCAAACAAGGCCAAGGGCTTGGCATCACCATGAATTAGGTTGTTCCAACACGGAGCTCTGTTTGCTCATCCAGATGTGAATCATATTTTAAACCCTTGGATTTTCTCCTATGAGGCATTGGAAGGAAAGACTCACAAGTTCTGGCAATGGATGAAGATTGAATGTGTCTGTCTGGAAAGATTATTTTACCAGTATAGAGCCTGGGGACACATCAAGGATTACCAAGGTATAAGATACTTTGAGAAATCAGCTGGTCCATGCTCCTGCTTCTCAAGTTAGGAAATTTCAATTCAGTCTAATTCAATAGAAATGTGTGCAGTCCCAATATTAGGTGATAGGCTCTGTGATACAACCCGGGAATCCATAGTAAGCTAAAACATTCGAGTGTGACCCCCAGAGTATATTGTCTGCATGTCTTTTGTTGGGTTCAAAGGGCTCCATTACCTCTAAAATTACATACACAACTGTGCATGTACTTGTGTATTCACATGTGATTGTATGTTCTTTCTGGGAAGAAAGCCCCTAGAGTCTATCCTATGGTCAAAGATTCCCCGCTTCGATAACAGCAACAAAGTTTAAGAATTTATAAATCCAGAAACAATGGTGTATCTACCTTCACCTTGAGGACTTTCGGAGCCATTTCCAGGATTTTTATCATCTCAATACCCACAAGGTTCTTGCTTTTTTCCTGTTTTGACCCACCTTCCTGCCTACTGCTTTACCATAAGAAACAAAGGCTTTCAGACTTTAGAGAAAGTAATTGGTTTTGCTTTAATTGTGCTAAATAATGCAGTGATTAGTGGGTACAGGGGGTGTTAATGTCTGGTGGAAAAGGAGCTAAACCATTAAAAGATCAGAAATAAGGGCTGACTTCCAAAGTCTGATGCTGACTCAGACTTCTCTTCATTCCTTCAGTCATTATTCTCCCACTCGGTGATCAACACAGGTGCTCACTTATACACACCCTGTCCCTCCCTCACTCTCTCATTCACTCACCATTCAGGCAACACAAGCTCACTTTCACATTTACCGCCACATACCCATACTGTCATTTATTTATTCTTCAAACCTTTACCAAGGACATGTCATGTGTCCAGCTCTATGGGATTGTAGAGGCCAATAGCCCATGTCCATCCTTGAAGGGAGTTCATAGTCTTGAGACGAATCAGATGCTCAGACTAATATGTCAATACAATACATTATGTTACATACCAAGGAAAAATTCTGTAGAAACCATCCATGCAAAACGTTGAGAAGGCTCCAAGGAAAGGGCAACAGACTCATCATTGGAAGACATGGGGAATGCTTCCCCAGCTGAGTCTGGAACGATGAGTAGGAGTTTTCTAAGCATTGGGAAGATCAGGCAGTTTAAGCAGATAGACCAGCATGTGAAAAAGTCCAGAGGTGGGGAAATATTGGAACATGTTATAGAGGTCAGCATTTCCTCTCTCTAGTTATAACCTGATTTGTTTTGACCTGGGAGTATGGCTGCTTTGGAGGGAAAGTGCTCAGATAATGAGACTACAGGAAATTCTCCTGCTCCTGGTAACACATTTGCTGCAGAGACAGAGCACCAAGAGCCAGAATGTTTGCTTCCTTTAACACCAAGTTGATTGGTCTCCAGATGCTACTTTTACTTGATGAACTCACCCCAGAAACACATTTGGCCTTCAGCAATGACAAAAGCCCTGCCTGCAAGTGGCTGATTTACTGTGAATGAAATAATCTCCTTCCATTCTTACAACTTAGTTTATGGGACTCCTGCTATGATTGAGTGCCTGACCTTCTGGCCTTTTCCATGGCCTGTATTTCTCCCTCCTATGACTCCTGCTATACAGGGGTGGGAAAAAGAAAGGCTCATGAACAGAAGTTAAATTTAGAAGGGTGAAATGAAAGCTGTTTTACAAATATATGGAACAAAAATATGTAAAATTCAATACTCTTGGCAATGACCCATATAATCTTATTTTCAAAGCTGCGGACACTTGAAGGTATTGTCTAGGAATACTTCAAGTGACTCAGATACAGGAAATGCTGTTTAGCTGGAAGACAATATGATATATTGAGCAAGGTTATGGAGTCCTGAGTCACAGAGAACAGCTTTCAAATCTTTACTCTGCCATTTAAACCTGTATGTGCCAACCATGACCTATTGGGTACAAGTGACAGAAAACCAAATTGAAGCTGACTTAGGGTAGGAAGGAAAAAGGTTACCTCTCTATTCCAAGAATGCAACATGCTCTTTGTCATCTTCAAGATTTTCAAATGACATTTTTTTTATCCTTTGGATAGTCTCCATTTTCCCAAACCTTCACTGGGATAAGTCCTACTTACCTCTTCAGAACATAGCTTAGATATCACCTCCCCTAGGAACCTGTAGTTGCTGCAGAATCACCTCCAACCACTGCGATGACAGTGGCTGACAGCTCTCGTCTAAGTCTCTCCCCAGGAAATGCCTTCAACCAAAGAGAACTTTTCCACCCAAAGTACTGTACCTTCATATGTTCCACATTCATATGTTCCACATTGTTCCACATGGTTGTACAGCAACCTTACCCCTTTGTCTCAGGAAGTACAACTCTCGAGGGCATCCAAGCTCCGCAGCTTGCTGTGGAATCAACTCAGGCCTTGTCCTACTGCATCACAGTTCAAATCCTCCTTTGCCTGATTCCACCTCCCCTCACTCAGTAACAGATGCTGATCTCAAGGGCATTCCCTGATAAATATTCTGCATAAAAACTCCAATTCAGACAGTCTACTTCTTGGAGAACATGCTTGAAAATAGAAGCCTTCCTTGATGCCCCATGAAACTAGTGTAATATCAGATCAAGGTAACTTTCAGCTGTGTGTCACCAAACTCTTACTCAAAATTATCTAAAAATTAGGAATTTATTGACTCTCATGGATATTCCTAAACTAGTACAAGCTTCACAGTGGATCGATTTATCAGCTCAGTGATGTAGTCAGAGACCCTGATGCTTCTCCTCCCTCTACTGGACCCATATTAGCTACTGGCTTCATCCTCAGGCTGTCATCGATAGCTACAGCAGTCGAAGGCACCACATCCAGACATGATGATGCCTAAAGCAAAAGAATGACCATGTATTCTTTTATGAAAGAATGCAATTTCCCCAGAATGCCCTGGGTAGGCTTTTCTATCCTTATTGGCTAGAGTTGGGTCCCATGCCCACTTCTGAACCAACCACTGCCACGAAGAACAAGGGCCATGTGGGGATGAAGTTTCTTCCCCACGAGGTACTTGGCTACAGGGGAGGGGTGGATACCTGAAGAATATTTAAATTATTTTACTGAGGAAAGGAGTAAAAGGATGGAGGATAGGCAACTACAAACAGCATTTTTCTCTGCATCTTTAGCAGGTTATACCTCCACTTTATAATACATTATCATCCAGTGAAGAAATCTGCTTACTTTTCTGTCTCCTTCATGAGACACAGCTCTGTGCCAAGAGGCAGCTCATCTATTTATGCCAGGCACTAGAAGAATAAATCAAAGCCCCTGCTATTTGGAATCTACATTATGGTAGGAGAGACATAAATAAATAGACAAGTTGATGTACAGCATATACAGATAAGTACTATAAACAGAAAAAATGCAGAGATAATACAGGTAAGTATATAAACAGAAAAAAATAAGAAAAGGTAATCACGAGTGATTAGGGTTCTTCTCTAGAAAGTGTGGTCAGGGAAGTCTTCTCTGATGAGATTACAGAGACCTGAATCTGGCAAAGGGAGGAGCCATGTGCTATGCTAAGTGAAGTGCTCTCTAAGATTGGTGGACAGCAGGTACAAAAGCCCAAACTGTGATTGCCTTATTCAAGGACAAGTAAGAAGCCAGTGTAGCTGTTAGAAAATGAGTAGGGGTTAGTTCAGTACTGCCTAAGAGAAATAGAATATGCTCACAGATGTAATTTAAAATTTTTACTAGCCATGTTTTGAAAACAAAGGTGAAATTAATATTAATAATACAAGCCACTATATTCAAAATATTTTCTTTTTAAGAGTAATAATATTTAAAAGTATGAATGAGCTATTTCACATTCTTATATTGCCTTTGAATACTTCAAAGAGGAGAACACACCCAGTGTATTTTACATCCACAGCTTATCTGAGTTTAGACTAGCCATTTTCTAAGTGCTCAGTAGCCACATGTGGACAAAACACATCAAAATCATTACTTATTACTCTTTTGGTTTTATTCTTAATAAGATGGGAAGCCACCAGAGAGATCTGAGCAACAGGGTGGCTTCATTTGTTCGTTTTAATAGGATTGCTGGGGGGTTGGTAGGTGTGCAAGATGGCAGCAGACTAGGTGGATGTTAAACTCACCTCCTCCCAGGACCAAACTGGAATTACTGGTAACTAAAATATTGAACAACCATCCTGAATTACCAACTGAAGATGAGCTGAAAAGAAGTCTCATAACCAAAGATTTACAGAAAAGCCACATAAAAAACGGTATAAAGGATGGAGACATGAACAGGACTGGCCTCACTTCTGTGGGCAGTGGCTGAGGCTCTGTAGTGATATCTCAGCTGCAACAGTTCCCCGCTGAAGAGCCTGAGCTCTCAACCCCACACCAGAGTCCCCATCCCAGAGCACCAGAGCTGGGAAGAGGCTCCTACATAACATCTTGTTGCAAAAAACAGCAGGGATACATTCCATCAGGGAAAGACAGGAATCTGCTCCAGATAAGCACTCTCTTAAAGGACCAGTGCACAAAATCTCATTTGCAGCCACTCACCCTGGGCTCTGACAGAGGGAGGGCAGAGTAAACTAGAGTCATGTGAGGAGAAACTGAGGTTTGTGGCTCTGGCAGAGAGCTGAGGTGACAGCAGCCAAGATTCCTGTGCTAAGTCATTCTCCTGTACCACAGATGCACCCTTTCTTGGGTGGAGCAGTCCCCTTCTTATGACATCAGCCTGGGACAATTTTCAACTGGTGTGTCACAACACACTGGTGTGCCACAAGAGTTTTTAAAACATAGAATACTTGACTATTTAGTCAGGGATATTGACCTTTTTTCTCTTACACTGTCAAATTAAAAAATGACAACAGCCAACACAACAATAGACATCTGGTATGAATGAATGAAAATTATACCTAGTGTTTGGTGTGCTACAGAATTTTAATAATTAGTTTACATGTGTCATAAGATAAAAACAGTTGAAAATTGTTATCCTGGGGGAATGCAACAGCCCCATCTCTGGACTCTCTGTTGCCCAACCCTGCGGAGCTCACACTCTGCTGAAGAGTTAGCTGCCTGGGTTGGGGTGTAGAGGTCTGGGCAGACTCAGGGGGTGTCAGTGACTGAGTAGTATGATTTGGGGGCAGGGGCCATTCCCCTTACTTTCCTGTGACCCTGACTGGAGCTTCCACCTCACAGGAGATACTCTAGTCCCACCCTCTGTGCTCCAGGTGGCTCCACCTTCTTGACTCCTGGTGGCCCACTGCACCCTAACAAGGTCTGGGCAGAATCTGGACAGACTAAGTTCTATGGCTCTGGGGCAGGGGCCACTCATCCCACCTTCCTCCAAGCCTGACTGGCACCTCTACCTCATGGGAGATCCGCTAGCCCCTCTGTCCTGACTCACAGCAGCCACACCCTGTTAGGCTTGGGCTCCTGGCAGAATCTTGGGCACATTGAGTTGTGTGGCTCTAAAATAGGGGCCATTCATTCTCATATGACCAACCAGTGCCAAGCCTTCCACTCACATGACCAAATCTTGGTCTGTTTGGGCCTAATAAATTCTGCTGGTCTCAACCAGGTGACTCCCTGAGACCCCACCCCACCACAAATGTCTGAGAAGCACCAGGCAAGGGGTAACTAGACTTGTTATACCTTGGGACATTTGCTGAGTAGCCTCAGACCCAGCACTGGCACTGAGTTTGAACCTGTATCAATCAGGTGAATTCCACTTGCCCCTACCTCATGACTTACAGAGAACCTACATCATGCAACTGAAGGACCACCAGAGGCTCTTCAGTAACTGAGCCTATAAGGCAGCCAGCAGGCAGACACAGATGAACACAGATCTTGGGGTACTTTGGGACTTCTGATGACTTTGCCCTGGGCCCAGGGCAGGTAAAGCTGGCCTTGATACACAACCCAATCCTTCTCGCATACACCCAAGTCCAGAAGAGGAAGTCACAAACTGTGCATTGCTTTGTAGCTCCAAACAGGTATCCAGGCCCAGTCACAAACAGTGTCTGACAGTAGTCTGAACCAGAGTCCTACACAAGAGGCCCCAGGACCAACACATCCAGTGGCCAGCTTCAGACAACATCAGAGCAGGAGCCAATTGGCTTCACAAGTAGCATATACAAAGGGATATTTTGGCAGGCATCAGACTCTACTGAGGAGAATTCCACTTTGTGTGGTCAGCACCTGCACAGCAGCTCTAAAATGTGGTCAGGGTCAATACTCACAGTCAGCCAGCCTGAGGGCTCATCCCATACATGAATGGGCCAATAGCAATCAAACTCAGTTAAAAGAGGAGTCCCCACATAATCCACACAAAAGACATTCTCAAAGCACCCAGATCAGGTAATTAAGGAGACTGCACCACTGGGTCCCACAGGACATCTACTACCTAAGGCTACCTCACAAAGACTGGGAGTCATAGCATATCTACCTAATACATATAAACAAACACAAAAGGCAGCCAAAATTGGAAGACAAAAAAAAAAAAAAAAAACATGCCACAACTGAAAGGAAAGGAGAAATCTCCAGAAAAAAAGCTAAATAAAATGAAGGCAATTTATCAGATACAGAATTCAAAAAAAAAAAATGGTTAGAAGGATGTTCAAAGAAGTTAGTGAAATCTTCAACAAAGAGATAGCAAGCATAAAAAAAGGTCGTAGGAACAATAAAAAACAACCAGTCAAAAATGAAGAACACACTATCTAAATTAAGAATACACTACAAGGAATAAACTGTAGGTTGGATAAAGCAGAGGACTGAATCAGCACTTTGGAAGACAAAGTAGCAGAAAACACCTAATCAGTGTAACAAAATGAAAAAAAAAATTATGAGGAATTGTAAGGGACCTTAAGGAAAAGATGAAGTGTAACAACATCTGCATCATAGGGATATTAGAAGGAGAAAGGAGAGAGCAAGGGAAAAGGATCTATTTAAAGAAATAATGACTAAAAACTTCCTTAACCTGATGAAGGAAAAAGACACACAAGTCCAGGAAGCACAGACAGTCTTAGCCAAGATGCACCCAAAGAGGCCCACCACAGGACACATCATAGTTGAGATTAAAGACAAAGAGAGAATCTTAAAAGCTGCAAGAGAAAGACAATGGCCTACAAGGGAGTTCCCATAACACCTTCAGCTGATTTCTCAACAGAAACATTTCAGGCCAGAATGAATTGTCATGGAATATTCAAAGTGATGAAAAGCAGGGACCTACAACCAAGACTTCTTTACTGAGCAAGGCTATCATTTCAAATTAAAGGAGAAATAAATAGCTTCCCAGACAAGATAAAGCTAAAAAAGTTTGTTACCATGAAACCAGTATTACAGGAAATGTTAAAGCACTTTCAGAAGAAGGAGGAGGAGGAGAAAAGAACAACAGCAACATAGTTAAAAGAATAAAAGGGCAATAGTTACATACCTAAAATGTAAATGGCTTAAATGTTCCAATCAAAAGACATAGCGTACCTGAATGGTTAAGAAAACAAGATCCAAATATATGCTACAAGAGACACACCTCAGAACAAAAGATACACACAGACTAAAAGTAAAGGGATAGAAAGAGATATTTCATGAAAATGGAAATGAAAAAAAGCTGGAGTAGCAATACTTATATCTGAGGAAATAGACTTTAAAACAAAGGCCATAGTAAGAGACAAAGGACACTACTTAATGATAAAAGGAGCAATTCAACAAGAGGATATAACCCTTGTAAACATTTATGCACTCAACATAGTAGCACCTAAATATATAAAGCAAATATTGATGAGCATAAAGAAAGAGTTCAACAGTAACATAATCATAGTAGGGGATTTTAACACCCCACTGACATCAATAGATAGATTTCCCAGACAGAAAATCGACAAGGAAACAGAGACCTTAAATAAAACACTAAATCAAATGAATTAAATTGACATCTTCAGAGCATTTCATCCCAAGCCAACAGAATATACATATTTTCAAGTGCACATGGGACATTTTCTAGAATAGACCATATGTTAGGACACAAAACAAGTCTCAATGAATTGAATAAGATTGAAATCTTATCAAGTATCTTCTCTGACCATAATAGTATGAAGCTAGAAATCAATCACACACAAAAAAAAAAAACACTGAAAAACACAAAAAGACATGTAAGCTAAATAATGTTACTAAATGATGAATGGGTTAGCAATGAGATCAAAGGAGAAATCAAAAGTTACCTTGAAACAAATGAAATGAGAACATAACCACTGAAAATTTATGGAACACAGCAAAATCAGACCCAAGAGGGAAATTCATAGCATTACAGGCCTATCTCAAGAAACAAATAAATTCAAATAAACAATCTAAATTTACACCTAAAGAAACTAGAAAAGGAACAACAAGCAAAGCTCAAAGTAAGTGAAAGGAAGAGAATAATAAAGACCAAAGAAGAAACAAATGAAATAGAGCCTTAAAAAATACAAAAGATCAATGAAACCAAAAGGTGATTTTTTGAAAAGGTAAACAAAATTGACAAATCTTTAACCAAATTCATCATGAAAAATAAAAGAGAGAGGACCCAATAAATAAAGTCAGAAATAAAAGAAGTAACCACTGACTCCATAGAAATACAAGCGATTGTAAGAAAATATTACAAACAACTAACTATATGCCAACAAACTGGACAATCTGGAGAAAATGGTTAAATTTCTGGAAAAATACAATCTTTCAAAACTCAATCAAGAAGAATCAGATAATCTGAATGGACTGATTACAACTAGTGAAATTGAAGCAGTAATCAAAAACTCTTCCAAAAAACAAAAGTCCTGGACTGGACGGCTTCACAGATGCTTTTTACCAAACCTTCAAAGAAGAACTAACATTTATCCTTCTTAAACAATTCCAAAGATTCAAGAAAAGGGAAGACCCCAAAGCTCGTTTTATGAGCCAGCATTATCTTAATTCCAAAACCAGATAAAGACACTACAAAAAAGGGAATTATAAATCAATATTCCTAATGAACATAGATGCTAAAATCCTCAACAAAATATTAGCAAAGTGGATCCAGGAATACATTAAAAAGATCATGAAACATGATCAAGTAGGATTTATTCCAAGGATGCAAGTTTGGTACAATATCCACAAATCAATAAATATGGTACACCACATAAACAAAATGAAGAATAAAAATCACATGATCATATCAATAGACGACATAAAAAGCATTCAATAAAATCTAGACCCATTTATGATTAAAACTCAACAAAGTGGAATAGAGGGATCATACCTCAATGTAATAAAGGCCACATATGGTGAACCCACAGTCAACATCATACTCAATGGACAAAAACTAACCACATTTCCCTAAGACCAGGAACAAGACAGGGATGTCTGCTTTCACCACTCTTATTCAACAGAATGCTGGAAGTCCTAGCCACAGCAATCAGGCAAGAAGAAGAAATAAAAGGCATTTGAACTGGAAAGAAAGAAGTAAAATTATCATTACTTGCGTGTGACATAATACTGGATATAGAGAACACCAAAGATTTCACCAAAAGACTACTAAAACTGATAAATAATTTTAATAAAGTTAGCAGGATACAAAATTTTTATCCAGAAATCAGTTGCAGTTTTATATACCAATTAATGAACTATAAGAAAAGGAAACAAAGAAAACAATCTTATTCACAATTGCTTCAAAAAAATAAAATACCCAGAAATAAATTTAACCAAGGATGTAAAAGACCTGCATGTGGAAAATTATAAGAAAAGAGGGTGGAGGGATCCAGCTGAAAGGAAAAAGGACTCATGGACATAGACAACAGTGTAGTGACTGCAAGTGGTAGGGGGAGTAGGGTATGAAGGGGATAAGCGGTAATGGAAAAAAAAACACAATAAAAAAGAAATTAAAGAAGATACAGATAAGTGGAAGCATATACCATGTTCATGGACAGGAAGGATTAACATCATTAAAATGTCCTTACTACCCAAAGCAATCCATAGATTCAATGCAATTCCTATCAATACACCAATGGCATATTTCACAGAACTAATACAAATATTCCAAAAATTTATGTTGAACCACAAAAGACCCCAAATAACAACAGCGATCTTGAGAAAGTAGAATAAAGTTGTAGGAATCATGCTATTTGATATAAACCATACTTGAGACCACAGTAATAAAAACAGCCTGGTACTGGCATAAAGACAGACATATAGATCAATGGAACAAAATGGAGATTCCAGAAATGAAATGCAATATGATTTTACTTACATATGAAATTTAATGAACAAAATAGAAACAGACTCATGGATACAGAGAGCAGACTGATAGCTGTTAGAGGGGAGGGGGATTGGGGGGCTGAGTGAAAAAAAAAAAAAGGATTAAGCCAAAACAAACAAAAAAACTCGTAGACACTTACAAGAGTATGGTGATTACCAGAGGAAAGGGGGGTGGGTATAAGAGGGTAAAGGCAAGATAAATGGCAACAGAAGGAGACGACTTTGTGTGGTGAACACACAATACAGTATACAGATGATGTGTTACAGAACTGTACACCTGAAACTCAATATAATTTTATTAACCAATGTCACCCTAATTAATTCAATAAAAATTAAAAATAAATAAATATCAGGATTGCTGTGGGGCTTAGCAGAAATTTTCTCTTATAAGCATCGAAAGAAGAAACAGATCAGTCATTCCTGAGGGTACACTTGGGAGACAACACCACCATGAAATAACCCCAGCCCCCAAATGCAGATGTGGTTGGACTCACAGCTGGGACAAGCTCCGCTCCATCGATTCCCATCCCATCCCTTCATCAGCACTGGGGTGAGTGGGGAGGAAGAGGGTTGGCTTCACACAGGTGGAATTTCCATGAGGGAGACTGTTCTACCCTGTCATTCACTCAGCTGTCTTCATCTCAGAGTCTTCATTTGCCTATCTACGAAGCAAATCACAAATGGTAATTACTACAGTTTGTGGAGAGCAATAGAAAACCAAACCAAAGTCTGTGATGGTGGTGTCCACCCTGCATACTCTAAGCCAGTGGTCCTTCGACATTTTTAGCTTAGAGATCTTACCCTCCAATGTAATCATCTGCTGAAGTTCATGAAGCTCTCTGTTAGGTCCACCTGTGTCAAGGTCCTGAGACCCTGGACAAGTGACAGATGCACACCTGTAAATAGAGCCAAGTTCTATATGCTGACTCATCTGCTTTGTTCTGTGCGATAGAACTTTTGTTTAAAGATATTTACATGTTGACCTTTTTATTAAAAATAACACAGGAGTCACCTTCACAAACAAATCAGGATATCTACACTTCATATGGCCCCACACAATGGTTCATGCTATCAGCTGGCACTGGGTAGGGCAGACCTGCCTTTGCTCCAATGGTTAGCTTTGTTCATGTTGAACAATTTCCACATTTCTAAGTTAAACTGATAATAAAATAAATAAGGACAGGTCAGAGTGGTCTTGAACAAGCACAGATTGGTAATTCTCATATATTTTCCTTCAAAAGCAGCAGCCCTGATGAACACAATTTGGAAACCACCCTACTGTTATTGTCCAATGTCTCCAAAAATCCAGGTATTCACATATACTCTCAAAATTTGTAACCACAGGGGAGGTGGGAGGGAATAATGGGTGGGAAAGGGGGGGGATTTTCAGGAACATGTATAAAGGTCACATGGACAAAAACAAAGGGGGGTAGGATCAAAGGTGGGATGGCTTGGGGATGGCTGGGGTGTGGGGGAGTGGTGGGTGGAAAATGGAGACAACTGTACTTGAACAACAATAAAAAATGAAAGAAAGAACATGCCATTCCATAATAAATGTATATTACTTTTGTATTATAAAAATTGTAAACAGACTTATTGAGGTAAAATTTACATACCACTTGTTTTTTAAGTACTAGTCAAGGTTTTTTAGGAGATTTACAGAGTTGTGTAACCATTACCACAATCTACTTTTAGAGTATTTCTATCACCCCCAAAGAACTGCATGATCATTTTAGTCTATCCTCCTTCACACTCCCAGCTCCAGGCATCACTAATCTACTTACTTAGATGTGCATTTTCTGGACATTTCATATTAATGGACTCATACAATATGTGACATTTCATAGGTGGATTCTTTCATTTAGTGTAATATTTTTGAGGTTTATCTATGTTGTAATCCCTTTGTACTACCCACTCGCATAAATTTTGCCAGATTCAAGTGTTATACATACTGTTCTTGACTTACTATTTTCTTTAAAAATAACTTAGTTTTTTTAAAAAAAAAAACATGTCAAAAGAAAACTTGACCCTGGTACTATGAATGGAAAGCTAATACTACTTACAGTAATGGAAGGGATATAAAATTAAAAAAATAAAATGCAGTTGTGAATTATAGCTCAAAAAATCAATTAATTAATCAATCAAACAAACATTATTTAATTCTAGTTCATTACTAACCTCTGTGAGAGTCTAAGCCCGAGGTCTCTTTCAAGCTCTTAAAAGAGAAGATTAATGGGTGTCACTTGGACCTGATTTAGATTACAAGAGCCTTGTCTCTGTTTCTCTAAGTAGATGAAAATTTGGGGGAGGGAGGCTCTTGAGAGAGTGTCTCTATTTTGCCTATGGGAGAAATAGAAATAACTCATGGCCACAAGATGAACTGTGGTGGGTTTTAAGACATACCCACACATTTTTTTCTCACTTATCATCAAGGAGTGAGGTTGAATTTCTCTCCCTTTGAACATGGGTTGGCCGCTGTGACTTACTTCTAAAGAATAGCATGTAGCAGAAGTGCTGCTGCATGACTTCTGAAGCTAGGTCACAAAAGTGATAGGGCGTCCACTCCATTTTTCCTCTTGAAATGCTCATCCTTAGGACTAAGCCACTAAACTCAATCCTAAACCATTTAGGATTTAGGATTGAGCTTCAGTGTGGGAAGAAGCTCAAGCCACACTGAAGAGGCTACAGTAGGTACTCGCTGATCTCCCTACAGTCCCAACCACAACCCGAATCTGCTGCCAGATGTGGGTGAATGAGCCTTTAGATGATTTCTGCCCCAGCCTTTGAGCTACCACTGCTAGCACCAAGCAGAACATATAATTTGAGCCCTGACCAAATTATAAATTTGTGAGTAAGGTAAATGTTGTTTTAAGCCATAAAAAAGTGAGACAACCAGGTAATTACCCTTCATTCATACGAGATTCCAAAACATCCCTGGAGATGGAACATTATGGAATGAGAAGCATCATAGAACTCTTGTCATGGAAATAATGTTTGGGAAAAATCAGGATAAGTGAGTGACAGCTACTCTAGGAAGTGTAGATGACCACTGTGGAGGGTGCATCTCAATTACTGAGAGCTCCTTTATTTGTTTATTTGTGTGTTTCAGCTAAATGGAGTGTTGAGGTTTCCACTATAGTTGAGTTCATTAGTCAGGAGAAATTATAGCACCTCCTACTGGTAGTGCCTCACCCTTCCCTCACACACTACACAACTTTCCTCTAAATAAATACTAAACAATGCAGAAACAATATTGGTTTGAAGAGGTTGCTCTGTGCCCCCACATGTCTTGATCTGACCTCCTTTTGCAATAGCATTTGCTTTCTCGAGTTCTAATATCTTGTCTTAAATAGTCTTTCATTGTCCATTCAATCTAATTCAAATGTGTACCTTAGGCAATGAAAAAAAAAGGGGGACAGGTTTTAAAGATCCATTAGCATTGGGCTCAAGGAATGGTTTAAAAGGATTACAAGATGATAAAAAGGGAATAATTTTCTCATTCTGTCATTTAGTTATTTAATGCTCATTTGCCCACTTCTTTATTTTATTTTATTTTTTAATATATTTTATTGATTATGCTATTACAGTTGTTCCATTTTCCCCTTCACTCCCCTCCATCCTGCACACACCCTCCTACATGCATTCCCCCCCTTTAGCTCATGTCCATGGGTCATACATATAAGTTCTTTGGCTTCTACATTTCCTACACTATTCTTACCCTCCCCCTGCATATTTTCTACCTACCATTTATGCTACTTATTCTCTGTACCTTTCCTCCCCTCTCCCCCTCCCACTCTCCTGTTGATAACCCTCCATGTGATCTCCAGTTCTGCGATTCTGTTCCTGTTCTAGTTTGCTTAGTTTGCTTTTGTTTTTAGGTGTGGTTTTTAATAACTGTGAGTTTGCTGTCACTTTTACTGTTCATATTTTTTATCTTCTTTTTCTTAGACAAATCCCTTTAAGATTTCACATAATAAGGGCTTGGTGATGATGAACTCTTTGAACTTGACCTTATCTGAGAAGCACTTTATCTTCCCTTCCATTCTAAATGATAGCTTTGCTGGATACAGTAATCTTGGATGTAGGCCCTTGCCTTTCATGACTTGGAATACTTCTTGCCAGTCCCTTCTTGCCTGTAAGGTCTCTTTTGAGAAATCAGCTGACAGTCTTATGGGAACTCTTTTGTAGGTAATGGTGTGCTTTTCTCTTGCTGCTTCTAAGATTCTCTCCTTCTCTTTCATCTTGGGTAATGTAATGATGATGTGCCTTGGTGTGTTCCTCCTTGGGTCCAGCTTCTTTGGGACTCTCTGAGCTTCCTGGACTTCCTGGAAGTCTATTTCCTTCACCAGATTAGGGAAGTTCTTCTTCATTATTTGTTCAAATAAGTTCTCAATTTTTTCCTCTTCCTCTTCTCCTTCTGGTACCCCTATAATTCGGATGTTGAAACGTTTAAACATGTCCTGGAGGTTCCTAAGCCTCTCCTCATTTTTCTGAATTCTTGTTTCTTCATTCTTTTCTGGTTGGATGTTTCTTTCTTCCTTCTGGTCCACACCATTGATTTGAGTTCCAGTTTCCTTCCCATCACTATTGGTTCCCTGTACATTTTCCTTTGTTTCTCTTAGCATAGCCTTCATTTTTTCATCGAATTTGCAACCAAATTCAACCAATTTTATGAGCTTCCTGACTACCAGTGTTTTGAACTGTGTATCTGATAGGTTGGTTATCTCTTCGTTGCTTAGATGTATTTTTTCTGGAGCTTTGATCTGTTCTTTCATTTGGGCCATTTTTTTGTTGTTGTTCTGATGCAACTGTTACATAGAGGGGCGAAGCCTTAGATGTTCATGAGGGCGGGGTAATGGTCCTTGCTGTGCTGTGATGCTGTTGTGGGGGAAGGGTCCAAGAGGGAACAATGGCACTTGCTCTGCTCTCTGCCGGTTTTCAGTCACTCCCTCTGCTACCCACAAGCACATTGGGCCCTTCTGGTGCTTCTTCCCTGGGTGGGTGGGTTTGTGTCTGTTCTACAACTCTGTGGGTCTCTCCAACGAACTCTCCTGTGAGGCTGGGATTTTCTCCTGCTGACATCTCAACCCCCAGAGGAGTTTTCAGTCAGTGGTTTGAGGCTTTATTTCCCCACTCTGGAACTCTGGGTTGCGCGGTCTGTCACTTGGTCCACCAGCTGCTGCCTCACCAGCCAGATGCAGCTTTGCCCACCCTGTTCCACAATCCACCACCTTGCTGGGTCCGCCAGCCGCCCCCTTGCCATGAATGCTCTCTGTCCGGCTGCCTGCCTCTGTCCCTCCTACCGGTATGGATGAATGCTTCTTCTTTATGTCCTTGGTTGTTGGACTTCCATGCAGTTTGATTTTCTGTCAGTTCTGGTTGTTTTTTGTTTTTAAATTGTTGTTGTCCTTTTGGTTGTGAGAGGAGGCACAGTGTGTCTACCTACACCTCCATCTTAGCCGGAAATCTGCCCACTTCTTAAAATAAATTTTGATGCATCAGATGTATGCCTCCCTATATCTTTAAGGGACTCCTATATCACCCTTATGCTTTGTCCATTTGCTTTGTCCATAGTATGTGCTCAAGTGGGTGTGACTGGAATTAGAGCCCTATGCATGGAAAACTTTGGTTCTTAACACTAAATCTTAATTTGAAGAATAGTTGTTTCACAATTACACACAAGACCTTGGCTTAGTACATAGTCATGAAACAGAAAACCCTTCTCCTTTCACACCTGCCTCTAGACCCCCAAACCCTAAATAGTACTACAATTCAACCAGTCTCTCATTCATTGAGGATGACTTGTATCTTGATGACTTTTTTTACACTTCTTCTATGCATGTCCACCATAATTATTCCCCAATTAAAATCTTTCCATCGTTCCTCAGGGTGCTCAGGATAATGTCCCAACTCCAGTCATCCTGAGTTATTTGGTGTTTCCTGAATGTGCCCTGGTATTTCACATCACAAAGCTTTTGCACATGCTGTTCCCTGTGTGCGAAGCACACTTCTCCTTACATATCCCTGCACAGAGCCCACTCCTCCTTGATACTTCCCTAAGCCTTCCCTATGCCTCCTTCACACTACCTAGGTTATCCAACCCTGCTCTATGCATCCATAGCATTCATGTCTAAATCTCTCCAAACACTTAACATGGAATGCCATTCTGTGAACATCCTGTGTTAACTAAACCTTACTGGACTTCCAACACCCTGAGAACAAGTGCCTTCTCTCCTCTCTATCTGCAGGACCCTGCCCATTCCTCATGTGCATTTGCTGCATGAATGACCTTAAAAGGAACCTGTTAAAAATCAACTGTTTTTAAGCTAGATACAATGGTAAATGCCATGTCTTTTGTAAACTTCTTAGATTACTTCACCTCTTATATTTTAGTGCTATTTATTAATTTGTCTCAACTTCCTTTTGAAACTGCCTCTCAACCTTGAAAACATCCCCAGCAAGGTGATTTGGCAAACATGCTAAAAATACACACAATACATACACCTACATTCAGCACCTCAGACAAAGTCTTCTGTCACCTCCTATTTCTCTCTTCTCTGTAATTCATGGTTTTCAGTAGCAGAAATAGCAAGGGTTCTGTCCTAAGCTTTGTTCTCTCAAACAGGAACATTCTTCAGGAAGTTTGGAGGGTTCTGAGGACAGAAGTCAAGAGTGCATCCTGGTGGGGAGAGGCCACCTGGCAGAATGGGGGTTTGGACTCTAACACCAAATACCCAGTTGTCCACTGAATCATCTTCTCCAGCCTACTCAGGGACACTATTCCTGCAACTGCACAATTTTCTTTTTCTTCAATCATAAAATTGTCCCTCTCTGCTCTATCATTCCCACCAGAGGATAAACATGCTAACATTATACTTCATCTTGAGAATTTTCATCTTGAGAAAAATCATCTCCCTTATTGTAAAAACTATCTCTCCATTTGTACCCTTCCCATTCTCCCCTGAGTTTTTCCCTACTACACTACTCCTGCCAAAGTCACTGATAGTATGACATGTGTTAAAACCAAGGTAAATCTTCAGTCCTAATCTAACCCAATTTAACAGCACTGTTTGATGTAATTGATTCCTTTCTCCTTCTTGAAATGCCTTCTTCACTTGCCTCTATGATCTAATTCTTGGTTATCATCAACTTGTTAACCATGCCTTCTCAATTTTCTTTGCTCGTTTTTTATCCTCCCGTCCTCTAAGGCTGGAGTGCTCCAGAGCTGTTCCTGAACTTATTCTCTTCTCTATAGTCACACTCACTAATGGTTTCAACCATCCCTTGGCATTTAATACTGTCTCTATGATAACGAACTTCACATTGTCATCTCCAGCCCCATCCTCATTCTATATCCATTTGCCTCTTAATATCTCCTCTTAGATGTCTAATAAGAATCTTTAACTTAACAGACAGAAAACTAAACTCTGACTCCACCGTGTTCAAAAATCTGCTTTGGCCAAAGTCTACCTATCCTAGTAAATGACAACTTCTAGTTGTTCAGACAAAAAATGTTGGAATTATCCTGACCCTTCCATTTCTCTCACAACATACCAGCACAATAGCAAGCAGATCTTTGCTCATTACATGTGCAAAATAGGCCAGATCTTGGCTGCCAAACACACCCAGCCAAGCCCTGGTGGGGCTGGCTGCATGCCACTGCCTCCCTCACTACCCAGCTTCTAGAACAGGGTTAGCAATGAGTAATAGAGTGGACAGAAATATCTTACGGGGAAAAGAAGGCTGGCATTTCTGGGGCAGGGCTTCAGGTTCTGTCAAGAAGAGCAGAAAGGGCACCTTTTTCTTTCCTCTGGGCCAAGCCTGCCTACAGCTATTTGCCCAGTTGCAAGAATCATTGCCTAATGACTGATCAGAGTGACCATGATGAGGGACATATTTTAAGGGCAGAGGAGGGCACCCAGTGTGTTTGAGGAACAAGCACTGGATCTGGATTGGGCAGTGGGTTCTGACCCAGCCTTGGATTTTGTGTGACACTAAGTCACTTGCCTGTGCATCAACCTGCTTGCGACCCCAGTTCCTCCACTTGATGCCAGGCCCATTTGTTCACCTCTGAGGTGTTATTTCACTTGTGGAATGAGATTACATGTTACAAGGCTATTGGGAAGATTAGTGAAAGTAGGGTTATCTACATAAAAGCACATAGTGTTGCTGGTTACTGGCACATGGTAGGTGTCTTTCCCTTCCAGAGTTTTCATTCCCCCTCTATAAATGGGGGGGGGGAACATTTTATCTACTATCCTAGGCATTGCTGTGAAGGTGTTTAAAAGAGTTTCATGAAAAAATATAAGGTGTTATTTCATTACCCTTGTATCATTTTGAGTGTTCTAGACTGTAAGCAAGAATCTTTGTTCACACATCTAATATAATGCACATTGCTCTGTATTAAAGTCATTTGTGTGTATTCTGCCTGCCAACAGGACTTTAAGCCCCAGGAGGGCAGGGACCATGTCTGTGTTTGCTCATCATTGTCATCCCAACACTTGTCACTAGATAAACAGTGGAGAAAGGAAGGATTCTCTACTGCCTTGAAGATTTATTTTTCTTTCCCCTTTATATGTTCAGTTTCATGAGACGTCTCCTAACTTCTAGCCTAACAGGAGCCCCAGGTGAGGAAGAGAGACAGTCTTATACAGGACCTACTGGTGGTGGGAAGCTGTGGCTGCGCTTCCTCTAAAAAAAGCCCCCAGATGTCTCTTTGGAAAACTTTTCCCCCACTCTCAGACCACATGATTTGTTGGTGAGCTTCACTCAAGAACTAGCTAATCAGTACATTTTTCCCAACAATAGCAGTTGGTTTAAGGGTGTTTGTGTGACCCATTTCAGGCCAATAAGACACAGTCTTGAGATTTTGACTTCACCTGTTAAGCAAGTAAAGTCCTTTCCACTGGTTTTGTAAGAAGAGTGGGGAAAGGGAAGAGAAGTTCTGAAGATCTCTTCATGATGTCGTTTCCATCTCTAGATACAGCCTTGTCCCAAGTCCCCAGACTGTTCAGTTACAGAAGCCAAAGCTGTTGAATTCAAATTCTATTTCTCTGCTTAAACTGCTTTAAGTGGGGTTCCTGCCACTTGAAACTGAAAGAATTCTGACTAATTTCTAGCTAAGATACGCAGCACAGGAGACAGGAACGAAGTATTGTAAGAGTGGGTAATTGTGTTTGAGGGCACTGGTAAACACAAGCAACAATCACTCTTGAAAAGACGAATTTGAACAAGCCAACCTGACCCTGACCCTCTCTTGCAGCTCTACTCACTTTACACATAGAGTGTAAACTCCCCAGTTCCTGATTTGATATGTATACAGTATCAAAGAAATAAAGAAGAGCGAGGTGAAGAAATTACAGGCTTCAGGGGAGCAATATTATTTTAAGTGTAAAAACAGTTAAGTGTTGATTGCACAGTCTGTTGAGGGAGTACACAAACTGTAAGCACATTTAAACTGCAAATCCCTTGTGATCTTCCCACGTGATCTTCCACACACCTGGGATGAGGTCCCAGGGGGAAATCCTGGTGGGAACTTTCCATCAACAAGTATTTATTTAATAAGCTGTATTCTGCCACTCTGCAAGGTGTTCAGCCTGTAAGACTTGGTCTCTGCCCTCCAGGAGGTAGCACGTGAACCTGGGAAAAGAGAGGGACCACAGGAGACAATTAGTGCCTAATATAAGACAAGATGCAATTAAGCGCTAAACACTGAGTTGTGGATTGGAAGCAATTGGGTGAAGTTGAAAGGAGGGCAATTTCAGCTTGATGCAAAGAGAACTGCCTGGTGGATAAACCTGTCCCTCAGGGATAGTGCAAAACCAGCTTTTGTCATACCAGAGCTTGATAGATTTGAAATAATATTAGTAATCATAGCAATCATGTAATTGGGAGCCATACCAACTAGATTAGAATCCTGGCTCTGTTAACTAACTATATGACTTTGAGCAAGTATTTTTGTTTCTTCATCCTTAAAATGGGCCTCAATAACAGCCACCTTACAGCATTGTGTTGTACAGCATTGTGTTGCTACAGTGTTGGAGAACCTGCAGGTAAAGTGTGTGCAAGACTCGGACATGGAAGCAGTAGGATGTCAATGAATAAGGCAGGTGGATCTGAGTTCAGACATTTAGTTCTGCCATTTGTGAGCTATGTGGCCTTGGGTGAGTCATTTAACCTCTCTGAAAATCAATAAATAATAATATGATTGTTATATTATTGTTGTTGATAATATACTATCAACAATCTTATCAAGACTCTGTGAAGATTGCTGGGAAGGTTCTTAGCATAGTATCTGACATAGATCCTACCAGAAAAATGATGTGTATGTGTATCCACAAATATATTCACACCTATACGTAAGTGCTCAAACAATCAAGCTTCACTTCTGTCTTCTTCCTGAAGCTTCCCCAATAGCAGGTGGGTGATCCCAGTGCTCTCTGATGAGTGAGATCTTTGAAGAAGAAAACCTGGCTGGGCAGCTCAGTTGGTTAGAATGTCATTCTGGCCCTGGCTGGTGTAGCTCAGTGGATTGAGTGCCAGCCTGCAAACCAAAGGGTTGCCAGTTTGATTCCCAGTCAGGGCACATGCCTGGGTTGCAGGCCAGGCCCCCAGTAGGTGGTGTGTGAGAAGCAACCACACATTGATCTTTCTCTCCCTCTCTTTCTCCCTCCCTTCCCCTCTCTCTAAAAATAAATAAATAAATAAAATCTTTTTAAAAAAGTGATCCTGATGCAACAAAGTTGCAGATTCAATCCCCGGTTACGTACATACAAGAAGCAACCAATGAATCTATCAATAAGGGGAACAACAAATCAGTGTTTCTCCCCCTCTCTCTCTTTCTTCTCTCTCTCTCTAAAAAAACTTTAAAAAAGAAAACCAGTCAAAAAGCACACTGAAAATTGCACCCTAGATTCACTTCTACTATGGATGCCCAAGCAGATGTTTTCACATTCCTCTTTGAAATGTTCAGGGGTTTTCTTAGCAAAGTAACACACATTAATTGAGGAGTTTTGAGAAATTTCATATAAACATATAAAGATGTAAATTTAGATCATCCACAATTTCTGCATCACTTTCCAGCCTTGTGTAGATGAACACACCACAGGAATCTTTGTAAACTAAACAGCTTCCAAGGTACAACCACAAAATATGTTCTGGTTGTACACAAACTAGAGGGGAAGTACCAAATCAGACACTAAGTTACTTGTCCAAGAAGCTCCTGAGAAACCATAATAAGACACTGCCACTCTCCCACCAAAATCACTAAAATGAAAACAAGACTGACAATAGCAAGTATGCTCGAGGACGTGGAGGAATCGAAGTTCTCACACACTGCTGCTGGGACTTCAGTTGGTACACTTACTTAATGTTGGAGAACTGGAAATATCTGTTAACACTAAGTGGCATGCCCATCCTATGACCAAGTGATGCCACTCCTAAATACATTGGTGTCCCTATAATACCTATGTTGAAGTCCTAATTCCCAGTACTGCAGAATATGACTGTGTTTGAGACAGAGTTTTTAAAGAGGTAATCAAGGTTAAATTAGATCATTGGTATGGGCCCTAATGCAATCTGACTGGTATCCTTATAAGAAGAAGAGATTAGGACACAGACATGTACAGAGAGAAGACCATATGAAGACACAGGGAGTAGAAGGCCAACTGCAAGTCAAGGAGGGAGGCCTCAGAAGAAACCAACTCTGCTGGCACCTTGATCTTGGACTTTCAGGCTTCAGAATTGTGAGACAGTCAATTTTTGTTGTTTAAGCTGCCCAGTCTGTGGTACTTTGTCATGGCAACTTTAGCAAAGTAATACAATGGCCAAGGAAAAGGAGTACCCATGTTTCCCTAAAAGATTTACACAATGCTGTTCACATCAGCTTTATTTATAATAGCTCCAAACTTGAAACAACCCAAATGTTTGTTGCTAGGAGAATGAATGAAGAAAGAAAATAAATTGTGATATGTTCATACAATAAAACATCAAACAATCAAACATAGCTACAAAAGTTAACAAACTACAAATGCATGCAACAACATGGATCAGTGTCATGGGTATTATTGAGCAAAAGAAGTCAGACACAAAAAGCCAGATACTCTTTGTTTCCATTTGTATGAATTTTCCAGCAAAATGAATCCATGCTGATGCAGGTCAGAATGGTGGTTACCTCTGGGAGGCTACCTCAGGGAAGGAGGCCAAGGAGCCTACTGGAAGCTGGAAATGTTCTATATCTCAATCTGGATTTTGGCTACACATTGTAGATGTATGGGAAAATTGACCAAGTATAATGATTTTAGAGTTTCTGTTTGGGGTGATGAAAAATTTTGGAAATAGTGGTGATGGTTTATAACATCTTGATTTCAAGTAATGCCACTGACTTTTACACTTAAATTGGTTAAAAGGACAAATTTTAGGTTTTATATATTTTACAATTAAAACATTTTAAAGGAACCAAACCTTTACGATGTATGCCCTTTACTCTATATAATGTTTCTATGTGTAAATAGAAAGAAACTGTCAAGGATTATTTTTCATAACGCCTAGATACAGCTATGAGTGAGCACTTTTTTTGTCTTTTTTTTTTTTCAAGAAATCTTATCCTCAGTATGATGCCATGACCTTGAACACCAGGCAAGGAGGTTTGATTAACTTCTTTCTAGACTCTCCTTCTCTAAGGATTGTTTATTTTATCTCTCTCTCTTTTTTTACTTCTAAGTTCAACAAATCATCTTCCCTGATGATCTGGGTGAAAGTCTGGCAGCCTCATATGAATGAGCACATCACTGACTCAAGGAAAATCTGCAGATCTGATGTAAAAATGAAACCCTCCCTTCCAACACACACCTCCTTCCCCAAAACGCATTCTTTGGTTGGTTGGCTGGAGAAGATGTTTATTAAAAGGGCACAATTAATGTGGCAGGTGCCTTTGTTACATGCAAGTGATAAGAGCAACGAAAACAGACATATAATTACTTGGGCTTTTTTAGTGCTCAAGTGTTACTACTGCTGATATTAACTAAAGAACATGACACCCAACTGCACTTGGAGTGTGGGGGTGATTCATATTCAGCTGATGGAGATGAAGGCTTTTGGGAAGATATGGAAAGTAGACTTGAATTTTTTTAACATCGAAAACAAGATTAACCCCTTAACGACACATGAGTGAGTAGTTGGGCCCTGTTTCCCTTTGTGCTTTCCCTTTCGAGATATTCCCAGGACCATCTCCCTTGGGGTCCCACCTACTCTCTCTTGGTTTGTAATGCTTTATAGTCTTTCCTACAAACTCCCAGTGTCACACCCTCTGTGGTCTCTTGACTCTTCATAATCATTAGATAAAGTAGGTGAGACAAGCAAAGCCCAAATCTCTCATTTGCCCCTATAAAAACAGAGATTATTTCTCAATTCTACAGTGCATCCAGGTGCTCCCAGCCCAGGGACACTTCTCCATTGGAGGCTGAGTGGGCAGGAATCTGGGCACTTGCTGGCCTTTCTTCTTGTGAAATTCTGTCACCAAGAAATGCTATTGGTATTTCCTCAGCCCTTTTTTCACAACAAACCCTTATCTCTGTTAGCCATGGTATGACACTTGCAAGTGATACACCATGGTTTACACAGATAAGGGTTTATTTTTCTTATATAAAAGGAAGTCCAGAGGCAAGCAGATGCTGGTGTTCTATCAGTGGTCTGATTATGCCAGAGCTGGGGTCTCTGTGATTTTCTGAGTTCTTCCTTCATGATTATGTTGTATTCACAAATGGCTGCCCAGGACCTAAGCATCTTGTCCAAGTTTATGAAAAAAAAAGGGGAGAGGTAGAAAAGCAAACCTCTATGCAAAAACAAAACAAAACAAAACAAAAAAAACCCCAGGAAGTGAGTATTGGACTTTTCCAGGCTCTACAGCAGAAAGAGGCAAGGGGGTGGGTGGGAATGGCTTTGGAGTAGCCAGTCAACTAGCCAACCTCTATGTCATCTTCAATACACCCTCCTAATGCAGTACAAGTCTATGTATCTATGTGGATATACAAACACGAGGGCTGAAATTTTTGAGTTGCAGAGTCAGAGGTCCCAAAAAGGTTGAATATGCTTATCTCTATTCTCATTTTTTGCTTGTGTCCATTTGGGTCCTCTGAGAAGCAGATGTTAAGTTGGAACTGGATTTATTGGGAGAAATACCAATTAAGGATAAAAGGAAAATGAGGAGTAGATGGAGAGAGCCTTCAGACCATGATGCTGATCTGACACTGGTAAAGGGAAGAGGGGAGGAAGGAAGGAAGGAAGGAAGGAAGGAAGGAAGGAAGGAAGGAAGGAAGGAAGGGAGGGAGGGAGGGAGGGAGGGAGGGAGGGAGGGAGGGAGGGAGGGAGGGAGGGAGGGAGGGAGGGAGGAAAGAAGGTTAAAAAGACCCCCAGCCTGCAGTGTGGCTTGGAGGAAGGCTTGGCCAGGCCAGTGAAGTGCTTCCAAGCATGTGTGGTCTACTGGAAGAACCCTGTGCTGGCAGGATGGGCTGGCACTGGTACCCTTGCCCCACTTAGTCACTGACAAAGCAGAGACCAGGAGATCATAGCCTCAGCATGAACACTGGAGTGGATCCAAAGGTGCAGCAACCGAAGGCTGTCTGCTAGCCATGCTCTTCACTGCAGGCTCTCCTGGAAGGAGATGTGGGCAGGGCACCTCCATTGCTGTGATTCCAGTCTTTCTCCTACACCCGTACTCCACAAGTAATCAATTCACCTGACCCCTTGATTTAAGACCTCTGGCCTTCTGAACTGGGAGAGATTAAATTTCTGTTGTGCTGAGCAACCTAGTTTGTTTTAATTTGTTTCAGCAATCCTAGGAAAGACACACCCCAGGCTTGACCCAAGCCTCTCCATTTGTTGCTTATCAATATGCAAGGCCATCAACTCAGATGTGTATCTGGGAGTCCCCTAATCTTGCAAACTGAGGCTCCAGGTCAAAGTGGCTCTCCTGCCTTTGCAGGGTGCAGAGAGGAGAGCCATCACACTTGGGTATCATAAGGCCCATTTTACTGACTCCTGCTTGGGGTCTTCCTAGACACTGAAATACTAGAGGGACCTCCTGGCCTCAGAAATCCAAAAGCTCATGTCAAGGCCAGCTTTGGATTGAGCCTAGGCTTTGGGGTCAGGTGATCTGAATGTGAATTCTATCTCTAACTGCTATAAGACCTTGGGCAGCAATACAACCTGAGTTTTAGCTTTTCTTACCTCTAAAATTAGGATAGTATTTCCACAAAGAGTTCTGGGAATAATGCAGGCAAGGGACTGCTTCATTTTATATAGCCAATAATAGGTAATTTTACCATTACTATTATATAAAAAATGATGATGATGATGATGATGATGATGGTCTTGATGATAATAGTGGTGGTGGTGATGATGGTGGTATTCCACAGATATCCATGCTCTGCTCTTTTTTAATTTTTTCTTCCTTTGTCTCAAAAGCTTGAGTCTGGTTGGAATATAAGTACAGGTTTAGGGACCCAGAGAGATAGAGAGTAAAAGAGAATGAATAAGAAAACATTAAAGAGAGAATAACAACAAGCAAACTAAATAACTAATTTAGTTCAGCATAACATAAATGTGTACAATTTTGAAAAATAAAAGAATATGTTGTGGCCTACCATTATTTTATTTTAAATCACATATGGTGGCAGGGCAAATGTCCTACCTGTACCTTATTGACTGTGCCTTTCTCTCAGACTCTAGGTGCCCAATGCACCTCTACCCAAAGAGAAACTAGCATATGGGCAGATCTGTGGTGAAAGGAAGAATGCAAATCAACTTGCAAAGTGCAAACCAGTTGTGGCTGGGGAGAAAGAGAAGGAAGATGTTTTAAGACAACACTGTGAGCCCTGGGTAGGGTTTTGTGTTTATCCTGAGACCAGCAGAAGCCACTGAAAGGTTCTGAACAGTCACATGATATGATAGGACATTTTAAACAATCCCTCGGGCCTCTGGCAGCTGTGTGGAAAAAGGATTGAAAGGAGCAACTGTGAACTTGAGCAACCAGGTACCACATCCCAGATGAGAGAGAATGATAGGACTCACTACTGACACTTTTGTGACTTAAAAAACAAATCCCAGTCCTTCCTCTCACATATGCCCCACAAACAGGCTTCAGTGCACATGGCTTCTGCTCAGAACAAAGCCTACAGCTATCTCTTTGCACAGGAGCCAGCCTAGGACATGCAGAGGATAGTAAATGTCAGAATCAGGCAATTTGCAAAGACATTAAATCCCCAGCCCCAGAACAAGCTGCAGCTCCATATGAGAGAGGACAAGAATGTAATTTTCTATAACCTGGAGCAGACATGAAGTGTGAGGGCAAATCCCAATGCAGGTGCTTGGCAGCCAACAGCAGTAGCTTGGAAGGAGGAAAGAGGAGCAGATGTGATTGAGGGGCAGTCCTGGGCTCAGTACGTGTGTCACCTCATCTAATCCTCTCAGTCACCCTACAAGGACACTATTATTCTCCCCACTTCATAGGTGAGTAAACTGAGGCATAAAGGTCTGAATGACTTGACCAAGTGCAGCAGTTATGGCCATGGCTGCCTTTTCATCTATTTCTGAGTCTTTGATTTCTCATCTTAGGCACTTTTACTGGGGTTATGAGGGCTTCAGGGAAAAGACTCCATCCCATCATCAAAGCACAGGCCTGTAGGACTCCAAAACAGATTAAGGAGTAACATCTAGATTGTACCCATCATATGCAGATGCCCAAGCTCTGTGAATACATAATCACGTTTAATTTACACCAAAACACTCTGATGGAGGCACTATGAATATTATTATCCAATTTAACAGATGAAGAAATGGCTCAGAGAGATAAAATTACAAGGGGAAAAAGCTGCTAAGTATGGATTTCAGCCAGTGCTATCTTATTCTGCCCAGGAGGAGATGGCATCACATAGGTAACGTGATTGGAGACATCAAGCTGCTCTTCTATTATTTGCACATCAATATAGAAGAGTGGAATGACAGTTAAGGAATGTATAGTTCTTTTCTCTTTCTCTGTCTCTCCACATCCAATTTATTAAAAACCCCATTGATTCCTTTTTTACAGTATAAAGAGAATCCAACCACTTCTTATCACCTTCAGAGC
Organism: Desmodus rotundus; assembly: GCF_022682495.2. Taxonomy (NCBI): domain Eukaryota; kingdom Metazoa; phylum Chordata; class Mammalia; order Chiroptera; family Phyllostomidae; genus Desmodus; species Desmodus rotundus. The sequence goes on along the minus strand of NC_071387.1, from coordinate 105,875,972 downwards.
TCACTCTCTGTCTGGCCCACGACCCCTTTGTCTCTCACCCAGCTTATCACAGCAGCTTTCTAACTGGTCCATCTGCTCCCATGCTTGCCCCAGCCCCAACACACACAGCAGACAGAATGGTTCTTCTGTCAAAATGAAATCAGGTCATATCACTCACCTGCTCAAATCCCAGCTTACTCAGGAAAAATCCCAAGTCCTTCCCAATGGCCCACAAAAGCCATATGTGATCTGACCACCTTCCATTTTCTCTCTGAGCTCCTCTTCTCTTAATCTTCTCCTAACTCTCTGCTTTGGCACCCCTGGCCCCTAAGCATGCTCATGCCTCAGGGCCTTCCCACATACATGTCCTTCTCTGGAATGCTCTTCCTCCAGGACTCTGTAAGCCTCACCTTCATGTCTCTTTTAGGCCTCTACTCAACTGCCACCTTATCAGAAAGTTCTCTGACCATCCTATATGGCATACCCACTTCCCTCCTTGTCTTCTATACTCTGCCTTACTTTCCTCCATAATCCTGACATAGCAGTATTTACTTTTTGTTGTTGCTGTCTACTATCCCATACTCCAAAGTAAGCTCCATGAGGGAAAACAGATAGGGGCTTGGCTTGATTCACTGCTCTACCCACACTGTCTAGGACTGTTCCTGGAACAGAACAGGTGCTCAACAAATATTTTTTAATGAATTCATGAATAAATGAATGAAAAGGCAACCTACAGAATGGGAGAAAATATTTGCAACCATACATGTGACAAAGGGTTAATGTCCAAATAGATAGGGAATTCCTACAACGCAATAACAAAAAAGCAAATAAGCTGATTTTTAAAAGAACTGAATAAACATTTCTCTAAAGAAGATATGCAAATGGCCGACAGGCATACGAAAAGTTACTGAAATCATTTAATAGCAGGAAAATGCAAATCAAAACCATGGTATATCACCTCACACTTGTTATTTTTGTAAAGATAAGTTTTGGCAAGGATGTAGAGAAATTGGAACTCACTGTGCACTGTTGATGGGAATGTAAATCGTTATAGCCACTGTAAAAAAAACAGTATGAAGGTTCCTCAAAATTTTAAAATAAAACTACCATGTGATCAACAATCCCACTTTGGGTTATATATCCAAAGGAAATTAAATCAGGATCTTGAAGAGACAGTTACACCCCTATGTCCATTGCAGCATTATTCACAATAGCCAAGATATGGAAACCACCTAAATGCCCACTGGTTTGGACAATTGGATAAACAGAATGTTGTATATACATACAATGGAATATTTTTCACCCTTAAAAAGGAAATCCTGCCATTTGCTACAACATGGACGAACCTAGAGGACATAATACTAAGTGAAATAAGCCAGACACAAAATGACATATACTGCCTGATTCTACTTATATGAGACATCTACAGTAGTTAAAGAAGCAAAGAGTAGAATAGTGGTTGCCAGGAGATGGGAGAGGAGGAAACAAGGGTATGTGCCAAAGGTACGAAGTTTCAGTTATGCAAGATGAATAAGCCCTAGAGACCCAAGTACAGCATAGTGCTTATAGTTAAAAATTTGCTAAGAGATTAGATCTTATGTTGTGTTCTTACCAGAAATTAATAATAATTAGTAAAGTGAAAGGAAACTTTTGGAGGTGAGGGATAGGTTGTGGTGATGGTTTCCAGTTGTATACTTATCTCCATACTCATCAAGTTGTATACATTAAATATGTTGAACTTTTTGTATGTCAACCATATCTCAATCATTACTTCTGGCCAAGATGGAGGTGAAGTAGATACACTATGCATCCTCGCACAACCAAAAGAAGGACAACAACAAATTAAAAAAGAAAACAAACCCAGAACTGACAGAAAATCAAACTGTATAGAAGTCTGACAACCAAGTAGTTACAGAAGAAACATTCACGCAGACCAGTAGGAGGAGCAGAGGTGGATAGCCGGGTGGAGAGGACTCATGGCAAGGTGGTGGCTGGAGGACGGGGCAGGCAACGCAGAGGCTAGTGGGGCAGGCGGTCCCACACTGCCATGTGGATAAACTGGGAGGAACAACTGGGGAGCAAGACAGAGTGAGCAACCCAGGATTCCAGAGCAGGGAAATAAAGCCTCAAAACCTCTGACCGAAAAAACCTGTGAGGGTTAAGGCAGTGGGAGAAACTCCCAGCCTCACAGGAGAGTTCATTGGAGCAATACACAGGGTCCTAGAACATACACATACCCACCCGAAAATTAGAACCAGAAGGGCCCAATTTGCTTGTGGGTAGCAGAGGAAGTGGCTGAAAGCCAGCCAAGTGCCAAGTAAGTGGCATTGTTCCCTCTTTGGCCCTTCCCCCCACATACAGAATCACAACACAGCTATGTGGGTTGCCCCACCCTGGCAAATACCTAAGGCACTGCCTCTTACTACATAACAGGTGCACTGACTCAAAAATATATGGCCTGAATGAAAGAACAGATTAAAGCTCCAGAAAAAAATACAACTAAGTGATGAAGAGAGAGCCAACCTACCAGATGTACAGTTCGAACACTGTTATTCAGGAAGCTCACAGAATTGGTTGAGTATGGTTGCAAAATAGAGGAAAAAGTAAAGGCTATGAAAAGTGAAATAAAGAAAAATTATAGGGAACCAACAGTGAAGGGAAGAAAACCAGAATTCAACAGTTTGGAGGAGAGGGAAGAAATAAATGTTCAATTGGAACAGAATGAAGAAACAAGAATTCAAAAAAATGGGGAAAGGCTTAGGAATTTCTGGGACAACTTTAAACACTCCAACATCTGAATCATAGGGGTGCCAGAGGAGAAGAGGAAGAGCAAGAAATTGAAAAGTTACTTGAAAAAATAATGTAGAAGAACTTCCCCAATCTGGCAAAAGAAATAGAATTTCATGAAGTCCACGAAGCTCAAAGAGTCCCAAAGAAGTTGGATATAAGGAACTACACACCAAAGCACATCATAATTACATCACCCAAGATTAAAGATAAGGAGAGAATCTTAAAAGCAGCAAGAAAAAAGGAGACAGTTACCTACAAAGGAGTTCCCATAAGAGTATCAGCTGATTTCTTAAAAGAAACCTTGCAGGCAATGGCGGACTGGCGGCTGTGCTTCCATATTGCCTTTATTCCTCACATCTACCAGCCCTAAATTCATTTTCCACACTACAACATGAATTATCTTTCAATTGCAAAAATATTAGTAATATTTTACTTAGGATCCTTCAAAGAGTCAATTTTCCCTTTAGGTTCAAAGTCATACATGTTTGCTTGTTATAGAAACTTCTCCATGATTTCCCTACTACCTGCTGTCCAGCCTCAACTCCTACATATTTCCAGCTTGACCTCTGTATGTCAATCTATCAAAGCTCTTGAATTTACCTGAACATCAATTCCGGCCATTCTACATCTTACCACTATTGTCCTCATAGATTGACATGCTCTCTACTCCCTCTTCTTTCTTTGCCTTCCCAACTCTACTTTTTTCTAAATAAATATGCACAGAGCACTGTGTGCCAGGTAATAGCACTAGCTGTAGAAGTACAAGTACAAAGAAGATACCTATAGTTTTTATCTTCATGGAAAGTATGTACATTGTCCTTGACAAATATATTTCTTGTGCCCTCAATAGCACCTCATATTTAAAAATACTTTCCTGTTTTGTGAATTATGTATGCTGCATTATAGTTATCTATTCTTTGTTAACCAGTAAGAGTCTTCTGTGATATCCTTGAGGACAAAAATTGTATTTCTTTTTCTCCATGAAAAACAAATGTATTGGTAAAAACCCACTGTAATATTGATAATGATACACTTTTTAGATTGAATTTTTTAAATGTTTTTCCAAATATCTTGAACAAATAAAAAAAATTGAAGTGAATAAAAAAAATAAAGAGACAACCAGAACTGACAGAAATTCAAACGGCAAGGAAGTCCGACACCAAGGAAATAAAAAATAAACATTCATCCAGACCGGTAGGAGGGGCAGAGATGGGCACCAGGGAGGAGAGGACTCACATAGCCGTGGCGGGACCGAGACTGGCAGAGTGCGGGACGAATGGCGCAGGCAGTCTGACCACTAGCAGACCCTGCAGCCCCACATTCGCGCACAGATAAACCAGACAAACGGCGGGGAGAGAAGCAGACGGCACAGCCCAGGGCTCCAGCTCGGGGAAATAAAGCCTCAAACCTCTGATTAAAAACGCCCGCGGGGGTTGGGGCGCCAGTGGGAGAGACTCCCAGCCTCGCAGGAGAGGTCGTTGGAGAGACCCACAGGGGCCTGGAGTGTGCACAAGCCCACCCACTGGGGAACCAGCACCAGAGGGGCCCGGTTTGATTGTGGGTAGCGGAGTGAAAGATTGAAATCCAGAGGAGAGTGAGGTGGGCGCCATTGCTCCCTCTCGGCCCCTCCCCCACGTACAGCATCACAGTGCAGCAACCAGCCGTTACCCCGCCCCAGGGAACACCTAAGGCTCTGCCCCTTAAAGTAACAGACCCGCCAAGACAAAAAAAAAAAAAAAAAAAAAAAAAAAAAAGGCCCAAATGAAAGAACAGATCAAAGCTCCAGAAAAAATACAACTAAGTGAGGAAGAGATAGCCAACCTATCGGATGCACAGTTCAAAACACTGGTTATCAAGATGCTCACAGAATTGGTTGAATCTGTTCAAAAACCAGATGAAAAAATGAAGCCTATGCTAAGAGAAACAAAGGAAAATGTACAGGGAACCAATAGTGATGCGAAGGAAACTGGGACTCAAATCAATGGTGTGGACCAGAGGGAAAAAAGAAACATCCAACCAGAAAAGAATGAAGAAACAAGAATACAGAAAAATGAGGAGAGGCTTAGGAACCTCCAGGACATCTTGAAATGTTCCAACATCCAAATTATAGGGGTGCCAGAAGGAGTAGAGGAAGAACAAAACATTGAAAACTTATTTGAACAAATAATGAAGGAGAACTTCCCCAGTCTGGCAAAGGAAATAGACTTCCAGGAAGTCCAGGAAGCTCAGAGAGTCCCAAAGAAGCTGGACCCAAGGAGGAACATACCAAGGCACATCATAATTACATTACCCAAGATTAAACGCAAGGACCTACATCCAAGATTACTCTATCCAGCAAAGCTATCATTTAGAATGGAAGGGAAGATAAAGTGTTTCTCAAATAAGGTCAAGTTAAAGAAGTTCATCATCACCAAGCCCTTATTATATGAAATGTTAAAGGGAGTTACCTAAGAAAAAGATCAAAAATATGAACAGTAAAAATGACAGCAAACTCACAGTTATTAACAACCACACCTAAAACAAAAACAAGAGCAAACTAGGCAAACAACTAGAACAGGAACAGAACCATAGAGATGGAGATCACATGGAGGGTTGTCAATAGGGGAGTGGGAGGGGGAGAGGGGGGGGAAGGTACAGAGAATAAGTAGCATAGATGATAGGTGGAAAATAGACAGGGGGAGGGTAAGAATGGTGTAGGAAGTGTAGAAGCCAAAGAACTTATATGTATGACCCATGGACATGAACTATGGGGGGGGGGAATGTGGGAGGGAGGGGGTGGGGAGGATGGAGTGGAGTGAAGGGGGTGAAATGGGACAACTGTAATAGCATAATCAATAAATATATTAAAATATATATAATTTTTTAAAAAAAGAAAAAGAAATTAAGAACAAACCAGCAGTAACCAGAGAAGAGGTAGAAGGGGATAATAGAGGGAAAAGGGGGAAGGGATCTCAGGAACAACTATAAAGGACACATGGACAAAACCAAGGGCGGGTGGAATCAGAGGAGGGAGGTGGGGATGGCTGGGGTAGGCAGGGGAGTAGTTGGGGGGAAAGGCAGACAACTGTACTTGAACAACAATTTAAAAAATGACAATGGCTAACACAACAACAGCAAAAATGTCCCCTATTACAAGGGTAAGAGAAACAAAAATGTGTTGAGACTATACCTACTATGCACCAGCATAGCAGTTGTAGGTCAGCTCTGACTCAGGCCTGGATCCAACTCCTGGCTCAATCACTTGCTGGCTGGGTGTCATGGGCAAATCACCTGTCTGCTCTTAGCCTCAGCATTTTCCCCTATTCAAGGTGTCCCAGGTATGAAATGTAAGATGCTTTCACAGTGCCTGGCCCTTAATAAGTGGCAATAAATACTAGTGATTCAGATTGTTTTACCACGTGACATCCCTGAGATGACAAAAGTGCCTATTTCCTGAAGTACCATCGAGACTACTTTCAAACCTTTTTCCATAGATGAGGTAATGAGTGTGCAGAGAGGAATTCTACTAGACAGAAAAACACTGGAACTGGCCTAAGTGAGTATTCCTCCCTAATGTCATTTTTGACCTTTGCTACATAATTAAAATGATGCAATATGTGGAGGCTGCATCTGCGTCAAATGGACAGCAATCATCACCACTGTTTTATCTCTGATGCCAGTCTACAATGGTCCAGAGTAATTCCAGAAGCTGTTTCCCCTGATAAGAAAATAATCACTGTACACAAATAGCATTTGAGCTGGAATGGCCATGGAAAGAGGGCAGCTGGGAACACATTTGTCTGAGGTACAGACATTCAATTGGGTGAGTTCTGGTCACAGAATCTAGTCAGTAAGGTCCAGAGATTTAACACAGATTCCTTTTCTTCTCACATCGACTCCCTGGGGTTAGTGATTACATTTGGGCTGAGAACCCTGAGCTCGTATTTGTCACTTTCATAGAGGACATCTTCCTCCTATTCTGTTTCCATTTAACTTGTCCATTAAAATCACCATTGTCTGAGCCAAAACAGCAAAATACAGAACATCTCATACCACATAATCCCACTTATGTAAATTATGTTCTTTCCAATATCAAAAGTGGTTAACAAGTTACTTAGGGCTGATGGGAATTTGGGTGAGTTTTTGTCTTTTTCTTCTTTCCTGTATTATTTGAAGTTTTAAAAATTCCTATAAACTTGTTGGTGGGAATGCAGACTGGTGAGGCCACTGTGGAAAACAGTATGGAATTTCCTGAGAAAACTAAAAATGGAACTGCCCTTTGACCCAGCAATTCCGCTGCTGGGATTATACCCTAAGAACCCTGAAACACCAGTCCAAAAGAACCTATGCACCCCAATGTTCATAGCAGCACAATTTACAATAGCCAAGTACTGGAAGCAACCTAAGTGCCCATCAGCAAATGAGTGGATCCAAAAACTATGGTATATTTACACAATGGAATACTACGCAGCAGAGAGAAAGAAGAAGCTTATACCCTTTGCAACAGCATGGATGGAACTGGAGAGCATTATGCTAAGTGAAACAAGCCAGGAAGTGAGGGACAAATACCATATGATCTCACCTTTAACTGGAACATAATCAATAGAAGAAAAAAGGAAACAAAATATAACCAGAGACTTTGAAGTTAAGAACAATCTAACAATGGTCAGGGGGGAGTGGGGAGGGGACAGTGAGGAGAGGGGATTAGAGGAACTACTATAAAGGACACATGGACAAAATCAAGGGAGAGGGTGGAGGTGGGGGGGGAGGTGGGACTGGCTGGGGTGGGGTGGAGGGATGGGGAGAAAAGGCATACAACTGTAATTGAATAACAATAAATTTTTTAAAAAAAATTCCTATAAACTAGCTGTGTAATAATAAATAAATAAAGCTATTTTCACTCCCAAAGAGAAAAAGTCACCATCATTATTATTGTCATCTCGTCACCATCACCATCACCATAATCATCACAAGTAAAATCAGGTAGTTGCCAGGCTGGAATGCTTGAGCTCTGCCATAGTTGTGGCAGGGCTGGTGTCCAGAACCTGGTGGGGGCCACTCCAGGCAGGCCAACTGGGAAGTCAATGAGTTGACCATTTGGTTGTCAAATAAGTAAAAGTTGGAATTACTTGCCCACTTATATTGGCATCTATAGGCCTAAACTGATAGGTCAGGTGGGACAGGTATCTATGCTCACCGTCCCCTCTTTTACCCGTGTTCATGGAAGTGGGCAACTCTCTTGGGCCCAAGACTGGGAGTCAGTTTGCTTAACAAAAGTATTCTAAGCCCCTTAACATGAAGGGAGAGGGCAGAGGGGGAACATCACAGAGATTTCTGGTCACTCCAAACCATCCTAGTCTGAAGCTTTCTGGCAGTGTTTAGGGAAAAGGCATCATGTATAAGATTCTCATAGCCCTTCCTTTAGTTCATCACTATTGTTAAGCGTCCTTTGTGGGAAGACACTAGACTATGGCCTGGATGCTCAGTGATAACCAGAGAGAAAGTCTGCCCTCAGAGAACCAATCTGAGAAGGTCAATATTGGATAGCATATTAGCCAGATGCTGAAATTGTCAAATTAAGGGTCAGCAAATCACAAGCTAAGGATGTCTTTTTACATTTGTAAAGGCTTCTAAGCAAAAATAATATATGGAACAGGGATCTCAGGTGGCCCACAAAGCCTACAATAGTTACTGTCTGGCCCTTTGCAGAAAATGTGTCTCCCCCACGGAGGGAGGATAAAGAAACTGAGGGAGGACAAGTGTAAGCAGAGTGGTCAGGGAAGCCTCTCTGAGGATGCAACATTTAAGCTGAAACCTGAAGGAGGAAGTGCCACTCATGGGAATAGCCCATGTGGTCCAGGAATAAGATCATCAAGTCCAAAGGCGCTGAGGCAGAAAGACAGCAAGAGCATGTAGTCTATTGTTGCTTCTGCCCCACTTGGGTTGGCCTCTTTGAGTTAAGTTAATTGGGGACTAATGAGGTACTACAATCATTTTTCCTGAAAACAGAAGAGGAAATTATTCCCCCACTCAAAGTTCTTGGGACATCTATGTCAGGTGGACTAAACAAGAACTCAGAAGTACAGCTTCCTTTTCTCACTTCTACTAGGAACTGATTGAGAAGGTTAGAAATGGAGCCCAGAGAATCTGAAATTCTTTTAAGTTCTCAGATAATTATGATAATCAACCAGGTTTGAGAACTACTCAAAAACACATATAAATCACCCCATAAGATATTTGATACATAACAAAGACCGCACTAATGTTAGCTGCTTTGTGATTTAATAAAGTATAGGACTCCTAGCAGAGTAGTTAAGACTATGGACTCTTGAGCCAAAACACCTAAATCCAAATCCTAATGCTTATAGCTGTGTAGTCTTGGGAAGGTTTCTAACCCTCTCTGAACCTCAGTTGCATAATCTCCAATATGGGGTTAATAGTAGTACCTACCTTACAGAGTTGTTTTATAGTTTAAAATAAGTCAATATTGTATGTAAAATGTATAGAAAAGTGACCAGGAACTGACACAAAGTATATGCTGTGTTAGTTTTCATAATCTTTTCCATGAAATTAGACTCAAGATTTAATAAATTGATAAGATCAGATTCCCCTTCAAATAGCCCCTAATTTAAGGAACTTCGCACAACCTCCAAGTTGTGACAAGCCAGGGAAATGTAATTTTTTCCCCATTTTCTCAGACAGAGTCACATAAGAAAGTCCTATGGAATTCCTGGAAGATTATGCAAGCTGTTAAGATTCTGGGGCTAGATTAAGAAAAAAAATCACAGAAGATGCAAACTCTAACAAGTTTGGGACAGAAACGTGATTTGGTTTTCATTATAGCGGCAACGGAATGAACCAACTTGACACTGAGCTGTGATGTTGTTCTTTTCCAAAAAACAGTAGTTTAGTGCAGCCCTAGATAAGTGAGCTGATAAGACTAAGTGTATGTGTACACACACACACACACACACACACACTCTTGCTCCTCCTCAGCTCCAGTCTAATGAATCAGCCCAAATGGACGCCCAGAAAAATCTGGACTTCTGTGCTGGTATGAGTCCATATAAAAAAAACTACTGAAAAATATCAGCACTAGAATCAGGCTTCTGTGTAGCAAGCAGATCTACAAGACATGAAGTAAGAGGGCACAAGAAATATGGCCCACAAGTAGGCACACCTGGAATACCTTCCCCAGTCTTCAGTCAACTTGGAGAAAGCTAGTTGAAATCAGAAAGACCTGGGTATAAATCTTGGTTCTGCCCTTCCAGCTCTGTGACCTTGGGCAGAGTCACTGAGCTTAACATTCCTAATATGTAACAAAGCCTTACCTTTTTTTAAAGCTCCCAGGTAATTATGATAATCAACCAGGTTTGGGAACTACTCAAAAACACATATAAAGCACCTCATAAAATATTTGATACATAACAAAGACTCCACTAATGTTAGCTGCTTTATGATTTAATAAAGTATAGGTATTAGGTAATTAAAGTAAAGTATAGGTAATATTCTAAAGTAAAGTTTAGAGTATTAAAATGAGATGCTTTAACACACATGACTTCTTAGTACAGTGTCCCACTCCTATAACTGAATATTCTACATTCATTAGCAATTGTTTATCCATCATGACTTTTTCTATTCCGTCTGTGCATTACTCCTCACATTAGCTCCATGAAGCTGAATTCCATAAATAACTTTGGCTTCCTCTTAGTGATGCATCTGCCTGTTCATCCCAGCTCAGACCTTAATACCACCTCAGCTGATAGATTTTCCAGCATAAAATGTCAGGAACCTTCCTGGTGACTGCCAGTTTCCTCCAGATAATGCACCAAATGTTTCAAACTGGCCTTCTGGCCAAAACTCAACACCCCTCTAATGTCTAAAACCTTAATTAGAAAGTCTTCCCTGTTTTGGATGAGCATCATTCTCTTTTACTATGCATACACTCCTAGGAGACCAAGAATTCATGTTCTTACTACAAATGCATTTATTAGAGATCTTTGCTGCAATCCAGTAACAGTGAAGAAAAATGCAGGCGATAGGGGTGGATGCATTCATTTGCTGTGGCTATTGTAACAAATGACTGCAAACCAGGTGGCTTAAAACAACAGAAATGTATTCTGTAACAGTTGTGGAGGCCAGTAGTCCAAACTCACTACCACTGGACTGATATCAAAGAGTTGGCAGGGCCATGATTCCTCCAGAGGCTCTAGGATAGAGTCTTTCCTTGCCCCTTTCAGCTTCTGGTGGCTGCTGGCATCCCTTGGCTCTGGCTGCATCACTCCAATCTTCAAGGTCAGCATCTTCAAATCTCTCTCTGCCTCCTTGGTCACATTGCCTCCTCATCTCCATGTGACTGCTCTCTCTCCCTTTGCCTCTTTCTTATAGGGACAACTGTGATTGCATTTAGGGGCCCTGCTGGATAATTCCAGATAACCTCCCCATCACAAGAGGCTTAAGTTAATCACAATTGCAGAGGCCCTTTTCCCAAATAAGGTCACATTTACAGATTCCAGGAATTATGATCTGATATCAGTGGGGAACATTATTCCCCATTACAGTGAGTCACATTAGGCACCAGGTGAGACAGGAAGTACCATCTATCAAACACCTGTTGTGGGCTGGATGCTTTCCTCAAAGCACTGGTTAGCTAAATATGCTAACTTCCATCTTATCGATGATGTGGGCATTAAAAAAAAACCACTAAAACAAGCTCAGAATAGTAGAAGCATTTGTTTCTTTCATTGTGGATGATATGGTAATTAATCAGCCCGACACAAAGCGCACTTTTTTTTCCGATTGCATCACCTGTTCCCCCATCCACAAACTTGCTAGCATGTTCTTGCCTTTCAAATCTCAGTTCAATCCAATCTCCTGAGGGACCTTCCCTGCACCCCAATCTGGGGGTGACCCTACAAGGCCCCTGGATACCTGGCTTGTCTGTGATCTCTAATCAATGACTTGCTTTCTGTTGTTGCGGGGGGCGGGGGGGGGGGTTGCGTTGTTGTTCTTTTGTTGACGTTTCTTGTTTTAAAATTGTGTCATAATACACATAACATAAAGTTTACCATCTTAATCATTTTTTCATGCTTCTTTTTATTGTTTTAGCTACATGTAAAGTGTCCCTAAGGTATACGATATTTTATGTGACATTTTTCATCTATCTGTTATCATACTGAATGTATTCTAAGGCAACTTGCGATTTTACTCAAAATATGTCATTGAGATCTCCCTCTCTAGAAGATATAAATTCGTTGCTTTTGATTGTTGTGTTTTATTCCATCATATAAGTACACAATGTTCTGTTTATTCTTTCCCCAATTTATGAAATTTCAGGTTGATTTAAAATCCTTTATTACAAAAAAAAAGCAGTTTTTCATGAAGATTCCTATGCACACTCCTCATTTCATATAGACAAGTGCTTCTCCAAGGCGGGTAGTTAGAAGCACCCCTGGGATTTGCTCCTATGTCTCCATAAGTAAAAGTCTCTCTACCGCAGCAAGCTTCTGGCTGCAGTGCTCGCAAAAGATCGCAGTTGAGGGTGCTAGGCAACTGAGCAGGACACCAGCAGTTCCACTTTTAAGGGCAGATGAGTTGCCTAGAATCCTGAGAATAGAGAATGTGACAGGTCTAACAGAATCATTAAAGGGAGAGTCAATTTCAACTAATTCATCTCATTTATTAGAACCTCAAAACTGGTCCCACACAGGCCATGCCTCTCCCCATCTAGCTGTGTGACCTTGGACAAGTCCCTCTCTGGGACTGTTTGCCACTGTGTAAATGGAAGGTGTGGAACGAGATGATGACTGGGTCCATGAGGACCCTCATATTGGATGATACTCAAAAAGCACCCCCTAGTTTGTTACTGTGTCCTTTGCTATGACCCCATCTCCAAGCTGTATCATTTTTCCTTTACTTCCCACATACATTCTGCAGAAGCTCCTTCACCCCATTGCTGCTGCCTGGGTCATCCCCACCTGGTCACCACCATTTCCTGTCTGGACTACAGCAATAGCTTCGACATTTTTCTTTCTATTGCTGCTCAAGCTACACCTACCAAATCTGTTTTATTGATATCTTTGAGGGATCTCAAAATTCATGCCTGATCTTTTTACTCTACCTTTGCTTAAAACCCTGCAATGTCTGGCCACTGCTCTTGAGATATGGCCCCAGAATCCTTGGATTTGACCCTACCTGTCTCTCTTGTTTCAATTCACACTCCACTCACCCCTGCCACTTTTGCCTTCTTTTGTTTCCTGAGTTTTTCATGTTCCCCCAGCCACTGGGTCTTTGCACAAGCTGTTCTGTTTGACTGGAATGCCCATTACCCTTCCCTCCTCTAACTAGCTCCTCCTTACCTTTCACATATCATTTCAGAGTTACATCCACACAAAGAAGCCTTTGCAGAGTCTCTTGATCAAATTTCCTATTTTCATAGTTCACAAAACTTTTTTTTCATAGTTTTTTTCAACAGATTGGAATCATATTTAGCTGTGAAGTCACTTGATTAAAGTCTGTGTCTCTCATTAGACTTAAGCTCCATGAAGACAACAACAAAAAAATTCCCCATTGTATCCACAGTGCTTTACACATAGTAGATACACAATAAACAATTGTGCAGAAATGAATAAAAAGGAGGATGAATACTGCTGGTGTCATTACATCTGCTCCCAGGCAACAGTAACAGGGGCTGGGGACAGATTTGATTTGCTCAGATCCTTGGTGATTTTATTAAAAGAGAAAGGGCAAGGAAGGCAAGGAAGGGGACATGTCAATCTAAAGGCTTGTTAGACCAACACTGAATAATTCAACCCACTTAACCTCTCTGAGCATTAATTTTCCTCTTTGCAAAATAGGGACAGTAATTGTTCCCACCCACCTCATATGGCTATTGTGATGATTAAATTAGATATTTGTGTGTCAAAGTATTTAGCACATTGCCTGACATAAAAAGTGCTCAGTGGATATTTCCTACTTATTCTCTTAGAAGCAGCTCAGTCAATGACAGCTAATATGAGAAGTGCTTTGATTAGCCAGGATTTGTAGATCCAGGATTTTATTTTATTTTATTTTATTTTTATTTTTTATTGTTGTTCAAGTACAGTTTTCTACCTTTTCCCCCCACTACTCCCCACCACCCCAGCCCTCCCCGCCTCCCTCCACCATTTCCACCCCCCCTTGTTATTGTCCATGTGTCCTTTATAATTTTTCCTGTGACCCCTTCACCCTTTTCCCCCATTATCCCCTCCCCTCTCCCCTCTCATCACTGTCAGCCTGTTCTCAATTTCAATGTCTTTGGCTATACTTTGCTTGCTTGTTCATTTTGTTGATGAGGTTCCTGTTAATGGTGAGATCATATGGTACTTGTCTTTCATTGCCTGGCTTATTTCACTTAGCATAATGCTCTCCAGTTCCATCCATGCTGTTGCAAAGGGTAGGAGCTCCTTCTTTCTTTCTGCTGCATAGCATTCCATTGTGTAAATGTACCATAGTTTTTTGGTCCACTCATTTGCTGATGGGCACTTGGGTTGCTTCCAGGACTTGACTGTTATAAATTGTGCTGCTATGAACATTGGAGTGCATAGGTTCTTTTGGATTGGTGTTTCAGGGTTCTTAGGATATAATCCTAGCAGTGGAACATATACCATGTTCATGGATCAGAAGAATTAACATCATCAAAATGTCCACACTACCCATAGCAATTTATAGATTCAACAGAACACCTATGAAAGTACCAATGGCATATTTCACAGATATAGAACAAACACTTCAAAAATTTATATGGAACCATAAATGACCCCGAATAGCTGCAGTGATTTTGAGAAAGAAGAGCAAAGTAGGAGGGATCACAATACCTGATATCAAACTATTACAAGGCCACTGTAGTCAAAACAGCCTGGTACTGGCATAAGAATAGACACATGGACCAATGGAACAGAATAGAGAGCCCAGAAATAAACCCAAGTCTCTACGGTCAATTAACATTCGACAAAGGGGGCAGCAGCATAAAATGGAGAAAAGATAGCCTCTTCAACAAAGGGCATTAGATTCAGAACTTTAAATGCATGGTGTTTTTTTGATCCTCATATCAGACTATTAATTTGTCAACTTGCTCCTGAAAAGCAAACACTCCCAGATGGCTCAGGGCTTGAATCTGCCACAGCTTGTCCCATGCTATTCAGTGTGGTCCACGACATGCAGCATTAGCAGCACCCAGGAGCTTGTTAAAAATGTAGGATTTCAGGTATCACCCCAGACCTACTGAACCAGAATCTGAATTTTATACAAGATCCTTGAGCATTTCAAAGACTCTTTAAAGTGTGAGCAGCATTCAGAGTAAGCCAGTAAGACACCCCTGTTATTGGGGCCCAGATTGCTTATGTAACCTGCCTGGGGTCACACAGCTAATAACAGCACAGGTGAGGTCTGAATGTAATTAACCCATTCTACTACGCTCACTCAACTCATGTCTCTGATTCCTTGCTTGAAAGTGGCTGACAGCCTCAAACTGGAGAGAGAGAGAGAAACAAACAGGAAATGTGCACACAGAATGCTAGGTGTTGTGCCCAGGGAAGGCGCAGGTGGGGATGCCAGGGGAACCCAGCAAAAGCCCAGCGTTCACCAGCAGCAAAGGCTTTCCAGTGGAAGGAGGAGCAGATACAAAAGTGAGGCGAAGCAGAGTGTGTTCAGGAAAGGCCAGATAGTCCCAGGGTTGGGGGAGTTGGGGAGGGGTGACAAAACTTTAGCAGGGGCCAATGATCAGGTTCAGAAGAGCAGAGAGCCAGATGTTGGGCAACCTACAAAGATGACAGGGTCCTCCTTTCTGCTTCTGGAAACCTCTACCCTACAGGCAGCATCCATAGACCTCACATTGCCCAATCATTTCTGGAATAACTCCTGGAACTTTCTCATGTATTCCTTTAACTGGTCTTCATGATAACCCTAAGAGGTAGGAAGGAAACCTGCTTTACAAATGAGCAAGAGGTGGTCAGAAAACCAGAGATCCATTGTAATTAACCCATGGCAGGCTTTCGAATGAATGCACAGTACAAGACAGAATTCCCCTTCATGTTGTATCAAGTAAAAGAGTGGCTCCATCTTCACAAAGGATTTTTTTAAATGTTGACATACCTACTTTCCCTATTTATCCTTATTGTGTACCTATGAGACGGGTTTGAAGAGTATCTCAGTTTAACTATGTGGAAACTGAGCCACAGAAGGGATAAGTGACTTGACTAAAATCATGTAATAAGTGGCAAAGGTTGGGAAACAGTGATAATAATAACAACAACAATAGTGACTACCTATTACCAGACAGTTTGCTCGCATTCTCTCATTTAAGTCTTTCATCAAACACAGAATTGGGTACCATTTTGTGACAACTACATATCTGAATATCAGGGGGGTTAAAGATTTAAGGGGAGACATGTTCAAAGCCCAGGTGCCAAGACAGCAACAGGCTGGGGTGATGACTGTGGCAGCCCCAAAAGCCGGGTCTCTCACTTCCCACATAGAAACATGTCTTTAATTACATCAGTTTAACCCAGCACAGGGAGTGGTCTGGTGACAGATGATCCACGTCTGCAAGCAGCAAGTCTTTTCAAGCTGTGCTGCAATGCCCCCGGTGCCCTTCATTCCATTTGTCTCCGGGTTGGCAGCTGTCACCCTGTGATTGAGCTGAGAGCTGATATCATGCATTTAGACAAAATCACCAGGTTCCCATGTTTTGATTATCAAGCTTATTGAAGTCTAATAAAAAGAGCAAGAAAACCTAATCCCTCGGAATTAGAGTTTGAACCTGCTGGGCTAAGGAGAGAGAGAATTCACTGTTACTGGCCACCGGCTATGAGGTGTCTTTGCACAATAACCCTGTGCCATGATCTTTTGGAGGTAACATTTCATTAACCTGCAGGGTGAGACAAATGGGCACCAAGGCCCAGCACTGTGCCTGGCACAAAGCATGAGCTCAAAAAATGGAAATCCACATCCAGGATATTGTTCTTACGAGCAACAATGTAAATCTGCACAATAAATCCTTATTTCACAGCTGCAGGCCAGTCTTAGCCAGTGCCTGGCACATAATAGATGCTCAATAAATAGTGGTAGAATGAATCAATGAATGAATAAATGAGTGAAACCAAGCAGATGGCTATGATCACTCCCATTTGTAGTGGGTGTTTGTCATTCTCTTTTTGGCTCCCCAGCACCCAAAACTTCTTCCTTCACCTGGTGCATTTTCCTCACCTTTGGAGGCAGAGTCTATCTCCCACTTATAAGGAAACTGTCAAATACCCACTTTTGCAGGTCTCAGTGACTGCCAGGATCTGCCAAGCTGTTCTGCCTGCTCTACAGTGAAATTGGAGCTACAGGCACCAAGAAATGGGGCAAAGTGAAATTCATTTTGAAAATGGATGATGGCTGTGATGGCAGCTTCTTCCAACATCCCAGGCCTGAAGGGCTTCTGGACTAACAACACATCCAACATCCAGGGATGGGGCTGTGCATTATGCAGGCTCTATAATGCTGTTGGGAGTAACGACCACCAATTCTGCTGGGAGATTTGGGGAATTGAACCTGACTCTCTGCTCTTCTGGTGGTGAGTTTCCTCGTGACTCCTAAGCTCAGCTTCTGTTGCCTGCAACCAAAGTCCTCAACCACTCATTCTATTACGTACAGATGAAAGGAATGATACTGAGAAGATGAAGTGACTTGCCCAAGATCACACAGCTGTTAGGTGGTGGAGCCTATTTACACGCTCAGATCTGGAGAGTCTAAAGCCCAAGCGCTTTGAACTTCACGGAGCTTCTGAAAAGCAATACCTTCCAATTAAACCACTTGGCTGCTGAGAATACAAATCAAATATCTGGTTGCAGGAATCAAGAGTTTTTTCCTTGATTGGTGCACACACATACCACCTAGTCACATAGACAAGTGGGCATGTGTGGGCCCATCATGCAACCTCTCTGTGGACACTTCATACAGAAGTTAACCTTGCCATCTGGACCTCAGAGTTCTGGTTAAAAAAAGAAATTCATTTGTCAAGCATTAATCAAAAGTACTTCTGTAACTCAGGCTGAATGGACTCAATTTTTAATTGGATCCAAGTCAGATAATTATTCAGCTGCCCATAAAATTCATTTTAACTTATTAAATGGAGCTTCCAAAATAGCATTGCTATGGAGTGTGGTCAGTGTGGGAAATTTGTCTAAAGGAAAAGTGTTTTGGCTAAAACCTGGATCTCTTCTTGCCCAGCACACAAAGGACTTGGGCAAGTGACTCAGCCTCTCTGAACCACAGCTTATATTTAAATGGCTGTAATATTTACATCTGTTCCCTGGCAGTATTGAGGATATAAATGACATGTTTATGTAAACTATGGGGTGGTGCAGACAAGGTGTTCAAAAAATGGTTTAGGGATATAAGAAGGATTCCCTTAGGATAGAGTCTCAGAAGTCAAATTACTGAGTAAAACAGCAGAATAATCTTAAGAATTCTTGATTTATATCCCAAATTTTCACAGCCACTGATAATTTATGTAAAAGAAAATGTAAAGGATTTTAACCAGATCTTTGTCAATTGGCAAGGGCCTCCATGCAACTGCATGTCAGGAGTCAAAAATGTGTATCACGTGACAAGTAAACTGGAGTGCTTTGTGGATTTACACACACATCATGTTCAACCAAAGAGCTGGGCACAGCGCGATTGCCAAATCACTCTGCCTTCAATGGTGGGTGCAAAGAGTGTTATTGTGCTTCTCTGGTTGGATTAACAACTCTTAAATTTTCAAGGGAACTTGCAAGCTCAATTCAGCATCTGCTCAATACAGAAATGACTGAAGCTGAGAGGTCTGTGCACAGAGGAGAAGGGAAGCCAAGTATTCAAAACACAGGGTGCCATTAGAGGAGAATATGCAGGTGGTGCATTTGCCTTTGTTAAAATTCCAAGAGCAAAATGCTTTAGAGAAACAACAAAAATAGAAATAGAAGAACGTGGGATGAATTCTACAGTCACAGAAATTCTAACTTTTTCTTCTAGAACAGAGAAGATGACCATTCATGTTCATTGAAAGTTGGAAACATGAAGTGATTTACAACAGAAAAACCTAGTAATTTGTTGATTTATGAAGCTTATTTTGCTTTATCTCATGATCTGGGTCATGCACATAAGTTTTTGAGAACTTCAGAGCCGGGCAGGCCTGTGTTTCAAAGTCTAGTTCCAATCTTTACCCTCTGTGTGTGCTGGCTGCCCTAGATTAGCCAGATTTCTTGTTCTCAGATTCCTCACTGAGCCCACTTTGTTCATTCCCATTGCATACCTGTGGATATTAGAGGTTGTGAACTTTGCATCAGGGCACTCTGAGAGCAATCCAAGAATCAACCTCCTTCCTGTCCTCTGCCAAGTCTGATAATTGGGAGAAAACTGTTATAGGTACCCAGACCCTTAGCTTGTTAGTGCAAGTGAGAACAGTACCCAAGTTATGCTGTACTGGTGACCTGCATGTATACTGTCCTATACAGGACCTATTGGAGGTGCTGGTCAATCAGTGCTTTGGAGAAATGAATAGTGCCCACCCTCTTGTACTTGATCCAATAAAGATGTTTAATGTACGCAGGCCACCTGTTAATCCCATCAACAGTAAAAGCACCTAACTAATGTAATTTGTTTGGCAGCCTCCCAATGGGGGATGCCAAGATTCACCAACCATTAAGTGTATTAATGTCCCCCCCTTGGGGGAGATGTTCACTTTTAACCAATGTTAAATTCTTCAGTCTCAAGTTCTGGCCAGGAAATCTGTCCCCACTGCGGGGGAAAGGATCCAAGGGTTCAGCTGAGCGCCACCTCATGAATAATTTTAATTTCTCCTAAAAAGGAAAAACAACAGAATTTGGTGGCTGTTGGTGCTCAGCGACTGCGTATCACAGTTCTTTAAATCAATTTTTCTGAGCTGACAGGGAGCGTGTCCCTGCCCTGCAAGGATGGTACTAAATTCTTTATGGCTGCAGACCATACCCCCTAGCACTCAGCTTGGGAAATAAGGCTAGTGGCAGAAGATGAGGAAAGGATGATCTGACTCAAACTTCTAATTAATGCATGTTTTATTTATGCTTATGAAGCCTGAAATATTAATAGAAAGAAGTGAATGCATAATTGATATGCCCCGTAGCATATGTGCATTATGGTGTGTGGATAGGAAGCCCCAAATGTCCTCTGTCAAAGATGTGAGAAAGATCCTGGCAACTTTGGAATGCTTTGTGTTGTTGGAAGTCTTGACATCTCTGTGCACTCTGGCAGCTGGTATCAGAAGGACATTCATTTTAGCCTCTTGTCTGTTGTTTGAATATACCTATTCCTTTTACATCACAGTGATCAATGCTGAGGGAAGTTCCATCAGTGAATGCCAAAAGTAGTGGGCAACCAAGAATGTGTGGGTGTGAATCCTTCCCCATCACTTCCAAGAAATAGATTGTACTACACAAGTCACCTAATCACTCCATGACTCAGTCTCCTTATGTGTAAAATAGGGATAACGATACTACCTCCCTGGTAGGATTATTATGGGATTGAGTGAGTAATATATAAAACCTCAGCTCCTGGCACATAGGAAGCATGTGATAAACTTTAGGTATTACTATTGTTATAACTGCAGGGAGTGAGACATGGGTCAGAGAAATAATGAGGCACCACTGTTGTAAGAAGTTAGGTTTTTACACTGAATGAATTGCAAGGTTTTGAGTAAAGAATAGACATTAAGAAAAATAAGGTTTATGTTTTAAATGGTACGGTGAGGTTGTTGTGTTGAGAACAGACCATGAATGGAGGAGCAAAGAAGGAAGCAGAGAGACCACATGACAGCCCTTATGGGAACCCAGATGAGGGATAATGGTGGATGAAAACATAGTAGGAACAGAGAAAACAGTGAAAATGGTTAAATTCTAGATATATTTTAAAAGTAGAGCCAACGGATTAGCTGAGATAGACTGGATATGGTGAGATGGCATCATCATTGATGATGGGAAGGAGATGGTAGAGCCAAAGTGTATGGGGTCTAGTTTGGGGCTCTTTGTATTGGAGATGCCTATCAGACATCCTAGGGAAGACACCAAGTCGGTAGTTATGTACAAGAATCTAGAAATTCATTTTTTCCAACTCTCTTCTTTTTGTTCCTAGCTGCAATTCGTTCTCCTCTTATAAACATTCAGGAATGAAAAGGAAGAATATGAAAAATGCACCAGCAGATTCATTTAGGACATGCTCCATATTTGGGATGTGGCTTTTCTAAATAGTATTAAATTATGTCATATGACTCCCTGAAAAATGTACCAAATGGAAAGGCAGAGGATGATGATGACAATGACAAAGATAATGATGATAAGAGAGAATATTAGCAATCTGTTCAGAGAGAAAAAATGACAAAGAAAAGAAAAAAAGAAGGAAGGAAGGAGAGAAGGAAAGAAGGAATATAAGTACCATTTTTGGTCATTCAAGTAGCAAAGTGATTTTTTGTGTTTTATTTTAACTTCACCCAAGGACATGTTTATTGATTTTAGAGAAGAAAAGGGAAGGAATGGAGAGAGGTAGGGAGAGAAACATCAATGTGTGTGCCCTGACCAGGAATCAAACCCATGACCTTTCGGTTTATGGAACATCACTCCAACTGAGCCACACTGGTCAGTGTTGATTCTTTGTTTTTATTGAAAAATCAACTTTCTCGGACATGGGAATAGTTTCTAAATGAATGAGTTGGGGTTTTCTGCTTTTCAAAACCCTGGTGAGTGCTGATTGAGGCATGAACTCCATCAGAAATCCCAGAAGGTTCATTAGAATTGAGTTTTCTCATCTGCCCTGGTTTTCCCTGAGGTCCAAAAATGCACAAGATCCCTTAGTGGAGAAACATGGTGAGAAAAGGTGACCTTACCTCTTATGGAGTAGGTTCCAGGAGCCCAGCCGTGAGCCTGGTGCATGATATGCATTATCTATTTAATTATCATAAAACCCCTATCATGTAGGGATCAATCTCTTCTGGATAATGAAGAAATTAAGGCATACAGGATGTGAGTAACTTCCCCAAGGTCCTATCTAAGAAGGGGAGGCTGGACAGGGACCCAATTCTTTTCTAACTTCAACGTGAGTATTTTGCCATGGTGCCAAGCAGGTTCACTTGAGGGAGACTTTGAGGCTACAGTGAACAGCGGTAATAATCAGGGAATCAGGAGAGAGGGTCTAGGTATACATGGGCTTTCCCAGGAGCCTCTGAGAGACCTTAGGCTACAAGGGGACCCTGAGCCAGGTTTTAGCCTCAGAGACCAGTACACATACCCCGTGCAACATTCATACAAGGTCTCAGTTTCCAGAGCTCCACTGTGGGGCCCTCCATCCTAGACAGTGAACTTTGTCTTTGAAGACAAGGATGATGTCTGTTTTGTTAACACTATGCTCCCAGTGCTTGGAAAAACCTTGCATATTGTAGGAGATAGATAAATTACAGAGTAGTTAAATGAAAAAGTAAAGCAAGATCCTGGCTTGCCAAATATTTCATTATATTCATTATATTTTTAGTACCATGAAAACTTGATTTTATGTTTATGCAGGATCCAGATATCTGTGTTTTGGGGGCACCTGCTATGCTCAGAGCACTAGGCTGGGTACTGGAGATCCAGTAACTACCAGCATAAATGCGGCCTCTGACTTTATGAAGCTCACATTCCAGAGAAGGAGAAACAGATCAAACAGCTAACTGCATTTGCTTACTATTTGGGTTGGGGGAGGTGCTGCAAAGGAAAAGTTCAGAGTGCAGACAGCCTATAACATAGAAAGATGACCTGGTGTAGGGAGATTGTGGAAGGTCTCCACGTAATATGATCTTGGAGCTCAAATTTATAAGAGAAAAATAGCCCTGGCTGGTGTGGTTCAGTGAATTGAGTGTCAGCCTGTGAACCAAAGGGTCCCCGGTCCAATTTCCAGTCATGACACATGCCTGGGTTGCAGGCCAGGTCCCCAGTAAGGGGCACGTGAGAGACAATCACACATTGATGTTTCTCTCCCTCTCTTTCTCCCTACCTTCCCCTCTCTCTAAAAAATTAAATAAATAAAATCTTTAAAAAATAAAAGAGAAAAAAGAGAGAGGTAAAGAATATTGTTCCGACTTTTTATTTATTTGTTTGTTTGTTTGTTTATTGCCATTTATGGAAAGGATGAACCTGGAGGATATTATGCTCAGTGACATAAGCCAGTCACAGGACAAATACTGCAGGATCCCACTTACCTGACATACTTAAAATAGTCAAATTCATAGAAGGAGAGAATAGAATGGTGGTGGCCAAGCGCCAAGGGGAAGGGGAAATGGAGAATTTTTTTTTTTAAGAGAAGAGCCCTGACTGGTGTGGCTCAGTGTGTTGGGAATCCTCCTGAAAACCAAAAGGTTGCCCATTTTATTCCAGGTCAGGGCAGATGCCTGGGCTGAGGGCCAGGTCCCTGGTTGGGAGCATTCGAGAGGCAACCAATCATGTTTTTCTCACTCTCTCTCTCCCTCCGTTCCCTCTCTCTAAAAATAATAAATTAATTAAAATCTTTTTTAAATAATTTTTAAAAAGAGAAGAATAAAGATTCTTTAAAAAATTTAAAAAGCAAAGATCCCACCCTCTCTCCCTTCCTCCTTTGATGTCTGGCTCCAACCAGCGTAGAGGGCTAGTAGAAGGAAAATTGTTGTGAAACCTGGATGAGTCAAGTCCACAATAAGAAGGGCACCCAGTGATAGTTTCCTTCCCTCTCCCACATACCTGCTCTCATCAAATTTGCAGATCAGAGGTGGGGGCCTCTTCCACCACAGCATTCAAGAGACCCCTCATTTTTGCCCTTCTCCCATTTTCTCTGCCCTCTCCTCTTCCCCACTCCATGCACTTCCCTTCCATCAGAGAGCCAGATTCCAGAGAGGAGATGCATGAAGCTCCCCCTCTCCAGCAACACTTCCAAGGCTTCACCCAGACGGGGATTAGCATCCATGTCCCAGCCATAGCAGGGAAGCTTGACAGCGACATATCTGTGCTGTTACGGGCTTTCATTGCACAGACAGTGGCTTCATGGATTATAACTTTGGAGGAAGTGTATAGTGAAAGCGAGGTCTCAAAGGTGAGGCAGACTGGACTCTTGCTCAGCCTTTCTGTTGTCATTCCTTCCCCAGCTCTGCTCTGATTCACTGGTGGCCATTGTCTCCAGCAAAGTCATTTTCTCTCAGACCCTGAACTGACCATGTTCAGTGGACCCAACAGGAGGGTTTGAGGTTGGCATGGTGGAGAAATACATACACCGGCTTGGAAATCAGGCAGACCACGATAAAGTCCCAGCTCTAATGTGTGCGTGGCGTTGGGCAAGTTAGATCCCACCTTGGTACTGCCACGTCGGAAAATGGAGTTCCACAATAGCAGTGCTTGCTTCCTGTGCATGTGTGAGGGTTTCTTTAGCACAGGTCTTATTTCCAAACAATGAGGCATGAGTGGAGACTTAGATTGCCTTTCCCACATTTGAATGTTGCTCATATTTGTCCTTATCATATAATAAGAACTGAATCAGATACAATTGTGATCAAAGTATCTTTTCTTTTTTTTACTTCTCAGAGTATTATTTATTATTATTTGCACAATTTGTATATGGTACTGTAAAGTTTCTATAGCCTAATAGTGTGTAAACATTTCCTAATTATATGTTTAACTCCGTATCTTTTTTATGAGTAATATTACTGGGTAAATATTTTTTAATTTTTTTTATTTTTATTGAATTTATTGAGGTGACATTGGTTCACAAAACCATACAGGCTTCCAGTGCACAACTCAATAAAACTTCATCTGCACACTGTCTCGTGCACACATCACCCCAAGCAAAGTCTCTTTTTGTCCCCATTTTCCACCCCCCTTTCCCACCTTCACCTAACCCACATTCCCCTGTGGCTATCACTAATCTGTTGTCTGTGTCTTTGTGTTATAATATGTGTGTATGTGTTTTTTTCTTAATTCCTTCTCCCTCTTTCATCCCATCTCCCAACCCTGCTCCCCTCTGACAGCTGTTATTCTGTTCCCTGGGTCCACACCTCTAATTCTGTCATTTTATTTTATTTAACTCTATATCTTTAAATAAATACAGAGTCACAAGAAATAGAAAAAGAGAGAGGGATATCTCAGGTACTTTTCACCCAGTTTTCCCCATTGAGAACATAACTTGCTATGCATAATGTTGTATAACTCTAGTGCAATAATACAACCACGAAATTGGCTTTAATACAATTCACACAGCTTATTCAGATCTCACCAGGTTTTATGCAATTATGTCACGTGCAGATTTGTTTAACCACCACCACAATCAAAATACAGTCCTAGAACATCACAGGGCTCCCTGGTGCTACCTTTTATAACCACACCCACTTCCCTCCCACCATATCCCTAACACCCCCCAACACCTAATCTGTTTTCCATCTCTATAATTTAATTATTTCAAGAATGTTACATAAGTAGAACCTTACAGTATGTAACCTTTTGAGACTGACTTTTTAAACTCATATAATTTTTTAAAGATCCATTCAATTTGTTGCACGTGTAGAAACAGACTCATAGATACAAAGAGCAAACTGATGGTTGCCAGGGGGAGGGTGTTGGAGGACTGGGTAAAATGGTGAAGGGACTGAAAAGGTGAAGTACAGATTGACAATTAGAAAATAGTCATGGGAATGTAAAGTACAGCACAGGAAATATAGTCAATACTATTATAATAACTATGTATGGTATTATTGTGTACTGGAAATATTAGGGGGAATACTTTGTTAAGTATATGATTTTCTGACCATTATACTGTACACCTGAAACTAATACAAAACGATATTGAATATAAACTGTAATTGAAAAATAAAATTTAAAAATAATTGTTGCATTTGTCAATAGTTCATTCCTTTTCATGGCTGAGTGGTATTCCTTTGTATGGATGTACCACAGTTTATTTAACCATTCATTCATTAAGGGACTTTTGGGTACTTTTCAGTTTGGGTCTAACATGAATTAAGCTTCTATGAACATTTGTGTGCAGGTTTTTGTAAAGACATACATTTTTCATTTCTCTAAAATAATAGCCCATGTGGCAATTGCAGTGTTGTATGGAAAGTACATGGTTCATTTATAAGAGACTGCAAACTGGTTTCCATACTAGCTGCATCACTTTACATTCCCACGAGCAACGTCCAGGTGACCCAGTTTCTCCCTATCCTTGACAGCATTTTGTGTTATCACTATTTTTTATATTAGCCATTCTGATATGTGTGTTGTGAAATCCTATTGTTGTTTTCATTTGCATTTTCTTGCTAGCCAATAATGTTAAGCATCTTTTCACGTGCTTATTTGCCATCTGTAGATCCTCTCCAGTGAAATGTCTCTTCATGTCTTTTCACCATTTTCTAATTGGACTGTTTGTTTCTTTACTGTTGAGTTTTGAGCATTTTTAATAAAGGTTTCTCCACTTAACATTCATTTTGGAATACCAGGTGTGCTAAATAAAAACTCTGATCAGATAGAGGCTGCCTATGGAAATTGGTAAAGACCGCTTTGAGCCTCATTTGCAGAATTATCGTGCTTTTAGTGTGGTGTAGTTCAGCTTTACAATCTCTTTTATATCCTGTTTCAAACCAATAGTCCATTGTGTGTATGCCTTAAAAATATCTGGTTGAGAAAAAAACAATTTAAGACTGAAATGACCAAAATTCTCTGGCAGCCTGCAGCGTACTGCTCAGGGGTCAGGCCCCTGGCAACTGAGCAGTGAGTCCCCCATCTGATCACCCTCTCTTCCATGCACCCCCACCCGATGTGCACTGAAAGGCTCCATACATCTCCCTTTTGTGAAAAGAAAGAAAAGTGTATATTATTTTTACATATTGCCAAGAACTGAAATTTATTGTGGTTAAAAGTGTAATCTCTGGAGTCAGAAAGCCCATGGTCGAACCCGAGCCTCACCTCTTAGTAGTGGTGTTGTGGTATTAGGGCAGCTCGGTGTGGTTGTTCCGGTTGTGCGCTGCACACACGCACGCAGGTGAGTTGTCGAGTGAGGGCCCAAATCCAGATTCCCTGTACTTGCCACACTATGCAAGCCAGCTTGGGATTGGATCCACCTGGATCAAGGGGCTGCTTCTTCTTTATGTAAAATGCTAGTTACTCGCCAACCTCCTTACCAGTTGAGCTGTATCTGCCCAGAAAGCCATTTTGTTCTAATTCAAAAGGGGTGCCTTTTTCTGATTTGCACATAGGCTCTTAAAGGCTAGCAGGGGTCCCTATGTTGGGCAAGCTACTTAACCTGTCTAGGCCTCAGGGGGTGGTTAAAGATTTTATTTTTTTACTTTTAGAGAGAGGGAAAAGGAACAAGAAAAAGAGGGGGAGAAACATTGATATGCAAGAGAAATATCTATCAGTTGCCTCTCCTATGCCCCAAACTGAGGACCTGGCCTGAAACCCAGGCATGTGCCCTGACCAGGAATCAAATCAGCAACCTTTCGGTTTGCGGGACAACGCCCAACCCACTGAATACACCAGTCAGGGCTAGGCCTCAGTTTTCATATCTTTGAAATATGATAATAATAGCACCTATCTCAAATAATTGTTTTGAGGATTAAGTGGGTTCATTCCTGTAAAAGTCTAAGCATAGCACCTGGTATAAGACAAATGCTCAATAAATCTTAAGTCATTTCATTTTATTATGGTCATTTAATGATGCAGATGGACTGGCTCACCTGTGTGAACCGGTTTACAAGTCAACAATTGGAAAATGACATTTGAGTGTGATGCACAGATCAGAACAATACAGTTCTTGATTAAACTGAAGCACTTCTGCTTTATGGTTGCAAAATGCTTAAAGGAACAGAATGCTCCCCTGATCTAGGGGCTGGGCAGATGGATCGATATGGAGAGGCTGATGGAGTGTCCCTGGTCCTGGAAGCCAGCCAGCCTGGCTTTAACATTCTGGGTCAGATACCCAGCCCCCTGCTCTCTTCTCCTAGGCTGATGTGGCTCTTCCTCAAACAGTTTATTTTTTTCTATTTCCTGCAAGATACAAGGTTTTCATTTCTTTTCCTTGAGAAAAACCCCATCCATTCTCTGCCAATATTTTCTCTCCCAGAAAAATAGTCAAAGTATCTAAAGGGACTTCACAGGCTGACTTGTCATTTGTTTCCAAACTCCAGAGGGCAGAAGAATTACGTGGGAAGCATATTAAAAATGCAGGTTCTTGGACCTCATCTCTGGAGGTTTTGTTTCAGTGCTTCTAGAGGGAAGACCAGGCAGTTTTCTTTTTAAGCAGTACTGCCAGGTGTTTCTAATATTAAGCTAGCTTAGCCCAGCCCCTCTAAAGCTCAGAGAGGGTTGTGACTGGTTAAAGGTCACACAGCGAGGGGAAGCAGAGCTGGGACTTGAGCATAGACTTCTATTCTGCTATTTCCCAGCAAGGCACTGTCCCTCGTTGCTTTCTCCGCCTTCTAGCTTTGTCTTTCCTAATGTCAAATGGCAAGTCTTTTTAGTGGCTTTGCAACTATAAAGACACATGAGTGAGCTTAGGGGTCTCAGTTGGATGGTTTTAGTTGCTTTAAATTTCACCTCGCACCTCTAACTCACAATACATTTTACAGACTCAGGGTGGGGGTCTTCAAAGGACATAACTTCCCTGTATTCAGTGGCAGGATACCCACCAATTCCTAATGGGGTTTAGCAACAGAAACCCCAAAAGAAACCCCAAAAGACAGAGATGCTTGAGGCTATCTGAGGCATAGCAAACAGGGTGGGAAAAATGCTCCATGCTCCTAGACAACACCAAGAAGTGAAGGAGGGTCTGGGCAAGGACAAAATGAAACAGGTTATCTGGCAGGCTTATCCAGTGGGCAGCCCACTGTACTTCTGTGACATTCTGTGCCTGAAAGATTAACTGAAATCAGTTACTGTGCAAAGCCATTGGTTGAGACCACTTTAACTATGGAAAAATAGAGAAAAGCAATTAGATTTTGCACAAATACAAAAGAAGTTTTTCTAAAGAAGATAAAATATTCCTCTTGGAAAATGCACATGCAAATTGCACATGAAATCCAGATACTTGTGTGTATCAAAGCAAACGCACATGGATCTCTGCACAACAAGCGTGCACACATTCACACAGTCAGGCAGGTGGATAGCACATATTAACAGGTGATGTATACATGCACGGGCACACACCTGCAGAAACACAAATGTAGTTACATACACTTGTACAAATGTGCTTAAAACGAGCCACAGTACACTGAATTCTCACTCCTGTCACTGGACTGTGAGTTCCTAAAAGAGGAACAGTGTCTTATTCATCTTAGTATCCCCAAGGCTCAGTTCAGGGACTGAAATAGAATAGACATTCAGCAAAGTTCTGTTGAACTTTATGAAACACAGGCCCACACTTAAACCTGAGCTAAAGCCATCCTCCCACAGATGCACTACTAAGCACAGACATGTGTTCTCTTCTCAGAGATTTTTTCACTGTATCAGCACAAATCAGGCCTTACTGTGGATGTAAAATCAGATTGCCTTAGTTGCATTCCTATGTGAGAAAGCAAAAAGAATGCTCCCAGGGCTCTATAGCTGTTGTCTAGGAAGGGAAACATCCAGAACAGCTACTGGGCCTGCCCCCACATGCGCGTCTACCCTGTGCCTCGAGGGCTCAGCTGCTCTCCCAGACTAGCATTTACTTATTACTATTGGAGACATCTGTTGGGTACCCAATCTTCTCTAAACTTTCTCAAATATTTTTTTGTCAAAAGTCATCCCTTTCTGGTCCATTCATGGTAAAAGGAAGTTCAGTTTCTGTGTTAGTTTCCTGTGGCTGCTATAACAAATTGACAAAAATTTGGGTAGTTTAAAACAACAGAAAATTTGTTCTCTCACAGTTCTGGAAGCCAGAAGTCCAAAATTAAGGTCAACACAGGTTCTGAGTCACTGGGTTTAGAATTCATGTATTCTTACAGTGTATTGTTATGTCAGTTAGGTATTGCTGTGCAACAAATCACCCCCAAACTCAATGGTTTAAAATAACAATCATTTATTCTTTTTTAAAATTTATTTATTTATTTTTATTCAGTTACAATTGTCTGCATTTTCTCCCCATCCCTCCACCCCACCCCAGCCAGTCCTACCTCCCTCCTCCACCTCTACCTTCCCCCTTGATTTTTGTCCTTGTGTCCTTTATAGTAGCTCCTGTAGGCCCCTCTCCCCACTATCCCCTCCCCACTCCCCTGTGGCTATTGTTACAATGTTCTTAGTTTCAATGTCTCTGGTTATATTTTGTTTGCTTTTTTCTTTTGTTGATTATGCTCCAGTTAAAGGTGATATCATATATTCTTATTCATGTAACTAGGATAACAATCATTTCTTCTTATTCACTATAGGTAGGATAGGAGTTTATTAAGCTTAACTGAGCAGCTCTGCTTCAAGCCTAAGTTCAGGCAGACTTGATTGCTCTCTGCAGGTCTCCTCCAGATATGGACATTCTGAGCCCAGACAGAAGGGCCAACAACTGCTAAATGGAAGCTCCTGTCATGGCAATGGCAGGGGTGCAAGAGGGTGAGCCCAACCTCACAGGCATGTTTCAAGCTTCTCTCCTTGTGTCATGACTGCTACCATCTCATTGGCCAAGTCAGGAGACTGAGCCCATAGTCAAGGAGCAGAACAGTACACATGGCCCATCATGATGCCAAGCAAGCTACATGGCCAAATTCAACATAAGTGAAGCTACATGACCCAAGTTAACATGAATGGGTCCAGTGAGCATATGTTCTCCATGGAGGTGGAAGAGAGTGTATATTTTGAACAATAATTGAGTCAACATAATAATGCTTAGTCTTGTATAATTCATTTGGCTTATCAAATGCTTGTCTCCATTTAGACACCTGCACTTCCTTGTTCAAATAGCCTTATTAATGAATACACAATTATGATATTCTGAATCTACAAGGAATCAGGTTTTCTCTTTGCAGTTCCTATTACAACTTGTGTGTGTGTATATGTGTATAAGATTATTAAGTAGTCTGTATTGTAATTCTGTGTGTTTGTCTCTCTCAATGATATGACATTACCCATGGGTCTAACAGTTTTATTGACTTATTGAACACCATCTTCATCTCCTTTTTCCCCCAGCCCACTTCCACTATAAATGACAGAGGTGATAAATATTCACCTCCTCAGCCCCCATTGCAGTTAGAAGTGTGACATAGTCCAGCCAGTGAGACATAGGAAAAGGCTGCAAAGAGACCTGGGTTAAGAGACCTAGGGCTCAGTGGGCCCTGCCCCTTGTCTCCTTCCTGTATTAAATATGAATGTGATGTTGTTAACAAGCATGTAAGAAATACAGAGAGAATCATAAAATTTCGGCTGATATCTTTGGACCAATAGCAGTAGTTGCCTATCTCAAGTTTTCTGATAAGTTGGGATTTCTGTTACTCATAATAAAAGACTCCTACCTGCAATTCTTTAGGACAAGAGATGGCAAACTCCAGCCTGTGTGCTAAATCCAGACCTCTATTTATTTTGGTAAATAAATTTGTATTGGTACACAGCCACACCATTTGTTTACCTATGCTGTTTTTCTGCTACAATGGCAGAGTTGAGTATTTGTAGCAGACCATCTAGCTCACAAAGCCTAAAATATTTGCTATCTGGCCCTTTTAGAAAAAGTTTGCCAATCCCCTGATCTAGGATAAAGGTTATAACTTATTTCTTTTTTATATCCCTCAATGTCTGGCACAGTGTTGTCACACATTAGAATGCAATAATTGTTTCCTATAATAGTGATACTATCTGTCATTTATTGAGTACTAACTGTTTGCCAAGTGCTATGCTAAAACTCTTCATTTATTATCTTATTACACCTGCATACATTCCAATTGGTTGGAACTACTGCCTTCCCACTCTACCAATGTGGAGACTAAGGATTAGAGTCATCAAATAATGAGCCCAACATCATAAAACTAGTGAAGGGCACAGCCAGACCTCAAGTCTAGGTTTGGCAGGCTTCAAAGATAACACTTAACTTCCGGACTCTTCTGCCTCCCAGCTGTCCCACTGAATCTGACCGGAGAACGTCTTTCAGCAGTCAGTAAGTTAGATTCCATCCTCTTCTTGACATCCCCTGAATTATCAACAGTCTTTTTCATTTGAGAGATTTCATCACACCTTACTGGATAAAAGAACCTCTTGACAAATTGAAAACAATGACTCTAAGTCTTAGAAACACAGGGATTTTACAGCTACCAAATAAACAGAAGGTGCTGTAATTCTCCTGGTGTGTTAGCTGAAAAGGGCTCATGTTGCATCAGTCAGGACTTCTCAACAGTCACTCTTTCTCTCTGCCTATACCAAGACATGTCCAAGAGACATAGAGAATCAACCTTCCTGCCTGTCAATTCCCTTAAATTTTAAGATACATATCTTGCCTTATCTTTTGTTTAAAAATATCCTTCTTGCTCAATGTGAGTGCCCTCCCAGCACAACTTAGCTTTAGGCACACAGTGGAGGATTGACACATCCCCTCTGTTCATCTCAGAGGCCTGCTGCCCATTAAATGCCCAAGGTGATTGTACACAAATTACTCAGTTGCCTCTGAGCAGGGGAGAAGTAAGAGCTGGGTGGCATTGATTACATCAAAGTCTCTTTGACACCTTGATTCAAGGGTCTCTTCAGAAGGTGATGAATGCTTTCAGATTGAGTTAGTTTAAACATCTTGGTGAAAATCCGAGGGGTTTCTCTTAGTAGAGTAAAATGAGTTGAAGAAAATCAGCCTAAAATTGAACTTGAATTTCTATTCAATTTATCAATAAACACATTTTAAGAGAAAATGGGAGAATGAATACTCATTGAGTTCCTAGTGTGCACCCCAAACAGTATTCACCTTCATGTAATGACATATAACACATTTATACACCATGTGTCTAGACATGTTGCAAGTGTTGTGCACCTACTAACTCATTTAACTCTCAGGACTTTACATAGTAGGTACTATTATTAGTTATTGAGATGAGAAAAAATGGGATATGGAGAGGGAATCAGTTATCTTTTGCTGCTATCACACACCCTCAACCCATACTGGCTTTTTAAATCAAGCATTTATTTAGCTCAGGATTTTGTGAGTCAGTTGTGGATTTTTGATCTGGGCCAGTTTAGCTGATCTTGGCTGGGCTATCTCATGCAACTTTGGTCAGCTCATAAATAAGCTGATAGCTGGATGATCAAGGATGGCCCCAGTCATGTATCTGGGGATTAGAAGGCCGTTGGCCAGGAGACAAGGCATCCTGTCTCCCTCATCATCCAGCCAGCTAGCCTGAGCTTCTTCACATGGCATCGGTGTTCCAAAGCAGCAAGAGGGGACAAGCATTTCTCAAGTGTCTGCTCACATCACATTTGCTATTATCCCATTAGCCGATCCCAGAGACCCTGAAAAAGAAAGTATCTCACAACACGGAGAGAAGGGGAGAGAGAGAGAGAGAGTGCTGAATATGTTGTGGCCATTAATGTATCCATCTCCCACAGAGAGGTTATGTCACTTATCTAAGATCTCACAGCTAGTAAGTGGTGGAGATAAGATTTCAACCCAAAGAGTCTGACTCTAGAACCTGCATTCTCAAGTACCATGTCATTTAACAATACATTATGTTATTCAATTCTCAAAAAAACTAAGGAAAATGTTATTAATAGCCTATTTTAGTTTTTAAGTAATAAACAAAAAATAAAATAACCAAGCTCAGCAAAGTTAAATAATTTGCCTGAGGTCACACAGCTAGGAAATGGGAAAAGATGACTCATTCTTAAAGCTCTCTCTGTCCACTGCATCATGCAAATACCCACCCATACTTGCTGAATCAACCTCTGTACTAACACTTCAACCAGGGACCACTCTCAGAATATGTGTGCAGAAAGTAATAGAGTGGACTTATGTGGGGTTGTCAGCATAAGCTGAAAAAGTATAGGGCCACTTTTCCCTACAATTACCCTGAAGTTTTACTCCATTCAGGAAATTAATTTCTGCCTAGCAGAGTGGTAGGTGTTGTGGTATGCAAAAGAAATTAAAGACAAAATTTCAGCTCCTGGGATGCTTCGAAAGTGCAGTTATGAAACAACAGATGCCAACACATGATAAAGTAGGTGGATGTATGGACAGACAGAGGCAATTATGGGCAACTGGAGGATGTGTGCGAATGGGGTTAATCATGGAAGACCTCTCAGAGAAACTGGGATGGAGGAAGAGTAAGACTGAGATTGGCTAAAAGAAAAGGAATAACCTTAGAACTAACTATACCCTTCTTAGAAAAATGTAAACATGCAATACATAATAGTTAGGTCTATTTAACCACGTTAACAGTAACAAATTCAAGCCAACTTAAGACAAACAGGTAGGTTTCCAAATTTAATATAAGATGACAGAACCCAAGATGGCAGTGCACCAAGGAATCAGGCATTAATTGAACCAAGGGCTCAAATGCCATGATAGCACCCTCTGTCTTTCCTCCCTGCTTTATTATTTCTTGGCAGATAAGCTTCCTTTTCTTCTTGCTCTGCAAGGTGGAAAATGACTACTTTTCATTTCAACTCCAAGTTCCCAACAGAGTGAATCTGATTGGTCCAGAATGAAGTAACTGTTCCACCCTTCATCCAATGAGCTTCTCCAAGGATCACAAACACTGCTGCTGGAGAATCCAGCTGGTGAGTCTGAGGTAAGTTCTCAGCAAACAAACAATGGTTTCTGGGCTGAGCAAACATCACAATGTATGTCCACTGAGTGTTATGATAGAAGATCCAATGGTGGTGAGCCCAACTGACTCTAGGAATTTTTGAAGGATGGTAAGCAGAAAGAGAGCAAGGTGCTGTTGATGGAGGGCACTGAATCCAGAGTACATTAGTCTAAGACTAATAAATAACCATGGTCCTCACAGAAATGTTTATAATCAGGGAAATGACACAAGTGAAAATTATATATTTCTATTGTGAAAGTAACATATATTTTTATGGAAATTTTGACAAATACAGAAAAGCATGTTATTATCAATATTTCCTTCCATTTTTGCACCAACACACCTATACAAACACACTGGCATATGGGACTAGATGAGGGTCACTTTCAGAACCAAATAGTTTAAATATCTGTCATAGAATTTACCTATCACATTCTGGATCACATTATATAGAAGTATTATATCTTACTTGTATTTTCTTCACATTATTGTTACTTGGGCTTTAGATTAAAATTATGCAATGTGCCTTTAGATGTCAAAGCTTCTAAGTATTTACTTATGACATTTTGTATTCTCCAAAATTATACTATTTGATCTTAAGTCTACCCCATAATAAATTTACCCATTCCCAATTAGAGCATGTCAACTTTTTTTGCTATTATAAATGACTCTATGATGAATATTTTCCTATAAAAATCTTCATCCCCATTTGTGATCAATTCCTCAGCAGTGGAATTATTGGTTCACAAGATTAGAACATTTTTAAGTGTTTTGTTACACATTGCAAATTACCCCTCCAGAAAAGATGTGCAAGAGTGTTTATGCCAGCCAAGAACAAAGATGCTCATTTTATCTCAACCTGACCAGGACTGAGTATTAATAGAAGGTATAAGGCAGTCATGGGCAGGTCCATTTGATTATCCCCAAGTGTAATGGCACCAGGCTCTGTCAGTGTCTGCATCAATTTTCACACTAAGAGGGCCTCCCGTGGGGCCCTAGTTGGTGAGCTGGATTAGCTTTGCTAGAACTGATTGCCTCTCTGACACGTCTATTGACACTTTCATTGGCCAGTGTATCTTTTTTTTAGGCACATTGTCTTCAGCTATTAAAAACTTCATCCAAGTTTTTCTCCAGCCTAGAACCTTGAGCTCATTCTTTTGCTGTCTACCTCATTTTGCTGTCTAATCATTGTACATTGATTCTGTAGTTTGATTACCAGAGGACTGCCTCTTTACTAATATTCAGGTTAGTTGTTGGGAGGGAATAAGAGCCTATCTTGTTTCCTTCACTAACCACCTGCAATATATGTGTTCCCATTTGACCCTCATTGAAGCCATATGAAGTGGGCAAAGAAAGAGAGAAATACCAAAGGTCACAGAAATTAGGTGGTTCTCCCAAGAGTTCAGAGTGTGTTAGTGGCCATGCCAGAACTTGAACTTGACATGGTTCTTTCTACATCACCTCACAACAAACAGAGAAATTGGTTTCAGAGTCACCAATTACAAATCTAATGTAATCCACAAACTGAGAGGTACTGGGGACTTGAGTGAGAAGTGTGATCACAAGAAAGAAAAGGAAGTGATTCAATCCAAAAGTCTTGTGAAGAAAGGAACACCACTTGGAGACATGTGTCTGCAGTGAGAGGAAATGAAATCAAAATACAAAAAAAACCCCTCAGAAACATACAACAGTATGGTGATTATCAAAGAAAAAGAGGGGCAGGAGGAGGTAGAAAAGGGTAAATGATGTCAAATATATGGTGACAGAAGGAGATTTGACTTTGGGTGGTGAGCACACAATGCAATATACAGATGATGTGTTACAGAATTGTAAACTTGAAATCTATATAATTTTATTAACCAATGTCACCTCAATAAATTTAATATCATTTAAAAATATAGAGAAAAGGAGAAAATGAAGAGTGCTAAGGGTCTTCAAAGCTTGGATCCAGTTGTCCCTAAGGCAAATAATTCTACCTCTGCCATTCCTGGGTACATGAGCCAAGAAAACAACAAGGATGTTGCCTACACCAACTGGGGTCAAGATTCTGTGTTGCAACGGGAAAGTAGAATGATGCATCATACTGCCACTCTAGACCCAGATACAGAAAGGCATGCAGACAAAGAGATGAACAAGCCTTTGAAGGGGAGCCTGTTTTGTTAGCATCCAAAATCTTTCTGTCAGCTTGATCTGCCCTTCTTACATCTCACCATTGAGGCCTCTCATACCATTGGTAAGAATTTTCTGAGCTTCTCCAGTCTGGCTGGCTCACCAAGTGTCATAATATCCATGCCAGAGCTTTGGTTCTCAGCAGCCCTACAGATTTGTTCCCTTGGAATGAAGGAGCAAAGGTTAAGGCTGTGCAGGTCTTTAATCAATAGTGCATGAGCCTAAAGAACAGGCAGGAATCAATAATATATTCCACACTCAACATTTTTTTATCCTCAAAACAACAGCATCAAAATATTTATGCCAGACTGCAATTGAAAAGGTCATTTAAAAAAAAAAGTTATTCTTCCCACTCTTGCTAGTTAATTAAAGACACAATAAATGTGTTTATCATAGGGAAATGAGAAAGAATCAATTGGAAAAACCCGGAAAACATGGTGTTCTTCAGTGGTCCCCCAACTCCCATAATTTTTGCAAAGAAAGCCAACTAGATTTTCTAGGATGTATCTGCAGGATGATGTGTGATAAGTAGGAAAAAGGAGGTGAAGGTATGGCCAGAGCTCAGGATTTGTGCAGTGAGAAAGTACTCTGTTAACTCATGAAACGCATTACATGTCTCAACTCATGATACATAATGGACCCACAGTGCAAGTATATGACAACTGATTCTATGGAAACCACTATCATTGCTGGATGATTCCAATGGGCAGCCAGTTTGAGAACCACTGAAGTAGATTATGTCTCCAGGTGAGATAATTTTTTCAAAATCATATGACCCCACATAATCATTCCAAAAACAGATGGTAATTTTAGCGTGTTTGAATGATTGAGGAAACAGAGCTACTCTACTAAAAATTTTTGTCTCAATGGGCTTAGAAATATTCCTTGACTTTTAGGAAATGTGTTTAAAATAGGAAAGGGTAAGAGGTATAAAATTTATTGAACCGCCTACACATTTCATTCCATTTACTTATTAATTCACTAACTCATTTTCATGTGTGTCAACATTTGCTACATGATAGGCATTTTGCATATATCATTGTCTAAGACCAGTCCATGACCTCAACTAAATCATTCCATGTGGGTGACACCAAGGAAATGAAATTAGAATAACAGAGTGATGGATTGGAATATGGAGTGATAAATGCCATGAAAATAATATGCACAAGGTGTCATAGGAGGCCTGCAGCCATGGAAGGAGAGAAAGCAACACACAGCTTCTTAGGAAACTGCTCATAGAATGATGAGGTTGAAACGAGGATGGGATATGGTGACGTGCCAGGGGATGACACTAGTGAAGCTGGCAGATCTAGGTCAGTGACTCTCAACCTGGCTACACATAGAATCATTTGGGGCATGAAAAAAAAAAAAAAACAAAAACAAAACTAATGCCTAGTGCTTACTCCAAACCAATTAAATCAGAATCTTCTGGTGGTAGAACCAAGGTGGTTCCAGTGAATTAACAGTTTGAGAAACACTAGACTAAATTATGAAGTGTCTTCTTACGGATCTAAGGTGTTTAGATGTTGGACTTTGAATTCTTAAAAAAAAGAAAAAGACTTTTAATACTATGAATATAATTAGATCCAAGGAACAACGTTAAACTTTCAAACTGATTTAAAGTGAGCTTCAGGCTCACCAATACTCATTTAGCTTTTTGAACCCTGCCAAACAGAAGGCCAACTTTTAGGAGTCAAGATAACATAATGGACAGAGCTCATATGAAACAAGGTGGATTTAAGTCCTGAAAGGTTATGCAACTTTCTCTCTGTGCCTCAGCTTCCTCATCTATATTTGATTAGTAATATCCACCAATTTTGTAGGAGTGTTATAAAACATTTATTGAAGATTTACTGCAGGCTGGGCTCTTAGATAAGCTCCAGGAATATCATAGTGAGCAAAAAGTTAAACTCATTCCTATGGAACTTCACTTCTAAAGAAAGGCTTGGGCATTAGTCAATACCATACAAGTGATTATTAAAAATTACATAATTACAATTATGTCATTACAAATGGCTACATCTATATAGGACAAACACCAGAAACTAAGAAAATGTGTATAATAGGAGAGCTTATCTGGGAAGACCAGGCTAGAATTTGAAGGACTGGAAGCTAATCCGGTGAATATGCAGGGGAAGAGGGATGTAAGGGAAATGGGGAGGAAAGGGAAGTCCAGGCAGAGCAAAATATATAAGCAAAAGCCCTGAGAGACAATAACATATGTGAATGACTTAGCAACATTTCAGATGCACACTCAGTAGCTGCTGTCTTTTCTGAATGTGAACTATAGATAGGTGAGAGATAGAA
This sequence comes from Desmodus rotundus, assembly GCF_022682495.2. Taxonomy (NCBI): domain Eukaryota; kingdom Metazoa; phylum Chordata; class Mammalia; order Chiroptera; family Phyllostomidae; genus Desmodus; species Desmodus rotundus. Next base: position 105,836,992 of record NC_071387.1, on the reverse strand, counting down.
ATGGAAGAAGAGATTGATTGGGTCAGATATGTTCTAATTTTTAAAACACTTTTCAATATTTATGATGTTGAGTTGCAGGTAAAAATGTGCCCTCTGACCCCAGCAGTTGAAGACTTTGTGCTTAATGAAGGTCTCAAGAAAGAAAGGCTGGCTTTCACTCAAACCCAGGAAAAATTGCTCACTAATGAGTTCCATGTTAATCATCAAGGTGCTATCTTGGCTGGATGCTGAGACAGATGATTTCTACAGTAAAGAACAGTGAGGTTTCCAGCCAGCCTGCATCTTGGGAGATTATCAATTGCTCTAGCACATTGATGGTACTTATTCTAACTGATATCACAAAGTGCCTGAAATGTGACTACCAGGACCACCTCTCCCTCAATCTCTCCAAGACTGGCTTGAGTGACAAAACTCAGCAATATCCTTCATGGATTTCCTCGGTGTTCCCTCTAGGGGCTCCTGATGAAGTGGTGAACTATAGACAACCATTATCATCGGATATTCCAGCAGCTGATAATATGCATTTGATCAATTATTTTAATGTAAGTAGCTAAGGAGCTCCACACATCAGAGTAAGCAGATTTTTCTTTTCTTAATCTTTTGTTTTCTCAATCTCCACAGCCTGAGTGTTACTTTGCTCAAAAGAGAATCATGGGTGGGGGCCCAACACTGTGCCTGGCTCATAGTAAGCCCACATCTCTGTGTTCACTGTCACTCTTTAGCGTGTGTGTCAAGAAGCTGTATATAGTGTAGTTAAAAGCATGAGTCTTGGAGTTAGACAGAGCTCGACTCAAATTTAAGCTCCATAACTGACTGTTGTATGTTGAGCATGATTCATTAACTCTCTGATTCTTGATTTCTTCAGCTGGAAAACAGAGATCATACTGTGGGATTATTAAGGTCAGTGATAACTATGAAAAACCACTGTCCCAGGCCTATTTATTTGTAATAGATAGGAGGTTTACAGAAGCTATCACTCTCATGGTTAACATACCAGAATTATTCTCACTCTTATTGCTCTGTCTTAAGTTTCTACTTTCTTGCTCCCAGCAAATGTAGGAAAGTTCAGTTGGCAGTGAGAACATGCTGTTTGACCATGGATATCATATTAGCTGGAACTCTTCAGGACTCTTTTTTTTTAAGTGATGAGAATATTCATCATAAATTGGTTAAGGCAAAAAAGCCATAAGTCCAGCTGCTATTAGCTGCAGGCATGGCTGGATCCAGATGCTCAAATAATGTCAAGAATCTGCTTCTCATCATCTCTCATCTCCATTTTACTCCATTTTGGCTTCATTTTTCAGGGAGCCTTTCCCCTGTATTGACAAAAATGGCCCTCAGCAATTCTAGATCAAGATAGTGCTAGTTTAGCAAGCTAGCAAGGCTAATGAAGATAAAGTAATTATTTTCCAAATGCTTCCAGAAAACTTCCTCAATTTAATTCTCAGATTGACTTGGATCATGTGGCTGTTTATCCTGGTGGCCAGGGGTGCAATATTCTGATTGGCCAGACCTGTCAGGAGCCACACCTGGAATGGGAGAGGAGTAGGTCTCCAGAGGAAATGTGGAATGCTCTTACCCAAAGAGGTTCCTGGAAATGTAGACAAAAACCAATCCATGTTCACTAACTATAGGTATTTTTCAGTATTTTCCTTTAATAGCAACACCCTTCCCCATAAAACTACTGTGGACAGAGAGATTCATTTGGATCAGCTGCTCAGTTGCTCCCCTACTCCCAGCCTTCCAGACCCCTCATCCAACCTTCCCCTCACCCTGGGAGACACCAGGCTTCTGCAACTTTGCAGCATCTGTACTTGTCCCAATTTGCACAGCAAGAACAAGTATTATCAAGAAAGAGGGTTGTAGCCAGCTGATTGGCCTCCTATCACCCACTGTCAAAACATGTGCAAGCCCTCTTGGGAGCATAACCATTTAATCACTAGGAACCACCAATTTAAAAGAAATCAACAACTTTTCTTTCTGTGGTTTCTAGCCTCCCTCAAACAAATAACTATTTCTTACCTTGATTTTACAGTGACTTAAATAACCAACAATAGCAGGAAATTGGTTTCCATTGACTATTTACTATGCCCCTTAGCCTGGTGTGGGGCAGGGTAGGGTGAGGGGAACACTAGGTATACACCCATGACAGACATCACTAATCAATCAGGCATTTTTTCTTTCCCTGATGAACCTGGGCCTGATCCCTGAATCCGTCTCAATTCATCAACTGTTACAAAAAGAATGTAGTTGGTCTCATTCGTAAGATAGAAAACTTGCCCTCCTAGGTTTTGGCTATATCCGTAACCACACTGAAATTTCATTTCTTTAATATGACCTTTTCTCCTTTGTTTCCTTTCAAGCTGACCTTACCAGTACCCTGACTCACCTGCCTCCTCCCTTCCATGTCCAGTCTTCTAATCGTTAAGTCCTCAGGACAATGAGGCTTTGAACAGTATCAAATAATCTTAGGAACAAAGCCTCGGTCTCTTGACCACAGAGACAAAATTTGGTTCATACTAAAGAAAACATCTAGACCCCACTGAGTTTCATGTCCAGGCCCAGAAAAGTGGCAAAACCAGATGAAATGACTCCACGGCTGACATCAGGACCAGATGCAGTGACCAATTAGTAGAGACCATAACCCTGACCAAGACCCTAACTCTTTTCGTCAACATGATTAATGGTTTTCCCCTATATAATCCGTCCCCTGGAAGCCTTTGGGGAGCCAGGTCTTTGAGTATTATTAGCTCACTTGTGACTCCAGGTATGGGCCACTTCCTAAAACTAAACCCTTACTTTCTTTGTTGCAAGCTCCTGTTCGTGTCTTATTGAGCTTTGGAGCGTGCAGGCAAATGGACCCCTTTAGTTTGGTAACATATCTATATGTCTATACCTAACAAGTTGTAATCTTCATAATTCCCCATGTTAGGCATTATTACCCCCATCTTATAGGTGAGTGAGCCTCTGGGAGGTACAGCAACTTTCTCACTACTACGCAGCTACCAGAGCAGTCTGATTCCACAGCCCATGTTTCAAACCATTCTTCTTCCTTCTCTCTCTCCTCTATATTAAAAACAGCAAACTCTTCATAACTACCTGCTCACCCAGCAGCACAGGGAAGAGCAAAAGCTCAGAGCCTCATGTCAACCCTGAGGAGAAGCTGGCTTCTACTTCTGCCTCCAAAGACTCCAGGTGACTCACTCACACTGCACTTGACAGCTACCTCCCAGGAGCACGGCAGTCCTCAAGGAGCTGCTCCACAGCAGTACTATTTTACAAATGGTGCCAAGGCTGACACTAGCCCTGCATCCTCAGTGGGAAGCAGAATGATGGTATTTTGTTTCCATGAAGCCCTAGCATCTCTAAGCTTTAGTTTCCCTGGCAAGTTGGTAAGAGTGGCCAGTGTGTCAGAACAAATCGCCTCCACAGTCCTAACCCACCATGGTGAAGGAGAGCAGTGAGCAGCTGGAAGAGGGACCCTGGTGCCAGAGGAAATTTGAGGGTGAGCTGAACCCTCTAGACAAGGGCTTGGAGGAGCAGCAGAGGAGATGGCCCAAGGAAAAGAAGGGGAAGGAAGGCCTGTTTTAGGTACAGACAAAGCCAAAACTAGTAATAACTCACTATAGCTGCAACCTGCCTTTCATTTCCCAGAAATTGTCCTGAGTCCCCTATTCTTCCTCTGCCCCCTCCCTCCCACCTGTATCACTGAATATTACAAGAGTTGGTGTAGCCACAGAGGGTAAGAGCATGAGCTCCGGGTCTGAGTCCAACATCAGCAATTACTGCCTGAATAATCTAAAGAAAGTGCTTTAGCTTCTCTGTGCCTTACTTTTCTCATCAATATAATGGAGATAATAGCATTGCATACTTCATTGAAATGTTTCCCAACATTTGCACTATTGACACTTTGAGCCGGATAATTCTTTGAGATGGAAACTGCCCTGTGCACTGTAGAATTTTCAGCAGCATCACTGATTCCCACCCACTTGATGCCAGTACCATCCATCCAACCACCCATAGTCATAATAACTAAAAAGTCTCTAGACAGTGCTATATATACTGGAAGAGGGTGGGACAGGGTGGGTGAGGACCACTGCTTCATTAGATTCTTATAAGAATTAATCAAGCTGATGTGATATATTATAAGTCACTTAGAAGAGTGCCTGCCATATAACAAGTTTGCTAAATGTTAGTAATTATTGCCAGGCCTTTGTCCATGCTGCTCCTGCTGCCTGGGGCACCATTCCTTCCTTTTTCACAGTCCCCACACCCACACTTATGACAGATATTGCTAATTAATTGTAGCACTATTCCTGAAACCTTTGGATATAACTTCTGAATCCTCAACATAGTTGCTATCTTTCAAAATCCAAGTGCTTGCCAGTTATTCTTCAAGACCCAGGAACAATGCCTGGCAGTGGAAACTATTTCATTCTGACCTCATGACAACGCTATGAAGTCTCTATATGCCCTTGGCAGTTAAAGAAACTGAGGCTTGGAAAAGTAAAATAAGTTGCCTAAGGTTATGTGGTTATTAAATGACAACACTGGATATGAACCCCAATTCTTAAATTCCTCAAAGCCCATTTTTTACCATCCCCAAAGCTAGATATCAGATCCACAGAGTTTGATTCCAAAGCTCATAATCTTAAACCTGACCCTATATAGATAATGTATGAATATTCTCCTGGGGGTGGGGGAAGGTGCTAACAAACTACCTTTCCAACAAAAATTGGAAAGCCCTAATTTGTATCAGTCCCCAATTCCCATGGTGTAAATACTCTCACCATGGCCAATGAGAAGTTACCAGTGGTTTAAAGACTAAACTCACCAAATTTCTGACAATTTAACAAGTGGTTCTTATGAGCTGGTGTAAGCAGTTGCCAGGACCTGCTTAGTGGCTTCCGGTCCATTTTAATTTTTTTAATCTTCACCAGAGGATATGTTTATATTTATTGATTTTAGAGAGAGAGGAAGGGAGAGAGAGAAACATTTATGTGAAAGAGAAATATTGATTGGCTGCCTCCCATATGCTCCTCAACTGGGGGTGGAACCTAAAACCTAGGCATGTGCCCTGACTGGGGATCAAACCCACAACCTTTTGGTGTACAGAATGATACTCCAGCCAACTGAGCCATCTGTGCAGGGCTCCAGTCCATTTTAGAACAAGGCAGAGCACCTGCAAATAAGAAAAACCCATGAAATTCCAAGGTATTGCAGGCAGTGGAAGAACTAGCTAAGGCAGAGACTATACCATCCCTAAAGTTTAACACCTACACACAAACACGTGCTTTGGTTTTAGTTTCACTGCTACACTTCCATAATCTAACATGGTAAACTCCAAATACTATGTCCAGAAAATTAATCCAGGCTGATATTAACTTTGCAGGCTCACTAACTGCCTGCAAGTTCAGTTTTTTCAAGAAAAAAAAAAAAACCCATAAAACAAAAAGCAAAAAACTCTTCCTCCTTATGCTGATTGTTTTTAGCAAACAACTCAAGAATAAATATTAGCAGCAGGACAGTGAGTCTGGGCTCATGTGTGGTTTGCAGCTGGTTTCCCCTCCAGAGAGGCACTGCAAGATATGCTTCAATTAGCACTGTTGCTCCAGGCCAGTAGAAGAAGCATCAGGGATCCATCTCGTTGGGCTATGTGCAAGGTGTGCAGCCCTGCTGTAATTAGTATGGAAGCTCTATGCTTAGTTAACTTAATGAGCGCTAACCGCATGCTCGCTCTGCTCCTAAGCAAGCAGAGGCCTCCCTCCTGTCTTCTTTGCCTCCTAGCTCCCCATCCAGAAGGCAAAGATGAGCAATTTAATCATGTCCCTGTCAGGCAGTTTCTCTTCCACCCTGGTGAGTCCTAATGTATTGTGAGAATCCAGTGAGCATGCAGTTATTTGCCATCTTTGAACATTGGGTGGAAACACATCCTCAGTGGCTTTTCAGGCATACAGGTTGCATCCTGGAAGTGTCATGGCTCTTGACACCAGACATGGCTGTTTCTCATGAAAGTTAATAGATGTGCTTAGCCTTGCACAATGGCCAGATCTTTGTCCCTTGAGTCATCTTGACAATCCCCAGTCACTTCAAAAAAAGGGGGGAAAATCAGCCACAATCACCAAGAGAATTCACTGGAATTTACAACTCAATGCAAAAGGTGCATAAGTCTCTTTTCCTATAGATTCTGCCACCAGGTGAAGAGTCAGAGAATTCTCTGGAACATGGTCGATGTATAAATTACAGAGAAGCAGCTAGAAAGAGGAGAAAGAACATTGATTTTGGAGTCAGACAGACACACCTATGTTCAAAGACTGGCTCTGCCAAGTGCTGGCTGTGTGTCCTTGAGAAGTTCTTTAAACTCTCTGTGCCTCAGTTTCCTGGTCTGTAAAATGGAGGCAACATATTAACTTTGGGCTCCTGGAACTAGACCTAAAAAAAAAAAAAAAATCAGGTGTGGGGTTTCCAAGCCCAGCTTGAGGCACTTGGTGAGTACTCTGCATTAGTGGCTAAAAAATCACCTCAAAGGAATTTGGTTTGCAGACCCAGAGGTCAGCATACTGACTTTCCTTTTGTTCCATCCTAATGATTTGAGTATGCCTCTGAAAATCTTCAATATTCTTTTTGCCTGTAACTCTTTATGACCCTGATAGGGACCTAGACTGCTTCCTGGTCTATAAAAGTTTGTTGTTGTTGTTTTAAATGGGATCTTCAAAAGCCAAATGTCTCTCCTGGCTCCAGAAAGATGGGAAGAATCAGGAGAGGTGCTGTACCCATGGAGAGCATAAGGAAGAGGTGCCTGTGCTAAGAATGACTCAAATTCTCCCCTGTGCTGACTTATACGGACAGGAGCTTCTGAACCTACATAAGTCCGACTGGAAATGCTCTCCCTGAAGACATCACATGGCTGTCCCAAGACTTGATAAGGATATTAAATTTCCCCCAGACTTTGTGAGCTAGCTTTGTCTTGCACATTTCTAAGGGACCCTCGGGAGATCTCTCAGTGAAGGGAAAGGTCAGGCATATCATAGACTGAGCTGACAAACCTCCGCCCCACAAGCCATCACACTTATTATCTTGCTTTCATCTTTTCTACTTTGTAGCCAATTAATTTCTGAGAAATCTCTCCAATAGAGCTTTGTCAAGAAATTCTTCTTGGCTGCCTGTGCTGGGACACAGAGAATTGGGTGGTTGTACGACTGGTTCCAGGCGATGAGGGTGGCTGAGATCAGAAATCTCTATAGGTCCATTCACCCTGGTCCATGAGTGAAGCTTGGGGAAGACCATGGATGTGTTAAAATGTAACAGCTTTGTACCCAGAGATGTGACTTTGTACACAGAGAAGCCCATGTGTGTAAGTCCAGGAGGACACTATTGCTAAGCCTGACCCTAATGACAGATTTCCTTTCCTGCCTCCACAGTGACGCTTTGGAAATCTCATCTCAGAGAAATAAAAACATGAAGAGATGTCTTATTTCAAATATCTAAAATATTATTATGTAAAGGTAAGAAATGACCTGATTCATGTTATTTAAAGAGTAAACTCATGAATAATGAATGAAATATCCATGAGAGGAAGATGTCCACTTGACATTAAGGAGAAGAACATAAAAAGGTGGTCTAAATGGGGCTTTAGTATTTATGCATCTACCGATTCATTCAAAAATATTCACTAAGCACCAACTATGTGCCAGACACAGTTTCAAATACTGGGGCGATACTGGTGAGTCAAAGGTGAGCTTTGTTCCCATGGTCCCACACTTCTTCTTTCCTTCCTTTCCTCTTCCTTCCTTTCTTTTTTCACCCATTCACCAAGAATTTTAGTGCTCACTATTACCAAGAACTGTGCAGGGCATTCAGGCCTCAGAAAAATAGCAAACAAATAGATATACAATTGCAAAGCAGTGTGAAAAATAGCTAGTGTATATACAGCACTTTCCACGGATCAAGCACCATGCATTAGCTCACTTAGTCCTCATGTAAACCCTATTTGGTATAGAACTATTGTCCTCATTGTAACAGGTGAGGAAACTAAGGTGCAGACAGGCTAAGAAACTTGTTTAAGATCACAAAGCAAAGAAAGTAGTGCAGCTCAACATCCAACTTCAAGAGTCTGATTCAAAGTTCATATTCTTAAACACAACTGTATAATTAATGCATGTGTAATGAGAGGGGATGCTGCTAAACCATCTGTCCAAGAAAATTTAAAAAGCCCCAGTTTGTAGCATTTGTCAGTTCCCATGCTGTATTTACTACCACTATGGCTGATTTGAAGTTACCAATGATGTAAAAATTAATTCACAAAATTCCTGAAAATTTAATATTTGGCTCTTGTGAAAAGTACAAGTCAGGCTCCAGCACATGACTGAGGGTATGAAATGCTGATTGATCCAGAAGAGAAGCCCACCTAACCCAGGTTTGGGGACTGTGTTGCAAACTCAAGAAAAATGAGCCATAAACTCTTTTACTTAGGTCCCTGGAGCAGCTGATCCCTACCATTTGTTTTCCCTACCTTTTTCTTTTTTTTTCTCTTTGAAGCCTAATTGTTCATTTACTTGGATTCTCTGACATGTACCCTTCCAACATATTTCTTCTTGTCAAAGATGATTCAAGTTGGGCTTCATTATTGAAAAACAAAACAATCATGGTAAGAAAAGCAGAGGGACCCTCTCCGTTGAGGCCCTTTGTTACTGGAACCAGGAAAACGTTCTCCCTCAGAGCAGCAGCAGCACGGTTTTGTCAATCAAATGCAGCTTCAATGACTAAGCGTGCTCTTCTGATAATTTAGGGACCTGTACTCCCAGAACGATGGGAATTGACACTCTATCAAAGGAAAACCTAGCAACAAGATCCCTGGGTGCACGTAAGCATGTGTATATACGCCACTAACTACTTGGCAGAGAGACTGAGGGAATATTGTGACCACAAATAACATAAACTAATGCTGGGGAAGCTGGTGCCAATTGAAGAGACATCTATGCTGAACACGAATTATCTCCAAAATTATAACAGAAGCCAACAGTAAAGTACAATACAATTCTATTGCAAAGGGAAAAGTCCTACAAACATTGTAGAAATTAAGCTAGAGAGGAAAACAATAAATGTCTACGTGAACTTTACTGTCAGGTGGATCTGAATGTTTCTCTTCACTGATTTCCTGTTCTGTGACCTTGGGCAAGGTACCTGGCATCTTGGAACTTCAGGCTCCACTTGTGTATGAGACAGGTAAATCAGGGTGGCTCTGAGAGGAAAAAAGGAGAATATGTGGATTCATTAGCATCATGCTGGCACATAATTGATATTCAAGAGGTAGCAGTTAATGCTGCCAATAGTGATGATGATGGTGATGATGATGATGATGGTGATGACGGACTTGCTGATGACGCTGCCAATGATGATGATGGCTACAGTTCAAATTCTGCCTCATCCAGGAAGCCCTTCCTGACTACTTGCTATATTCCTGCCCAATTTTCCTAACCTTTGGGACTAGCTCTGCTGTAGTCCTTGCTGCCACAGGTAAGTAAATAATTACCTGTTTGTGTAGGGGGAAAAGACTGTGTTTCACATAACTTCTATGTTTCATACAATGATAAAAGCACAAGATCTCATTTCAGAGAAATTTAGTCACTTTTAGTCATTGCTGAAAGTCACACAGCTAATAAGTGGCCAAGTTCAGCAAGTTCAAAAACAGGTCTGCTCTACTCCACAGCCCAAGCTCTTACCTTCTGCTTTATCTTTCCTCCTTGATATGTTCTTGTCTATTAATTAAGCTTAGTGTGAGGACCCACTCTTCTTGTTCTTGATTATGATGATGATAGTCTTAATAGTGTGTTTCCAAATCCCATGTTAACTCTCAAAGATGGGGACCTTTTGATTGATTATGGCTCCAATCAATGTCAAGTATACATGGAGGATGAATTTGTGCCCTTCTTTGAACCCCAGCATTCTGGATTCAGCATATCAAAAATTAAACTGAAAACTGTCAAGCAATACCTAATCTACCCCATTTGTTGTCAAGGATGGTGGACAACACTCATGGAGGATCTGTTTTGATTAGTTACACCTGGTAGGGAATTAGGACTCTCCTAGTGTTTGCACTCCAATTAATTTAGATTTGTTTTCCTTACCAAAACTTCCAGGCATTTGACCTGCTCTCATGATGGATGTCCAAGCCCCTCCGGGTCTCCTTGCAAACAGGGCCAAGGGGGCTTCTTGAAAGTGTTGTTGCTCCTCCAGAGTATGACTCTTCACACTGGCCCCATTCCTTGACATCAGTGTGGACCTATGGCCAGGGCTCTTTACATAGGCTGCTTGGGCTATAGTCCCAGTTCCACCACCTACAAGCCACCATGTGAACTTAGATTAGTTAATACCTCTGTGCCTCAGTTTCCTTCTCTACATAATAAGCATGATACTCCAGATACAAAGTCCTGTTGTAAGGAATAAATAACATGTCACATATAAAAAGGCCAAGAGTCTTGGTCCCCAGGCCTTCAGTACCCTCCCCCTGGAACTCTCAGGTTACCAGCCACCAGGAAGGCCCAAGCACAATGTACAACTCAGGTTGGCCTCTGTAGGGGTAAGAGGAATTCAGATGCCCTCCACCTTTCCACTCTTCCTTCTCCTCCCACCTCCATCACACATCACACACCCCTGTACAAACATCATGCTGAATCCTTCAGACTTCTCTCCTCACACTCACACCTATGGGGAAAAATGCTTGATATGGGATCAGAGCTCTGAATTCAGATACCTGCACCTCCCAAAACTGATTGTGTGTCCCACTGCAAGCTATTTAGTGGTTTCAGCATTCCTCAAATGTGAATGATAATGTGAGCTGAACAAAAAGAAGAAAACAATGCCTATCAGTGTTTGGCATGTGATAATCACACAATACATGCTCTTGTTGTTCCCAGATATATTCACCTTACATGAAGGGACCACGTTCTCTTTGCAAAGCCCTCTGTCTCTGTGTGTCTCTCTCTCCACTTCTCCATTTTTCCATGTGCATGTATCACTTGTCTCAGTCTTTTTCTGCATATTTCTTTAACTTCTTCTCAGACTCTCATGTCTCATCCTTTCTCTTTCTTTAAACTATTCTCTCTTTGTCTCTGTCTCTGTCTCTGTCTCTCTCTTAATTCCCTCTCTTACTCCTTCTCTCATTCTCTCTCTCCATCTCTCCCTCCATCTGTCTCTCTTTCTCTTTTCTGTACAGAGGTTCACTGTAGCTCCTTTTCTATATTTGTTTAGCCACATCAGGCTTTTGATAGTTACAGATCTCAGGTCACCCACAAAAAAATTTAAAAGTAACCCTTGTTCTGCTGCAGGGATGCAGATGATTTGAGAGCCCTTGAAAGGTTGCTCAGGAGATGGTCCAGGGGTCCAGTGGTGCCCAACATCCCACCTGCCAAGGTGAATACTGACACTGTTGTCTTAATGTCATGGTGACCACTGGCTGTCACTGCAAGGCAAATGCTGCTGATGATCAGGGAGATTAACCGCAAATAATGCAAAGTGTGAGGTCTCTTACCTCTGAGGTCCCTCCCAGAGGGATCAGAATGTTCACTGATAATTCATCCAAACGCTCATTTTTAACTCAAAACACAAATTCAGTTGCCAATAGAAGTCTATAAAGAATTAATTAAGGAACTTACAGTCAAACTGATAAATTTATCACTGTCGAGGAGAATCATTTCCCCTTTCAGACTTGAAGTATGGCTGTCAGAAGATGAAAATAAAGGAAAGCCCTGAAGGAAACAAGCCTGCTGTCTTGCTTTTTTCCCTCTAGTTAGAGGAAAGAAGATCATTAAGAACTTGGAGAATGAGGAGAAAGAGGCTGACATGCTCCTAGACCACAAACTCCATGAGGGCAAGGTCAGCCATGTCAACTGTGTTAACTGCTAGAGCCCCAGTGCACAACTTGGCGCTGGGCACATAGTAGGAGCTAAAAATATTTCTTGAATTGACTAAAGAGTCAAAAGGAGCAATGAGATTGATGCGCCAGACTTTTAGCATTGGATTTGGCCTCCCTCCATTGCTCTCCACCCCTTCCTATGAGACAGGAACTGACATAGCAGCATTGTGTCCCTATTCTATGCTTCTAATTATTATCACCCATTTACTACAGCAGCAACCCCTGTGGTAATGAAGGGCATGGCTTTGCAACTACAACAGGCGCAGCTCCTACCTAGCTTCTTTCAGCCCCAGTTTCTTCTTTATGCATAAAAAGAAGCTAATAATTACACCTACACCACAGGTGGCAAACACAAGGCCCATGTGCTAAATCTGGCCCTCCACCTTGTTTTATCTGGCCCTGCACCTTGTTTCTACCCAGTGGCAGCGACGAGCTCCTTGCCCCTAGTTAAGGAGTAGTTACATTTACACAGTCCTAAAATTACATTCAGCCCTTTGAAGGCAACCACGAGGCTGATGTGGCCCCCAGTGAAAATGAGTTTGACAACTCTGATTTACACCATGGAGTTTTTATAGACATTAAGTGGGAAATTTATTTAAAGATAGATTTTAGCTGCTACTATTATTAGGAGAAGAGAAGGGGATGGTATTAGTCTGCTGGGGCTACAATAAGAAAATACTACAGACTGTGTGGATTAAACAACAGAAATTTATTTTATCACAATTCTGGAGGCTATAAATCTAAGATCATATGTCGGCAGAGTTGGTTTCTTCTGAGGCTTCTCGCCTTGGCTTGAAAACATCTGCCTTCGTTTGTGTCCTCACATGGTCTTTCCTCTGTGTGCACATCTCTGATGCCTCTCGGTGTCCAAATTTCCTCCTCTTATAAAGACATCAGTCAGATTAGATTAGGACCCACCTCAGTGGCCTCATTTAACTTAATAACTTCTTGGAAAACCCTATCTCCAAATGTATTCTAAGGTACTAGGGATTAGGCCTTCGTCATATGAATTTTGCAGAGACACAGTTCAGCCCCTAATAGGGACCTTCCATATATTCACACTGATTTAATGAAGATTCCCAATAGCTTAAGAGAAAACAAAAGTTTATCTTTCACTGGCCCTGAGCTGAGTTCACCCTTGAAATATTTTGACCTAAAAAAATGTTTAAGCCTGCTCTGTTAGCATGCAAAGAGCCAGACAGACCAGAGATCTAGGCACTAGCTGCATAATAAGATATCCATCAGGTATCTTGTTCTCTCCCTGCTCCTCATTTAGGAGAAGTAGATTATACCACATGGTGCCCAAGATCCCACTTGCTACCACTATACCTATATGATTGCTTAAGATACTGAAAAGAGCTGTACAGGTTTGAATACAAAGTATGAGTTTGTTGACAGTTGCCAGATGAGAGAGACAATGATTGGAGGGGGTGGATACTGGGTGAAAAAGGTGAAGGAATTAAAAATTACAAATTAGTAGTTACAAAATAGTCATGAGGATATAGTACAGCATAGGGAATATAATCAATAATATTGTAATAACCCTGTATGGTGCCAGTTAGGTACCAGAATTATTGGAGGAATTATTTCATAAAATATAGAATTATCTGACCACTATGCTATACACCTGAAACTAATATAAAATGTAAAATAACATTGACAACTGTAATTGAAAAAAAACTTAAAGAAAAGTATGAGTTTGTATACAGAATAGTACTTCTACCTGTACCTTGAGGAGTTGGTTTCCGGAGCTCTCCGTTGTAGTCAGGACGTAGTAGAGAACATAAAAACCATTTGAGGAAAAAAGTGGTCAGGGCATCCAGGTTGTGAGAAAACCCATGACAGTCGTTATCATTGGGATTCCTCCACCTTGCTCAGTATCAAGAAGAGGCTGCGAGTCCAGGTTGTCACCATACAGGAAACAATGTTGTCCACTCATGGAGCATGGTAGATGGTGCCAAGACTTCCTTTGCTTTTCCTTTCAAAATGTCTTTCTCTTCTTTAAATTTTTAAATTACATTTATTGGGGTGACACTAGTTAATAAAATTATATAGGTTGTAAGTGTACAATTCTATACTACATAATTGCATTGTATGTTTACCACCCAAATTCAAATCTCCCTCTATCCCCATATATTTAATCCCATTTACCCTTTACTACCCCTCCACCCTCCCTCCTTCTTTCTGGTAAGCACCACACTGTTATATGTGTCCATGAGTTCGTGTTTGTCTTGTTTGTTCCTTTGTTGCTTTCAGTTTTATATCCCACATACGAGTGAAATCACATGGTTCTTGACTTTTTCTGCCTGACCTATTTTGCTTAGCGTGGTATTCTCAAGATATATCCATGTTTTCACAAAAGACGGTATTTCATCTTTTCTTATGACTGAATAGTATGCCAGTGTATGTATGCACCACATCTTTTTTATCCAGTCATCTTTCAAAAGACACTTCAGTTGTTTCCATGCCATAGCCGTCGTGACTAATGCTGCAATGAACATAGGGGAACATATATCTTTATAAATAGATGTTTTTGAATTTTAGGGTTAGATACTCAGAAGAAGGGTGGCTGAGTGATATGGTAACTCTAGTCTCAATTTTTTGAAGAAACTCCATACTGTTTTCTATTGGGGCTGTACCAGTTTATGTTCTGATGGACAGTGAATGAGGGTGCCTTTTTCTTCACGTCTCCAATATTTGTTATTGCTTGTCTATAATAGACATTCTAACAGGTGTGAGGTGACATCTCATTATAGTTTTGATTTGCATTTCCCTAATAGTTAGTGAAGTTGAGCATCTTTTCATATATCTATTGGCCATTTGTATGTCTTCTGGGGGGAAGTGTCTGTTCATGTCCTCTGCCCATTATATTTATTTAATTGTTTGTTTGATGTTGAGCTATATGAGCTCTTTATATATTTTAGATAGTAATCCGTTATTGGAGGTGTTGTTTGCAAATATCTTCTCACATTTGGTTGTTTGCTTGATGGTTTCTTTTGCTACAAAAAAGCCTTTTAATTTGATATAGTCCCATTCATTTATTTTTGTTTTTACTTTTTTTGTCTTTGAGGTAAAATTCATAAAATCCTCCCCAAGACCAAGGACCATAATTTTTTTCTATGTAATTTATTGTTTCAGACCTTATATGCAGGTCTTTGATCAATTTTGAGTTAATTTTTGTGTGTGGTGACAAATAACATTCTAATTTCATTCTTTTGCATGTTGCTTTCTAATTTTCCCAGCAACATTTATTGAAGAGGCTTTCTTATCTCCTTTGCATTCTATTTGCCCATATACATGTGGTTTTATTTCTTGGCTCTCAGTTCTGTTCCATTGATCTGTGTGTCTGTTTTTCTGCCAATACCATCCTGTTTGGATTATTGACACTTTGTAATATAATTTGAAGTCAGGGAGTGTGATTCTTCAGGTTTTGTTCTTTTCTCTCAGGATTGCTTTGGTTATGTGGGGTCTTTTGTGGCCACATACATGTCTGATGATTTTTTTGGTTCTATTTCTTTTTTAAAATTCCATTGGGATTTTTATGGCGATTGCATTAAATCTGTGTATTGCTTTAGGTATTATGGCCATTTTAACTGGGTTAGTTCTTCCAATCCATCAACATGGAATATCTTTTCATTTCTTTGTGCTTTCTTCAATTTCTTTTAATAATGTCTTGTAGTTTTTAGCATATAGGTCCTTCACTTCCTTTGTTAAGTTTATTCCTAGGTATTTTGTTTTTGTTGTTGCATTCGGGGCACAAGGATGGTTTAAGACATACAAATCAATCAATGTGATATACCATATTAACAAACTAAAAGAAAAATAACATGATCACATCAATAGATGCAAAAAGCATTTGACAAGATACAACATCCATTTATAATTAAAACACTCAATAAAATGGATCTAGAAGTACCTCGACATAATAAAGCCCATATATGAAAATTGTCAGCTAATATTGTACTCAATGGTAAAAACCTGAAAGCTTTTTGTCTAAGCTCAGGAGCAAGACAGAGATGTCTACTCTCACCACTCTTAATGAGGATAGTACTGGAAGTCCTAGCCAGAGCAATCAAGCAAGACAAAGAAATAAAAGGCATCAAAATTCAGAATAAAGAAGTAAAATTGTCACTTTTTTCAGATAATATCATTCTTTATAAAGAACACTCCAAAAACTTTACCAAAAAACTATTAGAAACAATAAACAAATACTATAAAATTGCAGGATACAAAAATCAATGTAATAAATTTGTTGCACTACTATATACTAAGAGGGAAATTTCAGAAAAAGAAATGAAAAAAAAAATCCTTTCAATCCAATCAGGGTCTGCCTCTGGAAACTTCCAGGAGTCTTCTCTAGCCTCTGCCTCTTTCTCTCTTCCTTACCCTATACCCTTGGTCTTTGCTATTCTTCTCCCAGGTTCTTGTTCTGTCTTGAAGGAATTCTTTAAATCCCCCACGTTTTGAACATCAGCCTGATTCCTTCCTCTGTCATAGGAAGAGGATTCCAGCCTTTCACTTTCCTCAGGTGAGAGCAGATGAGAGCTTGAATCCTCAGGCTACAGGTTGAGTCCTTGATCTTCCACTTTTTAGCTGTGTGATGTTGGAAAAGTTACTAAACTTCTCTATGCCTCTGGTGAAAAGGTAATGACCCTTGTTTTTGCCCCTTAGGGTCGTTATGAGTGTTAAATTAGGTTATATACATAAAGTCTCAGAACAATGTCTCACACTTAGTAAGTGCAACATGTGCTAACTGTTTCAACCCAGAAGTGAGCATCCACACTAGTGGTTGAGGTTAGACAGGACAATTTATTGAGGTGTGTAAATAAAACATTTACCTGTTATTTTCTTTTGAATTTCATGCTTTGTATCTGATTTATAAGATACATAATATATTAATATAGAAATACATGTTTATAATTTATACATAAATATATATATTGTAGAATGCTCCAAAATCCTAATGGGTACACAATCAAAAGAGTTTGAAAACCATTGATCCATAAGAAAACAAGTCCTTCTTTAAAAAATAATTTGTGGAGTAAGTATTTTTCATAGCATGCGTTTCTGGTGTTAATACTGACTTTCTCCCTGAACATAATATAGTTGTCATTATTATGTTAATGAAACCTCAGTTGTTCTATTGTCTTTCTAAAGACAGCCTCCCCACCAAGAGTGGAGGGTGAAATCTCATCCTGCTACAAATAAATTTTTACACTCACCAAAACACAACAACGGTGTCTGAGAGAGAGAATGAAAGAATGTCAGGGATGTTTAACACATAATAAATTAATATTTCTGACTACTGTACAACTCATTTCCACTGGCCATCTCCTGCATATTTGCCCCACTTCCAACCAGTTGGTTTTTGATGATATATATGTCACTTCATTTTGTACTCCTTTTATTGTGCATTCTCAAGAAAAGCTGCATTTTTGTGTCTGCTTTCTTATTCTAATAACCACTGCATGTCAGATTTTAGATGTTGGTTTCCAATTCTTGGGACCAACTGTGTTCCCAGAAATTCCATGTTATTTGGATGCCTGCCTTGGAAATAGCTTTGGGTGATCCTGTTCCAAACCATTGTATTACTGGCAGGCATTTCTTAAATATTCTTGCCAATACCTAGAGTTGTGTAATCTTGACTTTCTCCAAATAAGTTTGTACCAAAGCCACCTGCCTCTTATACGCCTGCCTGTCTTTTACTAATCAGAGTAACCTGAAAGTAAAGGGGACTGTCATGGTGGTAGGGATTGGTGGTGAACTCCCTCATTAAAAAAGGGTTTCTAACCTTGATACCATTTACATTTGAGGCCAGATATTTCTTTGTAGGGGGTTGTCTTGTACATTATAGGATGGTCAATGGCATTGTCAATGGCATTGACAATCCTGCCCTAGAAGTAGTCAAGCAAAATGTGAGCATCCATCTCAAGTTTCTCAGGTTCAAGTGCTAGATGGGAACTAGATCCAGTTTCTAAAGTCCTTGGATACTCTGTTTCAAAGGCCAGGGCCCATGTGAAAGGATGCAAACAGAAGCACTCCAGGGAGGCTGATACTTGGTTAATTTGAGGTTAATGCAGGAGACCTAAGATAGCGGAGGAGTAAATGGAAGCTACACTAACCTCCTTCCAGGACTAAACTGTAATTACAAGTAAATTATTAAAAAATCATCGTGAATAACCAACTGTACACTAGCTGGAGAGAATCCTTATAACCACAGACAGACGAAAGAAGCCATTTCCCCACAAAGTGACTGATAGAGAGTACAGAGGAGATGTGGTGAGCTGGGTCCCCATGGGCAGCAGCTGAAGTTCCAGAGGGATATAATCAACGACCAGGGAGTTCCCCCAAGAAGTATGGGGTCTAAACCTCAAACAGGCATCCCCAGCCTACAGCACTAGGAAAGGAACTCAAATAATATACAGCAGTGAAAAGCAGTGGGGTTTCTCTCTACCAGGGAGACATGGCTGGAGACTCAGAGAGCCTTGTAAAGGGCCAACACACAAAATTCCATTTGTAGCCACTACCCTAGACTCCTGCAGAGGAAGGGCAGAATGGACTAAAGATACTTGAGGAGAGTCTGGGGCTGGTAGCTCTGGGGAGAGAAGTGAAGGAACAGCTGCCAGGATTCCTGTACTGAATCATTCCCCATACTGTAGGAGCCATCTTTCTCAGGCCAAGCAAGCCCCTCCAAGTGGCATCAGCCTGATGGGAAGCAATAGCACCACCCATGGGAATTACTCTGCCCCACCCTGTGGTCCTTAAGCCCTGCTGCTGAGGAGTACAGCTGGAAGACTTGCCCTCTTTAACCCTACAGACAGCCTACAGGCAGAAGTGGATTGCTGGGAGCTCTGAGGCTTCAGCAGACCTGCCCACAGGCCCAGTGCTAGTAACAGCCAGCCTTCATGCTCAGCCTGCTTCCTTCTGCACACACCCACACCCAGCAGAGGAAACCACAAGCTGTGGGTCACTGATAGCTCCAAACAGGTTGCCCAGGGCCAGTACCAAGCAGGCTTTGAATTAGGCATGCATGAGAATCTTGCAGATATACCTAATACATAGAAACAAATACAAAGAAGCAGTCAAAATGAGAAGTAAAAAAAACAGACCCCAAATGAAAGAAGAAGAGTATTCTCCAGAAGAACTAGATGAATAGGAGGCAAGCAATTTTCAGATAGAGAGTTTAGAGTAATGATTATAAGGAACTCAACAACATGAAATAAGACAAACCATAACAAAGGATCAGTCAGAAATAAAACATGCAATATCTGAAATAAATAATACACTGGAAGGAATAAACAGTAGGTTATATGAAGCAGACAATTGATTCAGTGATTTGGAAGACAAGGTAGAAAAAAACACTCAGGCAAAGCAGCAAAAAGAAACAAAGAATTTTAAAAATGAGGAGAGCTTAAGAAGCATTTTGGACAACATGAAGCATAACAAAATCCACATCATGAGAAAGAAGGAAAGAGAGCAAGGGGTCAAGAACCTATCTGAAGAAATAATGACTGAAAACTTCCCTAATCTGGTGAAGGAAAAAGAAACACAAGTACAGAGAGCTCAGAGAGTCCTAAACAAGTTGGATCCAAAGAGGACTACACTGAAACATCATAAAATGACAAGACTTAAAGACAAGGAGAGAACCCTAAAACCTCCAAGGGAAAAGCAGGCAGTTACATACAAGGGAGCACCAATTAGACTGTCATCTGATTTCTCATCTGAAACATTTTGGTCTAGAAGGGAGTGGCATGAAGTATTCAAGATGATGAAAATCAAGGACCTACAACCAAGGCAACTTCACCCTGCAAGGTTATTATTTAAAATCGAAGAAAAATATGGAGTTTCCCGGACAAGAAAAAGCTAAAGTTAATACCAAACCAGTACTGCGACAAATGTTAAAAGCTTGCTTTAAGAAGAGGAAAAAGGAAAACGGGGGGAAAATAGTTTAAAAATAAAATGGCAATAAATACATGTCTATCAATAATCACCTTAAATGTAAATGGCTTAAATGCTCCAACCAAAAGACATACAGTAGCTGAATGGGTAAGAAAATCAGACCCGTATATGTGCACTCTACAAGAGACCCAACTCAGACTGAAAGATAAACACAGACTAAAAGTAAAGGGATGGAAAAAGAGATTCCATGCAAATGGAAAGGAAAAAAAGGCTAGGGCAGCAGTACTTATATGTGACAAAATAGATTTTAAAACCAAGGCTATAGTAAGAGACAACAAAGGACGCTACGTAATGATAAAGGGAACAATCCAACAAGAGCATATAACCCTAGTAAACATTTATGCACCCAACATAGAAGCACCTAAATATGTAAAGCAAATCTTGATGGACCTGAAGTAAAAGATCAAAAGAAATACCTCATAGTCAGGGATTATAACATCCCATTGACTTCAATCGATAGATCTTTCAGACAGAAAATCAACAAGGAGACAGTGGCCTTAAAGGACACACTAGATCAAATGGATTTAATTGATATCATCAGAGCCTTTCAGCCCAAAGAAACAGAATATGCGTACTTTTCAAGTGCACATGGAATGTTTTCGATGGTAGACCAGATGTTAGGACACAGAAAAACTCTAATTAAATTTAAGGAGACTGAAATAATATCAAGCATTTTCTCTGACCACCAAGCAATGAAATTCAAAATCAATCACAAGAACACTGAGAAACACACAGAGACATGGAAGCTAAATAACATGTTATTAAACAATGAATGGGTCAACAACAAGGTCAAGGAAGAAATCAAAAGATACCTTGAAACAAATGAAAATGAGAAACAAAAATCCAAAACCTGTGGGACACAGGAGAAGCAATCCTAAGAGAGAAAGTAATAGCATTACAGGCCTACCTCACAAAACAAGAAAAAGCTCAAATAATAATCTAACTTTACACTTAAATACATCTTGAAAAAGAACAACAAATCCCAAAGTGAGCAGGAGGAAGGGAAAAATAAAGATCAGAGCAGAAATTTTAAAAAAATACAGTCTTACTTCTGGCCAAATGGAGGCATAGGTGGATACACTTTGCCTCCTCGCACAATCAAAAGAAGGACAACAACAAATTTAAAAACAAAAAATAACCAGAACTGCCAGAAAATCAAACTATATGGAAGTCCAACAACTAAGGAGTTAAAGAAGAAACATTCATCCAGACAGGTAGGAGGGGCAGAAATTGGCAGCCAGGGTGGAGAGGACTCACAGCAAGGAGGTGGCTGACAGAGCATGTGGTCCCACATTTACATGTGGATAAACTGGAAGGAACAACCGGGGAGCAAGATAGACTGCACAACCCAGGGTTCCAGCACAGGGAAATAAAACCTCTGACTGAAAAAACCTGTGGGTGTTGAGTTAGCAGGAGAAATTCTCAGCCTCACAGGAGAGATCGTTGGAGAGACAGACAGGGTCCTAGAACATACACAAAACCACCCACCTGGGAATCAGCACCAGTAGGGCTCAATTTGCTTGTGAGTAGCAGAGGAAGTGACTGAAAGCCTTCCAAGAGCTGAGCAAGCAGCACTGTTCTCTCTCTGACCATTCTCCCACATACAGTGCCACAACACAGCAATGTGGGTTGCCCTGCCCTGGCAAATACCTAAGGCTCTGCCCCTTACTGCATAACAGGTACACCAACTCAAAAATATATGGCCCAAGTGAAAGAACAGATCAAAGCTCCAGAAAAAATACAACTAAGTGATGAAGAGAGAGCCCACCTATCAGATGCAGAGTTCAAAATACTGGTAATCAGGATGCTCACAGAATTGGTCGATTATGGTCACAAAATAGAGGAAAAAGTGAAGGCTATGAAAAGTGAAATAAAGGAAAATGTACAAGGAGACAACAGTGACAGGAAGGAAACCAGGACTCAAATGAACAATTTGGACCAGAAGGAAGAAATAAGCATTCAACCAGAACAGAATGAACAACAATTCAAAAAAAAAAAAAGAGAGAGAGAGAGAGAGAGAGAGTGAAGCTTAGGAACCTCCAGGAAAACCTTAAATGTTCAAATATCCAAATCGTAGGGGTACCAGAAGAGGTACCAGTTTTCAAAACTTATTTGAAAACATAATGAAGAAGAACTTCCCTGATCTAGCAAAGGAAATAGACTTCCAGGAAGTCCAGGAAGCTCAGAGTCCCAAAGAAGTTGGACCCAAGGAAGCACACACCAACGCACATCATAATTACATTACCCAAGATTAAAGATAAAGAGAGAATCTTAAAAGCAGCAAGAGAAAAGGAGACAGTTACCTACAAAGGAGTTCCCATTAAGACTATCGGCTGATTTCTCCAAAGAGACCTTACAGGCAAGAAGGGGCTGGAAAGAACTACTCCAAGTCATGAAAGGCAAGGATCTACATCCAAGATTACTGTATCCAGCAAAGCTTTCATTTAGAATGTAAGGGTAGATAAAGTGCTTCCCAGACAAGGTGAAGTTAAAGAAGTTCATCATCACCAAGCCCTTATTATATGAAATGTTAAAGGGGCTTATCTAAGGAAAAGAAGAAGATAAAAAATATGAACAGTAAAATGACAACAAACTCACAATTATCAACAACCAAACCTAAAAAATAATAATAATAAGCAAACAACTAGAATAGGAATGGAATCACAGAAATGGAGAAATCACATGGAGGGTTATCAGTGTGGAGGGAGAGGGGGACAATGGGGGGAAAGAGAACAAGGATAAGAAGCAGAATAAGTAGGCACAATATAGTTAGGGAGAGGTTAAGGATAGTATAGGAAATGGAGAAGCCAAAGAACTTATATGTACGACCCATGGACATGAACTGTGTACAGGGGGGAATGCTGGAGGGTGAGGGGGGCAGTGCAGGGAGGAGAGGGATAAAGGGAAGAAAAAAATGGGACAACTATAATAGCATAACCAATAAAATATACTTTAGCCCTGGCTGGTTTAGCTCAGTGGATTGAGTGCGGGCTGCGAGCCAAAGTGTCGCTGCTTCGATTCCCAGTCAGGGCACGTGCCTGGGTTGCTGTCCATGTTCCCAGTGTGGGCACGTGAGACAACCACACATTGATATTTCTCTCCCTCTCTTTCTCCTTCTCTTCCTCTCTCTCTGAAAATGAATAAATAAAACATTTTAAAATATATACATACTTTAAAAAAGAAAAAAGAAATAAAAGGCAACCAAATTGGGAAGGAAGAAGTAAACCTGTCTTTATTTGCAGATGACATGATACTGTAAATACAGAATCCCAAAGATTCCACCAAGAAACTACTAGGGCTGATAAATGAATTCAGCAGAGTAGCAAGACACAAAATTAATACCCAGAAATCAATTGCCTTTTTATATGCCAATAACAAACTAACAGAAAGAGAAATTTAAAAAACAATCCCATTTACAATTGCTTCAAAAAAAATAAAATACCTAAGAATAAATTTAACTGAATATCTAAAAGACCTGTACTCAGAAAATTGTAAGACACTGAAGAAAGAAATAGAAGATACAAACAAGTGGAAGCAAATACCATGTTCATGGATAGGAAGAATTAAGATCATTAAAATGTCCATACTACCCAAAGCAACCTATAGATCCAATGCAATTCCTATCAAGATTCCAATGACATATTTCGCAGAACTAGAACAAATACTTCAAAAATTTATATGGAACCACAAGAGGCCCCACATAGCAACAGCAATCTTGAGAAAGAAGAACAAAGTTGGAGGAATCATACTACATAATATCAAACTATACTGTAAGTCCATAGTAATCAAAACAGCATGGAACTGGCGTAAAAACAGACACATAGATCAATGGAAAAGAATAGAGAGCCCAGAAATAAACCCACACCTTTAGAGTCCATTAATATTCAACAGAGGATGTAAGAGCATACAATGGGCTAAAGGTAGTTTATTCACTAAATGGTGCTGGGAAAATTGGACAGAACATGCAGAAATATAAAACTAGATCACCTTCTTACACCACACACAAGAATAAATTCAAAATGGATTAAAGGCTTAAATGTTAGACCCGAAACCATAAAACTCATAGAAGGAAACATAGTCAGCAAAATCTCTGACATACCTTGTAGCGATATTTTATCAGATATATCTCCCCAGCCAAGGAAAACAAAAGAAAAAATAAACACATAGGACCATATCAAACTAAAAAGTTTTTGCAAGCAAAGGAAAACATCAACAAAATAAAAAGATGACCCACAGAATTGGCAAATATATTCACCTATACATACGATAAGGGGTTAATATCCAAAATGTACAAATAATTTTAAAAACTCAAGAGCAAAAAAAAAAAACCAATTGAAAAATGGGCAAAAAACCCTGAATAGGCTCTTCCTCAAAGAGGACATACAGATGGCCAATGGACATATGAAAAGATGTTCAACATCATCAACGTCAGTAATCATCAGAGAAATGAAAGTTAAAACCATAATGAGATACCATCTCACACATGTCAGAATGGCTATCATCAATAAATCAACAAACAAGTGCTTGTGAAGATGTGGAGAAGAGGATCCCTTCTGCGCTGTTGGTGGGAATGCACATTGGTGCAGCCACTGTGGAAAACAGTATGGAGATACCTCAAAAAAATAAAAAAGATCTGCCTTTTGACCCAGTGATCCTACTTCTGGGAATGTATCCAAAGGAACCCAAAACACTAATTTGAAAGAATATAAACACCCCTATGTTCATTTCAGCATTATTTACAATCACCATGATACAGAAGCAGCTCAAGTGCCCATCAGTGGATGAGTGGATAAAACAACTATGGGATATTTACATAATGGAATACTATTCAGCTGTAAAAAAGAAGAAAGTTTTACCTTTTGTGACAGTATGGATGGACCTGAAGAACATTTTGCTAAGTGAAATAAGCCAGTCCGAGAAAAACAAGTACCATATATTTCATTTATATGTGTAATTTAGTGAACAAACTGAACTAACAAGCAAAATAGAGACAGACTTATGGATAGCAGGATGACAGCTAAGGGGGGTAGGGTAGGCTTGGAGGGACTGAGCAAAAAGGAAAAAGGACTCATGGACATGGACAACAGTGTGGAGATAGCAGGGATGAAAGGGTACAAGGAGAAAAAATGGTAATGGAAAAAATACAATAAAAATTATTAAATAAAAAATAAATTCCCTGGGTACTATAAAATTCTACAATATTGTAAAATAGTTTTATGTCAGTGGTGTTGATGGTATGAAGTGGGAGAAATAAGAAAGAGGAAGCAATAGGAGAAGTGTAGGATCCATGCAAATGGATTTGGAGTCCTCCGAGGCATCATCTGAAATTGTACACATTCCCTCACTCCCACATTTATCCCAGAGATATAGGAGAAGAGGCAAGAGGCAGACTTAAGAGTTTGAGATTCATAGCATACCAGGTGGCTGAGATTTTGTCAAGTGGCCCTCAGGAATGGTGTGCCCTTTTATTCTGACGAGCAAGTGCGTCTCCAGAGCCTTACACCACTCCCCTTCACCACACCAGCTCTGTGCTTCCACATCCCTAAGTACCAGGAATTACAGTGAAAGGTGATTTCCTTCTCCTGGAATGTCCAGGCTCTCCCTTCTGCTTCAGGAAAATCAGCTTCCTCTCTGAAGTGCTTGAGGGATCTCAGGAGATGTAGGAAAGGGAGAAACCATAGCTTTGACCCCTCCTTGCCCTTAGAATCCCCCACACCTAGCACAATCTTCATGGATATTCACATTCCAAGGTAAGGGGTGCAGGCAGACACAACCCATAATTTTCTTGTGAAAGGATGTGCATTCTAAGAAGCATGTACCAATTGCAAAGCTATTTTAATCTTCTGATTATTTCTCATCATTAAGTAACCATCTCACTAGAGCCTGGATATTTGGGATTTTTAGGTCAGCCCCCAGCTCTGAAATTGACACAGCTAAGATAATACCACCTCACCTCAAGGACCTCATTTCGCCTACCTCCCCGAGAAGTTTGCTATTGGGTTTCTTGACCTTCCCATTAAGAATAGCTCTTGCCCTAACCAGTGTGGCTCAGTTTGTTGGGCATCACCCTACAAAGCAAAAGGTCGCTGTTGCAATTCCTGGTCAGGGCACCTGCCTGGGTTGCAGGTTCAGTCCCCAGGCAGGAAGCGTAAGGCCAGTGATCGATGTTTCTATCTCACATGGATGTTTCTTTCCCTCTCTTTTCCCCTCCCTTCCTTTCTCTCTAAAAATAAATAAAATCAATTGAAGAAGGGGGAGGCAGATAAGGAGGAGGAGAAGGAGAAAGAAAAGCTCTTGTGCTTGCTTAGGTGGGCCATATTTCAACTTAATTGTCCTGACCATGACACACTCACTGTCTCACATGCTGGAAGCAGAATGAACTGGAATTCTCCTGTTCTGCATCATCAAATCTTCCCCTCCCTTATGCTATGTTTAGCATGTGTGTGGGCACTTGGCTGATGCCAAATACAACATATTATTTTACTTCCTGTTTTGAAGAGACACTCCTCACAGAGGGTGACGCTTAGGAGTGGAAGAATTTGCTGAGATATTTATTCTGTTGTCTACCTCCCCTCCTGCAGACGGGCGAGGCTTGTTCTTGTCTCAAACACAGAGGAAATCCATCCACCGGAAGCATTGCTCACAGATACAGGAGCTCCAGTTGGCTGTCCACCGTCATGTTTTCCACTTAAGCAACATCTACTGTGCACCTGCTGAGTACCATGCTCTGTGCAGGGCACAGATGGCATAGCCATGAACAAGTCAGAGCCCCTGACCTCAGGGAATTACTGAGTCAGATGGGAAAGCACACTGGTGAGTTGTGCAATAGGACACAAAAACAATGAAAAACAAGCAGCTCTTTTTTTGAACCCTTACTATGTGTCAGGTACTATGCAAAAAAGCAATGATTACATCAGTTTGAGTACCATCTTGGACACACTGATATAAACTTGGAAAAGTTACTTCCTATCTCCTAGTTTCTAGATGTGGGATCTTGTACCAGTCATGTAGCCTCCCTGAGTCTCAGTTTCTTCATCTGCAGAATGGGAGCATCAATATCCTTACCCTTTAGGGCTGTGTTGAGGATCAAATAAAATAGTAGATATAGTGTGATAAATGCTCGATAAAGGCTAGCTATTGACATCTCAATAACTCCATGAGGTAGGTTTTATGATTCCAATTTTATAAGGAAACTGAGGCTCGAGAAGTTATATTACTTACCCAATATTCCACATCTAGTA
The DNA here is from genome assembly GCF_022682495.2 of Desmodus rotundus. Taxonomy (NCBI): domain Eukaryota; kingdom Metazoa; phylum Chordata; class Mammalia; order Chiroptera; family Phyllostomidae; genus Desmodus; species Desmodus rotundus. The sequence continues at coordinate 105,809,878 of NC_071387.1, read as the reverse complement.
AGTGGCAATTTTTGGACTTGAACCCAGATTTGTAGAGTGCTACAGCCATGCTTTAGCGGACTAGAGTTCAATTGAAAAGAACTAGAGGAGGTTTTAGGAGAATAAGGACAGGCATTTGTGGGGACAGTGTAAGTCTCTATGCTGGGTCCTACAGCATGAAGACAAGGGGGAAGATGTACTAAGTGCCACAGGAAAAGATTGGAGGAACATTAGCATCTTCACCTCCTTATCTCCCTTCTCTCTGCTCCCTTTGTCTCTATTCGTCTGACTCATCACTGTTCTGTTTCAACTTCTGTACTTGATTGTCTACTTGGAATCTCAGTATTAAGACAACCAAACCCACTCTCAGGAATTCTAGCCACCCCTCCCAATGTGCTCTCCTCCCTGCTATCCCATTGTTGGACATGGAACCCCCAGCTTCTGCAAGCCAAAAACTTATAATCCATCTTGATTCCTCTTTTTCTCATCAGCCAAACATGGCAAGTACACTGTTTTTATTGAACTATATTTGACATATAACATTGAGTAAGTTAAGGTGTACAACATGTTCATTTGATACATTTATGTATTGCAATGTGATTGCCATTGTAGCATTAGCTAACACCTCTGTTATGTGATATAATTATAATTTCTTTTTGTGGTGGGAATAATTAAGACCTCATCTCTTTGAAAATTTGATGATTATAATAGAGTATGATTGTCTGTAATCACTGCTGTGCATAAGGTCTCCAGGACTTACTTAGCTACTCACTCTAAGTCCGTGCCCTTAAACAATACCTCTACTATTTTCCCACCCCAGACCCTGGTAAATACCCATTTACCCTCTGCTTTCCTAGTTCAACTGTTTTAGATCCCACATAGAAGTGGAATCAAATATGGTATTTGTCTTTTTCTGTGTGACTTATCTCACTTAGCATAATGTCTTCAAGGTCCATCCATGTCGTCACAAATGGCAGGGTTTTCTTCTTTCTCATGGCTGAGTAATACTCCCCTGTGTGTGTGTCTTAGAAGATATCCATGGATATCTTCTTTATCCATTCACTCGCTGAGAGACACTTAGGTTTTTTCCGTGTCAACTTCACCTTCAAACCAGTGACTGACCCCTCACTTCTCTCCATCACCTCTACCACCATCCTCTCTCACCTGGACTACGGCTGCAGTCTCCTCACTGCCTTCCTGCTTCACTGTTGCCACTCCATAATTTGTTCTCCACACAATCTCAAAGGGAGCTTTGGAAACCAGATCTTGTTATTCCAAATCAGAAAGCTTCTAACATATCCAAACTCCTTCCCCTCCCAAACCCAGCCTCATCCCATCCACCCCTATGCTCACACTCTACACTAGACACATAATCTCCTTGTTCACATGCTTGTGCCCTTTTGCACCACCAGGCCTTTGTACTCGCCATTCCTTTAGCATCAAATGCTTTTCTCCCTTTGATTGCAAGGTGTCTGTTTCCTTCTTCTCACTGAAGCCCAGCTTAAAAGTCACAACCTCTGAGTGGGCTCTCCTGACCACCCAGCTCCCTCTGACTTACTCCCTATTTTTATTCCTGTGTATGCTTGTCACCAACTCATAATTTTTTTTCCTGCTTTTGTTTCTCCCAAATAGAATGTAAGTGCATGAGAAGAGTGACCTTGCCAATTTTGCTTATGTTTCCTCAGTACCTTGGACATAACATGTCACACAATAAGATCTAGGGCATAAGTGCTCAATAAATATTCCATAAATGCAGGGTCCAACACAAATAATGTCCCTTTTATTACAAAAGCTTTTATTATAAAATCATAAGCATTTAATTCTATAACATAACAGTATCATACTCAAGCATACCATATGACATTTTAGGTGAAATGTTCAAGTCAAAATTATAAATTATTACACCCATATTATTACCCTACCAACCACACTCAAGCAGGCATTACTTCTGCCAGACCCTGTACATAAATGAGTTTCTTCCTCTCTCCCTCTTGTTCCTCTTTCTCTAGCTTCTCAGCTGTTAAATTTATTAGTCAGAATAAGAATAGAAGGCACATAATGGTTCATGCTTAGTCATTTGTGACCAGTAGGTAAAATCCTAGAACTCTTAAAATATAATGAAGAATTCTAAATTCTAAAACATGATATGTGAAATGTTTACCAATCTTGGGAAAATGGCTTCTTAGCTTCATGAATACAAATGAAGAAGGGTCATTCAACAATTACCTTCAAAGGAGCCACAGCGTCTGTAATCACCATCAGATTCTCTGCTCTGCCTCTGATGCACAGCCCTAAATTCACTTCATTAGTTTTAATTATCCCCGCCATGAGCAAGTGAAGATGTTAGAGCTATTTTCGAAATGGAATTAGCAAACTTGGAGACAGGATGACTTTCTCCAAGGTGTTTAACTGTAATTGTTCTTGTATTGAATAGAAACAAAAGTAGCATCAGCTTATCCATTTGTTGAATTTATATTGCATTTTAGAGAAGACACAGTTTGATGAGTTTCTTCATTTTTTGGATTCACGAATGTGGATTCTACCTAGATGACTCTAGCTCTGACTGAACTGTTTTTACCTTCTCCTGTGACATGATTCTGAATCCAGCCACATTCCTCTCTCTCTCTCTCTCTCTCTCTCTCTCTCTCTCTCTCTCTCTCTCTCTCTCTCTCTCTCTTACACACACACACACACACACACACACACACACAATCATTAGCTGTAGCAGCAGCAGGAAACCACTAAGACACGCATTCATACAAAGCAACACAAACCACATGTCCAACCTAACTACTTCTTACCATCACCATTGAAACACTGTGGCATGAGCCACAATCACCTTTTGCCTGGACCACTGTAAGAACCTCAATTTGGCCTCTGTGTTTCTGTGTGGTTCCCTTCATTCACTCAGCATCCCATAGGCTATTTGTACAGAAGGAATCCAACCACATCCCCTCCCTGCCCAAAACCCTCCACTGCCTCTGCCTCACAGGTGGATTAAGTCCAAATCACCTCCTACAAGGTTCTAACTGAGGTGGCCCCTGCCTTTCTTTCTGACATTATCCTGTGTTACTCATTTTGCTTCAGCCCCCTTTCCCTCCTGGATATTTCTGGAAACCACCAACTCCACTTCTGCCACAGCACCTCTGTGCTTACTGTTCCCTCAGCATGAAACACGCTTGAGGCAAATATCCACATGGCTAGCTCCCTCTTTTCATGTAAGTCTTTGCTCAAATGCCAGTTCCTCTGAGAAGCCTTCCCTGACCACTCAACCTGAAATATCACCCTCAGTCTTCTTTACCCCTTCACCTTGATTTTTGTTCCACAACATCACCAGCTCATATAATCTATTTTTGTCATTTCTCTATATTGTATACAATAATGTAGAAAGCGGAAAGCCGTGAGTAAAGTAAAACCTGCTTTTAACATGTATAGACAGATAATGTCTCTCCCTCTGCAGAAAATTCCACTGGAGAGAAAAATATTGGGGGAAAACCCAGCCGAAAGAATGTTGTACAACAGACACACAGATTATGATGATGATAGATAGATAGACAGATAGATAGATGATAGATAATATATATATGATAGATAAACAATAATAATACCAATATCAATAATTAATGCCAAACCCTCTGCTAAATAAATTGCATTCATTATGTCAAATCCTATTGCAATAATTCAAGATATGAATTATCCCTGTTTTAGATGTGAGGAAATTGAGGCTCAAAAAATTAGGAAAGTTTCCACAGGAAGCATCACTGGGAAGTGACAAATACTGGATCTAAACCTGGACTCACTTCATTTCAGCTAACTTGTTATTGGGTACAGTTGTGACCTACCTGATCCCATTAGCTTCACTGTTTTTCTTGGGGGTCTGCCCTTCCTAAGCAGGGAAACCTAGGAGGAAAATGAAAAGCACTTATAAAATTGTTTCACCCATCAATGACTGCTGCATATTCCCTGAAGAGAAGGATTTTGTATGTGTTTGCAAATGCCAAACCACTCTGGAGTCCTGTTTTTAGGAAAAGTGAATGCTGTAATGCATGAAAACTGAGATGTGGCCATCATTGTCATGTTCCTGTGGTCACACTAATTATGGGTCTACAACCTCTTTAATCTTCCTGGTATTGGAAACAAAGGAGTAGAAAAACTTCCAGAAGCTGCCAAGCACCTTGATGAACAAGATACTTTAAACTTTATCCACAAAACAAAATCAAGAGGTTTAAAAAGGTATATGAGTGAGTCTTTGAGGTACTCCAGCAGAATCTATGGTATATATAGTGCCTACTATGTGCTGGGTACTGAGGATACAAAAATGATAACACCCAGCCTCTCTTTTCAAGGGGATCAGATGGGACCCCCTCTAGCAGATCCATAGGTAGCAACATCACTGAAAGACCAAGCAAAGAGATGAGGGGCAGCCCTCCACCAGTTAATCCAAAGCAGACTAAGTCAGTGAGTTATTGCTAAGCTTGGTGGACCAGTATGGGCTTGAGACAAAAGTTGCATCCAGTTCTGTGATCCAACTGGCAGGAGTGTATTATTCTGCATGTTGGATAATTCCCTCTAAGCTTCAGCTTCCCTGCACATAAAAGTGCGATGGCAATGACCACCTTGTACTGTTGTGGAGAGGATTAAATGAGTAGTGATGCAAAGAGCCATGCACAGTGCCTGGCCCATTGTAGACAATACATGGTATTTATTGGAAGCAAATGTAGAAAAAGAGAAAGGAAGAAGGGAAGGAGGAAGGGAGAAAGAATTTTTATGTCAAGATTCAGGCAGAAAAATAAAATGACCTCAAAAATAATCTGACATGCCCTCTTTGGCTAACACTGCTGCAGTAGAGGAAATTGATAAGAAGCCAATTTCAGGAAATCATTTAGCCAGGAATGATATACACTTCTGTGAATGACCTCAGAACCCAGCTGTACTTTCTATATAAAAAAAATCCAAACATCCATTATTCATTATCCTAATTCCTATATTCTTCTTCATCACTCTTGCTCATCCAGATCCTTGAGAAATTACACCAAAATATCACAATATATTTACAACTAAGATATTGCCCTCAAATACCAAAATGGGAAATTCAGTTTGACAAAGGTAGCAAGGACCTAAACAGTATCCAACTTTTTAATCCAAAATCCTCCTTCTAGAAAAGATCATAAGGAAATATTCAGAGACACAGACATATTTGCATGCAGTGTTATTTACAATATAGAGAACAGGACACAATGCAAGTGTCCAGTAATGAGGTACTAGTTAAACAAATTAGGACACATTAATGTGATGGAATGTTATGCAGTCATTAAAGTGATATTTCTGAACATTTTTATTTTTTAATATATTTTATTGCTTATACTATTACAGCTGTCACATTTTTTCTCCCTTTTATTCCCGTCCACCCTGTATCACCCTTCCCACTATCATTTCCCCATCTTAGTTCATGTCCATGGATCATATATATAAGTTCTTTGGCTTCTCCATTTCCCATACTATTCTTAACATCCCCTGTCTATTTTGTACCTACCATTTATGCTTCTTATTCCCTGTACCTTTTCCCCCCTTCTCCCTCCTCCACCTCCCCACTGATAACCCTCCATGTGATCTCTATTTCTGTGAATCTGTTCCTGTTCTAGTTGTTTGCTTAGGTTTTGTTTTTGTTTTTTTAGGTTCAGTTGTTGATAGTTGTGAGTTTGTTATCATTTTACTATTCATATTTTTGATCTTCTTCTTTTTCTGAGATAAGTCCCTTTAATATTTCATACAGTAAGGGCTTGGTGATGATGACCTCCTTTAACTTTACCTTATCTGGGAAGCACTTTATCTGCCCTTCCATTCTAAATGACAGCTTTGCTGGATAGAGTAATCTTGGCTGTAGGTCCTTGCCTTTCATGAATTGGAATACTTCTTTCCAACCCCTTCTTGCCTGCAAGTTTTCTTTTAAGAAATCAGCTGATAGTGTTATGGGAACTCCTTTGTATGTAACCATCTCTTTTTCTCTTGCTGCTTTTAAGATTCTCTCCTTATCTTTCATCTTGGGTACTGTAATTATGATGTGTCTTGGTGTGTTCCTCCTTGGGTCCAGCTTCTTTGGGACTCTGAGCTTCCTGGACTTCCTGGAAGTCTATTTCCTTTGCCAGATTAGGGAAGTTCTCCTTCATTATTTGTTCAAATAAGTTTTCAATTTCTTGCTCTTCCTCCTCTTCTTCTAGTACCCCTATTATTTGGATGTTGGAGAGTTTAAAGTTGACGTGGAGGTTTCTAAGCATCTCATTTTTTTTAATTCTTGTTTCTTCACGCTGTTCTGGTTGAATGCTTATTTATTCCTTCTGGTCCAAACCATTGATTTGAGTCCAGGTTTCCTTCACTTCACTGTTGATTCCCTGTATACTTTCCATTATTTCACTTTTCATAGCCTTCACTTTTTCCTCTATCTTGTGACCATAGTCAACCATTTCTGTGAGCATCCTGATTACCAGTATTTTAAACTGTGCATCTGATAGGTGGGCTATCGCTTCATCACTTAGTTGTCTTTTTTTCTGGAGCTTTGATCTGTTCTTTCATGTGGGCCTTTTTTTTTTTTCTTTTTTGTCTCGGACCAACTATTATATAGTAAGGGTCAGAGCCTTAGGTATTTGCCAGGGTGGGGCAACCCACGTCTCTGCATTGTGGCTCTGTATGTTGCAGAGGGGTCTGAGAGGGAACAATGTCACTTGTTCAGCTCTCCTCCACTTTCAGTCACTTCCTTTGCTACTCACAAGAAAATTGGGCCCTTCTGGTGCTGATTCCTGGGTGGATGGTTTTATGTACTTTCTACGACCCTGTCTGTCTCTCCGATGAACTCTCCTGGTGAGGCTAGGAGTTTCTCCTGCCGCCTCAACCCCCACAGGTTTTTTCAGTCAGAGGTTTTGAGGCTTAATTTCCCTGTGCTGGTACCCTGGGTTATGTAGTCTGTCTCGCTCCCCAGTTGTTCCTCCCAGTTTATCCACATGCAAATGTGGGACTGCCGGCTCTGCCAGCCACTCTCTTTCCTGCCCTGCTCCTCCAGCTATCACCTTGCTGCAAGTCCTCTCCACTGTGGTTGCCTATCTCTGCTCCTATCTCATCCAGTCTGGATGAATGTTTCTTCTTTAATTCCTTCGTTGTCAGACTTCCATACAGTTCAATTTTCAGGAAGTTCTGCTTATTTTATTTTAATTTGTTGTTGTCCTTCTTCTGGTTGTGCAAGGAGGCAAAGTATATCTACCTATACCTCCATCTTTGCCAGAAGTCCTCTGAGCATTTTTAATATCATTGGGAAATACTTCAACAATGACAGTAAAATAATAAAAATGCAAAATTGTATTTCTTTAGTCCAAACTATGTGGAAGAAAGAAATTATAATACACTGGAGGAAATATATTTGAGTAGTCATTGCTTTGTGCTGTTTAAGAATGACTATTTTACTTTTTAATATTTTTCATATTTTCCAAACTTTATACTGGAGCATGGCAGAGAATTTCCCCAATGTCATTTCATTCCCAGTAAGTAAATTTTTGGGATCCTGGTCTTCTTCAAACTAAGGTAAGAAGGTATGCACTGAGAAAGGTAGAGAAAAGACAGAGACTCATTTAGAATTATATTAAACTGGAATTATGTTAAGGAATAGCCAGTCATTCCCAAGAAAAAGCTCTGCTTTAAAAGTTGCTTTCTGGGGAGAACCAAGATGGCGGTGTAGGTAGACACACTGCGCCTCCTCGCACAACCAGAACTGACAGAAAATCGAACGGCAAGGAAGTCCAACAGCCAAGTAGATAAAAAAGAAACATTCATCCAGACCGGTAGGAGGGGCGGAGACGGGCACCGGGGCAGAGAGAACTCGCATGGCCATGGTGGGACTGAGACTGGCGGAGTGTGGGACGAACGGGGCAGGCAATCTGACCACTAGCAGACCCTGCGGTCCCACATTCGTGCAGATAAACCGAGAGGGCCGGACTCAGAGTGACAGAGAACAGGGCAGGCAGAGCAGCAGGTAGCAGACCCCACGACCCCACACTCACGAAAAGATAAACCTGGACGAATGGCAGGGAGTTAAGCAGACCGTGCAGCCCAGGGCTCCAGTGCAGGGGGGGGGGAGGGGGGGCGGGGGTTGGGGGGGGAATAAAGCCTCAAACCTCTGATTGAAAATGCCCAGGGGGGCTGGGACGGCAGCAGGAGAGACTCCCAGCCTCACAGGAGAGGTCATTGGAGAGACCCACAGGGGCCTAGAGCATGCACAAGCCCACCCACTCAGGAGCCAGCACCCGAGGGACCCAATTTGATTGTGGATAGCGGAGGCAGTGTCTGAAATCCAGTGGAGAGTAGAGCAAGCGCCACTGCTCCCTCTCCTCCCTCCCCCACGTACAGCATCACAGCGCAGCCACCAGCGTTACCCTGCCCCACCCCGGGAACACCTAAGGCTCTGCCCATTTAAGTAATAGACGCGCCAAGACAAAAAAAAAAAAAATGGCCCAAATGACAGAACACTTCAAAGCTCCAGAAAAAATACAACTAAGTGAGGAAGAGATTGCCAACTTATTGGATGCAGAGTTTAAAACACTGGTTATCAAGATGCTCACAGAATTGGCTGAATTTGGTCAAAAACTAGATGAAAAAATGAAGGCTATGCTAAGAGAAACAAAGGAAAATGTACAGGGAACCAATAGTGATGCGAAGGAAACTGGGACTCAAATCAATGGTGTGGACCAGAAGGAAGAAAGAAACATCCAACCAGAAAAGAATGAAGAAACAAGAATTCAGAAAAATGAGGAGAGGCTTAGGAACCTACAGGACATCTTGAAACGTTCCAACATCCGAATTATAGGGGTGCCAGAAGGAGAAGAGGAAGAACAAAAAATTGAAAACTTATTTGAACAAATAATGAAGGAGAACTTCCCCAGTCTGGCAAAGGAAAGAGACTTCTGGGAAGTCCAGGAAGCTCAGAGAGTCCCAAAGAACCTGGACCCAAGGAGGAACACACCAAGGCACATCATAATTACATAACCCAAGATTACACAGAACGAGAGAATCTTAGAAGCAGCAAGAGAAAAGGACACAGTTACCTGCAAAGGAGTTCCCATAAGACTGTCAGCTGATTTCTCAAAAGAGACCTTACAGGCAAGAAGGGGCTGGAAAGAAGTATTCCAAGTCATGAAAGGCAAGGGCCTACATCCAAGATTACTGTATCCAGCAAAGCTATCATTTAGAATGAAAGGGAAGATAAAGTGCTTCTCAGGTAAGGTCAAGTTCAAGGAGTTCATCATCACCTAGCCATTATTATATGAAATGTTAAAGGGACTTATCTAAGAAAAAGAAGATAAAAAATATGAACAGTAAAAGTGACAGCAAAGTCACAGTTATTAAAAACCACACCTAAAACAAAAACAAAAGAAAACTAAGCAAACAACTAGAACAGAAACAGAACCACAGAAATGGAGATCACATGGAGGGTTATCAATAGGGGATTGGGAGGGGGAGAGAGGGGGGAAAGGTACAGAGAATAAATAGCATAAATGATAGGTGGAAAATAGACAGGGGGAGGGTAAGAATAGTGTAGGAAATGTAGAAGCCAAAGAACTTATAAGTATGACCCATGGACATGAACTATAGTGGGAGAATGTGGGACGGTGGGGGTGGGCAGGATGGAGTGGAGTGAGGGGGGGTGGAAATGGGACAACTATAATAGCATAATCAATAAATATATAAAACAAAAACAAAAACAAAAGTTGCTTTCCAAAACTGAACTGGTAAGATCCTCTCCTTCATCTTCTCCTCTGAAACACAGCACTTGAAGGAGCTCCAATTTCTACCCAGTCCCAAGCCCAGCCAGGCAAAAATTGAGTGGAACTTAAAATCAACATCTTGGTGAAAGGTTGAATGGAAGAACTGAGGAGCAGATCAGAGAAATTAAGAAACCAGGGAGGGGAAGGGGGGAGGGGAAAGATCACAAAAAAATGAGTCAGAGGCCCATCTACCTACAAGGGTCAACCAGATAACCAAGCTGTGTGTAAGAAGCAATAGGGAGTGATGATGACTTGGCAAACTGGAGAATTTAAATCATTTGAATGGAACAGTTAGCTCAGTTCCAGGTAAATGTTACTACATACAAATATAAGCCCAGTTTTTGCCAGGCTTTTCCCTGGTTTCAATCCATAACTCCATACTTTTATGTTAAAAACCTGATGTTTTAAAATATTAGAAAATAATTGAACACTTAAACTTCATTAATAAAAATATGATATAAGATAAAAAGATTATGAATTGGTACTTTCTGGTTGAAGAAAACATGGGTAATGTTACTTTCCTCTATTTTTTAAGTAAGAAAAAAGAAACAAAGACAAAATTTAAAACCACTCTAAAATATGACAAGCCATATTCAGTTTTCAATTGTACCATAATAGAAGAATTCTTGTTTTAATCTATATGTTGTAAACTTAGCATGAACTGATAGGCAATTAAAAGGGGAAAACACAAAGGTTTGCTTATTTTCAATATTCTCTATGACTTTTCAGGAATGGACAAAACAAATTTTAAGGGGTGACAAAACAATGCACACCCTTCAGCAATCAGAAAACAATGAAAAACTAGGAAAATCAAGCATGAAGTGAGACTTTTGGCAAGGATTCCCTCTCCTAGCCTGAGAATGGACATCTCCCCCATCCTACCCATCCTTCACTCTATGAGTGAGCATCACTGTTGTGTTTAAATGACACATTCAGATTAACTTGTCTGACACATGAAAAGCATTGTGAGACATGTCGGGTCATGGAGATGGTTATGTCGCCAATGTCGCTATAAATCATCTCTGCTTCTCCTGAGACCATGCCAGATTAATCCATGGGTATCTCTGATTCAGATGGCAAAGAAGAGAACAAATCGCCCTTTCACTGAAGAGATGAGTTAGACAGATTGTGGCAGTATCTATTGGGCCAAAGTCTTACAATGTTACACAAGAGCTTCACAATTCACTTGTGTGACTGCCTCATTCCAAGGGTTGGCATCTGGTAACCAAGCAGAAATGAGAAATAAGCAATCCTGAAACTTGGTTTGTGATCCAGGTGTCCCTGGCAATGACTAATTCAATTTCCATTGGCTCACGGCCCCGGGGTCCTCCTATACCAATACATTGATGAAGGGATTCTGCTAATGACTGCACAATTGATGATAACCATTATCTGTAATGATTACCATTAACTGTAGTGTAATGATTATTAATGTCCACATGAAGCCCATTCTATGACTAATGATAGCCCTGCACTTCCTTTTAATATTTGCACATCTTAAGTGGGTTTTAGCAGTCCCATTTTACGGGTGAAGAATTGGAAACTGGGTGGGTTTAGTGACTTTCTTAAAGCCACCAGCTGGGATTTGAATGGGAACTCCAATCCCATTATTTCAGCCCACCTCACACAGATTGTCCCGATGATAAGACCACAGATGTGGAAGTGCTTGGTAAATTACAGAGAGATGTTTCAGATATTTGCTGTTTGTGTCCCAGAATATCATCTTTTGTCAATTTGACTTTTATGAGAAAAAAGCACATTAAAAAACAACTTCAAAAGAAACCGTGGGCTATTGTAGAAAGAGGGAAGTTCTAACATCAGATAAATCAGAAATCATATCCATATTCAGCCATTTCCTTACTAAGAGATGAGAAGCAAATTCCTGAAATTCTTCAAACTTTGGGTTTCTCCTGTATGAGTGAAAGATGGTCTAAGGATTTATGTATATATATAAAATATATGGTCTAAGGATATATTTATAATACATATTATATATATAAATATATGTCATTTTATTATCTATATTGAGTATTTTACAACTCATTTAGTTGCTGCTTCACCAAGTCAAGGTGTCTTTCATTTTCTTGGGAAGAAGAGAATTGTAGGAAATAAGGAGTGTAATATACAGAATAAAACAGAAGCATTTGAACTTGTAGCTCAATCACTTAAAAACTCTGTGATCTTGAAATTTTTTTAAATCATGCTAATTCATGTTTTCTTTTCTTTTTTTAATTTTTTAAATTGTTGTTCAGGTACACTTGTCTCCATTTTCCTGCCACCACTTTCCCCTGCCCCACCCACCCCCACCTCCCACTCTCAATCCTACTCCCCTTTGGCTTTGTCCATGGGTCCTTTATACATGTTCCTTGAAGATCTTTCCCCTTCTTTCCCCCATTTTCCCCCTCCCCCTTCCCCTCTGGTTACTGTCAGTTTGTTCTTTACTTCAGTGTCTCTGGTTCCATTTTGCTTGCTTGTTTTGTTGATTAGGTTCCACTTTTAGGTGAGATCATCTGGTATTTTTCTTTCACCACCTGGCTTATTTCACTTAGCGTAATGCTCTCTAGTTCTATACATGCTGTCACGGAGAGTAGGAGCTCCTTTTCTTTTTGCTGTATAGTATTTCATTGTATAAATGTACCATAGTTTTTTTATACACTCATTTACTGATGGGCACTTAGGTTGTTTCCAGCACTTGGCATTGTAAATTGTGCTGCTATGAACATTGGGGTGCATAGGTTCTTTTGGATTGGTGTTTCAGGGTTCTTAGGGTATAATCCCAGCAGTGGAATTATCGAGCCAAGGATTAAAGGAAATTGTCCAAAGAAAGATCCTGGCACATTTGGCACAAGTGTAGGGATATTTCTTTTTTTTAGAAAACTGACAGAGCTGTTCCTCACGCACCCACAGCATGAGTTCCAATGCCGTTCCCTGAAATTATAGGGACCACTGGCGAAAAGGCCAACCTCATGCTGTTCTCTCTTCTGGTCCAAGGGAGGAAATTCCTTAGAATCTTGCTACTGAAATTGTGGTCTGTGCATGGTAGTGTTGACCTCACCTGGGCCAAGGAAGCAGGCTGGAGGGAGTGACGGAGGGATGTCTTCACCCTTGATTAGATCCAATGGCAAGAAACCCACTATTTAAAGATCTGGTGGAGGATGAGTCAGACAGAGACAACAGAATGTGCAAAGGCCAAAGTCAGAAAAGCTTCTACATTCAAGGAACAGAGAAAAAGATGGTGTCTGGATTCACAATGCAGTGAGCAGGGTATAGGGTAGGTACAAGATCAGGGAGGAAAGGTAAGCAAGTGTCAGATTAAGATAGATTCTCCCAGTCCTCAGGGAAGATTTCCACATTTACCAAGTTTATCACACTCACGCGCACACACACACACACACATTTTATGCACTTCTATTGTACCTTGAAACTCTTCTTGTACTTATTGCAATATAACCAAGTAAGTATTAATATAAATACCTGTTTACTATCTGGCTATCTTGTGAGCCTATCAGCTTGTTTAGTGCAGGGACCATATCTATGTTATTCACCATTATATGCTTACCCTCTAGCAAAAATGTATACTATAATAGATGCTCAATTACATTTGGGGGGACAGAAAGAGAAATAAAACTCCCAGCTTACCATAGATTTCATAAAATTGCAAGAATTAAATTATTTTAAGGTTCTTTACTAAATTCCCCTTAAACCATATTTTTCTGTTATTTGAAGGAATTGGTCTCCATTGCTACAAAAATTTAAGGGGATTTATGATACATGAACTTGGGTATAATCCAGCTACAGTTTCTCTTACACTGCTATGACAGTGAAAACTACTCAAGGAAATTGGTGAAAATTCCAAGAAAGGACTTAAACTGTCCTATGTAAAAGTATGGAAGTGTTCCAGGTCATTTGTTCCATGTTTAAATCACTTTTTCGAGGTATAACTCTCATATACAAAAATGCACACACTTTAAGCATACAATTTAATAATTTGGATAAATATATACACTTTGTCATATAAGGACAAATACCAATTTAAACAAATAGGCTGAATTCTTCGTGTTAGAAATTAGAAAATATTTTTCCAGGTCCCTTTTCTTAGAGCATAAATTTACTTTAGCACATTTGTAAGTTTTAAGTTCTTTCTGTCTCTTTAAAATATGTAGAAAACCTTTTTTAAGTCATATCCAAATTATTTTTAAGGCTTTATTTATTTTATTCTTTAGAGAGGGGAAGGGAAGGAGAAAGAGAGGGAGAGAAACATCAATGTGTGGTTGCCTCTCGTGTGTCGCACAACGGGGACACGGCCTGCATCCCAGGCATGTGCCCTGACTGAGAATTCAACCAGTGACCCTTTAGTTCATAGGCAGGCACTCAATCCACTGAGCCACACAAGCCAGGGCTGTAGAAATCTTTTTAAAAGTTAAATCAGTCTCTTGACAGCTTTAAGAACCAGTCACGTCTTTCTCAAGGACCTGGGAGCTATCTCTTCCAAATGTAATCAAGGAAGACAACACTTCTATCCCCCAGTTTCCTCTGGGAGGGAAGGGGTCTGGCTGCAAGTTGCAAAACCACCTTTGTCATAAAATAAGAGCAGCTTATTTTCCCTTTGGAAACCAATTAGCAAATACAAGTGGCCACCCTGATTACCAGGTAAATCTCAGATTGAGTATGTGTAATAAATGGTGTCATCAGGTCCTCTTGCTTGGAAACTAGTTTTTTTTCTCTTAAATTTATGGGGGTAACCTTGGTTAATAACATTATGTAAGTTTCAGGTTTACAATTCTACAATACATCATTTTATATTGCATTGTGTGCTCACAACCCCAAATCTAGTCTCCTTCCATCACCATATATTTGACCCCCTTTACCCTCTTCATCCTCCTCCCAACCCATTTCCCCTTAGATAACCACCTGATAACCATACTGTTGTCTGTGTCTATTTGTTTATTTTGTTGTTTGTTGCTTTGTTTTACATTCCACATATGAGTGAAATCATACAATTCCTGTCCTTTTCTGTCTGACTTATTTCACTTAACATGATATTCTTTACACTCCATCCATGTTGTCATAAATGGCAATATTTCATCCTTTTTATGGCTGAGTAGTATTCCATTGTATATATGTACCACTTCTTCTTTTTCTAATCATCCACTGAAGGACACTTGGGTTGTTTGCATATCTTGGCCATTATGAATAATTCTGCAATTAACATAGGAGAATGCACATCTTTACAATTAAGTGTTTTCAAATTTTCACTTATCTTGAGAATATGTATGTAATGGGTATGCTTGGCTATAAAAAAGAGAGGGATTTTTTTTTTTTTTTTGCAATCTCTTAGTAGATTGTATTTGATGTGCATCACATTCTGGTTTGATGCTTTTTCAATAATAAAATTGTGGGGGTTTTCCTCTACTTTTGTGGAGAGATTTTCTGGGTTGGAAGGAGATTTTGTTTTAAATTATATTTCCCCAACAAGAAGACAGAAACCACACTAATCAAGATATAAAACATTTTCATCACCCCAGAAAGTTAGCACATGATCCTTTCAAATGAATACAAAATCCTTCGCCCCAGGTAACCACTGATGTCATTTATCACTGTAGATGGGTTTTACCTACTTCAAAACTTCTTATAAATGGAATCATAAGGTAGTTACTTTTCAATGTAAGACTTCTTTCACCCACTATGGTTTTGAGATCCATCCATGTTATTATGTGTAGTTTGTTCCTTTTCACTTCCGATGAGTACTCTTCCAATATTTGTTTTTGCATTCACCTGTTGAAAGACACTTGGGGTTTTTTGCCTATTTCAAATAAAGCTTCTATGCTCACTCGTGGACAAGTCTGTGTGTGGACTTACATTTTTATTTCTTTCATAAAAATAGCTAAGAATGGAACTGCTGAGTCTTATGAGTATACATTTAACTTTTAAACTAACTGACAAACAACTTCTCGGCGTGGTGGTACCATTCTACACCGCCATGAGTTGTTCCACCTCTCACCTACACTTAGTGTGGTCACTCTTTCTCATTTTAGACATTCTAATAGATCATGATCTCACGATCTCTAATTTGTATATTTCGAACAAGTAATGACGTTGACATCTTTTCACGTGTTAACTGACTTTTGCATATTTTCTTTAGTGAAGTGTATATTTAAATAGTTTGCCCATTTTTAATTGGTTTTAGGTCCTCTTACGGAGTTGTATTTTTTTAACATCCAGAAATGTGTCCTTTGTCAGATATAAGTTCTGCAAATATTTTCTACTCTTTTTGATAGCCAATGTTTTTGTTCATCTTTGCCCATCTCAAAGTTATGAGATGTTTCCCTTATGTTTCATTATTTTTTAAAAAATTCTTACCCGAGGACATGCTTATGGATTTTAGAGAGGGGAAAGGGAGGGAGAGAGAGAGGAAGAAAAACATCGATGTGAGAGAGAAACATCTATCGGTTGCCTCTCATATACACCCCAACCTGGGACCAAACTGGCAGCCTAGGCATGTGCCCTGACCAGAAAATGACCCTGCTGCCTTTTGGTTTATGGGTTCATGCTCCCACCAACAGAGCCACACTGGCCAGGGACCCTCTTTTTCATTTTTAAAGTTTTATAGTTCTGGAATTTTACATTTAGGCCTATGATATATTTTAAATGAAATTTTGTGTGAGACAGAAGTTAAGGTTCACATTTTGTTGAAAATACAGTTCCTTCCCCAAGTGAATTAACATTGGTGTTTTGTCCGAAACTGATTATATCTTTATATAATGTAAATTATATATAAATATTATAAGTATAATATATAAATAATTCTGTATCTTGGCCTTACATTCCATGACCTTGCTAAACCCATCTTTGAATTCTATAGTTTTTGTACAATTTTTCACATAGATGATCATGTCATTTGAAAATACAGAAAAGTTTTATTTATCCCTTCCAAATGTCTGTACCTTTTTGTTTTTGTTTTTGATACTTTGTTGCACTAACTAGTTCTTCCATCCAGTAAAATATTTAATGGAAGTGGTAAGACACACTTCCGTGTCCCTAACATAAGAGGGGAGAGGATCCACTTTCTTACCACTAAATACTATGTTAACTGTATGTCTTTCATAGATGTCCTTAATCAAGTGGAAGATGTGTTCTTCTGTTTCAGTTTCCTGAGAGTTTTTAAATCATAAATGGATTTCCAATCTATTATCAAATCCGTCCAGTAAATCTTTAATTTTAATTACTATACTCTTCAATTTGAATTGTCATTTTATTCTTTTATGTAATTTCCATTTCTCAGTCAGTATTCTTTATCTATTTACTCATGAATATTTTATTTCCCTCTAAGGTCTTGAACATATTCAAAGTGATGCTTTATATTCCTTGTCACAATATCCATCATCTGGACTATCTTGGTGTTGGTTTCTATTGACTACTTTTTTCTAGACTTGGTTCCCATTTTCCTAATCTTCAGGACAGAGCCAGCAGCCCTAGGGAATTCAGCAGGAAGAAAAATGTATTTCATGGCTACATTTGTCTTTTCAGCATCTGGCACTGATGGTTTCAACCGTGGACGTATCTCAGCAACAGTAAGGAGAAGTGGAAAGAAGTATTTGGGCTTGGGTGAGCGTGGAAATGGATGGGGGCACTACAGTGGTAGGTCGCACAGACAGGGAAAATTTACTTGTGCTTGGACTTGAGGCCTATACCACCATACTGGGTTGGCCTGAGGGGGAGAAAATGCTATCCATTTTATTTCACAAACTGCTTTAGAGAGCAGACAAGTTTAGTGTTGGCAATTTTGGTCTTTCCAGAGCATGAGCTATTTCCATTCTTGTCTATTGTAAGAGAAATAGACATGCTGGCCTGCAGGAAAGGGCAGAGTCCAGAAAGTTTGCTTAAACCCCTGTTAAAACGTGGTCTGAATGTGTCCCATCAAAAGGGATACAATGTTAAACAAGTCTATCATGAAAGGACAAAGGAGGGGGAGGGGGAGGAGAAGGGTTTGGGGAAGGAAGGGGCCCCCCTATAAACCAAAAAAGCCTAGTACATATAAAACCATGGACAAGTCACTTGCCTTTAGATTCAACTGCAATGTTACCATGCTGTGTGGCCTAAGGGAGGTTCTATCACTTTTCTGAGCTTCAGTTTTCTCAGCTATAACATGGAAATAATAGTGATTCCTAATAGCTCAGCATCTGTCAAATCACTCAGCAGCTTTAGATGCTCAGGGAGGATCTCTTTATGCAATTAACACTTGAAGAATACTTGGAGGATGAAACTAAGACACATAAACCAAATATCCCAGGCAGGAGGGGAAAGCAAGTGCAGAGGCCCCAGACAAGGAAGACTTTGTGTGTTCAAGAGTTAGAAAGGATGGTGTTGCCAAAGCATAGAAAGCAGGAGGAGAAAAATAGTTTGGGGCAGGGTCAGATCATGTAGAACTTTTAACACATGGTCAGAAGTGTGGCCTTCATTCCAGTGTAACTGATAGCTTTTAGAGGCTTATTAAGGGTTTTAAATGACGGAGTGATAGAATTTGACTTAGGCCCGAGTAGCCATGAGGGAATTGGTTCCGTAATGTTTGTAGAAGGAATTAGTACAGAAGGTGGAGGTGGAAAGGCACACAGCACTCAGTAAATGGTAGGTGCTGTGTTTGTATTGCACTGTCAATCCAACCTTGTCCAGGGCACAAGTTATTGCTGAAAGGGCTCACCTCTCTGAAGCCAGAGGAAAGTTCCAAACAGGCCAGCGACCCCCAACCCCTCAGTCCTGGGATGGTTGATGCAGGAAGAGAGCAAATACAACTCAGCTGAGCTCACTCAAGCTCCCCAGGTTTGCTGAAGCAGTGATGAACGTTAGTGATGAGGGAGCATCCTTTACCTGGCTTTGGGGCATTACCTACTACTGAGCTGTGCCTGCATTCCTGCCCTCCCAAGGAGGAGGGGCTGATTATGCCTACCTACACTCATTTGTTTTTTTTCCCCCAAGATAAGCCCTGCTATGGCCTTTTCAGTAGCTATTAACAAGGACAGGGACCACAGGAGCAATCTATGCACTTCAAGACTCAGGCTGGGGGGGGGGGGCCTTCCCTCATCTATTTATAATAACAGGAATATATTATATTTGTTGAGCATCTACTATGCTTCAAGATTAGCATAAGGCAATTACATTGCCTCTTTCAAACCCTCAACCATGCTTCCAAAGAGACATTCTTCTCTCCATTTTACAGAGACTGAGAGAGGCAAGTAAATTGACTAAGGTTACACAGCAACCAACTAGTAAAACTAGCATTTGAAGTTAGTGTATTTATCTTCACAACTCATGCTGTGCTGCTTCCATATCCTTATTCCTCCATCCTATAGAGGACAGTGAAGGCAAGAATAGCAGCAATTGTTTTATACCAGATGCTCTGTGTATTTTTTTAAAAGTCTTTTTCACAAAAAGCAAGACCTGACATCACAGTATGTCTACAAGCTCCTCGGAAGGTGGGACAGTTGACCTGGAACCTTCCTTCCATCTTCTAAGATCAGAGCTTCTGTTTCTTGGGTGATTTCTGAAGAAATCTACAAAGCAGGTTGTAGGAAGCAGCCCCTCGCGAGAAGCCAGGCAAAGTTTCATGATGCTCTGAGTTGTGGAGATGGACCTGTGAGTCCACAGAATCCAAAATAACTCGAGTTTGCAAGATACAGTTCTAGAGAGCAGAGAGCTGCACATGGAGACAATCTGGAGATCTGCAGGGGGTATTGAGCACCTGGCTGGGTGTGAGGAAGCTACGTTAGGCTGGGGAAATAACCACCTGAGAGGATTAGAAGACCTGGAACTCACACAGGGCTGGGAACAGTGCCTGTTCTTACCAGTCAGACTGAAAAACCCTCTTGATTCATGAGGCTCTGGGTAGAATCCTTCTGAAAAGTCTTGCCTTCGTATTGGTTATTCTGTAAATATTGAATAGTAAGGGACAAAGAAAAGGCCAGAGACAAAAGACCATCATAAACATTTTCCCCTTTTCTTGACATGTGGATTTCCACAATAGTTGAGGACGCGTGTAACATTATTGCTGTAAAATCTTAGTGAAAATTTCCTTTTTTGAGCCAGACTTGACCTAGAACAAAGGTGGTTCTTTGACAAGCAAATAAACAATTTTGGAAGGTGAATTGCAAACCCAGTCATGAAGTTATGTCTGGAACAACTTTTACCAGGGCTTTACAAAGGCTCATTTCTATAAAGCAAGTGACAGAATAGGCTCCACATGACGTTTTTAAAGGGTAAACTTTCATTTTCCTTTATTCACCCTTTGAGGAAAGAGTCGCATAGGGATGAAATTTTCCCACAGTTCTTAATATATGCCACTCCAAACAAAACAGAATAGTCTACATACTAATTTGTATTGCAAAGATAATTTTTATTTTTTATTTGATTCAACAAACATCCATTGGGCACCTAAGAGTTATCTATGTACTAGAGATTAAAATGCAATAAATTTTATAAACAATTAATATATTATTAATTATACTGCAATTATTAATATAAATTATATTTATAATTATTAATACTAACAAATATAATATATTTTACTAACATTTCTATTAATAAGTAATAAATAGATTGTCCTTGCTCTCAAAACTAATGAGATAAACATACCCAAATAATTTTAAAGCTTGGGAGGACCTGTAAGTGCTAAATATTAGAACTCTGCCTGAAGTTCCATCACCAGATTGACATACATTGCTGTGCCTCTGGTTCAAATCCATGGCAGGCATCACTAATTGATCATAGCAGTATATGAATGAACCAGATTGACAATTGATTAAGGAGAAACCATGTGCACTCTAGCTATCAGATGTTGGTTTTCTTTAATCTAAACTCCAGCCCTTAAATAGTTCCTACATCGGAAGTTTCTTGGTTAATTTCATGCCATTTAATTTTTGGAGAGACAGAGTAGCTGCCTTCTTGTTTCCTGTATGCAATTTTTTACTACATGTCCTCCTGCTTTTCTTCATTTCATTGTCATCATAATCATTATTGTTGTCACCGTTATCACCATCACCAGCAGCAGCAGCATCACCACCACCACCATCGTCATCATCATCACCCTCATCACTACTATTTTCTGAACACTATGAGCCGTATTAAGTACTAAGGATATGTTAAGTATTTTCTATGCCTTGTTTCAAATTCTTAAGACATTTTTAATTGGTAGTTTTATCACCACTTCACAGATTTAAAAAACTGGGATTTAAAGAGGCAAAGTAATTTGACTAAGTTTGCCTAGTAAAAATCAGAATTCAAATCCATAGGTTATGACATCATAGAGAAACTTTTTCTACTTCACAATGCAAAGATTTTTTTTTTTCCATCCCAGCCCAGGTTTCCCAAATCCCTGAATGTACACACTAACAGAATTATTTTCTATTATTTTGAATTGAATCAGTGCAACATTTTGCTCATTGGGATTTGGACCATAGCCTAGAAATCATTTAAGAATATTGAAAAATTCCTTTGTTCTAATTCAGAAGTGTCCAGCCAGCATTGAAAATATTACTGCAGCTTTGCATAGGTGTCTATTTTTTTCCATGATAAATGTTTTGTCATGAGGGTTTCCTAACTAACTGGTGTTCCAATAAGTGTTTCCAGTAGGGAATTTTGTAGTGTGCAGATGGTAATTTCCAGTAGGGAATTCTGTAATTTGCAGATGGTAATAAAATAAAGCTGCCACTCCCATCCTTGCTTTTAACTTTCATCACTGCATATTATAAATAGTGAAGGAGTTCTCACAAGGGACTCCTGGGGTATATATAAATTGCTGTTATTTCTGCGGTTTACCACTTAGACTTGGAATGATTTATCTTTGCACAACCAGGGGCTACTGTGGCATTCATCATCCAGGTGGAGGCAGAAAGCCAACAGGCCTGTGTTCATTGAGCAGCTAAATGTGAAGTGTGCAGCGGGAGCATTGAGCAGATAAATGTGAAATGTATGGTACACTCTTTAAAGAGGTAATTTAGGAGGTCAGGCTAAGTCTGATCGACTTGTAAATTAATGTGGCTACTGGGTGCATCACTGGAAACCACAACTGCTAATGAATTACTTTAAAATGCCAGCTTCATGAGGATTGGGACTAAATGTTTGTGTTCCCTCAAAAATTCATATGTTGAGATCCTAAACTCCAATGTGATGACACTAGGAAGTAAAGACCTTGGGGAGTGATTAGGTCATGAGGGGGAGCCCTCATGAATAGGATTAGTGCCCTGATAAAAGAGACCCCAGAGAGCTCCTTTCTCTCCTACACCAAGTGAGGGCACATTGAGAAAGTGACCATCTATGAACCAAGAAGCAGGAAATGGGCAGACATTGAATCTGCAGGTGCCTTCATCTTGGGCTTCCAGCCTCCAGAACTGTGAGAAATAAATATTTTCTCTTTAAAAGGGAACCCTAGTGCACTGTTGGTGGGAATGCAGACTAGTGAGGCCACTGTGGAAAACAATATGGAATTTTCTCAGAAAACTAAAAATGGAACTGCCCTTTGACCCAGCAACTCCACTGCTGGGATTATACCCTAAGAACCCTGAAACACCAATCCAAAAGAACCTGTGCACCCCAATGTTCATCGCAGCACAATTTACAATAGCCAAGTACTGGAAGCAACCTAAGTGCCCATCAGCAAACGAGTGGATCCAAAAACTATGGTATATTTACACAATGGAATTCTACGCAGCAGAGAGAAAGAAGGAGCTTATACCCTTTGCAACAGCATGGATGAAACTGGAGAGCATTATGCTAAGTGAAATAAGCCAGGCGGTGAGGGACAAATACCATATGATCTCACCTTTAACTAGAACATAATCAATAGAAGAAAAAAAGCAAACAAAATATAACCAGAGACATTGAAGTTAAGAACAATCTAACAATAGCCGGGGCGGGGGGGGAGGGACAGTGGGAAGAGGGGATTACAGGAACTACTATAAAGGACACATGGACAAAACCAAGGGGGAGGGTGGAGGTGGGGGAGGGAGGTGGGTTCAGCTGGGGTGGGGTGGAGGGATGGGGAGAAAAGGCATACAACTGTAATTGAATAACAATAAAAATAAAAAATATATATTTTCTGTTTAAGCCACATAGCCTGTGATATTTTTGTTATAGCATCCCAAATGGACTAAGACAAAACATCTCATCTATACTGTTTATTATTCAACTCCTCTCTCCTCACTCAATGCCTGGCACACAGTAGATGCTTCACAAGTACTTTTCCAACATTTTATTATAAAAGTTCTCAAACATAGCAAAGTTGAAAAAAGTTTGAAGTGAAAACCCATATACTTACCACCGAGATTCTACCATTAAATGTTATTATATTTACTTTATTACATATCTTTCCCTTATCTCACCATCCATTCATCTATTTATTTTCTGAAGCATTTCACAGTAAATGGCAAATATCAGTATACTTCTCCCTAAATACTTTAGCTTGCATATCATTAACTTCAATATTTGTTCTCTTTTTACTTTTGATAGAAATTTATGTATAGTGTACAAATCTTAAGAGTACCTTTCCTAGTTGTTATGGCCTGAACTGTGCCTTCCCCCAAATTCACATGTTGAAGGCCTAGGCCACAGCACTCCACCTGCAACTGTATTTGGATATAGAGTCTTTACAGAGGCAATTTAGTTAAAATGAGGTCAGTAGAATGAGCCCTAATCAAATATGACTGATGTCCTTAAAAGAAGGGACAAATTAGGACACAGACACATCCAGAGGGAAAACCATGTGAAATCACACTAAGATGGCCAAGGAGGGAGGTCTTAAAAAGAACCAACCTGCTCACACTTTGATCTCAGACTTCTAATCTCCAGAACTCTGAGACAATAAATCCTCTTTGCTTAAGCCACCCAGTCTTTGGTACTTTGTTATAGCCACCCTAGCAAATAAATACACTGGGTTTTGCCAAGTGCATTCATCTGTGTAACTCAAAATCCTATTGAAAGGTAAAATATTATGATCCACCAGAACATTCTTTCATGCCCTTTCCCAGTCAGTACCCACCCCAAACACCACTCTGGTTAGTTTTCAACTCTTGGTTAGTTTTTTCCATTCTATAACTTTTTAAAAATGGAATACACATATGTACTCTTTTTGTATGGCTTCTTTCACTCAGCAGAATGTCTTTGAGATTCACTCATGTTTTTTCGTGTATCAGTACTTTATTCTTTTTCATTGCTTTGTAGCATCCCCTTGTATGGATGTACTACATTTTATTTATATCTTCTCCTACTGATGGATATTAAGCTGTTTCCAACTTTTACATATAATGACTAAAACTGTTGTTAATATTCTTGTATAAGTCTTTTTCTGAAAAAATATATTATCTTTCTTTTGGGTGAATATCCAGAAACAAAATGGGTAGATCATATGGTAGACATATGTTTGGTTTTCTTTAAAAAAAAAAACAAACCTGCCATAATTACTTCCAAAGTGGTTGCATCATTTTGCATTCTCACTAATAATATGAATTCCAGTTGTTCCACATCTTTACCAGCACTTGATATTGTCTCTATAAGTATTTGATGAATGAACAAAGCTGTGGATTACTTCTGAGTGACTTGGAATTCTCACAGAAGAGAGAACATGAAACAATGAGAAGATTATGGCCTTTGGGGATGGGTCATCTGGGTCCAGATCCCAACTCTACTATTTAAGAGCTATGTGATCTGGGCAAGTCATTTAAATTCTCTGAGCTTCATTTATCTCATGTGTCACAAGAAAATATCACAACCAACATCACAGGGTTGGTAAGTTTTAAATGGGTAACTGTACCTGATGGTGCTTAGCATGGAGCCTGCCCATGGTAAAGTTCAGGAGTTAACACTTCAGGACACAGATCAGTTACTCTATCTCGTTTTGTATCTTCTCTCAGAATCCTTGGTCCTTTCTTCCATTTAGCTTACCCCTTAAATTCCTTCTTGCATCCTCTTCCTCCTCCCTAATGCCTCCATATAAAAACAGAATCATTGGTTAGAACAGGGCACAGCCAGTATCCAAAGTCATCATTTGAAAAAATCAAGGGAACCAAGTCACAGAAAAGACCTCAAATTGAATTCAGCTCCACTTATTAACTGTCCCACTGGGGACAAAAAAAAAGTCTTAGTTTCTTATCTGTAAATTATACCTTGCCCCACAGGGTTGTTGAGTGTGTCAAATCTAAGTGTCTAAAACACCTAGCACCTGGCATAGAGTAGGTGGTCAGGAACTGGGAGCTCCTTTCCTCCTATAGGCCTGCCTGAGGTCAGAAGGTGCTGTGCACACCTAAGGTCTGCACCTCTCTGCCCACTCTCAACTCTGCTCCTGACCTGGGTTGAGACTGATGAAAGCCCCTTCGTCTTTTGTTCTCACTCTTTAGATCATGATACTCAGGCCTTTGAGCAGTCAGGAGTAATGCTCAATGTGTGCAATCAGGCCCCTGGAGAGAGGCAAAGTGTGGTGATAGAGAAATAGATAAGAAGAAAAAAGAGAGGAAGAAGAATCCACTTAGCACGTGTTTCCATCCTTAGTCTCAAAGAAAAATATTCAGAAAGTACCCTCCTCGTGCCCCTTCCCTATCATCTTGCAATTAAGACCTTAAAATTATACACAGGGCCTTCCTTCTCTCTTCAATTAAAGATAAAAAAGCTTCTTCACATGTAACAAATGATTCTTGTGAAATAAAAATAAAAGCCTTTCATTCAGTGATCATTTCATTTTATTATTACTATTAAACACTGTTTGACACATGCTAATTGAGCTCCTCTGGATAAGTGTTAGCATTTCTTAATACTGAGCAGCCACTAAACCATTTAGCGATTTTCAGAACATGTTCTCTGTGCTTTGCCTAATTAAAGGCATTGGGAAGAGGGGCTCATGCATTGTCATGGGTGATTTTAGCGGGAGGGAAGTGGCCCACCACCACTCACTAGCTCCTTATTTCATCATGTTCATTCTAAATGAATTCTTAAACCTCCACTTCTTAAAGCTGCCCAAGCCTTATACAATGATGAATGCTTGAAGTCTCCTAGACTCATAGATTTTCACGGGATAATTAGGAAATGGGGTAGATGGATCTCTTCCAAATTGTACTCTTGAGTAGCCCAGATAGTTTAATTTAAATTGCTAGAGAATTTATGTAAGTGGCAGAGTAAAAGTTTTGAAAAGCAAATTAAACTACATTTGAACACCAGCTATAACATTTCTAGTTTGTGACCTTAAGAATGTAAGCTCTCAGAGCCTCTGTTTCCTTGTCTGTAAAATGTAAATAATAGCACCAACTACAAAGGCTTGTTATGAAGATGGGAGATGATACATATAAAGCATCCAACATAATAGATAATAGATGATCTCAGTGGAGGTGCTATCTCATCATCATCATCATCATCATCATCATCACCATCATTGTTGTCATTATCCAGCAGTGAG
Source organism: Desmodus rotundus (assembly GCF_022682495.2). Classification (NCBI taxonomy): domain Eukaryota; kingdom Metazoa; phylum Chordata; class Mammalia; order Chiroptera; family Phyllostomidae; genus Desmodus; species Desmodus rotundus. The sequence continues at coordinate 105,783,664 of NC_071387.1, read as the reverse complement.
TTCATGGCCTTTAACTGGCTACCATATTCAATCCATGAGAGTATCTAGAAACATTTCCTGGGACTTTCCTCCAAGAGTGGGCCAAATGATGTTTAAATGCAAGAAGGGTACAAATGTGTAAGGTTGATTCCTTTGTCCTTCTGCCTCCCCAAGGACCAAAAAGCCTGCACAGCAACTTATTACAATTTATACATTATTTATGCATAGGAAAGATGATGCTATTGTAACCTGTAGCATACAGAGACATAAATAAGCCTTGTTAAATCAGAATGCTGCAAAGGGTGCTCTTTAGCCTGGGTTTGCTCCCTCTGGGCACCAGAACTATGGCTGTGATAGTCAGGGGGTTGACCCAGACTTGACAGCTAGCTTAATACCTGTAGGAATTCTGACACTTGGGATTTCTCAAGAGAGAAGATTTAGGAAGAATGCCTGTGCCTTTTCACTGGCTTCTAAGGAGATCCTGATTTCTTCCTTCCCTATACACTTCAAGTCACAGTGATGCCAAGGAGGAGCTGGTCAAGTTCAAGGTCAGATTGAGTCAATTTGCCCGCAAATATAAGATTTGAAGGGACCGATGTTCATAACACATGTGGGAATTGTCCTCTCTTCTCTCACTCCTTACATGCCAGAGTGGTTTTGACCAAAGGTCAAAAATCTCAGGTACCCACAGGTGACAATCAGATCACATAAATGGGTAATAGAGGTATCTTTAAAAGGCAGCTACTGCCCTGACTGGTGTGGTTCAGTTGGTTGGACATCATCCCACAAAGCAAAAGGTCACCAGTTTGATTCCTGGTGAGGGTACAGACCTGGGTTGCAGTCCAGCTCCAAGATGGGGCACATAAGAGAGGCAACCAATTGATGTTTCTCTCCCTCTCTTTCTCCCTCCCTTTCCCTATCTTTAAAAATAAATAAATAAATTTTTCTTTAATAAAAGGCAGCCACTGCTTGGTGTCAGCAATTGTTGCCAGGTGGAAATGTGCAGCATTACCAGATACTCTTATTTATTAGGGTGAGTTAAGAGAGCAGGTTTTTGTAAAATATTGACTTTTAAACTATTGGCAAAATTTTTAAAAACTTTATATGAGTTAAACAAACATATCCAAATGCCAGATTCAGCCCTTAGGCAGCCAGTTAAGAACTTAGTCACTGGAATTAATCAGAACCAGGTTCCAAACTCAGCTCTACATCTTATTACCTTGGAGAAAATGCTTTTCTGCTCTAAGGCTTAGTCTCCCCATCTGTAAAATAAAGGTAATGATGGCACCTACTTCATCAGTTGTCATTCAGATTAATTAAGATTATACTCATAAAGCACTAAACATAATGCCTGGTACATAGAGTTGGATTAACACCAATTTAATAAATGATTGGTGCATCGAAGTGTGGGGACAGATTCCAAGAATACCAGACAAAGAGAACCTCCCCAGGCTTTACACAATGATTAATTGTGGAGTGCCAAGTTTTATTTCTTAGCAATTTTATTCATATATCTCCAAGTTGGCAGAAATTCTGAGCTAGTATTGACCCCAAGAGCTGCCCATAAAAAATGATCCCTTTCTTCCTCAAATTTAACCCAGTTTCATACCAATCAATGTGGTTTATATCTGTGCTTTTCAAAACAAGAGGAAGTAGGTCAGTAGTGAGTCATTTTGAAAAGGCCCCACTGAGTCCTGGATTTCTTCTGGGAAAATTCTCTATCCATGTTATCATTCATCTTTGTCTCTGCCTTCATTGACTTCTCTCAGGAAGCAAAGGTGCTGGAGCTAGAACATGGGAACAGTTCTCTGGGTGCTGCCCAAGTTCCTCTACAGCCACAGAGAACCTGCATGTGGGTCAGGCAAGGCAAGGAATATCTCTTGATCAGGGTTCCTCAACCTCAGTACTATTAACTTCTTGGGCCAGATAATTCTTTGTTATTGGAGGCTGTCCTGTACATATACAATGATTAGCAGCATCCCTGACTTCCACACACCAGAAGGCAATAGCACACACACACTCACCAGTTGTTACAACCAAAAGTGTCTCTGGACATTACCAAATATACCCAGGGGAGCAAACTCACCCCTGGTTGAGAACCACTGCTTTAGATTCACACTCCCACTATTCCTAGGGAAGTCACTGAACCTGAAAAACTCCCTGCAAGAAAACTACCAGGCCACATGTGCTCCCTGTGAAGAATCTGGGGTGGTGTTCCCTCCAAAAGGAGACCAAGTCCATGAATAAGAGAGTATCCTGGAAAGAATGACACAGGAAAAGATATAGAATGAGCTTTGGGATCATATGGATGAGGCTCAAATTCTGGTTCACCCTCAGCTGAGTGACTTCAGGCAAGTTATTTCACCTCTCTGAGCTTCACATCTTTCCTCTGTAAGGTGAGGATAATGGTACTCTGCCTTCAGGAGATATTGTCTGTAACAGATGTAATAATGCCAGAAGTATGAATATTACTGTGTCATATAATCCTGCTAAATAAAAACAAATGACTATACTCCATAAGGAAGGTGAAATGCACTTTAATCTTTAAAAAGTAGTTAGTGGAGATCCAAGATGGCAGAGGAATAAGTGGAAGCTGCACAAACCTCCTCCCAGGACCAAACTGGAATTACAACTAAATTGTAAAGAGATCATCCTGAGTAATCAACTGAATAATGGCTCAAGATAAGCCTTACAACCAAGGGCAGACAGAAGAAACCACTTCCTCACAACATGACTGATAGGGAGAGCAGAGGAGGTGTGAGAGGGCTGGCTGGGCTCCCATGGGTGGTAGCTGAAGTTCCAGAGGGATATATCAGTGGCTGGGGGTTCCCCCTGAGAAATGTGGGTTATAAACCCCAAGCTGGGCTCCCCAGTGTATAGCACTAGAGCCAGGAAAGGAACACAGATAACATCCATCTGTGAAAAGCAGTGGGGTTTCTGTCCACGAAGGAAAGACAGCTGGAGATTCAGAGAGCCTCTTGAAGGGCCAATACACAAAATTCCATTGGTGACCACTTACCCTGGATTCTGGCAGAGGGAGGGAAGAGATGACTAGAGGTGCATGAAGAGAGACTGGGGCTGGTGGCTCTGTAGAGAGAACTGAAGAACAGTTGCCAGGATCCCTATGCTGAGTCAGCCCCCATTCTTCAGGGGCCATATTTCTCAGGTAGAGCACTCCCCACCAAGTGGCATCAGCCTGAGGGGAAGCAGTAGCATCACCTACAGGAATTACTCTGCCCCACCCTATGGAGCTTAAGCAGGGCTGCTGAGAAGTGCAGTTGAAGGTTATCTCAGTGATTAAGTTCAACAACTAAGGTGCATCTTTGGGAACTGTGAGACTTTAGCTGACCCTCCCCAGAGCCCAATGCTGGTAAAAGCCATCCTTGGTATGCAGCTTGGTTCCTTTTACATGCAAACAGGCCCAGAAGAATGATCAATAAGCTGTGAATCAGTAATATCTCCAAACAAGTTGACCAGGGTCAGTCACAGGCAGCATCTGTCATAGGACTGAACCAGAGTCTTTGCAGATCTACCTAACGTGTACAAGTAAGCAAAAAGAAGCAGCCAAAATGGGATGACAAAGAAGCAAGCCCCAACTTAAAGAACAAGGGAATTCTCCAGAAGAAGAACTAAATGAAAGGGAGGCAAACAATTGATCAGATATAGAGTTTAGAGTAATGATTATAAGGGTACTCAACAGCATGAAAAAAGACATAGAAACAATAAAAAAGGACCAGTCAGAAATAAAAAATGCAATATCTGAAATAAATAAGACACTGGGAGGAATAAACAGTAGGTTAGATGAAGCAGAGGATCAAATGAATAATTAGGAAGACAAGACAAGGTAGGAAAAACACCCAAGCACAGCAGAAAAGAGAAAAAAGAATTAAAAAGAATGAAGCAACCTTAAGAAACCTTTGAGACAACATGAAACATAATGACATCCACATCATGAGAATACCAGAAGCAAAAGAGAGTGAGCAAGGAATCAAGAACCTATTTGATGAAATAATGACTGAAAACTTCCCTAGTTTGGTGAAGGAAAAAGACACACCAGTCCTTGAAGCCCAAAGGATCTGAAACAAGTTGGACCCAAAGAGGCCTACACCAAGACACATCATAATTAAAATGGCAAAACTTAAAGATAAGGAGAGAATCTTAAAAGCTACAAGAGAAAAGCAGGTAGTTACCTATAAGGGAGCTCCAATTAGACTGTCATCTAATTTCTCAACAAAAACATTTCAGGCTAGTATGGATTGGCATGAAATATTCAAGGAAATGAAAAGCAACGACCTACAATCAAGGTTACTTTACCCAGGCTATCATTTAAAATTGAAGGAGAAATAAGGAGCTTCCCAGACAAGAAAAATCTAAGGGAGTTTATTAATAAAATACCAATACTGCTGCAAATATTAAATGGCTTGCTTTAAGAAGAAGAAAAAGAGAAAGAAAAAAAAAAGAAAAATACTCTAACAATAAATGACACTAAATGCATATCTATCAGTAATCAGCTTAAATGTAAATGGCTTAAGTTTTCCAACCAACAAACATAGGATAGCTGAATGGATAAGAAAACAAGACCCATATATGTGCTGCCTCCAAGAGACCCATTTCAGATTAAAAGATACACACAGACTAAAAGTATAGGGATGGAAAAAGATATTCCATGCAACTTAAAAGGGAAAAAAAGATGGCATAACAATACTTATATCCAACAAAGTAGACTTTAAAACCAAGGCTATAATAAGAGACACAGAAGAACACTGAATAATGACAAAGGGAACAATCCAACAAGAGGATATAACCCTAGTAAACACTTATGCACCCAACATAGGAGCACCTAAATATGTAAAGCAAATCTTGATGGACATAAAGAGAGAGACTGACAGGAATAGAGTCACAGTCAGGGATTTTAACACCCCATTGACTTCAATGGGTAGAAATTCAACAAGGAGACAGCAGCCTTAAATGACACACTAGGTCAAACGGATTTAATTTGTATATCAGAGTAATTCACCTGAAAACAGCAGAATACATATAATTTTCAAGTGCACATGGAATGTTTTCTAGGGTATATCACATGTTGTGACACAAAACAAGTCAATAAATTTAAGAAGATTTAGATCAGATCAAGCATTTTCTCTGACCACAATACTATGAAAGCAGAAATTAATCACAAAAGAACACAGAGAAACACATAAAGACATAGAAGCTAAATAACATGCTATTAAACAATGAATGGGTCAACAATGAGATCAAAGGAGAAATCAAAAGATACATTGAAACAAATGAAAATGAGAAACAACAATCCAAAATCTGTGGGACACTGGGAAAGCAATCCAAAGAGGGGAATTCATAGCATTACAGGCCTATCTCAAACAAGAAAAAGCTCAAATTAACGATCTAACTTTACACTTAAAGGAACTTGAAGAAGAACAAAAAATAAAGACCAAAGTGAGTAGAAGGAAGGCAAAAATAAAGATAGGAGCAGAAATAGACAAAATAGAGTCTTAAAATAATGATACAAAGAATCAATGGATCCCAGAGCGGGTTCTTTAAAAAGATAAACAAGATTGACAAACCTTTAACCAGACTCATCAAGAAAAAAATAGAAAGGACCCAAATAAATAAAACCAGAAATGAAAGAGAAGAAATATCAACTGACACCAAAGTAATACAAAGGACTGTAAGAAAATATTATGAACAACTATATGCCAACAAATTGGACAACCTGGATGAAATGGATACATTCCTAGAAACATACAATCTTCCAAAACTAAATCAGAAATAGAAAACCTGAAAAGACATTACACCTAGCAAAACTGAAGCATTAATCAAAATACTCCCAATAAACAAAAGCCCTGACCAGATGGCTTCCCAAGTGAATTTTACCAAACATTCTGCAAAGAACTAACACCTCTCCTTCTCAAACTATTTCAAAATACTCAAGAAGAAGGAAAGCTCCCAAGCTCATTTTATGAGGCCAGCATTATCCTAATTCCAAAACCAGATAAAGACATTACAAAAAAAGAAAATTACAAGCCAATATCCCCAATGAATATGGATGCTAAAATCCTTAACAAAATATTAGCAAACCAAATATGGCAATACATCAAAAAGATCATACACCAGGACCAAGTGGGATTTATTCCAGGAATGTAAGGTTGGTACAACATTTGCAAATTAGTAAATGTGATTCACCACATAAATAAAATTATGGATAAAAACCACATGATCATATCAATAGATGCAGAGAAAGCATTTGATAAAATCCAGCACCCATTTATAATAAAAACCTCATCAAAGTGGGAATAGAGAACACACATAAACATACTGACCTTGGACCCCACAAAGGAAGGATGGTATTAGCTGGAGTCACATGAGAACAGTCTGGAGTGGGACACACTGGGGAGAGTCTTGGGGGAGTGGGTGTGGGATTTTCAGGGCCTGAATATACCTGCATTCCACAGCAACCATCTTTCTTGAGGAGAACTACCCCTCCCAGGGGAAAATCAATGGCCTTAACCTACGCAATACTGTTCCCTTCACCTTTTGGAAATTCTCTCACCACAACCTCTGAAATCCTGTTTTCCCCACTCAACAACATCTTTCTCTTTTTCTTTTTTTTTCAGTTGTGCTCTATCTTGGTGTTCTGTTTTGTTTGGGTTTGTTTTTCTCCCATCCTGCATCTTAACCTTTGTTGAGGAGACAGCAACATAAATAGACTCAAGGGTCATCAGAGACTTGTGGTAGGGTGCACTCACTCTATAACAGTATCTTGGGAAACAGACTTGTGCTTCCCCTTAATGGGAGAGCTATAGAAACAACCTCCCAGCATCCAGAAATCCCAATATCTGGGCTCTGGAAGCCTACCAGGGGCCCCACCCTGCCGAGTACAGGATTGAACTCAGACTAGTGGCTTAGGGGAGTGGGAACACACCCCCACCTTCCTTGAAGTCTGAAAGGCACCTGCCATGGGATTTCCAGGAATCACAGACCTCTGTTTCTACAGGGATCCTCTCAGAAATAGTCAAATCTGTGACTAGTCTAAGATTGACAGCAGGCCAGCAGGCAGGGACAGACAGAGGTGGATCCTGTGGTGACTTGGGACTTTTGCTGACACACCCCTGGACCCAGTACTGATAAAAGCCAGCTTTGCAGAGCAGGCTGGCCCACCCTTAAGGCAGCCAAGCCCAGAAGAATCAGCCATAAACTATGGTCCCCCGTAGCTTTGAGAAGACAGCTGAGGGCCAGATGTGAACAGTACCTCACATTGGCTTACACCAGACTCCAATATCAGAGGAGTATCCAAAGGGATAAACTAAAATGTATGATCTAAACTGTACTGAGACAAATCCACTTGGTTTTTTCCATTATCTTAGCTATTTTTTCTTTTTCATAGCTATTCTACTTATCTTTTCATCTATTTTTTTCTTTTTCTATTTATTTTTGGTGCTTGAATTTTTCTTTCATATCTCTTATTCTACTCTGTGATTACTCCACTCTTCCTTTCTTCTTTCCTTTTATTATTTTTGTTACCTTTTCTGTGTCCCTTTTTCTTGTTCTCTTCTTTCACTTCGTTATGGATAGTAGTTCTCTTCCCCTTTCTCCTCTCATAATCACTTTTCTTTCCTTTGGTTTTCTCATATTCTTTTTCTTTTTCCCCTTTTTTTACTATCACATTCCCCTTTCTGCTGTTATTATTCTTTGCTCTCTTGTGGTTGATACTGCTGTGGTGGTAAAAGGGGTTGCTTATTTTGGTGGTGTTTTTGTATTGTTTTGCTTTGTTCAGCCAGTACATATACAACAGTATACAACACATGCTGGGGTCGAGCCTCTTAGTCCGTCAGAGGGGAGTTTCCACCTACAAATGGGCCAATAATAATAAGACCCAAATACAACCGGAGACTGAACATAACCCACACAGAGGTCATTCCTAGAGCATCCAGATCAGAATTCAAGGAGTCTACACCAGTAGGTCCCACAGGACCCCTAACACACAAGGCCACTCCACAAGACATAGAGTCAAAGCAAATCAATCTAATACATAAACACAAACACAAAGCAACAACTAAACTGGGGAAACAAAGAAACAACCCCCAAACAAAAGAAAAGGAGGAATCTCCAGAAAAAGAGCTAAGTGAAATCAACGCAAGAAATGCATCAGACATAGAGATCAAAGTAATGGTTATAAGGATACTAAAGGAACATAGTGAGAACTACAAGGAACTTAGGGGGACATACATCAGCATGAAAAAGAACATAGAAAACTTGAATAAGTAGCAGTTGGAAATGAAGAATACAATATCACACATTAGAAGAACACACTAGAAGAAATTAAAAGCAGGCTAGATGGAGCAGAGCACTGATTCAGCAAGTTGGAAGACAAGTCAGAAAAAAAAAACAAAACCCAGTCAGAGCAACAAAATAAAAAATACTAAAAAAAGTGAGGATAATTTAAAGGAGATTAGGGACAACGTGAAACATAACAATATTCACATCATAGGGATACCAGAAAGGGAAGAAAAGGAGCAAGGGACAGAAAACTTGTTTGAAAAAAAAATGACAGAAAATTTGTTGAACGTGAGGAAAGAGTCATGCAAGTCCAGAAAGCATAGAGGGTAAATCAAGATGGAGCTAAAGAGGCCCATACCAAGATATTACAATCAAAAAGGCAAAATTTAAAGTCAAAGAGAGAATCTTAAAGGCAGCAAGGGAGAAACAGCTAGTAACATACAAGGGAACGCAATAAGGCTATCCACTGATCTCTCAACAAACACACTACAAGCCAGAGGGATTGCCATAAAATATTCCAAGTAATGAAAAGCAAGAAACTGTAACCAAGACTACTCTACATAGGAAGACTCTCATTTGAAATAAAAGCAAAATAAAGTGCTTCCCAGACAAAAGGAGGCTAAAAGAGTACATCTCCACCAAGACAGCACTGCAAGAGATGCTAAAAGGACTGCTCTAAAATAAGAAGAAAGAGAGAGTGAGAGAGAGATGAACACAGATACAAAAGAAAAATGGCAATGAATAAGTACCTATCAGTAAGAACCTTAAACGTAAATGAAGTGAATGCTCCAGTAAAAAGACATAGAGTAGCTGAATGGATTAGAAAAACACAAGCTGTATATATGCACTCTACAAGAGATGCACTTCAGAACACAGGCTGAAAGCAAAAGGATAGAAAAAAATATTCCACACAAATATGAAAAAAAAGCTGAGGTAGCAATACTTATGTCAGACAAAATAGAATTCAAAACAGAGGCCATAACAACAGATAAAGAAGGTCACTACATAATACTTAAGGGAGTAGTCCAACAAGAAGATATACCTCTTGTAAACAACAGATAAAGAAGGTCACTACATAATACTTAAGGGAGTAGTCCAACAAGAAGATATACCTCTTGTAAACATATATGCAACCAATATAGATGAACCTAAATATATAAAGAAAATATTGGAGGACTTTAAGAAACAGATAGGCAGCAATACTGTCATTGTTGAGGATTTTAACACCCCACTGTCAACAATAGATAGATCTTCCAATCAAAAACTCAACAAAAATATTGCAGAATTGAAAGACACTCTAGATCAAATGGATTTAATTGATATTTATAGAATATTTCACCCCAAAGAAGCAAAATATACATTCTTCTCAAATACATATGGATCATTCTCAAAGATAGACCACTAGGTAGAACACAAAAATAGCCTTAAAAATTCAAGAAAATTAAAATCATATCAAGCATCTTCACAGATCACAATAGTTTGAAACTAGAAAGCAATCTCAAGAAAAAACTCAAAACATTAAAATACAAGGAGTCTGAAAAACATGTTATTAAATAAAGAATGGGTTAACAATAAGATCAAGGAAAAATCAAAAAATATCTGGAAACAAATGAAAATGAACCCACAACAACCCAAAACCTCTGGACACAGCTAAGGCTGTCCAGAGAGGGAAATTCATAGCAATACAGGCCTACCTGAAGAAAATAGAAAAATTTCAAATAAACAGCCTAATCCTACATCTAAAGGAACAACAAATAAGGCACAGAGCACGCAGAATGAAGGAAATAGTCCAGATCACAGCAGAATTAAATAACATAGACTAAAAAACAATTCAAAGGATCAATGAATCCAAGAGCTGGTTCTTTGAAAAGATAAACAAAGTGGACAAACTGTTAACCATACTCATCAAGAAAAAAAGAGAGAAGGACCCAAATTAAAAAAAAAAAGGAAGAAAGAAATTAAAGAGGAGAATTATAAACTGATACCACACAAATACAAAGGACTGTAAGATATTAATATGAACAATTATATCCCCCCAAAATTGGACAACCTGGGCAAAGTGGATAAATTTCTAGAAACATACAAACTTCCAAAACTGAATCAGAAGGGAACAGAAAATCTGAATACACCAAACAACTAGCAAAATTGAAGCAACAATCAAAAAACTCCCAGCACACAAAAGCCCTGGACCAGATGGCTTCACAGGTGAATTTTACCAAACAGTCAAAGAAGAACTAACTCTTATTCTTCTCAATGTATTCCAAAAAATTCAAGAACAGTGAGACTTCCAAACTCTTTTTATGAGGCCTGTATTATCATAGTCCCAAAATCAGGTAAAGACACAGCAAAGGAAGAAAATTGTAGGCCAATATCTCTGATGAACATAGATGCTAAAATCCTCAACAAAATACTAGCAAACTGGATCCAAAAATACATTTAAAAGATCATACACCATGGTCAACTTGGATTTATTTCAGGGATGTAAGGATGTACAATATTCGCAAATCAATAAATGTGATATATCACATAAACAAAATGAAAGACAAAAATCACATGGTCATGTCAGTAGATGCAGAAAAAGCATTTGATAAAATCTAGCACTTATTTATGATTAAAAAATTCAGCAAAGTGGGAATAGAGGGAGTATGCCTCAACATAAAAAAAGCCATATATGAAAAATCTACTGCCAACGTCATATTCAATGGACAAAATCTAAAAGCCTTTCCCTTCGGCTTTCCTAAGGGTGTCCTTAGGAACAAGACAAGGGTGTCCATTTTCACCACTCTTATTCAACATAGTACTGGAAGTCCTAGCCACAGCGAGTAAACAAGAAGAAATAAAAAGCATCCAAATTGAAAGGGAGGAAGTAAAACTGTCATTATTTGCAGATGACATGATACTGTACATAGAAAGCCCTATAGACTCCACCAAAAAACTACTCATCTTAATAATTGAATTAGGTAAAGTAGCAGGATACAAAACCAATATTCAGAAATCGACACCATTTTTGTACAACAATGAACTATCAGAAAGAGAAATTAAGAAAAATGTTCCATTTACTATAGCAACAACAAAAAAATAAAGTACCTTGGAATATATTTAACCACGGAGGTAAAAGATATGTACTTGGAAAACTATAGATCTTTGAAGAAAGAAATTGAGGAAGATACAACTAAATGGAAGCATATACAAAGTTCATGAATTGGGAGAATTAACATCATTAAAATGTCTACACTACCAAAAACAATCTATAGATTCAATGCAATTTCTATTAAAATATTAATGGCATATTTCACAGATCTAGAACAAATACTTCAAAATTTTATATGGAACCAAAAAAGACCCCAAATAGCCTCAGCAATCCTGTGAAAGAAGAACAAAGTTAGAGGAATCACAGTACCTGATATCAAGCTATACTACAAGGACACTATAATCAAAACAGTCTGGTACTGGCATAAGAACAGACACATAGATCAATGAAACAGAATAGACAGCCCAGAAATAAACCCATGTCTGTATAGTCAATCAATATTTGACAAAGGGAGCATGAACATTCAATTGAGTAAAGATAGCCTCTTCAATAAATAATGTTGGTAGAACTGGACAGGTACATGCAAAAAATGAAACTAGACCACCAACTTACACCATACACCAGAATAAACTCAAAATGGTTAAAAGACTTAAATATAAGTCATGATACTATAAACAACCTAGCAGAAAATATAGATAAAATTTCAGGTATCCCACATAACAATATTTTTGCCAAAATATCTCCTAAGGTAGGGAAATAAAGGAAAAAATAAACAAATGGGACTTCATCAAATTAAAATGCTTCTGCTTGACTAAAGAAACCATCATCAAAATGAAAAGGGAGCCAACTGTATGGGAGAACATATTTGCCAATGATACATAAGAGAAGGGTTTAATCTCCAAAATATATAAAGAAGTCTTATGACTCAACAACAGGAAGACAAATGATCTGATTAAAAAATGGGCAAAAGACCTGAATAGACACTTTTCCAAGGAAGCCATACAGATGAAAAAATGTTCAATATCACTAGCCATCAGACAGATGCAAATTAAAAACACAATAAGATATCACCTCACACCTGTAAGAAGGGATATCACCAATAAATCAACAAACAACAAGTGCTGGTGAGGATGTGGAGAAAAGGAAACCCTAGTGCACTGTCGGTGGGAATGCAGACTGGTGCAGCTACTGTGGAAAACAGTATGGAATTTCCTCAAAAAATTAAAAATGAATCTGCTTTTTTACCCAGTGATTCCACTTCTGGGAATATACCCTAAGAATTCCAAAACACCAACTCAAAAGAATTTATGCATCCTTATATTCACAGCAGTGCTATTTACAATAGCCAAGTGTTGGAAACAACCTAATTGCCTATCAATGGATGAATGGATTAAAAAATTGTGGTACATTTATACAGTGGAATACTATGCCACACAAAAAAGAAGGAATTTCTCCCCTTTGAAACAGCATAGACAGAACTGGAGACTATTATGCTAAGTCATAATAGCATAAACTAGTTGTTGAAAGACACATACCATATGATCTCACTTATAAGAGGAATCTAATGAACAAAATAAACTAACGAGCAAAACAGAGCTAGACACAGAAACAGGAAACAGACTGACAGCTGCCAGAGGAAAGAGAGGATGGGAATATTGGAGAGAAAGGGAAAGGATTAGTCAAAGAAGATGTATGAATGACCCTTGGACATGGACAGTGCTGTGGGTTGGACCATGAGAGTGGGAGGTAGGCTGGATGGAGGAGGGCAAAGGTGAAAAAATTGGGACAACTGTAAGAGAATAAACAAAAATTTTAAAAACAAAACAACCCCATTCATAATTGCTCAAAAAGAATAAAATACCTAGGAATACATCTAGCCAAGGATGTAAAAGACCTGTACTCAGAAAATTATAAGACACTGAAGAAAGAAATTGAAGAAAATATAGTAAGTAGAAGCACACACCGTGTTCATGGATGGGAAGAATTAACATCATTAAAATGTCCATGCTCCAGCCAAGATGGAGGTGTAGGGAGACACACTGTGCCTCCTCGCACAACCACAAGAAGGACAACAACAATTTAAAAACAAAAAACAACCAGAATTGACAGAAAATCGAACTGTATGGAAGTCCGACAACCAAGTAGATAAAGAAGAAACATTCATCCAGACTGGTAGGAGGGGTGGAGAAGGGCAGCCAGGTGGAGAAGACTCACGGCAAGGCAGCAGCTGGCGGACCCAGTGAGGTGGTGGATTGTGGAGCAGGGTGGGCAAAGCTGCAGCTGGCCAGCGAGGCAGCAGCTGGTGGACCAGGTGATAGATCGCGCAACACAGAGTTCCAGCATGGGGAAATAAAGCCTCAAGCCAGTGACTGAAAACACCTGTGGGGGCTGAGGCCGCAGCAGGAGAAACTCCCAGCCTCACAGGAGAGTTCCTTGGAGAGACCCACAAGATCCTAGAATGTACACAAACCCACCCACTCAGGCAGCAGCACCAGAAGGTCCCAATTTGATTGTGGGAAGCGGAGGGAGTGACTGAAATCCGGGAGACAGTGGAGCAAGCACCATTGTTTCCTATCGGACCCTACCCCACACAGGGTCACATCACAGCTAGGAGCGTTACCCCGCCCTGGTGAATACCTAAGGCTCTGCCCCTTTATGTAACAGGCACACCAATACAAAGAAAATGGCCCAAATGAAAGAACAAATCAAAGCTCCAGAAATAATACAACTAAGCAATGAAGAGATAGCCAACCTATCAGATGCACAGTTCGAAACACTGGTAATCAAGATGCTCACAGAATTGGTTGAATTTGGTCACAAATTAGATGAAAAAAATGAAGGCTATGCTAAGAGAAACAAAGGAAAATGTACAGGGAACCAATAGTGATGCGAAGGAAACTGGGACTCAAATCAATGGTGTGGACCAGAAGAAAGAAAGAAACATCCGACCAGAAAAGAATGAAGAAACAAGAATTCGGAAAAATGAGGAGAGGATTAGGAACCTCCAGGACATTTTGAAACATTCCAACATCCGAATTATAGCGGTGCCAGAAGGAGAAGAGGAAGAGCAAAAAATTGAAAACTTATTTGAACAAATAATGAAGGAGAACTTCCCCAGTCTGGCAAAGGAAATAGACTTCCAGGAAGTCCAGGAAGCTCAGAGAGTCCCAAAGAAGCTGGACCCAAGGAGGAACACACCAAGGCACATCATCATTACATTACCCGAGATTACACAGAAGGAGAGAATCTTAGAAGCAGCAAGAGAAAAGAACACAGTTACCTGCAAAGGAGTTCCCATAAGACTGTCAGCTGATTTCTCAAAAGAGACCTTACAGGCAAGTAGGGGCTGGAAAGAAGTATTCCAGGTTATGAAAGGCAAGGACCTACATCCAAGATTGCTCTATCCAGCAAAGCTTTCATTTAGAATGGAAGGGCAGATAGAGTGCTTCTCAGATAAGGTCAAGTTAAAGGAGTTCATCATCACCAAACCCTTATTATATGAAATATTTTTTTAAATTTTTATTGTTATTCAATTACAGTTGTATGCCTTTTCTCCCCATCCGTCCACCCCACCCCAGCCAAACCTCCCTCCTTCCCCCACCTCCACCCTCCCTCTTGGTTTTTCCATGTGTCCTTTACAGTAGTTCCTGTATTATATGAAATATTAAAGGGATTTATCTAAGAAAAAGATCAAAAATATGAACAGTAAAAATGACAGCAAATTCACAGTTATTGACAACCACACCTAAAACTAAAAAAAAAAAAAAGCAAACAACTAGAACAGGAACAGAACCACAGAACTGGAGATCACATGGAGGGTTATCAACAGGGGAGTGGGAGGGGGGAGAAGGGGGAAAGGTACAGAGAATAAGTAGCATAAATGGTAGGTAGAAAATAGACAGGGGGAGGGTAAGAATGGTATAGGAAATGTAGAAGCCAAGAACTTATATGTATGACCCATGGACATGAACTATAGTGGGGGAATGTGGGAGGGAGGGGGTGTGCAGGAAGGAGCGGAGTGAAGGGGGGAAATGGGACAAATGTAATAGCATAATCAATAAACTATATTAAAATAAATAAATAAATAAAATAACATGTCTATGTTACCCAAAGCATCTATAGATTCAATGCAATTCCTATCACGATTTTAATGTTGTATTTCACAGAACTAGAACATTTATTCTTTCTAATTTTTTTCCTTTTTTTATTGATGTTTGAATACAGTTGTCTCCATTTTCCCACCACCACTTTCCCTCACCCTACACATACCCACCTCCCACTCTCAATCCCACTGCCCCTTGGCTCCATCCATGGGTCCCTCATTCATGCTCATTTATGTCCCTTTCCCTTCTTTAGAACAAGTATTTCAAAACTTTATATGGAATCACAAAAGACCCTGCATAACTACGGCAATCCTGAGAAAAAAGAACAAAGGAGGAACCATGCCACCTAATATCAAACTGTACTATAAGACCATAGCAATCAAAACAGCATAGTACTGGCACAAAAACAGACACATAGGTCAATGGAACAGAATAGAAAGCCCAGAAATAAACTTGCACCTTTAAAGCCAATTAATATTCTACAGAGGAAGCAAGCACATACAATGGGCTAAAGATAGTTTATTCAATAAATGGTGTTGGGAAAATTGGACAGATGTGTAGAAAAATGAACCTAGACCACCTTCTTACACCACACACAAGAATAAAATAAAAATGGATTAAAAACTTAAATATTAGACCCAAAACCATAAAAATCCCAAAAGAAAACATAGGCAGTAAAATCTCGGACATTGCTCATAGCAATACTTTATCTGATGTATCTCCCCAGGCAAGGGAAACAAAATAAATAAATAAATAAACAAATGTCACTATATCAAACTAAAAAGTTATTGCACAGCAAAGGAGACCATCAACAAAATAAAAAGAGGACCCACAGAATAGGAGAACACACTCACCAATACATCTGACAAGGGATTAATATCCAAAATTTATAAAGAACTTACAAAATACAACACCAAAAACACATACAATCCAATTTAAAAAATGGGCAAAGGACCTGAACAGACACTTCTCCAAAGAGGACCTACAGATGGTCAATAGACATGAAAATATGCTCAGCATCACTAATCATAAAAGAAATGTAAATTAAAACTGCAATAAGATACCAGCCTCACACCTGTCAGAATGGCTATTGTCAATAAATTAACAAACAACAAGTGCTGGTGAAGATGTGGAGAAGGGGAATCCTTCTGCACTGTTGGTGAAGATGCAGATTGGTGTAGCCACTGTAGAAAGCAGTATGGAGATACCTCAGAAGAATAAAAATGAATCTGCCTTTTGACCCAGCCACCCCACTTCTGGGAATATATTCAAAGAAACCCAAACAACTAATTTGAAAGAACGTAAACACCCTTATGTTCATTTCAGCATTATTTACAATCACCAAGATATGGAAGCAGCCAAAGTGTCCATCAGTGGGTGAGTGGATAAAACAACTATGGGACCTATACACAATGGAATACTATTCAGCTTTTAAAAAGAAGAAAGTTTTACCGTTTGCAGCAGTATGGATGGACCTAGAGGACATTATGCTGAGTTAAATAAGCTACTCAGAGATAACAAATACCATATGATTTCACTTATATGTGGAATCTAATGAACAAACTGAACTGAAAATCAAAACAGAGACAGACCCATAGATGGAGAGCAGGATGACAGCTAGTGGGGGTGGGGAAGGTGAGGGGGTGAAGGGATTGAGCAAAAAAGGAAAAAGGACTCATGGACA
The DNA here is from genome assembly GCF_022682495.2 of Desmodus rotundus. NCBI lineage: Eukaryota > Metazoa > Chordata > Mammalia > Chiroptera > Phyllostomidae > Desmodus > Desmodus rotundus. Next base: position 105,766,572 of record NC_071387.1, on the reverse strand, counting down.
TGAACAACTGTGTGGTGATTGCAGGGGGAATGGAGGTATAAGGGGTATAAATGCTAATGGAAAAAACACAACAAAAATTTTTAAAGAAATAAAAGAAGTTAGTGGATTCTATTATTATTTCATGTATTTGGGGGGACTTAGACCTAGCTCATAATTTCAGTAAATGTCGTAGTCACAGCTAACTTTTAGGGCTGTCTCTTAAATATGATGTTTACCTTCTCATGGTCATATTCCTTCTTTCTCCAGCCCTTCTGGTCAAGAAACCATCCATGATCTTTTTAGCATAAAAATATACAAAATATTTGACTTCTTATATTTTTTAGGTCAGTTGTAAAAAGTTCCAAAACTCCCAGACTCACTCACTCTCCCACTCACTCAGAAAAAGTTTTTGAGAACCTGCCAGGTATGTGAGGTAGATGGATGAAAAGATGTCACCATCTTCTGTCATAAACTAATAAAGCAGTGGGGAAAACAGATAGGTAGGTCATCACTTATGTTGTGATTAGTACAAAATCCTCTGCTTAAAAAAATAATTGGAGTCAGTACAAGATTACAACTTTATGCTAGTAAGAAAATTGATGGAAGGGAAAATAAGTGTAAACAAGATAAGAGGAAGTCAGAAGTAAGATTAATGTTCATAACACACATATTTCACAAGTTACTGATAGCCTACAAATTGAGTGCTGAGCTTCCTAGTGGCCAATGCAAAGAGAGAAGTAAAAAGTTATCAGACAGTTTGTTGTGATCAGCAAAGGAAAGGTACATAATACTTCAGGGGATTCAGGGAAGACATCTGTAGGAGGTTATGTCTGAGAAGAATCCTAAAGTACAAGCAGGAATTATACAAATAGATGAAGCAGGGTAGGTGATAGAGACAGACATCATAGTGCATGCAAAGGCCTCAAAGCACATCTCAGGATGAGGTTGCTCTTGCCATTTTGGTTTGCTTGGTTGCGTGGGATTAGTACCAAATTGCCTAGAGTTCTGCCAGGGGTCTGCCCTTTCTGTTCCCACAGCAGGTCATTTAAAAAGTGTGAAATTCAGCAAGAGCTACATCGGTTGCAAAAGAAAATGGCATTCTGAAATTTGGGGTTTTCTTTTTGTTCCTGGCTTGGCAGAGTAAGAATACACAAAAACCAATTCAGAAGTAAACGTTCTGCTGATATAGCATTAACACTAAGAGAAAGCCAGTGGCAGGCCCCTCCCATTCTCCCCTGTGCCACCTGGATTGCAGGTTCCCATCATTACTGACAGAAACAGCTCTGTGGGGTCTGCATTGCCTATTAACTACCATGGGTGTCCTCTGACCATGCCCATGAGAGCCCCTGAACAAATGCCCAGTGCTGATTGCATGAAAGAGATTTCTTCAACCAGCCAATGAGCCAATCTACCCACAGTACTCACTGAGTGTTTACCTTATGTTGGGCATTGTGCTGGAGCCAGACCATGGAAGCCTTGTGTTATGGATCAGGTTTCCCCATAAATGAACTCTTAGTTGAGATTTGCACGCAGGACGTTTTTAGGGAGAGTACTCTCAGGTACAACACCTAGGGGGAAGAGAGGGAAGCCAGACTGGGCAGAGGGGACAAGTGAGCAGCAAAACAGTTATAATAGAGATTTCAGCAGATCCTACAGGTGTGCTAGAGCTGTCCCAGATTGAAGCAAGGGAACCAGACCTTTGTACCTACCTCCACACTGTCCAGTCATTGGATGGGGTCTTCCTCTACTGAGGGCCATAACCTTGGGTGAGGTGGCACTCTTTTTAGGGAGGGACTAGGCTGTGAGCTATCACCAGTCAATCCTCTCGGCAGTGGGGAGAATGAAGGTCTTGGTCTTGCAGGGGGTTCAGGATGGCACACCACAACATCCACTATGCCATACTAAGGAGTTGGTATTTTATTCTCATAAGGAGAAGTTATTGATGTGTATCAGGCAGGGGAAGTGGCATGATCTGATGTTTGTTACTAAAAGATCTCTTCAGCTGGGTTGTGAAGTAGAGGTGGGCAAGAATGGCTGTAAGGAACCAATTAGGAAGCGATTGGAGACATCTGGGCCAGAAAGGATGCCGATGCAATAGGAATGGTCTGAAACAGCAGGACATGATGAATGACTGGCTGGAAGAGTGGGGAGGGCTCTGGCTTGAGCACCTAAATGGATCACAAGACTGTGGACCCTGGAGAAAGGTCAGATTCCAGGAGAAGGCTGTGCACTCCATCTGGAGTAGATTGAGACTGAGGCACCTGGGAGATGTCCAGAAGATGTTTGATAGTTTGAGTGTGGAGCTCAAGAGACAACTCTAAGCTGGAGACATAAAAGAAGGGAAACCCTCAGCAGAAAAATGATACCTGAGGCTATAGTGGCATATGGGGCTTCCTAGGAAGGATGCATAGCTTGAAATGGAAAAGGAGCCTAGGAAAGAACCCTGGAGAAGCCCAGTTTTTAAGGAAAGAAGAGTGAAGCCCAGAAAAGCATGCTAAGAAACAAGCCAGAAATATCAGTCAAACACCAGGAGAATGTGGTAATAATATATCTAACTTTTCTTGAATGCTCTCCATGCTGGTTAGGTGCTATGAACTTAATGAGGATTTTAAAAATATTCTTTGAATTTAGTAAAATTCCAGTCTTTTTTTTTTTAACCACAATGAGATACAATTCCAGTCTTCACCTGACAGTGGAAGAAACTGAAGCTTAAACGGGTGAAGTAACTTGTTCAGGATTGTACATCCAATAGGAGTTGGGTGGGGATTTGCTCTCAGTCTATCTGCCTCCATATCCAATGGCCCGATTTGCTACTGTAAAGCTGATAATACCATGGAGAGTTTTCCAGGAAGGAGGGACTGGTCAAACCTGGAAAGTACTGGGGTGAGTAGAAGCAAGAGGGAGTGTGGCAGTACCTAGGCTCTTTTCAGCAAGGAGAACATTGGTGGTTTGTCGAGGGCACTTCTCCTAGGGTAATAGTTGGAGTGGACTGGGCCAAGGAGGAATGATGAATTACTCAAACCTACATTGGGCATAAGGTTCTGATGTGAGTTCATCCATCTTACTATGCTTTTCAGTCAACCTTTTACTTTTGTTTTAATTTTCTCTGAATGTGGCTATTTTGCTGAACAGAAGGTCCATTCAACAACATTGAGTGTCTACTCAGAGGACAAGGGTGGACACAGTTAGCTTAGAAGAGGGGAACTAATGAAAGACTGATACTACAATTACATATAACCCAGACACCCTTAGGATATGGTCAGAAACTGGTCTGCAGTCAATGAATGTCATAATAATACTCAGACTCCCTTTGTATTGCATATACTGTAGTATTGCTTTTTAGTATGGAGAATATTCTTATTATCTAGTAATAGCAATAACAACCATATTTATTGATTTAGGAAATATTTTTAGAACTCCAGTTATATGCTAAGTGCCAGGGATATAGGTGGAATCAGGCAGACTCAGTCATAGGGGAGCTCACGCTCCTGTTGGAGGAGGAAGGAACATAGCAAATAAATGAGATAGACTGATAAGAAACAATGAGGTGATTTGGGGTTTGATAGGGAGCTCACAGAAAGAAATGGAATCAACTGGATGGGAGCGGGGAGTAGCTTGGACAAAGAAACTTATTGGGTGAACTAAACTGGACATAAGGCAGCCATCAGGTGGAATGTGGGGAAAGTGACGCATTTGGAGCCTAAGTGGTTTCATGGGGCTGAAACCCAGAACCTGGTAAGGAAACGTCAGGAGATAAGGGCAGGGAGGGGGCACCTCCCTACAGGATACAGCACAGTCTGCAAAGGTCCTTCACCTCCATTATGTAAATGATTCTCCAAGGAGGAAGGAAACTTCCACGGATGGAATGACCTAATATACACCTAGCATTAGGCTTAGAGTTTTCCAGTTGCCCTACATAAATCCCACCACATGCTAACAATGTAGGTACTAGTGTTTCTTTTGAAAAATTAAAGAAATTGAGACCCAGAGAAGGTAATGAGTTTCCAGAGCCTTTATATTGAGATTTTTACCTAGGACTATGTGACTCTCAAGTTTGTTCTCATATTACATGACCCTGTCTTTCTTTGTGCCTAAATATTCTTAACTACAGGAGGAAAGCATAATATTACATAACTAAAGAGTGTAGTGAATCATTTATGGAGTTATAGCTGACCCATCCTTAGCACAGCATAATTGCCAAGCTATTTTCTTTAAACAGATGGTCGAGGAAAAAAATGTTACTTCCACATTGATTTTTAATACCACTGAATATGAATGTTCAGGCAGGGGATGGTGGAGGCAGGAGGTGAGGGAACATTAGATTTGAATCACTTTTTAAATGTACCATAGTTTTTGGATCCACTCATTTGCTGATGGTCACTTAGGTTGCTTCCAGTACTTGGCTATTGTAAATTGTGCTGCTATGAACACTGGGTGCATAGGTTCTTTTGGATTGGTGTTTCAGGGTTCTTAGGGTACAGTCCCAGCAGAGGAATTGCTGGGTCAAAGGGCAGTTCCATTTTTAGTTTTGTGAGGAAATTCCATACTGTTTTCCACAGTGGCCTCACCAGTCTGCATTCCCACCAACAATGTATTAGGGTTCCCTTTTCTCCGCATCCTCTCCAACATTTGTTTGTTGATTTGTTTATGTTGGCCACTCTGACCGGTGTGAGATGGTACCTCATTGTGGTTTTAATTTGCATCTCTCTGATGGCTAGTGATGCTGAGCATCTTTTCATATGTCTCTGGGCCCTCTGAGACATAGGCAATGGAATTCTACGCAGCAGAGAGAAAGAAGGAGCATGGATGGAACTGGAGAGTATTATGCTAAGTGAAATAAGCCAGGCAGTGAGGGACAAATACCATATGATCTCACCTTTAACTGGAACATAGTCAACAAAAGAAAAAAAGCAAACAAAATATAACCAGAGACATTGAAGTTAAGAACAATCTAGCAATAGCCAGAGGGGAGTGGAGAGGGGACAGTGGGGAGAGGGGTTTACAGGAACTACTATAAAGGACACATGGACAAAATCAAGGGGGAGGGTGGAGGCGGGGGAGGGAGGTGGGTGGGTTTGGCTGGGGTGGGGTGGAGGGATGGGGAGAAAATGCAGACAACTGTAACTGAATAACAATAAAAATTAAATTTAAAAATAAATAAATAAATCACTTTTTAAACTTCGAATCCAAACATACAAACTTGTGGTATGGACTTTTAATGACAGGGACACAGACAGAACTCCAAAATCTTTTCATTTTAATAGTCTGATTTTTTAAAATATTTCTGCACAGGTTTGTGGCATTTAGTTTGCAGACAGAGAAAGAGAAAGATTGGTCAGTGGAGAGGAACCCATTAAAAAGATAAAGTTTCCTGATATTATAACAATGTCTCCTGATATTATGTCTCTGTTTATGAAGTCAGTGAATAAAGTTCACCACTCACTTATTCATTTATTCAATTATTCATTTATTCATTCATCCATTGTATGTGAGTCCGGTGTACCAGGCACCACACAAAGCACTGAGGATTAATCAGTGGACAAAACACACAAAAGCTGAGCCCTCCAGAAAATATATCCCAGTGGGAAACACTGGAATTTCTGAAATGTTATGCCATGAATACAAACAATGGAAATGAGATTAAATGAGAACTGAGGGTTCCTTATCTTGTTGCTAACTAACTGCTCTTTCATAGTAAGACCACCTACCATTTCAATTTCTCAGTTTCAGGAACAATGCAACTCATCCTTTGTATTGCACTGACTTGTCATGCAACTCAATCTACTTGAAAAAAACATAGGCTGCTTCAGTCCTGAATATACCAAATGATGAGGAGGAGAGAAAGAAGAAATAGTGGTTGTAGCAATTATGACAGCAGCAGCAGCCATCATGGTAATAGAAATAGTGATAGCAATGGCAGTAACAGCAGCAGAAGTGGCAGTAATGACAGTAAATGCTCGTCTTAAATGTCACTTCCTTAAACCCCCAACATAGACTTGACTCCCTTTCATGCTATGTCAAAACATCATGAAGTTTTCTCATAATTACATTAAGTAGTAAAATAATTTATTGAATGGCTGTGTCCCCTGCTAGACGTTGAAGGTCAGGACGTGCCTGTATTCTCAGTACCAAATACAGGAACTGATATAAAACAGGTTTCCAATAACATGTTTTGAGTAAATAAACAAGTAAATAATCACCATTATGATTGTTGTAGAGTCATTTGCCCTCTAAAGGGTCTCAGATCCCTAATATTAGTACCTCATTCTGTGAGAATTTGTTCTGTTTATAAAAATTGCTGCTCTACTGTCCTGAACCCAGATCAATGAAATCTGGTTTCCCTCTCAACTGTCCACAAATTTGTGTGAGACAGATCTTAATGAATGCATTGGCCTCAAATAAGCTCAGTTCCAAGGTAATGGAGCTCGCTACTGTATCAGGGTGGCCTGTTATGAAAGGGGAGAAATCACTGTGCAGTAACAATTATTAGTGCTATAATTAGCATTTCAGGCAGAAGACACCTAAGCAATTTCTGGAAACAAGTCAGATAAAAGAATCCAGAGTGTATCTGAGTCTTTCTTATTTTTAATTCTTGCTCTGGAGCCTCCTATGCCCGATTACCCTGAGATGGTAGAAGGGCCCTTGTGAAATATTGTCAGTTCTGATGCCCCATGACTGACAGCTCTTTGTAGATAAGGACCAGCAGCCATCTGCCAAGTGGTCTCTGAGGGGCCCTGCCAAGAGGAGAGAGGCTCTGAGCAAGCAGGAGTTGAAAACAACTGAGTTTACACACACATGGAGTCTAACTGATACCTTTAGTACTATTTAGATGTTGAGCTGTGAAAAACAAATCCTCAAGGCTATTTCAGAAATAATTGCACTGGAGCAGCTCTATTGGGTCCATGCCCTTAAAGATAAAATAAACTTTGCCCCATCATATGTCCTTATCCACAAACAGTTGACAGGGAGCTCTATAAAAACCCAGTCTGTATTTATACTTTGCTTTTCTTGACAGGACTCCATTCCCTGGTAGGATTTTCCTTTCCATTCGCATTGACTCCTGAGCCTGGAATGCCTGGGAAACAGCAGAAAGATGGCAGAGCTTCCTCCAACCAGGCCCCCCTTCTGAGCACTCAGACCCATAATCCTGCTTACAGTTCCCATGGATTCCACTGAGGTGCCTGCTGCAAATGGGTCATGCTCTGTGATTTACAGATGTAGTCCACATTGCTGCCACCAGGACACTGTATGGCCCAGGTCTCTTGGGCTCCTCAAACAATGTTACCTTCATATTTTCTGCAGATTTACTGACATTTGTTCAGTATTTCCTAAAACCATGGAGGCTGATAGTGCCCCTTCTCCAGCAAGACCAAGAGAATCAGGAAAATAATATGAATTATGCATTTAATGCTTCTAGGGTTCAAGCAGTTTTCTAAGCACTTAACAAGCTCAGCCTTTCTCTAATTCACAGGAGCTCTGCAAGTTATACATTGATTGTTGTTGTTATTGTTGTCATTTTACCAGCAGGGAGACTGAGGTTCAGAGCAGTTAAGTAACTTTTCCTTCCATTGCCAGGCAAATGATGAAGCTTTATTGGAGCTCATATACCTTGACTCCTAAATTTGAACCCTTAAAATTATCAAAAATAATAATAGATTGCTAAACTAAATATTTAACATGCCTTTCTCACTTCTTACTTGCAATTATGCCAGGGGTTATGTATCCTTATACATTACAGAGATGAGGCCACTGAGACCCAGAGCAGCTAAGTGTGTGGCCCAAGGATTCCTGGCTGGTGACTAGAGAAGTGGATCTTCAGATCCTAGAGTCTAAGCTCTTAACCACAGTATGGAAACTTCTACAAAGGTTTCATCAGGAAACTCTGTCCCAGATTAAAGTATTATCTCAAAATTCCTGTTCCCACAGTCCAATTCTTATTATCAAGAAGCTTACATCCAATTTTTAAAAAATCAAGACAATAGCAAGAAAGGTAGAAAGAATTTGATACTAGTATCCTCAAGGGTACAGTTTAAGTCCTTGTCTTATTCCTAAAACATTTGACAATATACAATAACCTCCAATGAAGCTGTCTAAGCCCCCAACAGCCCCAGCTATTTCCACACTTCTGAGTCTCAAGGATATAGTACTTGCATTTTCCTCCCGCATCCTACGTCAAGCTACCCAGGACTTACATAACATTAAGAAAAGCAGTGATCTCTCCCCTTTTCCCTATTGTTTACCCAATCACCAGTTCTAGGACTGGTTCCCATTTGAAAGAGGACACCACATATCTCCAGCCCTTATCTTGAGTGAGCAGAGGTGACCCAGGAAGAGAGGAGGTGAGGAGGCTCAGTATGTGCAAAGGCCTGATCCCAGGAACTTCCAGAGTATCAGCATGAGAGAAGTGTGGTAAGTCAGTAAGAATGGCTGGAAGTACCTTCCCATTCCTCTGTGAAAGAGCAGCTGAAATGCGGTTGCCCCAGTGTCATTACTATTGACTAGGAATGGGTTTTACATTACTCAGACCATCTGTGCCTGGGCAGCTCTCCTAAATAACACCCAGTATGAGGGACTATCCAGAGCAGTTCAAGACTGTTTCCTGGGAACTTGACTCAGCTCAGACTCAGAGGTAACCATCTATATATCTGTATAATATTATTCACCACAAGCCACTGTTCAGGACAGCTGGAACCTCAGTGCTTCTTCAGCTGGCCACTGGTCGATTCTTTTCAGCTCAAAGAATCATTACTTCCTCGGCTGGAGTGTCAGAAACACATCACAGAATCAGGAATCATATACATCTGGGTTCAAGTCATGCCTCTTACCCTTGCCAGCTGTGTGACCTGGACAAGTCACCTTTACTCCATAAAATCCACTCTTCTTACAGTTAATTGGGGACTATAGTACACTCTTTGCATGGAGTTGTGAAGACTAAACGAGCTAGCCCAAATACTTGGCACAAAGAAGATGTTGCATATATGTTGCATAAGTGCTTCTCCCCATACAATCCAGTGGGCAGAGGTAGTGAGATAGTGATTAGACTTTTTGAGCAAGGCTCTGAGCAGTCTCCTCTTGGAATGCACAGACTTCAAATTCCTTTGTAGACTTTCTGATGCAGGGACATTTCCTGCCTAAATTTCTGAATTAAAATGGGGAAACAACCTCCTTTCTTTTCATATATGTCTTTCAAACATGCATCTAAAAAGACTGTTACCATAAACCTCTCGTACCTTATCGGCATGGTCCTCAGTCATTATAAATACCAGTATATAATAGCTGTCAGAAAGAATCAAAACAAAGGGCTTGATTTAGGAGACTCCAAACACAGCTCACGGTGCTGTCAGAATTCTCTGAATGAATCCACTAACGGAGAGATTGTTAAGGAAAAAGCCCATACAACCATGACCTTAACACTTTCCTGTTCTGTTCTTCCTATGAGGTTGTCAGGAAGATCATAGTAATCAATAAGGCCACAGAACAAGCTGATATGACACACAGAGAAAGCTGATAGCAAGGCCAGGTGTGTGGAGGGAGAGGTTTAGGTGAGTACAGTGAGCCTTCACTTAACATCATTAATAGGTTCCATGACCAGAAGTGAATACACATATAACAAAACCATTTTTACCACAGGCTAATTGATATAAACAAAAGTTAAGCTCCTCCAGCATCTCATTTACATTATGACAAACTGACATTGAACAAAACAGTATTATTTGAGGACCTGCTGTGACTGTGCAGGTGTTCAATGAACGAAGACAACCCTTGGGCTAACCCACAAAGAACCACCTTGTCTCCCAAATTCCAATTGAGGATTGGAAGTCAGATACTTCCTTCACATGCTGTGCTCCTAAGAGTTTGTAAGAACCCTTCAAAGGTCAAGAAGTTGTAGAAGTCTTCATAAACTCTAAAAGAGAGGAAAGCATTTTAAGTATCACAGACCTGGCCAATTTTCCTGAGCCACTAAAGTCCTCTCCATTGTGAAACAAGAGAAGCCCCAATAGCTGTTTTTGCCTGGGTTGGTCTGCAGCCCTCTGGTCTCCCTCTTCCTCCCCTTCCTCCTCATCCAGTTGTGAAAATTCCTCTGCTTGCTGAGGAGCAGGACCCAAGGTCTCCACAGTCAGACAAACCTGGCATCAAACTAAGGCCCCACCACTTCCTAGTTGTGCAGCCTTGGGTTAGTTACTTCATTTTCTCCGAACCTGTGGTCCTCATTGTAAAAGCACAGAGCCTAATCACAGCATCTCCTTCTTGGGTTGCTATAAGGATTAGATAAAATACGAGTGAAAAGTTGGTCCTTAATAAATGCTAGCTTAACTATATCCCCCAGCACAGTGTTAGGTATCCATACTAGCGATAAGAATAGTAGTGGTAAGTAACCACTGTGCACTAGGCCCCGTGCTATACGCTTTACAGTTATTGTCTTACTAGTCCTCACAACAGCCCTATTATATAGGTAATATTTGTGCACTTTTAGAGTTGGCAAAATGAAGTCCCAGAAAAGTATTCAATGTACCCAAGGACACAGATGGCAAATGGCTCAGTAGGGATTCAAGCCGACTGTCCAACTCCAGATCCCCTTCTCTTAGCCACCACATCATGGTTCATAGGAAGATAGGGTTCTCTTCTCTTTACCCCTCCCTTTATTTTCTTTCATCCTTGTGATTTCCTGTAATCTTCCTTCTTTTCCTGTGTTAGCTATTGACCAGCAGTTCTTTATACCTAGAAAGCACTTTGCGATTTCTTTTTTTTAGTTCACATAAAATTACCTTACTCATTCAACACACTTTTATTAAACAACTTCTGACTGTTGAATGCTGTCTGAGGTCCATTATTCCATCTGAAACTCCACAAGTCACCTGTCAAACAAGCAGAACCAAATTCAATATCCCCATTGAACAAAATTTAAATAACTGAAACTCAGAGAATTTGAGTGTCTTACTCAAAACCACAAAGCTAGAATTTGCAAACTTTGTAACTGAAACCTGTTTGCCTTGCTTTCCTCTCAGCATTTTTATAACCATACTCTCACAAATTAACAATAATGACATAAACAAAAAGTCAGCTAAGCTCTCTTAAGCATTTTCAAAGTGAAAGAATTGTCTTAATAATTTTAAATACACTATTCTCCCCAAATGAACTCCACAAATTAATACTATTTTTATCCCCATTTGCAGAAAAGGAAACAAGCTCACAGTGGTTAAAGAGTTAATAGGTTACATAGCTAATAAGAGATGAAGCATAGGAAATATAGTCAATAATATTGTAACAACTATGTATGGTGCCAATGGGTACTAGACGTATTGGGGTGATCACTTTGTGAGGTATACACATATAAATGTCCAACACTATGTAGCACACCTAAAACTAATCTAATATTGGGTCTCAACTATAATTTAAAAATAAAAATTTAATAACATTGTATACATATTAATATTTGAGATGAGAGCAAGAGGTTTCTTGCATTGTTGATAAATAAAATAAAAATTATTTTAAATACTTTTTTTAAAAAGGAGCCAGAATTCAAACCCACATCTCTCTGATTCGAAAGCTTATCCTTTTAACCTCTAAACTCTGCTGCCTTTCCAGAGGTGAGACTACACTTTAGTAAGTGCCAAACGAGGAAAGAGGCAATTTATATTCTGAGAGTTCCAAGAAAGGAGACATGAGTGAAAGATGGAAAGAGCTGAAGACTTGTTCTGTTACCTGGGAAATTTTTTTCACCCCAATGATCCTCAGTATCCTCAATAGAGAAGTGGAAATAATAGTGTCCATCTCAGAGGCTCAGTATGGGGTGTTAGGAGGAAAAGATATGAAAGCACAGAGGAGTTCAGTGCATGATTTTTACATAGAAGATTTGCATTGCTGGACCCTAGCTCTGGTATGAGGAGTGACTTTTTGTCCTGCCTTTCCCATCCTGTATTTGCAAGTTCCAGTGAGGGTTAAAAGGAGCCCTAAAACATGTTTGAATATGAAGATGTGTCAACTGACTTTCTCAGCTTGCCTGCAGGAACAATCTGAAAGCCTCAAATAATTGTCTTGAAAGAACCAATTCAGAGAAAGTACATTAGAGGAGGCAAGAAAATTGCCTAATCCTAGTGCTGCTGAGTCCTCAATTTGCACAAGCTCTGAATCACAGTAATGAGGAAGTAAACATTGGGGCCATTCCAGGTTAGCTCCCCTGTGAATGCCTGACTGTCAGTCACTCACCAGGAGGCTCCACCTTTCAGGGTGGAAAAGTCCTCAAGGCCACCTGGGTGTAGTTATGATGTCAGAAAATGTAGAAATGGAGATAGGAGCACACTCAGGAAGAGTAGAAAGTTTAGGAGGCTGAGGGGCCTAAAAGCTATAACGGAGCCACTCACCAGCTGTGTCGTCTCCAGTCAATGTTCTCCACTTCTCTGGGTCTCTCCTAGAGAGGGTTACAGTACTAAAATGTAAGGGGAGTCCCAGCACAGAAGGCACCATGGTGGATGCTCAGTAATTATCAATACAGCACAGTGATTAAGAGTTGGGAATTGCAGATCCACATTCTAGTCCACCCCTAATTAGCTATCAACCTTGGGCAAGTCATCAAATCCTCTGTGCCTCAGTTTCCTCATCTTTACAAGCAGGTAATGATTATACCTACCTATTAGTTCTTGAGAGGATGAAATTATCACAATGCCTAGCACATTGCAAGTAATCAATAGACAGTACTTACTACTGTTGTTGCTGTTGTTGTTTTTATCAACCATCGAATCTAAATTACAAGTGCTTTTGATTAGTGGACAGGCACACTGATTTTGAGATAAGATCAACCCAGGTTTGATTCTAGGCATCATTACTTCCTAGCTAGGTGGATAACTTGGAAGAACTAACTTCTTGGGACTTCAGTTCCTTCATCTACAGAGGTGAGAATCACAATACTATTACTACCTTGTGGAGTTGCTAATAGACTTCCATGGGACAATCTATGAAAAACCCAGTATCTAGGACATAGATAATGTTCAATAAAGGGTGGTGTTAATGAGAGAGGGGCTGCCCAAGGCAATTCAGGGAGGTTCCATAATGAAGGGAGAAAACATGAATGACATTGGGATGGGGCTCAGAAGGGATAATAACAGGGACAGGACTATAGACCCTGTGGTTTAGGAAGTGGCCACATCTGCTGCTGTATTTGCAATTCAGTTCAGCAAACATTTACTGGGCATTGACTATGTGTCAGGGTATCAAGATAGAAACAAGGAACTCTCAAGGAGTTCCCTGAAGCTTATAGCAGCAATAAGACCAATATGGACTACAGGGCAGGAGGGGAACCAGCATACACCAGGTGTCCACTAAGGGCCTGCACCACACCAGGCATTTTAAGTACTTTATGTACACTGAATTCCCATGACAACATTTTGAGATGGTATATTTGTCTTCTAGTGCTGCCATAACAAAATATCACACCCCGGGCTTAAACAACAGGTATCTATCTTCTCACAGTTCTGGAGGTTGAATGTCCAAGGTCAAGGTGCTGGCAGTGTTGGTGTCTCCTGAGGCCTCCTTCCATGGCTTGCAGATGTCCATTTCTCACTGCAGCCTTACATGATCTTTTCTTCTATGTCCAAGTCCCCTCTTCTTATCAGGAAAATTGGTTTAGTGCCCCCACCCCCACCCCCTGCCCAATGAGAATAAGTCTAGCAAGACATGATCTGCTTGGGGAGGAAAGGTAAACGTTCTCTCAAAGGAGAAGGGCCTTGAGCCTGTTCCTAAATGGGCTTTTATTGGGTTTAATTTGCATAGGAATACAGGGCATATACCTAAAGCTTAATCATTGTCAGGCAGTAATGATCAAACAATAGATAACATTCAAGAACTATGAGGGCTTATTCTGAGTCAGGGTCAGATAAAGGGCCACAAAACTTTGGGAAAAGAACTCATTTTATGCTTGGACCCTTATCATTTAAATTGAGGGTATTCTTAGCAAAGCAGGTTTCACAGAATTTTATGTGTTCTTTTCTTAGACTTGATTACCCAGGAAACCGAAACCAGGCAGGGTGGTTCCCAACACCATAAGACCTTGTGTAACGTTAATTACCTCTTCAAAGGCCCTTTCTCCAAATATAGTCACAATCTAAAGCACTGAGGGTTAGGACTTCAACATATGAATCTGGGGGATATACATAATACATATATGCATTATAGGAGATGGTAAAGACTGTTAATTCACCATTTTACAGATTGAAAACTGATTCTGGAAGATGCATAGGAACTTGCCTACAGTCACTGGAATCACAGCCAGGTCTTTTCTGAACCATTTCAACTCTAAGAAGTGTGTTTTAGGTTCTTAACTACCCAAGTATGAAGATGAATGAGATGAATGTTCTGAGAGACATACAAAGGGCTCTGCTCTGGAGGAACCTGAAGAGCATTTCTTCTTCCCCATGGCTGGACACGGAGCCTAAGACACTTCCATTAGTGTATTTATACGAACTTCTAAGATCAGTTGGAGACATCCCAAAGGAGTTACTAGAGGTCTGTTCTCAATTACCTCCACTGACATGGAGCTCATTTCCTCACAAGACACAAGGTCTTTTATCTCAGAGACCCCTGAGAAATAACAGCATTTAAGTAGGAAACTCGCCAATATATTAGTAGGTTCTCACTCATCGAGCCCCTACATCTCATTCAGCAGTGGTACATTGCCATCTATCAGGAAAGTGTCACCCCAATAAGATTTTACAAAACTGACCATCCAACCCTCCTTGTATGAGAAAGAACAAATGCTCAGAAGCCAGAACCACTTGGGATTGAATCCTGGCTTTGACACTTAGCATGGCCTTGCAAAAATCCCTTGGCCTTTCTGTTTTCTTACCTGTAGAATGGAGCCCATATCTCATGGAGTAAGAGAATAAATTAAACGAACCACTGGAGTTAAAGGACTTGGCAGAGAGTGGGTAATTTTGCCTCCCCCACCCTACACGTCTCTCTCCCTCCCCTCTTCCTCTTCTTGTCTTTGTTCCCTCCCCATCCCAGTCTCCCTGTGACCTAGCTTCTCTGCTCACTCCACACATGCATATTTCCTCAATAATTCCATCATTTTTCCACCTCTTACTCTCCAATGCTATCTGGACACTGCTGCTTGGCTAGCTGAGAACCATTTTAATCTCTTTATCACAGGTACCTGGGCTGAGATTTGAATTACAGAAAGCAAGAGCCAGCTGTGGAGATCAAAAGCACAGGAGTTTGAAGGAGGGTTTTATTTTTTATCATATAACAATGACAGACATTTAAATTCCATCAATGGAGATATAAAAATTGATTTAGGGTCCAATTAAAATTCCATGTGATCAAAGTCCTCTATTTATGGGGAAGTTTTACAGATATGTATTTAATGCATAATTCATTGAAGAGTATTATGATTTATTTATGTTTGTGAGAATGGGCTGAGCGGGAGCTACTTTGAAAGAATAGTTTTATGGCCTTGAAAAATAAAAGTGGCTCAATTTATACATTCATAATTAAAGGGTGACCAATGGTTGAGCATAATGTAGGCATGATTCAGCCCATCCATGGGGTTTGTGAGGAATGAATCTTCAGGATTCCTAAGAGTTCTGAGACTGGTCCCAGAAGGTTCCAGGCTGACAAATGACTGACACTGCCATAGCCTCTTTACCAAAAGCACTAGGAGCTAAGTTCAGAATCTGAGGCAGGCAAGTGAAGTGGTTGGAATTAGATCTGCAATAAAAGCAGTGCCTGGACCTCATGGGGTAAGGACAAATATGAGGACCTACATGATGTGCCAGCATGTAGCAAGCACTCGGTAAATGTAACATAGGACTTGGAAAGCTGGTGTCCACCTGGAAGTTCCAGCAGCACTGGTCCTCCCTTCCCCCACCATCGTACCATCATGATCAAGGGCAGTGAACATGTACTTGGACGTGAGCAAGTTCTGGACCCCAGTCATTGAACCTCCCTCCATGGCAGTTTACTCATCTGTTTAATGGGGTAATAATAGTACTTGTCTTGTGGGATTATTGCAAGAATTAAAATAGTAACATATGTTTTAATTTGGATCACCCCACAGCATTATTGCTATCTCACTTAGCAGATGAGTAAGGGGTCCCCCACATCCCAGTTCATGTCCATGTTTCTGGTATAATTATTAATATTGTTCTCTTTCTGCCCCTGTGCCCTATCTCTGGATGATGAATCATATGATTGTCCTCCAGAGGAGAAAATCAAAGTGAGAGAAGTAACTTGCCCAAAATAATATGTCGGAGCCAGGGCCCACACCATGACAATTAAC
Source organism: Desmodus rotundus (assembly GCF_022682495.2). NCBI lineage: Eukaryota > Metazoa > Chordata > Mammalia > Chiroptera > Phyllostomidae > Desmodus > Desmodus rotundus. The sequence goes on along the minus strand of NC_071387.1, from coordinate 105,750,320 downwards.
TCCATTCTCTCCCTTACCCACTACACTTGCCTGCCTCTGATTCTGACATTGCCTCCCAGCATTCTTGGTAAACAGGCTCCAGCAGAGAACCTGCACTGCCAGTCCCCTGTTGGCCTGGAAGCCAGGCAAGGCCATTCTCAGAACAACTGGGAATCTAGAAGGTTCATTCCTCACAAGCCACATGGATGGACTGGGTCATGCCTACCTTATGCTCAGCCATTTCTCGCCATTCAACTATGGACATACAAACCGAACCTAAGACAGGCGTTGAGTGGAAGTCCTTTATTTGGGGGATGCTCTCAGGAAGCTCCAGAGAGAAGTGAGGAAGACATGGGGAAAAGAGAAAGCCAGCACAGGGTGAGTTAATGTGTGTGTTATGATAGATAACTGGGACTCGTCCCACTGTGAGCTTTCTAAAAAACACATCAGAATGGTCCCACTAAGCAGTAGAGAATTGGGTTATTTACCCAACAAACCCATCCTTCAACCACTGAGAATTGTTTTTTTAACAACCTGCATTGTACAAGGGTCAACTGTAATTTTAATGCAGCACTTCAAGTAGAGGCAAATTTGCCTCACCCCCTGGGGACATTTGACAATGTCTGGAGATATTTCTGGTCCTCATAGTTATGACAGGGAGTGCTAGTGGCATCTAGTGAGTAGAGACCAGCGGTGCTGCTAAACATCGTGCAGTGGTGCACGGAACAGCCCTGCACAGCAAAGAGTTATCTGCCCAAAATGTCAATAGTGCCTGAGGTTGAGAAGTTCTGCCCTGAGGAATTCTATAGGAGGGAGGGATCTGTGTGGTATAAGATCCACAGTGGGATGTGGCTTCCTGGTCACAGAGAGTTTGACAGAACTAAAAGAGAAGGTGCCATACAAAGTCCCATAGAAGGAGAAGGAAGGACATGAGGTTGTGATGGAAGTGGTCAGGGGTCCCAGAGTCATACATACAACAGCACCTAATGGTGATGAAAAAGAAGGACAGAATGCTGGATGGGTAACAGCATAGGGTAGGACTTGATATACCCTGAGAAGCAACATGGTCTTCTTAGTCCAGCAGAAGGCAAATCACTTTTATCTCCATTTGATTAGTAGTGACTGCCCAGACAAGGGGTTCAGGTTACCAGGCTTGTGCCATGATCAATTAGTAATGTCTATCACAGGAGCTGTGCCACATCCTGGCTATGAATTCTTTTAAAAAGTTCATTTTTCTCTCTTCAGGCAAAGGGCAGAGGTGAGAGAGGGGACAATGGTGTGACCTAACTGATTTATTGGGAGGATCCAATGGGAATATTCATGGGGAAAAATACATTGTAAGCTGGACTGTGGAAATGTTATCTTTAATGTGACCATTCTAGAATCTCCCAAGTCTCAGATTCCAGTGCAAATAACAGAAACAGAGAGCAGTCATGGTTCGAGAGCAGTCAGGATGAAATAAGCATGTCTGCATCTCTGTGTCTCTGCCCTCGGAAGTATGCAGTAGCGGTAAATGCCCCCTCACCCCAGGTTTAGGAGAAACTATACAACTGCTGTGGAACCCACTGAACCTCTCCCTCTCCTCAGCTTCCTTGGTATCTTCTTTCTCCCTGCCCGACCATCCCACCTCCAGGACCAAACTGTTTATCATAATCTCCCTCAGCTCTCCTGGGGAAGAATCATCTTTGCCTCTTGCTGTCTACAATAAGATGCAATATGTTTGGGAAGATAGTCTGTTTGATCCTACATAAGTAACACTTTCCACTCACTCTTTAAGTTCAGAGTGTATGAGCAAGGGAGACGAACTTTTTAAATTGCTTGCAATACTGATGCTGAGTTCTTACAAACGTGACCCACGGACCACCTGCCCCCAGGGCCCCAGCCTCTCTGAGGTGGTAGTCTAAATGATTTGTCTCTGACCTCTCTGAGAATGTCCATGCCGCCTGCCTTGCCAGGACACTTCCCAGGTTGAGGATTTCCTGAGACCATTAATTGTATTCATTCATTTCTTCCTTCCAAACAAAATTATGGAATCCTTGCTCCATACTGGTCCCCTGTAGGTGCAAGCCTCAGAAATCAATCCCAGTCTGTCCCTCCTCAAAGAGCCCACAGATGGGTGGTGTTTCAGAAACTAACACACCACCCACATGTGAAATGTGCCATTGCAGAGACAGGCCCAGGGACTGCGAGAGAACAGGGGAGCCGGTGAGGTCTCCCTTGAAGAGGCAATTCCTCACTGAGCCCCCAGGGATGACCAGCACCTATCTGACTGAAGAGGAGCAAGGAGGAAGGAAGGCCCCCAGGCAAAGGGAGCGGCCTGGCAAAAGGCTCTGGTACATGAAAGCACATGGCACTCTCTGCCCCTCCATCACAATGGAACACTCTTACAAGGGAGATCATATAATATACACAACCCCCAAGGGGCCAAGCGTTCAGGGGACAATCACGTCTCTGTGCTTGGCAACTCCCTGGCCTTCCTGGGACCCAAAAATCAGGAAGGTGAGTTTGGACCTTCCCGTACCTTCCAGGGAAGACTTCATTCATTTGATCATTTATTCATTCATTTGTTCATTCATTTGTTTATCCACTAAATAAATATTAACTGAGCTTCTCCTATGTGCCAAGCCCTGTGATAATTCTGGGGATACAATGGCAAACGAAACCTGCAAGCTGTCTTCAAGGAGTTCACAGTGAGCCCTCCTATCCCATCCATGACAAGCACATCCTCTACACCAGGCCCCTCAGAGCTCCCAGGAGAGGGGGAAAAGCTGCCACTTTGGGAGAAAACTCCTAAAGGCTCTAATAGGCTTTGTGTCTCCTGAGGCTCCAGCAGCATGTCCTGCTAACTCAGCACTTTTTCCAGGGAGGGGTCAAAGGCTGCCTCTATTGGGCCAAGAGTGCAGGACAAAGCTTGCCAAGCCTGCCACATGGGGGGCCTAAAGATGTCTTGTGTAAAATGCAAAGCTCTCAGCATAATGCCCATGCTCCAAGTTCAAGCTGGAAATAAAGTCCCAGGCAGCATCCGGCATGGTGAGAATGCAGAATAAAACTGCCACCAGGATAACAAAAATGCACATTCTGGCTGGTTCCAGAAGTGTTCTTAGCTCCAGAGAACCCTAAACCTGGGATGGTTCAAATGCAAAACAGCTTTGTTAAAACCTCTGCTTCTTTCTGCCTTTCCCCTTCAAAAGCAGGCTGGTTCCTCTGCAGACTTGGCAGCTTTTTCAGGATGCAAATCTACTGTCAGCATCTCAGCAATGCTGAGGCTTTGCAGAGGCCACTGAACTCTCTGAGAATTATTATTTCCTTGGAATTTCCCAGACCTTAAGGCTGCTTGGAAGTCACTCATTGCCTCCCTTTATCCACTAGCTTCTTCACAAGTATTCTTGAAATCAGAATAATCATAATAATTACCACAATCATAACAATATCATCTTGGACCATTTATTGAAAGGCTAGTATGTGCCATGCCCTATGCCAATCACTTGGTGCACTTTATGGCATTTAATCCACCTAATAACCCTGGAAGGTTGTGGATTCCACAGTGTGTGCCCAGATCTCTCCTTCAGGGATGAGACACTCATTCCTCCAGCTCCTGGGAATACTGCTGGCTAACAACTCCCAGCCAAGTTCATCCCCTGGAATTACACCCACCAGGTGGAAGAGAACTGCCTTGCCCAAGGTCACATATTTCCTCCCTGGGGGCAGCCTGCATCCCAGTGTCTGGCCCAGTCCTCTTGTCTCCACATGGGACAACTCTGCAGAGTCATGCCAGCTGCAGGTAGGTGATGATATTGGGATTGGCTGAGGTCTCTTTCACAACAGTTCAACTCCACCCTCTGCCTGATCCTGCTTCCCTTATCCCCCAGCAAGGGCTGAGCCCTAGAACTCTCCCCAGTAAACCTGCATGCAAATCTCCAGCTCTGAGTCTGTTTCCCTCAGGAAACTGACCCATCACAGTGTTATTATAGCTATTCAACACAAAAGAAAACAGGCTCAGAGAGGTGGTATGATTTGCCCAAGGTCACAGAGCCAGGAAGTTTAGGGGTGGGGTACTAGATTCCAACTTCAAAGCCCCTTTAAAGGTTTCCATCCTCTACTGGAACATGTTGGTTACATACAGAAATGATAATATTTTGGATATATTAAGCTACATAAAATGCATTATTTCAAATTATTTCATCTGTTTCTTTTCACTTTTTTCAAGTGACTAAGAAAAATTTTCTTTCATAGAATTCTATAATTGTATAAAATTATATTTTTGGCTCACTTTATATTTCTGTTGGACAGTGCTAGTCTGATCAGTTAGTTTCCACAGAGGCTTTCTTCGTCCATAGGACTTGAAGAATGTTGGCTGTTTTATTCCCCTGTAACCCTATGCCAAGCTGTCCCTGGCACATAACAGACATTTTAGTCAATGTTTGCTGACTGAATGAGAGTAAACGGCCACCACTTGATGGAGGTGGGAGCTGCGGCAGCTCCCGCCCTCTGTTATCTGAGCCCTCTGTCCTTAACTCATGTCCTCTCTGCAAAATCAGCATTCTGCATCCTGGGGGGGATGGAGGGATATTTTGTCATCCTCCTCAGAATCCATCTTGGAAACATCTCCCCCACTGCTAAGCCCAAGGAATTTCCTGTGGAAACTGCAGACACCCACTCCAAATTGTAGCAAAGCAACTCCCAAAATCACTATGTAGACCCCACTACTCAATATTCCATCTGTGGTCCCTTTCATTCTCCTTACCTTTTTGAATGGTAATTGCATGGAATTCATATCTCTACTTACAGGTAAAAGGCCTAGGAATATAAATGTCAAGGATCTTATTGAATGATCACAGAGGATTTTGACTTCCCAGACCCCCTCCCAGTTAAAAGTGCAAGCAGTCAAACATCTTTGCTCAACCAGAGAGAAGAAGGTAGAGTGTAGTCAAGGAAAGACTCATTTTGCTGTATTATACTTTGTTTTATTTTGTTTTTCTGATCGTAAAAGCAATACATCATCATTATAGAAAATTTGAAAGGCAAAGAAAAGTATAAGAAAGCAAGAAAAAAATATACCCTAAATCCCATCATCCAGACACAGTCAAATAATAGCATATTTCCTTCTAGCCTTTGCACTTAGGGCTTGTTACATAATTCACAAATTATTTTTCACTATTTCCCTGCCCTAGTTTTTTATTCAGTAATGTAGCATAAATATTTAGAATGTCATTTCAACTTCTGTATGGGACAAGTTAAATGTCATATGTGGAAGAATCATAATTAATTTAATTTTGTCCAGATTGTGGGTCCCTGGGTTGTTTCTAGCTGACCCAGGCTGTGCACCTTTACAGGTAAATCTTTGTTCTACCTTGTGCTGTTTTCAGAATAGAGACCAAGAATTAGAGTTACTGAGTCAAAGGATAGGAATATGTGTGAGGCCCAGCACATCTTGTAAGAAAAGACATGGCCTTACCAAAATCTGACCAGCTGTCACATTCTCTCCTCCATCTCCATGCCAGGGAGTAGTCAGAGACACCCAGAAAGAGAGTAAGAAACCACTAATTCTGCCTTGTCACAGGTTGTAAAAGATCTTCTGAATCACTGGGCTCAGAGAGGATCATGCCCACAGACCAGTGTCCAGTCACGCTCAAGATGGACACGGAAACTTGTCAGAGAAGTCAACTTCTTTTTGTTGCAAGAAATGGGACAAACACTAAATTCAAACCATGACTAAGAAAACTTGTATTAAAATTATACTTGTGGTTTACTTTATATTTGTATTGGGCAGTGCTAGTCTGATCAATTAGTTTCTACAGAGGCTTTCTTCACCTGTGGGCCCTGCAGAATGTTGGATGTTTCACTCACCTGTAACCTAAAATAAGAACTAATTTTCTTACCTGGAAGAGCTGCTTCTTCATTCCTGTATCCTGGATTCTCTTCTTCTTCCAGACCTCTAAACAGTAGGTGACTAAGGGGGATAGGATTTATTGTTTCACATGGTTTGGAAAGGGTTCTTGGGAAATAATTGAAAATCAATCTCTCTCTCTCTCTCCTTCCCCCATAAATTTCTTACCAGCTTTTCTCTCTATAGCTTCATTTCACCATCTTCAACCACAGAAGTCTTCTCTATGTAGAGGGAAAAAAGAAAACTGCCAGCACCTACAGCTTACATCTTCCTTTATATTTACAGCCAAAAACAAGAATCTTTCCTCCAGCATATACATCAATTCCCAGGGAAGAATGCTGATTGGCTCTGCTAAGGTCGCATGTCCACCATTCAGCCAGTTACTGGGACCTGAAAAATAGAGTTTAATGATTCGCCAAACCTGAGTCACACGTGAATCTCATTGCTAGATCTGTTATCAGTCAAAGGGAGATGCAAAATCTTGCTGGTTAGTCTTTTGGCTTTTGTTTGTTTGTTTTATTTGATTGTTTTGCTTTAAATAGCTATTTCAGTTAAACATGCTCCCACAGCTCCCACAGGCACCAAGAACGCCAGTTTATAAAAGCAAGAGCAAGGACATTTGATAAGAGCTGTCAAAGCTCAAAGCCATTCTTCTAGGTAAATTTGAATTTCACTTTGAAAATGAGAAGGTGAGGGAAAGATAACTGATAAACATCAGGCCACCCACCTTCAATTGATTCCAAACAGATACACATAATTATGCTACTTACCTGAAGATCTCATATGCCAGACGACAAATGTTTCTCTACAATTATCTGATTTTGTGTTGCCTAATTTAGATGTTCAAGTCAGGAAAGAGCACTTATCCATAAATATAAAATTATGTATGTGTATCATCCGGTTATAAGACAATCAATAAGCAGGGTATTTAAGAAAAGTATACAGTAATTACTAAGGCATGCTATTTGGGGCATATTACCTAACCACAGAATGAAATAGCTGAATGCTAGTCTCTATTTAAATGTCATTTGTCTGCAGATAGGAAGATATTCTGCAGCTTTTAATTAAGTGATACATAGAGATCTCCACTTTACTGTGCACAGTGTAGAAGGTAGCTTTAATTCTTTCTCTTTTACAATGAGAAGAACTAAGGTTTACTTCTCTGGTATAGGACCTAAAAATAAGGGTTATGAAATCTTCAATAGAATTTTCCACATCCCTTTTACATCTGCCTTATATGTAAAATAAAAATAATTTTTATAAACATAAAAATTCACTTATAGTTGGCCTCGGACCTGAGACAAAAGCTAATGTATATTGAGGGCCTACTATGTGCTAGGTATTGGGCAAAGCACTTCCCATATTTTATTTCATTATATCCACCCCCTCCTTTTGCAGATGATAAAACCAAAGCTCAGAAAGCTGGCTTTGTATGTCCAAGGTCACGCAGCTTGTGAGTGGCAGAGCTGGAATTAGAAATCAAGCCTATCAGACTCCAAAGTCCATGTTCTAGCTGCCACAGCATGGGCTCAAAGACTGTCAGCTGAAAGGGAGGGATGCCAAAGTTCCCTTCTATCTGTCGGGTTCTGTGATGCCAATTTTTGTGGCTCTACTCATAAGTGGCACAAAAATAGCATCTGGTGAATCAGCGCTCAAGGGGACTAAATTCTTCTGGATAGTTCTGTCATCTGTTGTAGTTTGCAAGGCAAAACCTGTAGCAGCTATTTTATTTGCTCCTTCCTCTGAGGTTGGCAGGCAATAGAGGTGAGTGTATGAACCAGAGTCCATAGAGTACAGATTTCAGACTCAAACCACCTGGATTCAAATACAGACTCCAATAGTTCTCAGCTGTAGCTACAGCAAGACATACTGGCAAGTAATTTATCCCCTCTAAACCACAGAACTCTGACACATAAATTTAGGTCAAATGTATTACCTCATATTACTACTCTAAAATTAACACCTGAATTTTATTTAAATATGTTGTATACTTGTACAGAGCACATAAATTAGATGTTTTTGCCTTCTTCATACTTATTTAGTTTGAAATGACTGGAATGGAGATATTCATCCATTTAACCAATATTTATAGAGTACTGGCTATGTGCTGACACTGGGATAAGCTTTGCCTATATATTAGTAAACAAGCAGATGCAGTTCTGCCTTCATGAAGGTTACAATCTACCTAGTAAAGGAAATGTGTCAGTTAGAAATGTTTTGGCTTTTTTTTTTTTAAATTCTAACAATGGCTTAAACCATAAGTGCATTTGTGGCTTGCAAAATTAGAAATCCATAATAATGAACCTAGATTTGTTTCAGCTAATCAGTGATATCACGAGAGTCCCTGGATCTTCTTGTATTCTATTACTCTCAGCATGATAATAATGCCTGGACTCATGGTCACAAGATGGCTGCCACAACTACAAGCATCATATCTCCACATGACAGCTTTCGAAAAAAGGGAGGTGGGGAACCTTTTTTTTAATGAGGAAGAAAATATTTTTCAGAAACTCCTAGTAGACTTCTTCTTAGATGTCATTGACCATAACCAAGTCACATGCCCATCCCTAAACCAATCCCAGGCAAGATAAAGTGTGATTTCCACAAATAACTTGAAACAACTGTGATTCATTCCCTAAAGTTTTTTGTGTTGTTGTTTTTTTTAGCAAAAAGAAAAAAAGAGATGAGGAAATGTTTGTTGGGCAATAAAACCCAGCAGTGCCTGCTACATCAGGCTGATGAGAGGTGTCAAGTGAAGCCTGAGTTGGGTGTGAAGAGTTCACCTGGAGATTCTGAGAAACAGACAGGCTGAGGTGCCAAATGTCCAGTGAGGAAAAGTGGCCAGAATATGTACCTGGAAAAAAATGAGGTAACCAGACATAGCAGCAAAAATAGCACATGGAATGTCAAACTCAAATGCCTACAGGAAATAGGTTGGTAATAAACACTGGTGAAGACCCATGAACACAGGGCAAGCCCATTCTTGCCAGTGGAAATTCTGGCCCAGTAAAGTCTCCAGAGAAGTCAGAAATCTACATGTCTAAAGGAAATCTCCCAATTTCTAAATGCTGGTAATGAATTTAAAATAATATTAATAAAATGGTGGCCTGAGCAAAATGTCTACCAGCCAGCTTCTCTGTGTGGAGCTCTGGTTTGCAGCCTCTGGGGCAAGCTTGTCTTCTATCCAGAGGGCCTGCTCACAGCAAAGCTAAGTGTCTGTGTATTGATCCCCACCTCATTGCAACTTAAATGCACCATCCTGATCCTGCCTCCTAGAGATGGCCCTGCAGTGATATTTTTCCACTCTTTTTAGCACCTTCCAGCCATAGAGCTACATATTTCATTTCTGGATCATCCTTATCCTGATAACCAGAAAGATCAAGAAGGAAAGTCCTAGAGGCCAATCATAACAAACTCTTGAAAAAAATGAAGTTAAGTATTTTCATCATTTATTTACCAAATATTTATGCAATACCCACTGTGTACCAGGTGCTGTACCAGGAGCTGAAGAGGCAATGAAACTAAGACAGATGGCTTCTTCCCCAGCAGAGTTTCCTTTTCTTTGTCTTTGGGGTCCTCCACCTAAACTCTCCTTCTTTTCCCATGTGATATGGTGCCCATCCCAGAACCATGGGACCCTTTTTCTAGCTCTTTCCTTGCTATCCTAACATGGCTTCCTGGAGAATTCCTTACCTTCTGTTCCACTGTTCTGTGCTCCTTTTCCGAACTTGCGAAAGCATAAAGTGAATGTTTGAGCAAGAAAAGAACATTCTTCTATCCATCAAGCCTCACTCTCAAGCCACAGGGGCCATCGTTATTCTTAAAGGCCTCCCAGTAGGGCTCTGGGAAGAGATGCACAAATAAATGCACTCCATGCTACAGCTCAGTGCAGGGTGTAAAACCTCCTTCCCACTCTCAGTTTAGTAGAGAGCTGCTGACAGAGTACTCATATTTACATCTCTCTGGGGGCTTCTCCAAGTCAGCAAAGACTTAACCCAAAGTATTTCAACCGTGACTGCACATTGGAATCTGTAACTGCTACCCCCATCTACACTGATTAAATCAAAACCCCTGAGGGTGGGGCCCAGCATCCACATTGTGTAAAATCTCCCCAGGTCAAGAAGCAGGTTGCAAATACAAGAGAGTGAACTTGGAATGAAGCAGAAGCTCCTGCGTGTAGAAGAGTTTTACAGACTATGGGTCAGGGAGTCCCTTTCATCAAGCGCAACCTTGGAATCTCGGCTCAGGCACAGCCTAGACCAACCAATTAACCTCCCTGAACTCAGTCTTACCATCTGTGAAATGGGAACAGAAATAAACTACCTTGCCAGATTAAATGAGAGGATGAATGGATAGGTCCTGACTCATGATGAAAGCTATTAATTGTTCATTAATTATCTTCTTATTCATTTCATGAGGAATTATCAGTCCTGACTCCCACATGGCTTAAGAGTGAATTCCAGATTCTGTGTGTATGTGTGTGTGTGTGTGTGTGTGAGAGAGAGAGAGAGAGAGAGAGAGAGGTCCTTTATTCCTATCTCTCTCCCTAACACTCCTCAACCAGAATTTCTCATTAAGTCCTACCACAGGGAGAAGTCCTGACAACTTGAAAGATGTTCATGACTCAATGTGGCTGCTGAGACACACAGCAGAATTAAGAATGCCGTTTTCCTTTCATTGGAAACTCTAGAATACGATTGTGTTGTCTTTAAAGTGAAATGTGAAGAAAATGGCAGCTCAGTTATTTTTAGTCACACCGACTGTCTAGAGAGACTCTGAATTGCTTTGTTACCTCCAAGCAGAACTAAGGAAAACTGGTCCTCTTCCAGAGTGTCCTGTGGTGTCTGGAGCTGACAGTTCTTAGCCAACAAGGTCTCTGAAATTATGTTTGGAGGGACACGGGGAGAACGCCATTATTAGAGGCCTGGTGAGTAATAATAGGACAAAAGCCCCCTTTTCAGGCCCTCTTTCCCAGAGCTAGCTGCACCCCATAAAGCATGACTGACCCAAATTGTTTCATGAGCCCTTATCCTCAGGACTAGAAAATTACTGGAAGCACCCTGAAGGCACAGAGGCTCCGGGAAATTACAAAACAGGACGTACCAGACCCCAGCACTGGACCCTGCACCCAAAGGTAACACTGAAACAAGTTACAGCCCAACTGAAACATTTTGCTCTTCAACCACCCCATTACCCAATCAAAGCCCAAAGCCCTAACCCCTCCTGGCCAGTGCATACCTCTGTACCTAGTCCTTTCACTCCTTTGAGAAAGTAAAATTAAAACTTTTACTCTCTGCACTTTCTCTCTTTGTGAATTTTCTCACAGCCCACATCACTGACCACCCTAATAGTGAGGGTACTTACAAAAAGCATTGTGAAATAAAAAGAGGAAAAGTAAAACTAATAAATAAGTTTTCTGGACTTCCCAATGTCTCCTAATCACCTCTTTGAAAACTCAGTCCATTTGGTGGAAAATCAGAATTTGAAGCTGGCATTCCAGAATTCCAGCAGTTTAAAGGCACAAGGTCCACACCCCAGAAGAACACCTAAGGTGGTGAAGGGCAAAGTGTACAGTGGCCTTGGACAAAGACAGGATTGAGTTCAAATCTCAGCTCGGCCATGACTAGGCCAGACAATTGCTCTCTCCAGATTCAGTCTCCCCATCTATAAAACGGGGTTAGTAATAAATCACACCTACTTTCTTGGATTAAATGAGATGATGAGTGTAAAGGCCTTGACTAGTATTAATTGTTCATTTGTTCATTTATTCAACAGAGAATTATTGAGAACTAACTCTACATTCAGCACTCCTCCAGAAGGTGGGGCTTGCAGCCATGAACACAAACAGTTGGGGGTAGAGTATTTAGCTAGCTTGGCCAGAAAGGCTTCACTGAGGAAGTGGAAGAGAAGGCATGCAGGTGTCTGGGGAAGAGCCTGTCAGGTAAGGGGATCAGCAAAGATGCTGAGAGGGAATGGGTCAGGAGAGTGTGAGGAGCAGCAGATCAAAGTGGATAAGGGAGGAGACAGAGTCAGAGAAAAAACAGGGGGTGAGCTGAAATGTAAAATTTGAGGTTTACTCCAAGTTGGGAGCCACTGGAAGAGTTTGAGCATAGGGACAGACTGATCTGATTACAGTTCCATGTGGCCCCTCTGGCAGCTTGTGGAGAATAGAAAGTAGGGAGGCAAAGGATGCAATAATCCAGACAGGAGACAATGGTGGGCTTGACCGGGGGGTAGCCAAAGAGTGGTGAGAAGTAGCCAAATTCCAAATATATTTTAAAATTAGCCCTGATCAGTGTAGCTCAATTGGTTGGGCATCTTACCTCAAAACAAGAGGTTGCTGATTGATTCCTGGTCAGGGCACATGCCTGGGTTGCAGGTTCTGTCCCCATTCAGGGTATGTTCAAGAAGCAATCAATCGATGCTTCTCTCTCACATTAATATTTCTCTCCCGTCTCCCTCCATTCCCCCTCTCCAAGAATAAATAAATAAAATATTTTTTAAATGATTAGAGGTGACAGACAAAATATGGAATATGAATAAAACAGATGAGTCAAGGATGACTCTAAGATCTGGGGCCTGTTTTTTTTTTTTAATATTATTCAGAAGCAGCATAATGTCAAAATAAAGGACAATCCTTCCCAAAGAAAGTTGGTAGTCTTATGCTGGCATCTACCCACCTACATACCTAATCACCTTTTTATCTATCTTCTATTTATTTATCTCTATCTGTCCACCCACCCATCTATTTATTCATCCACCCATCCATTCATCTACCTATATCTATCTACATCTATTTATAAACATAATTTTTTCTAGTTTAATCATGAACTTCCTGAAAACCAACACTAATAAACTAACCTTTAATAAACTGAAATTAATCAACAGACCAGCCACCCTCTAAACCTAACAATATGTTTTTACCTGAACAATAGTTTCTGGGTGGAAGAATTCAGTAGTCTCCTGGGTTTAGCTTCTACTCTGAGTATAAATTTCCCTATAACTCCCTGCAGGGAATTCAGAGTTCCCTGCTATTCTAGTAACACCTTTAAAAACCCTAATGAAATGGTTTGGAATGGAAGAAAGAGCTGCTGAGGCAGCAGGGTACCAAATACTGCCCACATCTCATTGCATGACCCTTGGGTGAGTCATTCAACCTCATGCCTCAGTCTCCTCATTGGTAAAAAGAGACCAATGATGTAATCCCTCATCTTACTGGATACCAAATGAAGATTCCCCCATCTTACTGGAAAGGTAGCCACCCTCCACGATGGCCCCAGTGGTTCTCATCTCCTGATAGTCATGCTCTTGTGTAGCCCCCTCCCACACCGGATAGGCTGACCTGTGTAACCAGAAGGATATTGCAGAAATGACATGAGTAACTTCTAGTGTTAGGGTATAAAAGACATTGCAGCTTCTACCTTGCTCTTTCTTGGATCACTTGCTCTGGGGGATGGCATGAGGACACCCAAGCAGCCCTTATGGGAAGGTCCATGCGATGAGGAACTGTGCCCTCCAGCCCCCAGCTGGCACCAACACGCCAGCCACATGAGGGTGCCATCTTGGAAGTGGATCCTGCAGCCCAGTCAAGCCTTCAGATTACTGCAGCCCCAGCTAATCTCTTAACTGCAGTAGCCTCATGAGAGACCCTGAGCCAGAACCACCCAGCTGAGTCACTCCCAAATTCCTGACCCTCAGCAACTGTGAAATAATAAAGGTTTATTGATATTTTGAGCTACTAAGTTTTGAGGTAATTTGTTATGCATTAATAGAACTAATGTAATCCTCCACCAATGAGAGATGATGCAGGGCCTTACTCTGACTCATAGTCCTTGCCTTGTTCTCTGGCCTCATCTCCCAACCATCCCTATATGTATCCCCTGTTATTGAGCCACTAGACCTAAAATGTTCTGAATGCAGAGAGAATGCTCTTTCTCCCCTCTGTACACTCTCAAATGCTAATCCACCTCTCTTTGCAATGCCCTTTCTCAAGTCTTCCTAGCAAGCTCCAACTCTTCACTCAGAATCCAGTCCAAATAATACTTCCCATAAAGCCTTTTCTAGGAGAAATGGGCATTCCTGTGGTCCCATAGCACTCTGTAAACACCTCTGGGTCCTGATCACTCAGTACTGGGATTAACTATGCATTTCTGCTTCCTACACCTAACAAGGACCATGTCTTACCCATCTTGCTATTATTCTTCATGCCTGGTACATAGTAGGTCCTCAGAAAATGTATAGAGTCCCACATCTCATTGCATGACCCTTGCACCCTACTGGGTGCCAGCACATAGCATCTCCGCCCCACCAACCCTTTGAGGTAAGAATTTTACAGATAAGGAAACTGGGGCTCCGAGAGGCTAGCACATTGCCCAAGAACTCACGGCTGTGGATCAATGCATCCAGAATTCAAATTGAGGGAACAGAATGAACTTTTTCCAAACACTTTCAACCTTCAGAGTTTTTCTTTGATTTTGCTCTCACTACAACCCTATAGGTAGCTGGCAATCAGATGAGAGAAATGTATGCACAAACATTTGCAACAATAAATTCTGTGCAAATTCAAGGGGTGATAATTGACCTTGACAATCCCAGGCTTCTTGGTACAGACCCAGAGGCTGGGATTCAAATTCCCCTGGCCCTTGTGTTTCCAAAAGTCTTCATGCCCCGCCAAGTTCTACACTGCAGTGACCCTTGTAACAAGGCACTCTGACAGTTCAGTGGCCAGCCCTCAGATGAGTCCTCAGCCCCCATGCCATCTCCAAACAGGCAAAGGGAGCCAAGGGAGGCTTCCTGTCACAGTAAGCACTGTTTCTGTAACACTTCAATTTACTGTCCTGCCGCTGCCTCTTCATTTGGTATTCACTGCAACTGCATCCATCCTAATGAACTTATCTGGTAATAATGTGGATGTCATGTGCACTTATGCTCCGCGTTGCTGCAGCATTTCTGCCAGCACAGCAGTGACATGCTCAGCCAGGAATGTGGCCAACTTCGAAGGAGGTTTGGGGATTTTTTTCCCACCTTCTTCAGATAACACAGGCATTTCTGCTGAGCAACTGCTTTTCTTGCCTCCCTGACCCATAACGATTTTTACTTTTGTCTTTGAAGAAGGCTCCAATACCCACCTGTTGGTCCACGAAGAATGCACTTTTGGTGCCTTCTAAAAGAGTGGCACCCAATAGAACTTTCTGTATCTGCTGTGCAAGGTGGCAGCCACCGGCCACATGTGGTTTTGAGGACTTAAAATATGATTGCGTGATGGAGAAGCTGACTTTTACAATTTATTTTATTTTAGCCAATTTTAATTTATAGCTACATGTGGTTCATAGCTACCATCTTGGACAGCACAGTGCTAAAAGGAGAGTAGATCAGAGCTTCTTAAACTTATTGTTAACACAAATCACCTGTGGACCTTGTTAAAATGTAGATTCCAATTCAGTAGGTCTAGGGTGAAGCCTGAGACTCTGCATTTCCAACAAGCTCCCAAGTGGTGTCCGTGCTACTGGTCCACAGACCACACTTTGAACAGAAGGTGATCTGGGAGGTGGTTACACAGGTGTTTTGTTTTTTTTTTTTTTAATATATTTATTGATTATGCTATTACAGTTGTCCCATTTCCCCCCCCCCTCCACTCCATCCTGCCCACCCCCCTCCCTCCCACATTCCCCCCCCCATAGTTCATGTCCATGGGTCATAAGTTCTTTGGCTTCTACATTTCCTACACTATTTTTACCCTCCCCCTGTCTATTTTCCACCTATCATCTATGCTACTTATTCTCTGTACCTTTACCCCCCTTTCCCCCTCCCACTCCCTTATTGACAACCCTCATGTTCTAGTTGTTTGCCTAGTTTGCTCTCGTTTTTGTTTTATGTGTGGCCGTTAATAACTGTGAGTTTGCTGTCATTTTTACTGTTCATATTTTTGATCTTCTTTTTCTTAGGTAACTCCCTTTAACATTTCATATAATAAGGGCTTGGTGATGATGAGCTTCTTCAACTTGACCTTATCTGAGAAGCACTTTATCTTCCCTTCCATTCTAAATGATAGCTCTGCTGGATACAGTAATCTTGGATGTAGGTCCTTGCGTTTAATCTTGGGTAATGTAATTATGATGTGCCTTGTTGTGTTCCTCCTTGGGTCCAGCTTCTTTGGGACTCTCTGAGCTTCCTGGACTTCCCAGAAGTCTATTTCCTTTGCCAGATCGGGGAAGTTCTCCATTATTTGTTCAAATAAGTTTTCAATTTTTTGTTCTTTCTCTTCTCCTTCTGGCACCCCTTTAATTCGGATGTTGGAACATTTAAAGATGTCCTGGAGGTTCCTAAGCCTCTCCTCATTTTTCCAAGTTCTTGTTTCTTCATTCTTTTCTGGTTGGATGTTTCTTTCTTCCTTCTGGTCCATACCATTGATTTGAGTCCCAGTTTCCTTCTCATCACTATTGGTTCCCTGTACATTTTCCTTTGTTTCTCTTAGCATAGGCTTCATTTTTTCATCTGGTTTTTGAACAGATTCAACCAATTCTGTGAGCATCTTGATAACCAGTGTTTTGAACTGTGCATCCGATAGGTTGGCTATCTCTTCGTCGCTTAGTTGTATTTTTTCAGGAGCTTTGAAGTGTTCTGTCATTTGGGCCATTTTTTTTGTTTGTTTGTCTTGGCGCGTCTGTTACTTTAAGGGGCGGAGCCTTAGGTGTTCACCGGGGCGGGGTAATGCTGGTCGCTGAGCTGTGATGCTGTACGTGGGGGAGGGGCCGAGTGGGAGCAATGGCGCCCGCCTCACTCTCCTCCGGATTTCAATCTTCCACTCCGATACCCACAATCAAACTGGGCCACTCTGGTGCTGGTTCCCGAGTAAGTGGGCCTGTGCACACTCTAGGCCCCTGTGGGTCTCTCCAACAACCTCTCCTGTGAGGCTGGGAGTCTCTCCTGCTGCCGCCCCAACCCCCAGGGGCGCTTTCAATCAGAGGTTTGAGGCTTTATTTCCCCGAGCTGGAGCCCTGGGTTGCCCAGCGGTCTGCTTCGCTGCCCGCCGTTGGTCAGGTTTATCTGTGGGCGAATGTGGTGCCGCAAGGTGCTACCCGCCACTCTGCCTGCCCCACTCTCCGCCACTCTGAGTCCGGCCCTCTGGGTTTATCTGTGCAAATGTGGGACCGCAGGGTCTGCTAGTGCTCGGACTGCCTGCGCCATTTGTCCCACACTCAGCCAGTCTCAGTCCCACCACAGCCACGCGAGTCCTCTCCACCCCGGTGCCCGTCTCCGCCCCTCCTACCAGTCTGGATGAATGATTATTTTCTGTTTCCTTGGTGTCAGTCCCCCTTGCTGTTCGATTCTCTGTCAGTTCTGGTTGTGCGAGGAGGCGCAGTGTGTCTACCTACACCGCCATCTTGGTTCCCACCTACACAGGTGTTTATAAGTCAGGATTCATGGAGCTGTGCACATGAGATTCATGCACTTTCCTATTTTTATGTTGTATCGCAGTCTCTCTGAGGTTACAGCATGTTTATATAGTAAGCTCAATGGTTCTAAGCATTGATTGCATATAGGCTTGAAAACCTTGAAAATTTTATCACTCATATGTTCCAAATATTCCATGAGATATACTAAAAAACTATTCATTGTTTATCTGAAATCCAAATGTAATTAGAGGTGTTTTGCTATTGTTGTCATTGCTGATTTGCTCAGCTGAGCAACGCTCCTCACACATCGAAATCACCAGAGGAACTTTCTTTTAAAGTCAATGCCCAGGCCCCACCCCATCTCAGAGATCCCAGTTGGTCTGAGCATAAGAATGTTTTCAAAGCTCCCCTGGTGATTGTGATGTGTAGCCAGGGTGTGAGGTACTAGAGCAGGAGTCCTCAAACTTTAGAAAACTGTAGTACTCCCCAGGGGGACAAGAGAGTTTGTTAAAATACAGATTGCAGGCCCCTGTTCCAGAGTTTCTGAGTCAGTAAGTCTTGGGTGGCTCCCACTGCATAGCTAACAAACCCCCAGGTCTACTGATGCTGGTGGTCCAGGAACCATGCTTACCTAGGGATTAAATTAACCCAAATCAGGAGCAACCTACTCCCCAACCCCCGATTTATTGGCAGCTACAGAAGCAAACATCCAATACAACCAGAGCTGCCCTGAACACAAGGGTGTGATTCTTCCAAGGAGCTCCCCCTGCTTTCGCCTCTAAGGTGGTGAGAGGTGACAGGAAGCTAAGTAGCTTTAGGGTCAGATGGAACCTGTCCCACCCCTTCATAAACTCTGGACCTTAAGAAGTGTACACCCACCCTTGGAGCCTCATTTTTAAAATGAGAACCTGCAGCTTGCATTTCTTGAGAAGGTAAAATGAGCTAGGGCAGGGGTGTCAAACACATTTTCATGGGGGGCCACATCAGCCTTGCGGTGGCCTTCAAAGGGTCAAATGTAATTGCAACTCCTTAACAGTTAAGGAGTAGTTACATTTATACAGTCCTAAAGTTATTTCGGCCCTTTGAAGACAACCGCAAGGCTGATGTGGCCCACGGTGAAAATGAGTTTGACACCCCTGTTATGGTGTGTAATGTGATCCTGCATGTGTCTGTCACTTAGAGGAAAACTCAGCTCTTGGGCAGCTCCAGCCAGAATGCTGTAAACCATCACCACCCATCCTCATAAATCTTCAGCAGAAAGGTGAGCTTGGCTAGGCCTGAACTTTAATCCAGGCCAATGATGTCCAACTCTGGCTGCTATTAGAATCATCTGGCAAGATTCTTTTTTGAGTAATGACCCTAAACCTCACACCCAGAGTTTCTGTGTCAAGTGTTCTGGGATAAGGTCTATGCTTTGGTGTCTTTGAAGCTCACCAGATGTTTCTGAAGGGCAAAAACAGTGGAGAACCACTCATCTAGGGCTGACTGGAATTCCTGTCTTCGGGCAAATTGTGTGACCACTCTTCACCTGTCTTCATCTTCTTTCTTGGCATATAAACAAAACCTCTCTTTCACTGGACAGTGGGAGAAAAAGTGTTGAGCTGAGAGATCCAAAGAAGTCTTGGAGATAACCCTGTACAACCTTCTCATGTCACAGGTGATGAAGCTGAGGCTCAGAGAGAATGAGCAATTGGTCCAAGGCCACTCAACGTGGTATTTAACTCACTCTCTATAACATGACCCAGCTGTGGTTCAAAATCCATTCATTTTTTTGAACAAACACTTCTAACCTTATTATGTTCAAGACACTATTCTAAATGCTCTACAAATATTAACTCACCTAATCCTCACAACATCTCTAAGAGCTGGGTAGTGGTAGTTGTGGTCCCATTTCACAGAGTAAGCATTTGAGGCATGGAGAAGTTAGGTGACTTGCCTAGGCCACACTGTACATGGGTAAGCACTCTGCTAATCCATTCAGTACAACACTGAGATCAGGGATTATTTTGTAGCCCACACTTATGAGGACACGTTACTGGCATCTTTGTTGACGGAGGACAGAGATCCTAGTGGACAAAAATATTGATCACTTGTCTCTCTTCATCAACAAAACCAACTATAAAGTGACTGGAATGAAGGTCCTTACCTTTTACAAGGACAGGAATGTCACATCTCAGTACTCGGGCCTTCTCTACTCAGGGCCTCTAAACTCCCTTCTAATAAAAGAAATCATCAGCACTTTTTTGTACCAAGAAAATTTTTGCCAGCTAAGGAAAAGACAATTTAGTGTCACTGACTGCTTGGTCAGGCAGTGATTGGACCAATCTTAGCCCCCTGTCAAGTTCTGCCAGGGCATTCATCAGCCCAGGATTCTAGAAACCTGAAGTTCTTGGCGAGTCCTTGCTCCCCTGTGGCTGTCTCCTGGGGAGAGGAAAGGAAATCTTGGTCAGAAGCTCTGGAGACTTTTCTGAGACTAGCATCTGCTACTTGAAATAGTAACCCTTGATCTAAGGCACCATTATTCTCATCTTTGTAATACTCAAGCCAATTCACATCACACCTGCACTTTAAATTCTTCAATAGCTCCCCATTGCCCTCATGATAAAGGCAAGCTCTCCAGCAGGATCTGATCATACTCATGGCTTGCTCCAATCTTCTCCAGCTTAATTTACCAGGCTCCTCCCATCCTATATCCTCCAGCAAACCTGATCTACTTGTGATCCAAACTCACACTTCACTAGCTCACATCTTTGCTTAAGCTGTTTCCTCTGCTTGAAGAGCTGTTGCCTCCCTTATCTGCCCACTCACTGATTCCTAGTTGTGATGGTTAATTTTATGTGTCAACTTCACTGGCCACAGCATGCCTAGATTAAGCATAATTTGGGAGTGTGTCTGTGAAGGTTTTCCTGGATGAGACTAGCATTCAGTTGGTGACTCAAGACACTACTCTAAATACTCTACAAATCAAGTACAGTAGATTGTCCTCCCCACTGTGGGTGGGCCTCATCTAATCCATGGAGGGCGTGAACAGACACAAGGCAAAGAAAGTAGGAATTTGCCCCTTTCTTCCCGCATCACTGTTTGAGCTGGGACATCTCATCTCATCTTCTCCTGCCCTCAGACTGGGACTTACACCACCAGCACCCCTGGTTCTTAGGCCCCTTTGAACTTAAACTGAATTATACCACCAGCTGTCCTGGGTCTCCAGCTTGCAGTTGGCAGATCATGGGACTTCTCAGTCTCCATAATCACATGAGCCAATTTCTCATAATAAATTATCTGTATATATATAATTTATACATTATAATATATTTATATAATGTATTATAATTATATATCATATGTCCTACTAATTTTATATATATATATTTTCCTTGTTCTGAGGAGATATATCTATCTATATCTATATTTATATATAGATATAGATAGCTATAGATAGATATCCTCCTGGTTCTGTTCCTCTAGAGAATCTTTATACACTAGTTATCCTCTAAAATCCAAATTCCAAATTAGCTCCTTTCTTGATTCCGTCCCCCTTTTCCCCTATCCAGGGTGTTACTTCTCCACCCACCAACTGGGTTCACCTTTTTTCTTTGCATCCACATAGAAAGTAGTTGTTCCAGGGAAAGCTTTTGCATTCAACAGCTGGCTCTAGCCCTTTCTCACCATTTGATCTTGTGCTAATGTCTGTAAGTCAAATTTATAGGCCAAATGTCAACTTTCACACATCATTTGACACTTTAGGCAGCTCTGCTTACCAACCAACAGCTCTGCACCACCACTGTCTTTGTTGAGATGATTATTAGATATTTCATTACATTTTACTCTGATTGTTTTATAAAAAGTGACTGAGAACAGAAAAGTAAAAGCACTAACATTGATGCTATAAGGGATCAAATCTCAACCAAGATTGAAATGAGTGGCGTGCCACAAATGGGAAGTCTTTACTTTCATGAGATTTATGCCCATTAATTGTGTCTTTAATTGAAGGAAAGGACAAAATTAAAGTATATATTGATGGGGAAAATATTGCTTCTGAGTGTATCTATCTAATGGATGAATGCAAAACCATTACGTGAAGTAAAAGAAACCAGACACAAAAGACCACATAGAGTATTGTATGATTTCATTATATGAAATGTCCAGAGAAGGAAAAATTATAGAGACAAAAATAGATTAGTGGGAGGAATGGAGGGTGATGGCAAAGGGGCCTGAGGTTTCTTTCTGGGGTGGTAAAAACTATTTAAAATAAGACGGTAGTGATGGTTGCACAACTCTGTAAATATAGTAATAGTTACTGAATGATACACTTAAATGGATACATTCTAGGGTATGTGAATGATACCTCAATAAAGCTTAAAGAAAAAAAGCGAGGAGTAATTAAGACTGTTGTTATATTTATCAATTCTTTAGGGAGTGCCCTCTACACATACAAACACACATATATACACATGCACACACACAAATACATAGTCCGATAACATGTAAGTCTACTGCCTGATTTCTACACACTTGGTGGGTGCAAGTGTTTTGTAGAGAAGTATTTATATTGTCATGGCCTACAAATTTCTGGAGAGCAAGAAAATCTTAAACTCTGCACCCCTACCCCACTGCCAGCACTCAGGAAGTGGTGTGGAACAGATCGAAGGGTAAAAGAACTCCCTCCTGCCAAGAACTGCTGGCAGACCATTTTAAGGCAAACAATACTATCTGTCTGAAGGCTGTGGTCCGCACACATGTGGCTCCCACCTCCCATTTCAAGTGATTTGTTCTTTAATACAAGCTGGCCACTAGCAAGCAAATGCATTTTCCACAGCTCAGTTTGATCTGCCCTTTGCAGCTTCCTAGATTGTTTAATGTCCTGCCAAATGTAATCGCCTAGCAACAAAGACACAGGCCTTCAGGTCTCCCCATAAATGGGGGATTTTCAAGCACAGACTCTTGCAGCCACCATTTGGGTTCCACATACTTCTTCTCGATGGTTCTTAAAACTGCTATGGGCTTTGGAGGGTCTTAAAAGTACTGTTTCCACCTTTTAGGAGTACCCACACCCCTCCTCAGGCCAGCACCACAGACCCTCGTTACCCTAACAAGCCCATCCACAGCCATGGGGTCCCCATTAAATGGTGACTGGTTATGAAGGAAGTCGGATTAATTCTCTTAATTCCCCAAATTCACACACATGCATGCCCATGGGGGCTCTGTGCCTCATTCTGTGGGAATTGCTCTAATGGAACGTTCTCTTTAAAAGGTTGGCATGGAGGGTAGTAAAGAGCATGCAGGATTTATACAAAGAATTTACAAACTTTAACTCAATGTAAGGCAAAACCTCAAAACAAACCAATCCATCCCAAAAAAACTCAGGAAAGGAGCATGAGAACCAAGAGCCCAAGATGTGTGAAAGAATGGCGGTTAACCCTCCTTGGAGAGGTGACGTGGGGCAAGTCAGTACACACAGCTGAGTTCATTCTCCTCCTCCTTCTTTCTTGTTTTTTACATACCAACTATTTATTGAAATTACTCCTCCTTCAAACACATATCTAGGAGGCTATCACATCCGTGATGCATTCATTTTCCAATAAGCCAGAATCCAGGAGAAAAAGTGTATGTATATATATTCTGCATATTGGGTCTGTGCAGTGAAAGGAAACCTTTCCTGATACCTTGCCTACTTCCCTTACTTCCTTCTCTTTATTTATACCTTGTAGCCTCCCATTTTATCCAAAACTTCTAACTCCTTTACCTTTTCTCTGGCACACCTGGGATTGTTACAGTCCCTGGGATTGTTATTGTGGCAAATAACACAAACACACCCTCTGACATTCTATGCCCATCTCTTGACAAGTTTGAAGCCCAATTTTAAACTACTGAAAACCATTATTTCCTAGATCTCGCCTACAACTTTCACTCCGTGAGCTAAATAAAAAGTACCGTGGTAGACACTTTGAGACTCTCACAGTCCAGGCTCCCACAGTCTTAGAAGAAAAGGTAGAAATGCAAAGAAAGGTAGCCAGCAGGAAAAGAGAGCCAATGAGAGAGGGCAGATTATAATTCCTCTGGGGCCTCAGAGCAGGGATAAAGGATTTTACAGATGAGCAAGGTGCCATCACAGCCTCTGGGTGATGCCTGGACGTCTCTTCATTCCTTGTTCAAAGTGAGGAAATGTGTTTAGCAACAAGCCGTTTCTCCTCTCTGAGGATCAGCAGGAGATGAAGAGCCCAGAGATTTATAAATGTCATGGCTCTAAGCCCAGCAGGAAAGAACCTAGGCCAGCAATGTGATCTATAGACACTGTGGGAGCCTATTCCACATGCATGTGCCAGCAAGGACCTCCTGGGGAAAATATCCTACTCAAATTCAGAGTCACATAAGACAATTTGACAATTAAGTACTTTACTTGAAATAAATCACGATTTAAAAAAAGCAAATATTGAGTATCCCCTCATACATGCCAGGCTCTGAACACTTAAACATCGTTTAAGGATGCATTTGACAAATATTCATGGAGGGCCTGCTATGTGCAAGTATCCATCTGGTGTGCAGCCATGTTCAAAATAAATAAATACTCTTGCATTCCTAAAGTTTGCATTCTCCTGGTATATTGCAGGAAGGATAGGGAGAAGGAAGAAGAAGGAGCAGATAACAGAGGAATTGTACAACCAAAATATAAAGCATGTCAGATTGTTACAAATACTAGAAAAAATGGAGCAAGAGAGAGGAATTAGCAGTGAGGAGTGCAAGTTTTAATATGGTGGTCAAGAAAAGTTCACCATATTTAAACAAAGACCTGAGGTGAGGGCAGATGTCCCGGGGGGTAGAAGACTCCAGGCAGAGAAACTGTATATTCATAGAATTATGCAACCATCATCACAATCAACTTAAGAGCATTTTTATCTTCCTAAAAAGAAACGTCATACTTATTAGCAGTCACTCCTCATTTTCTCACTCCTTTCCAGACACTGAAACCACTAATCTGCTTTCTGTCTTTTTAGATGATTTCTGCAATTAAATACTGACTCTGGCTGATGTATAGAGAAGAGATTGTAGAAGGTGGAGGGTGAAAACAAGGGTACCAGTTACAAGGCTATTGAAATAAATAGAGCAACCTTGACTGAAATCCTATGGGATGGAAACTATTATTATGCCCATTTTACAGATAAGCAAACTAAGGCTCAGGGAGAGGTTGACTTACACAGTCTCATTGCTAGGAAGGGGAAGGGAAGTGGCATAAATCGGGACCCCATCTCTCAACCTAGGACATCCAGTCATCACTACTATTGCCTCAAGGGCTGTAGTAGATTAGTTCAATGTTCCCAGTTCCTTCCACCCTCCCTTGGTCATGTGACTTTGCCATACCTCCAACTAAAGGATGTGGAGTATGTTCTCCTGCCCATTGAAGTTGGGTTTGGCCATGTGACTAGCTATGGTTACTGGGCTGTTAGGCTTTACAATTGTTTGTATATTTGGCTTGTAAACTTACACTCTGCCAGCACACTGGCATGAAGCCACTGATTAAGAAGAAGACTTAGATGCAGCCCCCAGTCTGGAGACAGGCCCAGCTGAATTCAGCCTCGATTCACTGAACCCCAACCAACCTACTGACTCAGGAGCGAGAAAAATGTTCAAGATACTAAACCACCAAGATTTGGGGCATGTTTGTTATGTGTTGTTATTGCAGTAGACACTGACTAACACAAGAACCAGGTTCAAATCTTTGCGGCCTCATCTGAATAACAGAACTACCAGTTTACTACTGATGTTTGATTTCCAGAGAGATTTGGGGCCCGTTTTATCACTTAGCCTTCACAGCAAACCTATGAAGTAAATGCTTTTATTCCCTGTTTTATAGATTAGGATGTTGAGGTCGAGGGGAGAAAAACATTTGTCTCTACTTGTATTACAGAACTCCGGCCTATGCTGCTCTGCAACAGCTGTAGGGTCCGATTGCCTGCCGCCAAGAAGCATGACTCCCAATGCCAGAGTTTGTTGAAAGGAAAGAAATTGTTTATTTAAAAGTTATACAGGTTTAGAATAATAGCGAAATTCTGCTGTTAAGTCCCACTCCCTTTAAAACACCCACAAACACACAGTCCTGCCTCCCTTTGCCAAGCGAGGCCAGTTTCAGAGTATTCCAGTCAGAGGTACCGTCTTTCAGAAAAGTAGAGTCTGTAGTTCAACATTCCTGGTCACAGTTCAGCACCCCAGGTGTCTCCCATTAATCTGTGCCTGGCCAGACAGGTCCCCATAATTCCATCAGCTGTGCTGTCCTGTTCTCCTAGGCAGGTTTCCCAGCAGGCCTCCTCTTTCTTCCTCCAGCTCTTAATCCAAAACCACACGACACCTCGATACCTCCTTACTTCAAGCCACATGGCACCTCCTTACACACCAGACTTCATGGCAGGCCAGTGGGGACCCTTCTACACCCTTTTAAACCATGTGGCCCATATCTCACTACCAGCAATTTGCCTCTTCCCCTGATTGCTGCCTGCCCTTAGTTTAAATCCTGACCTGGAGCTTCCTGTGTGACCAAGTCTCTGACTCCTCACACAGTGAGCTACACTTGCCAGTTTCCCAATATTGTTCCACTATCTCTCGACTGCCATCCTTAGTCGGGGCGAGTGCGACTCAGTGACCCAGGGGGAACTGCCTCCCTTCCTCTCATACAGGCACTGAACAAACCCCAGCTATGTCACAAGTCACCAAACATTCTGAAAGTCACTTACACACCTTTTGCCCCGAGGTAGTAGCGCAGCTACCAGCTAGCTATAGATATACAAAGAATCTTAATCCTATCATCTGCTTCTCCCATCCCCCAAACCATGGTTTTGGGGGAATATTCTCTGATCCCTGCTCTACACCCCCATTTTACTTGTACAGATCAAATGGGTGAGCCAGGCCTCTAACTGCACATTTTCCAACCTCAATTCTAGCCCTCTTCTACTTTTCAACTTCCCTCCCCTGAAGTGTTCATTGTAATTATTTTATAATTAGTTAACAAACACACCAGAAGGAATCCAGCAGAAATGTCTAATGGCTCAGAATTTAACAGCTCCCACTAAACTTCATCATCGAGCATGAGATCCCCCCTCTGAGCTTCCTCAGCTCCCTGAGGATTTTTTAGCACAGCCCTTAATGGGCTGCATTTTAATTGCTCAATTTCTACATCCACCTCCTCCATCAGACTGGGAGCTTTTGAAAACAAGGGCTAAGCACTCTTCTTCTCCAATAACCCATAATTTTCATAGGACCTAACCAAAAGACCAACTATGATTTTTTAATAAATTCACACAAAGGCAGCAACTGCTTTTCCAATATTCAATTCACCTCAACATGCATTTAATTAAGTACCAGTTGCAAGACAGTGAGGGGGAGCAGCACACACCACCCTGAGATATGCCACTTTGGCACATGGATTATTTGAACTGAAGGCAATTAAGATCCAGCAGACTCAGGAAAAGCTTTCTGTTTCTCCCTTAACTGCCTAAAAGAATACATATAGTGGGTGTATACCAGGAAGAGAGCTATTACCAGATATAACTTTTCTATGTCAGAAAGACTTATCTGCAGGACATGACAAACATTTGTTTATAAAACATTTGCTCTTCCCAATTTCTTGTGAATTGTCTTCCTCTCCTTTAAAGCCCCAAGCCTCTACCCCTTCTCCTTAGCTCAGGATGGCATATCAACCTCAATTGCTTGACTGCATGGGAGTCTTGTATTTTTATCGGGCTCCCGTACATATGTATGAAATTTGTTTGTCTCCTGTTACTCTTTTGTATGTCAATTTAATTATTAGACCAGACAAAGAACCTATAAGGGAAAAGGTTTTCACCTCCACATGGAGACACTGACACCCCAAAGAGGAGTATGTTAAGCATAACATTTTGACCCTGAAATTTTTATCCCATCATTCTTACACCAGAGGCATTTCATGCTCCCTGCATTAAAGGGTTTATCAGTCAATATGCCAGAAGACTAGGTGTGTGAGTATGTGTGTATATGTTTGTGAGTGTGTGTATACATGTGTGTATGTGTTTTGTATATATGTGTATGCATGTGCATATGTATGCCTTGTGTACATATATTTGTGTATCTGTGTGTATATATACATAAACAGGTGCCTGTTCATGTCTTTGTGCATATACATGTTTGTGCAAACCTGAATGTGTGACCTGTGTGCAAATGTGTATTTTTACATGTGTCTCTGTGTGCATATGCATTTCTGTGTGCATACATATGTGCAGTTTTGCCTACATGTGTGTTACTGTGTATGTGTGAGTATATGTGGGTTTGTACTCTCTCCCTCTACTTTCAAACCTACCTCCATCTATCTCTTTTCCTTAAAATTGCTCACAATCTTATTAGACAACAAGACAAACCACTAGTCTTTGATTCAATTGTTAGTGAATGTATTATTCATTCTGCCTACAAATATTTATGGAACATCTACTATGTTCCAGGTCCTGAAGATAAGGCAGCCAAAACAAAAGAAAAGAAAGGGAAAAAGACATCCTGCCCTCACTTGCCTTCTGGGAATTATTTGTACCTTAGATTACTGGAAGAAATAATCAGCAGTGAGCAAAATTAGCAGAGCAACAGTGACCCACACTAAAACTTGTAGTGGGCTGAATAGTATTGTTGACAAAATTTAGAACTGCAAACCTTGACCCAAGAGATTTAAACTTGATAGAAAGAAGGGACAAAAAGATATGAACAAGAAAGCCAGCAGAAACCTCAAAATAGCTGAAGTTATAATCAGCATAAAGTTGGTATAAGGAAAAATAGTGATGAATCAAGTGTTCATTGTAAAATTTAATCAATCCCATGAAAATAATTCTACTATGAATAAACATTTTAGTAGAAACATTGAGCTGTATAGCAAATTAAACACTGGATTAAAATGACTTAATGGAATTTTCTTCACGAGACACTTTGTTGCAGAAAATCAATGTTGCGAGAATTTTCACATCGTTGTGTGCATTAAAATGTACGTGAGATTGCAACAATGGGGTAAAGATGGAGGGGGGCACAATACTTTCATCTGTGTCCCAATATTCATTGGCAGACTCAGTCCTAGTGAAACTGGAAAAGACACCAGAGTTCGGGCTGCCTGTTACTACCAAACCCAATAAGCAGAGACAGGGATTGAATCCTTATGGGCGCTTTATTCAGATGGCCGGTGAGCTGAGAAGATGGCAGGTTCATACCCTAACAGATCATCTTGTCTTTTCTTTCCAGGCCAAGGTTTTTATAGCAGGTAATAAACACGGCGTGGTGAGGGGTTTTGAAATTCAGGGAAAAGTTAATTGGATTAGAAAAAAACAACTTCAGCATTCTTGTCCTGGGCAGTGGTCTTTAGCTGTGCCCCAGGTGGTGGTCTTTAGCTGTGTCCTGGGCGGTGGTCATCTCACCCCTGAGTACAATGGCTGAGATATCATCTTGAGTTGCTTGAAGTCCTCCTGAGGAACAAAGGTGGAACTGCTTATGGTCTCCTGGAGTCAGGGTGGGTCAGACCTTCAGTTCCTGGAACAATAGCTTTCACATGCATTGATTACTAAACTTATTAGCTATTACTTAAACTAAAATTTTCCAACTCTTAAGTCCCCTATCATTAGGCTATTCAGAAAGGTACAAGAGATCCTTGGAACACAGCATGAGACTGAAGCACAGTCAGGGGCTACAAGCTCAGTCTCTCTGCTCAACCCTTCTCAAACATTATTATTCATTCAAGTCATTCAAGGACCTGGTTAAAATGCATATTCTGAAGCAGCAAGTCTAGGCTCAAGATGAGAGCCTGCATTTCTAACAACTTCTTGGTAATGCAGATGCTGGTCTGCAGACCACACTCTGAGTGAGTATAAGGTCTCTGGACACAAGCACCCCTCACCTTCCCCAGGGCTCAGACCAGATGTTTGCATTGTATAGTCCCTTCCTTGAAAGGTGCAGCTGTGTGATCTTGCCTGCTTTGAAACATTGCAATGCAACTTGGTCAGTAGGACCTAGGCACCAATAAAGCCTGACTGAGCCTGCCCCTGGAATGATTGTTGATCCAGCCATTTGCCTTGGCTTGGGGACCGTCATCCCCCAATCAGAGGACTTTTAGGGAATCACTAAGCAAATCCTCTTCATAATTCCCCAGGGAGAGAACAGGCTTAATCCAAAGGAAGGAATCACTAAGAGTAGAAGCTGTCTGGTAAGATGGAATAAGTCTAGACTCTGGAAGCTGAAGTTCTGGGTTCAAATGCTGCTTCTCCACTTACTGATTTCAGGCAAGCCAAGTGTCCCCTCTGGGCCGAAGTGTGCTCATCTGCTTAATAAAACTATGAAGCTAAAATGAGAAATTTCATATAAAACACACAGCGCCTAGCCAGAATAATGTTCTGTACATGGTGGTTTCTAGTTACAAAGAAGATGGAATTCCCATCCACACAGTGCACAAGGGTGAAGTATTTGGGAGGCTGGAAGTTTCCTGGCATCCTTTCAACTGCATTTGAAGGTTGATGCCAACTGAATCCTAGAGTCCCAGAAGGCAACACTGCAGAAGAATAGGGCACAGAACGGCTTTTTAAAACAAGATTCACTTGGTCTTTGCAAAGGTGAAGCAAAGCCAGACCCAACAAACATCAGCAGCCTTGTCCCCACACTGGCGCTGTCTGATCCAGGGGCCTTAGGCTTATCCCAAAATGCCTTTGGAGTCTCTTTAAGAAAAATAAAATGAGAGAGCAAGTCAAGTACATTTTCCTCTTTATCAGCTGCCAAGGAATCTCAAGTGAGTTTCAAAGTGCTTAGAATTCAGAAGGTTGGGAGCCTCAGAGCCCTTGTCTATGGTCTTGAATCCTTGTCTGTGACCAGCGCAGGCCATAGATGTAGGACAAAGGTAGTGCTCACCTGTGACACCCTTGCCAAGAAGACCCTCGATAGCTCAGAGAAGGACACACCCACAGCACAAACTGGAACCCACTGGGCTGCACTGGGGACATGTGATTCCAGGCAGGAGAGCAGACTCAAAATGTTGCCCATGGTGTTAGACTAACCTGGGCTCAAACCCAAACCCAACACGTCCAAACAGTGTGACCTTGGCCAAGTCATTTCAACCCTAAGCCTCTGCTTCCACTTCTGTAAAATGAAGATAATAGCTCCTAACTCATTGGGTGTTATGAGGATTGAGTGGGTTATTGCTATAGATTGAATGCCTGTGTCCCCCCCAAATTCATACACTGAAGCCTAATCCTCAATGGATAGTAATAGGAGATGGGACCTTTGGGAGGTAATTAGGACATGAGGGTGGAGCCTCATGAATAGAATTAGTGCTCTTATAAAAGAGGCTCCAGACAGCTCTCTCTACCCTTCTGCTATGTGAGGACAGTGAGACTACTGTGAACCAGGGAACAAGCTCTCGCCACACACCAACTTTGCCAGCACCCTGATCTTGGAATTCTCAGCCCCCAGAACTGTGAGAAATAAATCTCTGTTGGGTAGAAGTCACCCAGCCTATGGGATTTTTGTAATAACAACCTAAATGGAGTAAAACAGTTACACATAAAATGCTGCATAGAGGACCTGGTCCACAGAAGAAAGATGCCTTACCATCAATTCCAGCTTAACCCAGGGTAGTAAACACTGAGACAAGAGCTTTGGGGTAGGTAGTTTGTTTGGGGAAGTGACCCCAGGGGACAGAAATGGAGACAGAGGATGGTTAAACAGGAAGGGAGAAAGGTCCATGAAGGACATGTCCCAGGTTCATCACCACCATGAGCAGATGGGGCTCAATGTCACCAGGCTAGCCCACTGTGCTGCCAGCAACCAATTAACTTTGGATACACTAGCCCAGTGTCCAGTCACCTCTTAGACCCTACCGTCTCACTCACACCTTTGATCTCACTAACCGCTCACCTCCAGAATCTGCCTGACTTCCAACAAAGATGACAAAAAGGATAAAGAAAAAGAATTAATATGTATTGAGCTCATGACAATGTGCTAAGTGCTGTATGTGTTTAGCAAGATGATATTTGCGTGTATTAGCAGATATGTTTCTAAACCCCTCACCAAATTCCTGCTGATCCTTCCTCCAGCCCAAGGTGCTAGGGTTTTGTGTTCACTACCTTGGCAGGGAGGAGGGGGAAGTTATAGAAGAAATTCAGCAAGCAAAGAAGACTCAGTTCTCTGCTTGCTGAGTTTCAAGTCAAACTGTTGAAACTTGTGGCAGAAACAAGAGTTTGAGAGAATCGTTTTCTGAGTTGCAAAATCCTAGGTTTTGAGCATCAGAAGTCAGGGCTCTAAGACTCTGGGCATAGAAACGATGCCATAAATAATAGATTTGGGAGAATTTATAATCAATCAGGGTGAGTTTGCCAACCTTCAAAAAGTTAAACATTGCTAAGATTGAGGGGAGCAAGGAAGACTTTGTGTTGCTGTATCTCTACCCACCACTTCCCCAGGTCAAGTCCCAGGGGCATATGACCAAAAGAAAAAGAACGGGTTTGGGAAACAGAGAGCAGAGACCTGAATCTTGTTCCCCATGTGAAGGTTAGAGGAAAGTAAGTCCTAAAATGACCCCCAATTATTCTTGCCTCCTAAAGTTCATGCCCTTATGTAAGCCCCTCCCCTTGAGAATAGGTTATAGTTATTGATTCACTTCTTATGAGTAGAATATGGCACAAGCAATGAGCTGCCACTTTCCAAGTCAGTTACCAAAAGTTGCCAAAAGTTGCTTCAGTCTTGGGTTCTCTGGCTCTCACTCTTTCCCTCACTCACCTCATGGGAGCCAGCTGCCATGTTGTGGGCTGCCCTATGGAGAGGTCTTTGTGACAAAGAACTGTCTCTGGCCAAGAGCCAGAAAAGACTTGAGTCCATCAACCAACAGCCACATGTATAGAATGGGAGCAGAATTTCCTGCCACCCCAGCTGATACTTTGATGACAGCTTCTTGGGAGACCCTGAGCCAGAAGCACACAGCTAAGCTCCACGCAGATGCCTGACCCATGGACACCATGAGATAATCATTGTTTATTTGTTTGCTTTTTAATCCTCATCCAAAGATATGTTTTTTATTGATTCTAGAGAGAGAAAAGGAGAGAGAGAGAACCATTGATGTGAGAGAGAAACATCGATTGGTTGCTTCCTGTACACGCCCCAACCAGGGATGAACCTGCAACCTAAGTATGTGCCCGGACTGGGAATGGAACCTGCAAACTTTTGTTGCACACAATGACGCTCCAACAAATTGAGCAAAGGCTATTTTTTAAGGTGATTAGTTTATGCAGCAATAGGTAACTAATATAGCATGAAAAATATCCAGGAAGAGGCCCCAGGGCAGCCTTTGAGCCCCCACCTATGGTACTTTGGCTCTGGAAGTAGCCAGATCATATCATTTGGGATGAGATCAGCATGAGCATGCCAATCGGAACCAAAAAAGTAAAGAGGCTGTGCCATCAATTTAAGGTGTACACAACAGAGACTAAATTGAAATATAGATGGAAAGGGTTTAATTTATTGCGTGGTCAATGCATGGCCTTAGATTTCCCCCTGACACAAAGACCTCATAACCTTTAACACCTACAACAGTGCAAGGAGATCAGTTTTATCTTTTTCACTCTTTTACACATGAGGAAACTCTGCTCAGAGTTAAAGCAACTTTCGTAAAGTCACACAGCTCAACCTTGGAGAGCAGCGACCCACACTGAGGTCATTTGGCTCTGAACTCAAGCTCGGACCCACTACACCAAGCTGCTCTATCTCCCTTCTTTGGTTCTATGACACCTAAGGGGTGAGGCTCAAAGCTAGCTTCCCTGTTTCTGATTCTCAGAGTCATGCACAGATCCAGTTTGGAGGTCCAGCTTAGATCCAGGCCTAAGAGTCCAATTCTAGCCCTTCTTTTCTGGGACCATTATTATTGGCCAGCTACTTTACTCATTTGTTAGCAAAATGACCCTTTTTGTTTGGAAAGGAAAAATAAGAAATTCCCCACATACTTAGCAATAAAGCAATTGCCTAGTTAGAATAGTTATGGTCTATGAACTTATTAACAGGGAACAGATCAAAGCTATCTATTCAAAGGGCAGCATCCCAGAAAACTCACTTGGTCCCCTTCTGGCCCCTTTATCAAAAGTTGCCTACTCTGAGTTCTGGCCAAGATGGAGGCATAGGTAGACACACACCCAGCCTCCTCGCACAACCAAAAGAAGGACAACAACATTTTAAAAACAAAAAACAACCAGAACTGACAGAAAATCGAACTGCATGGAAGTCTGACAACCAAGGAGATAAAGAAGAAACATTCATCCAGGCCAGTAGGAGGGGTGGAGACGGGCAGCCGGCGGAGAAGACTCGTGGCAAGGCAGCGGCTGGTGAACCCAGAGAGGTGGCGGATGGTGGAATGGGGAAGTGCAACAGCTAGCAGACCCATTGGCCCCACATTCGTGCACAGATAAACCAGGAGGAACTGCGGGGGAGCGAAACAGACCACACAACCCAGGGCTCCAGTGAGGGGAAATAAAGCCTCAAACCTCTGATTGAAAACACACATGGGGGTTGAGGCAGCAGTGGGAGAAACTCCCAGCCTCACAGGAGAGTTCATTGGAGAGACCCACAGAGGTCTAGAGCGTGCACAAGCCCACCCACTGGGAAGCAGCACTAGAGAGGCCCAATTTGATTGTGGGTAGCAGAGGGAGTGACTGAAATCTGGTAGAAAGTGGAGCAAGCGCCATTGCTCCCTCTCTGACCCTCCCCCACGTACAGCATCACAGCACAGCGACCAGCGTTACCCGCCCCGGTGAACACCTAAGGCTCTGCCCCTTTACATAACAGGTGGGCCACGGCAAAAAAAAAAAAAAAAAAGCCCAAATGAAAGAACAGATCAAAGCTCCAGAAAAAATACAACTGAGCAACGAAGAGATAGCCAACCTATCAGATGCACAGTTCAAAACACTGGTAATCAGGATACACACAGAATTGGTTGAATTTGGTCGAAAACTAGATGAAAAAATGAAGGCTATGCTAAGTGAAACAAAGGAAAATGTACAAGGAACCAATAGTGATGCAAAGGAAACTGGGACTCAAATCAACGGTGTGGACCAGAAGGAAGAAAGAAACATCCAACCAGAAAAGAATGAAGAAATGAGAATTCAAAAAAAATGAAGAGAGGCTTAGGAACCTCCAGGACATCTTTAAACGTTCCAACATACAAATTATAGGGGTTCCAGAAGGAGAAGAGGAAGAACAAAAAATTGAAAACTTATTTGAACAAATAATGAAGGAGAACTTCCCTAATCTGGCAAAGGAAATAGACTTCCAGGAAGTCCAGGAAACTCAGAGTCCCAAAGAAGAAGGAGGAACACACCAAGACACATCATAATTACATTACCCAAGATGAAAGAGAAGGAGAGAATCTTAGAAGCAGCAAGAGAAAAGGACACAGACACAGTTCCCTACAAAGGACTTCCCATAAGACTGTCAGCTGATTTCTCCAAAGAGACCTTACAGGCAAGAAGGGGCTGGCAAGAAGTATTTCAAGTCATAAAAGGCAAGGACCTACATCCAAGATTGCTCTATCCAGCAAAGCTTTCATTAAGAATGGAAAGGCAGATAAAGTGCTTCTCAGATAAGGTCAAGTTCAAGGAGTTTATCATCACCAAGCCCTTATTATATGAAATGTTAATTTATCTAAGGAGATCACATGGAGGGTTATCAACAAGGGAGTGGGAGGGGGAGAGAGAGGGGAAAGGTACAGAGAATAAGTACCATAAATGGTAGGTAGAAAATAGACCGGGGGAGGGTAAGAATAGTATAGGAAATGTAGAAGCCAAAGAACTTGTAAGTATGACCCATGGACATGAACTATAGCGGGGAATGTGGGAGGGAGGAACTGGGCAGGATGCAGTGGAGTGAAGGGGGGAAATGGGACAACTGTAATAGCATAATCAATACATATATTTTTTTAAAAGTTGCCTATTCTAATTTTAGCAGCTTGTTAATGGGCCATGGTGAGAGCTGCTCTAGCTGCAGCATGAAACATGCCTCAGTGTAGAGTTCCAAGCTTTCAAGTTCATTGCACAAGAGCCAATATAAACAACTTCACACCTCTATCAGTCAGCATAGTTGAGATTTTGCTGCAGAAATAAATAGCCCTAAATCTCAGTGGTTTTAACACAACCAAATTTTATTTCTCAATCACACTACATTTCCATTGCATTGGCAGGACACTCCACTCCACACAGTCATCCAGACTGTTGGAGGCCCCACCAGCTTGTAGCTGCACCCTCTGGAATGTGAGCTTCCTCACTGGCTACAGCTGGGAAAGAGAAGAGGAAGTCTGCTTCATCTCTAAAGTCCATTTGCTCAGAAGTGACATACATTATTTCTAGCCTAAAAATAGTAACTCCAAGGGGCCTGGGAACTGTGGCCTTCCACCTGTCCAGGAAGGTCAATCTGGCATTGGTGAGAACCAGCAAGGTCTGCCACTGTGCCCCTGGCATCTCCACCAGAAATGTAACCCTGTCTTTCAAGGTGGATGCTGGATATGTATCAGGAGGCATTAACAAACCTGAAGTTTCCCTGAAGGACCTTCTTTTTCTTACTTTTTCCACCATCACAAAATACAACTTCTTCTATCCTCATGGAGCCATGAGATATTCCCTCTGTTAATCTCCAAAGTATATCAGTGCTGAGAAAACTGGCACTTCATAAAGCCAAGAGTGTTGGGCTTTAGAGGGGCCCTCAGGATTATCAAGGCAAGTTTTATTTGGGGCAGTTTATGACATGAAGATCCAGAAGTGGGTGGGAGATTTTTGAGCAGCTGCTACATCCCGTGAACTAAGTTTTTAAAAGAGGGATACAGAAATAAATAAGATACTAGACTTGTCCTAAAAAAAATCCCATGGAGGCTTAGTGGGGGCAGTTGACAGGTAAGCAAATAAATGCCACAGAGTATGAATAACAATGTGTGTGTGTGTGAGAGAGAGACAGAGAGACAGAGAGAGACAGAAAGAGAGAGAGAGAGACGGAGAGAAAGAGGTTGATTCAGGGTTCCCTTGTGGTACAAAAGAAAATGAAGGAGGAAGATAAATGGACCATGCAGGGTGAACATCAGCTGAAATTTTGGGGAGGAAGTGATGCTGAGTAATGTTTTGAAGAAAAATAAACATTCATTAGTTGAGTGGGGCAAGCATTCTAGATATGAGGGGTAGTACTGGCAAAGGCCATATTCAGACCCAATTATTGCATTCAGGTCTCTGATATTACATTTGATATTCCCTCCTCTACATCCCAGGATCTAGCACAGTGCCTGGCATTTGAAGGCGAACCCCCCCCCAAAAGGAATTTATTTATAAAAAATTGTGTATTTATTCTTACATGTTCAAACTTCAGTCATCTTCAAAGTACTCTCCATTTGATACAATACACCTATCAAGACATGTTTTCCACTGCTCAAAACAGTTTCAAACTCATCAATTTTGATGCCTTTTAGTACTTCTGCCAGATTTTGTTTCACCTCTTCTACATCAACAAAACATTTCCCTTAGAGGAATTTTTTCATCCAAGGAAACAAAAAAAAGTCACTCAGGGCAAGACTGGGTGAATAGCCAGGGTGGGGCATGGGGGTCGTAAGATTTTTGGTCAAAAACACCTGAACACGCAGTGCGGTGTGGGCAGGTGTGCTCATAAATCACCCATCACGAAATGAGCAAATGCGTTGAAAGAGTCTTCAAAAAAAATTCACTGAACCTGAAATTCACAGCCTCTCACAGCAACACCAGCTGGCACACTGATACAGATGAGTTCCTAGAATACTCACCTACCAGGGGAAGCCTGTACTACAAGAGACCCACTTTCCAGAAGATAATCCCAGTTTTGGGGGAGGCCCCTCCATGTATAATGGACATTCAATCAATACATATTGAACTAATCAGTGAATGTATCTCTGTGTCTCATGTTTATCCAGAGGCTCTGATGAGTGACTATTGTGTTACAGCTACATAAAAGATCCTGAAATCTCCTGAGCCAGGCCTTCCCAACACTGCAAGTTGCTTCCTCAGGTGTTCTGGGAAGGTGGGGACCAGGGACAGAGGGGAACACAAAGTGCTGGTGTGGGCATTTCACCGACTTCTGAAGCCTCATTTCTGGCAGCCTCCCCATTCCCAGGGGCTCTGTCTCAGAAACTCAGCACAGAGCACTAATGCATTTTCCTCCTGCAGAAAGGTGATTAATTTCCTCTCACCTCTATCTGCGTGTTAAGCCTTTTATATCTGTATTTGCTGCAATTAAACACAATATGTGTTGTTTAAACAGTACTGTGATTATGACACAGACAGGGAAAAAGTTCTAAATTCAATAACATTTAGTGTAGTGGGCCAGAAAAAAAAAAGTGTTTTAGCTGTGAAATTAAGGTAAAGGGAAACAGTTAACATCACTCTTTCTTTTTTATTTTATTGTTGGTCTATTACAGTTGTCCCAATTTTCCCCCAGTGCTCTCCCCAGCTGCACCCACCCCGGATCCTGTGGTAAATCCCCATGCTGTTGTCATGTCCGTGGGTCATTTTACTTGTTCTTTAACTAGGCCCTTCCCCTCCTTTTCTACCTTATCCCACAACCCTGTCCCTTCTGGTTTCTGTCAGTTTGTTCCTTGTTTCCATGCCTCTGATTCTATTTTGCTCATTTCTTTGCTTTGTTGATTAGGTTACTCTTATAGGTGAGATCATATGGTATTTGTCTTTCACTGCCTGGCTTATTTCACTTAGCATAATGCTATCCAGTTCCATCCATGTGTAGCAAAAGGTAGAAATTCCTTCTTTCTTTCTGCTACATAGTATTCCTTTGTGTAAATGTACCACAGTTTTTTTATCCACTCAGTTACTGATGGGCACTTAGAGTGCTTCCAGCACTTGGCTATTGTAAATAACACTGCTATGAACATTGGGGTACAAAGGTTCTTTTGAATTGGAGTTTCAGGATTCTTAGTGTTGAATCCCAGCATTGGAATCCTTGGGTCAAAAGGCAGTTCTGTTTTTAGTGTTTTAAGGAAATTCCTTACTGTTTTCCACAGTGGCTGCATTAGTCTGCATTCCCACAAAAAATGTACTAGGGTTCTCTTTCCTCCACATCCTCACCAGAATTTGTTTCTTGATCTGGTTATGATGGCCACTCTGACCAGTGTGACAAGTGTCTCATTGTGGTTTCAACTTTCATCTCTCTGATAGCCAATGATGTGGAGTATCCTTTTATTTGTCTCTGGGCCCTCTGTATATCTTCCTTGGAGAAGGTCTGTCAGGTCCTTAGCCCATTTTTTAATTGGATTGTTTGTCTTCTTGGTGTTGTTGTATGTTACATATTTTGGAGATCAAACCCTTGGCCAAGGTATCATTGGCAAATATGTTTTCCTATACCATTGGTTCCCTTTTCATTTTGATGGTGGTTTCTTTAGCCTTGCAGAAGCTTTTTAATTTAATGTAGTCCCATTTGTTTATTCTTTTCTTTATTTCCCTTGCCCTAAAGGATATATCAGCAAAAATATTGCTGCATGGGATACCTGGCATTTCACTGCCCATGTTTTCCTCTAGGACTTTTACAATGTTGCGGCCTTATGTTTAAGTCTTTTATCCATTTTAAGTTTATTCTGGTGTATGGTGTAAGATGGTGGTCTAGTTTCATTTTTTTGCAAGTACCGTTCCAGATCTCCCAGAACCACTTGTTGAAGAGGCTATTTTTACTCCATTTTATGCTTCCGTCCCCTTTGTCAAATATTAATTAACCACAGAAACATGGTTTTATTTCCAAGTTCGCTATTCTGTTCCATTGGTCTATGTGTCTCTTCTTATGCCAGTACCAGACTGTTTTGATTACACTGGCCTTGTAGCATAGTTTGATATCAGTTATTGTGATCCCTTCTACGCTATGCTTCTTTATCAAGATTGCTGTAGCTATTCAGGGTCATTTTTGGTTTCATATAAATTTTTGAAATATTTTTTCTAAATTTGTGAAACATGTCATTGGCTTTTTAATAGGGATTGCATTGAATCTATAGATTGCTTTGGGTAGAATGCACATTTTAATGATGTTAATTCTTCCAATCCATGAACATGGTATATGCTTCCATTTGTTTGTATCTTCCTTAATTTTTTTCTTCAGTGTTCTGTAATTTCACCAGTACAGGTCTTTTACTTCCTTGGTTAAGTTTATTCCCAGGTACTTTATTTTTTTGTTGCTATAGTAAATGGGATTTTTTCCTAGTTTCTATTTCTGATATTTTATTGTTGGTATACAAAAATACCATTGATTTCTGAATATTGACTTTGTACCCTGCTACTTTGCTAAATTCATTTATTAGGTCAAGTATTTTTTTGGTGGATCCTTAGGGTTTTCTATGTACCCTATCATGTCATCTGCAAGTAATGACAATTTTACTCCCTCCTTTCCAATTTGAGTGCCTTTTATTTCTTTTTCTTGTCTGATCACTGTGGCTAGAACTTCCAATGCTACGTTAAATAAAAGTGATAAAAGTGGACATCCTTGTCTTCTTCTTGATCTTAGGGGGAAAGCTTTTAGTTTTTGCCCAGTGAGTATATTGTTGGCTGTAGGTTTCTTGTATATGGCCTTTATTACTTGGACATATTCTCCCTCTATTCCCACTTCACTGAGTGTTTTTATCATAAATGGCTGCTGTACTTTATTAAATGTTTTTTCAGCATTTATTGATATGATCATGTGATTTTGTCCTTCATTTTGTTTTATGTGTTATATTATATTTATTGATTAGTGAATATTATACCACCCTTGCATCCCTAGGATGAATCCCACTTGATCATGGTGAATGATCTTTTTAATGTATTGCTGGATCCATTTTGCCAATATTTAGTTAAGGATTTTAGCATATATGTTCATCAGCAATGTTGGCCTGTAGTTTTCTTTCTTTGTTGTGTCTTTACCTGGTTTTAGAATTAGGATAGTACTGGCCTCATAAAAAGAGTTTGAGAGTCTTCCCTTTTCTTGGATTTTCTGGAATAGTTTGAGAAAAATAGGAGTTAACTCTTCCCTAAAGGTTTGGTAAAATTTGCCTATGAAGTCATCTGGTCCAGGGCTTTTGTGTGCCAGGAGTTTTTGATTACTGCTTCAATTTCACTAACTGTTATTGGTCTATTCAGGATTTCTCCATCTTGATTCAGTTTTGGAAGATTATATGTTTCTAGAAATTTGTCCATTTTTCCCAGGTTTTCTAATTTCTTGGCATATAGTTGTTCATAGTAATTTCTTACAACCCTTTGTGTTTCTGTGGTATCAGTTGAAATTTCTACTCTTTCGTTTCTGATTTTATTTATTTGGGTCTTCTCTCTTTTTTCCTTGATGAGTCTGTTTAAAAGCTTGTCAATGTTGTTTATCTTTTCAAAGAACCAGCTTCTGGATTTATTGATCCTTTGAATTGTTCTTTTAGTCTCTATGTCATTTAATTCTGCTCTGATCTTATTTCCTTCCTTCTACTTGCTCTGGGCTTCATTTATTGTTGTTCCTCTAGTTCTTGTAGATGTAGGGTTAGGTTGTTTATTTGAAATGTTTCTATTTTTTTTAGGTAGGCCTATTTTGCTATGAACTTCCCTCTCAGGACTGCCTTTGCTGTGTTCCATATGTTTTGGGCTGTTGTGTGTTCATTTTCATTTGTTTCCAGAAACTTTTTGATATCTTTCTGGATCTCATTGTTAACCCATTCATTATTTAATAGTCTCCATGAAATTGAAAGTTTTGGGGAGTTTTTCCTTGAGGTTGATTTCTAGTTTCAAGCCATTGTAATCCAAGAAAATGCTTGATGCAATTTCAATTTTCTTGAGTTTGTTGAGGTCTCTTTTGTGACCTACCATGTGGTCTATCTTTGAAAATGTTCCATGTGTGTTTGAAACGAATGTATATTTTGCTTCTTTGGGGTAAAAGGTTCTGTATATATAAATTAAGCCCATTTGATCTAGTCTGTTGTTCAATGCTGCAATATCCTTTTTGATTCTTTGCTTGGAAGATCTATCCATTGTTGACAATGGGGTGTTACAAATCCCCTAAAAAAATGTGTTGCTGTCAATATTTTTCTTGAAGTCCTCCAAGATTTTCCTTATATATAAGGTCTGGCACAAATAACACCCTTTTTATGACAAAATCTTTTATTACAAAATCATAAACATATAATTATGTAACAAAGAATATCACACTCAAACACACCATACAACATTTTAGGTGAAATGTTCAAATTAAAACTAAAAATTATTATACTCATATTATTACCCTATCAACCACACTCAAGCAGGCCTTACTTCTGGGGAACCCTGTATTTTGGTGCTCCTATGTTGGGTGTCTATATGTTTACAGGGGTCATATCTTCTTGAGGGATGGTTCTATTAAGTATTATATAATGTCCTCCCTTGTCTCTTTTTATGGACTTTGTTTTGTTTTTGTTTTGTTTTTTAATTATATTGTTGTTCAATTACAGTGGTCTGCATTTTCTCCCCACCCCTCTTTATGGCCTTTGTTTTGAAGTCTACTTTGTCTGATATAAATACTGTTACCCTAGCTTTTTTATGTCCATTTTCCTGGAATATTATGTTTTCCATCCCCTCACTTTTAGTCTGTATAGATCTTTGTTCTGAGGTGGGTGTCTTGTAGACAGTATATATGTGGGTCAGGTTTCCTTATCCATTCAGCTACCCTACGTTTTTTGATTGGAACATTTAATCCATTTACATTTAAGGTTATTATAGGTGGGTACTTATTCATTGCCATTTTCCCTTTATTCTTCTGTTCCTCTCTCTCTTTTTCTTCATCTTCTTAAAGCAGTCTCTTTAGCATCTCTTGCAATGCTGTTTTGGGTGTAGATGTGTAGTTTTAGCCTTTTTTTAAAAATGTGGGTAGCTCCTTATTTCACTTTCCATTATAAATGCAAATCTTGCTGGATAGAGTAGTCTTGGTTGCAGTCCTTTGCTTTTCATTACTTGGAATATTTCTCACCATTCCCTCCTGGCTTGGAGTGTTTCTGTTGAGTAATCAGCCCTTATTAGGGCTTCCTTGCATATCACTGTTATTATAATCTGTTTCTCTCTTGCTGCCTTTAAGATGCACTTTGTCTTTACATTTTGCCATTTAAATTATGATGCGTCTTGGAGTGGGACTCTGGATTCATCTTGATTGTGATGCTCTGTGCTTCCTGGACTTGAGTGACTTTTTTTCTCATCGAGTTAGGGAAGTTTTCTGTCATTACTTTTTCAAACAAGTTTTCTGTTCCTTGCTCCTCTTCTTCTTCTGGCATCCCTATGATGCAAATATTGTTACATTTCATGCTGCCCTGCAGCTCCCTTAAACCCTTTTCATTCTTTTTGAGTCTTTTTTGTTTTGTTGCTCTGTCTGGGAATTT
The DNA here is from genome assembly GCF_022682495.2 of Desmodus rotundus. NCBI lineage: Eukaryota > Metazoa > Chordata > Mammalia > Chiroptera > Phyllostomidae > Desmodus > Desmodus rotundus. The sequence continues at coordinate 105,707,680 of NC_071387.1, read as the reverse complement.
TTTCTACCTTGTCCTCCAGCTCACTGATTCAACCTTGTGCTTCATCTAGCCTGATTTATATTCCTTCTAGTGTGTTCCTCAATTCAGATATTGTATTCCTTGTTTCCTCCTCACTCATATTGGTAGTTTCTATGTTATTTTTCATGCTGATGTAGTTCACAGTAAGTTCCTTATAGCTTCCCTGTATTTGTAGTTCTCACTGAGCTCATTGAGATTCCTTATAACCATTATTTTGAACTCAGTGTCTGATAGTTTACTTACCTCTATTTCATTTATCATTCTTTGGGGGGATTCCTCTTTTCCTTTTGTTTGTGGGTTGTTTCTTTGTCTTCCCATTTTAGGAAATCTTCTTGTTTGTTTCTGCTTCTTAGATTGATCTGCTTTGATTCCCTGTCTTTATGGCATGAACTTCTATAGTAGGAGAGCTGTGGGTTTCAGTGGTGCAGTCTCCTTGATCTCCTTAACTTGATGCTCTTGGGATGCCCTTTATGCCCTTTTTGTTGACTCTCTGATTGTAACTGGGTTTTGATCATTGTTGGGTCATCCTTTGGTGGGTCCTTCCCTCCAGCTGGCTGGCTGAGGGTCACTCCGCCCACCACTTCTTCTGTGCTGTTGTGCAGGTGTTGCCAGAACAAAAGTACACAGCCCAGGAAACAAACTCACACCCACAAAAATAATTCCCATGTACAATCACACTATCAATGAGCCAGGATTAAAAAGGATGTGAAGAGATTTATACTATTAAAAGAAAAGAGAAAAAATATGATATGACCTACTGAAAGAAAAATGATTTTGAGAGTGGGGAATTTAGGCAAGGTGAAGAGAGAAAGAAAGTAAAATTTACTTCAAAATAAAAAAGGGAATGAAGCCCTGGATGGTGTGGCTCAGTGGATTCGGCGCAGGCCTGCAAACTAAAGGGTTGCTGATTCAATTCCCGGTCTAGGGCACATGCCTGGGTTGCAGACCAGGTCCCCAGTGCGGGGCACATGAGAGGCAAACCCACATTGATGTTTTTCTCCCTTTCTTTCTCCTTCTCTCCCCATCTCTTTAAAGGTAAATAAATAAAATCTACAAAAAAAAAGGGGGGAATGAAGAAGGTGGATTGGAGCAACAGAAAGGTATAATAGTATTAGGTTTAAACAGAAATTTAAAAAAACAAATAGTGAGAGAGAGAAATAATAATAAAAATAAGTAAATCAATAGAAAAAAATAAGAACCAAATTGGAGAAAAAGATCCATCACAGCACTATTGACAACAAATGAGCTAAGATTACCATAGATAGGATGGGAATAAGAGGGGGAAAAGAAAGAAAGAAAGAAAGCTTAAGATATGTCTAGAGGAAAGGGAAGTGTTTTTGAGATGATAGAGGGAGAGGGAATACTAAGAGTTAGGAATGAAAACCAGGCTAACACAGGGAAAAATTAAAATTTGAGACAAAAAATAAAAAGAAGGGGCAGGAGGAAGGCAGTATGGAGTAGCAGAGGGGATGGTTAAAATTTGAGATTTGAAATACCAAAACAGTGAAGATCTAGAGATAATATTAAAGAAATACAACAACAATCACCCTATTCACAATCAACGAGCAAAGATTGATAAAAATGGAGAGAGAACAAGGTATTTTAAGAGCAAGGAGGAAAAAAATGTGAGATGGCCAATGACAAGAAAAATGGTTTTGAGATGTTGGAGAGGGGAGAAATAGTAGGAGTGTGGAATGGAAACAAGTCATAGCAAGAGAGAAAAGAAAAATTAAAATGAAAATAAGAACAAGAAAGAAGAATGTAAAATGGGGTTAGAGAAGGGAGGGGCCAAATATGAGATTTGAAATAAACTATAATATAAAATCTAGTGACTTAGTGTGCACAAACTTGAAGGACAAGAAACAAATGTTAAAAAGCTAGGCAGGAGAGCCCTGGCTGATGTGGCTCAGTGGATTGAGTGCCAGCCTGTGAACCAAAAGGTCGCCAGTTCAATTCCCAGTCAGGGCACATACCTGGGTTGCAGGTCAGGTCCCCACCTGGTGGCGCATGAGAGGCAACCACACATGGATGTTTCTTTCCCTCTCTTTCTTCCTCCCTTCCCTTCTCTAAAATAAATAAATAAAATCTTTTTTTTAAAGCTATGCAGAAGAGAAAATGTAGCAAATCGTGAAGACTGTGGTGGATTTCATTTCCATAGCTTGTAGTATTTACCACTGTTTTTTCTTCTGCATCCACCTCTGGTGATGTCAGATAGTGTCCCATTGTGGCTTTAGGCAGCCTATTCAAGACTACCAGGGATCCAGCATCTATATCTGACTCCTTCACTGGTTAATCTAGTCACTCTGTAATCAGTAGTCAGTCTTAAGCACCACAGGTTTGGGCAGAGTAATTCCTGGGGATGAGGCTATTGCTTCCCCTTGGGTTGATGCCACTCAGAGGGGAGTGGTCTGCCTGAGCAAGATGGCTCCTGCTGTATGGGGGATGACTCTGCACCAGGATCCTGGTGGCTGCTCTCTCAGTTCTCTTCCTAAAGCCACTGTCCCCAGCCTCTCCTCAAGCGTCTGTAGTCCACACTGCCCTCCCCGCTTTGCCAGAGCCTAAGGTAAGTTGCTACAAATGAAATTTTATGCATTAGCCCTTTAAAAGGCTCTCTGTGACTCTAGCCATCTGTTCCTGGCAGAGAAAAACCCTGCTGCTTTTCACAGCTGGATGTTATCTGGGTTCTTTTCAGGCTCTGGTGCTGTAGGCTGGGATGCCCAGCTTGGAGTTTAGACCCCACACTTTTCAGGGGGAACCCCCTGGCTGCTGAAATAGTCTTCTGGCACTTCAGCTGTCACACGTGAGAGTCCAGCCAGCCCTCTCACATCTCCTCTGCACTCCATACCAGTCATGTTGTTGAAGCTGTTTCTTATGTCTGTCTGTCTGTGATTATAAGGCTTCTCTCCCACTATTGTTCAGTTGTTTATTCCAGATGATTTCTCTACAATTTTGTTGTAATTCCAGATTGATCCTGGGAGGAGGTAAGTGTAGCTTCTACTTACTCTTCCGCCATCTTGAATCTCATTGCTATTTCTTGAAATTGTCCTTAGTAAGAATAAAACTAGTTATTTCCTTGATGCCAGGAATAGACTAGAAAGCCTGCCTCGCGTCCTCTGGAAAATAGAGAGAAGCAAACACCTCATTTGATTTTTTAAATTTTAAAAAGTTTCCCTCCAGGCCAAAGGGACCCCATGAATGTGTGTCTACCTGTGCATTCAGGTAAGGACTAATCTCTGTCAAAGAAGTTATCAGTTTATAACAAAATAAATATCTATGGTGAGGGGAAGGGTTATTTCTTGTTTAGAATAAAAAGGAAATCCCTGTCCTCACACCTTAATAACTTAGGAGTTTCTGTATCTCTCATTCTTCCACCTGTTCTCTTCCTTACTTTACTACCTTTGTCATTTCTGGACCATGTTCCTAACTCATAATGTCCAGTATAGGTGAATAGATGTTACTGCTTTAAAAGAAATCTATGGAGAAGAAAGGAAGGAAGGAAAAAAGGGAGAGAGAGAAGGAGGGAAGGAAGGGGAGAGGAAAATGGTAGAAAACCTTACCACTTTTTAGGATCTATTGGAACCCAAAAATTCAGAATAGAGAGTTAGCTCCTAACCCAATCTCCAAAAGACCTGTCAACTACTAGTTGGTGTCAAATGAGTTAGTAGCAACAAGGGCATGAATGTTTAATGCATGTGTGTGCACATGCCCTGCACACACACTGCTCTAAGGGAAGTGGATACACTCAACACAGTACAACATTAGCACACTGGTGTTTCCCACATCCATTTTTCTCACAAGACTGGGAACTCCTGGAAAATGAGAGGTTGGTTTTCCTCTGCAGCTACTTAACTTCTCTGGAAGTTTCCTACAGTCCATGTCTCTTTCTTAGTACTTGCTTATTTCTCTATCTGAGCTGCCTTCCTTGTACCTTTCTCTGCTGCTCAGCTTAAAATTCATCTCAGGCAGCATTGCTTCCTTCCGGAAATCCATGTAGATCTTTGGGCTGGAAAGTGGACTTTCTCTTGGGCTTTTGCCCCACATGATATATCAACGTGACCTATTTACAGCACCTTATCAGATGATGTATGCCCTGAGAGCAAGACACGTATCTTTTTGTGCATCACTCCTAACCAGTTAGAAGCACAGATAAGATGCCTGATAAATATTTATTGAATAAGTGGTGTCCTTTTCAGATGCTGTTTTTTCCCAATTTTTACATTTCCCTTCCTCTTTGCTCTCTCTTATTCCCTCATCAAAATCAACCTAAAACTACCCTTTTTGTGAAATTTGAATTTGGAATGCCTTGTCTGGTATCTTTGGGCTCCTATCATTGGGAAACTAGAGGCCTTTTTATTTTCTCACAGGCTTGGTTTATTCCATGAAATGCTCTTTGTTCAGGCTGATTGCAGGAACCTTCTTATCTCCATCCCACTTCCATTCAGAGGCAAGGGAGCTCTCAGCCCTCAGGAGGGAGAGATTACTTTCCATTCAATGAGAGAGAATAAAGGTTAATCAGTAAGTAGTCTTGTGAATTAAGAAGATACTCATGGGGAGAAAAAAAAACAGAATCCACAATACAGAGAATGCATTTCTAGATTTATGAGCTACTGCACTTGTGAGCCTTAGAGAAAATAATGATGTCAGAAGTCCCTCTTGATTGTGTTGGAGAGATGTAAATGTAAAACTTGTAATTAAATAAAGTTAAGGGGGAGACAGAGGAATTGAGTGTCTACTAGGTTCCACCCTGAGCCACAAGCTTATGGACATTATTTTATTTTTTTTATATTTTATTGTTTATGCTATTAGAGTTGTCCCAATTTTTCCCCCTTAGCCCCCTCTCCACCCAGCCTGACCCCCACTCCTATAGCCAATCCCCACACCATTGTCCATGTTCATGAGTCATTCATATATGTTCTTTGGACATTATTTTATCTGGTTGTGTGTGATAGCCACTGAGATGGCCCTCAATGATTCTTACTTCCTAGTATTTTGCCTTTGTCTGTCCACCCCACTCCCATAGTGAATAGACTGCCCTGTGTGACCAATAGGATTTTACAGACATTATGGTATATGGCTTCTGATGCTGGGTCATAAAAGGAGTGTGGCTTCCCCTTGCTTTGTCTTGGATCACTCATTCTGAAGGAATCCAGCTGCCATGTGTGAAGTCACATGGCCTTGACCTCTGTATATAGCTATTATACCAGGGATAGACATTGGGTTCAGCCTGGGTCAAATGGATTCTCTCCCCCAGGAATCTGGATTTTGGATTAAGACATTGGAGGAGTGGCCACCTTCTGCTGATTGTGAACATGGAGGAAAAGAAAAAGCTGGTCTGCTGAGAAAAGAAAAAGGGAGAGTGGCCCAGAGGGAGAAGTGAGACAGCAACCAGGAAGAGAGGCCTCCTGGATCTTCATGTGTTGAGTTACTGGTCCCAGACCCTCGAGAAGCCTTGCTGTGCTTGAGTCCAAGAGATTTACTGGGATCTTTCAATAGCCAGTGGTATTCTTTGAAGGGAAAGTGATAGAACTCAAACCAACTTAAGCAAAAAATGGGAGCTACTGATTTACATACCAGAGGTAGATAGAAGGAGGTAGCCTCAGGCATGACTGGGCCCAGAGAGGGAACTCCATCATTTGCTTATTCGCCACCTTTCCAAAACCTGTATCTGTGTGTGGGCTTCGTTCTTTCCTCAAATAGAAAGGCCTGTCCCATATGGTAAGAAATAGGCTGCAAGCAACTACTCTTCATTACTTTAGCTCCAGAACCCAGAGGCAAGCACCTTCTCCAGCTGAATATCAAAAATTCCCAGGAAAAGTCTTTAGGCCAGAATTGAAAACATATTCACCCACCCACCACCAATCCCTGTTAGCAAGGAAATGGTTTACTGTGATTGGCTAGGCATCACATGACCAATCTCTATGGCAGTGGGAGCAAGGTCTATAACTGACAGCGTTGACAGAGTCACCTGATTGAAAAAGAGGAAATGGAATAGGAGATGATGAACATGAAGCATTCCTGGGTGGACTTCATTCCTTGCAATCAAAATACCTTAACTGGGTATGACTATAAAAGCACAACAGGCAGAATCCTTGTGATGATGAAACCATTCTGCACCTTGACTGGAGCAGTGTTAATGTCCTAGTTGTTATATTGTCCTTAGTTGTGCAGTGTTACCATTGGGAAAAACCAGGTAGAAGATGATGGTATCTCTCCATGTTATTTCTTACAACTAAATGTAAATCTAAAATTATCTCCAAAAAAAGTTTGATTTAAAAAAAAGCTACAAAACAAAGTAAAACAAAATCTTCATTTAAGATGACCCTGCCACCCAAATTAAATCTGAACAGATATTGGCCTCTCAGTGGAATTTGTTTCCTCTAATCCAATGGAAACAAATTTATAGGCAACAGAATACCACCAATTAGTCATTCAGCCAACATCTTCAGAAAAGCCAGATTCATATTCTCCTAAATCTTTATTTTTAAAATGAAGTCTTGACAGGCTCCTTGAATAGCAGCATTATTCACATCCACCCGGTGATAATTAGAGGAAAACTTCAAGAATGTCCTGAAGGCCACAGTTCACATACCATAAGACATGCCAGAATGTGATAATCAGCTCAGAATTAGCACTAATTCTTCATAGTTTCTAAGCATATCAAATATTAAAATACAATTAGGCACTGTGTAAGTGCCTAAAAGTTTTGATGCTAACTTTTCCTTTAACTGGGTCAAGAAACCAACTAACAGAAGAAATTTAAACATGGTTCATAAAGCAGGAATTTGTCCTTCTTAAATTGGGAGTGGGACATGAGTTACAATTTAGTGGTCCAGAAATTTGACTTTGAAACCAGAGTCCTGAGTCAAACCTCACCTTTCACCTGGGCAAGTCATTTCTATAATTCTCATCCATAAAATAGACATAATAATAGTGACCTCTATCATAAGGCTATTGTGTGCATATAAGGCAATTAATATACATAAAGCACCTGGCACACAGTAGGTCTTCAGTGAATGTCAGTGTCCTTCCCACTGGGAAAAAAGCATAAAAAGGCTGTTGGTGTGATAAATGTGTTTTATGAGGACATAAAAACTAGGGCTTCATTCCCAATTTAATTAGGAAAAAAGGAAAATGTTCCTGTGGCAGATATTCAAGTATATTGATATGAAATATTATGATGGCATTTTGGTCATCTCTGTTTGAAAAGGATTGAAGGAGAACATGCCAATTAGAAAAATTAAGACACTATAAATCCTTCCAAATCCTTGCATAGTCATACAATTGGCCAGTAGAAAGGTTCTTAAAGTAATATCCTCTTAAGAAATTAAATGGTTGATGAATAATACAAATACATTTTTGACTGACTTATTTACAGGGAGCATTAGCCACAGGTAGGACTTCTATATAATTTTCTTGTCTCAGAATTTTATCCGAAACACTGCAACAGAAACGGAAACACTGCCATTTTATGAGCCGAATTGCTGCCTCTCTAGCCAAATTAACAAAGAAAAATAAAAGAAATGGGAAGTGTCATCCACAAACCATTTTCAACTTCTTGCAGCTTTGTGCTATAAGAAATATAATAAAGCATCAAGAAAGAAATGGCTTAATGTGATATTCATTCTCCCCTTCTTCCTCACTAATAGAGCCTTCACTTTGTTCAGATTCGCCATCTGCCAGGTTTAAAACTACATTTCCCAGACTCCCATTTGACACATTCTAACCAGAACATTCTAAGCAGAAGTTAATAGGTACATATTTTAGTCATCTACAGATGTACAACAATTACCCTAAAAACGTAGCAGCTTGAATAACAAACACTGATTATCTCACAGTTTCTATGAGTCAGGGATCTGGAAGCAGCTCAGTTGACTAAGTAACTCACCTAACTAAAAATTTGGAGATCCTGGATTCCAACTCAGGGCCATCTGACTGCAATGTCTGGCTTCTTTCTACCATGTCAAGCAGCTGGTTTGGGGTTGAAGTAAGCTGTAGCACTGGAGCTCCAAACCCAAACCAGGGAATACTGCTTAAGTATTCATGATACTCCGTAACAAACCACTCGGAGGACTAGCAGATGTGGGCATGCTGTTTATTCCTCACATCACAGGGGAGTGCACCAATGGTGGTGGGTTGGTTCAAAAGACCAAACCTCTTCCAGTCTGAGGCTCATTATAGGAGGCCCCGGACAAAGGCAGCATGGGTCCAGGTTACATAAACCTACCTGTGGCCCAGAGCTACATTACATCAGTGTGTACGTGCAGATGGAAAAGGTCAAGAAGCAGTCACAGGACAAGAAACTGCTCTCAAAAGGAGATAAGGAAGGAGTTACAACCCATTCCCAAAACAATACACATTCCTTCTAGCCAGAGACCCTCTGACTAGCCCTCAGTTATGGGAGGCAGAAGGGCCATGTATTGAACCCACATAAGCATTTATCAATAACCATAATAATTGTCCTTTAATGAACCCCTGCTATATGTCCAGTTATTTACTGACTGATTTGTTGTTTTCTTTAAGCCTGACCACACCTGCGAGGTATGTACTATTTTTATCCCCATTTTGCCAATGGTTAAATGAGCTCAGAGGAGTTAAATGAAATTCCCCATTCTCACAGCTTTGCAGTGGAGCTGGGATCGGATCCAGTTCTGCTGGATGTTCATGGGCCATGACTCCTGTGGCACTTAAGTCAATATTTGTGATGTGGCAGTCAGAGAGGGGCAAGAGGAGGTGAATGGCTGCCTGGCATGCAAGCTGCATCCAATCAGGCTCTTTCTTCATGTGAGCACCTGTCTACTGAAGACCAAAGCAGGAGGTCCTGATCCAGCCCTAGTGAGAAGTCTCGAAGATCAAATATTAGAAGCCTTATTTGTATCAGGTAGGAAAAGAACTAGGCAATAAAGTATATTTTTGTTTTGTTTTGGGTTTGTTTTGTTTTTTGGTGGGGGGGTTGTTTTTGGTTTGGTTTGGTTTGGTTTGGTTTGGTTTGGCTTTGGCTTTTGCACCCTGAGGACACCAAAGAAACACAGAAGGTGAACTCAGCTTCTCTAGAGGGCGTTTGAAAGTAGGCATAGATGATTCGGCCAGCATATTCAGGAGTGGGCTCCTGAACCAAGGCCAGACAATCCTATTCTTACCCCTGAAGGCAAAGGGCACAGTGGGAGGCCAGGTTTAGAGGTATTTCATGTTCCTACACATTACTGAGCCACTTCTTTCTGGTCTCCAAGACATCGTTGGTTCCCATCTATGTCCCCACTTATTCCTACAGTTCTATAAGTCCTTGATATTTTTCAAATGGTTACCCTCTGTGCTTAATTCAGCCAAGAGGCATTTCTGTTGCTGGACTCCGAGAATGCTAACTGATAGAACATTGAAGTTGGACGACACACTTCTTCCTTCTGGAGAATAAGCCATGACACTACTGCCACTCTCCTGAACTGAACAAGTGGTTGGATGTGTCCAGGCTCTTTGGTCACACAAAATAAAAATGAATCCAAACAAGAGTAAGCATAAATACACAAATGGAGCATTTATTAAAGGATAGGGTGGTGTATCATGGATGCCAATGGATGGCAAGTCTTTGAAAACTGTCCAAATAAAACATCACTTAACAGTGAATTTCCCTCATTGCTTTGCTTTGGTTCCACCACCACCAGGAATTCTTCATGACTATAAAGACTCCCTTTTCTCTGTCTCTTTCATGCCTTGGATACTTCCCTGCCCTCTCAAGAAAGCCCAAGATCTGTTATCTCAGATGTATGTATATGTGTATGTGTGTATGCATGTCTGTATGTCTGTATATCTGTATCTGTATATGTATGTATATGTGTGTGGCTTTGCCTTTGCATCATCCAGATTACCCTGAGACTCTCTGAAAGCCACAGTTTCTTATGTGAAGCAAGTCAGGGCTGTGACGCACCTGAATAGCATTATAAACTATGCAAAATGTGGCAAGGGAAAGACTCAGTGGGCTCTGAGAGTGTGTAACAGGAGACCCGGCCCAGTCTAAGATGTGAGGGAGCCTCCCAGGAGAAGTTCTGCCCAAGCTTGGAACACCAGCTGGCCAGTGGAGAGGTAATGGATTGTTTCACACAGAGGAGATAAGTGATGTAAGGGCTGAGATGCTAGCAAGAGAGGTGATTGTATACATCAACCTGGAAGCAGTTTTGTGAGGCTGGTGCCTAGGGAAAGAAGGGAAAGTAGGGCGTCAGCTGGGAAGGGCTATATGTGCTGGCAGAGGAGTTTGGACTTTATCCCAGGGCCCAGGAGAAGCCTGCTTAACTGAGCAGCAACTCATTGATGTTTGCATTTTAGAGGCTCACTCTGCCTGCCATTCAGAGGGTGGGTGAGAGGGGAGCAAGGCTGCAGGGACCCAGAGGAACATGGCACCTCCTTGAAAGAGGGCTGGCACTGTGGCCCCTGATCATGGTGGATTCCATTGAATGTTTGTGGCTCCTGCTGTTGACATTCTTAGCAAAATTCTGCTTTTACCAGAAGAAAAGCTTGCCTATTTAGAGAGAAAATAAGACCAGCTCTACCTCTCCTGGGAGAAAATTAAAGCTGATGCTGTTAATTGCTCTTTCCCGAGCATCTCTCATTAAAGATAGGAATGGTCAGCATCTCTCCTCAGCTGCCACTGGTACCCAAGGGAAAATGAGAGGCAGCCTGCCTGCCTCCCCCACATCTAAGAAAAAGGATCTCTGAGCCTGCTGGGTTTAACTGTGCCTCTAATCCTCTATACCACCCACAGCCCAGGCTCAGGGTCCCCAATCTGGCTGCCTGGGCCCCTGCCTCAGCTAATCATCAGCTGTTTCCTTTTAATCTGAACAGCATATGTGATGTGAAGATGATGGGAGGAAACAGGGGTGGTAAAAGCAGCAGGTGATATGACAGGAGCATGTGACAGAGCACCTAGGTTTCAATTGAAGCTCTGCTGAGTGATACCCTCTCTATGCCTCTGTTTTCTCCTTTATGAGATGAAGATGGTGATAGGACCAACCTGTGAGATTGTTGTACAAAGTAATCTGTATATGGAAAGCACTTTGAGTTGGCATGACATTGAGTAAATGCTCAATAAATCTTAGCTATTGCTGCTCAATAAATGTTAGCTAAGAGACATAGAAATAAGAGGCGAGAGGAAGACAGGGAGGGAGAGAGAAATGGAGAACAGGAGAGGGAGAGAGAGGGAAAGAGAAGACAAACATTAGAATGATGTATATTGCAGTTGAAGGGAAAAAATTGCCTCTTCCAACAGATCAGATGATTACATTTTAATTCAGTGAGTACTTTATTGTCTACTGTGTTTATATTTGTTTTTTAAGTCATCTCTGTAAACAATACCTGTGGGATGTTTTATTATTTCTATCTTAACACATGAACAAACCAGGACCCAGACCATTAAGGTGCCCAAGATCCCACAGCTCACTAAGATCAGACAGGGCAACCATGCCCTCCAGAACCTGCTTTGTGCCCATATCTGGCTGTCGCCATGATACTTAAAACAGAGAACTGACACCTAGGCACTTATCATCCCTCAGCAAATAAGCAAGGATACTCTAACCTGCTGTCTTGTCACCAGAATCCCTGAGCATCTCCTCTGGACACTCACTGCAATGCATTAGTCACTTGTCCAGGTGACCTCTCCCAAACCTCACACCCCAACCATGAGCCTCCTTGGGACAGGAAGCTATGATTTTTCTATCTCATTCCCTGGGGTCAGACACAAGGTAGCAGACTTGAATTGAACTAACTTCTTTAGAGTAAACCAAACAACAATAAAATCCATCCATTTGCCTATTTCTAGATTATAAGTATTCCCACCATGGCTATCTCCAGCTACTTGATTTGGGTATTTACCATGCACCAGTGTGCACCTGACCCTGAAGAGGCAGAGCGGCAGCCAGAAGACACAACAGAGATAGTGTCTGTCCTCAGGGAGCTTAGTCATGTGAGGGGCAAGAGGAACCTGACTTGTAATATTTGCCAATTTCCATGGCATAAATGCTCCTACTATGATTGTTTCAAGCTACCCATCACCAAAATGGAGTTGGGAAGAGATGCTGCTTCTGGCACAGCACTGCTTTCCAGGCTTGTGGGGGAAATAGACAACAAACAAGCAAGCAAGTGAGGAAATTAAATTAAATAATAACTGCTTCTATGAAGGAAATAAACAGGGTGCTATGACAGAGAGAGGTAAGGACATCACCTTTAAGCTAAAACCTATGCGTATGACTCCACTTTTCAAAGAGGGCATAATGGTGTTTTTCAACCCAAATGGTGCTCTGGTATTTATCACAGAGACTTTATTGGAAATGACAAGTCCTTCTATCCTCCCTCCAGGGCCACCTCCCCAGGAGCACTGTCATTGAGGTCCTGCATAGGACTTGGCAGCTGAGGAAGGTTAAACTGATTAAGCCCCCTTCCTCCCTCTCATCTGATAACGTCTTCCTCCCTGATGGCCACCGTCTGGGGCTCACAACGAATCCAATCAATAGTGTCACCAGTTAGGCTGATGTCAAACTCGAGCCAAGCTCATTTTTCTTCCTCCGCTTTTGGTAGCTATGGGGTCCCAGAGAAAAGCCTTGTGTGATTTAATTTTATTTATTTAGCAGCCCTGGGGCATGGCCTCACTGGCCTTCTTCTGTTCAAATTCATCCAGAATGGAAACTCAGAGAAACAGTGGAAACATTGGTGTCCTTTTATTCCATGGTGAGCATCAATGGCATGAGTGATTGCTTGTTCATGGGGACACCAGACCAGATTATCTAGGTTTCATTCTGGCTGCACCCCATGCTCATTGTATGAATCTGAGTAATCCCTTTATGTCTGCATGCCTTTATTTTCCTTGTCTATAAAACGGAGATAATAAAATCCATATCATAGGGGTGTTGTGAAGGCTAAATGAGTTCACACATGCAGACTCCTTAAAAGAATGCTGGGTATATTTATCCTTATTATTATTGGACTTTCCCAGTTTGGTGTTTGATTTCATGCATACTTACTACATACCAGGAGTTGTGCCTAAATGTTTTCACTTCAGAGTCTAATATTTCTGCATTAATTTTGATTTGTTAAAATATGGCATGAAAATATCATTTATCTTGATTGCTGAGTTTGGGGGCATCCAAAAGAAAGTGTCTCACCTGCCTCATTTTATTTTTTATTTTTTTAATTATACTTTATTGATTATGCTATTACACTTGTCCTAATTTTTCTCACTTGGCCCCCTCCACCCAGCACTCCCCACTTCCTCAGGCAATCCCCCCACCATTGTTCATGTCCATGGGTCATGCATATTAAGTTCTTTGTCACTGGCCTCATTTTAGTCTCAGCCCTGGTAGGTGCACAGTGAATGTGAGAGGATGGTGCCTCTCTATCCCCTCTCCCTTCCTGCTGTCTGCTCTAGGGTCACAGTTTCATTAATCACACTGAATCCTGGTATGAAAATAGAATCAGCAGTTAAATTAGACAGGAAAGAAAATGTTCATCCTTGGTTCCCTGCTCCCCATTTGTGGCTAGGAGCTTCAAGAATGGTGGTTTTGAGGGAATAGCCTCTGCTTAATGACTGTCCTTTCTTGTGATAGATGTGACTTTTGCACAGACTGCCTGGGGCTGGGGCCAACACAGCCCTCCTACATGTGTGCAAGAGATACAGTTGTCTCTCTCCCCTTCTCAGGTATAGATGACACAGGGTCACGGTAATGGTCATGATATTTAGAATCTCAGATTTCTTAGGATGAAAAAAGATGGTGGTAGCCAACAGTGGGGGCTCATTCATTCCTTGGTTCCTTGTTTGCTCCTCCATAGAATGTAGACTTCAAAAGAACAGAGACTCGGTCTGTTCTGTTCACTGCCATATCCCCAGCCCTCATGTGGCTATCTAGCAGGTGGCATGGAGCAGAAGCTCAAATAGTTTCTGAGCCAGTGTTGAATGAATCCTTTCAGCAATCAACAGAAAGTGAAGAATTAAACAAGAGCTAGATCACACAAGGCCACACAGTGGAGGGTTCAGATGGTCCCTCAACATCCCCACCACACACACCACCCCTCACCGTCTCATCATAGGATCTTATGCGGGGAAGGCATGGACTGGTGAGAGAGGACTCAGGAACTGACTGTTAACTTGGAAATGTGTAGTCCTAGGGGAAACCTCCCTCTCTGTAAGGTGCAGTCCAGAACACTGCTCTCATTCCCAGGTGGGAATGCCATCTGTAGCCACTAAAGCCTCCTAAGATTCTGCCAGTGAAATAGTCTGTCTTCATTTTTGAGATTCCAAAATCTTGAGGCCAGACCCACAGGCAGAACGGATTTCAGTAGCTGCCACCCATGTCACAATGATTTTGCCCATCTTTGAAAGGGATAAGTTTGAACATGTCATAATGTAGGTAAATGCACCAACTGCTAGCATGAGCCTTAGGATGGATGAGCCTGCCCTGGTCACCTACTGCAGGCAGTAGGTATTCAGGGGATACTTGAGAAATGTATATGTTATGGGTTGAGCCATGTGAATGTGACCTTTTTTAGGAAATAGGGTCATTTAGGATGTAATCAGGTTAAGATGAGGTCATTAGAGTAGGCCTTAATCCAATATGACTGGTATCCCTATAGGAAGATGGAAATTTGGACACAGACACAAACACACAGCAAAAATACCTTGTGACAGCAGAGGGAGAGACTGAAGCACGTGATGAGTCACAAGCCAAGAAACACCAGGGATTTCCAGTGGCACTGGAAACTAAGAGAAAAGCATGCAACAGATTCCCCCCTAGGGCCTTTGAAAATAGCATGGCTCTGCTGACCCCTGTTTCAGATTGCTGGCCTCTAGAACTATGAGAGAATAAATGTCTGTTATTTTAAGAACACCCAGTTTGTGGTCATTTGTTACAGCAGCCCTGGGAAACTCATACTGTGTGTTAGTTAATATCATCTCATTGGTATGGTCTGCATGTGCTCCAAATGACCCACACAAATACTAGGACACAAATATTCACATCTTTGACTCCCCTCAACATCCCCACCAACCTTAAGACTTGAATTCCTGACACCAAAGCTAATTTTACTTTTTAACCTGCATAAAGCCATTTTTATTCCAACCTCCAGTCTGGCTTTTGTTGAGCTGCGATTAATGAGGTGGCTTAGCACTTAGGGAAGGTCTTGACAGAACTGTATAATTAGTCTCCCGCATTTGCTGGAAGCAGCGTTACAGGGAGACAAAACTCTAGCTCGGGACTAGCTCTAGTCTGCTCTTCCTCAACATGAGGTTGAAGGCTACTTACATCAGCAGCCTCTGAGGTACACACAGAAAGAGAGGGGAGACCACTTTGTGGATCCCCTGAACCAGCTAGGAGAGTGCAGGTGACTGCGTTTTCAATTAATTTCCAGGAAGATTCCGGTGCTCACAAAATAAAGCCCCACATTGTTAACCTCTTATGCAGAGCTTCCCAGGCCTGGGGGGATATGGGCTCTAGCCACAGCCAATGCCCCTTTGGAAAGAGGAATTCTCCCCACAGTTTTTTCTTCCTCCCTGTGGTGTGGTCCTGGAGTGCACACCAGGGTGGGCTGTTTCTGCAGTATGATCAGAATTCACCAGCCCCATTTGCAGTGGGAGGCTGGAGAGTGTCCAAGATGAGATGGAAGGAGTGAGAGTGAGAGTGGGCAAATCAAGGCAAGACCATCTCCAGTCCTTTCCAGCCTCCCTTGGGGAGGTGAGGCCTCCAACGCCAAGACAGTGCCTTCGCTCTCTCCTACAACCATCCAATAAGATGCTTTCCAGGCCTGGCTGATTATTTGATCAGATCTCCCATTATTTGAGGTTTTTTAGAGGGTGGGGAGGTGTTGTTTGTTTTGGTATCATTTCTATACAGCCACTGCCTATCAGAAGGGTAGAAGAATCCACTCAGTAAATTCACTCACTTAGCAAACACTTATGAAGGACTGAACACATGCTAGGACTGTCTCAGATACCATGGATACAGAGAGAACAATGATGGGTCAAGCCACTGATTTACCTGGCCCCCTCTGGTTGGAAAAAAAAGCAATAAACAGTAAATGGAGAGCTGTGACATGAACTGATTTCAGAGAGTGATAAGAGCTGGGGGTGGGGATGGTGTCCTGGGAGGGAGCAGTTAGATAAGCTGGTCAGGAGGTTCTTTCTGAGAAAGTGGCATATACCAGAAACCTGCATAAAAACCTGGATAAACCTGGAAATATCTTCTTGAAGAGAATCCCAGCACCAGGGAACAGCCAATGAGAGGGCCTTGAAGGGAGAGAGCACTGAGCATGTTTGGGGGCCACACGAAGGCCAGTGAGGATGGTGTGGGATAAGGGAGGGAGAGGGTCGGAGGAGGTGAGGTCAGAAGTAAACGGAGGCCAGACCGTGTAGGAATGTGCAGTTTGAGACTGTCCTGGACAAGGCTAGGTTGGAGGTCAGGAAGGAGTGCCTGAATGGACAGATTGAGGATGGGTCGTGAGTTGACAGGGTGGCAGGACTCACAGGTTGAATGTGGAAGGACAGTGGGAGGAGAGTAAGTAGTCATAGTCCCCAGACACTGGCAGAATATTGGATGATATTAAAGAATTACTCGTTTCTTAGATTCGGTGATCGGAGTGTGGGTATGCATTCTCAATTGCCCTTGCTTTTTAGAGATCCATACTGAAAGCTTTATAAGTTAAATGACATAATTCTGGGATTAACTTCAAAATAATAAGGGAGAGGAGGCCTTTGGGGTGGTAGAGTGGGGGGTTGGGAAATGAAACAAGATTGGCCAAACATTGATCATTGTTGAAGCTGGGCGAGGGGTTCAGGGGTTTCCATTGCACCATTCACTCCCCTGTTGCATTTGATGGAATTCTCCAGGATAAACATTATAAGGAGGCACCTTTTCTGGGATGGGGAAGCTTGGGGAAGGGGCAGGTCTAGGGCAGCAGGTGAAGATCTTCCTGTAGCATATATTCAAAGGCTGGTCCCAGACCTGAGTCATCAGAGAGAATTCCTGTTTTCGATCCATGATTGGTTGAATCCATGGATGCAAAACCTGTGGACACAGAGGGTCAACTATATTACTGAGAAAAATCTGTCCAGAAGTGGACCCATGAAGTTCAAACTTGTGTTGTTCAAGGGTCAACTGTATATGAAAGCATGTACAAGGGGGAGAACACCATACAGAGAAGGGAGGGATTTATTAATGGGAGAGAGCCAGCTCCATAAAGGCTGTGCAAAAGATGGCAAATTTTTCAAAGACAAATAGAGGTTTGTTTGGTGGGCTAAATGGAAGTGTGTTCAGACAGCAGGACCACCATCTGCAAGGACACAGAGGTGAGAAACAATGGAGGTGCACAGGAACGTGCTAGAGAGGTGGAGGAGGTGAGCTGGAGGGGGAGCCAGCCCCAGGGGTCTTGAAGGGCCTGCTCTGAACCCTGCAGCACTAGGCTTCCAGCGGAGGGATTTAAGCAGCAGCCGGTGAGGTGGGCTCTGTGTTTGTTGAGAAATCCCTCTGACAGTCATGTGAGGAATAGATTGGAGGAGAGCCATAAGCAAGCAGACAGCCTTAAGACACAGCTTCACCAGACATCAGCACTGGGGCCCTGGGGCTTGCCCTCCATCCAGGCCACTAGGGCATGAAGCTGCACCAGGTTATCATTAATCAATCACAGTGAGGGCTTTAACCAGTGGTCAAGGTGTCCTGGCCAGGTAAGGAAGAACTTTTGTTGTACACCAACATTCACCATAGGATGCTGGAGAAACCACCAGATCCGATAAATCAAGGAAACAGGTTTAGAACGTCATGGAAAGGTGAGGAGGAGTAGAGGAGGTTGTCAGGCTACAGTTTTCAGGGAAGGATTCTTCTTCGACACCCACATCTAATGAGTTGTGCTGACCATTCTGTGCCTACCAGCAGCACTTTATAGAATAGGCTATGCTTTGGGGAGGGGGATCACAACCCTCCCTCCCTTTCCTTGTAACAGCTGTGAGAACGCAGCACAGTTGCTCATCTAGTTTGCGATCTGTCATCCAAGGTCATGGAAGATACTGCTTGTAGCTGTCTGGCATGGAGACCTTGAAGGTAAGTTGAGATAGAGAGATATCAGGAGACAATTTTCCCTGGAGAGTTATTGCCAGTGGGAAGCTTTGCTCTATCTGTTCTGAGACATAACTTCACGGACCCAGATCTGGTTGAGAGATTGGGGTGCTTGTTGCTTGGAGTAACCCAGCTGAGAAAAGCTAGCAGGGTATGGTGAGGGGCCCACAGGAATTTGACTGGCAGTTTCCCTTATAAAGGGCCTGGCTAAAGAGAGGAAGGAGGGGGTACATGGAATAAGTCATCCCTGGGCCAGGCAACAACATACCTCTGTTATAACAACAACCTCCATCTGTACAGTATAATGCTTACTAGTGCCAAACACCAGAACACACACTTTACATAAACCCTCTGGATTGGTTTGTTCAGGCCACTGTGACAAAGTACCATGACTAGGTGGCTTATACCACAGAAATTTGTTTTCTCACAGTTCTGGAGACTGGAAGTCTAAGATCAAGGTGTTGTATGGCTCCTTCTGAAGGCTGTGAGTGAAGGGAGTGTTCCAGACCTCTCTCCTTGGCTTGCAGAGGGCCGTCTTCTCCCTGAGTCTTCACACGTGATGCAGATCCTGGCCAGCAGGATCCTGTGTTGTGGCTGCAATAGACAAATACATACGGACTACCGAAATCCTGTGGAGGAAAAGGGACGGCATAGCCACTCTCTCAAGAGGAGAGCGCCAGGACCCTTGCCTTGACAGGCTTTTGTTGCTTTTCTGGGCACATTACATTGAGGATGATCCTCATTTACTATGCACAGGTTCGCTTTAGGTGGTTACAGAAAACAAAGGAGAGAGTGTTGCTAATTACCTAAAAGAGGAAGGATATTTACAAATGTAAGGAGAAAAGTGGTTAAGCTGGTTACACTCATCCTTGGAAGGTTTAGCATAGATTTCAGGAAGTTACTTTAAAGATATGCAGTAAACCTTTGCTGCCTCAATTCAGGGTGAGGGAGTTTTAGCAAAAAGCAAGTCTCAAAGTGGCCTAGGTACAATGCGGGCCTGATTCCCCACAGGAGAACCTATCCGTGGGCATGGGTCCTGCCCACTAAAACGCGCTCCCCACTGGCTTTTCCGAGTGGGGGCCGGGCCACATTTCCCATGCTTGGAATGGTTCCCCATATAGATGTTCATCCCTCTGTGTGTGTCTGTGTCCAAATCTCCTCTTCTTATAAAGACAATCATATTGGATTAGGCTCACCTAAATGACCTCATATTAATTTGATCCCTCTGTAAGACCCTGTTTCAAATAAGGTCACATTCTGACGTCCTGGGGGTTAGGAATTCAACATATGAATTTTGAGAAGATACAATGTAGCCTGTAACACCCTCTTATTTAATCCTTACAGGGATGGCAAGCAGAAACACATATTGGAGTCATTTACAGATAAGTATTGAGGTTATGATGCTGGCCTGAAATCATGCCAGTCTCCTTCCCTGCTTTATTTTTTATGCCACTTGTATATTTTGTCATATGCCACACACACACACTAGAATCTGAGCCCCATGAGGGCAGAGATTTATCCATTTTGTTCACAGATGTGTCTTCAACATCTTGTACAGTGCCTGGCTCATAGAAGGAGCTCAATAAATAAATATTTGTTGAATATTGACATCACACTTAAAGGCCAACTCCTCAACTTAGTCTGGCTGACTCCGTATGACATGGCCCCTGTCCTTGTTATCACTTCCACAAATGACACGAGGGAACAGAGTGTCTGAGGCTCACTGCCTCAGCCTCTCCCGGGCACTGTTTGATTCCCCCTCCACCCCCATTTGACAGTTAAGTCAGCACGGTCACATGGAAAGGGCTCTGCAGGATTGTCCAAGGACCTCTGGCAGCCATGGCTCAGCCCCGGCCATGCTGGAGTGTGAGCACAAAGTTGTTAGATCTTTGGGGTTTTTTAAAAAATGAGTTGCAAGTCTGGGTTTTTAGGTGGAAGCTCCTAACTTTTAACGCATAGTCTGCACCCCGGATGGCAATAATCAGCAGGAGCTGAGAACTATTGCTCTCTACGAAAGGGGCATGAACTGCTCAGTTCACCACAAGCCTCACCCAGGATGTTTTTTGCTCATTTGCCTCACCTGCCTTGCTACTGATGCTATTTGGCTTTTCAGCTCCTGGTTCAAGACTCCTAGTCAATGCTAAGCTAAACATTAACTACCAGTATAAAGTGGCAACCGCCACAAAATTAAAAATGAAAAAAATCAAAGACTCATGTTAGGTTGCATCAGCAAAGGTACATTGCTCAGGAGAAAGGAGGTGATAGTTCAAGTCTGATTCCTACTAGTGAGATTTCACACCTAGAATCCAGGCCACTATTTTAATAGAGATAATGATTATTGAAAAAATTTTTTGTAGGAGGGCAGACAAAAAGGCTGAAGAACTGTCCTTATTCTCCTACCAAAAATAAAAAATAAGTAAGTACTGCCTACAATATCTGGGCAGCACCCATGTGGAAGAGAGACAAGATTTATTCTGTGGGGCCACTGGTGAGCACAGTTAGATCAGTAGGTGGAAGATACAAAGAGAGAAATTTCACATCAGCATCTAAAAAGTGAATTTTCTTGTTGTCAGGTTTGACAATGAGAGGAACTGAATGAGAGGGAGTGACTTCCCTGTCACTGGCAGTAGTTATGCTGAGGCTGGCCAGCAGTTTGTGGATATATTGTACAAATGATTCAGGCATTAGAAAGAAGGTTGGGCAGGAAGGGGAACAGGAAGAAATGAAAGAATGGAGGGAGAAGCATAGGTGGGTGGATTTATTGAGTGCCTACTATGTGCCTAACATCCCATCTAGACCTAGATAATCTTTCCTTCCCCTTCCAACATTTAAATTCTGGATCAGAGTGTTTCCCATTTGATTGCAATTAATTTACAATCTCAGGTGAAAGTGTGTCCACATAGCCCATCAAAGTGCAAATGCAAATTACACACAAATTCCAAGGGAGCTGCAGTTAGGCTTCTTTCTGAAAGGGCAACAGGAACCAGAGCAGGAAGCAGATACAAAGGTCGCCCATTCCCACCTCTGCCTCCCATGACAGCAGGGAAATTATTGTTCACTTGGAAACAGGGCGGGCAGAGACACTGCCAGAATATTCCATTACAACTGCTCCTGCTCCTCTGCTCACTCCGACCCTGAGCTACAGTAATGGAGGAAAAATTGTCTTGCTTTGTAAGACAAGCTTGACAGCTGTTCACTGTCTGTCTGCAAGGAGAGGTAATGAAAATTACTCGGCAATTGAGTGTTAACTAAGGGAGTCTACAGCATGCAAAGAGGTCCCCAAGATTCAAAGGGAGAAAAATTGTATCTTGTTGTGCCTACTGTGCATCTCGCTCCATCCCCAGTGGAGACCTTGGCCTCGGAGCATGAATTGTAAAAAGGAGAAGGACCACTGCAATCAGTCTCCCTGCAACTAACTGCCGCACTGCCCTGAGAGCTGTTCTCCAAATCACAGCCAATGGATCCCTGAACAAGTGACTACCAGACATCACTCCCTGCTTTAATTTTTCCTATGACACTCAGGATTAAATACAAACTCATTAATCATATGTGGCTCCTGCCAACCTCACCTACATCACCCTAAGGCCCTGTCCACCAGGCAACCAATGGATTAAATGGCATCTGTCTTAGTTTAGATTACCTCAAAGCAGACCCTAAAGCAAGGACTTGGGTGTAACTACTTCATTTGGGAGGGGATCCCAGAAGTGGAGTGAAGGAGTGGAAGAGCCAGCATGGACTGTGCTAAAGAGCAGTGTACCTTGTGGATAACTGGAGCTGTTCTGCTGCGGACCATTGCAGTGACTATGGGAGATGCTTCAGAGTTGCCTGTCAGGGGACAAGGAAGCTGGGATACTTACCCACTCTGTCCATTTCCTTGGGCTGCGGTAAGAAAATACCACAAACAGGGTGGCTTAAAACAACAGTTCTGGAGGCGAGATGTTCAAAATCAAAGTGCTGGCAGAGCCATGGTCCATCCAAAAAGTTCTAGGGGAAAATACTTCCTTCCTCTTCCAGTTTTTGGAAGTTGCTGGAAATCCTTGGCATTCCTTGGCTTGAAACTGCATCACTCTGGTCTCTGCCTCTGTCATCACATGGCCTTCTGAGGTGTCTCTCTCTGTGTGTTCACATGGCCTTCTTAGAATGACACCAGTCATCAAATTTGGGGCCTGCCCTAATCTACTATGAACTCATCTTAACTAATTAACTAATTACATCTGCAAGGACCCTATTTCTAAATAAAGTCACACTCTGAGGTTCCAGATGGACATGAATTCTGGGGAGACACCCAGTACTTCCACCAACTCCCTTCACCCTTATCCTGGTAATGCTGTGCAGTGCACAAGCCTGATGGCCCAGTACTGTTCACTTCATTCACCTGCTATACTGGCCTCCTCAACTCAGCCGCTCACACATGGTGTTCACTCTGTCTACAACACCCTTCCTCCCAATATCCACATGGCTCATTTCTACTGCTTTTCAGCTCCATAGTAGACTCCTTTCAGATACTCAGATTAACTTAGCCCTCCAAAAGCAGGAAACTCATCAATTCATGTAACTAAAACGTCAGGCTTCGGGCTGGGTTTGGGGTTTCAAAGTGTGCCATTGGTGCTCAGTCTTTCTCTGTCTCTTAGACAGACTCTTTCCATGCAGGTCCAGGATGGTTATCAGAAGCCGGGCTGCACATGGTTGTGGGTGGAACCGCACTGGAAAGGCAACATCCTCCCCATTGGCTCTGGAGGAAGAGCAGGGACAAAGTCTGGTTTTTCTCAGACCATGTGCTTACCCCTGAACCATCACTGTGGCCAGAGGATTAGAGTACTCTGATTGACCAGGTCTGGGTCACATGCCACATCTGAGAAAAGGGGACAAACACCCAACCCACATGAAATGAGTGGGCTTCCCCCAAAGAAGCTCTGTTATTGAAGTAAGGGCAAGGGCCAAGCAAAAACAGAGGTGTCAACTAAAAATTCTCCACTCATATGGTATTTCTTCTTAGGACTTTCCCTGAGCCCTCTTCTTACCCCAAATTATCCCAATGCTGGTCTCCTCTGAAGCCCACTTCTTTTCCCTCATAGCACTTGTCGTGCGTCTATGTATATTTATATCTTTAATACCTGCCTTACTCACTGGAATGTAAGCTCCCTGCAGACACATCTGAACCCCCACACCTATTGGAGCATGCCTAGCCCACAGCAGGTGCTCAGTAAATACCATCAAATAGCTTTTGTAACAGAACCTTGTGGTCATTCATTTCAATGAGTCATGGAACTGGGGGTGGCACTCATGTCTCCCGAGTCCCAGCCCAGAAGTGGTAATTTTCTGAAAGAGCCCTCCTGCTCGTGGCTGTGGTCAGCATAGCTGGAGTAACACTGGTATCCAGCCGGACAGGTTCAGCTCCAAAGCCCACCTTCAGACTATTGCCCATGAGGTTTGACCGCCAACATTCAGAAGGTCTCTTCTCATTGCTCAGCCTGAGTCAGTCTGGCTTAGCACAAGCATCAGAGCTTTGAGCAGCCAGAGGAGCCAGGTTCAAATTGAAATTCTGCTTCTTAACACTTCTATGGTTGCAGGCAAGGTTCTTAAAGGCAATGAGACTATTTCCACACTGCTTTTTAAAAACTGTTTTTTCTGTCCTTACCTTTCATTATGATGCTGTATTTTATGAATCTTTAGGAAGTCTTCTATAAGCCTTCCTGGAGCATGGTGGGGGTACAAATAAAATGTATCTGCAAAACAGAGATAATATTTACCATGCCAGGCTGCTGAGAGGATTAGTGATGAGGTAGGCAGGCAATGTACCTGGCAGCGAGGAGCTGCTATTGTCATTATTATCATTATTTTGGGTGAGGGTGAATCTCAACAAATGCTTCCTCAGACGTCAAGCGGAAAACCAATTTACTTGAAAATAAATGTCAAAGATATGAAAGGCTTATCCAAAAATAAGTAAATCATCTCTAATCAGGAGGGGTCAGGGTCAAGTATGGTCAGGTCATGGGAGACAGCCTGTGCTGACCCAGCTGGGCCCCTCAGGGTGGTCAGGAAGGGGGAATTCAAGGGGAAACTTAGCCAACATGCCATTTGTCCTTAAAATTAAAAATAAATAAAAGTTCAAAGAGAACTTTATGTAACTGCAAAGAGGACAAAGCAAAGGATCAGGAAGAACTTAGAGAAAACAGTAGCTAAAATACCACAGTCATAAAAGCTACTTTAGAAAAAATTAGAACAATATGACGGAAAACAAAGTCAAAGGTGTAAAGAAGAACTTTGATGGGACAAAAAGCAAACATGCCAAATTTTTAATAGCTATGCGTGGGCGGGCATGGGATTGAGCTCTGTTGGAGTCAGACCCATTCCCTACCCACCAAACATTTTCAGAGTAGGGAGTGGTACAGGAAGTCAGAGATCTTGCAGCCTGTCCTTAAGTCACAAACACCTACTGGAGGAAGAGTTCTGCTCCCACCTCCAATACATTTATCAGAAGTCGAGCTACTTGGGGACTGGTTTGCTGCGTTAATTGGTTTTGGTTCATTTCTGATAACTGTGATTACCTGAAGAGACTAACCCCGAATGCTGTCTGAAAGAGAAGAAACGAAGGAATTTCTGCTATAAATTATTATCAATTTCACTGTAGTTTTTAGGTCCAAATTCTGGTATATAATTAAAAATAATAGGGTAGGTTTTTTATAAGGTAGAAAAATGTGAAAAAAAATCAAAAGAAAAATAGGTAACTACATGCAGACCAAGAGATGACACCAATGATGACTTGAAATAACTATTATAAACTATGGGAAAGAAATTGGAGGAAATAATAATATGGGTAAAAATATGAAGAAACTTCAAAAGATAAATGTAAACTCTAGAACAGGAATCAGAGGGAACTTCTACAATATCTAAAGTGGAAAATTAATTCAATGGGCTAAAGAGCAGACTGGACATGGTGAAAAAAAGGATTAATTTGAAGACAGGTCAAAAGAAATTTCTAAACTGAAGCAAAGAGAGAATAGGAATTTTTTAAAAAGCAGAATGTTACAGGTTATGTAAAGAACTTTCAAAACAAATAAAAAACCCACTTTTGAAAATAATCAGAACATTTGAGCAAACACTTCAATAAAGAATAAAATACTGATGCAAATAAGCATCAGAAAAGATGCTGCATAGTATTAGTCATTAGGGAAATTCAAATTAAAACCACTAGATGCCTCTATTAGAATGGCTAAAATTAAAAAGACTGTGTTGAAGATCTTGATGATGGCAGCCGAGTAGGTGGAAGCTGAGTCCACTTGCTCGTGCCTCCAGTGCAGATTTTCAACCAATCTTCCAACAAGTGACCTGAACAATCAATGGATATTAACCAATATGAATTCTTGAAGCCAAGGAGTCCAAAGGAGGCTTTTCACCATCCCATAAGAAATTTTACAAGCTGAAGGGAAAATACCCTGCACAAGGTGCCTGAAGCAAAGGAGCAAGCAGAGGAGACAAAGCACAGTTTGGTAGCTCCTGCCCCACCCAGGGTGAGGGCCCCGGTCCTGCACAGGGAGCTCCCAACCAAAATCAGGAGAGACTTGGAGGGATGTACAGAGTCTGGGAGACTCAGGCTGTGCACACACCAGTGAGCAGCATGTCCATGGCTGCAGCACCAACCAGGAGAGTCCAGGAGAGAAATTCTGGCTCCTAAAACTGTCAGAGGCACCCATAGGCTGTGGCCAGTCCTGACCAAGAAAGATTTTTTTGCCTTTTGGGGAAGTGGTGTGTGCCAAGAGCCAGGCAGTGGCTCGGAGCTGCAGTGTGGGTGCCACATAGGGACTTTTTTAAAGAGGGGAGCAGGGGCATGGCTGAGCAGGGAACCCGCATGCATGTGCAACTGCCCTGCCAACAAAGAGGACAGAGTCAAAGCACAGTGTGTGCCCATGGAACCCAGCTGGCCAGGAAGAGAAGAAGGCTGCATGACAAAAGGATTGCAGGGCTCCACCCAGCACGGCTGGTGAGCAGGGGGTGTGCACAGAACAAAAGTTTTGGGTCTGAGACTCCTGTGAGAGCAGTGAGCCAGGACGTGGACAGGCTAGAGCTGGGCACCTGAGATTCTTTGCAGCCAGGCAGGGCCACCCAAACAGCGGAGTACAAACCTCTGGGAGGGGAAGGTGTGCCCATCCGCCACCTGCAAGATTACAAACTCTGCAGAAAAGTAAAGCTAGGCTCAAGGACTCCCTGCCAGGGGCATATCTGCAAGGGAAAGAAAGAAGGCCTTTATGAACTTTTATCAGGTGTTATGCTGGCTCCTCCTCAGGCCCTATTCCACTGAAAACAGCAGAGAAGAGAGATTAGAAATTTGTGCAGCAAGAGATTTTCAGGACCCCACACAGCCTCAACTCTCACACAGAGCTGCCATCAGCACCAAGCAGAAGAGAGCTGGTTCTTTTACATAAATTGGTCCCTCACATGAAACGGACAGCTAATTCATCAGAAACTATACGTTAGTGTAAATAATCTGGAACAGAGCAAGACTTGGGGCACAAGGGTGGGGAAGACACCCACTATCTTCCCTGAAGGCTGAACAGCACCTCCCAGGGTGTGATCCACAGATCTCACCTCCTGATCACACCAGAGGCCCCCTCTGGAGGTAGGTGGAGGTGGTACATTCGGTGCTGTCAGACGTTAGATGAACCAACCCTGGGCATTGTTCTGATAAAAAGCCAGCAGGGAAGAACAGCAAGGACCAGCCAAGCCTGGAGGAGACAGCCACAGACTATGGATCCCTTATAGCCTCGAACAGGCTGCCTAAAGCTAGACTGGGATACCAACTGACATCAGGGACAAATCCTGAAGGAGAAGAGAGTGGACAAACACTAGACTCTGCTGAGATGAATCCCACCTCGTTCTTTTTCATTATTTGCATTATTTTTTTCTCCTGCATAGCTAACATTATTTCTGTCTTTAATTTTGTTGCTATTATTTCACTAATTTTTATTTTTTATTTTATTTTTATATATTTTTTCATTATTAGTTTTCAGTTTTTAGTTTGAATTCCAATCTCACACTTTACTCTTCCCTCCTCTTACTCTATGTTACCTTCAATCTTCTCTTTCTTATTTTTGTTTTAATTTTATTTTTTTCCCTTTCTTTTTTTTTAAGATTTTATTTATTTTTAAAGAGAGGAGAAGGGAAGGAGAAAGAGAGGAAGAGAAAGATCAATGTGTGGTTGCCTCTCAAGCACCCCCTACTGGGGACCTGGCCCACAACCCAACCATACGCCCTGACTGAGAATCGAACCAGCAACACTTTGTTTCGCTAGCCAGAGCTCACTCCACTGAGCCACACCAGTCAGGGCTATTTTTTTCCTTTCTATGCCTTGTTTCTATTCCTCACTCTTATTATTTCTCCTCCCTCCACCCTCTCAAACCCATCTTTGTTTCCGTTACTCATCTCACAATCTTTTTCCCTTTCCTATAATGGCCTTATTGTCATTCTACTTTTATGAGTATTTGCTCAGTTGTCATTGGTATAGGGGTTGTTGTTGCACTTTTTCAATGCTACCCCTAGGTGTTCACTATGTTTTTAATCTTATATTTTAATGTTTCCCTGTCCTACTCCATTTCATCTTCCTCCTTCTCTGTCTTATTTTCATTTTAAAATTTATTTTCTTCCTTTCTTAGCCTGGTTTCTAACTGTTATGCTTATTCTTTCTAATGCCCTCTCGCCTCTCAAAATCAGTTTTCTTTCTGTTAGACATCTCACACTCTTTTTTCCTTTCTTTCTTTTTTCTTTCTTATAATATTATTATTCTCTGATCACCTTTATCCATCTTTGCTCCTTTGTCATGGAATCGCTGCGGTGGATGATTTTCTTCAACCAGGTTCCTATTTTTTCACTATTTTTTTCTCCAAAACCTAATATTATACTCTTCCTTGTCTTACTCCAGTTTGGCCTATTCCCTCCCTATTTTATTTATGTGGTAAATTTTATTTTCTCCTTATCTCTGCCATGTTTCTATTCCCTAGTCTTGTTATTTACCCTCCCCCTACCCTCTCAAAATCATTTTTCTTTCCTATAGTCATCTCATATTCTTTTTTTCCTTTCCTATATTCTTATTCTCTTATCACCTTTATAAATATTAGATCATTTGTTGTTGATATCATGGTAGTGGCTGGGGGGTATTTTTGCAGGTGTGGGTTGTTTTCTGGGATTTGTTGGTGGTGGTGGTGTTCTGGCAGCACCTGCACAACAGCACACAAAACGTGGTGGGGATTGCGGCTCTAGGTCAGACAGCCAGAGGGGAGACCCACCAAGGAACAAGCAACCACCAAAACCCAGGTACAGCAAGAGAGCCCCCGTAAACTGCACAAAGGGCATCCTTAGAACACCCAGCTCAGGAGTTCAGAGACTGCACCACCAAGTCCCACAGCAGTCCTACCACAGAAGACAACTCCAAAAAGATGGGGAGTCAAAGTAGATCAATCTAATATGCAGAAACAAATGAACAAAAAAGCCACCTAAAATAAGGAGACAAAGAAACAACCCCTAATCAGAAGGAAAGGATGAGAGTCTGAGGGGAGCAGCACTAAGAAGGAGGAGACGCCCACCGCCAGAGCCGCAGCCTTTTCTCAGACTAGGCCTGGGACCTGCTGCCCGGAAGCTTCAGTCCTGCTGCTCTGCCTGCTGCGGTCTAAGGTTTCTGTACCTCCAGAAAGAAAAAGTTGATACCTTGCATCCTGAAAGTTCATTTAAGAGACTGAAATTATGGACTTCTTTTAAATTTGGACGTGGCTAATCAAGGAGCAACAAGACCCAATGGGCCAAGTACTGGAAATAAAATATGCCAGTTCAAACTAGTACTTCTGGCAGAGGCTGCTCTTGGCAAATCAAGCCTAGTGCTTCATTTTGTGAAAGGCCAATTTCATGAATTTCAAGAGAGTAGCATCGGGGCTGCTTTTCTAACCCAAACTGTGTCTCAATGACACAACAGTAAAGTTTGAAGTATGGGGTACAGCTGGTCAAGAGCGATACCATAGGCTAGCACCAATGTACTACAGAGGAGCACAAGCAGCCATAGTTGTATATGACATCACAAATGAGGAATCCATTGCCAGAGCCAAAAATCAGGTTACAGAACTTCAGAGGCAAGCCTTTCCTAACATTGTAATAGCTTTATCTGGAAACAAGGCTGACCTTGCAAATAAAAGGACTGTCAATTTCCAGGAAGCACAGTCCTATGCAGATGACAACAGTTTATTATTCATGGAGACATCAGCTAAAACATCAATGAATGTAAATGAAATATGCATGGCAATAGCTAAGAAGTTGCCAAAGAATGAACCACAGAATCCAGGAGCAGATTCTGCCAGGGGAAGGGAAGTAGACCTTACTGAACCCACACAGCCAACCAGGAGTCAGTGATGTAGTGACTAAACCTATGGTTTGAACTAGCTCTGGAATATTCTTCTGCTTCCTAAATGTTAACGGTGGATTTGGAGCATTTAACCAGCTCAGTATGACTTCCAAAAAAATAAGAGACTTATGATAGAGTTCAGTTTTTAATACAGAATTATTTTAAGTGTTTTGAACTTAATTTTTAATAACATGCTTGTGGCCCTCTGACTAATGTTTCAGCAGTAGAAGGGGGAGATGAGAGCTGTGTGCAACAAGCAACAATACTGGCCAGGATGTGGAGAAAAGGGAACCCTAATGAACTGTTGGTGGGAATGCAGACTGGTACAGCCACTGTGAAAAACAACATGGAATTTCCTCAAAAAATTAAAAATGGATCTGCCTTTTGACTCAGCAATTCTACTGCTGAGAATATATCCTAAGAATCCCAAAACACCAATTTAAAGAACTTATGTACCCCTATGTTCATAGAAGCACTATTTACAATAACCAAGTTCAGGAAACACCCTAACTAGTCATCAATAAATGAGTGGATCAAATAACTGTGGTATATTTGCATAATGAAGTGATATGCAATTCAAAGAAGGACCTCCTACCTTTTGTGACAGCATGGATGGACCTGGAGAATATGCTAAGTGAAATAAGCCAGTAGGTAAAAATAAATACCATATGATTTCACTTATAAGAGGAATTAATGAACAAAATAAACTAATAAGCAAGATAGAACCAGATACATGGAAACATGGAACAGATTAACTGTATCCAGGGGGGGAGAAGAGAGGGGATTAATGGTGGAAAGAAAGGGAAGGGACTAGTAAAAGAGCATGTATGAATGACCCATGGACATGGACAATGGTGTTGGGACTGACTGTGGGAGCAGGGTGTGGACTGGGTGGAGAAGGGCAGATGGGGAAAATTTGGAAAAACTGTAATAGAATAATGATCAATTTTTTAAAAAAGACTTTGTTGAGTGTTGGCAAGAATATATAAGCACTGGAAGCCTCATATACCATTGGTAGGAGTTTTAAATGCTACAACAACTTAGAAAAACAGTTTCTTAGTTTCTTAAAAATTCAGACATGCACCTAACAGATGACTCAGTCAAGTCTACTCCTACATATTTACCCAAGAGAAGTGAAAGCAGGTGTCCATACAAAGAGCTGTACATAAGTGTTCATGGCAGTTTTATCTGTAATAGTTGACAACTGTAAACTTGACTGCACCACTGACTCATATTGTGAATGGAGCAGTTTTTAATGTCTTGGTACCTCAGTTTTCTCATCTGTAAAATGGAGGAAACAAACATCTAATCCTTTGGTTTAAAATGGATTTATATAGGATGGTAAGTATAAGGTGCTAAGCAAGCACAGTACCCTACTAGTAAACAGCCCACTACCAGTGGAATCCTAGCTGAAAATGATGCCAAAAATTCCATGACACTCTTAGCTCACAATACGTGAGACATAATCAAATAATGTTCAAACGTTAAGAGAGGAGCTATGGCCAACTTAAGTAAAAGAAATCTTCTCCTGAGAACAATAGCATCTTCAGGAACGCATCCCATCCACTTGGAGGCACCAGAAATGAAGAGATCCATTTTCTATGGGTTCTTATTTCTTGGACCGTTAGTAGAACTTCAGGAGTTATGGTGTACACACTTCAAGCTGGGGTGTTATCAAAAAGAAGTCTCACAAGTTCCCAACATGGGAGACCGCTTGGCTTATGAGATATTTTTAGCTACTGATTTCCAAATGGGTGGCCAGATGTTTCTTTGATGTTCACAGTAGGCGGTCTCTTTGTAGACTTCTGAGGTACAAATACTGGGTCTCCAAGACAGTTTGGAGAAGACTGACAATCAAAAGACACTACTTTAGACAATTTCAATAATTCTGACTTTAGAGCAACTGATTTTTGTTCATTTGCAAATGAACAAAATTTGGCTTCTTGTTGCCTGGCAAGTAGATGTTTTTCAGGAAAGTGATCTATAAAGGATTCAAATCTTCATTACTTTCTTATAAAATTGCAGGCAGGTTTGCCCTGGAGAAACAAAGCAAAAAGGCAATTCAACACTGAAAGGAAAAAATACCACAGATGACCAGTTCCCAGGCTTTTTGTTGGTGGTGTCTCTAGAACATTATTTTGAAGACTTTTCAGAGCTTTGCAGCACTTTGCATGAATTCCAATATCCCCCTCTCCCTCTTGCCAGGCAAGAATTATCTTCTTCCAGCAACAAAATTATCTCCCACATAATCTCCTGAAACTCTGTTTTCAAATTTTGAAGTTCAGTTCTATTTCTTCATTTACATGAACATTGCTAGGCTGCAGTATTACACTTTGCCGGTAGGGACCACCTTGTAAAATTATGTCCCAATCCCAAAAGTGTTTACATCAATGTGTGTAAAAAGAGGTCTAGGATCTAGTTATCAATTCCATATGCTCAAACTTTCATTAACTGGTTTTCTTAAAATTAGGACTCTATGCCTGAAAATGTCAACAAGAAATTCAACAAAAGCTTAGTCAAATCAAATAAGGTAATAGAGAGTATCCAAGGACCTGTTCTAGCCCAAGACTGGGCATGCCAGGAGAAGCCATGCACAGAGCTCTCCAAGGAGAGAAAGAAACTCAGTAGCGTCTCAAGTCCCCTTTGCTCTGCAAACAAGCTCATAGGAGTCCTTCTGTGGCAGGTGGAGGGGTGAACAGGGCAGCAAGAAGATGGTGAACTCATTAATGGAAACTTTGTATTGTGGTGTGGGGAGCTAAGGATACTAACTTCCACTGGCGCTGAATCACAAGAATCGACAAAACTGTGGGTATGATATAATAAAGGAAGACTTCTTGTACTTGAAGTCTTGTACGTGAAAGAAATGAAAGTGGAAAGAATGATTTATTGTGGTTTTTCCTAGTTTTAAAATATCACTTGCATATTTTTAAATTTTTCAATATAATAAAGAAAAAATAAAGGTCACTTATAATCTATTATACTTTTTTCTTTCATTCCTTCCCACCTTTCTAGTGACAAGTAAGAGCTTTTATATGGATTTTGATTTGGCATGTAGTTTTGTAATTCATCTGTAATTTATTTTATATACAAGGGATGGAGCCCTAAATTTTTTATGCAAATAACCATATGTCCAGTACTATTCGAATGAAATGTCATTTGTTTGGGGGTTTTTTTGTACTTTTTACTTTCCCCAAAATACCTATGCTGCTACCTTGATCACAGGTGCATTATTTAATCTTCATATGGCTTTCTGGTTCATCTATTCTACCTGGTAGCCTGACAGTAAAGAGCAAAACTCTAGAATCAGACAAGCCCAGCCCACTTACTAGCTCTGTGACTTTGGAGACATCCTGTAAAATCTCTTAGCCTCTGTTTCAACATCTGTAAAATGGGGCTAATAGAACTCCATAGGGTTATTGACGATTAAGCATTTGGCACAATTCTAGCACATACAGAGAACTGAATAACTACTAATTCAGTAATTTTACTATTATCTCATTGCTCTGTTCTAATCACTCAGTGAAAACTATTTTTGAGCACTTGCTGTCTACCAGAAACTGTGCTTGGCACTGGTGTTGCAGGAGAGAACAAGCAAGTGCTTCTTGCTCACCGATCTGTTAGCCTTATATTGTTTTAGAACTGCCACCAACCCCCCACCCACACACCCTATTCCTTGGTAACTCTCTCCTACTGGAACTTGGCTGAAATGCTTCCTAGGGGGTCCCAGCTACTTCAAAGAACAGTAGAGGTTTTGTTGACAATCTTTTTGGAAAAACGGATTCCAGATGGAAAGTAACCATAAGAGACACGGGCAAAGACAATGTTTCCAGAATCCTGCTATTGCCATCACCCATTGTCCTGGGTGGAGCATATCTAGCACCCTGGCTCTATCAGAGACAGAAGCACTAAAAACCTCCTCCTCTATAACCTGCCCTCCCCCAATAAAAACACCTTATCCCACAGAGATTCCACTCTCTGGTACTTATGGTGAAAGAAATGGTGCAAAATGAGCATGATTCTCACACCCCCAACCTCAAAGGAGCTCCGCCGGGATGAATGCCTTCTCCCTACAACCCTGAAGACCAGGACTTATCTCTAGGTCCCAGGAAAGATGGACTTGATGGCATTTCATCCAGCAGGAACTCACAACTCACACAAACAGCAGGGTCCTCTTCCTCCCTTGGGAGAAAAGACACAGCTCTGGTTTCTCCAAGTTGCTAATTTCTTGGGAACTGGAGCCCCAGTATCAGTGACCACCGTCTACTCTAAAGTGATGCTTAAATTTAAATGATTGGAGAAGCAATACACTTCTCCAGTAGGAAACCTCCATCATTCTGATTTTTATTCATCAAAAAGTCAAATGGAGTAAGTCCCGAAGTTGGTGTCAGAGAGAATTAGCCCAAATTGAAAGACCTGACTGGTGAGTTCAAAGGCACAGATGGGTTGGACAGGGGGGACACCCAAATCTGGGCACGTTTATGGGCCCTCTGAATAGACAAAAGCCTCAAAAACTTGGTTCCAGAGCAAATTTATGCCCTACCCAGCACATACAAAAAAAATAAACCATTAAAAAAATGAACTGAGTGTTTTTGTTTTCCCATTGTAGCTTTTCACGTTGTGGCCCATGTGGAAAAGTATACTCTTCACATGATGCCTGGAAGTCCTGAGGATGAGGGATGGACATCTCAGGGTGAGGTCTGAGTGTACCAAGAAAGAACAGAGAGAGGAGGAAAGATGCATCTACTCAGCTCTTGCCCTCAAGCACCTGGAAGAAGACATTTGCACTTAGGTTTCTCATTTATTCCTCTTACAAACCTTACATCCTAAGATGGGAAAACAAAGTGCAGAGAGGTCAAATGACTTGTCTTTCTTGTATCCCATTTTGGTGCCTGGGAATTTGTACTCATCCATCACTGAGCACTCAATTCAAACACCCCTCCCCCGATTTATTTGTAGTCCTTACCTACACCTCTATAATAAGGTGAGCTGACTGCCTGGGTTCAAATCCCAGACTTACAGCTTCCAAGGTCTGTTTGAGTGAGTTACTTAAATTCTGTAGTTTAACTACTTGACTATGAAAAAGGTGTGATATTAATAATTCCTATCTCACTGAGTGCTTATGAGGATTAGCTGAATTAATATATGTAAAGCACTTAGGACAGTGCCTGGCAAGTAGCAAACATTCAATAAATGATGGTGATGATGATGATATGATGAAGGGCCTCATCATGCTGAAGTACTTGAGGACAGGAATATTGTCCTGTTCACGAGTGCAGGACCTTGTCAGTCTTGTTACATACTTTGCAAGTCCCTGAAATAGTAGCTCTCCAGAGAAGACATTAAATAAATATTTGTTGAATTACTGGACAAATGAGTTAATAAATTTATCTCTTCCTCTTCAACCCCCAGGCTTAAGGAGGTACTCTATCAATGTCAGTTGACTCATTAAATCCATGCATAAATGACCAGCTTCCTGGGTGCCTTAAGTTCCCAGGCACTCCATATGTCTCCATTCTCTTCCTGGTAGCTTCTGTCAAAAAGGGTGCAGACCTTTGTCCCCTGGCAAAGCAATGGAAAGGAACAACAGCCCAGGTTTATGAGGATTTCCAAAGACCCAACCATGGAGAGCACCCCAACTTTAATAAGCACCCTTGAGTCTAGCTGGTGTCCCTTTGTGAGCAGCCAAGGCTAATTTGGTGCTCTTTGGCCTTCTAATACACTTTCAATAGAAATAAAAGCAACTCTGATTTCCCCTTGGGCCTATAAATAATTCAGCCCCATGTGTGTGTCATTGAGTCTCTTTTAGCAGGAACCTTACAAAGGTCAGGGCCAAATAAATGTCTCTTCAATGTTTGTGCATAATGTCAAAGAGTATTTTTAGGGCAAATGATGTTCAGGAAATAGATGAAGAGAAACAGTGAGGTAATTGTGTTCAAACTCAGATATTCTCAAATAGACTAGTTTAGGTTCCCCTGACAGCCCCCAGAGCCAGGCAACTGCTGCCTACACTGCTCTTCTTAAAGTTGAGTGGTACAGCTTAAGCTTTTCCCAAACTCAGAAGTGGTGCCAGAACAGTTTTCATCCTCATATCTTAAGGCTGCAGATTCTAGCAGGAATTAAGGGAAAAAAAGTTTCTTCCTGCATGTGAATTAAATGCAATGATTAGCTACCTGGGTAGTGCAATAGATGGGACTGTGAGCTTTGAAGCAAAACAGCCAGATATCTCGGCTCTACCATTCTCTGGTTGTGTGATCTTGGGCAAAGCACCTGAACCTGCTGAGCCTCAGTCTCTCCATCCATAAAATGGGGAGAGTAACAGAACCTATATCATAGGGTTATGAAAATTAAAGTAAATAATACAAGTATAAAGTAAGCAGCCCTTAAAATTAGATAGCCTTTTCCATACATTTTAGGTGGTGAATTCCAATGCTCAAAATACATTTCTCGAAATACGTGATCTGGTTTTGAACTGCCAGGAAATCCTCAAGAATTCCGGTTCATTAATGCCACTCTCTTGTTTCCCAGCCTGGATGCTATCTCTTAAAATCCATTGTCCAGGGAATCTGAGCCCCAACATGGGCTGCTCACATTTGGATAACCAAATCTCATGCTTAGAAAGGACATCAAGCCCTGACTGGTGTGGCTCAGTGGGTTCAGCACTGGCCTGAGAACCCAAAGGTCACTGGTTCAATTCCCAGTTGCGGCACATGCCTTGGTTGTGGGCCAGGCCCCCAGTTGGGGTGCATGCAGAGGCAACCAATCAATGTATCTCTCAGGCAAGGATGTTTCTCCTCCTCTCTTTCCCCCTTCCTTCCTTCCTCTCTCTCTAAACATAAATAAATCTTAAAAAAAAAAAAAAAAGGAAGGGCATCAAAGTCAAGACACCCTTTTTGCAGATGAGGACGTTGAGGCTCAGAGAAGCAATGTGCCTTCCTCAAGAAAATCCAGCTAGTTCAGGGGTCCTTAACCTGGGGTCCACAGACCCGCATGGTGTCCTAATAGATTTAGAGAGTCCATGAACTTGAATGGAAAACAACTTTAATAACCTCTAGCTGAAAGTTTCCATTTCCCTACTTACTTTACATATTGTGACTTTGTCACCAGGAATATTTTCCCATCACACATCATAATTGTTATAGACACCACAAAATACTATTTGTGTTCAGCCTAACCTGGAAATATGGGTAATATTAGCTCTGCCAATAGGTCTAGCGATTTACTGCACTAATAAAAATGTGTATTATTGTATTACAAATTTGTATTTTTAATATCTTGCCAACAATAAAATCATTTTCTTTGGGACTTCCAGTCAAGATAGAGGCATAGGAGGTAGATACACTGTGCCTCCTCGCACAACCAAAAGAAGGACGACGACAACTTAAAAACAAAAATGAACTAGAACTGACAGAAAACTGAACTCTATGGAAGTCTGACAACCAAGGAGTTAAGGAAGAAACATTCATCCAGACCAGTATGAGGGGTGGAGACAGGAAGCCTGGTGGAGAGGAATTGCAGCAAGGCAGCGGCTGGCAGACCCAGCGAAGCAGTGGATTGTGGACTGGGTGGTCCCACATTCGAGTGCAGATAAACTGGGAGTAACAACTAGGGAGCAAGACAGAACGAGCAACCCAGGGATTCCAGCACAGAGAAATAAAGCCTCAAATCTCTGATTGAAAACACCGGATGGGGATTGAGAAGCTCCCAGCCTCACAGGAGAGTTCATTGGAGAGACCCACAGGGTGCTAGAACATACACAAACCCACCCATCCAAGAATCAGCACCGGAAGGGCCTAATTTGATTGTGGGTAGTGAGGGGAGTGACTAAAAACCAGTAGAGTGCACAGCAAGCAGCACCACTTCCTCTCTAGCCCCTCTCCCACAAACAGCATAACAACGCAGCTATGTGGGTTGCCTCGCCCTTGGATACACCTAAGGGTCCACCCCTTAAACATAATAGGTGTGCCCAGACAAAAAAAAAAATGGCTCAAATGAAAGAACAGATCAAAGCTCCAGAAAAAATACAACTAAGTGATGAAGAGATAGCCAACCTATCAGATGCACAGTTCAAAACACTGCTAATTAGGATGCTCACAGAATTGGTTGAATATGGTCACCAATTAGATGAAAAAATGAAGGTTATGCTAAGTGAAATAAAGGAAAATGCACAGGGAACCAATAGTGATGGGAAGGAAACTGGGACTCAAACCAACGGCTCGGACCAGAAGGAAGAAAGAAACATTCAATTGGAACAGAATGAAGAAACAAGAATTCAAAAAAATGAGGAGAGGCTTAGGAACCTCAGGGACATCTTTAAACATTCCAACATCCAAATCATAGGGGTGCCAGAAGGAGAAGAGGAAGAGCAAGAAATTGAAAACTTATTTGAACAAATAATGAAGGAGAAACTTTCCCAGTCTGGCAAAGGAAATAGACTTCTAGGAAGTCCAGGAAGCTCAGAGAGTCCCAAAGAAGCTGGACCCAAGGAGGAACACACCAAGGCACATCATAATTACATTACCCAAGATGAAAGAGAAGGAGAGAATCTTAAAAGCAGCAAGACAAAATGAGACAGTTACCTACAAAGGAGTTCCCATAGACTGTCAGCTGATTTCTCAAAAGAGACCTTACAGGCAAGAAGGGGCTGGCAACAAGTATTCCAAGTCATGAAAGGCAAGGGCCTACATCCAAGATTGCTCTATCTAGCAAAGC
The DNA here is from genome assembly GCF_022682495.2 of Desmodus rotundus. Classification (NCBI taxonomy): domain Eukaryota; kingdom Metazoa; phylum Chordata; class Mammalia; order Chiroptera; family Phyllostomidae; genus Desmodus; species Desmodus rotundus. Next base: position 105,669,493 of record NC_071387.1, on the reverse strand, counting down.
TTTCATTTAGAATGGAAGAGCAGATAAAGTGCTTCTCAGATAAGGTCAAGTTCAAGGAGTTCATCATCACCAAGCCCTTATTATATGAAATGTTAAAGGGATTTATCTAAGAAAAAGAAGATAAAAAATATGAACTGTAAAATGACAGCAGACACACAGTTATTAACAACCACACCTAAAACAAAAATAAAAACAAACTAAGCAAACAACTAGAACAGGAACAGACCCACAGAAATGGAAATGACATGGAGGGTTATCAACAGGGGAGTGGGAGGGGGAGAGAGGGGGTAAAGGTACAGAGAATAAGTAGCATAAATGGTAGGTAGAAAATAGACAGGGGGAGGGTAAGAATAGTATAGGAAATGTAGAAACCAAAGAACTTATGTATATGACCCATGGACATGAACTAAAGGAGGGGAATGCGGGTGGGAGGGGGTGCACAGGGTGGAGGGGAATAAAGGGGAGAAAATGGACAACTGTAATAGCATAATCAATAAAACATTTTTTAAAACTTTAGAAAACAAAAAATCAGTTTCTTCGTAATTCTGATTATTTTGTTTTATGTATTTAAAAATATTTTTGAGGAGAGAGCTATGTCTTTACTCAACTTTGCTTTGGACTACACACTGAAAAACATTAAGACAGCCAGGAAATGGCAAAGCTGCCATCCAAATGTGTCTTCCAGAAACTTCGAACACAAGGCCCCTCCCTGGGGTAGGCTGGGGTCCTCTCAATCTCCAGGCACACCCTGTCTTGTCCATGCTATATGTACAATCTCCCACCATTCCTTCATATTATTATTCAGGTCAATGGGGAGAAGGAGAAGAGGAGGAGGGGAAGAAGGAAGAGAAGGAAAGCAACATGAACCCTGATGGTAGGCCCTGTCATTGACCTTGCTCTTTCGTATGACTTACAACAACCCCATCTAGTAGATAGAGGACTAGAGAGGCCAAGGGTTTTGTTCAAAGCCACACAGCTAGTGAGGAGTAGGTCCAAGGCTCAAGCCCAGTCTGTGGAATCCTAGACCACTGGTCTACACTGCTCCATGCCCCCTTGTCCCTAACAGTAGTGCCCATCTCCATGAGCCCACATGGTCTCTTCCCTTAGCTCCTTAGCAGTCACCCTCCCAACATGTAATCACACCTATGTTGTCTTATGTTTGTTTTTATCCAAGATAGTTTATACTATATAAGTCTCATTGTTTCAAAACTAGGCAAAAGTTTTATGAAGAAGTCTTAAGTCAAAAGCATCTGTCAATGGGACTTGAGCAGGAGACTCCTTTGCTGGTTGGTGAGTGAATCAGTTAAGATGAGCTAGGTTGTGCTGCAGCAACAAGTGACCCCAAAAGGTCAGTGACTTGACAATAAAACATCTTCATGTCTCTCTCATCTAATGTGACAGGGCTTGCCGTGGCTGTGCTCCATGCCTGTTCTCTCTGGGACCTGGGCTGCTGGAGCAGCCACAATCTGGGACATTGCCTTGGCAGAGGGAAGGGAACATGGCTCTTAACTCTTCTGCTTGGAAATGACTCATGTCACTGCTACGCACATTTCATTGGCCAAATTAAGTCAAAATATGATGTCATTGAGGAAGGAAGGAGCATTTTCCTTCGGGGAAGGGGAGTGGATATTCCAGTAAATAATTCATCTAGCAAGGAAAAAGGCCCATAAAAAGGTGCTTCCTTTTGACTACACTCTCTAAATGTCTGCAGGTTTGACCTCTGATGCATCAATCACATGTTTATGAGACTGACCCTTGTTTCCTTTCATTTGTATGCATCATAATCTTAACAACTGTTATGATGACAAATTATCTTTTAAAATTATTGAAAAGGTGCCACTTTAGAGAGTGTGTTTAGAGAAGAAACTACTCTCCCCTGTTCCCTTCTCCCTGCAGTTCAAGTGGCACCTTCAAGACTCAGGCACTCCTTGGTCATATGCTCCATTATCCCAACAACAGCCAGGGGCACATAGTGGCAATTCAACCCAGGCAGAGCCACTTGCTCAGACATGCTGCTGATAAACGAAGACTGTGTCTGCTCAACCAACGCAGGGAACAGCAAGGCAGCAAACACTTCCTAAACCCTGTTCTCTAACGAAGAGACTGTGCTGGGCTAATTTTTGTCCCCTCTGAATTTAACCACCATGTGGAGAGAGACTGCTGATGCAGCAAGATGGACTAGCAGAAGGAACTGAAGAGCTGTGTCACCAAAGTGGTTTCCTTCTTTCCCCTTGATTAATGAAAAGGATGCTCACTTTCATCTCAGAGAGGCAATGTTGGAGAAAGGTTAATGATGTCAACAGGTGATGGATTTTCTCATACCTTCATTCACTGAACCATGCCAGATCAATCAAGCCCCATGGAGGTGGTTGGGAGAACTGCAGGAACAATGCCATTATAATAAACTTGCTGAGACGACACCATGTAATGGGATGGTGGGGAAGCATGATGGTATAGTGTGTGCATGTATGTGTGTTAAGCTCATACACAGTTTTTTATTGTTTTTTTGTTTTGCTAATTTTTCCCAACATTTTATTGTAAAAGTTTTTAAATGCACAGCAACATTGATTCATTAACATTTTACTCAATTTGATGTATTATATATCTCTTCTGCATCCATTCCTTATCCATCCATTAAACCATCTTATTTTTAGTTCATCTCACAGTCAACTGCAGACATCAGCGTATTTCTTCCTAAGTACTTCAACATGATTCCCATTAACTAGAGTTCAATATTTATTCATATATTTTTGTATACAGTTCACATACATTGAAATACACACCTTTTAAGTGTACATTCACTAGGTTTTGACAAGTGCATGAATCACTATAATCCAACCCCTTATGAAGATACAGAATATTATTACCATGCCTGAAATTTTCCTCATTCCCTTTCCAGTCAAAAGCTGTCCTCGTTGTGGGTTAATTTTGCTTGTTCTAGAATTTCAAATAAATGGATGTATGCCATGTGTGCTTTTTTGTATCTGGCTTGTTCTGCTCAGCAAGAGCTTCCGAGATTTTTGTGTGTATGTGCATGTATCACGAATTCATTCCCTTCCATTGCTGCGTTATATTTTGTAGAATAAATATCTCTGTTTAATTCACCATCTACAAGGAAACTTTTAGAATTAAGCATTGAGTTTTAAAGAACATATATTGATTGTTGTTATAATTTGTTGACATCTAAAAATTGGGAGGTTTCACATAAAAATCTGAATTTCTGGTTCCTTTTGAGAATCTGAATATTGGGCAACACTGAACTCACCTTTCAACAATGGTCGGGGCTGAGGGACATCTGCCAACCTCAAATAGGGCATGTGCTCTAATCCCTTCCTGTTGTATACCAAATGGACAACTGCATTCATTTATGCCACCTGTTTATCCCTTGACTCCTGTTAATAGTGACCAAGTGCTCAAAAATAATTACAGAATGAATTAATGAAGGAGTGAATAAGTGAAAAAAAGTGGGATTTCATTCGTTATATTGTGCCAGAGATCCTGTATTACAAAATATATGCATCCTAGCTTTGGAATCAGTTAACACCTGATATTTGTGTGTGTGTTATCTCATAAGTTCCACTTCCATTCACTCCTTTCTTATGTAATATGGGGATAAAAATGCTAATTTATCAGTTGTTGGGAGAATCAATGAAATAACCTTTTTAAGTTGCCTATCACAATCAGAATGGTAGTTATAATCATCAGTATCTCCATTATTATCATCAAGTGGTTCCCCACAAGAGAGGAGGTAAACCCATTTTGTATTTTATCTTTCCAATGTGGAGATTTGAAACCACTGAATCCTGAAGGAATATGAATGCACCTAAGAACGGGGAGGAATTTCCTGATACTTCTGCCTTTCTTTCTAATGTCACCATCTCAAGCATGAGTTTAGTCCCAAATAGAACCATCACAAAAATCTTGAATCTTGTCAACTGAACAGGTACTTCCTTTCTTGTGTTTTGGGGGTTTGGGACAAAGAGCATTGGAGAGCTCCAAAGGCCAAATATATAGTCCAAAGAGTAGGGAATTACAGGAGACAAAATCCAGAAATAGACTCAAATACATACATGATGTTAATATATGATGGCATCGCATGCATATCAGTGGGAGAAAGACAGATTGCTCCATAAATGGCAACAACTGGGACACCATCTGGAGAGACAGAAAGTCTAATCCTTATTTCACACCTTGCACTCAAACAAATTCCAGATGGACCCAAGGTTTAAACATAAAATAATGGAACCATTAAAATACTAAAAAAAAATAATAATAATAAAAAGTAGGAAATTTTATTATAAAATCTTGATGAAGAGAAAACTTTAGGACTACCTAAAATTCAGAATCCCTATATTAAACAAAAGTATATTTAAGCAAATAAAATAAGCAATTTCTGCCTTTAAAAACCACAAGTTTAAAAAGATACAGTACACTGGGGAAAATATTTGTGCAAACCTAAGGAAAAGGTCATTTCCTTAAAATAAATAAACCCTATAAATCAATAAGAAAAAGACTAACAACTCAATAGAAAAAATGGACCAAGTGTTCTTCATTTATAAAGAAAATATGAATGGCTCTTAAACATAACACATAATATGCTCACCTACATTATATATAAGATAAATGTAAATTAAAACTATAATACCATATTTTTAATTTCTGTTTCACCAAAATCAAAATGTTTGATAACAATTGAGATGGTGGGGAAACAATCATATTTGGTTGAATAAATATTTCTCATAATTGCTGATGGAAAGATAAATTGATAAACTATGAAGAACAATTTGGCACAAATTCTTTTAAATTGATACATGTAAGATTGCAAAATGATTACCACAATAATGTTAATGACCACATCCATCACCTCACATAATTACAACTTTGTGTGTGTGTGGTGAAAACATTTATCTATCTACACTATCAGCAACTTTAAAGCATACAATACATTATTGTTAACTACAGTCACCGTGCTGTACATTAGATCCCAAGAATTTGTTCATTTAAACAAATTTGCATGTCATCCTTCCACAGGAGTCATGCTAATCTTCTTTGTATTGTTCCAATTTTAATACATGGGCTGCCAAAGTGAGCAGAGAATTTGTTAATCTTAAAACTGGAAGTCTGTACCACTTGACCAACATTTCCTCATTTCCCCAACCATCTCCCAGCTTCTGGAAACCACTATTCGACTCTCTGTTCTATGAATATGGTTTCTTCTTTAATTCCACATATAAGTGAGATCCTATGGTATTTGTCTTCTTCTGTCTGATTTATTTCACTGAGTATAATACACTTGAGTTCCATCCATGTTGTCACAAATGGCAGGATCTTCTTCTTTTGTGGCTGAATAATATTCCATTAAATACATACCACATTTTCTTTATTCATCTGTTTAGCAATAGACACTTAGGTTGTTTCCATGACTTGGCTATTGTAAATAACACTACAATGAACATGCAAATACAGGTATTTCTTCTATATAGCGATTTTATTTCCTTCAGGTGTCTACCCAGAAATGGGATTGCTAGATTGTATAGTAGTTCTACTTTTAATTTTTTGAAGTCCTTCCATACTGTTTTGCATAGTGCCTGTACCAATTTACTTTCCTCTGACAGTGGCATAAACTTTTAAAATTCGATATGCAAATCATATGTGACCGAGCAATTCCACTGGAATAAGTTATCCTACAGTCACACTTGGATTTGTGTAAAATGTTGTAAATACAAAGATTATTTGCCATATTACTTGCAAAAGCAAAATAGTGAAGATTACCTTATAAATAAATTATTAATAAGATAGGTTATGGTACATCCTTATAATGGACTGCTGTCATAGCCATATAGAATAATCTCCAAGATATATTTTTTAAATTGACCAAGGACTTGGGGGTAGGTACAGAATGGTAAGTATGGTAAGCTAGTATTGATGCAGGGGATGGGACAAGAGGAATAGATAGAGTATAAATGCATAGAATATGCTGGAAGGACATACAAGAAACCAATACTAATAGTTCACTCTGGAGAAAGAAACTGCATTGCTGAAGCTGTAGACCCTTCTAAATGTAATACCACATGCATGTATTACCTATTCCATTGTTGCTTTTTTTAATTTGAAAGGTAGTGCAATTGCCATTTCTGAGTCACTTAAACAAGGATGACTATTTTAGCAGACTATTATAGAGAACACTCAAGCACCATTAGAATGGTTCAAATAGATTCCCTTATAACTCAGAAATTCTAGGAATTTTCTTTTTTCTCTTTTTTATTTTTTAAAATATAGTTAATTGACTACACTTACGGTTGTCCCAATCTCCCCCCTTTATTCCCCTCTGCCCTGTACCACACTCCCACCATCATTCCCCCACCTTAGTTCATGTCCATAGGTCATACATATAAGTTCCTTAGCTTCTACATTTCCTATACTATTCTTAACCTCCCCTGTCTAATTTTGTGCCTACCATTTATGCTTCTTATTTCCTGTACCTTTTCCCCTATTCTTCCCCCTCCCATCCCCATTGATAACCGTCTATGTGATCTCCATTTCTGTGAATCTATTCCTGTTCTAGCTGTTTGCTTAGTTTGTTTTTGGTTTTGTTTTTTTTAGGTCCGGTTGTTGACAGTTGTGAGTTTGTCATTTTACTGTTCATATTTTTGATCTTCTTTTTTTCTTAGAAGAGTCCCTTTAACATTTCATAAGTCTTGGTGATGATGAACTCCTTTAACTTAACCTTATCTGGGAAGCACTTTATCTGCTCTTCCATTCTAAATGATAGCTTTGCTGGATACAGTAATCTTGGATGTAGGTCCTTGCCTTTCATGACTTCAAATACTTCTTTCCAGACCCTTCTTGCCTGCAAGGTTTCTTTGGAGAAATCAGCTGATACTCTAATGGGAACTCCTTTGAAGGTAACTGTGTCCTTTTCTCTTGCTGCTTGTGAGATTCTCTCTTTAATCTTGGGTAATGTAATTATGATGTGCTTTGGTGTGTTCCTCTTGGGTCCAACTTCTTTGGGACTCTCTGAGCTTCCTGGACTTGTTGGAAATCTATTTCCTTTGCCAGATTGGGGAAGTTTTCCTTCATTATTTGCTCAAGTTTTCAATTTCTTGCTCTTCCTCTTCTCCTTCTGGTACCCCTATAATTTGGACGTTGGAATGTTTAAAGATGTCCCTGAGGTTCCTAAGCCTCTCCTCATTTTTTTGAATTCTTGTTTCTTCATTCTGTTCCAATTGAATGTTTCTTTCTTCCTTCTGGTCCAAGCCATTGATGTGAATCTTAGTTTCCTTTCCTTCTCTGTTGGTTCCCTTTGCATTTTCCTTTATTTCACTTTGTGTAGCCTTCACTCTTTCCTCTACTTTGCGACCATATTCAGCCAATTCTGTGAGCATCCTGATTACCAGTGTTTTGAACTGTGCATCTGATAGGTTAGCTATCTCTTCATCACTTAGTTCTATTTTTTCTGGAGCTTTGATCTGTTCTTTCATTTGGGCCATATTTTTAGTCTAAGTGCACCTGTTATGTAGTAAGGGGCAGAGCCTTAGGTATTCGCCAGAGTGGGGCAACCCATGTCACTGTGTTGTGGCACTGTATGTTGGGGAGGGGTCTGAGAGGGAACAATGCTACTTGATCAGCTCTTGGCCAGTTTTCACTCACTTCCTCCTCTACCCATAAGAAAATTGGGCCCTGCTGGTGCTGATTCCCTGGTAGGTGGTTTTGTGTACATTCTAGGACCTGTGGGTCTTTCCAAGAAACTCTCCTGTGAGGCTGGGAGTTTCTCCTGCCACCTCAACCCCCACAGATTTTTTCAGTCAGAGGTTTTGAGGCTTTATTTCCCCAGAGCTGGAACCCTGGGTTGTGCAGTCTGTCTTACTCCCCAGTTGTTCCTCCCAGTTTATCTGCATGCAAATGTGGCACCTCCCACTCCACCAGCCACTGCCTCACCCAGTCCACCAGCTGCCACCTTGCTGTGAGTCCTCTCCACCTTAACTGCCCATATCCATCCCTCCTACTGGTCTGGATGAATGTTTCTTCTTTAACTCCTTGGTTGTCAGACTTCCATACAGTTCAGTTTTCTGGCAGTTATGGTTATTTTTTGTTTTTAAATTTGTTGTTGTCCTTCTTTTCGTTGTGCAAGGAGGTAAAGTGTATCTATCTACTTATGCCTCCATCTTGGCCAGAAGTCCAGAATTTTCTAAAATACATCAGCACTAGCACATTTTATTGCATTCAAGATGACAAAAGTATCTCTATTAGATTTGTAGACTTATGACATGCATTTGACTTTCAAGTCCCAAGTCTATGAGCATATGACAGAAGGGAGGCTCTTGGGGTCACCTGGCTTCCTGTCATGGCCTTTGGAACAGGAAGGACTCCTTTCCACACAGCACTAGGTGACCACCCAGCTCCCAGGGACCATCACACACACAGGAATGAAGAACAGAATGTGGTTCTTAACATAAATGGAATTTGGAGCTATTTTCAAACCTAGAACACATTTAAATCATGCATTTTTAGCTTCCAAATGGTAACTGACATTTGAGGGTTTACTATTTGCCAAGTCTTTACATGCATTATCTCTTCTGATCCTCACCATGACTATATGAGGAGGCTCCTGTCATTATTTCCATTCACGGGTGAGGAAATTGAGGCTCTGGAATGTTTGTCCAAGGTCACAATTAGAGATTCAAAACCAAGCAGTCTGACTCCAGAAAGTCTTTCCTCTGTCCGCCCCAAACCACTTTTCAAACCACAGAGCCTTGCCTCTCACCTGCCACTCATGCTCCACACACATGAATTATATTTCTTTTGCTTTCCTTTCTTCTAGAACAAAAGATAGTATGGTATGCAGAATAATGACCTCCCAAAGATCTCCACATCCTAATTCCTAGACTTTGAATATGTTATGTTACATGGCAAAGAGGAATACAGATGGAATTAAGATTGCTAAATTAGGGGGTTACCCTGAATTATCAAAGTGAGCCCATTATAACTACATGGGCCTTTAAAGTGGACAAACATGCAGAAGAGGAGGACAGGGTGACGTGACATGAGAAAGACACAAATGCCCATTGCTAGATTTGAAGATGGAGGAGGGGGCCACAACCAAGAAATGCAGATGGCCTCTAGAGGGCGGAAAAGACAAAAAAAATAAAGCAAATTCTCCCATAGAGCCTCTAGAAGGAAAGCAGCCCTGCTAAAACCTTGATTTTAGCCCACTGAGACCTCTTCAAACTTTTGACTTTCAGAACTGCATGATAATAAATTTGTGTTTTTCTCCACTAAGTTTGTGATAATTAGTTACACCAGCCATAGAAAGCTAAACAGACAAAGACAAGTGCTATAGAGAAAAAAGTGGGGAACTCTGAAAAGATCGTGGGTGGCTTAATAGACATCTGTGTAAATGAGAGAAGTGATTACATGTTACCAGCTCCATAAAGAATAGACAGGAAGTTGAGCTTGAACTCTTTAAGAAGTTGAGGTTGTACAAAAGGTCTAGATATATGTTGTCTAACAGAACTTTCTGGAATGATGGGAATGTGCTATTGTACATCTGCACTGTTCCATGTTGTGTTCCAGTGGGGTTACTCTCTCATCTTCACCATCACCTCGTAAACAGTAGGTCCTAGATACAGTGTTTGAATAGAATTGAACCCATTTAAGTCTGAATAGCTTTAAATGCTTGATGTTGCGTGTGTGATGTTGGGTATTAGCTGTGCTGAGAATAAGAGTGCTGCTGGGAAAGACATTGTCCTGGAGCTAAAAGAGGCTGAATCCCACGGGGCTGAGTGATTCAAAGACACCTGGAAATTCTCCTTCTCCTCTTACACCAGCCCCACTCCAAGACTTACCTCTCCCACAAACCCATGCCTGCAATATCTTCAACAGCAACAACAACAACAAATTTTACTCCACAATTAGCAAAGAAGATTATTGAACACTTATTATGTGCCAGACATTTTAGTAGGAGCTATGGATGCAGAAAGAGAGATTAAAGGTTGTCTTGCAGAGAGAGATTAGAGTTCATTTGGGCTTCATAACAAAATACCATAGGCAAGAAACACTTGTTTCTCACAGTTTTGGAAACTGGGAAGTCCAAGATCAAGGTGCCAGCAGATCTGGTGTCTTGAGAGGGACTCTTCTTTATATGTATGCAGCTTTCTTCTCACTTGTCCTCACATGGTGGAGAAAGAGGGAGCTAGGTCTCTTTCTCTTTGAGCCAATCACTAAAAGGAATGGACTTGTTAGGGCCACAGTTCTTTTGACCAGATCCACAGATCACTGCCGATCTTAGCTCAGTGTTCTGATGTGCATGGGCCTCCTCACTCTCCCCACAAAGCCTCTGAAAGTTAATTCAGGGCAGATGGGAACTGGTTAGCCTTCAGTCATTTCCAATCTTGGAACCTCCAAAAATAGCTAAACTCTAATGCATATTTCAGGTTAGACTTGTTTATTTTCCCTCTCTCCTGAGCCAGAGCTAATTTCCCCAGAGGGGGAAAGAAAGCAAAGGCTGCAGCCAGAAAAAGGAAAAAAAAAAAAAAAGAAGAATAGGCTTCAGTTTCTCCCTTGATTGCCTGTGGGGTGATGTCTCCTGGCTTCACATGTCAATGCTCTCAGAGGCCCTGAGAGCAGGGCCTTTCCTCCCTGTGATCAAGATGTTCAAATACATCCAACACCGAAGTCCAGCAAATGCCTGATTCTGGACACAGGATTCCAGGTCCTCTCAGTTTGCAAGGGGTAAAGCAGGAGTCAGCAGATGGGCACCAATCTTGGACCTTTCCCAAGAGCCAAGCAGGAAAAAAAAATTACTGTGGTTTAAACTACAAAGTGAGGGAGGACCCTGGTAGACCTGGTGTCTGCAGAAGCTACAAGGGTGGAGTGATGCTGAGTTGGTCTTGGGCACAGCACTAGCAGAAAAATTTATGATTTAGATGTATTACTATCACAGGAACTCAACTATATTCACCCAGAATGGAGAATGGTGAAAAAATGAAGAGAAATGCTTGAATTCTGCATCCATTGTTGCTAGCAATTTGTGAATCACCTTAGGCTGAAAGAGTTGTACATCCAGACATCCTTCTGCTAATGGAGCCACCTGGGTAAGGATGGCCTGCAAATCCCCTCAGGTCCTTTCAGCCTGAGGTTTTTTATGGCTCTGCTAGCAAACTCATTCTCCTTGGGTGCCTGACTTCAGAACCTCAAAAATGAGATGCTGAACGAGATGGTGGCAGAGTAGCTGGTGGTGATCCTCACCTCGGAGTGTCATAAAGACCTGGGTAGGAGGCAGTCTCTAACTCCATCTCCCAACTGCACAAAATCAAAACACTAGAACTCGACACCCAGAACATTTCATAAAGAAAGGGATTTGATGATCTAGATGGCCTGGATAAATCATGGCCTTTGAGATCAGCTTAAATCACCACACTGCTTTTCCCTGCACAGTCTCTTGAATTCACAGAGGTGATAAAGTGACCAAAGCCACCAGGATCTGGAGTTGTCTTCTTTTTTTCTAGAGACATTCTGGAAAGCATGACCTCGGAGAAGTATTCCAGGACCATAAGAATAGGAGCAAAACCCAGAGCAGTCTAGCCCTAAATGGACTTTTCCTTTCTGAATTCACATTTGTGAACACACACTATGGGCCTGACACTGTGCTGGCTGCAGCCACACATGGTGATGCCATTTCAGAGGTATTAATATTCCACTCATGGCAAGACCTTGTAAGTTAAGAGGTTTTATATATTTAGTCCTAATTTACATATGAAGAAAATTAGGCTCAGAAAATCCAAATGACCTGTCCAAGGTTACTTAAGTAACGTGTAATAAAGACAGCATTTGAATCTATATTCAGAGTTGAATGAATTCTTTCCACTACACTGATCTAGAAGATATGGAATTCCAAGCAAAGTCACAGCACCATTCTTGACATGGATCATAGAGTAATTTCTTTTACAGTTCTGCTAGTCATTGCCCAGTTTCAAAAGGAGGTTAACTTGTTTCTCTCTTGTTTCTTCCCTGCCTGAAAAATGATGCAACCCCCGGCCTGCAGTGTCTGCAGCATTGTGCTGAGTTGACACAAATTCATACCGAGTCCTGTGGAGGAAAAGGGACTGAATGGCCACTCTCTCCAGGGGAGAGCACCCCAACCCTTGCCTTGACAGGCTTTTATTGCTTTTCTGGGCACATCACATTGAGGATGGTCCTCATTTACTATGCACAAGTTAGCCTTAGGTGGTTGCTTTTTACAGAAAACAAAGTAGAGGATGTTGCTAATTACATCAAAAAGGAAGGATATTTGCAAATGTAAAGGGAAAAGTGGTTGAACTGGTTACGTGCATCCTTGGAAGGTTCAGCATAGATTTTAGGAAGGTACTTTAAAGATATGCAGTAAACGTTTGCTGCCTCAATTCAGGGTGAGGGAGTTTTAGCAAAAAGCAAGTCTCAAAGCGGCCTAGGTACAATGCAGGCCTTATTACCCACGGGAGAACCTATCTATGGGCGTGGGTCCTGTGGGCTAGACCTCGCTTTCCACTGGCCTTTCTGAGTGGGTGCTGGACCCATGCCATGAAGAATGGTCTCCTATAGAAAAATCTCATTTGCCTGAGATCTTAAACAATGCCTTTGGCTCATCCTTTCAGGAAACAGTGGAGGATGGAGAGACTAGCTTTTTCTGGAGCCTGACAATGTCTAGGTGAAAATTTTTTCTCCAGTAATAGGCTGTCAGGATGAACCTTGTCCAATTCTTTTTCACTTCCAGGACAGTTAGTGTCTGTTCCACCTGCCCTGTTTTTTTTCGGGCAACTTCTTCTTGGAGAAGGGATGGCACATATGTTTGTGTAGTATTTCTTCCCCACCTTTCCCCATGGCAGATATTTCTAATCAGTCTTGGCATTTCATCTCACTGATCCTAGCCTCCACCTCATCTTCTCTATTTAGTTAAGTTCCAAACATCCGCTACCAACCCAAGGAAACCTACTTTCCATCCCTTTTTCTACAGCAAGACTCCATTTGATTTTCCAGACCAATCTTTTGCACTGGAAGAAGGATATCAACCCTCTCCACATTAATCTGCTGAATGCAAAACTCATTTTGGAGAAGTCACTTCCTATTAAAGACTCAGTGTGGAGTACACTGTTAAGCCATTTAACCTAACAATCATTAATTAAATATGAGCAGGATTTGTCCCAATGTGAATTCTTAACAAGTCCATTCCATGTGACTTCACTTAAATGTTTGAATTTCCTTTGAAAATTTGAGAATTGTAAAACATCTTGAGAAGTATATGATTTCTAAGGGTACTTTGAAATCCAGGGTACCAATTATGTGTTAAACTAACAGTGTGGATGAGCCTGAATCTCCCCACCACACAGGTCTGCACTGAGCCTCAGTAAGTTACATGATGCAGCAAATTCTACATGAGCTCCAAACTCAAGGGCAGAAGTGGCTGCATTATTTATAGTTCATGTTCAGCATTCCTCACAGGCAGATGCATAGTTCACGGTGACCTGTGTGTGGGCTCCCTGCATCCTCTCCCAAATTCAGTAAGTTAAGAAAACAAAACTCCAGCAATCAGGGCTTGTCACTGTTGCTTAGATAAGATCAGTAGGCCAGTGTTCCTGGAGGTAGAGATCACAGACTCAAAAAAGATTGTTTATCCAGCTTCATCAAAGCCCACTCAACATCAAGAGTGCCACAACAAAAACAGAAGAAACAGAAGCAACTCCTCTTCCATGTGTGTACCACTCAGAAAATTTTGTTCTGATTTTTCTCTTCCTTGCCCCTAGGGAGTTCTGATCAAACTGTCATTTGCATATTGCCTAGGTTTAGCCACATATATTCAAATTAAAGATAAACCCTCTTCACAGAGAAACCAGCTCTTTCATAACTAGAAGCCTACTTGAAATGTAAATGTTGCTTCAGTCCTAACTTAAGAATTCTTCTGACTCATATGGGAATTTAGTCTTTTCCTCCATGTGGCATGTGTACCAACACTCTCCACTTCTGCACCCTGAGCAGACATCACTGATAATCATGACTCTCATTCTGAGATGGGAAGCAGCCACAGAATTGCCCTCTACATGGGGCTCCAGGAAGCCACTATCAGTCAGTGAGAGTTGGCATCTAAGATAAAAGCTGCCACCATGCTGGCATCTAGAAATTATTTATGTGGATGCCAGGTGCTCAAATTTTACTGGGGAGAATGACATATAATCATTCTTCCTACTTCTACACTTGTCTATCACAGTCCTAGGCTGTACCTCAATACCAAGCATTACACAAGGACTGTCAATAGAAGAACCCAGATTATTCCTGCTTTTCCCCATCTTATCCTTAAATCTCTCCAGCCTCATCCTATTCTATTGACAAGATCTCCCCTGTCCTTAGACTTGGCACTTACTCATTTTTCTCTGGTCCCTTTGAATCCTAACATTAAGACTCTCCAAGTATCTAACAGACCCCTTGCAAATCAAATCCTGCTTGACTTGTCCTAACTCCCTTGGAGGGGAAAAAAAGATTTTGACAAGGTCAGCCTATTCTAGAAACATAGTAACAACAATTGAACTTCTAATCTTTGCAAAGCATCTTCACATCCATGATCTCAGATAATAATCCAAATAACTTGGGAGACAAGTATTTAAATGAGGTTTCACATCAAACAGGAATAGGTCCAAACCTTGGCTCTATTAATTACCAGCTGGAGGATGATTAGCACATCACTTTGCCTGTCGGAGGTTCATTTTCCTCATCTGGAGAGTGTAGTGGTATCTACCTCATAGGGTTCACCTTCCACACAGGACAAGCATGCTCCCGAGACCAGGGGAAGCCCTCAGGCAGAGTAGCAGGCTCTTTGCAGACTGAAGCTGTTGGCAGGAACAGTGAGTGCTGGGGTGGAGATGAGCAGAGTACCAAAGCCTCCACCACGGATGCAGAAAGTAGAGGTCGGAGGGTCAGATGGCAAACACAAACTCACACAAATACTGAATGGCAGTGCAGCAGGAAAGGAAAGGTATTGTTCCAAGCGGTAGCTGCACTAGTTGGTCGCTGTGAAATAATATCAACACCTCCCTGATCATGTTTTATGTGGAGTGAATTGTATAATGTAGGTAAACCACCTCACACAAAGTTCAAAAACTGTTGATGGCAACAATACTACTCAGTGGCCTTTCCCTTTCCTTCCAACCCCAGGATTCTTCCACTGGGACAGGCAGCCTCCCCGACAAGTTTTATTAGAACTGGTTTCTCCAGCCATCCAGCATATTGAATATTCCCTATTACCAGGCCCCATGTAGGAGATGGACACACACCGGTGAGTAGACATGACCTGGGCCCTTCTCCTGGACACAGATAAGCAGTGAAGCGAGTGCAACAAAGGACTAGGGGTGCTATAGAAGCAGTTTCCATAGCAGTGCTTCTCAGATATTAGTGTGCACGTGAAGACCCAAGAATATTACTAAAATACAGATTCTAACTCAGGGTCTGGGATGCGGCTCATGATTGTCTATTTCCAGCAAGCTCTCAGCTGGTTCTGATGCCACACATTTTGAGCAGAGAAACCCTACAGAACTAGCTGGGGAAGCAAAGAAAGAATTAATTCATTCTTAGGGGCAGATATTTGCTGACTCATCAAGTTATCTCCGTGTTGGCTTCCTCTCCTTTTGGAAGGAGGAGGGAATTATGGAATCCATAAAATGGAAAGGTTCATTGATTTAATGCAGACATATAGGAAGGCAACTCTCTTACCATCCCCAAAAAAGAGATGTCCGGTGTCTTCATGAAGACACGAAGAGGGAAAGGACACCGTGCCCTCTCTGGATAGTGTCTGAATATTTGAACGGCTGAGAAATTTTCCATGGTCCCAGTTCTTGCATGGGAGTAAGCAGAGGAAACTTACTGAAACCAACACGCCTCCCACCAGCCTGCAGTAGTCTCTTGCTTGCACCTGTGGGACCAGAATCAGTATGCAAGCTCAGTACCAAATGGGCACGCTAGTGAGGTTACAGCTACTGAATACATGAGCTGGATAATGAGGTGAGTAGACTTCCAGATTTCTGATTCATCCCCTATCTTCTCTTCCCGAGAAACTTCTCAGTCCTTTCCCTTTTCTTAAACACATCCATCTAATTAAGCCTAAATGAGCTGGCAGGAAGATCATGCAAATTGGGTTAGATTTCATTTGAAGTTCCCTCAACCCAGATACAAGACAAATGGGAGCTACCAAATGGGCTGCAGAGGCCTCGAGGGTCAATCAATATTTTCAATAAGCAATGTGTGTATTTATTAAACATGTCATCATATGAGATTATGTTGTCATTTGTGGGAGAATAGGGGATGAGATGGAGAATTCTGTATTCTTAGAATAAACCCTCTCCTTTTTTATCTGCTCAAACTAACTTGATTGGGTTTCGATTACTTGCAACTGAAAGACTCTTGATTAAAAGAGAAGTTCCCAGATGGTCCAGGCCAGCAAATGTTCCCGACTCAAAGAAAATTTGTTGATGAATGAATGAGCAATGCTATAACCTAAAAGGAGGAAATTATGTGGAATTTTTGGTATCAGCAAGACACAAAGGAGGCCTTCCTTCACCTCTAAAATCTTACTCCGGTGTTAGCTGCCCAGCCTCTGAAGAAAGGAACATCACAGCTTCCACGCTGGCAAAGGGTGAGGAGGATTTGATGTTTGGAAAGAGTTCAGAGTACAAAGATGCGACTCTGGGTTCCAGCCTCTGCTCTACCACCGAGTAACCAAATGCCCTTTAATAAATTCCTCAATCCTCAGTTTTTCCAACTGTAACGTTGATCTGTTGTAAAAACATGTCCACTGCCTAGATAGTATCTGAACCCCCTTCCCTCTCCTTTAACAGCATCAATACGCTTTAGGGGAAATTGACTCCAAGCCCCAAAACGGGAGTAAGCTCTGAGTGGCTGAGGCCAATCAGCATCTTTTAGTCTGCCGGCCACAGTCCCCAGTTCAGGAATGGGCATGTGACCTATGGAGATACAACCAAGGGGAATATCCAGAATCTTGCATGAAATGTAAAAACACAAGTGCTCTTTCTGACCCATGGATGTGAATGAAAAAGCATCAAGCATTGTTGGCTGCAAATATGTTGTAATCATGAAAGAAGCCAGCATGAGAATGAATCTGATTTGCAAAGTAACTGGAAAAAAATTACAGAGAAATTAAGCCATAGTAATGATCACACTGCATCCGAAACTGGTACATATTTCCTCTGGATATTTCAATTCTATGTCAGTAAGTTCCCTTTATTTGTATGTCCCCTGGAGTTGAGTTTTTTGTTACTTGAAAATGAATACATCCATCTATGGATTGATTCCGAGTTTCTGACTAAAAATAAAATGAAATATTTTGAAATGGGTTTTTACACATCACAGGATGGTTTGCTGTGTCTGAACTAAAATCATATGATTCATAGGAAGGTACTTTGTCAACCCTAAAATTCTGCAGAAAGGTAAGGAAGTGTGGCTTCCTTACCTTGGCCTGAAAACATCTGGAAGCAAAAGAGTTCGTTTTTCTCCAGAGACCAAAAGATAATTTAGTTAAATATAATAAAAGAGGCAAAAGGAAGGATTCATTTTGATAACAATTGGCTTTGAGAAGAAAAAGCCAATTATTCAGAGCTTCCTAGTTATTTATTTGGTTCTGCTTAAGAGGATCCACCAGACCAATCAGGATTTACCTTAACTGGATTGATTCAGAGAGAGTTGTGAAGCACAGGCTCACTCTCTGGAAAATTCTATCTCAGTACAAGAGTTGGAGGAAGCAACGAAGAGTCCACTCCCCTGAGGAGCCCCCCAGGGAGGGCCCTATTGTCTGTGCTGCTCTGGTCTGAGGCTGCTGCAGAAAATCCAGTGGGAGTGGGATTGCTACTGGTCCTTCTGTTGGTGAAAAGGACTCTGGTTCAAGTCCATACGCTGTCACTAAACCTGTATGACCTTCAACCTCTCAGAGCCTTGGTTTCTTCATCTGCAGAATGAGAATGCTCGCATGGCTTTGCTGGGCCACGTCATGGGATGTGTCAGCTGGACATGAGTATAACACTTCTTGCCATCCTAAAGGAAAGGTCCCTGGCCAGTGTGGCTCAGTGGCTCAGTGGATTGAGCACTGGACTGTGAACCAAAGGTTCACTGGTTTGATTCCCACTCAGGGTCCATGCCTGGGTTGCAGGCCAGGTCCCTAGTAGGAGGCACGTAAGAGGCAACCACACATTGATGTATCTTTCCCTCTCTTTCTCCCTCCCTTCCCCTTTATTTATTTAAAAAATAAATAAATAAAATCTTTTTTAAAATAAATAAATAAAGGAGAGGAAAGAGGGAGGCAGACCTAAAAAAAATTCACAGGAGGAAGTAGAGGATACAGGTAACAAATGGGTGAATTTTACATTATACCTTAAACAAAAATTTCTGCTGTGGCCTCTTATCTCGTCATATAGGCATTTGAGTCATTTAAAAAAAAAATCTGTTGAGTGCCTCCAGTACAACATGCCAGGTACTGAGTACAGATAGAAACAAGACAGACAAGATTACTGCCCTCACAGATCTTATACTATAGAGGAAAGAGACAAATAATAAATATGTAAACAAATAAACAAGATTATTTCATATATTGAAGTTGCCCTTGCTCAGATCTCCTCTCTGGAAGAGGTCAACCCCCGCTGCCTTCTTCAACACAGAACCTTGCCTCCCTGGAACTTTTAATCCTCAGCTTTCTTTCTCATAGCTCATAACTCCCTCCAATATACTAGATAATTTATCCATATCCATATGTGGATTGTACATTTTCTGTCTCTCCTGTGAGAATGTAAGCTCCATCAAAGCAATAATTATTGTTTTGTTCACCAGTAAAACCCAAATTCCAATAACAATCACTGGCACATAGTAGGTGCTCAATAAATATCTGTTGAATCAACCAATTGAATGCAAAGTGCTAGAGAAAAATTAAGCACTGTAACAGGATGAAGAGTGATGGGGTATAAGGGGGACTGAGAGCCTGGTGTAGATAGAAATATAAGAAGGCTTCTCTGAATAGGTGGCATTTCAGTTAAGAGCTGCCTGGTGAGAAGTGGGCAGCTGATATGAAGATCTTGGGAAAGCATCCCAGAGAGTAAAGATGGCATATGCAAAGGCCCTGAGGCACAGAGGAGTTTGGTGTTTTGGGGGGCTAGAATGGCAGGGATACTAAAGAGGGAGGGTGAGAGGGAGAGTAGTGGGAGACATGGCTGGAGAGGTATGAATTGGACATGAATTTTGAATCCTGCAAGTTGAATACAAATTCTCCACTGAACTACAAAGTATCATAAGCCATGGACACACTTATCAAAGTGCCTGGAATACAAAGAGGAGGCTCTTTGATAAATGCTCATTAGGTCCGATTCATTCTCCTTTTTCCTATGGGCAGTTGGATGAAGAATAAGGGGATATTTAACCTTTCAAAGAAATGACCCAGGTGGGCTATGACAACCACCATCTCCTCATAACTAAAGGTCTATCATGGAGAAAATGGCACAGAACTGTCCCATGTAAAAATCAAGTCCAGTGGGAAGAGGCCACAGGGAAAGAGATTTCAGCTCAATATGAAATGAGCTTTCTCACAAACCCTACAAAGATGAAATTTGGGTAGTGAGTTCCCCGTCACTGGAAGAATTCAAGGTTGAACTTCTAGTTAGTAGGAAATGGTAAAAGGAGCCCAGGCACTGGGTGGACTAGATGATCTGCCAGCCATGCAATTTCATGACTTTATGACAGTCTTTTAATCTTGCCATCTAAACACAATAGTGTTTGATTTCACCTTTGTTTACAAACCCCATCATTAAAAATCCTCACAGAACACATCTAGTAATAAGGTAGCAAAGACTGGAATGAGTAATAAGTGTTGAATGTACCCATTCTTTGTTCAATAATACAATATTTTTCTTGAATAATGCATGAGTTGCCTTTCATCTCAGAAATGAGAGTCTATAATCTCTCTGTGCATCAAGTGAATGTTTTTAAACATTTATAAATAGGAGGCAAAGGCAGTGGTGAGAAGTTTAACAACAAAAACATGCATAGCTTCGAACCAGTATAGGCAAGAATGCTTCCAGTAGTATCACAGAGGGATGGAAGGAAGCTGAGAGGCCACCATTCCATTCCCATCTGTTATTGTACCCAAGGTCATGCAAGCAAAGATAATAATCCAGGTCAAAACACCCACTCTAGAGGGTTTTCCCCCAGACCATGCTGATTTCCACTCTCCAAAGAGGACTGAATGAGCCCCTAAGGTTTAGCACTTTGCTCTCAAATTATTTTAAACTCTCCTGAACCTTCACCACCACTCTGGCTGTCTGTGTGATGGGTAAACTCATGAGGACAGTGGCAGGCATACTAGTGTCTATTTTATTTCCCCTTTTTTGCTAATATTGGAACCTAGATTCAGCACTCAGCTAAAAGACTACATTTCCCAGACTCCCTTGCCAGGAGTGGCCACATGACCACATTCTAACCAATGAGATTCAAACAGATGTGGGCAGGGAATGGGGACGAAGGTATTCCAGATAGTCTCTCTAAAAGAAGTTGACACCATTGAGCAGCACCCACTTTTTGCTATTTCCACTCTCCCCCTTTCCTGCTCTGCATGTGCATGAGCAGGAACAGAAGGGGAGGAGACTCAAAGGCAGGTAAGGCCCAGATCATGAAAGGTCCCAAACACCAAGCCAAAGAGCTTGACCTCTATCCTTTCCTTATAAGGTTTCTTATATTAATGATACCTGCCATCCCACCTGAAAGCAATGGACCACTTGAATCTCCTTTCTTTGATGAGGAAGATGGCAGAGTGAGGTCTTGTTTCTTTTTGGCTCCCAAGGCAAATGGAGAGTGTTGCATTTTACTTTAAATATTCTTTCAGTGATCTCTTTGTGTTCCATCTCAGAAGACTTCAGCAACGTGGACAAATAGTGTTTCTTGTTTTTGTTTTTGTTTTTTAAAGGCATAATAACAGCTAGCATGTAGGCCTTCAGCTAAGCACTTGTCTGACATGCATTTCATTTATTCCTTATGACAATGCCATGGGGAAGGAAGGACTATTCTATCTCTTTTCAATGCTGAGAAAACAGGTTCTGAGAGGCTACATAGCAACTGAGTGTACACGGGTGGGGCTGCAGAACTAGGAAGCCAACTCAGTTCTTCCCAATTCTTCAGTTGATTCTTCTGGCCAAATGCTTCTCTCTAGATCTCTAACTTCTGTGCATGAAGAGAAGAGCTGTGTGCAAGAGAGAGACAAGGAAAAAGACTGCTGGGTTGGTGAGAGAGAGAGAGAGATGCGCACATCACCCATGAGCCAAAGGCTAACGGAACCCATCAGAACAGCAGGGGGCAGAGTTCGCACTTCTGGGTTACAAAGTGGACACAGTAAAAAGAGGCGCACAGTGGGAGATTGTCTTCAGCATCTGCTTTACACATATGGCATTATTTCAGTCCTGCTTACTGATAAATATGACTCCTGTACAAACACTGTGAGGTCTGGAATGTTGTTTGGAAGCCCAGTGGGGAAAGAATGTATCATCATTTGAGAGCTGAGAGGACTTAATCAATATTCTCTAACAGAAAAGCCTGTTCTATAGATATCAAGTTGTTCTATAGCTATTAAGATGTCCCCCGAAATAATAATAAATTACTTATTGCTGAGTAATGTAGGCCCCTCCTATTTTCATTCAATCCTGAAATCCAGCATGTTGGATAGTATTACCCTAATTTAATGAGTGAGGAGAGTGAGGTTCAGTGCAGTTAAGAACTGTGGTCAAAAGCACACAGAGAGTGATGAGCAAGGGATTATAACCTGACATCGAAGTAGCTGTTTCACTGAGCTATGCCTCCTCCCAGAGTTAACATCTCAAAGCAGATGAAAAGTGAGAACTGGAATCCAGACAAAGGGGAAAAATGAGTGGGCCCTCAAGTATCCATTCTCAGCAAAACCTTTTTACATCGGAGGTGTCCAAGTCACACACATTTCTAGGCCCACTCAGTGGGTCCCGCCCACGCTTCCCAAGGTCTCCTGTTCAATCTAAGTTAGCCTTTGAATTAACATGATTTTTATCATATGTGAAGCCCACAGCAAGCACAGTCCAAGGACCCTAAAGACAAATGGGGGGGAGAAAAAAAGATCAATAATATGATTTATGTTCATTTTTAAAAGCCAAATGTCAATCCTTCTTCTTTCCAAAGATGTTGATTTAATTAACCCAGCAAGCACTATGTGGAGGTCTGAGCTCTTGTCTCTCATCTGCTGGCTTTGAGGATTTATTTCTTGTGACCATAGTCTGTACATCTGAAAGCAAGATATGGAGGGAGAAGGTCTTCAACCCAAACTAAGACATCTACCCTGCAAGAATAAAGGTTTGCAGGGGTCATGTCAGCTCAGCAGGAATCTTATGTTTGGGTAAGGAAGGAAATTACACCAGGTTCACAAAGCAGAATTCAGTCTTCTGCAGTTCTTGCTCTTCCCAACGGCAAGAAACCTGCCTTCAGCTGCCACAGAGGTTACAGGTCCCTTTTCTCTGGGTTTACAGGGAATGGAAGGACACGCCTCTAGTCTTCCCCTGTTCCCCTGAGCCCAGATTTCTTGAAGAAACAGGCTGGTTTCCCTAGATGGTGGCCAGCCCAGGAGGCAGGGTGGGGCTCTGGAAAGTCACCCTTCCCAAGGAGACCACGATGCCTCTTAGCAGCTTGTGACTTGGAAAAGTTACTCAGCCTACCCATATGTCACTTACCTCACCTGTAAAATGCCCAGAATAATCTCATTCTCTAGGCTGCCAGGTTAAATTAGTTAAGTACTGTTTGTTAAGCATGCAAGCACCATGCCTGGAACATAGTAGCTGCCCAGTAAATAGCACATACTATCATAATTATTCTCTGTATAATCTCATTTTTTTCTTTACTTCCAAACTGGCTTGGCTTAGAAAACATGTTATAAATAAGATACTCATAAAAAAAGATTCATAAACTATATAGGCCTGTATGCACATAATGCTTTGGGACTATTTATTGTAAAGGGAGGGGAAAAGATTCCCATCAGACCAATGGGAATGGAATAAGCAGGAAAGATCATCTCCAAACTTTGCATCATTTGTTGGAGTCACGTCTGGCCTAAGATCCTTGAGCACATGTTCTGCTTGAATTGAGCTAAGTTGAGTTGAATTGAGTTAAGGTCTGCATTCTTGTGGGCAGCATGGTCTTATAGCCAGTAGACAAGGAGGGTAAACATAAAAGTCAAGGTCAGGAGCCCCAGCCTGCCATCCTGCGAGGCTGTCTCAGGTGATGTAGTTCAGAGCAAGGAGCTGTCCACCAGACTACCAAATTTATAATCCTGGCTCCGCCACTCAGCAGCGGTGGAGCCTTGGCAAGTTGCATCCTTAACTTCCCTGCGGCTCAGCTTATCTATAAAATGGGGATACTGATGATAAACACCTCGAATATCATAAAATCAAGTGAATCAACATTTATAAAGTGCTTAGAACAATGCCTGGCACATAGTATGAGCTGCGCAGGGTTAGCTCTTTCTTATGACTGTTAGTAATGTCAGCAGGTGTGACAGGGTAAGGAGCAGGGAACGTGGAGACTGGGGGCTTCCTGGGCCCGGGGCTGGCTCCTTCACATGCGTCATCTTGGCGAATTCTCCCAACAATTCTCAATTGTCTGTTCCACTTTCATTGGTCTTTTAGCTGGTGTGTCTTCAGCTCCAACACACTATCTGGAAGGAAGAAATGAACAATTCCGTTAGTGAGGAGACCAGACATTCATAGTTTGCCATGTAACGGGCTAAGCTCATTACCCATCATTTTGTTTTAATCTGCACAGTAACTCTGATGATCTAGGTACCATCATTATCCCCCTTGCTTACAGGAAAGCAACCTGAGAATCAAAGAGGTGAAGTCATTTTCCCAGGAAGGCACAGCTTACAAGTGGCTGAGCCAAGATCAAAATCCAGACTTGCTGAGCACCTGCCCTCTGCTGCCCTGCCTCTCCAAATCAAGGCTTTTGGGGCCACTTTTCAGATGAGAGAGAGAGACCAGATAGCACTTGGAGTCAGTCTCCAACTCTACTGTTCTCTTCCCTGCACCCCAGCTGCTCTACATACTGGCCTAATGCACCCTGACCCGACTCCCAGAGGTATGAGTGATGTTTATTCTCTGCCCGGGTTCCTGAGCGAGTCGAAGGCCAGATGCATGGACTAAGGCACACAAATAGCAGTCAGCCTAGAACTGATGAGGCTTCCGTGTTGGAGGAAGGAGCCCACCCCCTGACAGCTTTATTAGTCATGACCTGCTGCAGTGCGCAGCGGTGCTCGGGAAGCAGGGCCTCCTTAGCATTGGGAAGCTGTAGCCACTGCCTTGCAGGCTGGCTGCAGAGCAAGCTGGTTTCTGCGGAGACTGCATCATGACCACCTTGCCCACAGCCTTGCCGTCTCAAGGCTTTTTCTCTTCCTTTCTAGGAAGATCAGCAGGACCCCAGAAGCTGTTCCCCTGATAACACAGGATGCAGTCAGGACTGGAGACACCTTGGGTATAGGTCTTACTGCTCAGATAATATGACAATTGCCAAATACTGAGTTCCTAACTACGCCCCAGACACTATTCTAGACACACATAAGGAAAAAATGTGTAGTTTCAAGGGCTGGGGTCCAGGGGAAGAGAGATTAAGGGAGCACTGGCATCCAGGGACTGTACCTTCAGCTGTTAAGGTAATACCTTGACATGATGGGTCAGGCACTTTGCATCCATTGTGTTGCTTAATGCCCTCGGCTCTTCCTAGGATAGTGATGTCATGCCCATTTGACCAATGGAGAAACTGAGGCCACGACAGGTGAGCTGACTTTCTTATGATCTTGCAACCATATTTGCTGAAATGTTGTTAGAGAAACCATACAAGAAGCCTGGAAGACTCAGACAGAAAGTCATCAAAGAAGAATACCTTTGCACCTATTTGTTCTCCCATCAAGCAGCGGTACTGGCTCCACCCCAGCACAGCCCTGCCTACCACCCAGCCCAATCCCACCTTAGATTCTGGAGAAAACTAAGAAGGAGGCAGTAGAGTCTAGTGGTTAGACTTTCAGACTCTGGACTTAGGCTTTTGGGGTTCAAATCCTGATTCTGCCTCTTGCCAGCTGTGTACTCTCAGGCATATTACTTAGCCTCTCTGAGCCTCAGTTCCTCACTTGTAAGTGAGGCAACTTAATGAGACTAGTGTCTATGGGGATTGTGAGGACTCAGATGCCTCATCCAAAGCACCAAGCCCAGTGCTGAGCATGTAAGGTGTGAGCTGCTCTAATTATCATTTTTTTAAAAATCCTCACTCAAGGATATACTTATTGGTTTGAGAGAGAGAGAGAGAGATTGATCAAGAACAGTTGCCTAGTGTTTATGCCCCGACAGGGGATCAAACTCACATCAAACTAAGTATGTGTCCTGACCGGGGATTGAACCCGCAAACTTTTTGTGTACAGGACAATGCTCCAACCAAGCCACCTGACCAAGGCTATCGTCATTCCTCTCTCTGATCCTCACATGATTCTGCAAGGCAGTCAGGGGTAATCCAGTTTCACAGATGTTCTTTAGATGAGGCTTGAGCCTAGGTCTGTCAGACACAGAAACCTATGTTGTCCCCTCTCAAAGGCTGCTGCCCCAGGTGTGAGCACTGTTGTTCCTCACGGAGCACAGCCTACTGACTGCTGGCAGGGTTGTGGGTCCAGATAACTCACCTTGGAGACAGACCGGGGCTTTGACTCACTGCAGCCCTTTGTGCTGAGTTGAGAGGAATGGCCTCTGAGTCCCTGGAGAGACAGGCCGCCCCTCCCCGAGCCAAGGCTGAGAGAGCTGAAGGTTGCCGCTCCCCTCTGAGCCCTGACCTGAGGAAGCCAGGCTCACAAAGGGCCAGTTCTCGCTCAGGTGTGTGCCCATGACAAGTGCAGAAGAAGTGTCTACCTCCTTCTGGTAGTCGTGCACTGGGCCAGGCACTTTGCATCCATCGTCTTGCTTAAGCCTCTCTGCCCACACTGTGATGGCAATGTCGTCCTCATGTAACAGATGGGGAAACTGAGGCCAAGACAGGTGAGCTGACTTGTTTATGATCATAATCATGAAATAGCAGAGGCAGGATTCAAACCCAGAACACAGGTCTGTCTGGAGCCAACACCTCTCTCTCTCTCTCTGTCTCTCTCTCTTTCCTCCCCCACCCCGCCCCCATCATCATGCTGGAGGATTAGTGAGTTACAATCCAGGTCACTTCTTCTGCATCTAATGCCCAGTACCTCCAAGGCACTTAGTAAGCATTACCTAGCTGAGCAGCTGATGAAATGTTTATGTCTGTTTCCATATAAAAAGCCTTACGATGGTACAATAACTTTCAATTTCCAAAAATCTTCAAAGCCAGCTACTGAAAGTAGCAACCATGAACCAATAGCAGAGGCATCACTCGGTACTTGTTAGATTAAAATGCAGAGTCTCAGGCCTCACCCCAGATCCACTCACGCAGAATCTGCATTGGAAGAAGACCCCTTTGTGATATACATGCACCTTAGAGTTCAAGAGGCGTGGCCTTAGAACCCTTGACTCCAGTCAGCTGGGAAGAAAGTCCTCTCTGGAAGCAGAGTCCTTAAGTGACTTGTCAAAAGATACACAGAAACAGCAAGCAGCCCCTCACCGCCCTGGCTGCCCCCCTGAGTGTCCATTTCACTGGGAAACTGGCTCATCTACTTGAGTCTGCTCACATCTTCCAGGTGAAAGGAAGTGACAGTGTGGGACATGATCAATCAGTCTCATTAAGTCATCAAGGAAAAAAAACAAACGGTGGTATTAGTAGGAAATAGTGATCCAGGTTCCCCAGCAAGACAGACAGGGGTTGGTCTTTAGAGTCTCAGGTTGCATATTTTAGGATCTGATTTTATGTAACGCAGTTGTACGTAGCATAGCAACTGAGCTGGGTGGTGGCAGCGTTCCTCTGGGAACCTGCTTTCTCCAGGGTTTTTAATGAACCCAGCACCAGGCAAAAGCAAACCCTCCCTGTCCTTCACTGAAGACTGGGCTGTGGCTGAACTACTTATGGGTGTTTACCTGTAGAATATGCGTAAGTAGCTTTTTTAATCCATTTTATTCTTTTCCTATTTTCAAAAGGAAAATAACAACTCGGAGGAAATTTTAAACGGAGCAAGAAGACTTGTGTGTGATTTTGACTTTCACAGCTGCTTGGAAATCAGTCACAGGATTTTCCGGATTTATGATGCTGACTTGGCTGTGGGTCAAGCAACAACTTTGCAGCTTCAGACTAAGAGAAAGGAAACTTCCCCTTACAAAGCAGCAGCAATGAGCCTCACACTTTATTATTTACATGCCTGCGATCAATCCTCCCAATAATGTCCCTTTTTTTCCAAGGGTCATTTCCAAGGGAGGGGGAACCGAGGGTCAGAGAGGATCCGTGATTCTTCCAAGGTCACACCACTAACAGGCTGGAATACCAGCCCAGGTCAGCTTGACTCAAAGGCGCAAACTTTTTCCTTTGCATCCCACTGCCTTGTGTCTTTGTAGCATGTATTGACTTATGGTACACTTAATCGTTCCATGCGTGTTCAACAAGTGTTAGCACAAGGAGAACAAGAGAGATTTTGTGTCCTTGCCCAGCCGCAATATGTGCCATCTACTGAATGTCTACTGGGTGCCAGATCCTAAACAGACCTTTGCCACGTTTTCGCAAATCCAGAGTTAATAAGCACCTGCACATGCATGTCACCTCCCGTCCATCACCCGTGACAGAGAGCATAAGGGATTCAGCCACTCTTTACTCTGTCCCCAGACACAGCCTCAACATCTTTTTAACACCATGCTACAGGAAGCCACTGACTAACAAAGGCGTGTCAGTATAAGAGAAAAGGGGATTACAGGAACTACTATAAAGGACACATGGACAAAATCAAGGGGGAGGGTGGAGGTGGGGGAGGGAGGGGGTTTGGCTGGGGTGGGGTGGAGGGATGGGGAGAAAAGGCATACAACTGTAATTGAATAACAATAAAAATTTTTTTTAAAAAAAGAGGCTTAACCGGGTGTGCTGGAGCCAGCTCAAAGCTGCTCACAAGAGCAGATGAGCAGATTCTGTGTCTCTTTTCCCAATTCTGTGTCTCTTTTCCCAATTCCGTAACAGGATTTTCTCAGTGGCAGTGGAATCTGTTTATTCGGGTCTCAGAAGTTTGTTTCAGGTTGGGATTTTTGCTCAGCTTTTAGCACCCACTCCTGCAAAATGTAGCTACTGCATATCATCTCTCTATCACATTCTTTCTTTCCGCAAACACTTATGAACACCTACATATGACTCCAGAAAGGCCCTTGGAGATCCAGGGTCTAGCAGAGCATGGCGAAGTGGTGATAGAGGAAGGGTCAAAGAAAGCCTAGTAATAATAGCTAAACATTTATTAGGCAACTATTATGTGCCACCTAGTATTCCAAGCATTCGTGTATTTGTCTCATTTAATCACTGTAATGGAAATAGTATTATCATCATTCAATTCTATCTAGAAGGAAAACATGCAGAGAAGTAAATCAATCTGCCCAAGAGAACACAGCAAGGAAGAGGCAGAGGATGATGTAAATCTAGGCAGCTGGCTTCAGGGCCCTTGTTCTTAATCACTTGACAGAGGAAGGTTTGCCTGAAGTAGGTTTTGATGGATGAGTAGGAGTTTGTTTGATAGAGAAAGGGAACATGAAGAACTCTTGAGCTCAAAGGCAGAAGAGTGCATGTCTGTTTTTGGACACTTAATAGGTATTTTGGATAAAGGAGAGAATGTATGCAAAACGTTTAGGTGGTGCCTGGCCCATAGTAAACATGTTACTTGCTATTATCACTTCATGCAGAGGGACCAGGGAATGGAATTCATCCCTAGGCCAGCAGCGTTCATAGCACTCTGAGTCACGGAGCGGTGGGGGGGGCGGGCGGGGCGGGGAGACACACAGGAGCAGAGCCTGAAGCAGCCCACTCCTGAGAGTAATTTTTGGAAATATCAGGGTTTTGTTGAAAAGTCATGCAAATGTTGCTTTCTCCTCCATAATATATTTATATTTGTTATAATATAAAATGATATCTTAACCCTTCTTCCATGGAACAAGGTGACAACATAAGATGATGCGTCCCTGTGCCCCGTGTGCTGGGCTTCTCGCCCTTGGCATTTCTGACATTTGGGGTCAGATAATTCCCTGCTGTGGGGTCTGTGTTTACACATGATTACAGAGCAGTCTTGTTTTGGCCTTGGCCCATCACAGTTACAGAGAGCCTTTTTCTTTCCTTTCTAAAAAATTTATGTATTTATCTTATTGAAATGTACTTGGTATATAACATCGTATAATTTAAAGGTGTACAACGTGTTGATTTGATACAAACACCTCTACCATGTCATATAATTGTCATTTCCTTTTGTGGTGGGAACAATTAAGATCCAGTCTGTCAGCGACGTTGAAGTCTATAGTACAGTATTGCTGACTGCAGTCACTCTACTGTGCATCAGATCTCCAGAACTCGTTCATCCACCAGTTGCCAGTGTGTACCTTAACCCACATGCCCCCAGTTCCCCCGACCCCGCAGCCCCTGTAACCGTGATGCTTCTCTGCCTCTGCTGATGTTGATGTCTTGAGAAACTGTTCCTGCTCAAGGGAGCACGCCGGGGTCCAGGCGTGAGTGCCGGGCCAGCCCCTAGCAACACCAAGCCTGTGCTCACAGCACCAGGAAAATCAATCCTAGATGTCAGGGGCTGTTTCTCTCTTTCTCAAAACAGACAAAAAAGATTAAGCAACTTGTTCAAAACCTCGAAGCTGGTTAAGTAATGGAGTGAGGATGCCAGTCAAGGCGGCCTGGCTCTAGAGGGTGTGAATCAACCACTGCCTCACCTTGCCTCTCTTCCTGGCTATTGCAGGACCCGAAACTGTGAAGAAAGGAGAACACACATTTCCTGGCATCTGCTCTTGCCAGGCACTGACATAAGTCCTGTAACTCCTCCAAATCATGTCCCCTCGGATTAGTTTCCTAGGCCTGCATAACAAAGTGTCCCAAACTGGGAGGCTTAAAACTATAGAGACTTACTCTCTCACAGTCTGGAGACCAGAAGTCAGAGATGAAGGTGTCAGTAGGACCATGCTCCCTCTGAAGCCTCTAGCGGAGAATCCTTCCTGCCTCTTCCAGCCTCTGGTGGCCCCAGGCATTCCTTGGCTTGTGACAGCATCATTCCAGTCTCTGCGTCTGTCTTCACATGGCTGTCTCCCCTCGTGTCTCTGTGTGTCTTCTCTTATAAGGACACCTGTCTTATTGTATTAAGGGCCCACCTGACTCCAGTATATGACCTCATGTTAATGACATCTACAAAGACCTATTCCCCAAAAAGGTGACATGCGTAGGTACAGGGGGTCAGGACTTTAACATATGGGGTGAGGGCAATTTAATTTGTAACAACCCTTATAATCAGTGCTCTCCATTTTACAGAATCAGGTACGGATGGAGTCTCAGAGAGGTGTAATCACTTGGCTGGGTCACACAGCTAGGACATAGCAGAGCCCCAGGACCCGGATTCCTCATACACCCCCTTATAGTCTCAGAAAGCCACACCCCCAGAAGTCAGATGTGGTAGGGACAGAAGGCTGGTGGGCACCAACTTCCAGGACCAACAGTTTGTTTTGTTTTCTTTTGTTTTGTTTTGTTTTGTTTTCAAGAGTTTCCCTGCAGGGGAACAACATGCCCCAGTGTGGAAGACACACCCAGAGTCACCAGCGCAGCCACCAAGCTGTCCCAGAAGGAAGCTGCATGGACACCTGAAGCTGACAAAGCGCCACCTGCTTTTCCGAAGATTCCCAGCACTCACATGTGCCACTGATACGATTCGATTAGGAATCCTGAACTGTATTAAATGCAGACACATTTCCTTAAATGTTGGCAGTTTTGTTTCTATTCTCTCCAGATATGACGGCAATTGTTTATAACCAGTCCTTGGCGGATGACAGATACCAGGCCATTGTGCAGGGCGTGGGGAAGTCACAGGATCCCAGGGAGAGGGCGTGGAGAATCAGCATAATTACCATTATTATTATGATAATGGATTTCTTTGGTGTGGTCCTCTATCATTCATATTCGTCCTCAGCTCCCTGCTCCCTTCTCCTACCCTGCCGACAGCTGCCTCAGCCAAACTCAGCAAAACTCCATTTTCCCCATGTTGCTTTCCTGCCTACAGAGATGGAGCCCAAAAACCTGTCCCAGCGTGAGACGGGATCTAAACAGGCTAATAGGGAAAGACAGCCACAATAAAAAAGTTCAGTGAAAAAGAATAAAGCAAGTGAATCCTTAAAATATAACAAAGTCAAATGCCTACTTTCAAACCCCTGCATTGGTGCCTCCACGTTGTGTGACCTTGGGCAAGTCATTGAGCCTGTTGGGGATTCGGTGTTCTCATCCCCAGAAGGGTGGTTACAGCACCTAACAGATGGTATGAAATGTCAGTGTTTGTGTAAAGTACCCACATGGCAGCTGGCACACAACCAATATTCACTAGACTTGCCTTGTGCTTTTGTGCTCCCTTCCTCCACTGACTGAAAGCCAAAGCATGGGACCGCCCTGGCTCAGAAGCCAGCACAGCCTGGGTAGTGAACCTCCACCATGGCAGGGCCATTCCACCTGTGAACAGATGATTCACCAGGGCAGGGGAGGTTGGTGGCAGGTACACTGGGACACATTAAGATGGCCTGGCTTCTGCCTGGCCCCTCTGCCCACACATAAGCACAGGGTGAAAATGTGGCCTTCCACCTCTGCTTTAATAGGCCCTGACCTCGAGTTCCCATTTGATCGAGTGTAGCAGTCAGGAGTCACCTCACCTGTGTTCATATCCCAGCTCTGCCACTTACAAGCTATAAGACTACAGGCAAGTCACATGGTTTCTCTGGGCCCTCATCTGTCAAATCAAAATAAAATGAATATGTCATCTGAGTTGTGCTTATATAGTAGCCATCAGTCAAATGTGGCTATTTAATTTTAGTTCACTAAAATTAAAGAAAATTATAAATTCTGTCCCTCAGTTGCACCAGCTACATTTTAAGTGCTCAGTGGCTATGTGTGGCTAGTGTCTACAATATCGGGCAGCACAGATCCAGAGTATTTTCATCCTTGCAGAAAGTTCTGTTGGGCAGCATGGTCTCAGAGGGCTATGGTGAGGATGAAGTGAGTTGATGAACAAATTGTGTTTAGCACCAGGCCCGGCAGGAAATACTCAATACAATGTAGCCATGATACCATTCAAACCTCTGCAAGGTGATAGCCCTGCTCCCTTGTAGCAAATGAGAAAGCTGAGGCTCAGAGGAAAGAAAACAACTTGCTCAGGTTCTCACAACTGATAAAGTAGAGCCACATTTCAACCCTGATCTATATGATTTCAAAAACAGGTGTGTTTTCTACCAGGCAAAGAATCTCTGTGCAATGGGAAAAGAGATCGACGATATGGGGCAGTAAGGATGTAAAACTGCATCAGAAGCTGCAGCTGTACCCTCAAGAACCAAAGAGAGTACAATGCAGTTCACTCTGCCCCAGGGAGTAGACCCTCAACACCACCTCTCCTCCCCCTGGGAATTTTGGCTTCAGTTATAGGACCTTGAGTAGGTTCCACCTGCCCCCCTCTCACCCTGTTTCCTCTTCTGTAAAGTGGGTAGTTTCCAGGATAAAGCAGGACGGCATATTTCCAGAAACAGAGTAGATAATGCAGAAATGTTTTTAAATCTGAACAATGACCGCCCAGGAACTACATTTCAAGTACAATCTTTGGGTCTGGTTCTACCCAAAAAGGCACACTTGCCTTTTCAGCTTTCTATAAGAATCAGAAATTTGTTGGGTCTGCACACCCTGGGAAACAGAAAAGCTCACTGCCTTTTTGGGCTGGAGTGTAGCCCTTTAATTTGTTAATCTATGCAAATCAGAGTTCCAGAGCTTTGCAAAGATGCAGAACCATCAGAGGTCTATACAGAAACAATCAATTCCTTGATTAAAATCTGACAGCTTAATTAATTAGAGCTTAATAGCTCAACCTTAATTATACTCTACATCATTATTTTATAATATTCATAGATTTCCCATGTGGCTACACACACATGTCTTTTATCAACTGATTACAAATGCCCGAACTTGACCTCCATACTCAGAAAAGTGTCGTTGAACATGAAAGACTTCATTAACAGGAATTCTGGTCTCAGCAAGGCCTGCTCACAATTGAGAATTCCCTGATTTCAAAGTTCTTTGAGACCTATTGGAAAGAGTTCACTGCGTGGTTTATTTGCTTTTCAAGTTGATACTTTTGCAAGGTTTATAAAGTATTAATTGACATCACTAGAGCTACTTTCAACTGAAAAAGATACTCATAGATTTTTCTTTTATCCCAGAGAGTGTGTTGGTTTCTAAACTGGGTGAGAGTCACTGAAATTCTTTGGATATGGTGTTCGAATTATTGTAAGAGGAGCACCATAGAAGCAAAGAATTTAAGCCTTGAAGCCATGAAGATGTAGGTGTGAATCTATGGGACTTTTTTTTAGGGTTTCTTTTTTTGAGATATAATAGACTTTATATTAATTTCAGGTGTACAACATAATGATTTGATAACCCTTTGGTATTTTTGAGCTGTGTGATCTTCACTTCTCTGAACCTTAAGTTTTGTAAAATTTTTGTAAAATGACCCTCTTTGTTTGGAAAATAATAATAATTCCTAGTCCTTGGGGTGTAGGTGTGAAGTTCAAGGGGACAAAAAAGTGCCTGCCACATAGTAAATGCTCAATAAATGTTACATGGTAAACCATCAGCTGTTGCAAAATGAAGACCACTCAGTGAGGGGGGGATGATACTTCTTGGTTTGATGGCTTCTGGAGAACAATCTGGTAAAAGGGCTGTCAAAGTTGGTAACACCATCACATTCTGCCAAATAAGCCAGTTCTTCCATGGCTGTCTTTTGGGCTTTGTGAGGAGTGGTGTAAAACCTTCCCAGGTGTTTCCAGAACAACTTCATGAGCCTGACCTAGAGCGGAAGGTCCTACCCTTTGAATTTAGACACAAGCCTCTAGTCATGACTTTGTCTTGGGTGGCATTGAGCCAATCCCTTGTGTCTCAGGAACTCAGCTTTCTTATTTGTAAAGGCACTAGCCCTGTCTTTCCAAACACCTGCTCCTGTTATAGAGTCACCTGGAGTGTCTATTTAAATTGAAATATAACACACAGTATATATGAGATACACACACACACACACACCAGGTAATGGCTATTTTGTCCTAGGACCTTTTTTAATATACTGATCTCTGGACCTCAAAGACATGGATTGAGCAAGTCTGAAGGTATTTCCAGTCATCTATTTTTCTTAATTGTCCAAAGACTTCTGACAGGCAGCCAACCTCTAGTTCCCCACATGACTGGAAACCTTGACTCTGATCCTTTGCCTACGACAAGAGCCACACAACATCTCCCTCCTTTCCCTCAACTCACAGCATCTGCCAAGTGGGTGAGATAAGGAAATACGCTGAGATGCTGAAAAGGCAAAAACAATTTACCGACAGTCTCCCACTCCCTGAGCTCTGTGATTAGATGCCTCTTTGATTCCTTTGCCAGTCCCAGTTATTGTCAATATTAACCTTACTCATAATTGACATCATGGAAAATCTACCCAACACAATGGTCATTTCCAGAAATTAGATTGCTCTAATTTGTGGGGGATTATTTTCCTTCCCAATATTATTTCCCATTAAATTTGAAAAGCATTTTTACTGGATTTTTTTTTCCATTATTTTCCCAGCATGGACCTAATAGCAACCAAGAAGCACTTTAAAAATTCCATTAACTTTATCTAATGGAAATTCTCACAATATCACAATTGCCAAAGGTCTTTTTTATTCTGGAGTTAACCTTGGGGAGCTTTAAGATGTTCTCTGGGGCATGGACAGAGGACTGCAAAGATCTTTCATTTCTATGTCCTTGGAGAGCTTGGCACGCTTGGCTAAGTATGAACTGCTCATTCCTCATTTGTTTCTCTGGATGAATATTGATTTGACTCCTGTTGTGTTTTACAAATGCACACCAACCTCCAGCAATGTGGGTCACTGATGGTTTTTGTTTAATATTCAATGTTGAGCAACTGGAATACTCACACAAACTTTTTTTTTGGTCACTTTACCTGTTGCTCCCCCAGATGTCTTAGTTAAGAATGTCATATATAGAAAAATCATCACTGTGGCTGTTCAGCAATGCAGGACCACTTACCTTGTGCTCCGCTGGGTATCTTCAGAATCCCTTGGAGGTCAAGCTTAGAGAAGCTTCCAAGGGGAGCTGCTCATTCGGAACCCAGCAAATTCAATGACCTCTCTGTTTCTGTAGCAAAGCTGTCTAGGTCAGCATTTCTGAAATATTTGTTCTTTGTGCTTTTGTGCTGGTTCAGTCAACACTCGGGGACATCTGGCAGGCCTTTCATCTTTTCAGTGTGCTCCATGCTTACTAGGCAGCTATCTATGCTGCGCATCGAAGAGAACCTATATAGGTCTGAGCAGTATCTCTGGTGCCTAGATGTTAGCAACCCTTTGATCTGAGTGGAGGTTTTTAAATGATAGTTGTCAAAGGCACTTTATTTTAAGAATCAAAAAAATGTATATAAAAAAAGATAAGATTCTTAAAGGCAAACATGTTTTATTTAAAGAGAGGAGTGGGAATCCCATGGATATTAGCTTCTGTCCTCTTTCCTGTCAATGCCCCACTGCTTATCATGATGGTCATGTTGCCAGGGTGATGGGAGGGATTTAGCAAAGATGCCACAGTAAGGAGAAGGCATTACCTACCCTGCCTCCCACCCATGCTACTGGGAAGCATTGAGAGAACAGTGAGTTTCGTAAGAGTCTGCAAACCATCCCCCAGGGACCTCAAGGAGGTCTCAGCTATTGGGGCAGAGGCAGGGAATTCCAGTACCCGTAGCAGCCCGTAGTGCTGTGTGCATTTCCAAAGCGGAACAAGCCAGATGTTGATGGCACACAAGACTGCACGGGCAAGAAGCGAGCAATAAGACAGGTGTCAGGGAATGGAGAGGAAGCGGCACATGGGAACACCCTTTTTCTGATCGGCACTAGGGAAGCCAGAGGAGTCAGCCATGCCGAGCCGAGCCTGATGCCAGAAGCCTCAGGCTGGGGTCGAATGACAAACTGTCCACTTTGCCTGGGATGGGGTGATTTGATAGGATGCCAGATTTTCAGTTTTAAAACTAGGAAAACTCCCATAAAACAGGGTTGATTTGGTCATCCTAGGTAGGGGAGACAGTTTAACGTACTTACTAAAGCATGGACTTTAAAGTCAGACAGCCTGGGTTGTAATCACACCTGTGAGAGCTAAGTGACCATGGGCAGGGTGCTTGACCTCCTGTTTTCTGTAGTGTGGGCATGATTAAGTTGCCCCGCTAAGAGGGCTGTAGTGTAGGGGAGCAAAATTTGCCATCCCAAGATGTGTACGTTTGGCATGAGGATTACTTAAGCTCATTATTTTAGGAAACAAAAGACTCAAAAAGAATCTTTGACCTTCATCATAACTGCCTAAAAGAATTTAGATAGAGGGCTTCTGGCCAAGATGAAGGCGTAGGTAGATATGCTTCACTTCCTCATACAACCAAAAAAAAGGATAACAACCAATTTAAAAAGAAAAACATCCAGAACTACCAGAAAATCAAACTGTATGGAAATCCAACAACCAAGGAGTTAAAGAAGAAACAGTCGTCCAGACTGGTTGGAGGGGCAGAGACAGGAAGCCAGGGAGGAGAGGATGCACAGCAAGGTGGCAGTTGGCTGACCAGAGAAGGCGAGGTGATGGTGATGGACCATGATATCCCACATTTGTATGCGGATAAACCAGGAGGAACAACTAGGGAATGAGACAGACCTCACAACCCAGGGTTCCAGCAGGGGAAAATTAAAGCCTCAAAACCTCTGTCTGTGAAAACCAGTGGGGGTAGTGGCAGTGTGAGAAACTCCCAGTCTCACAGGGGAGAGTCCATTGGAGGGGCCCACAGGATCCTAGAATGTGCACAAGCCCTCTGATCCAGGAATCAGACCCTGAAAGGACACAATCTACTTATGGGAAGTGAGGAAAGTGACTGAAAGCAGAGCAAGAGCCAAGCAAGCAGCATTATTCCATCTCTGACCCCTCCCCGATATACAGCACCACAATGTGGCAAAGTGGGTTACCCCACCCTGGCAAATACCTAAGGCTCCACCCCTTACAATGTAACAGGTGCGCCAAGACAAAGAAATATAGCCCAAATGAAAGAACAGATCAAAACTCCAGTAAAAGAACTAAGTGACCAGGAGATAGCCAACTTATCAGATGCAGATTTCACAACACTGGTAATCGGGATGCTCACAGAAAGAGTTGAGCATGGTTACAGAATAGAGGAAGAAGTAAAGAATATATGAAGTGAAATAAAGAAAAATGCACAGGGAACCAACAGAGACGGGAAGGAAACTGGAACTCAAATCAACAATTTAGAACAAAAGGAAGAAACAAACATTTAACCAGAAAAGAATGAAGAAACAAGAATTCAAAAAAAAAAAAAAATTGAGGAGAGGCTTAGGAACCTCCAGGACATCTTGAAACATTCCAACATCCGAATTATAGGGTGCCAGAAGGAGAAGAGGAAGACCAATAAATTGAAAACTTATTTGAAAAAATAATGAAGGAAAACTTCCCCAATGTGGTGAAGGAACTAGACATGCAAGTCCTGGAAGCTGTGAGAGTCCCAAAGAAGTTGGATCCAAGGAAGCACACACCAAGGCACATCATAATTACATTACCCAAGATTAAACATAAGAAGAGAATCTTAAAAGCAGCAAGAGAAAAGGAGACAGATACCTACAATGGTGTTCCCAGGAGACTATCAGCTGATTTCTCCAAAGAAACCTCACAGGGAAGAAGGGGCTGGAAAGAGGTATTTGAAGTCATGAAAGGCAAGGACCTACATCCAAGATTACTGTATCCAGCAAAGCTATCAGTTAGAATGGGAGGGCAGATAAAGTGCTTTCCAGGTAAGGTCAAGTTAAAGGAGTTCATCATCACCAAGCCCTTATTACAAAATGTTAAAGGGACTTGTCTAAGAAAAAGAAGATCAAAAATATGATTCATAAGGGGAGGGAACAGTAAAATAACAACAAACTCACAACTATCAACAACAGGACCTAAAAAAACAAAAAGAAAAATAAACTAAGCAAACAGCTAGAACAGGAACAGATTCACAGAAATGGAGATCACATGGAGGGTTATCAGCAGGGAGGGGGGAGAATGGAGGAAAAGGTACAGGGAATAAGAAGCATGATTGGTATGCACAAAATGGACAGGGGGAGGTTAAGAATAGTATAGGAAATGGAGAAGCCAAGGAATTTATATGTATGACCCATGGACATGAACTAAGGGGGCGGAATGGAATGTTGGTGGAAGGGGTGTGTAGGGCAGAGGGGGATAAAGGGGAGGGGAAAAATGGACAACTGTAATAGCATAATCAATCAAAAATACTTACTGTATTTTTTGGACTATAAGACGCACCGGACCATAAGACGTACCTAGGTTTTAGAGGAGGAAAATAGGAAAAAAAACCCTGATCCACTGCCGCCCCCCCCACCCCGCCCCACAGTGAGCCAGGTAAGCTACTCCAAATTTGGGAGGAAAATGGGGGTGCATCTTATACTCCGAAAAATACAGTAAAAAGAAAGAATTTAGATTGAGGGCCTGCTCCAGAAAGGAGAGGCAATTATCATAGATAATTATCTATGGTATAATATGAACTAGGGTGTGATAGGGAGGAACCTAGCAGAGTCTAATTGTTAAAATTCCTCTCTGGGTCCCATTGTCTCTCATGGCGTGGCAAACATTTGTTTATGAAACATTTCTCTCTTCATCTACCTTTGAACTGCCTTCCTTTCCTTTGAAGTCCCACAACACTACCCCCTTCTCCTTAGCTCAAAAGGGATATAAGCCTCATTTTGCCTGAGTGTCTTTGGAATCTCTCATGCTTACGAGGATTCCCCACATGTATGTAATTAAACTTTATTTTCTCCTATTAATGTGTTAATTCTTAAACCAGCCAGAACAACTTAGAAGGGTAAAGGGAAATTTTTTTCTCCCCAGCAGTAGTAAGATAAAAATTAATAATGCACACAAAGTGTATAACATAGGGCCTGGAGCAGAGTAAGCATTTGGTATGTTTTTATTCTCATCATCCTGAAGTAAGCCACCAGGGTGCATTCTGAATGCCCACTGTGCTGGAAGGTGAGAATCAGGCCTTTATGTGGGAATGCAACAGGACAATGAGAGACAGGAAAAGCAAAAGGCCATGAACGAAAGCAAACCTGGGCTGAGACTGGACCTTACAGAGGTGAAGAGGAGCAGAATTTGCCACCCCAAAATATGCTTCTTTGGCATAAAGATTATTTTAGACTGCTTATTTTTAAGAAACAACAGACATAGGAGAAGCTCTGAAAACCAAATAGAAATTAACCCTTTTGTAAGAGAAATTTATATTTGTAAAGGAAATCTCCATTTGTAAGGGTGTCTTTCTCTCTGTACCAGGGAAAGAAAGATGACTAAATGTCTAGAAACTTTTTTATCAATGGAGATAAAATAACTTAAATTTGTAAAACAACCTTACCCTTGATTGTTGTGCTTTTCCTGGTAACCTCCCAGAACTGCCCTCCCCTAACCTCCCAACGTCTTCTTTTGTCTTTAGCTGGAGATGGTATTTAAGGTGTGGCTTGGGCCATTTCATGGAGATATTTGGTTTTTTCCAGGTATCTCCCATGCATACAGGAATTATACATGTTATTAAACTTCTGTTGGTGTTTCTCCTGTTAATCTGTCTTTTATTACAGTGGGGCTTTCAGACAAGAACCTAGAAGGGTGGAGAGAAAATTATTTTTCTTTCCTCCACAACAGGTTACATTGTGCACCACTAATTAACATTCATTAACTCCCTCCTAGCTTCCAGGCAGCTCAACAGACATTGAGTGCCTATTGCAATAGTTTGCTTGCATTGATTGCCCCCATTAATGTTCTCCCTGCTTCCATGTCTTTCCAATGTGACTGCGGCTCCTCCCATCAAGAGGTAGTCTAGTTTCCCAGCAACTTTGTCCAAGCTGGCCTCATCACCTAATCAGGCCAATAGAATGCAGTGGACTTGACAGTGTT
Source organism: Desmodus rotundus (assembly GCF_022682495.2). Taxonomy (NCBI): domain Eukaryota; kingdom Metazoa; phylum Chordata; class Mammalia; order Chiroptera; family Phyllostomidae; genus Desmodus; species Desmodus rotundus. Next base: position 105,629,260 of record NC_071387.1, on the reverse strand, counting down.
CCAGTACTGAGCTGAGGCCTTAAGAGACTTTGTAGGTTTCAGCTGTCTCTCTGGGGCTTTGGCCTCCACCAGGAGAGCAAGCCAAGGCTAGCCTCTGGAGGCTGAGAGCGCATTTGTAAAAGAACCAAACAACCTCAGCCAACAGCAAGCCAACCTGCAGAAAAAGCCACCACGCTGATCCACAGCTGACCAAAACCCATGAGAGAACCCCGTGGGAGTGGAAGAACTGAGCAGAAAAACTCCCCTAAACTGCCAACACATAGACTCATGAGCAAAACCAAACATTTATAGTTTCAGCCACTAAGTTTTGAGATGATTTGTTACACAGCCTTAGCTATCCAATACACTAGAGAAATAGCCAGTGTTTTTAATAAATTGTTTTTATCCTTACAATTAAGAGTTATAATTCCCCTTGTTATAGGAGGTTTCATGGCAGAAAGAAAACAAAAGACTTGCCTGAGGTCACTCATCTGCTGAGTCCCAGAGCCAGAACTGAAACTAGCTCCATTTAATTCAAAACCCATCTTTAGGTGCCTCACACCAGGCTACCCAAGATGATGCCAAATCTGCCAATATCCAACATCGTCTCTATGTTTCAGGAGAGCTAATAGGACAGGTCTGGATATCAGCTACCAAGCAGACTCCTCAACATCCAGGCCAGCCAAAGAGGATCACAGCCCAATAGGAAATCAGTGCTGGGGCAGAATATTAAACCTCATAAAAGACACTTTGGTGTTCAGAACAATGAGAAATGTGAGAATCAGCAGAGCTGGTGTTGCCAAAGTGAGATTTATTGAAGATAAACAAAACCCATTTGCAGCAGATAATCCTTTTTCTGACGGGCAATACAAAGTTATAAGCAGGGGTTTATTCGGAAAAACATAAAGACTCAGTAGACATTCTCACTCAGGGGGCTTTACTTCCTTGGTTTATTTTAAACATCACAAAAGAAAGTAAGGGCTGTCTTTTCACTTCTGTCACAGCAACCACAGACTGAAGAATTCTGAGCAGTAAGGTCCCACTGGGCAGCTTCCAAACTCGTAAAAAAAATTTTTTAACCCATTTAATCAAATGGAAATGCAATTGCAGAGCATAACAGAGTAGCTCCAGTAAGAGATAAATAGACACTCTCTGAAGCTTGTTAAGCAGGTTGGCAAGAAGTCAGGGGTGTCCGTATACACATTTCCTCATTGTTGTAAGTCATCGCACACACTGACACACACACATGTAAACACAGGAATACAGATGAGTGTACAGACAGGCAAAACACAGATAAACACACAGAGACCCACCTGCCTGTATACTACACAGAGAGAACATACATGTGCTCACTGACACATGTAGTCACAGACTTCATGTGTGCACACACAAATACATACGGGGTATAAATAATCACGAAATGTAGAATGCCCAGCACACGCAAAAATATACATGCAGAAACACAGAAATGCCCACAGAGAGACATTCACAGCCTCTTATGCAAAAGCACATGGGCTTACCTACACATGCAAACACGTTCATTCCTGCATGCTCCCACACGCACTTACCCTCATCACCCCCAGACAGGCAGAGGAAATCCTCCTCCTACTGGCAGTGCTGGTTGCCTTCCAGGATTTGTCCTCAAAATTGGGTTTTTACCTGCAAATACTTCCAGGAAAGAATCTTCCAGTTGATTCTTTGACCTCAACAAGAAAGCTCAGCTCCCTCTGGACCCTAGGGCCAGTCCTGACCTCAGAAAGAAGGAATTTAAAGAACCCTGAGCCAACTGCTGGAACTAATCATGGAGTCAGCACTTCAGGCTCACCTTTGTGAAATTATGCCTGTGCCCTCTCCTTGAGCTGAAATGGGAGCAAAAACAGCAGTGTTGACCAGGAAGACCAGGGTTCAAATCCTGCCCCTGCTACTTCCTAGCTACTTTAACTTGGGGCCTGTTACATAAATATGCTGAACTTCACTGTTCTCAGTTACAAAATGAGGACAGTGATTCCTACCCAACACAGATTTTGTATGGATTAAAGGTGTGTAAGTGCTTGATTCAGTACCTGACACATAGTTGGTGTCAGTAATTGCTGGGAGAGGGAGAGGGTATTTCCAAGGTCATGTGCTCCTCCAAAGAAAGACTTTGTTTTTTTATTTCTTCTTCTTCCAAGAATAACATAAACTCGGGCTACTTCGCATTTACATTACACAACTTTTTATGCATTAGTATACATGTTTTATCTAACGGATCCTTTTTTCTTTAATTCTCTCCACATAAATGTCTCTGGTATGAACAAAAGCTAATTTCTTCTTCTGTCCTTGGGCATCGTCTTTTCTGGGAGACCATATATCTGGTTATGATCATTAAAACCATTCAGCAAATTGATTTTGTTAAACCCAAATTCTCTTTATAGGCAATATTTCAAGACCCAAATTCTCCTTAAAAAAGAATTAAAAAGCTGCCATGTCAAATCAGAAAAAGACATTATTCTTAAGAGAAACCTGTATTTAAAAGGTGGAACTTGAAGTGGCTGATTTTGAGTTTTTGTTGCAATGCTCATCCATTCAACACCACAAACACTTCTGAGCACCTACTATGTGCTAGGCATCATGACTGGAATCCAGTTTACATAGATACAGCATCAAGTCCAATAGCAAAGTACATAAATAATCACAATTCAACATGGTCAGAGAAATTATTTGCAATGTATTAATCTTTTCAAATGTGTAAGGTAAAGACCAGAAGAAGGAATAATTAATTCTGCAGCAGAGAGGTCAAGAAGGTTCGAGAGGTGTGTTATCTTTGCTTGCCCAGAATCACTTCCTCTTTTCATTTGTATCAGAATCCCCGTTTCCTTTAGGGAATCCTCCCCCCCCCCCCCCCCCCCCCCCCGCCAATTATATGCTGTCTTTCTGAGCTCTCGATCAGGTGGCATTCCTCAGGGGAGGGCACTTGACTCAAGTCTAACCCATCAGTCTCTCCTGCCTGAGAATATTAAGCAAAGTGATTAGGTAAAGTGATGGAGAAGCAACAAGTAGTTGGCAGCTGGAAGAGATTCATCTCTTTGCTTAGATTCCCCAGAGCCACCCTGGCTCTGTTCTTCCAGGTATTCTACCCCACAGTCTTCCAATAAATTTATTTTTTTCTCATGTTATTCAGAGTTGAATGATCATCAACAAAGGTACAGAAATCTCCACGGAGAGCCATCTGATTTGGGTTTTGAAGAATGTAAAGGAGTTCACCAGATGGTGAAGGGGAAGAAAGGGCAATGAGAATAGTTCACAGGTGTGAAGGCACCAGGTGAAACACCATGTAGCACGTTAGGATAGGAAATCATCATGGCTGCAGAATGCAAGACACGAGCCATATGCAACCTGAAGATGAAGACCACTGACTTCCGTATCTCCAGCACCCAACACAGAGCCTGGCACACAGAAGTGCTCAATAAATATTTGTGGAATGAATGAGTGACAGAATGACAGAAACAAGGCCAGATAGAGAGTCTTGTAACCCACACTGGACTTTGCAATACCTGGAGAGCACAGTGGAACCACCAAAGATTTTCTTAATTAGGGAAGAGACATAATTCAGAAATAAATTCTTTAAATATTTATTTTTAATTATGTGACATGATGGAAGTGTTAGGTAATACCATGATGATAATCATTTTGCAATATATAGGTGTATCAATTCAATACATCATATAACTTAAACTTACATATTACAATTCAATAAAGCTGGAAAAAATAAAATAAAATGTTCATTTTTAAATCCAACTCTGGTTTCTGAATGAAGAACAGATTGAACATGACGTGGGCTGAAAGCAAGGATCCCAATTAGGAGGAAGGCAATGGTGGCCTGAAATTGCCCCTGGCAGACAGGATGAAATCGACAGGTCTTGGTGATTGTTTGGATGTGGGAGGAGAAGGGGAGGGAAAATGCAAAGACGACCCAAAATTTCTCTCCCCGGTGGGTGACCGTGCCATTCACTGGCAAATGGAGCATGAGAAGAGAAACAAGTAGGGCAGAAAAATGAAGACTACAGTTTGGACCTGTTGGGTTTGAGGCTCCTCCAAAACAGTCAAGATAAGATGCAGAGTAGGTTTACAGCTCAGGAGAGTATTTGGGGCAGATAGAGTTTAGGATCCACCAGCATCCTGATCAGAATCTTAACTAGGGGTCTCTGGCCCCTAATCCTGCATGCAGTGTTACATATGCATACACATTTTTCTAGAGAGAAGATCCAAGTCCTGCGTCACTCTCTGTAATGGACCTGTGGGTTAAGAAACACTAACAGAGATGGTGCATGAAGCCACAAATGTAGATGAGTTTGCCCAGGTGTCGAGGTAGTGGTTAGAGTTCTCCAGAGAAACACAAATTCACATGTTGAAACCTAACACCCAATGTAATGGTAATAGGAGGTGGGGCCTTTGGGAGGTGATTAGGTCATGAGGGTGAAGCCCTCATGAATGGGATTAGTGCCCTCATAAAAGAGACCCCAGAGAGCTCCTTGTCCCTTCCACCATGTGAGGACACAGTGAGGACATGACCATCTATGAACCAGAAAGCAGGCATTCACCAGACACTAAATCTGCTACAGCTATGATCTTGACATTCCAGCCTCCTGAACTATGAGAAAAGAATTTACATTGTTTATAAGCCACTTAGGCTATGGTATTATGTTATAGCAGCCCAAACAGACTAAGGCAAGAACCAATAGAGTATGATGATGATGACGGTTGGTAAAAAGACAGACATACAGACAGACAGAGAAAGAGCAAGACACAGAGAGAGATTTCAAGGAATTAGCTCACACAATCGTGTGAACTGGCAAGTCCAGAATTGGTAGGGCAGGCCAAGAACTCAGGCAGGATTTCTAGGTCACTGTCTTGAGGCAGAATTTCCTCTTGTCCAGGAAATCTGTTTTGGATCTTAAGGCCTTCAGCTAATTGGATGAGGCCTCCCTCATTACCAAAAGTAATCTTGTTAAAGTCAATTGATTGAAGATGTTAACCAGAGACATTAACAAATACCTTCACTGCCCCGGCTGGTGTGGCTCAATGGATTGAGTGCTGCCCTATGAACCACAGGGTTGCTGGTTCCATCCCCAGTCAGGGCACGTGCCTGGGCTTCAGTCCAGGGCCCTAGTAGGGGGCGTGCAAGAGGCAACCACATACTGATGTTTCTCTCCCTCCCTTCCCCTCTCTCTAAAAATAAAACAAAATAATACCTTCACAGCAAAACCTAGGTTATTGTTTAATTAAATAACTGAGTACCATAGCCTAGAACAACAGCCATCATGGTCAGTTAGCAGAAATTTGTCAACAAAGGTAACAGTGGACTTGACTAGAGTTACAATGGCACAGAAAACAGAGAAGGATTTCCCAGTCTTGTCCCTGATGTTTGTTTCCCTACTAACATCCAGACGCTTAGGCAAGCTTAGCACATATGGTGAGCAGTACTTGCCAAGCTGTGTCAAGGACTGTTATCAAACAGCAGGTGGGGTCCTGCTGCCCACCGCCACCCTCTAGGCAAAATCCCAGAGACAAAGCTTTGGTGATAAAGGAAAGGAGTCTTTATTCAAAAGCTACACAATTTTGAAATAACAGCTTTCCACATGCATTAGTCACTTAAGCCTATCATTTAAGGCTAAACTTTTTAACTCCTTAGTTTCAGCTTTAATCACTTAAACCTATTGATTAAGGCTAAACTCTTTAACACCAGAGATCTCCTATCATTCCCCCTGTTAGTTTTTAATTATCTTATTTCTATGGGGTTAGTTTACAAACTAAAACAACATAAGATACAAGAGCTACACAATTTTGGGAGAATGGCAGGCTTCTGCCTCAGAGGTCGTCCCCTCTAGAACACCCAAAGAACAGTAGCACTGCCACCCCCTGCCAGGCCAGCCTGATCCTAGACTGCACCCAGAGTTCCTTCCCACCCAAAATCCATCCAAATTACCATCCTTTGGGAAACACAAGCAGCTGAAACACAATCATCCAGGCATCCTCGAGGAAGAGAGCCTGGAAACCAGAGAGTCAGTCTCTGCCCTTCTTTTATTTCAAATTTTCTGGCCCATAATTCCATGCACTCTGGAGGCTTTCAGCTTCTCAGCCAATCTCATCCTAGACTGTTTACCATTGCCTCAGGCAACCTCCTCCTGAGCCCTTTCCTCCCCAGGGATCTGATCAGATCTCTCTGAATCAGGACCAGAGACTGGAAGTCAGTCATGCTTGGCAAATTCATGAACACAGGGCTTGTGGACATCTTGGTTCTTGCTTTCTTTTCAATGAAACTTAAGTTTTCTGATGTTGTTGCAACCCTTCTGGGGGAATGAAATAAAAAAATGAGTAGTATAGGCACATATTTTGGGATTGAGTGACCCCATTTTTTTTTCTTACACCAGTGCTGGGATGTAGGAGTTTGTTTCCCTCCAAATGAGAAAACTAAAAGTCAAAAGGGATGTGACTTACCTGTGATTAAACAGGGTGTAAGTGGCAAGGTGGGATTGGAATCCAGGTTCTCTGCTCTGACAGATTCTGCTATGACAGGTTCCTGGGAAAAACAATACCCTGACAGGAAAGATTCCATCTCATAGAAAATTCAACAATGTCTTCCTAATGGCAACATCATCGCAAAAGCACAGAGGAATGAGCATCACCTGTGGCCCTGGAGTGGAGAAAACCAAGCCAGTAGGATTGGGGGTTACCAGTCACACCCCCTTCTGACCAGCAAGTAATTCATCCAAGGAAATAAGAGAACATTAAAATACAATGCATAGTAACTGCTTGGACATAGTTATATTCTATAAAACCAACACAAACTCTGAACTATTGAACTTGAACCTTTGCTCATGGGGAAGTGCAGGGTTGGGTTCCTGTGAGCCTCTGGTCACAACATTTCCATCAGCCTATCACTACATCACCTTGTTTTATCTGTATTTCTATTTAAATCCAGCTTCGTGCTTTGCTCCTTGTTCCCCAACTGGAGGGCCAGTCACTGCTCCCACAGCCAGCATGGACTGTGAAAATCAATGCCCAGGTATGGAAAAAGCTGCTCCTTTTCTCATAGGGAAGAGTGAGTAAAGAGTGAAGAGAGAGGGGAGATCTCCCTGAAAAAATAGGGCATTGGCAAAAATTATATTTTAAGGGTCTTGGGTTCTGTTTTAGTCAGCTTGGGCTGCTATAGCTAAATACCACAGACTGAGAAGAGTAACAACAGACATTTATTTCCCACAGTCTGGAGGCTGGAAGTCCAAGATCAAACTGCAGGTGGTGGGGGAGAAAGGAGGAGAAGTCTAGGGGAAGGGGAACACATGGTCTCTCTCCTAATAAGGACACTAATCCCATCATGGGTCCCCACCTTCCTGACCTCATCTAAACTTAATGACTTTCCAAATGCTATCACCTTACAAGTTGAGGCTCCAAAATACAAATTGCAGAGGGACACAAACATTCAGTCCATGATAGGCTCAGACAAAAATGTGAGAGAAGAGGATAAAGAGCCTCCAGTTCAGAAAGTCCCAATTACAAGAACTGTTCAAGTTGGAAACAGCTTTCAGAAAATGACGGCAGAGGAAAACCCAGCAGGGAGGCAGCTGTCTTTAGTGATTTTCAGGGGGCAGACCCCAGATCCAGCCTCAGTTTCCCCAGGGACAAGCCTCGCTTTTTAAATTTTAACAATGGCTTTGAACATCACCTTGAGGCAAAGGAGTGCATAGCACAGGGATGCACGTGAAGTTCACCCTTGGAGAAGGATCTCAGGGCACTGCAAAGATCCTGTGAAATGGCACATGTCACCATCATCATCACATCTTGACCACGACTTACATGGGACCTACCTATGTCTGAGCAGTTACTATGCATGGCCGCCTCTCAATTCCACAAAATGTGAGCTTATACTTATTGAGGGTCTGCAAGGTACGTAACAGTGTACTAGGTGCCACATTGCCTCTTTTTGAAATAACCCCTCACTGTTAATTATCTGCCTTCCCCTGGTGAGAGAACAGAGTCTTGCCCAGGTTAAAGGACTTAACAAGCTAGTAGGCAGTAGAGCAGGATTTCTTGACCTCGGCACCATTGACTATGTGGGGGCACTACAAAAACCAGGATTATCTTCTGGAGGGCGGGAGCCTTGTGGTACAGGCTTCCCCGCCTAGGCCAGTGTTCTAGGAACCCATCTGTATCCGCGCACTTGCTGGCATTTTTACGCGAGGCTACATTCGGCTTCCCGTTCGGCTTCAGTGAATTTTTTTGGAAGACTCTTTTTTTTTTATGCTAACTTTATTTAAACTTTAAATAAACTTTGTTTTTATGTTTAAATACCATAATTGTAAGTGCAAAACAACTAATAGTTATGAATAATGGGTACAAAACTCTACATTCCACTTGCAGTGATATAATTATCTTCATTTAGTGATTCTAGGAAAGAGAAAATTGTATTTACTAATATTTGCAGAACTTTATTACTTTTAGTTTTATTTACACTTACAAAGATTTTTACATTCATTTTCAAAACATTCTTATTTTTTATGTTCATTTAATTTTTTAAGTATATTTTATGATTATGCTATTACAGTTGTCCCAATTTTTTTTCTACCCTTTATCCCCCTCCATCCTACAGCCCCCACCCTTCAGCATCCCCCCTCCCTTAGTTCATGTCCATGGGTTGTATATATAAGTTCTTTGGCTTCTCTATATCCTAGACTACTCTTAACCTCCCCCTGTTTATTTTATGCCTACCAATTATGCTTCTTATTCACTGTATATTCCCACCCATTCTCCCCCTCCCCCTCCCCACTGATAACCCTCCATGTGATCTCCATTTCTGTGATTCTGTTTCTGTTCTAGTTCTTTGCTTACTTTTTGTTTTTGTTTTTAAGGTTCAGTTTCTAATAGTTGTGAGGTTGTTGTCATTTTACTGTTCATAGTTTTTGATCTTCTATTTCTTAGATAAGTCCCTCTAATATTTCATATAATCATAGGGATGCCAGAAGGAGAAGAGGAAGAGCAAGATATTGAAAACTTATTTGGACAAATAATGAAGGAGAACTTCCCCACTCTGGCAAAGGAAATAGACTTCCAGGAAGTCCAGGAAGCCCAGAGGGTCTCAAAGAAATTGGACCCAAGGAGGAACACACCAAGGCACATCTTAATTAAGTTACCCAAGATTAAAGATAAGGAGAGAATCTTAAAAGCAGCAAGAGGAAAGGAGAGAGTTACCTACAAAGGAGTGCCCATAAAAATATCAGCTGATTTCTCAAAAAAACCCCCAAACTTATAGACAAGAAGGGGTTGAAAAGAAGTATTCAAAGTCACTAAAGGCAAGGACCTACATCCAAGATTACTCTATCCAGCAAGGCTATCATTTAGAATCAAAGGGCAGATAAAGTGCTTCCCAGATAAGGTCTAGTTAAAGGAGTTCATCATCACCAAGCTCTTATTATATGAAATGTCAGTGGAAGTCTCTTACAACATATTTGCCCATTTCATGATTGATGATTTATGAGTGCACCTACCCACACCACGCTGAGTGTTCAGCAGTTTTTGACCAAAAAATGGCAAGACCCCTGTGCCCCACCCTCTCTATTCACCCAATCTTGCCCGGAGCGACTTTTTTTCTTTCCCCAGATGAAAAAAATTCCTCAAAGGGAAATGTTTTTCTGCTGAGGAAAAGATGAAACACTAAAAGGCATCAAAATTGACAAAATCAAAAACTGTTGTACTCACAGTTGGAACAAAGTCTCAAAAGGTGTATTGCATCAAATGCAGAGCATTATGAAGGTGACTGAAGTTTAAACATGTAAGAATAAATACACACTTTTTAATAAATAAATTCTGGGGTTTTGTGGATCCCCCTTATATTATGGCCAGATAATTCTCCATGGTGGGGGCTGTCCAGAGCATTGTAGAATGTAGAGCAGCAACCCTGGCCATCACCCACCAGATGCCAGCAGCAACACCCCCAAGCTGTGACAATCAAAAATCTCTCCTAAGTAGCCAAATGTCCCCTGAGGAAGTAGGGGAGGGGGGCATAGAATCACCCTAGTTGGGAATCAGCAAGGTAGAGCACAGATTTGAAGCCAGGCAGCCTGATTCCAGAGCCTGTCCCTCTCATTGCAACACAACACAAAGTCCTTACTATTAATCCCCAATCTTCAGCCTGAAACAACTGCTCTGAGAGGGAAGCCAGTCCCCATCATCACACAGTGTGTGCGGGGCTCAGTAGATGTGAATGCAATCTGATTCCAAACCAAACCCCCTTCCCACCCACCATGCAACCTCTATCTTGAAGAGACTTCTTCAATGTCTGTACCAAATCCTGGGCTTAATTTGGACAGAAACTATGAATGATTCACTCCTATCACCATGCCCCTAGCCATGGGGCTAGGAGGTGGCCAGGCCTGGATCCAAACCAGGTCTGCTGACTCCAATGCACGATCAGGTTACACTCTGCTCACTGGCCCCCTCCACCATCCCATTTCCTTCTCCAGCCAATTACAGCCAAGTTACACATCCAGTGGTTTTTGCAGCTGTCCTCCTTTCTCGTGCCATTGCTGGTTCCAATTGCCAATACTTTATCTGGGTGGTAAAAGATGGGGTAACATGTGGCTTCAGAGATTCAAGAGTGGCAGGTTGGGAACCCCAATGCTTTGCTGGGTTTTTAGCTGTGGGACTGGGCAGGAGGAAATCTGTGGTTTATGTGACATCCTCCCGCTCACCCTAAAAATGGTGATGGATAAAGGAAACATGCTTAACAGTTCAGCTAGCTCTTTAATTACTCAGAAAGAAGAGCCCTCAGAAGTCAGTCAATCAGTTAGGGAAGAAACAAGTCTGGCTTCTAATCAATGGCTGTTCTAGGCTCTTTCATCAAAGACTGGATCTGTCATTTTCTATTGTGCAGAGTTAATGAATGCGTTTGAATTAGGCCTTCAGAGGGCTGTCTTGGATGAAGGGGATTTGCTGAACTCTAGGGACTGCTGTCACCTTGGTACGTTGCTCTATGTTTTTCAAGGCATCTGTAACTATGATAGTCACTGTTTACTGAGAATCTACTATGTGTTGGCAGTACATCAGGGACTCTGCATCTCTCAGTCCTTCTGATCTTCGTGTCAACTCAAGAGAGAGGTTCTCCTGGCCTCCTGGTCCTGCCAGTAACCAGCTGGAAAGCTTTCAGCCCCTCTGTGCCTCCGATTTCTCATCTGTAACACGGGGATAATAATAGTACCAACCTCATAGAACTGTTATAATGATTTAATGAGTAATTTTTGTAAAGTGCATAGAACAGTGCCTACAAATGTTTGCTACTTTTATTATCATTCCCATGTACAAGCAAGGAGACTGAGGTTTATGAGGGTGAAGGAGCCTGGTTGAGAGTCAGAAGTTGGTAGCAACAGAGCTGGGACTTAGCCCAGCTTTCTTTGGCTCCAAAGCTAAGTTCGTACCACTAGATCATTAAAGGGAGAAAGGGAGGGATGAACAAGCCATGTGATACACCATGCCAAGGAAGTAGGAACAACAGAACTGGCTGTCACACAAAAGCTAAGAAAATTCTCAGCTGCACCCAACTGGGACAGCTCTAGCCCAGTGGAGGGAGCCCCCACCCCAGAGTCAGAGCAACCAAAACAGCTGCCACAGGAGCTCCATGTCCCCTGAATAAGGTCCAAACTCCAGTTTAGCATGAAGGCTCTCCTGGACCTTTCAACCTTCCTGGCCTTCTCCTAGGTACACACACACACACACACACACACACACAAATACTAGATCTGCATCTGTACTCAATACCCACCAGTCTTTTGAGCTCTATGTCTGTTTGTACATACTCTCCATTCCATCTGAAGTGCCTTCCCTTTCCCCATCCCCACCTCTCACCCAACCTCTGAAACTCAGCTCAGGTGTGTCACGCTCTCTCCAGCTGGGCTGGGCAAATCTTTTTGACTTCCACAGTGCTCCTTTTATCTGTCCAGACTGTCATTGCAAATTGTAATTACAATTCCAGATTGTAACTGTCTGTCTCCCCCACAGGCCCTGGAATTCCTCCAAGACCCAGCCCAGAAGGGTGAGTGTATGAATGATATCTTAAGGGATGGGTAGCCTAATTGAGTGCCCTTCGGTGTGAAAGAGAGATTTCACTAATTCTGTGGCTCCATGCAGAACATAAAACCCACTGGTAGCTAGAGTCTCCCAGGAAATCCACTGACACGTAGTAGGTACATTCAGCCACATATAAAAAGAGGATGGGCTGCCGCAGTGGTCAATGAGCTCCCAGAAAATGGGGGTATCCAAGCATAAGGGACACTTGTCAGAGAATTCATAGTCAATTTCTGAAATAGTGGGACAATGGCTGATATTCTAATGCTTTCAGTCTATATTCAATTGATCCTAAATCTCCAGAGACAATCTTAAGGATAAAGATGGTGATGATGATGATGATGATGATCATGAAGGAAATGACAACAACCATCACTTAGGAGGCACCTGTATGTCCCATGCCCTGTGATGGGCCCTTTACATACAGAATGATCACCATCCCTCCTTACATTTATGATGCACAGATGCAAATGTTACAAAAACTTAGTAATCAGTTCCTATGGCAGGATAAGACAATTTTTATATACAATCTTTAATTAAACATTTTTTTCAGGCGCCATCTTCATTTGTGGCATTTTCATGCTTGTTCTTCCATTTTATTCTTTTCTTTCACAGTTGAGTGACAGGCAGGCAGGTAAGGCCAAAGATCTTCCAGCTCAAGTTAAAGATCTGCTGTGCTGGGTGGCTTTTATAATTTTATCTATTTTTCTCTTTCTTTGGCTCAGTTGTGTTTGGTTTATGAGACTGTGCTCCTTTAGAAAGTAGGATCAGCACTTCTTCCTGCTTCGTTTTATACAGTAATCACAATACTGTAATAAAATATTAAAGTCCTTGGCACAAACACTGCTGCACAGACCAAGGGGTAGACCCTCCTGGAGAGGAACCATTTGCCGGGAGGCATCGCCACACAGTTGTTTAAGATGACCTTGCGTCGGCTGGTGTGCAGAATCCCAGAGTCACATAGAAGCAGCAGTGCACAGGCTTCAGTGTAAATGCCCCAAAGTAGTTTGTCACAGAGATAAATATGTGAAAAGCAGAACTATCAGCATTGTTCTTATGTTCATTTGTCTGATAGGATATTGTAGCTCAGCAGTCAAGTAACTCACCCCAGGTCACACAGGCTATAGGAAGCAAAGTGGGGTCATGAGTCAGGGTGGAATCCAGCACCTGCATTTACTAACACGAGATGATGTTTATCGAACACTTACTGTTGGAAGCACTGTTTGTCTTTGACTCACTTAATCCTCACAATAACACTGGGAGGAGTGCTCCCATTTCACAGATGAGGAAACTAAGACGCAGAAAGATTGAGTGCCATGTCTCTGATCCCCCAGCTACAAGGAGCCAGACTTTGAACCTGACAGGCCTGGGCCCCAAGCCTGTTTCTCTCTTAAGTGCCTCTCATGATGGTCAGCCTGCAAAATCTCAGAACAGACCTTGAGCAGAAAGAGCTCTTCTTCTAAGAATAAGGACTGAGGATGTGGCCAAGGGGGATCAAAGGCCCCGGGTCAGGTCCATTGTAGGAGTTGGTGTTTTCCTGCAGGGAAAGTCTTGTGTTTAAGAAGCCAATCCTGCAGCATAAAGACATTCAAGCCAGGGCCTGAGCTGCTTTTCAGGAGCATTCCTCTAAGAAAGCTCTTCTGAAAGTGCTTTTTATGCATGTCCCATTCTCATGCAGGCTGTCAGGCCTCAAAGAGCTGAATCAGGAATTTGATGCAGTAGCAGAAGTGCTGTGTGGATCTCTATAAGTTTAATTCAAATAGTACTTGTGCTTTGGTTGCTAAAGCACTAAATGCAGACCACTGTGCCCTCAGCATAGAAAAAGGAACAAGGGTTTGGAAGTCAGGAGATCCTGGATCAAGTGAGGGCTTTGCTACCAATGCTCTGTGTGACCTGGGGCAAGTTACTTAACCTCTCTGAGCCTCAGGCTTCTTTGTACATTAAAGGTGATGAATTAGCGTCTCTCTAAGGTTTCTACTGCCTTCAATATCCAGGATCCTGTGCCACATACTGAAGGAAATACATACACATCATAAACCAGTTTGAGCTCTCTTCTGCACACTGAGGTTCAGACCTGTATGACTGGGACCCAATGGGCAGGAATCCTGAGGGGGGAAAAAAAAAAAAACAGTACCCTGCAGGAAAGTCTAGTAAAGTGTCTAACTCTAGTAGTGACTGTACAGCCATTTAAATGGGCCTCAATATCTGTTCCATTTCCATGGGACAATCCACACCAGGGTCTTGTCCTATTATTATTAATAGACATTCCCACAATGGGAGACATTGCAGTTCCAGTAAGATACCATCATAGCTTGAATGTGAATAAGATGTTGGCAGACACAGGAGAAGCATCCGCTTCCATTCCCATAAAAGAAGACCCTTGGTTGGTGGCGGTAAATGTGTCACAGGATAGAGCAGAAGAAATTTGTGTTCAAGCAACATCCATAGATTTACTGCAGAAGGAAAATGCTGCTGAATGTGAAAGTGCTGAAGACAGGAAATTGAATCACAAACACAAATCATCTGAGTTTTCAGAAAAGTTTGAAAGTTGTCTGCATAAAATTTGCCTGGAAGATGGGTAAGATGAGGAAGAAACAGAAAAATATGTGTGTTCACGTACCAGTCCAGAGTATTTATTTCAAAAGAGCCCAAAACCTAACAGTGAATCTTTTGAACACTTATTATTATGAATATTTTATTCATTCAACATTTATTATATTGGGAAAGGGGATAAACAAGATCCAGTTTCCATACGAAAGAAGCTCAGAAATGGTGGGGGAGGGGCATGACTTATATGCTAGAATAATAATATTTACAACACTGTTACGTTATAAATGTTATAAAGGCTCTGGGCTCCAAAAGAAGGAAGCAATTAATTGCCACTTGGTGGTACCCTACAAGTTTTACAGGAAGTAGAGGCACCTGAAATGGGTCTTGAGGGTTTGTACAAGGGTGTCAGGGCAAAGAACGAGAAAAAGGGTGACCCAGCAGAGGGAATCATAGATGCAAAAACAGGAAGTCATGTTTAGAAATCAATGAGTCGGGATGTGTGGTGAATAGTGGAAAGAAGGGACTAAAGCAGTTTCTCACTGTCAACACTACTGATATTTGGGGCTCTGTAATTCTTTGTTTGGGGTGCTGCCCTGTGTATTGTAAGATTTTCAGCAGCATCCCAGCCTCTGTCTGGGATGCCAACAGCATAAACATACACACACACACTCCAGTTGTGGCCATCAAAAATGTCTAAGGACATTGCCAAATGTGTCCTGGGAGACAAAATTACCCTCCACTGAGAACCGCTGCACTAGAAACATTAACAGACCAGACTGGGGAAGGACTTGAAGGTCCCACTATAAGTTTAGACATCACAGTGTCATGAACATTGTTTATTAAGCAAAGTACAATGACTGTTTTTATTTTTTAGGGTGATCTGTCCACAGCTGGGTGGGTGGATGGAGTATGAGGAGGCTGAGGACAGGAAAATGAATGCTCTGGCAGGTTCAGACAAGGTGTGAGGAACCAAGTCATTGCAGCCGGAATACAAGAGGAACTTTGGAGGGATTTGATAACCCACAGAATTGGGGCAAAGAGGATGAGGACTTAAAGGAGCCACCTTGATTATATACCCAAGAGCTGTCCTATAAACATGTGCAAACTAGCAAACTGAAGTTTGTGGTTATATTATCGAAAAATAGAATGTTAACCCTGGCTGGTGTAGCTCAACTGGAGCATTGTTCCTTAAACCAAAAGGTCACTAGTTCGATTCCTGGTTAGGGCACATGCCTGGGTTGCAAGTTCGGTCCCCAGTTGGGGCACATGTGGAAGGCAACAGATCGATGTTTCTCTCCCAGTGATGTCTCTCTCTCTCTTTCTCTCCCTCCCTCCCTCCTTCCCCTCTCTCTAAAGTCAATAAGTATGTACTCAGGTGAGGGTACAAAATAAATAAATAAGTAAAAATACTATGTTTAGCACAGTATATAAGCAGTCATGCAGTCATTCCACAAACATTTGCTAAGTGCCTACCATGTGCCAGGTCCTAAAAACAATCACACCCATGCCAGGCACAGTACCAACAAGCATTTGACATGAGTTATCGCAATAAACCAAGAGAAAGGTATAAACTTTTTCCCACTTTAAGAAGACAAACCTGCTTTTATAAAAGTTAAGTGGCATGTTAGTAAATACTACACCCAGGATTCAAACCAGGGTTTGTTTCTCCTCAAGGCCCATAAATTTAACAGTACTCTATAAAATTTTCTTCCAAAGGTCCTAGAAAGCAAAGAACACCCCTTAATCCTGGTTAACAAGGCCAGCATCAGCAAAGGGAGAGGGAGAGGGAAAATAGAGGGAATGGGAGGGGTGAGGAGCCGGACAGAGCAGAGTTGCAGAGAGGAGCATTACAATGTCTTAGCTTTTATGTCACGCATTTAAAAGGCACAAATTCATACACATTATAATAGCATTCAATCATTCCCACAATACTGTGCACTCAGAGCTTTGGCCTTAATAACTATTAATTATACCAGCTCCACATTAATGCCTATTTTGTTTTTGTCTCTACTGCTTCTTAAACTACATTTCTATTCTGTTGTGAAAACCTCTTACAGAAGGGACCTGCCTCTTTAGCCAGCCTGCGGGCTGCCTGGGGGGCCCTCACAGGTCACCTCATGAAGAGCTATGTGTCCCACTCTGGAAGTAGCCCTGAGGCCCTGTGGCAAGATGCCACCCCAAAGGCCTGCTGTGAAGGGAGTACTGTGTCTTTTAAAACAAGACAAGATGGAATAAATGCTAAAAACCTGTCAGCGGGGCTCCCTGTCCTGCTCCTACAAGGTCCTTCACAGTCTCACCCCCCTTCACCTAGCCAACCCCTCTTGATGCCATCCCTCTTTTAGGTCTTGTGTTTTCCTGATGTACCATATCCACTGAAGAAGGAACTTCAGGCTTTGCGTACTTGCTGTGCCTAGCCCTCTCCAGCCCCTCTCCCTGTCCCCAGCCTCTTCCCCTAACCCCCTCCCCTCATCTGTCAGGTCTAAGGTTATACATCACCTCCTCCAGACAGTCTTCCCCACTGCTCAAGCCTGACTGGGACTCTGCTCTGTACTCCCAGAGAACACTGTGTTTACCCTCATGGCAGCACTTACCACACTATTTTATCACTGTTGAGTTAACTTGTGTGTCTCTGCCACTAGGAGAGGGGTCAGCAAACAGCAGCTGGGGCCAACTAGGTTTTGGTAAATAAAACTATAAGGGACATGGCCACACCCACTCCTTTACACATTTCTAAGGCTGCTTTGGCACTACAACAGCAGAACTGAATAGGAGCCACAGAGACCACATTGTCTGCAAAAGCTACAATATTTATTATGTGGCCTTTTGCAGGAAAAGTCTACTGACCATTGCGGTAGACTATGGGCTCTCTAAGGGCAAGAACCTTGTCTTGTTCATCAGTGTATTGCCTTTAGCATTTAGTGCTGCGCCTGGAAGATAGAGAAAGCTTAATGGATATTTGATGAATGGATGGACAGGTAAATGTTGAATGCATTTAAGTGTCAAGTTCAAGTGACAATGTGATGACGCTAGGACAAAAGAGACATCTTTGGCAAGGAGGTACCAAAACCCTAAGAAATAGTTTAATTGTCTGAAGCAAAATCAGCTTAGAAAATAGAAATACAACCCTGGCCTCTCAACAAAAGGAATAGCTGATAGTTAGTGCTCACTTGTAAATGCCACAGAGAGAGAGGTTTGATTAAGGTAACTTCCTGCTATGAGCGTCTATGATTTTTTCTTGAATGGCTTTTTTTTTCCTCCAATGTTTTGAACAAGAACAATCAGTTGTTGAATTAAACCTGAATTTCATCAGCCAAGAAATTTGAGTTGAATAATTCAGACCTTTTTTTTGAGGCCTGGAAGGAAGGGGAAAGGGAGTGGAATTTATATTATCTTTAAAGGATAAGCATGGCCTCAAATTGGCAGCACCCCAAAAAATAAACCCTCATCCCACTCAGCCAACCAATAAACTAAAGCTCCTCTTTCTGGGTCCAATCCTTATATTATTGCCTCCTTGAAGTCTTCTCTGATCCACCTGCTTAAACAGTCCCTCCCACTTCCAAACTCAAATAGCATTTTACTCCCCCCTGGAGTACAATCACTTCTCAGATTTGCTTGCATATCTGTTCATGGCATTGGGACTTTGAGCTCCCTGAAGATTCCTTCTCCTCTACACTCTCAGGGACATAGCAGGTGCTCAACAAATGTTTATAGAATGGTCAAAAGAATAAATGAATAAGGCAGAGAGGGAAAGAGGCAGTGGTTGAACCAAATGAGTGGACCAGTGGGTAGGTGCATGCATGAAAATGAATGAATGAATAGGTAGGTGGATGGATGGATGGATGGACAGATTCGATTGGTTGGGCTGGGTTGAAGTGACTGGTTGAAGTTATGAAGGAAGTGAATGATACCCTCAGCACTCTCAACAGGGGTATCCTACAGAGGACTGTGCACACATCTACCCCACCCCTATACCTCAAGCTTCTCTTCTCCATCCCTAATGGCTCCAAGCCCTAGAGTGTTTCTTCCTGGCCCTCTCACTGCATGTCCATTGTTTCCTCATTCCTCTTCTCTCAAGGCTGCCCCAGATCTCCATGGCTAACCAAGTCACCTTTGCCCAAGAATCCAAGAGGGCAAAGGGGACTTTGTTCATGGGAAGCAAGCAGATGGCTAGCTTCCAGCCCCCCAGGAGGACTGGAGGGAGGCCACCTGCTCACCCATAATGGGTCTAATTAGAGCAGATGCTTTTCTCGGTGACCTACAAAGCTTGCTTCTCCTCTCCCAACCCTCCACTGGAGCAAAACAGTAGAGCCATGATGGAAAGTGAGCTTTCTCCAGGACAAGGTTGCAGGTGTCTAACTCAAAGCTCCTTCCTTGTCCTCTAATCATCTTTGAATTCCAAACCCAACTGACCCAAAGAGGCAGCCCCCCTTTCTCCAGAGTAACCCCAGAAATGCCAGGACTCTGGGGAACACAGTTTAAAAACCTTTGCTCTGGCTAAAGAGCACCATTCAGAAGAAGGGAAGACTGAGGACCAGAGAGGGGAAGTGACTTCCCTGGGGTCACCCTGTAAGTCAGTGGGAACTGGGAGCCAGAGTCCAGACCTCCTCATTCACAGTATAATACATGTTACTACTACATCACCTTCACATGTCAAACTCTGTATGACTCCCTTGGAGGCCCCTGGATGAAATTCAATGCCATGTCCAAGAGAGGTGTCCTATTTCAAGTTCCTTTAGCATTCAGCATCAGTTGGAGCTGATTAGAGTTCTGAGTATAATGTTGAAGTCATTTTTATATCCAAGCTTTGGTAATTTAGTATCAGGTGGACATTAGTCAATAGGGATATGAAGGAAATTGTAAGCAAATTAACAACAAGGAAAGTTCTCCCTATACACACATGTGTGTCTACACTCACATCTTTCTTTCATTAGCTTTAATTACATTGACCCAGATTGATTTGGAAAAGTTTCCGTACCCAGGATAAATTTCTCTTTTATGATAGTGAAGATCCTGAGATTTTTCAGAGAATGGGATCCCAGAGATAAATCAAGTGACATGGTAGCTTCAGGGCTCTTCTACCAGCTGCTGGAAGACAAAGATCTTGATTAAAACAGAGATGTCAGCCAAAGCCAGGATTGTTGAGTCAAACAAACATGCACTGTGGATGCCATTCCTATCCCTCTCTGGCTGTGGTAGCTTGGGTGATTTGCTTCCAGTCTGCACAATGCTTCATATCACAGTTCACTCTTTGCCAACTAGCCAAGAGATTTTTCCAAAACATAACTCAATCCAGTCACGTCTCTGATTAAAAGCCTTCAACATCTCCCTGTTTAACTTAGAATAAAACCCACACTCCATACATAATGTGCTCAACAAGGAACTCCATGACCTGACTTTGCCTTATATGATTGTATGTTGGGACTGTATTTGGTTACAAGTGACAGAAACTGGAGTATATTTGCATAACCAAATGGTGGATATTTTTCTCACATGACAAGAAGTCCAGAAGTGGTCCAGAGAAGTTCCAAAATAACCTCAGAGATCCAGGCTCCTTCTATCTTCCTGCTCTGCCATCCTCAGAAAATAGGACGCCTCGTGGTCACAATACGGCTGCTCCAACCCCAGGCTTTGTGTCCAAGTTCCAGGCAGGAAAAGGGAAAGAAGCAAAGGAGAAAGGGCACATGCCAGTTGGATCTGTCCCTTTTTACCAGGAAAGGGATAACTTTTCTTTAAACTGCCACTTACAAGTCACTGGCCAGCAGTCTGCAAAGCCACGTCTTCTCAGATGGGCACTTTGCCTCCTGAATGAAATCATTCAAATCACCCAAATCAGGGTTTTACCAATAAGGAAGAAAGGGAGGGTAAATGTTGAGCAGCACATGGTATACAGGTCCTAATCTCATTCACAATGTACCTGTAAGAGGCTGAATTCTAAGACAAGCCCCATGATCTCTGCTCTGGATGCTTAGAGGTTGTAAGTCTCTTCCTTTTGAGGATGGGTGGGAAATGCCTTAGCCAATAGAATATGAAAACAGTGAAGAAATTATGTAGCTGTAATCAAGGTCCAAAATCAGTTGATTTTGAGTTCATCGATAAGGAGATCATCCTGGGTGGGCCTGGCATAATCAGGAAAAGGCCCTTAATAGAAGGCCTGCAGTATCCCTGAGCTGACAGACCCTCTTTGCTGGCTTGATGAGGCAGGCAGTCGTGTGGAGGAGGCCCCTACAGCAAAAGGTCGCAGGGGGACTCTAGGAGCTTCAGACTCTAGGACCTGAGAGCTGCCTCCAGCCAACAACCAGCAAAATATCAGGGCCCTCAGGCATGCATCCACCGGGAAATAGATTCTGCCAACAGCCTGAATGAGGTGTGAACAGGTCCTTCTCCAGTTGAGCCTTCAGATGAAAATGCCATCCAGCCAATACCCTGACTGCAGCCCTGAGCAGAGGACCCAGTTAAGCCTTGAGCCTCTGGCCCTCTACAAGATCCTAAGTGTGCTTTAAGCTGCCAAGATTGTGGTAGTTTGTTAGGAAGCAACAGGTAACTAACACAGTGACAAACACACAGGTCTCCTTTCTGTCACTTGCTTGTGAGTATTCCTTCCCGCCTCATAGCCCTCGCTTTTATTTCACCCCACACCGATGCCTGCCAGGAGCACTTTCTTCAGCTCTGTGCAGAAGCAACACTCTCGTCCTTCAGGTTCCAGCTCAAGATATATATATATATCAGGAGAACTGAAATTCATAAATTCAAAACAGTTAAAATGAGAGAAACCAGCCTAAATATATTAATATTCACAATGAATAATTTCTTTAATTGGGATGGAATCAACCCTCCAGATTAAGGAGATTATCAGATTGCAATGGGGGAAAATCTACCTATATGCTCTTTAAAAAAAAAAAAGTTAAAATATTAAAACATAGAAGAATTGAAAGTAAAGGATGGACAAAGATACATCTAGCAAATACTAGCCAAATAAAGGTGGAGTGACCATATTAGTACCAGAAAAAAATGGTCTTTAAGTCAAGAAATAATCATTAGGGAGAAGAGGTCACCACAGAATGAGAAGACATTCACTTCACAAGGAAGATACAAGGCTGAGAGTATAGGCACCGAATCAAATAACTTTACAATCTATATTGCAGGTACTTCCTCCGCCTTCCACTGAAGGACCTCAGCTGGCCGTGGGTCCTGACAAAGACAATAAGAAACAACTCTGGGCATTTGGGTCAGCGTTTGGATGATGCTGTGTCCCGAGTCCGTGAAAATGGTCCAAAGAATGACAAGCCCCCCTCATCTGTCCAGTTACAGCAGCTCAGGGTCAAAACTGCTCCCATACTCCCACAAGAGAAAGCCCCTTAGGATAAGTTCTTACCTTACGGGCTGGGGCGGGAGCAGAAAAGAAGAAAGGACACTGTAAAGGCAGAAGTCCTGACGATGTTGGAGCTAAGATTTCTCTAATTTGCTTCTGAACACCTAGTACCATCTACAGAATTTTGGCAAACAGCAACCTACCTCATCCAATCCTTTCACCTCAAAGACCAGGAAACAGGGCACACAGGGAGGAGACGTGGCTGCCCTTCACCTCAAAGACCAGGAAACAGGGCACACAGGGAGGAGATGTGGCTGCCCTAAGTCTACAGACATGCCAGTGTGTGCACACGGTCATTCACATTCACACGACGACCCAAGGGAGATTGGACAACAAATGAATCTAAATGTTAAAATGGCAGGTTCTCCCTGAATGAAGAGAAAAGCCTCTGTCTAACAGCCCCGCTGAACCGAGAAGCACTCCCCGTGGGTCTGCCTCCCCCACACCGGGCCAGCAGACAGGAACTCGGTGCCACGCTGTGCACGGCACTGAAATGCCAGAGAACTGCTGACTCCGGTGATTCATCACTGAATTGAAGGCATTACATATGGGAAGAGCAAAAATCTAATTCCAGCTCATTTCAACAAGAATTGATCTAAGAGTTCATTACATAAAGTAATTTTTACTAACACAATTTCCAGCGTGTCCTCAAATGACAATTAGAAGCTTTCTTGCAATTGCTGAAACCGATAAGGGAGAATTTGCATACAATTGTAAATTACAGATTCCTTGCATCCACTAAACGGTTTTGTTTTTTAATATTTGCTTAATGTTAGAGATGGAGGTTAGAGAGGGCTGGGAAGCTAGGGTTTACGGTTATTTTAAAAAGGGAGCTAGGATCTCAAATCCAGGTTCATTTGCCTGCAAGAGCTGTGTGACATTCATTAGTCCCGTAACTTTGCTTCTCTGAGCCCCTATTTCTTCACCTATGAGAATATCTGTACCTCATATTATCATTCAATAAGGAAATGGATATAAAGCACTTAGCACGTATTAAAGTTCTTCATGAAAGCTAAGCTTTTATAAAGCTCACAGAACCCCAGTTTTTTAGCCTGTGATGTCAAGGTAATAACACTTACCTGGCCAGGTATCCTGAAAGATAAAACAAGTGAATGTGTGTGGAATGCAATTACTGTTAAATCCAACCCCTGCCCCTTTGGGTGGGCTTGACTGGGTGTCTCCAAGATCCTGATCCTGCCAGCCTTGTGTCCAGCTGGCATCAGCAATGGGGCTCAGACAGCTGGACCCAGAAACACCCTATTCCTCAAGCAAAGAAAACAGTTCTTCCATCTCTTGTTAAATAGGCTTTCTGGACTCAGAGAACAAATCGCAGGCCAAATTCAGAACTTTTCAACCCTAGCTGCTATTGGGTTCATCAGGGGTGGGGATGGGGTGCTTTCTAAAACCCTAGTGCCTACGCTGCCCCCGACAAACCAATGAATACAGAATCCCTGGACAGGGACCAGATGTCAATATCTTTATAAGCTCCCAGGTGATTCCAGTAAGCACACAAGGTTGGGAACCAGGGAACCTGATGGGTGGGAGAGAAGAGAAAGCCAGAGGATGCAAAATTATGTGCATGGTCTTTCCCTACCCTGATGACCCCAAACTTCTGCTGGCAGCTTCAGAGGTAATGTGAACACCAGATAAAGGAGTCAGAGTTTTTCCCAAAATACTTTCCAATAACAAGAGAGTTCCAGAGACCTGGACTTTCTAGCTAGCACAGAGAAAGTCAGAAAACTCTTTCCAGATCATTAAAAAGGCCTGATTTCAGTCCCTGCTAACAGCACCTGAGAGAGAACTCCCCTTCTTTGACTTTTGTCTTTCCAGACATTGAGGACCACCTGGGAAGGTTCAGCCTTTAAGCTCTGCTCTGGGTTTGAGGGCAATGGGGAGCCTTGGAATGTTGTAAGCAGGTGAGTACTCTAGTCAGATTGACATGTCTGGAAAATCACTTCAGAATGAACGATGGCTTGGGTGGGGTGTGGCCACAGGCATGAAGACTAGTTAGGGGCAGACATTCATAGAATGGTGGTTCTCAAACCTGAGAGTGCCTCAGAATCCCCTGGAGTGCTTGTTAAAACAGACTGCTGGACCCCACTCCCAGAATTTCTGATTTAGTAGTGCTGAAGTAGAACCCGAGGAACTGCATTTTAGCAAGTTCCCAAGAGATGCTGATGTGGCAGGTCTGGGGACCACACTTTTGAGGACCACTGCTGTAGGTGGTAGTGATGCTGGAAGTTAGGGGGAGGCTATTTGGCAAAAAGCTTCATAGCTCTAGGCTGGTGGTTCTATGAAGCTTTTTAAACTACAAGGATTAGGTTTAATGCTGGCTGCACATTTCAATCTCCCAGGGAGACTGGGCTCCACCTCAGCCCCCTACATCATTTCACTTGGTCTGGGTAAAGCCCAGACCTGAGCATTCAAATGCCCCCAAGTGATTCCAGGGTGAATTCAAAGGCAAGAACCAGTCCTCACTACTCAAAGTGTGGTCTGTGGACCAGCAGTATCAGTATTATCCAGGAACTTGTTAAAAATGCAGAACCTTGGGCTCCATCCCAGACCTACAGCTGGCATCTGCATTCTAACAAGATCTTTGGGCAAGTCATATACTTGTGAAAGTTTGGGAAATACCGATGAAAGCAGCATCTGGCCTGAAATGGGATTCCAGAAGCAGCTGGAAGTCTGGGGGAGATGGAGACCAGTCCCTAGGGTGATGGCTCAGAAATGGACCCAGGGGGAAAGAATCTACTCATTTATCCAAATGGACTATATTGACCCACCCTGAGTGCTGGGCACTGAGTGCTACAGAACCCTGGCCTCTGGCCATCAGGCCACTACAATAATTACATGAGAGGCCTCGGCTGTTACTCTAAAGCCAGGAAGGTCCTTCTGATCAGCAGCTGAGTCAGCAGCTCATGAGCTCCCTGGAAGCAAGTGTATCATCCCAACACACAGCATGCCAGGCCCATGCCATGAAGGCTTGCTGAAGGAATGTCGACTGCTGAAGGAACGCTTGGAGCTGGGCCCCCAAGGTGGACAGGATGACTCCAGGCAAATGTGGGCAAGGGCCCAGGAGACACGAAAGTCTGGAGTGGGTGTGTGAGGGACCAGCACATGGTGCCATTAGGCTGGATCTAGGACAGAGATCATTACAATCGGAAAATGGCCGGATGGTAAATATGTTAGGCGGGCCACAGGGTCTCCATTGCAGCTACTCAGCACTGCCCTTGGAGCTTGAAAGTGCCATAGACAACAAGTCATCAAACAGGCGTGCTGTGTGCCAATCAAATTTTATCTACAACAGGCTATAGACTGGATTTGGCGTGGTGTGAGGTCGCTGATCTAGAAACAGAGGAAGGAAGCTGAGATGGAGCCACAAAGATGAATTGGTGGTCATTGGAAGGCCAAAGGAGGCCTTGGCCACCAAGCAAAGAAAAGTGGGCCCGGAATCGACAGTGGGGACAAGTGCAGGGTTTTGGACGGCAGAGTGAAACACAGTCCGAGGCCAGCTGGGGGCAAATCAGGAGGGGGGCAAGGGGACAGTTAGGAGATGTGGGGGCGGTTCCCAAGGGAGCTGGGTGACAGAGAACCAGAATGAGGGCTGCAGAGGATGCACAGCATGTGAGAGCCATTTTGGTGGCCAGATCTAGCGAGCTTAGAGTAGCAGGGCCAGGGAAAGCTGCAGATAAATTTCCTTTCTGGTCAGTGGGGTGATGGGGGTGATGCTGTGGCCAGCGACACATGAGGGAACTCAGAGAAGTGTGTGGTGTACAGTGGGACCCATTGCAGCATACCCACCCCCCTCCAAACCCATTTGCATCACACCTGAGCACCCAGGCCACTGGAGAAGACCTGGAAGAAAGGTTAAAATGCAGGGCCTGACTGAGGGCCTCTCTTCTGGCAGATAGGAATCTGGGAGATGGAGCTCACCCAGGCATGGATGGAATCCTAGGTGTCCAGGGCTGAAAGGTACCTCAGAACTGCACTCCTCAAATTCCAATGTGCCACAAAATCCTTGGAGATGCTGTGAAGGAAGACTCTAGTTTCTAGCAAGCACCTGGTGTGACAGATGCTGCTGGCCCTTTGAGAAGCTCAGCCTTGAAGATCATTCCTGCCACCCCTGTCATCTCCTAACCAAGGGCAGCAAGGCCCCATAAGTTACTACTTGTTTGGTGGCTACTACTATATACCAGACATCGGAGATACTAAGAATGTAGCAGATGTTGGAGTCCTTGTTTTGTGGCAGGCACCGTTATAAGAAATTCACACTGTGACTCATCTGTTCCTCACTGTGGCCCAGGAGATGGGTTCCACTCGTGCACTGTTCATCAGACAATTTAGTGACCTGAGAACAAGGCATCCACATTCCAGAGCCAAAACTCCATCCCTAAGGCCCAGACAAGGAAGCAACAGGCCACCTACAGCAGGACCGTGAGCCCCAAATTGGTGCATTTCCATCCAGTCCAGGCTACCTCTCTTGGAAAATTGAAAACTTCAACTGTGACTTTGGACTCAAGCAAGGGATAATGAGCCCCCAGTCCGGTCAGGTGGGGGAACACGCCTGCTGCAGGGACAACACAGTGCTCAGATAATTCTTTAGCTTTGCTTCTGAGGCACTAAGACAGCCCTAAGAAGAGATAATTCCGCAGAGCTCCTGCGATGCAAATAAAGGCCCCAAATAAAAGAGAAATAATATAATGGAGAATTTTGTGGCTGGTGCGTATTTTACAGGCATCATTTTCAGAAGCGGCTACTAGTTACGGTCCCAGGGTGTCATTCCCGCCTCGTGTTGCGATGCTGCCACCTAGTGGTAACAGGGAAAGCAGTTGCGGAAGTCTAAGCGTCCACCGTCCCGAAACGACAGGGGAGGCTGCATCCTGTTAACACCAGTCTGGGCGGTGGCTGTTTTTAGCTGGGTCTCTCCTTCTGCGCCACTTTCATAATGGAAACCAGCTCTCTAGACCCAAAAAAAGCTGCGACGTGCTCTGCAAAAGCTGTTCAAGGGCCAATTTTAGCTGCACTTCTTGGAATTTAGGCTCCCAGGAAGGAGGAGGGATATGTGGTTCCCAGAAGTTGGGCATCTCGTTAGAACCTTTAGAACCTGGACGCTGGTTCTGGCTATGAGGGTGTGACATCATAGATGCCTTAGGTCCCAGCTTCTGCACCAGGCCCTGAAGAGAAATAAAAATGGCGGGGAAGGGGGGTGGTTAGAGGCAGCAGCTTCTGTGCCCTGGGAGCTTTACCATGTACTGCATGGACCATCTCACTGATGCTTCAACATAACCCTGAGAGGATGCCTGGAATTACATCCATTTTACAGATGAGGAATTTGAGGCTTGGAAAAGTTAATGACTTGACCACGGTCATAGAGTTGTTAACCAGCAGAGCCATGAGGAGGATGTTAGAGTCTGTGTGTTAACCCAGAACCCAAAGAAAGCAAGGAATCAAGAGCTGAAAGTCGTGAGTTCATCACACACTGCTGCCAACTCTGTGTGATTTTGATCAAGTCACTGAACCTCTCTGGGCCTCAGTTTTCCCTATGGTAAAACAGGTGTGGTAATCATAGATAGGTTCTGCTTACATGATCGAGTGAGGATCCAAACAAAAATCTGATATCCTTCAACCCAGAGGTCCCGCTCAGATACCCAGATTCTCCCACAGATTCCAGGAGATGGACAGATCTAGGCTCAGGGCCCCCACAATGGGAAACAGCCTGATAGCTCATTGTCCCATAAAATGGGCATCACCTTCCTTTAGTCCCTGGGAATCAATACCGCAAGTCAGTCAGGCCTCCAAGTCTGGGGGTCCCATCCCAGCCCTGCCCCTTACTCACCCCCACACCCTTGGGCCTGGTCCTCACCTGTCAAATGGGTGGACCACTGGTGCTGACTTTATAGGGTTGCTCTGAGGGTTAAACTGTGAGATACACTGTAACTCTCCTGAGCCAGTGCCAGTACTACAATAACCAGCCTGTCCCGATTTGTCCAGAACTTATCTGGCTTTCCTGAATGTTCTCCATCCCAAGAACCCCCTCAGTTCTGGGTGAACTGAGATGACCATTCACCCTACAGGACAAGCAGCTCAGCCCAGAGCCCTGGACTAGATGCCCCATTCTGTGTGCTCGAACACCCTTCGTGGCCTTTCCTGTGGCTGGAAATGATATCTTTGTGCCTGGCTTCCCAAGGAGACATAGCACCACGAGTCAGGCCTGTGTCTTGTTTGTTTTCCACTGTCGCTGGTAAGTGATCTGCAAAATGCACTGAGTGAAGAGATGACCACCTACTATGTGGCAGGCCCTACACTAGGCACTGGAAGTACAAAGATGGACAAGACATCAAAGGTCATGGCTGTGTGGCAAAGACTGACAAGACTGTGATAGGGTAAGCATAGGGGCGGGGGGTTTAGGACCCTAACCCAGCTTGAGAGGATGAGTGTGACAGAAGCCTTCCTGGAGGGTCTGACCCAAGTGGGGCCCACGGAAGTGAGTTAATCAGGTAAGGGAAAGGGAGAAGAGAAGCTCGGGGAGGTCTTGCTGACCACATGACAAGCCAATGTCCTGGGTGTCAACCTGACCCAAACGAGCGAGGTTCACCACATTGTACAATCTCCAGAACCCCAGAAATCTCCAAGTCTTCCCCCGTTACCTCCCCCTTCCAACACAACCCAATCACTACTCACCTGATAACACAAAGGAAATATTAGATTGGCCAAGGGCTTCCAGCCTTTGTCCCCCAAGGTCCAAGTTGATGCCTTAAGATTTTGGAAAGGTCATTGGAACAATCCCTGCTGCCACATGCCAATATATTGATCTAACATATAAATGGATTGGCAGATTCCTTTTTCCCAGCTTTTACTTGTTCACAGGTGGCTGTCACCCAGCCAGGACCTGAGGGCACAGCTGTTTAGTGGAGTCGTGACCCTGTAGATCTTAGCTGGGATAATGTTGTATTCCCAGGATTATCTGGCAATGTCTGGAGACCTTTTGGGTTGTCATCACCTAGTTGTGGAAGGGAAGGGGTGCTGCTACTGGCATCTAGTGGGTAGAAGCCAAGGATACTGCTAAACATCCTACTATGCACAGGACATCCCTCAAGCCAAAATATCAGTACTGCCAAAGCTGCAAAAGCTATCCTATTGTCAGATGGTCACAACGGGCACTACAGGAAGCTGGTAGGTGGCAGCTGAGCTGTTCAGAGCCTTCCTGGACAGAGACTGAGGGAACAGGATTAGGACTGAAGTTTTCTGTCCAACTATATATTTCCACTTGATCACATGAATACGCCATGTGATTTTCAATATTTTAACCCATCTCTGACCACCAACACTGACCTCATACCTGTGAGAGAAAGATCTGGTGGTATCTCAGCCTTTCCCTGTTCCCCACTTATTCCACCCACATTAATTGAGCACCTAGTATGTGCCAGGCACTGTGTGGGCACTGGGTATACAGTGGTTACTAAGGCACAACCTCAGCCCTCAGGAGCATTCAGTCTCCTGGATAAGGCAAGGTTTGGTTCTCTTATGTGTCTGGAGGTCTATGGAAACAGGGCCATCAGAGACACACCTATGCAGGCCCCCTCTCACCTGTGTCCTCTGGTGATGCCCCTGAAAGCATAACTCCTGAAATGCAAGTGAATGTTGCCTCCCTGAGGTGGACCAACGTGGCAGCCCTGTGAAATGCTGAAAGACAGGAAAGGACAGGTTGATGGGAGAAGGCACCTTATCTGTGCCTTAAAGGAAATGGGGGAGGGCCCAGGACAGATGGGAAGTGGATGGATAATAGAAGCAAAGGACAGATGTTTAACAGAGAAACAGATACCAACCAGATGTTGTAATACTACTTTCGCACACACACAATTCCTGTAGGGCTTACTATGTGCTGGAGACCTTACATGAGTGATCTTGTTTTGCCCTCACATCAACCCTGTGAAGCAGATATTATTATTATCATCTGCACATTGCAGATGGGGGAGGTGAGACTATGTTGTTAAATGATTTACTGAAAGCTACCCAAATCAAAGGTGGCAAAGCAGGAATTGAACCCATGGAGGCTAATTCCAGAAACCATACGCATAATGACTCTCTGTTAGCTGAGAAGAAACCCATTCGAAAGCCCAGTGAGGAATGAGCACGTTAGAGCTCAGGGAAGTGACTGAGGCAGAAAATTCCTGGCAGAAAATAAAAAGACAGACTCTGGAAAGCATCAAATGTCAGTCTGAGCAGCTTGACCTTGGCCCTGGACAACTGGAAAGTTATTTGGGTTTCTTCTTGTGGCCAACCCAGCTAGCAGTGGGGAGAAGCCGTGCAGGGAAGGAGTTTGATCTTGCTGTGATTTACTAGTGATGTCTGTCTTAGGTGTGGGAGTGGGGAAAACAGTACACACAAACACATGCAAACAGATATACAGGCACATTCATGCATGTGTGCATGCTATGTGCATACAATCACGCGTGAACACACATGCAGGCATATGTGTGCATGTGTCCAACATGTGCCATCTCGCATGCACGTGTGGCGGGCATGCATAAGCATGCAGCCTAAACAGACACGTACACACTCAAGGACTCACACACAGGCACATATAACATGCATGTAGGGAGAGATGCACACAGATACATTGGCACACATGTACACACATACACAGAATTTCAAGCACATAATACAGTACACATGCATGCACAGATAGATATATGCACATACCTGCACACAGAGAGACCATACACATAAGCACATGCATACATATACATGCATGTACACACCTATGCAAGTACACACCTGCATACTTGGAGACATGTAGAAACATATATATATACACACACAGAGAGACACAGAAGCACATACATGCATGTGCATACACACACACATCAGGACTTATTACGTAAGCTGCTTTGGGCAACTCAGATCACGTGGAGTGATGACTCCGCATACTTTTGGGTCCATTCTCCCCCTGCACAGCTTTAGGTCCATCTTCCCTTCAAGTAAGACCCCA
The DNA here is from genome assembly GCF_022682495.2 of Desmodus rotundus. Taxonomy (NCBI): domain Eukaryota; kingdom Metazoa; phylum Chordata; class Mammalia; order Chiroptera; family Phyllostomidae; genus Desmodus; species Desmodus rotundus. The sequence continues at coordinate 105,598,277 of NC_071387.1, read as the reverse complement.
AGTTTAAAAACCAAATGCATGTTTACAACCCACCTCCTAGCACCTTCAGTGCTGGCACTGGCTTTTCACATCACCATGGAAACTGTGCTACCCCCAGACCTTGCCATGAAAAAACTCCTTGGCATTCAAGAATTCAAAATTGAAACCTGTGTAATTTCAGTAATCAATGTCACCCAATTAATTCAATAAAAAATAAAATAAAGATATTTAATAACCTCAAGTAAAGGAATGTAAAATTTCACTTCATCACGCTAAGAAGAAAAGAAAGAATTCAAAATGACCTTGGTACTTCCCAGCCAGGTGACCCTAATTTTGAACGCAGTTCCAAGGACACCTTCAGGGTAGAATGCCAAACGACTTTGCAGGCCGCAGGGTGAGTCACCAGGAAAAGAGGGCAGCACCATCAGTCCATGTTTCTTAGATTCCTATTTTGCAGTGCCTTGGGCAGTCCTGCCCATGGAAGAAGAAAAGATGCCCCAAAGAAAGCAATCACCTTGTAGCATTTATAATAAGTGCCTTGCTTTACATTCTCAACAGATGTCTGTAAAAACGTAATGGAGTTCTATTTTCTTTTATGTTTCTGATCACCTATAGGATTTTATATTATAAAATGGACCTTAGGCATAAACTCCTGATGGACAACATGGTTCTTTTTAGGAAATACAGGTGCTCTGAGGCTCAGAGAAGTTAAGTAACTAGCCTAAGATTACACAGGAGAGCCAGATTTTAAATCCACGTCTGACCCCAAGGTCCCCACTACATAACTCTCCCTTTCTGTGACTGGGCAATGGAAGTTTTAAACCTAATGCAGGACCCTTACCTCTTTATTCATGTCTGTGAGATGCCCCAACCCCAAACGCTATACACCACTCTTCCAAACCTCTTGCATTTGTCTGTGTATTAGCATCCTGGGACTACCATAACAAAGCACCACCAACTGAGTAGTTTAAACAAGAGAAACTTACTGTCTCACTGTTCTGGATGCCAGAAGTCCAAGATCAAGGTGTCAGCAGGGCTGGTTTCTTCTAAGGACTGTGATGAGAAGTCTGTTCTATGCCTGTCAACTGTCTTCTGGTGGTTTGCTGGCAATGTTGGTTTTCCTTGACTCATAGAAGCATCATCCCAATCTCTGCCTCTGTCTTCACATGGCCATGACCATGCTCCCAAGGTACAAAGCAGCTGTCATAGGGTTTGCTGGGGCCCCAGTCCAGGAGAGCCCTCTGGGAATATGTCCCAGGAAGGAGGCCCAGCTGGCAGGAAAGGGAAAGCCCCAAGGACACCTAAACTAGACTTTTGGAGAGTCAGCTTCCAAGGCTACAGAGTCTCCTGATGTAGGTTCGTGAGGTGGATTGAGATGGCTATCACCTCAGAAGTAAACTCATGGCTCTGAGGGAGACAGACAATGAAAGCCTGCTCTCTCTCTTACAACTCTCTCTCTCTCTTCCACTGTCCATTCTTTGCCATCAATTCTCAACCAATATATGGTGCGTTGCAAGCAGTTGTGAGCTGTACTGTAACCCAGCAAACCGGGGCTCGTCCACATGTCACCTCGATACACGACCCAACAATTAATGTTGAGGGGAAGCAGGTTTTTATTTACAGGATTCTAACCTCAGGGGGCTGGGAGCTCTCCTGCTCAGAACTTTGCTCTCCCACGAGACCAGTGCTTCCCTTGCTCCCCACCAGGCTATGAGCCAAACCGTGCCCAGAAGTTCCCCATTTCCTTGTTTTTAAGCTGGCCCACAGTCTTCCACCCCCTCTGGAAGGTGCTCTTACTGGTTTCAGAGTCGCCATCCTCTTGCAGCAGCTCTCTCCTTCAGGATCTGGGGCACGTTGTCCTCAGCCACCATGTAGTGGTTCAGGAAAACATGTGCCATGTTACACTGGATCATGGTGAGTCCAGGGAGGCACACTTTCCAAAGCAGTGGCTTCTCTGTATGTCCTTCAGAGAAGCAGACGTCAGCATTCCCCGGTCACAGTTCAGCATTCCAGGCCTTTTCCAGGAATCTGTGCTTGGTTCAGCAGGTTCACCCACAGCTCCATCAGCTTTGCTGTCATCTTCAGGCAGGCTTCCCAGTAAGTCTCTTTCTTACTCCAGCATCTTCCTCACTACAGACCACGTGCCTTCTTCCTTACTACACCAGGATGCATAGCGGAATCCTGACTTCTGGCCAGCATGGCTTCTACCTTACACACCAGCCCTCATGGAGGAATCATAACTACAAACTACATAGCTGATTGCTTCTTCCTCTCTCAGACCTCAAGGTCGAATCTCCTTCTCTTTCAGCCCACCCTTATTTAAAATGCTTGGCCTGGAACTTCCTAGATGACCTCATATTTGGCCTCTTCTACAATGTGCTACTTATGCCAGTTCCCCCATATCTTTTACCTTCTTCTGGCTGCCATCTTTAGTCAGGGCAAAAATTCCCTTGATACAGGGACATCCAGGAAGGGCATTCACATTCCCTGGCTATGTCACAAGCCACCATACACTCTTAAAGTCACATACTTCTCTCACCCTGGGTGGCAGTCCACTTCCCTTCAGGAAGGACATGGCTGTTAACTTGCCATTGTTATGAAAAGTATCTTAACTGACGTATCATCCACTCCTTCTCCCCCTAATCCAGGTTTGTGGGAAATATGCTTTGCTATTTTTGGGAAACCCTTCTCTGCACTCTGTTACAGTATCACCAAGTAATCTATTGCTAATTTTTGAAGTGCTAAATGTTGCAAATATGTGTTCAAGTAGATTCAAGGTTATTCCTATGCAACATCAGCTTCACTCACTGCATTCTGATTAGGGTTCTTTAATGAGAGAGGAAAGGAGGGAATTTATAGCCAGAGCATAGATGTGTCCACACGTGATGGAATAAAAAGCCTGGGACAGCCTCTCTGTACTCCATGTCCTATGAGGTCCATACAGAAATATCAAGCTTTCTTCTTTGTGACAGACACAGATAGACATATGGGGGCTAGGTCCTGGGTGAGGAAAGGAGGTAGGCATGGCCAATCAAGATTAGGAAAGATTCTCAACATCACTCATGATCCAGAAATGCAAGTTAGAGACATCGTTATTCATCCATCCAATAGAGAAAAGATGTTGCACTTGATCCTAACAGGTACTGGCCAGGATGGGAGGGTAGACAGACGGGCTCTGCAAACTTGGTGAAGAAGAGTGTAATTGATACAACAATTGTAGGGGCTTTGCAGGCTCTGGGATGCCATTACCTTTCTGATATCAATTCCTACTACTCTCCCCCACACACCCCCCCCCCCCCCGCTCACTCTGCCCTAAAGTTTCCTTGAACTCACCAGGTATGTCCCTGCCTCAGGGCCTTTACACTTGCTATGTCCTTTACCCTGGAATAGTAAATTTCCTAAATGGCTCATTTCCTTTAAGTTTCAGTCACATGTCACATGTGTTCCTAGCCACATGTTAATTTCCACGCACATTTTCTCTCTCTTGTTCTTTCTCTCACTGTCCTTCCCTGCCTTCTCTTTTTCCACAGCACTCACAAATCACTAGACATACATATGTTGTACATAATTCTTTTATTTTCTGCCTGCCCCCAGAAGAGACCCCCATAGAATGCCAGTTTCAAGAGGGTACAGATTTTGTGACTTAATTGTTCCCTGCTGTGTCTCCAAAGCCTGGAGTGGACCTGGCCCAGATAGGTAATACATAACTGATGAATGAATCCAGATTTTAAGTGCAGATACCTTTGACTCTGCCTTTAAGAAACCATCTGTATTCATTTTCTATTGCTGTGTAACAGATTAGCAACTTAACACCCACTTACTAGCTGACAGTTCCTTAGGTCAGAAGTTCAGCCTAGTGTGGAGTCCCTGCTTGACTGAAATCACAGTGTCAGCTGCTGTGTTCTTATCTGGGGCACGGGATCCTCTTCCATGCTTATTCCTGGTGCTGGCAGAATTCGGTTTCTTGTGGTTCAGGACTAAAGTCTCCAATTCCTTGCTGTCTGTCAATCAAAAGGCACTCTCAGTTTCTAAAGGTCGCTCGTATTCTTCTTGATATAGACTCTCCACCTTCAAGCCAATAGCAGCGTATCATACTTTCATAGGCTCCAAATCTTTCTGGCTTCCTCTTCTGCTCCCAGCCAGAGAATACTCTCTATTTTTAAAGTCCTTGGGTGATCGATCAGACTACAACCCCCTGAAGTTAACTGGCTTGGGACTTTAATTACTTCAGCAACATCCCTTCCTGGAAATACCTAGATTAGAACAACCCAGAGACTGGAATCTTGGGGACATCTTTAGGATCCTGCTCACCACACCATCCTAGAGAAACACTCAACAATGTGCACCAAGAGATACACACACGCATGTGTGTTGCAAAATTGTTTATTGCAGAAAAACATGGCAACACCTGCACACTCATCAGGGAGAAACTCGTTTAATAAGCTATGATACAGCCATGCTGTGGGATACTCCACAGTCACAAAAAAGAATGGGCACATTTTCACCCACAAAATCTACACAGGGCTGCATCTTCCCCCGAGGATAAGAGCATCTGCCCTGGAAAAGGTCTGCCTGAGTTAGAGTCTCTGCTGCGTCACTTCCTAGCTGTGTGAGCCTGGCAATTTTTAAAAACTTTCTGTGTCTGTTTCCTCATCTGTAAAATAGAGATGATAATATTAGCATTATCCCACAGGGATCGTGTGAGTTAATTAAGGTAATGCACATAATATAGTGCTTAGTGCTGTGCTGGGACAGAGCGAATGCTGAAAACAGAGCAGCTATCATCTCATCATCATCATCATCATCATTTCTGTCATTTCGGATGGCCAGTAAGAACTCTTTGCCCTGCATGATCTATGCCAGTGTGCCAAGATTGAGTGTTTCTATACATCCCAGTGAGACACTTGTTCCTCTGCTGTAGACGGAGCTTTGGCATGTTTTCACTCTGTGGTTTATACCGATCAAGCAAGTGTCACTGCTGGTTGCATACCCAGCAGTCAGGCACTTTATTCTGTTTTGTTTTGTTTTGTTTTTGGCAAGGGTTTCTGGGTGTTACTTATGTAGTTAGGAGAGGTGTGTGTTTACTCCCCACAACCCATACAGACCTGGCATGTTTGGGTTGGTGACATATGCTTGGCTTGTGTCACTGGCATACACAGTGATGCGATCTCAGAAGAGACTGGGAAAGAATGAGGCATAAATAAAGTCACAAGGGTCTCCCAGGACACAGGACTTTCAGACTTAACACTGAGAAAGTCCCAGGTAACTGGAGCAAGCTGGTCACCCCAGACACAACTCCAGCCAGTGTCCCCCAAACACCACCCATTTGTACCCCACATGCATAACCACTCAGGAGTATGGACTCCGCAGTCAGGGGTCAGGGTTCAAATCCCAGCTCCACCACTTACTGGTCCCACAGCCTTGGCAAGATATTCAAGTCTCTGTACCTCCACTTGCTCTGTTGTACAGTGGGGCTAACAGTAACCAACCTTAATGGGTGCAGGGTTAAATGAATTAAGTAGAAAGTGCTTAGAAGCATGCTTGGCCCATCACGAGCACTCAATAAAACTCTGCAATTACTGTTCTTATCATATCTGCTACCATTTCTATTATGTGCCTAAATATTTTTATATCTACACAATCTTGAAAAGCTTAAATGCACTTATTGTGAAATGAAATTGTACATCACTACCCTAAGTGGAAAGCCAAAACTGTTAGCCATAAAAAGCAGGTAACTGTAAAGAAATACAAATGCGTAAGTAGGAGCATCTCAGGGCCCATGTATGGGGTGCTGACCCTTGGGAACCCTACTTGTTCTGCACAAATGGAAACAGGCTCAGACAGGGAGGGACAAGATGGGGTGGAATCGGGGCTCAGAACTGGCTTGTGACTGGTCTGTGGACTGCAATCCAGATCTGAACACATCACACCGGTGCCCTAGTGCCCTAGGGCCATTCAAAAAGAGCCATTGGAGGACAGAAATTTCCGTGGCCTGGCCCTTCACAAAGCTGTGTCTAAAATGCCTCTGCTCTGTTCTCCCTCCCGGCACAGACTCTGCCACTGGGGACAAGCCACATCTGCTCTCTGAGTCTCAGTGACACCAACTGTTTAAAAAAAAAAAAAAGGCATCTAATGTCTGCCTCTTAGGGTTGCTAAGGTTACTACTAAGGTAACTTAGAAGGGATAACGATCAACACACACTGTGACTTTCAAACCATTCAAAACATTCATGCTCACCCTCTGTCCTTTTCAAATACCAAGAATTGTTTTGTAGAAGCGTTTCATCACTTGGGTGGAAATGATCTCATTCTCCTAGCCTAACTTGCCTGGATGAACCATGAAGGACATATAATCAGAAAGTTCTTAAGAAGGCCAAGAATGAAGGGATGTTAATTTTACCACTGTTTTCGGCAATTGTTCTTTTTTCTTCCTGTACGTGGAAACCTGGGCTCCTACTTAAAAAATACTTTAAACGTTGAGTTTTAATCAGTTAGGGCAGCTTCTTATTATCTCCCATTATTGAACATGTTTGTTAATTGTTTTTCCCTTCTTACCCTAACATTTGCCTGCTAAAAGTAAACATAAACACCAAGACCCTGGATGACTGAGAGTAGACCTTGACCTTAGAGTGGGCAGTGGCAGCAGCACTGGGTGGGACCTAAGAGACATGCAGTGAGCATGACCAAATATAGCTTAATTCAAGAGCCCTGTATACCAGGCTGTGCAAAGACAGCAGGAAGTGAAAGGGCCCTGCATTGTTTTATCTGGTGTTGTCCTACCCACATCCCTGCATACCTGGTATTCTTACCATGACTCCCATTCACAGATGAAGAGACTGAAGGTCAGAGAGGTCCCTTGACTTGCCTGCTGAGGTCAGAATAGTGAGGAAATATCAGAATGAGGATGCAAACCCTGCTCTCCACTTTGCAGATGTGTGTGACTGGGTGTGTTCTTTCCCACAAAACAGGTAATTCATCTATGTCACACAATTCCTGCTCATCATCCTCCTTGTCTCCTGCCTCCCCTGTCCCTCCAGCATGGGCCTTGGAGGCAAACAAGGGAGCCTCTCTGTAGGATTATGAGAGACTCTGCCTGTCTATGTACTGAGGGCTTCTACCCAGGAGGGCTGTGCTTTTTCCCTTCTGGGGCTGAAATTGTCTTTGCAGAAAAGCTGGAAAGGCATATAAATAGCTCCAGTACATGCCAACAGCCACCTTCATTCAAGCTCTGATGTAACATTCTCCTCCCCTGAGATGACTCAAGGATTCAGGGAGCGAAAGTTCTCAACTTGGAGGATCTTCCGTCCCATGACAGTGAGGACTCTCTGTCCAGAATCATCTTCATCCTACTCCCAGGCTCACCCTCACTCACCCCTCTGCACACTCCTACCCATTATTCTCATTTATAGAACAGAAGCTTAAAGATCAAGGCAAGGCCTGTTCTCCAGTTAATGGGTGGGGAGACTGAGGCCCACAAAAACTGCATCAGCAAATGTAGTCATTAATTTTATGTCAGCTTGTTCAGGCTCTAGTGTCTGGTTGTCTAGGCCAAACACTAGCCTGGATGTTGCTGTGGAGATACTGTGTAGATATGACTAACACTACAATCAATTGACATTATGTAAAGGAAATTACCCTCCTTAGTGCACGTGGGCCTCATCTAATCAGTTGAAGGACTTAAGGGCAAAACTGAAGTTTTTTGGAGAAGAAGGAATTCCGCCTCAAGACTGCAACATAAAAAACTCTACCTGAGTTTCCAGCCTGCTGGTCTGCCCTACAGATTTTGGACTTGCCAGGCCCCACCCTTGTGTGAGCCAATTCCTTAAGGAAATTTTAATATATATTTAAATATCTTTATTTACCTACATATAAATAAAAAGTTTTACACACACACTGTTGATTCTGTTTCTCTGGAAGATGCTGACTGATTAATAGAGCGAGGAAAGACAGACAGAGGATGGAGAGGACAAGAGGACATATGCAGGAAGTACATACTATGTGCCAGGAGCTCTTGCCCGTGTTACCTCATTTAAGCCACACCTGCCACCCATAAAGGCAGTTTTCTCCATTTCCCCGGGATTCAGAGGGCTTGAGGGACTTGCCCAGTGCCACTCAACTGGGAACCAAACCCACGCCACCACCTCCACTGTCCGTGCTCTCCACACACCATTTTTCTTGCCAGCAAGAAAATGTCTGGGGGCATCAATCCTCTCCAGGACCCAAACAGAAGTTCCTCCTCAAGTCCTTCTATGGAAAGTCTTGAGATGCAAAAAATGAAACCCAACTCAAACTCCCTTAAGCAATAAAGGGACCATCTTGGTTCGTGTGTATGTGAAGCCCAGAGGTAGATCTTCACACATGGGCTGAGATGGGGCACCAACAGCATCATCAGGGTCTCCACTGGAAGGTCCCCATCTCTCCTCTAGGGGGAAATAACCTCCTCCAGCTCTACACCGTGGACACTTCCGGCTTTCGTCATCTGAACTGCTGGCAGTTTCTATGGAAAGAGAAATCCTCCCCTAGGTTCCGAGGCTTGGGATTAAGACTCAGGACTGGCTTGGCTGTCTTCCCTTTTACCTGAACTAATTAAGATGCAGCTCAATGGGGTGGTCAAAAGCCAGACCCCCAAGGTTCAAATTCCTGCTCTATCGTTTGCCTGCTGGGGACCTTGGACAACTTTAACCCCTACATGCCTTCATTTTTCCCCGCTGTAAAATAAGAAAAATAATTCTGCATCCCTCAAAGCCTTGTGGCGAAGATAAAATGAATTCACAGATATTTGTAAAACGCTTAGACTAGTGACTAGTGCACAGGCTAATGGACGTGACTGTTAATTAAGTTATTAGAGCTGGGGGTTGAAATGTGCTAAATAGACAGACCTGGGGTTCAAACCCCAATCGAGGAGGCAGATGACGATTCTCTGAAAGGAAACGGCTGTGCTGTCAACAAAAGAAAGGAGAATGGAAAGCAGAAAGGCCAAAACAGCAGCTGCCTGATAGAGTGGCCTCCGTGAAATGCCATAATACCTAATTATTTCCTTTCCCATTGGGCACACACCTAAGGTTGAAACTGCCTTAAGTTGGAAAGATAAAAAAGATATATCCTAATTATGTGCAAGAATAAAATGGGGCAGGTCATTCTGTCCTATTGCTACACCTTTCTTTGCGTTTCTACCCACTGAAAGTGAAACCAGTAAAATCAGGCATTTCAAATCTACTTTGACTCGCCCACTCATTCAACAGACATTTAATGAGCCCTAGAGATGGCTTTTCCCTGAAGTGAGTAAGTCTTTAGCTTCAGGGGCCCTCTCTAGATGGATCCGTTCCAAGGCCTTCCACCTAATTTGATGTAATTCTGCATTCTTGTACTTAAAGAAGGCCCCAAATTTTATAATCTTTAGGATCCACAAAACCTAGATTTGCCCTCTGTGAGCTCCTATTAAGTGCCAGGCAAAGAGGCACTATAGGTACAGACAGAGACGAATCAATGATGGTCCTTGTCTTCAAGGAGCACCCTCTACTGAGCGAGACTGAGAACAATAATGAGGAACATTTCCCAAGCAAAATATTTGCTATTTATTCATTAACTCATTGAACCATATGCATCAAGCAGCTATTATGTGCCAGGCACTGGGGATACTAGGATGAAAAGGCACGGAAAGACTCTGATCTCAAAGAGCTTATGATCAATTAATCACTCAGTGCCAAAAAATTCAGTACCCCCCAAAAATAGGAGGAGGTGAAAAAGAATGACTGAAGGGGTACTTTAGATCACTGGTCAGAAAAGGCCTAGTAAGATATACATTGAGAACAAAAAAGGAACACAAAAAAATCTTAAGCTGTTTTCATGATCAAATCTTTAATGGTAGTGTTGCTATTGTTTTCCTGAGACTATTTTCTGTGTGTTATGTGATAAAGCAAATGAATAATTATGTTGGTTTCCTTGGGAATCAGGAGCTTGGGAATGGAAGAAGGAAGACACTGACATAAGAGTGAAGAGGTGATGCAAAAACTTACTAGTCCTGAGTCTGAAGTAGAAGTCTCTATAGAAACTCAAGATGTATTACATCTTCTAGGACAACTCAAGATGTATTGTATCTTCACTGGCTCTAACCAATAAAAGAATGAGATACAATGTTCAACCCAGGAACAATGAGCACCCAGACTGTAGTCTCTAAGCACTGTTCTCAACCAGGAGAAACCAGGAATCAATGGAGAAATGGCTGGTCTACATCTGGGTGGGGCAGAAGATTGCAAAGAATCAGAGGAGGAAAAGAGAGAAAAGGAAACTATAAAATAGCTGCTGATGAATAGGAGGAAAACCAAGAGAATGAGTGGACTCTAAAACTAAGAGGAAGAGATGTTCTAAAAAGGTGGAATGATTTACTGCTTTGAATGCTGCTGAACTGGGGTGGGGCAGGGAGGGACCCAACAGCAATGCTGACCACTGAATGTGGCAATCCAGAAGCCACCAGTGGCCTTGACAAGTGTGGTTCTCTGTGGAGTGACAGAAGCCCGATTGGAGTAGTGAGAAGAGAAGTACCAAAGTACGCTAACACAAATTAAAAGATTGTTCCAGAAGCTTCTTCTGATGAAATGAAAAAAAATAAAACAGTCAAAGAAAACATCCAAATCCTGCCATCTGCATACTCACCTCAAGGGAACCTGGCATTTAGAAAATGTTAGTGAAAAAGATGCATACTTTTCCTTATGCTCCTCGTCAAAATGCAGTCATCATTTCTGCAAGTGGTAATATTTAAGCAGGAGAGCATTATCTTGGCTCTCCTGACCCAGGTGAGGCAGTGAGCATCCCACCTCTGAAGGTGATCAAGTTAAGGAAGGAAAATCATCCTTCAGGGATATTATAGAGGCGGTCCAGCTTTGGATATTGAAACAGGGCTCTGTGGGTAGGGGCTCTCCAGAGCACAAAAGCAATATGGCCTGGCAAACATGGGCTTATCATGTGGAACTTTCCCACTGTGCCTCATATCTCCTCCAGTTCCAAGATCTTAAAATTCTATGGTGTTTGCTTTGGATAAGGGAGTCCAATTCCCCTCCATGGAGCATTTCTCCAGGTATCTCTCTCCACTATCATTGCCTCCACTCCATCTGCCAGGGCATCTCCTGCATTTTGGCTGCCAGGATTAGCCACAGAAACATAAGCAAAAAGGAGCCTTTTATTGACACCACCAGCTACACACTGAGCCCCAGGCCCTTCTGCAGACCCCAGCCACGGGATAGTTGTGTAGCAAGCCCAGAGCACATCTGTGCCGTCTTTTCCTCTTTACTCACAGAGATGGAAAGGGAAAATGACCAGTTCTACAAGTGACCTCTGTATTAGTCAGGGTTCTCCAGGGAAACAGATCAATAGGATATATAAATAGAGAGAGAGAAATATATAGAAATATTTAGTATGAGGGATTGGCTCAAGTGATTATGGAGGCTGAGAAGTCCCGTGATCTGCCATCTGCAAGCTGGAGGCACGAGAAAGACAGTAATGTAGTTCCAACCCAAACCCAAAGGCCTGGGAGTCAGGGGAGCCAATGGTGTAAGTCCCAGTCTGAATCTGAAGGCCTCAGTTTATGATCGTGAGGGATCTCGTCAGCAGTGGCATAGTTGAACAACTTAGTAAGTTTACTAAAAAGGTACACTTGCATTGAATTAATTATACAATATGTAAAATATAACTCAATAAAGTTATTTTTTAAAAGTCTTGGCACCAAGGGCCCCAGTGGACCACCTGGAAGAAATTCCAGTGCCAGGAGTCTAGACAAGAGGCATCCCTGGCAGAGAGAATGAAGCCCCCATCAGCATGGTGGCAGTTCCCACTGGCGCAGCAGCTTATCCAAATGTGGAAGCCAACTTCCTGGTGAACACAGAGAAGCACCCTGGGGTCCAACTAAATGCTTAAAAGGGATTTTAAGCAAGGAAAAGTTTTGTTTTATTATGTTGGTGGGAGTAGGCATTGGAGAGGGATGCATTACAATGAAAACCAGGCAGCCATTTGTATCAGGTTTAGACTAACTCAGATTTACACTTGCTTTGCTTGAAAGCTGAGGCAGGGGGTTGGGGGTGGTTTCAGAATGTCAAGTGACGGTTTCTCTGCAATTTTTTAGGATGGCTGGCTGGATCATTGTGCCGAAATCAATCAGTGATGTCTTCCATGGATACAAGACTAGGAGCATCCGCATGTGTGCTATTTATTTGCCAACCCAACTTAGATACTCAGAATGACTGACTTGGTACAAGAGGGAGGTGGCATAAGCCTAAGACACCTAGGAGGCAGGGAGAGAATGATCCAGTAGAGAAAAATCCATAATACAAAGGGAGCTCCCATGGACTTAATGCTTTTGAAGCCAGAGAGAATCACTTTCTCTACAAGCCTTGTTCACACAGAGGATGTGCTTAAAAGAAATCATTCACTAACACTGAACCTCTAGGGAGCTCTATTGATACGCTGGCCAGATTCTCATTTCCATGGAAGCAAAGAAAACTGCAAAGAAATCTACAAAGCAAGGATTCTGACCCCACCTCTCTACAGCACTTTAGTGCAGTTGGGAAAGTTTTCACAGCTCTTTCTTTTGAAAATGTCTCATCCTATAGAAAAGGTAAAGTAATAGGATAATGGACACCCTGATTCACCTAGATTTACCCATCGTTAACACTTTACTATATCTGCTTATCTCTCTGTATATTTTTTTGCTGAACTACTAGAAAATAACTTCTAGCATCATGACATGCCATCCCTATTTATTTTAGCAAATATTTCCTAAGATCAAATACATTTGCCAACATAATCCATTGTGCAGCAATACCACTACCACACCCAAGAGATTTAACAGTAATACATTAATACTACCTATGTGCAGCCCATAGTAACATCTTCCCAACAATCCCAGAATGCTCTTTCCAGGTATTTTTAAAATCCAGATTCCAATCAAGGGTCCTGCATTTGACTTAGTTGTCATGTCTCTTTAATCTCCTTTAACCTAGAACTGCCCCACTGCTTTGTTTTAACTCTCAGGTCATTGATGCTGTTTCAGAATTCAGGCTAGATGCCTTGTAGAAGGACCCCATCTTTTTTGAAAGGAACATGACTCTTCCAAAGGGCTTTACTGCCCTGGCTGGTGTAGCTCAATGGATTGAGCATGGGCTGTAAACTAAAGGGTTGCCGGTTCGATTCCCAATCAGGGCACATGCCTGGGTTGTGGGCCAGATCCCCAGTAGAGGGCGTGCAGGAGGCAACCACACATTGATGTTTTCCTCCTTCTCTTTCTCCTTCCCTTCCCCTCTCTCTAAAAATAAATAAATAAAATCATTTTTTAGAAAAGGGCTTTACCATTTTGATTTCTCTGTAATATAAAAGACTCTTCCTCACCCTTCTGATTGTGATTATGAATTTCAGTAAGCATCCTACGCATGGCTGATTTAATTCTGATTCTTCAGTTAAGGATGGATTCGAAGCACCTATCTCTTCTCTATACATTTTACTCATTAAATGTGGTTGTCAACTGCAAGGCAAACCCCACTAGTTTAGTGCGAAATCAAGTTAAGGTCATCTGGCTGGCTACTGCCTACACAAAGAAGAGAGAAAATTCACTTAGGTTTGAGACTGTTGACAGTTTTGAGATCTTCCTAAAATAACCTTCTTGCTGCCTTATTAACTCCAGTGGATGTTTTATAACAGCTGACAGCTTTGCCCTTTAATTGTTAAGGGATTATAATTATGCACCGCTGTTTGCTGTTCAAAATTATTTACCTTGGTTCATAAACACTTGAATCACAAAGACTTCCTCTTTGGTGAGAAGAGTAAGCTTGTAAAGGTGACACAAGACGGCATCAAGGGAGGAGGATGTGTCCTGCACCACCTCCCAGAACCAAACTGGAAACAAACCTAAAGAGATGACTAGACACCTAAAATAAACTGAAGACTACCTAAAAAAAGAGACTTTTAACAAGGACAGGGGGAAAAAACAATACCCTCCAGTAAGAAGCATAAAGTTATTAAAGGGGCTGTCCTGTTCACAAGGCAGGTGGGCTAAGACGGCGGTGTGGCTGTGGGGACTTCCTCTTGGCAGAAGAGAAGCTGGGACCACAAACCTCACTCCCAAGCACAGAGTGCCAGTGCCAGAATCAGCAGACCACATAGCACCCAGCGGTGAAAGCCCCGGGGTTTGTCTCTGCTGGAGAGAGACGAGACCTATTGGAGAGAAAGCCACTATTTTTTCTCTTTTTCTTTCTTAATTCTTAAAGGAGCCAAAGCACAGGTTGTTGGGGGTAGTTTGTTTGTTTTGGTTTTGTTTTTTGTGTTGTTTGTGTTTGTGACCACTCACCTTGGGCCCAAGCAAAGGGAGTGCATCATGGACTAGACTTGCTTGAGGAGAGTCTGGAGCAGGAGACACTGGGGAGAGACATGGGGGAGCGGCCATGGGGTTTAATGTGCTGGGATACACCTGGACTCTGCAGCTGCCATCTTTCTTGAGAAGAGCAAGCCCCTCCCAGGGGAAAAGCAATTTCTTTACCCTGTGGGACACCATTCCCCACAACCTCTGGAATCCTGCTTGTCCCACCCTACATCTTTTTTTTCTTTTTTGTTTAGTTCTGTGTTTTTTGTTGTTTTGTCTGTTTTTTTTTTCCTTTTCTTCTCCCTTTTCTCCCATCTTGCATCTTAACCCCTGCTGAGGAGAGAGCAATATACACACACTCAAGGGGTGTCAGAGATGGGCTGTAGGGTGCAGCCATACTACACATTTTCCCAGGAAACAGACTGGCACTTCCCTCTCATGGAAGAGCCATAGAAACACCCTCCCAGTTTACATCAGACCCAAAATCGGGGCTCTGGAGATTAGTCTACTAGGGGCCCTGCCGAATACAGGGTAAAAAATTCTAGACAGACTCAGACTAGTGGCTTGGGGCAGGGAAACACACCCACCATCTTCCCTGAAGTCTGACAGGCACCTGCCACAGAGATCCAGGAGTCCCATCCCCACCCCCAATTCCACCAGAAGCAGTCAGAAACAGTCAGGTCTGCTAGACTAAGACTGACACCAGGCCAGCAGACAGAGGCAGCCAGAGGTAGATCATGTAGCAAATGAGTCACTTGCTGAAACACCCCTGGACCCAGTGCTGATAAAACTCAGCTTTGCAGAGCAGCTGGGCCCATCCTGGGCACAGCCAAACCTGGAGGAATCAGCCACAAACTGTGGATCTCTTGTAGCTTCGAGCAGACTGCCAACGGCTAGACGTGCACAGCACCTGACATTGGCTTACACCAGCCTCAGACAACATCAGAGCCATATGTAAAGGGAGAACCCAGCATGCAAGCACTAAACTCTGCTGAGATGAATTCCACTTTGTTCCTTTTCATTATTTTTGTTATTTTTTCTTTTTCTTCTATTTGTATTGCCCTATTTTTTCTTTCATATCTCTTATTTTACTCTTACCATTGAGTATTACCCCATTGTTCACTTCTTCTTTCCTTTTCTTATTTTGGTTATTCTTTCTCTATCTTTGTCCCTTTTTCCTGTTTTCCTCTTTCAGTTCATTATTTTTACTAGTTCTCTCCCTTTTCCCCCTCCCATAATCACTTTGCTGTCCTTTGGTCTTCTCTTATTCTTTTTTTTTTTTTTTTCCCATTTCCCTAATATTCCATTTCTCTTTCCACTTTTATTATTGTCTGAACTGTTGTCATCAAAATTTCTCTTGTTGTTGGGGGTAGTTTGTTTGTTTTGGTTTTGTTTTTTGTGTTGTTTTGCTTTGTTCTGCCAGCACCTGTACAACAGCATACAAGACGTGGTGGGAGTTGAGCCTCTCAATCATCCAGCTGGAGAGGAGACCCCAAAAATGAACAAGCCAACAACATTCAGGACCCAAATACAACAGGAGAGCCCATATAACCCACACAAAGGGCATTCCTAAGCCATTCAGCTCAGAGATCAGGGAGTCTGCATAACTGGGTGCCACAGGACTCCTACCACATAAGCCCACCCCACGATACAAGGAGTCAAAGCAGATTTTTCTAATATATAGAAACAAACAAAAAGAGATAGCTAAAAATGGGAGAGAAAGAAACAACCTGCAAATGAAAGAAAAGGAAGCATCCCCAGAAAAATTGCTAAATGAAATCGAGGCAAGCAAATTATCAGATACAGAATTCAAACCAAGAGTTATAAGGATGCTGAATGAACTTAATGAGAACTACACCAGCATGGAAAAGGACACAGAAGCTATGAACAAGAACCAGTTGGAAATGATGAATACAATATCTGAAATGAAGGATGCACTACAAGGAATTAAAAGCAGGCCAGACAAAGCAGAGGACTGAATCAGCAATTTGGAAGACAAGATGGAAAAAAATACCCAGTCAGAGCAACAAATTGAAAAAAGACTTAAAAAGAATGAGGATAGTCTGAGAGAGCTTTGGGACAACATGAAACATAACAATATTGGCATCATAGGGAGACCAGAAGGAGAGGAAAGGGAACAAGAGATAGAAAGCCTGTTTGACAAAATAATGGCAGAAAACTTCCCTTGGTGAGGGAGAGAGTCACACAGGTTTAGGAAGCACAGAGAGTCCCACTCAAGATAAATCAAAGGGGCCCACACCAAGACACATCACAATTAAAGGGGCAAAGTTTAAAGAAAAGAGAGAATCTTTAAGTCAGCAAGAGAGAAGCAGTAAATTGTCTACAAGGGAGCTCTCATAAAACTGTCGGTTGATTGCTCAACAGAAACACTACAAGACAGAAGCGACTGGCATGACATATCACATGTGATGAAAAACAAGGAACTGCAACAAGACTGCTCTATCCAGCAAGGCTCTTATTTAGAATGGAAGGTGAAATAAAAAGCTTCCCAGATGCCCCCCACAAAAGGCTTTAGGAGTACATATCCACCAAACCAGCATTGCAAGAGATGATAAAGGAACTGCATGAAGAAGAAGAAATAGAGAAAGAAAGGAACAAGGTACAAAAGGGGAAAATGACAATGAATTAGTACCTATCAATAATAACCTTAATGTAAATGGATTAAATGCTCCAATCATAAGACATTGGGTAGCTGAACGCATAAGGAAACATGACCTGCATATATGATGTCTACAAGAGATCTACCTCAGAATAAAAGATTTAAACAGGCTGAAAAATGAAAGAATGGAAAAAATATTCAAGCAAATGGTGGCGAAAGGAAAGCCAGGGTAGCAATACTTCTACCTGACAAAATAGGCTTCAAAACAAAGGCCATAACAAGACACAGAAAAGATTATTACATAATACTTATGGGGTCAGTCCAACAAGAGGATATAACCCTAGTAAATATATATGTATCCAATATAGGAGAATCTAAATATAAGGAAAATCTTGGAGGACATTAGGAAAGAGATCAACAAAAATACAGCCATTGTAGGAATTTTAACACCCCACTGTCAACAATGGACAGATCTTCCAGACACACACAAAAAAATCAACAAGGATATAGTAGCATTAAACAACACACTAGATCAAATGGATTTAACTGATATTTCCAGAACATTCCATCCCAAAGAAGCAAAGTATACATTCAACTCAAAGGTACACAGAGCATTCTCAAAGACAGACTACGTGGTAGGATACAAAATAAACCATAACAAAGTCAAGAACATTGAAATCATATCAAACATTTTCTCGGATCACAATGGCTTGAAACTAGAAATCAACCTCAAGGGAAAAACTTAAAAACTTTTAAATTCATGGAGACTGAATAACATGCTATTAAATAATGAATGGGTTCACAATGAGATCAAGGGGAAAAAAACCTACCTGGAAATAAATGAAAATTAACTTACAACAATCCCAAACCTATGAAACGCAGTGAAAGCAATCCTGAGTGGGAAGTTCATAGCATGATAGGCCTACTTAAAAAAAGAGAAAAATCTCAAGTAAACAACCTGACCTTACACCCAAAAGAACTAGAAAAACAACAACAAACAAAACCCAGAGCAAGTAGAAGGGAGGAAATAATCAAGATCAGAACAGAAATGAGTGACAGAAAGACTACAAAAACAATTCAAAAGACCAATGAATCCAGAAGCTGGTTCTTTGAAAAGATAAACAAAATTAACAAACCTTTAACCAGACTCATCAAAAAAAAAAAAAGGAGAAAGGACCCACATAAATAAAATTAGAAACGAAAGCAGAGAAGTAACAACAAACACCACAGAAATACAAAGGATTGTAAGAAATTATTATAAACCACTATGTGCCAAAAAATTGGACAACCTGGGTGAAATGGATAAATTCCCAGATACATAAAATCTTCCAAAACTGAATCATGAAGAAGCAGAAAACGTGAATAGACTGGTAACAACTAGTGAAATTGAAGCAGTTATCAAAAAACTCCTGGCACACAAAAGCCCTGGACCAGGTGGCTTCAGAAGTGAATTTTACCAAACATTCAAAGAAGAAATAATACCTATCCTTCTTAAACTATTCCAAAAAATTCAAGAGAGGGAAGACTTCCAAACTCTTTCTGCAAGGCCAGTATTATCCTAATTCCAAAACCAGATGTGGACACAACAAAGAAAGATAATTACAGGCCAATATCTCTGATGAACATAGATGCTAAAATCCTCAAAAAAATATCAGCAAACTGAATCCAGCAAAACATTAAGAAGATCATACATTATGATCAAGTGGGATTTATTCCAGGGATGCTAAAAATGGTACAATATCTGCAAATCAAAAAATGTGATACATCACATAAACAAAATGAAAGATAAAAATCTCACCTTCATATCAATAGATGCTGAAAAAGCATTTAAAAAAATCCAGCACCCGTCTGTGATAAAAAAACAAAAAACACTCACCAAAGTGTGAATAAAGGAAGCATACCTCAACATAATGTAGGCCATACATGAAAAACCTACTGTCAAGGTCATACTCAATGGGCAAGAACTGAAAGCATTTTCTTTAAGATCAGGAAAAAGACAGGGTTGTTTGCTTTCACCACTCTTATTCAACATGGCACTGGAAGTCTTAGCCACAGCAATCAGACAAGAAGAAGAAATAAAAGGCATCCAAATTGGAAAAGAAAAAGTAAAATTGTCATTGTTTACAGACAGCATGATACTGTACATAAAAAACCCTATAGACTCCAAAAAACTACTCGACCTAATAAGTGAATTTGGCAAAACAGTGAGATTCAGAAATCAGTGGCATTTTTATACACCAATAATGAACTACCAGAAAGAGAAACTAAGAAAACAATCCCATTTACTATTGCAACAACAAAAAAGTATCTAGGAATAAATTTAACCAAGGGCATAAAAGACCTATACTCAGAAAAGTATAGGACACTAAGAAAGAAAATTAGGAAGATACAAATAAATGGAAGCATATACCGTGTTCATGTGCTGGAGAATTAACATCATTAAAATATTCACACTACCCAAAGCAATCTATAGATTCAACACCATCCCTATTAAAATACCAATGGCATATTTCACAGATCTAGAACAAATATTTCAAAAATTTATATGGAAGATAAAATGACCCTGAATAGCCACAGCAATCTTGAGAAAGAAGAACGAAGTAGGAGGGATCACACTAACTGATATCAAACTATACCACAAAGCCACTGTAATCAAAACAGTCTGGTACCGGTATAAGAACAGACACATAGAACAGAATAGAAAGCCCAGAAATAAACTCATGTCTTTATGGTCAATTAATATTTGAGAAAGGAAGCAACAGCACACGATGGAGTAAAGAGTCTCTTCAATAAATGGTATTGGGAGAACTGGACTGGTACATGCAAAAAAAATTAAACTAGACCACCATTTTACACCATACACCAAAGTAAACTCAAAATGGATAAAAGACATAAATACAAATCACAATAACATAAAAATCCTAGAGGAAAACATAGGCAGTAAAATTTCAGAATCCCACATAGTAATGTTTTTGCTGATATATATCCTAGAGCAAGAGAAAAAAGGAAAAATATAAATAAATGGAACTCCATCAAATAAAAAAGCTCTGCACAGCTAAAGACCATCATCAAAATAAAAAGGGAACCAACTGTATCGGTGAACATATTTGCCAACAATACATCGGACAAGAATTTAATCTCCAAAATATATAAAAAACTGACTTCCGGCCAAGATAGAGGCATAGGTAGACATATTGTGCCTCCTCACACAACCAAAAGAAGGACAACAACAACTTTAAAACAAAAAACAACCAGAACTGACAGAAAATCGAACTGTATGGAAGTCCGACAACCAAGGAGACAAAGAAGAAATATTCATCCAGACCAGTAGGACGGGCGGAGGCAGGCAGCCAGATGGAGAGGACTCGCAGCAAGGCAGCGAATGGCGGACCCAGCGAGGTGGCAGATTGTGGAGCAGGGTGAGCAAAGCTGCAGCTGGCTGGCGAAGCAGCAGCTGGTGGACCGGGTGACAGACAGAATAACCCAGAGTTCCAGAGTGGGGAAATAAAGCCTCAAACCACTGATTGAAAACACCTGTGGGGGTTGAGGCAGCAGCAAGATAAACTCCCAGCCTCACAGGAGAGTTCATTGGAGAGACCCACAGGGTCCTAGAAAGTACATAAACCCACCCACTTGGGAAGCAGCACCAGAAAGGCCCAATTTAATTGTGGGTAGCAGAGGGAGTGACTGAAAACCGGCAGAGAGTAGAGCAAGCACCATTGCTCCCTATTGGACCCTTCCCCCACATACAGTGTCACAGTGCAGCGATGAGCCATTACCCCACCCTGGTGAACACCTAAGCCTCTGCCCCTTTATGTAACAGGTGAGTCAAGACAAAGAAAATGGCCCAAATGAAAGAACAGATCAAAGCTCCAGAAAAAATACAACTAAGCAATGAAAAGATAGCCAACCTATTAGATGCACAGTTCAAAACACTGGTATAATTAGGATGCTCACAGAATTCGTTGAATTTGGTCACAAATTAGATGAAAAACGAAGGCTATGCTAAGAGAAACAAAGGAAAATGTACAGGGAACCAATAGTGATGGGAAGGAAACTAGGACTCAAATCAATGGTGTGGACCAGAAGGAAGGAAGAAACAAAAATCAAAAAAATGAGGAGAGGCTTAGGAACCTCCAGGACATCTTAAATGTTCCAACATCTGAATTATAGGCATACCAGAAGGAGAAGAGGAAGAACAAAAAATTGAAAACTTATTTGAGCAAATAATGAAGGAGAACTTCCCTAATCTGGCAAAGGAAATAGACTTCCAGGAAGTCCAGGAAGCTTAGAGAGTCCCAAAGTAGTTGGACCCAAGGAGGAACACACCAAGGCACATCATAATTACATTACCCAAGATTAAGCAGAAGGAGAGAATCTTACAAGCAGGAAGAGAAAAGGACACAGTTACCTACAAAGGAGTTCCCATAAGACTGTCAGCTGATTTCTCAAAAGAGACCTTACAGGCAAGAAGGGGCTGGCAACAAGTATTCCAAGTCATGAAAGGCAAGGACCTACATCCAAGATTGCTCTGTCCAGCAAAGCTTTCATTAAGAATGGAAGGGCAGATAAAGTGCTTCTCAGATAAGGTCAAGTTAAAGGAGTTCATCGTCACCAAGCCCTTATTATATGAAATGTTAAAGGGACTTATCTAAGCAAAAGAAGTTAAAAAATATGAACAGTAAAAATGACAGCAAACTCACAGTTTTAACAACCACACCTAAAACAAAAACAAAATAAACTAAGCCAACAACTAGAAGAGGAACAGAACCACAGAAATGGAGATCACATGGAGGCTTGTCAACAGGGGATTGGGAGGGGGAGAAAGAGAGGAAAGGTACAGAGAATAAGTAGCATAAATGGTAGGTAGAAAATAGACAGGGGGTGGGGGTAACAATGGTATAGGAAACGTAGAAGCCAAAGAACTTATAAGTATGACCCATGGACATGAACTATAGGGGGGGGAATGTGGGAGGGAGGGGTTGTGCAGGATGGAGTTGAGTGAAGGGGGGGGAAATGGGACAACTGTAATAGCATAATCAATAAAATCTATTTAAATAAATAAATAAATAAAAAGTCACTGCATTATCAAAAAAAAATACTAAACACCATGAAGACAAATAATCCAATTAAAAAATGGGCAAATGACCTAAATACACACTTCTCTGAGGACATATAGATGGACATAAGCATATAAAAAATGCTCAACACCACTGGCCATCAGAGGAATGCAAATTAAAACCACAATTAGATATCAACTCACACCTGCTAAAATGGCTATCATCAATAATTCAACAAACAGAAAGTGCTGCTGAGGTTGTGGAAAAAGGGGTACCCTAGTGCACTGTTGGTGGGAATGCAGACTGCTGCAGCCACTGTGGAAAACAGTATAGACTTTCCTCACAAAACTAAAAATGGACCTGCCTTTTGACCCAGTGATTCCAATGCTGGGAATATACCTGAAGAATCCCAAAACACCAGTTCAAAAGAATTTATGCACCCCCACGTTCGTAGCAGTGTTATTTACAATAGCTAAAATCTGAAAACAGTGTAAGCGCCCATCAGTACATGAGTGGATAAAGAAAAAGTGTGGTACATTTACACAATGGAATACTATGCAGTAGAAAAAAGAGGGAACTCCTACCTTTTGCAACAGCATGGACAGAACTGGAAACTATTATGCTAAGTGAAATAAGCCAGTTAGTGAAAGACTGATACCATATGATCTCACTTTAAGAGGAATCTAATGAACAAAATAAACTAATGAGCAAAGTAGAACCAGAAGCATAGAATCACAGAACGCACTGATAGCTGTAAGTAGGGAGGGTGGAGGTAGGGACTGATTGAAAGAAGTTGAAGGGATTAATAAAGAACAGGTATGAAAGACCCGTGAACATGTAAAATGGTGAAGGGACTGATTATGGAAGTGGGGGATAGGCTGGTTGGAGGGGCATGAAGGGGGAAAAATAGGACAACTGTAATAGCATAAACAATAAAAATAATTTTAAGAAAGTAAAGTAAACTTGTAGGCTGTGTGATTTACACACACACATCCATAACTTTAATTAGGGCAATGTCTCCTAACATAAGAAGATTCATATAACCTTCACCACTTTGGGAAATATTTATAATTACTTAATATTTTGCTTAAACCAAATTTCTTTTCTCACCTAGAGTAAGACCTCTTGTTCAGTAAGACCTTTTTTTATCATTATTAATGGAAAACTGGCATTCTTCTCCATAATCAGCTATAAAAATAAACACAATGAAAACCTAGATATTAGGGCCCACTGAAAGTCTGAGCCTGAGGCGTTTCCTGTCCTGTCTAAATGGAAGGTCAGCAAGAGTTAAAAACCAATAATGCCACCCTGAGGCTTTCAGCTTTGAGCAATCAGAGGAATGAGAGGAAATTGAAAGAGGATTGATTTTCACTATAAAATTTGAAGTTATTTCATGCAGGTCTGGTGACCACCTAGAATGATTTTTCATGCCTACAAAATGGCACACACTCTATACTTTGAGAAACACTGGATTTAGTCTTCCTGTTTGGGGTGGTTTGTTTGCTTTTTAATATTCTATTCAAAGATCAATTCCTAGTGTTTATTTGGAAAACTTCATTATCATCATGTCAAATGGATGGTTAGCTGGTAAAACCTTCAGCAAGAACTAAGATTGAGCTATACTGAAATTGCCATTTTTGCAGATTTAAATGGTCTAATATTTGCAATTTTGTATAATCTAGCCTAATAACAAACATCACCATGATCATCACCCATGGTCTTTACCATTTCCAAGTGCCTTCACAAACATTACCTTCCTTTGTCCCAAGAGCAAACTTGGACACAGCTTTATTTCTGTCTTCCTTTCTTCCTTTGTTTTAATGCCTCTTTTATAGATGAAGAAACTCCTCAAAGAGAGAAGAGGAGCGGGCCCAAAGGCCAAGCTGGGGGTCAGTGGGGGCTTTGGGGCTGAAATCAGGGAGGCTGGTCCCCGGTCCTTCCTTTCTATCCCAGACTCTGTTGCCTCCCCAAGTTATTACTGTAAATACCATGTTAAACAAGGAGTGAGCATCTGAAGTTAATCATGCCTGTCCTCCTGTGGCTGTAAGCCCTTCCTACTGGACTGATGATTTCTCACAGTTGGAGGTTGTGCCTGCTTGGTATCCTCACTGCGTGGCACGAATAAATGTCTCAGAAATGGAGGGAGGGGCGGGGGCGGGGGGGGGGGCAGTAGGGAAAGAGGAAAGGCAGCCTAAATGCAGAATTTAATCTCCATTGTGGCCTATTTGGATATCTATGGGAAGGAAGTATGGGTTTAAGATTCAGAGAGGTGAGTATTCAGTTCCCAGCTCCTTCCTTGCCCAGGTGTGACTTGGGTAAGCTATTTCACCTCTCTCGGCTACAATGCTGTCATACTTACGCAGCAGAAAATCACACCTATTCTAAGGGATGTTAGGAGAATTTGAAGAGCACACGATGAGTGTTTTGTTGTCACTACTGTTGTTACTGTTGTCGTTGAACTTGCCTCTTTTTACTCTAATAATACACCAGTATCCTTTCAGCAATGTTCCTAACTCAAGGGATTTTGACCCCAGATTTTGTCCACAAGAAGAGGGAAAGTGAACGAGAGCCACGGACATAGTCGCCCTGGAATTGCAGAGGCCACCTGCATCGTAGGCTGATGTCTGGCCAACGTTTTTCTGGAAAAACTTAAGTAACAGCGATGCTCCTTTGGATCTTAGAGGAGAAAGCTGCCACCCACATCTCTGTCTTGGTATAACCTTCCTTTAGGCGGTGAGCTCAGCACCATGGGAGTTTGATAAATGGTTGCTGAGCTGAGCCATTGACTCTAGCAGGGAGGAGGGATTACAAATCACCACCTCGAAGGCCCTGCGGAGCTCTCAGAGAGAAAAGGCTGCAAACTTGTTCGGCTCCGAAGACAGGACAAGGACCACTGCATGGAGCTGAGAGAGAAAACAACTTCCAGTCTATACAAAGAAGCACTTTCTAATATCAAGGATTCCCAAAACTCCAGTCTACTGTCTTCTATGACAGAATAAATCACTGGGTACATCCGGCCAAAGACTCCCTGATCATCTAATGAGTAATCGCCCAGACCGGAGACCAGATTATAGCACATCTGAAACATCAGCCCGGCGCGATTCAAAACGGAAGCCACAGCCACGTGGGGCTTTCAAGCACTTGAAGTGGGGCTAGTTTGAATTAATATGTGCTGCGAGTGTAAAATAGCCAAGAGACTTCAAAGACCCCCCCAAAAAGGATGCAAAATATTGTGTTAATAATTTTTATATTGGTTGCATGTAAAAATGACAATATTTTGTGTATATTGTGTTAAAGAAAATATGTTCTTAAAATTGTTCTCACCTCAATAAAGTTTAAGATATAGGTAGAAAAAGAATTGGATTCAACTCAGTTATCGCAACATGAAAGTGGATGTGGGGTTACAAACAATACATTCAAAGTCTTAAAACACTGAAATGGGAAAGTTTTTAGTTTTGGGGTTTTTTTTTCCCTCTATACAAGTACAGACACAATGAAAATCTTGGAGAGACTATTCAAACAAGAAGAGAAATCAAGTCCATAAGATTTTGGAATAAAAATAGAAAGTAAACAAAATATGTTGGTATGTTTCATTTTGGGTAAAAACAAAAACAAACACATATTAATAAAGGAAAAACTTGATCTCACCTGCTTCTTTACTTTTTTAATGTGCCTACTAGCAAAGGGTACATTGCACATGCAGGCCGCCTTTGCAGTTTGTGGGTCATTCTGCCAGACAGGGCTGCTTTAGAGTCCGAAGGCCCGCTGCTTCTCTCTGTAGCAGCAGCACGATCGCCAAGGCAGCGTGCACAGGGATGGAAAAAGAGAGAATTAGAGAGAATATCTTAAAACGTCCACTCCATCCTTCCACTGAAAAATTTTAGATCTGCACAACACCTCAAAGATTATCCAGTTCAGGAGTCAGCAAGCTACAGCACAGAGCCCAGTCCTATCTACTGCCTTTTGTTATTATCGAGATGAAATCCATATCACAAAAAATTCTCCATTTTAAAGTTACAACTCATAAGCACATTCACATTCTTGTGCAGGCATCACCTCTACCTAGTTTCAAAATACTTTCATCACCCCAAATGGAAACCCAGCACCTATGAAGCAGCATTCCTCATTGTCCCCCCTCTCCAGCCTTTGGTAACCACCAATCTACTTTGTGTCTCTATGGATTTGCCTATTCTGACTATTTCATATAAATGGAATCCTACAATATCTGACCTCTTGTGTCTGGCTTCTTTCCCTGAATAATTTAGAGGTCCATCCCTATCAGAGCATGAATCAATGCTTTGTTCCTTTTTAAGGCTGCATGCTATTCCATCATGTGTCTAAACCACATTTTGTTTATCCATTTCTCTATTGATAGACACTTGGCTTGTTTTCACTAATAGCTGTTTGTGTAAATAAAGTTTATTAGAACACAGCCTCATGGATTTATTTATGTACCATCTGTCACTGCTTTCCCACAACTACAGATTTGAGTAGTTGTAAGAGAGACCACACGAAACACAAAGCCTAAAATGTTTACTGTCTGATCCCTTAAACAAAAAATTTGCCAACCTCTGGTCTAGTTAATGCACTTCTTACACACCTATAGGTGAAGGAACTGAGTCTGAACTGCCACCTTCCCTTCCCTTCAAAAACCATTTTCTTCTCTGTCATGGACTAAGTATTTGTGTCTCCTCACCTCAAATTTTATATGTGAAAGCCCTAACCCCCAACGTGATAGCATTTGGAGGTGGGGGTCTTTGAAGGTGACTAGGTCATGAGAGTGGGGCCCTCATGATGAGATTACTGTCTTATATGAAAAAAAGAAAGATTGCTTTTTCTCTCTGCTCAGGCACAGAGGAAATTATAGCAAAAGGGGCAGCGTCTCACCATAATAGGAAGAGGGCTTTCATCAGGAACCAAATTGGCCACATCTTGATCGTGGAATTCCAGCCTCCAGAACTGTGAGAAAATAAATTTCTCTTGTCTCAGCCACCCAGTCCATGGTATTTTGTTACGGTAGTCCTAGGATCCTAAGGCATTCCTTTTGTTGTAAATGAAACCAATGTCTTAGCATCCCATGGCGGCTACAATTTCTGTTCTTTGGCTTGTATCGCTTCAGCCTCTGTCCTCAGCATTACGTGGTGTGCCCCTCTGTGTCTTCTCTCTTCTCCTCAAATCCACTCGTTACTGAATTTGGGACCAACTGGATAACCCACAATGACCTAAACTCAAGATCGCATTCTCAAGGTCACATTTTCTTATTCTGGGTAGACAGACATACCTGCTGGGGAGTTGCCATTCCACCCGTTACAGTTATCCAACCAATGACCCTCAGCAGGAGCAGCTTTCATGCTGCATGAGGTATAACAGCCAACGTTTACAAAGCGTTTATCATGTGCCAGACTCTGTGCAGAGTGATTTCCACTCATTAGCTCGTTTATTCCACTTGCAATTTGTTCCATCTCAGCATACGAAAGTGTGGCCATCATTTCCCCAGGCTCTAAGTGCCTACAGAACAATGACATGTGAATTAATAAGTGGTGTCATCTGAAAGGGGAAGTGAGCAACCACCCTTCCTCCTCCGCCATCCATTCTCCTTTAATGATCCATAATGTGATCACTTAGAGCATGTAAGTAATAGTGCCGCTTCACAAAAGGCATCTCTTTTATCTTCTCCAGGGCTTTCATTCTGATGGGGACAAGCTTTCAGAATTCAAACAAACTCCGGTTTGTTTCTTTACAGCTGTTTTAATGATGCTGGGTGTGGAATTTGGGTGGAAGGCGCGGGAGGGCTGGGAGGGAGACAAACAAGATTTTTTTTAAAATGCCCAAGCTTTTCAACAACACCTGGTGCCAAGTTGAAATAAAAGTAGTAAAATAATAACAGCGCCTTGGCCAGGTGGCTCCGTTGGTTGGAGCATCTTCTCATACACCAAAAAGTTGTGGGTTCAGTCCCTGGTCAGGGCACCTTCAGGAGTTAACTGATCAATGTTTCTCTCTCACATCAGTGGTTCTCTCTCTTTCTCTCTCTCTCTCTTTCTTTCCCCACCCCCTTTCCTCCCTTCCTCCCACCCTTCTCTCTCTCTCTCTCTCAAATCAATACATGTATCCTCAGGAGGATTAAAAAATAAAAAAATAACCACAGCAACAATAAACACTAGCATTTCTTTATTGAGCACTTTTATATGCACTTTACATGCTCCCTCAGTTCAATCCTGCAACAACCCTGACATTAGGTACTAAATCACTCCCCATTCTACAGATGGGGAAGCAGAGGCTCAGTGAGGATAGGACTTTGCCTGAAGTTATGGCTCTAGTAAAGAGCAGGCTGGGGTTTGAACCCAGCAAATCTGCTAACAAGGACATGGTCTGTACATCTGCGTTGTTCTATAGCAGGATACCAGGTAAATTCTAAATCAATGGGCAAGGAAGAAATCACCAAAAGTCAGAATTACTCTTGACAGGCCTGTGTACAGTCTATAAAGCAGGGGATGGGGGGGACTTTAGCTGTAACAGAGAGAGAGCGTGCAAGCACAGCCTACAGGGTGGAGGGCTCTGGCAGGATCCCTGCAGACCCTGGCTCAAGATTGGAGGCCAGCACCCCCAGGAGATCTGGGCGGATACCCATCTCGCCTGCAGGTGAGAGAATCCAGGCAGGGAGAATAGCCCATGCAAAGACCCAGACCTGAGAGAGAAGTTAATGAGCAAATCAAATATGGCAATGAATTACAAATATTCCTCGGGAATAGCTCTTTAGGACAGACACAACATAGCACATGCCTACGTGGACCTCACTAGGTGTCAGACACAGTTCTGCGCACTTTGCATATGTGCACTCGTATGATCCCTGCAGCAACCCTGTGAGCTTCGTACTATCATAAACAGCTTTTCCAGCCTGTCCCCAGCCTCCAGCGGATGGAGCATTTTGGGCAAGCTGCCAAAGCTCTCATTATGTGGTCACCACAAAGACAAATATTGAAAGTTCTGGTCCTCGCGATTTTTCTTCTCAGCACACATTTCTGGTGCTGCAGAAAATATTTTGACATCTACTCATAGCCAGTTCTAGCAAGTACCTTTTTCTCTCTTTCGTGCTAAACAGAATGTGAACATTAAATGTAAGGAGCAGACCTTGTTGGTAGGACCAGAGGGACGATGGACCACAATGGTTAGTGCACAAACTCTGAACAACACTGTGGCCAGAGCACTAATTGCAGCTGTGTTGTGTGACCTTGGACAAGCAACTCTGCCTCTCTGTGCCTCAGTTTCCCCACCTGGTATAAGAGAGGTGTTAATCAGACTGCTGTGAGAATTAAATGACTTAACATAATGAACCAAGATTCAGCATACTTTTTCTGTAAAGGGCAAGACAGTAACTATGTCCAGCTTTGCATGTATACCCCCTGTATTACAAATAAAACAGGCCATGGGCCAGGATTTGGCTTATGAGACTACAGCTGGCTGACAACAAAGCCTGGCTTCACATCCCAACTGTGCTTCTTACTAGCTGGGTGACTTGATGCAAGTTACTTAACCTCGCTGATCCTCGACTTTTGCATCTATAAACTGGTGTGACTAGTACAACCTACCTCCTGGGGCTAAAGAGAAAACTAATGAGACACTGCTTACAAATCCCTCAGCACAGAGTCCAGCACATCAGTAAACATGAGTTTTATTGTAATTACTAGTACAAACTGCTGCCCATTTTCTAAAGTCTCCGGGCATAGTTGGCGCTGACATCCTCAGTGCACCCTCCATCGCTGGCTGGACTGCATTGTAATTTTCTACTCGCATGCCTGTTTGTTTGTCCACTACTCCCCAACTGTGTGAGCTCCTTGAGCCCAGGATGGGAGGGCCTGCTACACAGTAGGTGCTCAGTAAACACCACGAGAATGAATAATTACTGGGCCTCTTTCCTAAGTCCAAGCTAAACTGAACCCAAATATGAATTTTCCCTCTGAAATAAACCCAGGAAAAGCTGGGCCAGGTGAGGTGAATGGACACCTATTGGTTAGTCTGCCTTGGACTCATAGAAAACCAGAGTAAGATGGGAAAGGGAGGACAAGAGAGGTACAAACGATGCTTAAAGTCACACAGCATACCCAAGGCATAGGAAGGAGTAAAAATCAGAGCTTGTACCTGGGCTCGTTGCTTATCCACCATAGCCTTCTCCTTTCTGTGTTTCTTCTTTTCTCCTTCACTCGGCCACCCCATTGGTGGAAGTTTACTGAAGCAGGTGACTAGTGACCCCCCCAGGTATTACAAGGTGAGCCTGGATTTGACAAATTCCACATGTTCTCTCCATGGTAGACCCAGCCAATGTTGAATTCCTCTGATAATAGTCCACCAAGACTTGGAACTAGATTTGTTCACTAATGTGGGTTTTGGGGAGCCAGGGCTGGGATGCTGAAAGGACTGGAGCACAGGGAGGGTAAGCACACTTGGACCAGGGAAGTGAGGAGGCTCTGCCTCTGCAAAGGGGCCCTCTGAAGGGATCATCACTCATACTGATGCCCCTGTCTCATCTTATCCTCAGGATCCTAAGCCTCTGTCTGCTGCTATAACAATAAAGACAAATTATTGTCAAAATCATCAAGCATGTGTCATGAGCTGACTCTTGGCAGACAAGAGGTCATTTAGGCTACACCACAACAAAATGAGGTGGAAATTGCTCCTATTGAAGAAACTGCTGGTTGTTTCTCAGTATCTTTTCTTCTTCTTTTAGTAATAGAGCCCCCTCCTAAGTTTAGCAAGATGAATATAGATAGAAATGACAGATTGAAATGACATTTCCCAGACTGTCTTGCAACTTCACTTGACCACATGACTAAATCTAGCTAATGGGAAGTAAAAAGAGGTGATATGTGAAGCTTCCCTGTCACCTCTTTAAAAGGAATTGCTGGTCCATTCCATGGATGTGTTGCTGAGGAGCCCACTTTTGCCATGCTGATGTTGACAAAGTAGAGGAAACCTGGATTTTTAAATGAGTTCACAGAGTAAAGATTCCAGCCTTGAAGTATTCATCCTAAGATTCTTGTGCAAGAGAAAATAAACTTCTACATATGTAAAATCACTGTATCTTGGGGCCTCTTTGTTACAGCTTTGTACCTTAACTGATACACTCATAGTATCCTAAAAAAAATCCACCCATCTGGTAGATAAAAAGATGAGTCACAAAGTGGTCACGTAAGCTGACCGAGAGAGCGTGCACACAGATGAGATACAATAGATCAGGGATCTGAAACAAGTTGTGCTTGACCCCAAAGTCTGTGTTATTCTGCCGAGTCATGCTGCCTCTCAGGTATAAAATAATGCTGCACATGCTCCATTGATTCACAAAGTCCTTTCACATACAAAGGCATTGGGGTTTTTTGAGCCTCACTCTAGCCTTTCAAGAAAAAGACTACTCCTTTCAATGTACAGATGAGGAAACTGAAGTTTGGCAGGATTAGATAGTGCCTGAACATATACAGGTGGCAAGAAGCAATGCTAGAATTTGAACAGTCATCTAGCCTTAAAGGCAGTTCCCCCTCTACTTCTCCACAGCTGCCCAACTATTTCAATATTGACAAGATCCCCTAGAGAAAGGCTTCAAAATGCTGTCTCCACAGTAGAGATGTCTGTATAGTCACAGGAGGCTGGCTGTCTCAGGCTGGGTTCCCCAGGAGCAGACCCTGAGACAAGGTGTATTAGTCAGGGTTCACCAGAGAACAGAACCAATGGGACATATACACATTCATTTTAAGGTATTGCCTCTCACAATTATGGAGACTGAGAAGTCCCTCAATCTGCCATCTACAAGCTGGAGACTCAGGAGAGCGAGTGATGTAGTACAAAGACCTGAGAACCAGAGAGTTGATCGTGTAGATTCCAGTCTGGGTCTGAAGGCCTAAGACCCAGGAGCAGTGAGGGCAGAAGTACAGCAATGTCCCAGCTTAGCAGTCAGGCCCAGGCAAGTTGATACCTAAAATGAACAATGACAAAAGGATTCTAGTGCAAGTACATTATTTGGGAGGGAAATCC
This sequence comes from Desmodus rotundus, assembly GCF_022682495.2. Taxonomy (NCBI): domain Eukaryota; kingdom Metazoa; phylum Chordata; class Mammalia; order Chiroptera; family Phyllostomidae; genus Desmodus; species Desmodus rotundus. The sequence goes on along the minus strand of NC_071387.1, from coordinate 105,566,255 downwards.
CAGATGCATCAGCAGGAGGAACAGGCAAGTGAGAGAGGGAGGGAGGGGGCAGGCAGCCAAGGATGGTTTATCAAGCAAGATGTGCCATGTGCAAACTGGAGCACAATACCATTGGGGAACTTTGGGCAGACGGTGCAGAACACCTCAGAGTTTCCCATCTGAGGGATGATGAATCAGCTCTATTTCCCACCAACTCCCAGCCTTTGTTGGCCGAGGGGCTGCTTCCTGGGTTGTTCACTCCCTGACACTTCCAGCCTTCCCCATGCACAGGTAGATTTTGCTGTTAGCCCAAAGTGCCCTCGGGATAGTGGAGCAGCACACACATCACAGTGACCAGCTTAACGTGGATTCTGCTCCCTGAAAGCAGATTCATGATTAATGCAATCTTTGGGTTATTTTATAAGGACAGCACTGCACATGTGCCACCCTGTCCTCAAGATGACCCTAGAATGAAGAGGCTTCAGTCTATGGAACTCAAGAAACAGAAGTGTGACCACTGGAGCCCTTTATGAAGCGAGATGCCCTTCAATAAGGATGATCCAATACCTGGACCAAATATGGACAAATGTAGAACTGACCGATCAAACCATGCCAGATTGGAATTGCTTTGTGTTTCTCTTGCCTCTCTCTATACAATAACTGCCCAAGTTCCAAAACCCTCCAATCAAAACTTGCCCCACCAGCACTACCTCATGCCACCCTGTTCTCCCTCACCCTTAAAACTTGTCCAGACCCCAGACCAGGGAGACAGATTCGAGCAGTGCCTCCTATCTTCTGCAAGTTGACTCAGCATTAAATAAAAAGCTCTTTCCTTGTTCAAAGGCCAGCATCATTGTTTTGGCTCCTGTGCACATGGGGCAGCAGACCTGCTCAGTAACAACAGAAGCACAAGAAGATGGAGGCAAGTGTGCATAGATATTGAGGGATCTGCCGGGTGCCAACATCTCCTGCCATAATAGTGCTAGGACACTTAGTGGTAACTGGTCTACCTCTTCATAGCAGGGAAGAGAACAAGGAAGTCTCCTGTTGGATTGGCCATTGATTCAGGCAGTGTCAGCTCTGACTGCAAAAGCACAGTTGCTTGATTTTAAGATACCACTGCCTGTAAGATGCATACTGGGTATAATAACAGCTTTTCCCAACTTAAAACATAAACTATGTTAAATGCACAGAAAAGGTATACTAATTTCAGATATGTTAAGAGGTTTTAAAAGAAAACCTAGATGCATTTTAAACTCTACGTGCTATGGCTTTGCTCTGCTGTCCCCACAAGAATACTTGCACCCTTCTGACCCTCTGTCCCAATCTGGGGTTAGAAAATGGAGTTATTTTGTTTGAAAATCTTTTTGACACTGAAATTCTGTGATTTTTCTATTTCCTTGCAACTTCTTTGTCATGGCAACATAATGCACATTTGCATTTCAAAACTACCCCTACCTCCTCCACACCTTAAAGCAAAAATGAGGATCCCACATTAACACTTAACAGGCTATGTCAGCCACTCATTGTCCAGGTACCCTCCTGTAGGCAACAAAAGGAGCAGCAGCTCCTTGTCAGTATCTTTAAAATGTACATTTTTTAATTAGATGCATTAGGAGCTGGCTAATTGTGTTGCAAGGAGAAAGTAGGAGAACTAGACACTGCATTAATGGCTTTATCAATTCATGCAAGCCCCACAACCACTCCAGGAATAAAGAAATTAAATGTCAGCGGATGGCTGTAGAGTAGCTGGAAGCTCTGTCCACTTGCTCCCAGACCCAGACCGGTCTTGTAGGTAAACCACAGAGCGATCCACTTGAAAATCCAGTTGAGAGTGAGTGAGAGCATGTATAAGTGAGTGTGTACATGGACAAGTATGCGGGGTGTGTTTGTGAGTGGGCAAGAGCCTGCCCGCCTGCAAGGCACTCGGGAACTGCGGCTCAGGCTCTCCTAATGGAGCAGCTGCCTCTGCAGCTGCCCAACCCGGCACTTCGGGCTGCGCAGATTTGGGGTGGGAGCCATTCTGAGTAATTGAAAACATCCTCTTGTGAGCCCTTCTCCCCCGGCAGGGCCGCGCACTCCAGCCAGAAGCTAGGATCCGGGGACTGCGGTACTTCTGGGAAAGGGGCTGTTGCCTCCCTGACCCGGGGTGCCACGGGAACTGAACAGGACAGAGTGTGACTGAGAAGGATGCGGTTCAGCTCAGGAGCCGCAAGCTCCAGGGGCAAAGAGAGATGGCCAGAGCAGTGCTGGCTGCAGAAAGAGTGTGGGGAGCAGGCCTGCCCAAGGTTGAGACTCTCTGGAGAGAGCAGGGACAGCACCCAGCCACCGCCCCGTGTTACAGTATTACTGCGGGACTCTTCCCGGGAACATCCAGGAGAGATCCAGAGAGAAATTTTATCTAAAACTGTCAGAGGCTCTGGCAGGCTGTGGCCCACCCTGACCAAGAGATTCTTTGTGCTTTTGGGGGAGGAGGAGCGTGTGGAGAGCAGGCCCCCCAGGGCTCGGTGTTGCAGTGAGGGGGGCCACACAGAAACCTTTAAAAGAGGAGTTGAGGCAAGACTCAAGACTCAGCAGGGACCTTGTGCTCGCGTGCATTTGCACACACACGCTGGAGCTCTTCCAACAAAGAGTGATAAAGTCACGCTGACTGGACTATGGGACTAAACCTGGCATGGCTGGTGAGCAGAGGGCTGTGCTGAGTGGGGACTTCAGGCCCGGATCCCCTGCAGGAGAGCGGCAAGCTGGGAACTGGACAGCTGAACGCCTGAGATTTGCAGCAGCCAGGCAGGTCCCCTCACTGGCAGGCGTGCCCATCCCCCACCTGCAGGATTACAGGCTCTGCAGATCAGTGAGGCTGGGCTCAGGAGTCCCCTGCTGGGCGCATAGCTGCAGAAGCTAAAAGCTCTGAAAGGGCCCTTTCTACCAGAATCTACAAGCTACAGCATTCCTCTGGCCCTAATCCACTGAAATCAGCAGGGCACAGAGATTACACACAGGTGCAACAAGAGGGATTCAGGGCCCCACCCAGCCCCTGCACCTGGACAGAGCTGCTGTCTGCGCCAGGCAGGAAAGAGCTGACCCTCTTATACACGTTGGCCCCTCACAGGAAACAGACAGCTAATTAATCAGAAACCATACATTATTGGGAAGATTCTGAGACAAAGTCATATGCTGAGGTAAGTGAGAAACACTCCCATCCTCCCTGAAGACTGAATAGTGCCCTGTCAGGGGTGACCCAGAGTTCCCACCCTCCATCACCAGAGGCCTCCTCGGGAGGCAGGTGGAGGTGCTATTGGCAGTGCTCTCAGACATTAGATAAACCATTCCTGGGCCCTGGGGCGAGGGAAGGCCAGCAGGGAAGAACAGTGGGGTCCAGCCAAACCTGAAGGAGACAGCCACAGCTGTGGATCACTTTTGGTCTCCAGCAGGATGCCTAGGGCCAGACTAGTGCACCATCTGACATTTCCAGGGGTGGATCCTGAAATAGAAGACAGTGGTAAACACTGGACACTACTGAGATGAGTGATTTTTCATGATTTCACAGTCTTCATGATTTGTGTTATTTTCTCTCCTGCATAGCTTTTTAACCTTCACTACTTATTCCTTCAAGTTTGTGCCTATTATTTTACTAGTTTTTATATTTTAGTTTATTTCAAATCTTATATTTTGCTGCTCCCTTACTCCATTTTACCTTCTTCCTTCCTCTTCTTATTTTTGTTTAAATTTTATTTTTTCTCTGGCTACAACTTATTTCTGTTCTGCTCTCTCACTATTTCCCCCCACTCCGGCCTCTCAAAACCATTTGTCTTGTCGTTAGTCATCTCACATTCTTTTTCCGATTCTTAAAATACCCTTATTTTCTCTCGACCTTTACTAATCTTTGCTTGTTGGTTGTTGATATGGTGGATGTTGTTGCATTTCTTCAATTTTATTCCTAGAGCTTCACTATTCTTGTCTTTCAAATATCAAATTTTACTGTTCCCCTCTCCTACTCCATTTTGCCTTCCTCCTGCCCTTTCTTTTTTTTTATTTTAAATTTTAATTTTTCCCTCTCTTAACGTGGTTTTCATTACTCACTCTGAGTATTTCTTCTACCCCTATGCCCTCAAAATCACTTTTCTTTCCTCTAGACATCTCATAAGCTTTTTATTCTTTGTTTTTTCCTTAGTATTACCATTCCACCAGTATTAATATTTGCTCACTTGTTGTTGATATTGCTGTGGTGGATCTTTTTCTCCAATTGGTTCCTAATTGTTTCACTATTGTTAAAAAAATGTTTTAAACCTCATACTATACTTTTCCCTTTCTTACTCCATTTTGTCTCCCAACCCCCTTTTAAAATTATGATGTAAATTCTATTTTATTTCTTTCTTCACTTTAATTTTATTCCTTACTCTCATTATTTCTCCTCCTTATTACCTCTCAAAATCACTTTTCTTTCAGTTAGTCATCTAGTATTCACTTTTCGTTCATTATAGTAGTCTTAATCTCTTTACACCTTCATTAATATTTGCTTATTCACTGTTGACAGTGTGCTTGTGGGTGGGGATTATTACTGTGAGAATAGGTTTTGTTTCCTGGGTTGTTTTGTTTTGTTCTGGTAGCACCTATATAAAAACATACAAGATGTAGTGGGTGGTATGGCTCTCAGACAGTCAGTCGATAGGAAGAACCCACCAAAGAATGACCAAACAACAACCAAAACCCAATTACAACAAGAGACCCTAAATACATAGCATAAAGGGCATCCCAAGAGCATCTAGCTCAAGAGATCAAGGAGACTGCACCACTGAGTCCCACAGGTCTCCTGACACAGAAGGTCACACCACAAAGGAAGGGAGTCAAAGCAGATCAATCTAATATGCAGCAACAAACAAGGAGAGTCACCTGAAATGAAGAGACAAAGAAACAACCCCCAACAGAAAGGAAGGAAGGAATTCCCAGAAAGAGTGCCAAGTGAAATTGAGGCAAGTGATCTATCAGACACTGAGTTCAAAATAATGGTTATAAGGATGCTCAAGGAACTCAATGAGAACTACAAGGAACTTACTGGGAACTACATCAGCATGGAAAAGGACATAGAAACTATCAGTAAGAGCCAGGAGGAAATGAGGGTACAATATCCGAAATGAAGAATACACTAGAAGGAATTAAAAGCAGGCTAGATGAAGCAGAGGATTGAATCAGTGAGCTGGAGAACAAGGTAGAAAAATACTCCCAGACAGAGCAACAAAACAAAAAAAAAAAGGCTCAAAAGAACAAAGAGGGTTTAAGGGAGCAACAGGACAACAAGACGTGTACTAATATTCGTATCATAAGGATACCAAAAAGAGAAGAAGAGGAGTAAGGGATAGGAAACCTGTTTTAAAAATTAATAACAGAAAACTTCCTTAACTTGGTGAGGGAAAAAGTTACACAAGTCCAGGAAACACAGAGAGCTCCAATCAAGATGAATCCAAAGAGGCCCACTCCAGAGACATCATAATTAAAATAGCAAAATTTAAAGACAAAGAGAGAATCTTAAAGGCAGCAAGGGAGAAAGAGCTAGTAACATATAGGGAGGTCTGATAAGGCTATCAACTGATTTCTCAACAGAAACACTATAAGCCAAAAGGGAATGGCAAGAAATATTCCAAGTAAAGAAAAGCAAAGGACAGCAACTAAGACTACTCCACCCAGCAAGGCTCTCATTTAAAATGAAAGGTGAAATAAGAAGCTTCCCAGACAAAAAAAAAAAAGGCTAAAAGAGTACATATCCCCTAAATCAGCATTGCAAGAGATGCTAAAGAGATTGCTTTAAGAAGATGAAGGAAGAGAGGCGGGGGGAGGACTTCCAGCAAAGATGGAGGTGTAGGTAGACACACTGAGCCTTCTCACACAACCAAAAGGACAACAACAAGTTAAAAAAAAAAAAAAAACAGAACTAACAGAAAATCGAACTATATGGAAGTATGACAACCAAGGAGTTAAAGAAAAAACATTCATCCAGACCAGTAGGAGGGGCAGAGATGGGCAGCTGGGTGGAGAGGACTCATAGCAAGGCAGCTGCTGGAGGACCAGGGTGGTCAAGGCGGCGCTGGCAGACTAGGCAAGGCAGTAGCTTGCAGACTGGGTGGTCCCACATTCGTGTGCAGATAAACTGGGAGAAATAACTAGGGAGCAAGATAGCCTGCACAACCCAGGGTTCCAGTACGGGGAAATAAAGCCTCAAAGCTTCTGACTGAAAACTCCTGTGGGGGTCAAGGAGGCAGTGGAAGAAACTCCCAGCTGCACAGGAGAGTTCGTTGGAGAGACCTACAGGGTCCTAGAACATATACAAACCACCCACCTGGGAGTCAGCCACAGAGGGCCCAATTTGATTGTAGGTAGCAGGGGAAGTGACTGAAAACTGGCAGAGAGTGGAGCAAGAGGCACTGTTCCCTCTTGAACCCCTCCCCCACATACAGCATCACAAAGCAGCGACGGGGGTTGCCCCCGGCTGGTGAACACCTAAGGCTCCACCCCTTACTATGTACCAGGTGTGCCAAGACAAAAAAAAAAAAAAAGGTGCAAGAGAAAGAACAGTTCAAAGCTCCAGAAAAAATACAACTAAGCAACGAAGAGATAGCCAACCTATCAGATGCACAATTCAAAACACTGGTTATCAGGATGCTCCAGGAATTCAATGGGTACTTCAACAGCATAAAAAAGACCCAGGCAGCAATGAAGGTTGCATTATGTGAAATAAGGAAAAATCTACAGGGAAACAACAGTGACAGGAAGGAAACCAGGACTCAAATCAATGGTTTGGAGCAAAAGGAAGAAAGAAACATTCAACCAGAACAGAATGAAGAAATAAGAATTCAAAAAAATGAGGAGAGGCTTAGGAACCTCCAGGACATCTTGAAACATTCCAACATCTGAATCATAGAGGTACCAGAAGGAGAAGAGGAAGAGCAAGAAACTGAAAACTTATTTGAACAAATAATGAAGGAGAATTTCCCCAATCTGGCAAAGGAAATAGACTTCTAGGAAGTCCAGGAAACTCAGAGAGTCCCAAAGAAGTTGGACCCAAGGAGGAACACACCAAGGCACATCATCATTACATTACCCAAGATTACACAGAACGAGAGAATCTTAAAAGCAGCAAGAGAAAAGGACACAGTTACCTACAAGAGACTTCCCATTAGACTATCAGCTGATTTCTCAGAAGAAACCTTGCAGGCAAGAAGGAGCTGGAAAGAAGTACTCCAAGTCATGAAAGGCAAGGACCTACATCGAAGATTACTGTATCCAGCAAAGCTACCATTTAGAATGGAAGGGCAGATAAAGTGCTTCTCAGATAAAGTCAAGTTAAAGGAGTTCATCATCACCAAGCCCTTATTATATGAAATGTTAAAGGGACTCATCAAAGAAAAAGATCAAAATATGAACAGTAAAATGACAACAAACTCACAGCTATTAACAATAGAACCTAAAAACAACAACAACAACAACAACAACAACAACAACAAAAACCCCTAAGCAAACAACTAGAACAGGAACAGAATCACAGAAATGGAGATCAAATGGAGGGTATCAGTGGGGGAGTAGGAGGGGGAGAGACGGGGAAAAGGTACAGAGAATAAATAGCATAATGGCAGGTAGAAAAAGACAGGATAAGAATAGTATAGGATATGTAGAAGCCAAAGAACTTACTTGTAGGACTCATGGACAAGAACTAAAGGGAGGGAATGTGGGTGGGAGGGGGAGTGCAGGGTGGAGAGGGAAATAAGGGGGGAGGGGGAATGGGACAACTGTAATAGCATAATCAATAAAGTATATTTTTAAAAAAGAAAAAAGAAAGAGAGGAATGCAGGTACAGAGGAAAAAAATGGCAAAGTACCTAACAATAATAACCTTAAATGTAAGTGGATTAAATACTCCAAAGATATGGGGTAGCTGAATGGATGAGAAAACATGACCCACATATACGTTATCTACAAGAGACCCACCTCAGAACAAAAGACATACATAGACTGAAAGTGAAGCGATGGAAAAATATATTCCAAATAAACAAAAATGAAAAAAAAAAAAAAGCTGGGGAAGCAATACTTATATCAGACAAAATAGACTTCAAAACAAAGGACACAAAAAGAGACAAAGAAGGTCATTGCATAATTCTTAAGGGAATAGTCCATCAAGAAGACATAACCCTTGTAAACATATATGCACCCAACATAGGAACACCTAAATAGATAAGGAAAATCTTGAAGGACTTCAAAATATATAGCCAGCAACACACTCATCCTAGGAAATTTTAACACCCCACTATTCAGGACAGCCAGATCTTCAGAGCAAAAAATCAACAAGGATACTGTGGCATTGAACAACATTCTAGGTCAAGTGGACTTAATTGATATATACAGAACAACCTTCCACCCCAAAGAAGCAAAATACTCATTCTTTTCAAATGTACATGGAACATTTTCAAATATAAACCACATGGTAGAACACAAAACAAGCCTCAACATGTTTGAAAAAATTGAAATCATATAAAGCATCTTCTTAGATCACAATGGATTGAAACTAGAAACCAACCTCAAGGAAAATACTCAAAAACACTCAAATGCATGGAGACTGAATAGCATACTATTAAATAATGAATGGGTTAACAATGAGATCAGGGAAGAAATCAAAAGTTTTCTGGAAACAAAAAGGAACACACAACAGCACAAAATCTATGGGACACAGTGAAGACAGTATTGAGAGGGAAGTTTATAGCAATACAGGCCTACCAAAAAAAAAAAAGATAGAAACATTTCAAATAAACAACCTAACCCTACATCTACAAGAACTAGAAAAAAACAAGAAAAAAACAAGAAACAAAGCTTAGAGTAAGTAAAAGGAAGGAAATAATCCAGATCCATGAAGAATTAAATGACATAGAGACTAAAAAAAACAATTCAAAGAATCAATAAATCCAGGAGCTGGTTCCTTGTAAAAAATAAACAAAATTGACAAGCCTTTTACCAGACTCATCAAGAAAAAAAAAAAAGAGAGAGGACCCCCCAAAATAAAGCACACGTGGAAAAGGAGAAGAAACAACCAAAACCACAGAAATACAAAGGATTACAAGAAATTACTATCAACAACTATATGCCAAGAAATTGGACTACCTGGGTGAAGTAGATAAATTCCTAGAAATATACACCTTCCAAAACTGAATCAAGAAGAAACAGGAAGCCTGAATAGACTAATTATAACTAGTGAAGTTGAAGCAATAATCAAAAAACTCCCACACCACAGCCTGGACAACATAGCTTTACAGGAAATTTTACCAAACATTTGAAGAAGAACTAACTCCTATCCTTATTAAACTACTCCAAAAATAACTCAAGAAGAGGGAAGCCCCCCAAACTTTTTTAGAGACCAGTATTATTCTAATTCTAAAACCAAGTAAAGACACAACAAAGAAAGAAAACTATAGCTCAATATCTCTGATGAAGATAAATGTTAAAATCCTCAATGAAATATCAGCCATCTGATTCCAGCAATACATTAAAATGATCATACACCATGATCAAGTAGAATTCAACCCAGAGATGCAAGGATGGTACAATATTCACAAATTAATAAACATAGTACACCACATAAGCAAAATGAAAGACAAAAATCATATAATCACATCAATAGATGCTGAAAAAGCTTTTGATAAAGTCCAGCACTCATTTATGATAAAAAACATTCAGCAAAGTGGGAATAGAGGAAGCATACCTCAACATCATAAAGACCATATATGAGAAATCTATAGCCAACATCATACTCAATGGACAAAAAATAAAAGCTTTCCCCTTCAGATCAAGAACAAGAAAAGAGTGTCCATTTTCACCACTTTTAATCAACATAGTATTGGAATTTCTAGCCATAGTAATCAGGCAAGAAAAAGAAATAAAAGGCACTCAAATTGGAAAAGAGGAAGTAAAACTGTCCTTAATTACAGATGACATGATAGTATACATACAAAACCCTATAGTCTCCACCAAAAAACTAGTCAACCTAAAAGGTGAATTTGGCAAAATAGTGGGATACAAAGTCAATATTCAGAAGTCAAAGTCATTTTTATACACCAACAATGAATAGTCAGAAACAGAAACTAGGGGGGAAATCCCATTTACTATAGCAACAAGAAAAATAAAGTACCTAGGAATAAGCCAAGGAGATAGAAGACCCATACTCAGAGAACTATAGAACACTGAATAAAGAAAGTAAGAAAGACACAAATAAATGGAAGCATATACCGTGTTCATGTGCTGGAGAATTAACATCATTAAAATGCTCACAGTACCCAAAGCAATCTATAGATTCAACACAATCCCTATTAAAATACCAATGGCATATTTCACAGATCTAGAACAAATATTTCAAAAATTTATATGGAAGAAAAAAATGACCCTGAATAGCCCCAGCAATCTTGAGAAAGAAGAACGAAGTAGGAGGGATCACACTAACTGATATCAAACTATATTACAAGGCCACTGTAATCAAAACAGACTGGTACTGGCATAAGAACAGATGCATAGATCAATGGAACAGAACAAAGAGTCCAGATATAAACCCATGTCTCTATGGTCAATTAATATTTGACAAAGGAAGCAAGAGCATAGAATGGAGTAAAAATAACCTTTTCAATAAATAGTGTTGAAAGAACTGGATTGGCACATGCAAAAAAAAAAAAAAAAGAAACTAGACCACCAACATACACATTACACCAGAATAAACTCAAGATGGGTAAAAGGCTTAAATGTAAGTCATAACATCATAAAAGTCCTAGAGGAAAACATAGGCAGGAAAATTTCAAATATCACACACAGCTACATTTTTGCCAATATATCTCCTAGGGCAGGGGAAATAAAGGAAAAAATAAACAAATGTGACCACATCAAATTAAGAAGCTTCTGCATGGCTAAAAAAACCATCATCAAAATGAAAAGGGAACTGACCTTATGGGAAAGCATATTTGCCAATGATACATTGGGCAAAGGTTTGATCTCCAAAATATATAAAGAACTCATGTGACTCAACACCAGTATGACAAACAATCCAATTAAAAAAATGGGCTAAGGACCCGAACAGACACTTCTCCAAGAAGGAAATACAAAGGGCCTAGAAGCATATGAAAAGATGCTCAGCATCACTAGCCATCAGAGAGATGCAAATTAAAAAGCACAATGAGATACCACTTCACAACGGTCAGAATGACCATCATTAATATAACAACAAATGGCAAGTGCTGCCAGGGATGTGGAGAAAAGGGAACCCTAGTGCACTGTTGGTGGCAATGCAAACTGGTGCAGCCACTGTGGAAAACAGTGGAATTTCCTCAAAAAAACTAAAAACAGAGCTGCCTTTTGACCCAGTGACTCTCCTGCTGGGACTATACCCTAAGAATCATGAAACACCAATTCAAAAGAACCTATGCAACCCAATGTCCACAGCAGTGTTACTTACAATAGCCAAGTGCTGGAAACAGCCTATGCCCACCAGTACATGAATGGATCATAAAACTGGTACATTTACACAATGGAATACTACACAGCAGAATGGATGGGACTGGAGAATATTATGCTAAGTGAAATAAGCCAGGCAGTGAAAGACAAATACCATATGATCTCACCTATAAGAGGACACTAATGAAGAAAACAAACAAACGAGCTAAATAGAACCAGAGGCATGGAAACAGGGAACAGACTGACAGCAATCAGAGGAGATGGCGGAGGGTGAAAAGGGTGGAAAGAGGGGAAGGGACAAGTCAAGAAACATGTAGGAATGACCCATGGACATAGACAACAGGGTGGGGATTGACTGTGGGAATGGGGTGGAGGGGCTTGGCAGAAGAGAGCAAAGGGGGAAAAATTGGGACAACTGTAATAGAACAATAAAACATTTAATAAAAGAAAAAGAAATTAAATGTCAGCAAGGTTATGTCCCTTGCCCGAGGTTACATAGCTGGAAAGTTGCAAATCTGAGATAATGTTGGTAAAATTGAAGGGAGAGGCAGGAGGAAAAGGGGAAAAAGGAAGAATTCCATCCCCAAAAGAGCTACCCTACCCGAGATGTTGAACCACCTGATGTTGCTAAGAAACAAGGCAGGCACACTCTGCTTTCCAATTCCTAAAGATAGCAATGGGATCACCCTGAGAAAAAAAGAAAGAAACTTCCCTTTTTCTTTCCTTTACCCATTTTTTTTTCTCTCTTAAATATTCCCCAGCCTATATCAGCCAGCCAAACTTCTTGGTTGCAAGATTTATTTTGTTATCTGTTTTCTGGTCCATGTAATTTAGCATGTCGTTTTTTATTAGGCTTTTCTTTCTCCTTTGTTCTGAAAAAGTTTTAGAGAAGAGTAAATCTAGCCTCTTTATAATCCTACATGAATCTCTCAGACTTTGTTTTCACACTTAGGGATAATAAAATCTGTTGCTATACATTAAGCTGCATTAGCATAGCTGTCAGGCAAACCTAGTGTGTATATGGCTATTTCAGGAAGCTACAGGCTGCCCCAGGCCCTGTTATCTGTACAATCCCCTGCAATAATTCCACCATTAGAGACTCATTCTTTTGGCTGTTGAAAAGCCATCTGTAAAATCAGATGATCCTGGGGGAAGTGACAGAAATCTAATACCCACTAATTCTTAATCTTTTAGTTTGAGAATGTTGGAGGGAGGAAGGAAGGCTATGGAACCTTTTCCTAGAAAAATGCAGACACATGCAAAGTCTTACATAACTCTTGGATCCAGAGAGAGAACCCATTTAAATTGTTACCAGCTGATAGCTAAGGCCGTGGGTTGAGAAAAGGGACTATCTCACCATGGCAAGAATTGAGGCCCTGCAGAGAAAAATGCCAGTAAGTTTAAGGAGAGTTAGAGAGGTGGGAGGAAACCAGAGCTTAAGGGACAAGGAGGGCAAGAGGATGGGGAAAATTAACTTAGTCTGTTGAAGGATAATCCTGGAGTGAGAAGGAGGAAGGAGTTATCAGAATCCAGAGATGGAGTTGCAAGGAAAGGGCTGTCAGACAGAATTGTAACCTTTAATCAAGAGATGCAGTTGACCTTAATTGAACCTGCAAGGGGGGAACAAAGAAAATAAATATCTTGGCCACATTCCCCCTTCCTGCTAATGTTATTGTTCCCATTTTACAGATGAGCAAGATGAGGCTCAGAAAGATGACATCAATTGTCCAAGGCCACACAGTTGAGAAATGGAAGAGCCAAGATTTGAACCCAGTTCTTTTCTTCCCAAGGCCACAGGCTTGGCCCTTGATTATCCCTCAGGCTAGCCAAAAGGAGCCTAGGATGGATGTGTGCCCTGAAAACTGGATAGCTCTGGTTTGTTGAGCTCCAGCCAAGGCCAGTTTGCAAAATTTGGCTAATAGTGCCTTAAGAGACTGAAGGGTTATGCTACCAAAGGGACTGCAGAAATAGATCTTGCAAATGAAATTGACCAAAGAGGTAATATACATTTGGTTCCAACTGACATCTTTATTGTCAATCATTAAGCAGAGACAACCCCTGGCAAGTCTGTCTCAGGAGTATTGTGGAATCCACAAAGCCTTCACCAATTATCCCAAGGTTTGGAGGGAAGAAATAAGCCCTCCCAGGAGTCTTTGATCATTTGAGACTCGGTCCTGTGATGGACAAGAATCTGGCTTCGGTAGCAAGGGAAATGCATCTATTCTCCCTCTCCTTTCCCCAAGCTTCTGAAATCTCTGCCTTTGGTCTCTAACTGGGCCTGAGATTGTGCTCCCTACCCCCCTACCCCAGAATGGGGAGCAGGCTCGCTTCACACCCTCTGAGGTCAGCCTCAACAAGTCATCAACTTCAACCCATCTGGGATGCCTCTCCCCAGATATGGATTGTCCCCAGAAAATAAAGCCTGATTGCAGTCCAAAGCAACCCCAGCAAAGTAAGCATCCCCTCCAATCTAGGGAGATCCCTTACCCAGAGGAAGTAGAAACAGCAGTGAGAGGTGGGCTAGGGGAGTCAATGTTTTCAGAGACAGAAGATTCATCTAGTGATAATTCTCTGAGCTCAGAAAGAACCCAGTGGATTCATTAAGAGGTCATGGCCATCAGGCTCATGGAGGTTCAAAGAGGGACATGACTGCAGATCAGGGCTGAGCCAGGCTCTGAGGATACAGTGGGAATAATACAAGCTCCTGGAGTTTACAGTCCAAAAGAGGAGACAGGTATTAATTAGATAGTTGCACCAAAGAGTACAACCTTGCAAAATGACATGACTTCTGTGCAGAAGAGAGAGAAGATGAATGAGGGGCTCCAACAAAGAGGGTGGCCAAGACTGGATGGGGAGGGAGGGCTTCCACAAAAAGTCCTGTTTGAACTGAGGTTCAAAGAACAGGGTGGAGCTGTCTCAGTGGGGAGGGGCAGCCCTGTGGAAGTGAGGAGAGGCTTAAGGTGGGGGACAGGAGTTACCAAGTACCAAGAACTGCCATTCATAGCCATTGGTTCTCGGCCAGCTGCCAGGCTCAAGCTTTGCCTCCTCATCTCATTTCATCTTCATGACAACCATGACGTTGGTGATGTTACCCCACGTTACTGATGAGGAAATTGAGGCACAGAGAGGATCGGTAATTTGCTGAGAGTCCCACAGCTACTGAGCAACAGAGCCAGGATCCACACTCAGCCAGGCTCCAAGGTCTGTGTGCCTATCTGGGAGCAAACAGGACATGCTCAATACAAGTTGGGTTTCTTATTACCTGAGCTAAGATTGGGAGATAAGGCAGAGAAGTAGAAAGAGTACTTGTCATAAGATGAAAACATTAGCAGTTTCTCTCTGTCCTGTTCAAAAGTTAGTGTTGAAGCAAGAGTATTTTGTTGTTAAATGAAATGGAACACAGCAATGGGAGAAGAGATAATCCTTCCCTCCACCCTGATACTATGCCCAGGGGTTGCCTTAGGATTGGAGAGGGTGGGCAGCCTTCGACCTGCTGTCTTCTTGGGGAACAGCAGAGCTGGGGGCAAGCCCTGGCAGGGCACTGTGAATGAAGGAGCCAAAAAAAAATAGCGTCTTTCCCAAAAGCACCCAAGTACCTCCAGTCCCCAGGGTAGAGAACACAAAGATTAATGTGTCAAGACCATTTGGCTTTTATTAGACATTCTGAGCAATCTATCCTGAACCTGGGCCACCTCTGATCAGTGTGGGCACTACCCAGGGGCTGCCCTCCAGGACTGGGTGGGTCTTCTTTGTACCTTTCTTTTTTTTTTTTTTTTTTTGCATAGATAAAACACCTGGCAAAAAGGGTCATTTTTTTTTCAATTTTTAAATTATTTTATTGTTGTTCAATTACAGTTGTCTGCATTTTTCTTTGTACCTTTTAATCTGAGACATGAGGCAACTGGCCTTCTCCAGCCCTCTGGGGAGAAGAAAAGAGGATGGGCCTGTTCTCTTCATGCAAAACACCACCATCTCCTTTGGAGGGTAAGAGCACTGAGAAGTCTCAGGGATTCAGCCCCACTACCCTTAAAGGTATGCAGGCCCAGGATGATCCAAGTGCATATGTCACAGGGCACAGTGGCCCCCACCTACGCTCAATAAATATCAGCTATTGTTGTTACTGCCATTATTGTTCTTGTTATTGTTATTATCATCATTATTATTACTGCCACTACTATTGGGATCCTCGTGCTACCACACAGGAGAGTTAAAGAAATTAAATGAAATGATCAGTCTGAAGCACTTAGCACGTAGTAGAAACTCTGTAAATGATACCCATCTTTACAATTATGATTACTCCACTGAGACAGTAATGAAACAATCAACATTTTGGAAATGCATCAAGGAACCAAACTACATATAAAAAGATACATTGCCAAAGTTTTTGCAATGCAAAGGCACCAGGCTAGCACAGAGTAGAAAAAAAAATTGGACATTGTGGATCTCTGCTAATGAGTCAGCAACCTAGGTAACCAAACCAAAGACACCTGCAGTCAAAACAGCCATCAAATTAATGCTACTATTTGCCAAGGAACAGCCATTCTCAGCAGGCAATTGGATCTAAACATTCAATCATTCATTCAATAAAGAACCTTGATTTTGGCCTTGTGAAACTGTAAGCAAAATACTCATTGAGCCACGCCTGGACTTCTGGCCTCCTGACGTGCCATGTAATTAAAGGATACTTTTTAAAAAAGATTTTATTTATTTATTTTTAGAGAGAAGGGAAAGGAAGGAGAAAGAGGGAAAGAAATATCAATATGTGGTTGCCTCTCACATGCCCCCCACTGGGGGCCTGGCCCACAACCCAGGCATATGCCCTGACTGGGAATTGAACCAGTTACTCTTTGATTCACAGCCCACACTCAGTCCACTGAGCTACACTGGCCAGGGCTAAAGGATACATTTTAAGCTGCTAAATTTATTGTCATTTTTACAGCAATAAAAAAAACCCAAATATACTTCCACATGCTGTGGCAAGCCTGAGTCATGGGGAGGGGTCCTGATGCTGAGACCCCATAGAGAGAGAGGCCAGGAGCACTGAGGAGCTCATCTGGCCTTTGGATGATTCCAGCCCCGCTGCACCTGAACCACCACTGCACCTGAACCACCACTGCATGAGCAACGCCAAGCCAGAACCGCCCAGCTGAGCCCAGCCAAGCCACAGAAGTGGAAGAGCTAATGATCAATTGACTTCTTAAATCACTAAGATTCCCAGAAGCAGAAAACCAGAATATTCTGTTATGAGAATAAATTAGAGATAATGCCCTAATGCATTTGGAACAGGAAGTACTCCGTAAGTGTTGGCAAATGCAGTTTTACTATGATCATCTCCATCTGACAAATGAGGAAACAGGTTAAGGGACATACAGAACTGGAAAGTGCCACCACTGTGCCTGACCCTAGATCCTGCTCTTCCCTCTCGGCACTGGACTGGCTCCTGGCCCTCTAAGCCTGCTCGAGATGAAGGCAGTTGTATTTCTTCCAGGGCACCTGGCTTCCATGCCAGGCCAGTTAAAGGCCAGGTCTTGACCTGGCACAGGCTTCTGCTGCCCTGGAACAGGATGCAAGAGGTCCATACCCCAAAACCTACCAAGACTCTGGCATCGTTAGATTCTTACTTTCTCTCCCAGGGGGCTGCAGAAAGGTCAGCTGGGCATGAATGGTGCAGCTAGTGAGAATGGTGCCCACTGCTCAGTCTTGGCTTTTCCTCCCCTGGCTCTATAATCCAAGAACCAAGCACAGGAGGCTGCTTGTAATCCTAGCCCAGCATCCTAGCCAGGGTTGCTGGGCTGCCTATTATATGGCTTTGAGCCCAGCAGATTCATTTCCACACAAGAATGTAGTGCCCAGCTTCCTGAACAGAACAGCAATGACCAGGCTCCATCACCCACACTCCCTCCAGGTGAAGCTGAAAACCGGATGTGGCTGACAAATAGTCCAGAGTGTGGGACAAGGGGAAGGTTCCTCCTCCTTGGTAAGAAGTGGGGGAGGAACACAGCAAAGAAAGGAATGTTTTTTCTCTATTTTCTCTCTTTTCTCCCTTCACCTTCCTCCTTTTATCATTTTCTCCTCATTTCTTCACTCTTGCTCTTTTTTTTCTTTTTTAAATTACTATTTTTTTCAATTACAGTTGACATTCAATATTATTCTGTAAAAGTTTCAGGTGTATAGCATAGTGATTAGACAATCATGTACTTTACAGAGTGGTTCCCCTAATATTCTAATACCCACCTGGCACAGCATATAGTTATTACAATATTATTGACTATATTCCCTGTGCTGTACTTACATCCCTGTGACTATTCTGTAACTACTAATTTGTACTGCTTAATCCCTTCACCTTTTTCACCCAGCCCCCAACCCCCTCCCCTCTGTCAACCGTCAGTCTGTTCTCTGTATCTCTGTATTCTATTCTGTTTGTTTATTTTGTTCTTTTTTTTTCTTTGTCCCAGCACTTGAAGATGGAACCAGTGGACTAGAAACCATCAGCACCAAAGATATGACACTGAGGGGTCAGAAGCCCCTTCCCTCTGCCTCTGTACATTCCGGAACCCAGTACTTCATGCCCAACCCCTGCCAAGAAAAGGCGGATTATTTATTTTATTCTTAAGATTCCACATATATCCATAAGTGAAATCATATGGTACTTGTCTTTCTCCATCTGGCTTAGTTCACCTAGCATAATACCCTCTAGGTCCATTCATGCTGTCACAAAAGGTAAGATTTTTTGTTTTACAGCCCAGTAGTATTCCATTGTGTATGTACCACAGCTTTTCTATCCACTCGCCTACTGATGGGCACTCCGGTTGCTGCCCGCTCTTGGCTATAGTACATAATGTCACAATGAACATGGGGGTGCACATATTCCTTTCAAATTAGTGTTTTGGGGTTGTTTTGACATAGGGTATTCCCAGCAGAGGAATCACTGGGACACAGGCAGTTCCATTTTTAATTTTTTGAGGTATCTCCATACTGCTTTCCACAGTAGCTACACCAGTCTGCCTTCCCACCCACAGTGAAGTAGGGTTCCCTTTTCTCCATATCCTTGCCAACACTTGTTGTTTGTTGATTTATTGGTAATAGACATATGACAAGTGTGAAGTGGTATCTCATTGTGGTTTTGATTTGTGGTGTCTCTCTGATGATTAGTGACGTTGAGCATTTTTTCATATGTCTATTGGCCTTGTGTATGTCTTCCTTGGAGAAGTGTCTGTTCTGGTCTTCTGCCCACCTTTTAATTGGGTTATTTATTCTCTCTTGCCTCCCTCTGTAGATCATTCTGTCCCTCGTTTCTCTCTTTTTTGTGAATACATATACACACACACCCCATCTTCGTAACCCAGGATAAAGCATCAACCAGGCCATCATGCTGCAGAGACAATGGCAGGCAGGCTCCTTAGAACTTGAGTCCGGAGCAGGTTGCCATGGGCCTTCATAGGCATTAGCCTCCTCCATTCCTGAGGGCGCTCTGTCAAGCACTAGAGGAAAGGCTTTGGAGGGATAGGCATCCTCCTCTCCCAGTCCCCTCTGCCCACTCCTGTCCTCCTCTGCCTCCAGCTATTCTGGAGGCCTAGATGATGGGGAGAACTTGTGGGCCACACTCAGAAGGCAGTGGCTGGGATCCTCCACAGAGACTGTGGACATGGCATTGGCGGTGAGGAACCATAGAGCCAAGATGTCAAAACTTCCCTGGGCTCTGCCTGGTGACTGAGATCTCCTCACTCTCCCTGCCTCTCTTTCAAGATCTGGAGATGTGGCCAGGGCCTGATATCTTCCAGAGGGCTGCAGATGAAAAACTTATGTGTGGAGAAATTACACAGCACCCCTGTGGTATTACAGTTAACTTGTGGAAGGTAGGAATTATCAGATCACTCTCTTCCATCAAGCCCACCATGCCAGCCACGCTCACCACTCCTCCTCCTCCTTCCACTCTGCTGCAGAACTGAGCCTTCTCTGCCGTCTGTGTTTTTTGGGGAACCCAAAGGTGAGGAATTAGCTGTTGGTCCCATGCAGCCATCTCTCAGATGTGTGCTTGAAGGGCTGGCTTTTTTCTTCTGGGACAATTGCTGTGGCATGAAAAAAAGATGTCCTTGGGGAGAGACCTATGGAAAATGACAGAGAAAGCCTACAGATCTGAGTCAGTCCAGAAATCACCACTCCTATCTAACCATCCCAACACGTTGGGGTAGGGGACCTAGGAAAATAGTGTCACACGATTTTTTGTCTCCTTCTGGCAGTCCCAATAGCAGACTGCACAGGACACATCTGAACATCCAGAAGAGCCACCCTCTCCAGGTGTGTGGCATCACAGGAAGGCAGCCTGTGACAGGTGGGATAAGATTCTCTTCATTCTGTCACATGAAGAGAATCCACCTCCATGCTCTGTAATCTTAGAATGGTACGAAACCATACACTAATAGCAGCTGGTAAATATCACTATGCCCATTTTACAGATGAAGAAACTGACAGCAGGAAGTGAGGTGGCTGCCCCAGGTCATTCAGCTCATTAGTGGATCCAAAATCAGGTCTCCCCAACTCCAAAACCACTGGACTGGCCTCCACCCAGCTGAGGGCCACCCACCAACTTCCTTTCAAAGAAAGGAATGCCATTGAGGAAGGAAATGCCTGGAGGCCTGGAGATTTACCCCAAAGCTAGGAGATTTATGCAGGTTATTTCCATTAGGACTAATGGAAGAAAGAAAGAGCCATTTTTCTTATAATTAGAAGAGAATTCAACCTTCAGAGCCAATAATAATATTTCAGCTTATGTAACCAAAAAAGGAGAAAAGCAAATGAATTTAATTAGGGAAGAGAAATAACTATTTGGATTACTGGCTGCAGAAGGGATGAGGTGCAGGTTTAATACAATTCCAGATGGAAATAGTTTTTCTGCTGCCAGACGGGGCAGCTTTCAAACCTGTGTCATCGGCAAAGCCACTGCTTAAAGAGGATCTGTGGTGCACCAGCACTCCCTGGTATTTGAAGCACCTCCCCATAACCACAGGGAAACAGGCTATGATTATGCCCATCTCTGAGATGAAGAACTGACATTCAGAGAAACGACGTGCCTTGCTAATCATCGCGAAATGCATTCCATCCTTCAGCACATACTCAGCAGGCACCTACTTACTGCATGCCAGGCCCACACCAGGAATATACAGGTACTCAGCAGAGCAGGTACGATCCAGGATCCAAATCTGCACCTGCCTCACACCAAAGCCACTCCCTATAGGAGACCATTCTGCATGGCGTGGGCCCAGCTCCCACTCGCAAAGGCCAGTGGAAATCAAGGTCTGGCACATGGGGCCCACGCCCACCGATAGGTTCTCCCGCGGGGAATCAATCAGGCCTGCATTGTACCCAGGCTGCTTTGAGACTTGCTTTTTGCTAAAACTCCCTCACCCTGAATTGAGGCAGCAAATGTTTACTGCATATCTTTAAAGTAGCTTTCTAAAATCTATGCTAAACCTTCCAAGGATGAGTGTAACCAGTTCAACCACTTTTCCCTTTACATTTACAAATATCCTTCCTTTTTGATGTAATTAGCAACATCCTCTCCTTTGTTTTCTGTAAAAGGTAGCCACCTAAAGTGAACCTGTGCATAGTAAATGAGGACCATCCTCAATGTGATGTGCCCAGAAAAGCAATAAAAGCCTGTCAAGGCAAGGGTCTGGGCACTCTTCTCTTGAGAGAGTGGCCTTGCCATCCCTTTCCCTCCATAGGACTCGGTAGTCCATGTGAATTTGTCTCCTCTCAGCCACAACGCCGTGTTCAGGTTAGAAACTCTTGGTATTTCTTGAATGAACAAATTCCTTCAAAGGTTTCCTTCCACAGCTATTTCTTTGTTATTGGCTAGAGTTCCTGGCAAAGGGGAGCCAGACACATCACAAGCATCTCAGGAATCAGGGCCCATCAGCTCTCATGCCTCAGGGACTGGCTGCTTCTGCGAGAACCAGGCTTCAGTTCTGGTCCCACAGCCCCAGTGAGCATCCCCCAGAGTGAGCATGCCCCGGAGTGGCCTGTGTTAGATGGCCTGCGAAAGGTGTTAGCTAATAGAGTATTGATTTTTTTTTAGAAGCCAAATATTGTAGGTTTTGCAGCAATCAATAGCCACGTAGAGGGAGTGGAAAAAGAGCGTGGTGAAAATCCAGTCCCTTAGGATCCCCAAGCATGTCCCCCAGGCCCTGCCAACCCTCTGCTTTTCTCTCTGCAGCTGAGGTCCTAGGCACAGAAGATGGAGCAAGAGGCTAGAAGGGAAATGGCATGTGTGGGTGGGGGCCATGTGCCTCCTGGAGCCTTTACATAGCCCCAGAGTGGAGTTCACCTTTATTTCCTAGATGAAGAAGCCGTGTGCAAAGGGGCAGGCCCCTGCCAGTGTCACTCAGCCACTGAAAGACAAAACTAGGACTTTCGTTTGTGTAGCTGTATAACCTGGGCAGTTTATGATGCACTATCAGCAAACTGAGAGCTTAAGAAGCTTGTCTTGTCATTGAGACTTTCTAAGGAAGGCCAGCAGCAAGGCCAAATCTGAGCCCTGTAGGCAATGCAGGGAGAATGGAAACCTGGAGGAGTCAGGAAGAAGGGCCTCACACCCTCCTGCAACAAAGATTTATTGACTGCCCATTGTATGGTAGGCACTAGTGTTTGTAAGATTTGTACTAGGGAAATAGGAAGAGGCAGAAATACACAGTCCCTACCATCCTGGACCTATGGCACAGTGGGGGACACACACTTATCAAAAGATCTTACAGATGAATCTAAAATTGCAACCCTTGCAAGACTTTAAAAGAAAAGTTACGGCAACTATGAGAACAGGTAACAAGGGAATATGACCTTGTCGGGGAAGGCTTCCTGGAGGAAGTGATACTTGAAATGAGACCTCAAAAATGAGGAGGAGTTAACTGGGCCAGAGACCATTTGGCACAAAGAATGGGACATATACAAAGGTCCTGAAGCAGGGAGAGCACATGGCAAGGGTGAGGATGTGCAAAAAGGCCAATGTAGCCCTGGCTGGCGTGGCTCTGTGGATTGAGCCCTAGCCTGTGAACAAAAGGTCACTGGTTCAATTCCCAGTCAGGGCACATACCTGAGTTGCTGGCCAGGTCCCCACTTGAGAGGCAACCGATCGATGTTTCTCTCTCACCCTTCCCCTCTCTCTAAAAATAAATAAATAAAAAATATTTTTTTAAGGCCAGTGTATCCAGAGTTCAGAGAGCAAGGAGAAAGCTGGGTACAGCCTGAGGCTGGAGAAGAGGACAGGTGCCAGACCGCAAAGGTCCATGCAGGTCCTTTGAAGTAATTTTGTCTTTATCCCAAGAGAAAAGGGAGTCCACTGAAACGTTTGAAATCAGGGAGTGGGGTGGAGATTCACATGATCAAATGTTGGTCTGTTGGGTTGAGAATGAACCCGGTTACCTGGAGGAGAGATAAGAGAGGAAGAGTGGGGAAATGAAAGCAGGGGCTGTAGGAGCCTTGTACTGTACCACCTTCTCTGGGCCCATCTGATTACAGCTAGGCTGTGAGGAGTGAACATCACACCTCGGGGAGCATGGAGATTCGCTCTGCTTTCTGCCCAAGGGGGGCCACGCATCCTGCAGGCGAGGTGGAGCCAACGCACCTGGGGCAACCCTCAACCAATGGGAGATGGGAATTGAGGGGAGATAGCCTCTGCCTTCCACTCTTTGGTGAGCCAGTTCTAAGGTGTATACTGCACAGTTCCTCCCAGAACCCCCAGCAAGACCAAGCTTTAATGCTCATTGCATTTAACCAGCTCAAAACATTCACCCACTCTGGTCTTTTCTCACTGCCCTATCTCACTCCCCCAGTGCCCTCACTGCTGGCTGCTTCCTGGGATCACTTCCCAAATAATCTACCTGTGCCCCATCTGTATTGTGTAACCTACACCTGATCAAGCCTTGCCCTGGGAAATATCCAAACAGAGTCAGTCTGTTGTGGTAGAACAGGGAAAACCAAGGGAGGCTTAGAGTGGAGTGACAATAGGGGTTCACTGATACTGTTTACTTGCTCACTCACACTCTAACTCATCCGTTCATTAGCTCACCTGATCACCATTCATTCATTCATTCATTCCCTCACACATTCATCCCTGCCCCCATTTCTTCAGTGATTACAGAACCTATGGAAGGGTTAAAGAAAGTCTCCTGTCCTGATTTCTATTCTTATCACTGGAGGACACATCCCTTTCTGTGCAGGGTGTGAACTAGACATCACACCTCCACTTTTATGCAGAAAGATTCCATCCCACTTCCCAAACAATGGAAGTCCATTAAAGAGTCCATTAAGGAGCCTTTGAGAGAATGACCTGAAAACACAGATTTCCCCAGGAGTCACTCTCCTGGGGAGACCCCGAGGTCTGGAAGGATGTCTGAGCCCCACACAGCATGTCTGCCCTCAGTTAAATAATCAAGCACATTCTCCCACCCACCTCCTTCCACGGGACAGTCTCTTTCTAAGGAGTGTGACATTGCATTTCTTACTTGCAAGTCTATTGTTCACCTCATCTCACCTCTAAAATCTCTCAATCATCTGTAAAGACATCTTCTTGGTGAGATCAGAAAAATCATTTTGTTTCTCAATTCACAGGGTTTCTATAAATTTCACTGGATTCACTGTGTCCACCCTCCCTAACTTCTCCAACCCCTTCCATTTCCAAATGTTGTAAGAGCTACATTTATTGGGCAACTACTACATGCTAAATGTTTTAGGTTAATTAATTTATTGAGTCTGAAAAACAATCTCACCATGTATATACTATCCTTGTCACCCCTGTTTTTGAAATGAGAAAAACAGAGATCCAGAGAAGCTGTATGTCATCTGGTCAACCCAGCAGGAAGATGGCATTTGAACTTTAGAGCTTGTGGTCTTAATCATTACACTTTGTGACAGCCCTGCTTAACTCACTCAGAATCTTCAGGGTCTTTAAGAGAACTGCCAGCAAGGGCAGTTTACACTGGAACTGGAAACAGGGAATAAGATCTGGGCTGGGGTCAGGGAGCCCAGAATTGGAAACTAGTCCCATGTGGGTTTACTATATGATTGGGAACAAGTCACCAGTCCCAACAGGCTCTCCAGGATGTATCCCTTACTGACCTGTCCATCCTCGTCCCCTACTTCCCTATTCCATCCTCTTACATTTCAGAAGCACCTAACTGCCTCTAGTTCCCTGTGCCCACTAAATGCCTTGTCCAGCCAGCTCCTGTCTCCTCAATGCCTTCCCCACCTCTCTTTATCTGAACTCATTTTTCAAGTCTCTGATTAGATGTCGTGTTGCAAGCTATTAAGGATCATAAGGAGGTCTAATTTTAAAACATAATTGGAAGTGCACATGAAGAAGTAGAAAATCGGTGAGCATGCTGCCTCCACAAAGCAAGAATCATCTTATCAGGACATCCATTTGTTTGGGTTATCTATTGCTAAGTAACAAACCACTCCAAAACTTAGTGACTTAAAACAACACTAATTATTTGTTTTAATCACAAGTATTTAATTTGGGTAGGTCTCAGCAGGAGCAGCTCCTCTCTGTCCCATGCACCAGCCACTGGGGTAGCTACATTAGATTAAGGGCTGGACATGACTCCCATGACTGGCAAGTTGGAGCCATCTGCCAGCTGGAACCTCAGCCAGGACTGTGAGCTCAGGGCCTCTGTTCCTCTTCACCTGGGCCTCTCCGCAGGAGGCTTTGGCTTCCTCGCTGCACAGTGACTTGTTTTCCAAGTGAGCACAAGGGGGCCTGCATAGCACATTTATGGCCTTCAGAAGCCATATCCCATAACTTCTGCCACTCTCAGTCAGTCAAGACAGGCACCAAAGCCCATCCAGGTTCACGAGGAGGGGACAGCAACTACAACTGTTGATGGGGCTGGGGAGGGTCTAGCACAGCATGTGGGACAGGAGACACTGTAGCAGCCATCTTGGAAAAATATCTGCCACAATTTGCATAGTGGTTTTCCTCTGATTTCCAGTTGATTGCTTTAGAATTTCTAGCTATTCCCACACCTCTCTGATAGAAACCAATATCACACAGAATAAACTCCAGGTAACCCAAGATATTCAACACAAATACACAATGCTGAACTTTCCCTAAGATGCTGGGTCTCAGGCAACATCAAAGAATGTGGCAAAGCTCCAGGCAAGATAAGATCAAAAATCTTTCCTTCTACCCTTTTTGTTTTGTGAGTTGCCATGGTGATGGAAAGGGTAGTCTTGAGAGAAGACTAGAGACATTATCATCATAATGGAGCTTATAAAATCTACGTCAAAGCGTGTTCTCTCTCTCTCTCTCTCACTCACACATACACATGCACGTGCAAGCAAGCAAGCAAGCGCGCGCACACACACGGACTTACCCCAGGCAGGTAGTACCGGGTAATTGCAAGGACTGGAGATATGAAATCCAAAAAAAGTCAATTAAATCTTTAAAGATTCTGCTGGCTGGAAGGCCTCCCTTGGGACCCCAGGAGCCAGCTACTGGGATGGTATGTCTCCCCCAACCCAGGGGTATCTTCCCTGGTCCTCCGGAAGAAGCTGTGTTCTGCCCCTCCACCTCCGTAAGTTGCCTAAACCCACAAATACATACACTTAGAATCTGATCTGTTGCGTTCTTTTCCATTGTATTTATTTTGCTCTCGTTACATGTAAGCTTTTGTTTTTCAGCTGGCAAGTACTGTTTAACTTGTTCACATCTATCTAATTGTCAAAATGCTGGCAAATATGTATCTACAGTTATTGCCTTTTAATTGGTGGCCCATTTTTCACATGCATTTTACCACTCAAACACAGACAGGCCCTCATGTAGAACAAAGCCCAAAGGGGAGAAATGGGTTTTTTGTTGTTGTTTTGTTTTGTTTTTTAATTTTCAATTACAGTTTATATTCAATTTTATTTTGTATTAGTTTCTGTCAGATGTTTTTAAATCATTCTTTTACACTTAGCATTCATTTATCGTTTGTGATTTTGGCTTTCCATTTACAATAGTGTAACAGGGTGCAGCCAAGATGGGGACCCCGAATAGGGATTTGTAATGGGGTCCAGAAGAGCTTGGAGACAATGGGCTCCATGCCACAGGGCCACACCTGCCCAAGAATGCTGGCAGCTGTGGCCAATTGTGGGAGGAGATGGAAATGGACTGCAGAGGAAGTTGGCACTGGGATTTAAACCCAGGTGCGGCAGCTGTTAGGCATCTCTTTTTGGGGCCCATCGTCTTTTCTGGGACCACACAGCTTTGGCACAGAGTTAGGACCAACGCAGCTTTGGGGTGCTCCCTTTTGCCACGTGGCTTAGGAAGCGGGAGAGACTTTGCCTGGAAGAGAAGGGGTAAAAGAACTCTTGCCGGTGGGCCATGAGAAGGTGCCACATGGCTTTGGATAACTGGAGATTGTGGTGGTGACACAGCTGATGGTGCCGGGAGCCTGAATCACAGACTTCTACTTCTTTTCCTGAGATACTGTACCCCAGACTGGGCAGAGGCAGAAGGAAGGGCTGTGTGCGTTTGTGGGTATTCTAAAGAACTTTAGACTGTATAACTTTTAAATAAATAATAACTCTTTTCCTTTTCACCAATCTCTGGCATTGAGAGACATCTTTCTTCTGGCGGCGGGCAAAGCGAACCTAGTACAGGGAGGAATCCCCGGAGAAAAAGGAGGGTCTTTTATATCGTTTAGCTCCCCTCAGTCTGCTCTGTAACAATAGTGTTATAAAGTTTCCTGTTTAAAACTAAATCAATTTAATTAATATATATATAACATATAAATATGTTATATTACATGTAATACACATTAATAATATATTAATATAGCTATTATATATTAATATATTGTGTTATAAACTAACATATATTATACATAATGTGCAATATATGTTGTATATGATATATAATATGTTGTGCCTATTACATGTGCTATATATTATTATTTTTCTATATTATATATTGTTAATATAATGTTGATATTAATATATTATATATGTTATAAAGTTTCCAATTATAATTAGTACTAATTTAATTAATATAGAGTATATATGTTATAAAGTTATAAAATGAGTTGGCTTTATAATAAGCCAATGAGCCAATAAGCCAAATGAGTTGGCTTTATTTATTATTTATATAAATAATAGAACACAACTATGGATATGGCAAAAGTACACAGGTGGTATGTGAACGACTCAAGTTTGGGTAACACTGGGAAGCTTGATTCTTTTTATAAAGTTTGGCTTCCTGAATTACAATTCTTTGAAATGGGAACCACATCCCTTCTTCAGGACAGGAAGTCTCAAAGGCAGCTAGATCTGGGGGTGGAGCTTGAGGAGGTGCAGGTGCAGCAGAGGGCAATAGGATGCGTTACCTGATTTCTCCCAGTTTCCAGCACCCTGGAGCCAGCGGCCAGCTTGTCAGTTTCCTCCTCTGGGTTCATGAGGTGGAGCAGAGACCCACTGAATAGATCAAGATGGGCTGTTTTAAAGGAGGCAGTTTAATGAGCAGCAATTTGAATTGAGACCAATTTTAATGTCTTTTTTTGTTTTCCACCAACTCTCATAGAAATTGCCACAAATGATGTGTTAATTCTGTTCCCTAGTGGGCCTCCGATATGGCGAAGGATGAATTTTAAATTGTTTGATCAGAATTAGCAGCATTAGTCACTGCAAATAGCCTTTTAATTTCCACAGAGCTGCCAAGAGGAGCAAAAATAGAATTGGTGAGGAAGGTTCCAGCAAGCAGATATGTCCATGGTGGATGAGGCCATGTGACTTTGCTGCTGAGTGGTCCCAGGAGTCGTCTCCAGGTGCCCGGGCTGGGTCTGAGCCCCAGCTCC
Organism: Desmodus rotundus; assembly: GCF_022682495.2. Lineage (NCBI taxonomy): Eukaryota > Metazoa > Chordata > Mammalia > Chiroptera > Phyllostomidae > Desmodus > Desmodus rotundus. The sequence continues at coordinate 105,537,976 of NC_071387.1, read as the reverse complement.
TGACCTCCTGTGGGTGGGAAGGGTTCGCCTGGCAGCTCTGGAGTCTGCGGGTGATGCTTTCATTCCTCCTGGAAGCTGCAGTGGGCTTCTCTCTCTGGCCCTCATCCCAGCTCCAGCCTCACCTTCTTGGGTGCCTCAGGGCACTTGCTGCAGCTCTTCATGGAAATCCTCCATTCTCACACAGCACCCTCAGAGTGACCTTTTAATTCCTAAAGCAGCCAACAAGACTCCTCTGCTTAAAACTCTCCAAACTCTCTTAAAATCTTCTCCTGGCACTTAGACTATAAACTAAATTCCTCACCTCAGCCCACAAGTCCCCACCCATCTTTACTCTCCCCCTCGCTCACTCCACTCCCCCAATCTGACCTCTCTGCTCCTTCTAGAATCACCCGGATGGTTCTTCGGAGTTCTTTTTTTTTTTTTTTTTTTTTAAGATTTTATTTATTTATTTTAGAGAAGGGAGGGGAGGGAGAACGAGAGGGAGAGAAACATCAATGTGTGGTTGCCTCTCACATGCCCCCTACCAGGGACCTGGCCTGCAACCCAAGCATGTGCCCTAGACTGGGAATCGAACTGGCAACCCTTTGCTTCCCAGGCTGGCACTCAATCCACTGAGCCACACCAGCCAGGGTCCCCGAGTGGTTCTTCCTGGTGAGATTCTTCACTGTAAAATACCCCACCCTTCCTTAGGCTTCCCCTGGCCAGCTCCTCCTCTTCCTACAGGCTCAGCTTAAGAGCTACCTCAGAGAGCTCCCAAGGCCACCACCCCACCTAACCCCCCACGCACCCTGTGAAGTGTGTGGGAGTCTCTTCCCTGCACTGTTGATGAGGAGACTGAAGCTCAGAGAGGGTAAGAAAGCTGCTCAACACCCATGACAGAGCCAGGATTCAAACTCAGATCTCTCTGACTCCAAAGCCCAAAATTTTCCAAAGGGTCCTTTTAGAAAAAGCAAGGCATTTTTGTGTGAGGTCAGACCTAATGTGTCTGCAGCCCAGAGAGTATATCTGCTTTGTACCTATCTCTCTTGTCATTTGCAAAGTCAAAGTCGTAAAGTGCCAGCTCTTCTAGTAGCTTCTGGGTATCCGGCACTTGCCTCTGTGAAGAGGGAGAGGCAGCTGTTGGAAGTGTCACCATTTTTCTCCTTTTCCCAGAAAGGGTGGCCTCAGCAAAGCTGCTCCGTGCAGTGGCAGCTGCTGACAGGACAGCCTGGCAGTTTCCAGCTCTCTCCAAACAAATGGGCACATCTGCCTTGAGCCCCGTCAGAGTTACCCGCTCCCTCTAGAGCCACCTGGCTCATGACAGCCAAGATGTGGCAATGGCCACAGTTCTCTGCCAGGCAGCTGGGGGACTTCTGAAGGCATAGCCCACCCCAGGCTTCTAACAGAGCCCACTGGTCAGAACTCACCCCATTCCCCAGGCACTTACCCCAGAACCCATCACCTTCTGCCTTACTGGATGATCTGCTTATTTATTTGGTTAATGGCCTGGTGTTCCCTCTCTAGACTGTAAACTCCACAGTGGCAGGGATCTTTGCCTATTTTGCTCACCAGCATATCCATCTGTCACACAAAGCAGTAGCCTCAGTAAATACATTCTGAATTAATTGAATGAATGGCCCTGGGGTCCCATCACTATATCCAAGTATAAGAGTGTCCATTCAGAATTACCTACTTTGTTCCCATCCAACTGGCAGATTAAGGGAAGGTATTGCTTCGTGAACACAGCTTTCCTGGGAGCAAGGTGACACAGTTAGTGGTTATGAGACTGACTAGATCTGAACCCCAGCTCCTGTAATCCCCACCTACAATCTGTGCAGCTCTGAGCAAGTCACCTAACCGCTCTCGGCCTGGGTCTCCTCACCTGTAAAATGGGTGTGGCAGACAGAATAATGGCCCCCAAAGGTATATTACCTTATACGGTAAAAGAGACTTTGCAAATGTGAATAAATTAAGGATTTTGAGATGAAGAGATTATCCTGGATTATCTACGTGGCCTGGTGAATCCCAAGGGTCCTTGTAATGGGGAGGAAGGAGGGTCAGAGTCAGAGGACAAAGAAGCAGAGGTCAGAGAGGGGAGAGAATTGAAGATGCTACACTGCTGGCTTTGAAGATGGAGGCGGGGTGGTGAGCCAAGGAATGCAGGCAGCTTCTGGAAGCTGCAAAGGCCAAGAAACAGATCCTCCCCTAGAGCCTCCAGGAGGAACACGGGCCTGTCAACACCTTGATTTTAGCCCAGTGAGACCATCTCAGAATTCCAACCTCCAAATCTATTAGATAATGAGTTTGTGTTTTTTTTTTCTTTTAAAGATTTTAGTTATTTATTTTTAGAGAGAGGGGAAGGGAGGGAGAAAGAGAGGGAAAGAAACATCAGTGTGTGGTTGCCTCTCATGCACCCCTCACTGTCCAGCAACCCAGGCATGTGCCCTGACTGAGAACCAAACCAGCAACCTTTGGTTCACAGGCTGGTGCTCAATGGACTAAGTCACACCAGCCAGGGCAGTTTGTGCTGTTTTAAGCCATGAGTTTGTGGCTTTTATTCACCACAGCCATAGGAAGCTGACATGGGTATAAATAATGGTACCTGCTCATGATGAAATTGAGGAAATTAAATAAAATTAAAGCCTACAGAGTGCTTAGCATGGTGCCTGGTACATAGCAGGTAGGTGCTCAATCAGTTACTCAGTAGTTTTTGCAGTAAGACCCTGCCTTCTAGTCTGTCTGCTGCCACCACCAAAGATAATGTTGTTCTCCAAGGATGCTGGGACCTACGTTACCCTCCATTGGTTACCCACCTGGGTACCTCTGTCCTGCAGTTAACTCACTTAAATAAACACCAGGGCTTTAGTCAAACAAGCTGGGGTTAAGGTCCTGGCTCTGCTGTTTCCTTATAGAGCAATCATGGGTATGTTCCAGGACCTTTCTCAGCCTTGTCTTCATTATCTGTAAAATGGGGCCCATCTTAGCCCCCACAATGTGTTGTTGTGTAGCCAGGAGGCAAGAACACCCACAAAGTGCTCGGCATGCCATAAGGGTGCTGTTACTATCACCATCCTCAATAGCAAAGCTCGCAGCTGTGCAACAAGAGAACAGGTGTCCTGTAAGGTAGTGAGTTCCCTGTCACTAGAAGGGGCCAAGCTACATTCTAAAGATTACTCAGCCCAAAACCTGGATGACGGGGGCAGGGCAGCACAATGATATAAAATGTCAGTGCAGAACAGGCAGGGGACAGGAGAGTATCTACGGAATTACTGATTCTAACCTTTCATTTTACAGAGGACTGAATTAAAGCCTAGAGTGAGAAAATAGAGTCCCCTCCAAGATCCTTGCCCTACCCCCCAGCTCTCTGAACTGTGATCGGCCTTTGTTCCTTGAGTACCACCCCCACAACTGCACAGAGCCAACTGTCCACTATTAATATTAATGTGGTGGAAAATTTAACCGGGCGAGCACGTGCCACTTTCTAGCCCATAACCCCATGCCGCTTGCACAAGAGTACATGTGCAAGAGGCTCAATGACCACCAGGCGCCACTGGATTAAGACACATTACAAAGTCCTGAGCCAGAGGAAAAGGTGACATCTGCGTTTGGGTGAGGAAGATCACAGAGAAGAGGACACAGATCACACATGGGGAAAGCTCATGAGGCACAGCCGAAGGTCTGTGCTTTTTCCTGGTCAAGCCCTCTGCATTGTATATCCCTACCCCTGGCCCTCCCCTCCCCAACCTCCAGGAAGAATCATCATGTGATTGTTGCCATCATCATCACCACCACCATCATCATCACCACCAGCAGAGGCACAGGGAACACCCTCTCATAGAGAGTCAATAGCCTGCATTGGCACAAACAGAGGCTAACAACTGGCCTTTGCTTGGAGTGGTGTGATGAGCACTGTGTGTGGCATCTGGAGTTCAGAACTCGGATCCTGGCTCGGCTCTAAGCACATGACCCTAATGCAGGGTCTGTCAACCCTTGGGGTCAGATCATTCTGTGTGGTGGAGACTATCCTGTGCTCTGTAGGATCTTAGCTCATCTCTGGCCTCCACACACTGGATGCCAGTAGCATCCACCACCCTCTGCCCAATTGTGACAACCAAAATTTCTCCTGACATTGCCAAATGTCCCCAGTTGGGTCAAAACTACCCCTGGCTAAGAACCACAGCTTTAAGAAAATAAATGACTTAATCTGTTAGTCTTGGTTCTTCATCTGTGAAATGATGTTCAGAGCTCAGGTCCCACAGTCAGCCTGCCTGGGTTTGAATCATGGCTCCACCAACTGCTACTTGCGTGTCCTTTGTCTCGCTACACCTTGGTTTCCACCTCTCTGCAATGGAGACAATAATCATGCCCGCTGCGTAGAGTCGCTGTGAGAATTAAATAAACGATGCACAGAAAGTGCTTAGCACAGAGCTTGGCACATAATAAGAGCTCCGTAAATGTAAACTATTATTCTCATTATTACTACCCAACTCACAGACATAGAACAGCATTGATGTAAAAGTGCTGATGCTCCTAACACAGGCTGTAGTTTCTGTTATAGTTCGCTCTGCCCTCTCTCTGCTGCTCAGACAAACCTGGGTGGGAATGAAAAAGTCCCCAAGGACCCACAGTAGGACAGACAGAGTCTCTGGGCCTTGCCTCTGAGCACCTGGCAAAGAAAGTCCCCCATCTGATTTCTAGAGTCCTGCTGACTGCAGACCTGAAAGAGTTAATATTGCAGTATTTCCAGCCTTGCTCCAGCCCTAGAAAAGAGATGCAGCAAAGAACTCAAGGGCTTTAATATCCTTCTGTCTGTTCATTACTACTGTTATGGTGCATTTGGCCAGCGTATTATGTTTTTTAATCTGAAACTTGACATTTACCCAGGCTGGGCCCAACAGAGAGAGAGTTGTCGTGTTGGGTAACATATAGAAAGCAACTGCAAGAAGAGAATGATGCAGAAAGGGAAAGGTACACACACTCCGGAAAGAGGAAATAATTTTTCATAGACAAAAATACAGTGGTGCTTTCTTCTAGGTCCCAAGGAAGTATCTCCTGGTCTCTGACAAGGATGGATGGGTGAGGTAGGAAATGTGGTTTTGTACTCAAAAGAATTTGGTTCTGTATTAATTGTGTCTTTTTTTATTCTATGTTTTCAATGCTTTGAAATCTTGGAGCCTTGCTGGCCAAGGAAGGACTGCCCCTCCCAGGGTTAAATGAATTCAGAGGGTGGCACACGACCCAGAACATACATTTCCTGTGCAAACCAACCAATCAGAGCCCACCCCAACCACCACCTTTCTCAAGCTCTTACACTCCCTCTGGCCATTATCCCCTCATGCCTGAATCACCCCAGGGCCAGGTATGGGACAACCAGGGGCAGCCCCTGTGCCCCTGAGCCCACCAAAATTATTCCAACTAATCACTCCTAAACCTGCTTACCCTGCCTCCTCAAAACTAGTTCTAATCCAGGAGAGTGAATTTGGACAAGCACCTTCTCGCAATGCCTCCATCTCCCCATCTACAGAAGAGAAGTTAAGTCTCCTCCTGTTGGCAGTGAAGTAAAGTTTAAAATGAATATGAAGTAGTGGGGTTGGGGTTGGTAATGCCCCAGATCCCCACTAAGGAATAGTGGCAGTAAGGGGTGTGAGGAAGTGTGGAAGAAAAAAATGGAGATAGTGAGAAAAAAAATGAATGGCCTCATAGACAGGAGCACCAACTTGCAGAAAAGAGGCATCTGAGATGTAAAGTCCCCACGGGGAAATGATCTTTGCCCATCCCGCCTGCTCATGGAGCCCTGATTCAGTGACAAGGAGGGGTTCTTCCTGTGAACCCAGCTGAAGAACCACAGCCAACACCTCCTCCCAGATGGGAAGAAGGGCCCACAGTCAGGGCATGGGGAGGAGGAGCTGTGGGCTTAATCTTGGCTCTGGTACAAATGCCCCATATAATCACTCAGAGAAGTCCTAACATTCAAGGTAACCAACCTCCCTTGGTCTTGGTGTTCTTGTCCCTGGAGTGAACCACAGAATTATGCCTCTGCTAATATCTCAGAGATGCTGCAGGGCTCAAGGGAGTGACACGTGCAAAATCAATGTCTCTGTGAACTGCAAAGTGCTGTACAAATGAGAGGCTAGTGACTGCCTTATCATCAGCACTCTGCTTTCCTGAGGCAATCCTCAGGCTCTGGCAGTTCCGGATGCTTGATTCAACACCCCAAAATTCATCTGTCTTTTATGTGCTCTTTCCCAGACCCACACATGCTCAGAAGGCATCCACCCACACTTGGCCCTCATTTACCCTCAAGCCCATTTTTGTGAATTAGGTCTTTCTGACATCTGGAATACTCATCAAACAGCCACCTAAAAATGCACAAAGGAACCAACCAATGCTTAATCCTGTGGCCCCCAGCAGATACCCCGGAAATATTGGATTAACTGGGCTGACTTCCTAAAACATCCAATAATCCATTAGGTTCCTTGGCATGGCTTGGCAAAATCTACAGAGGGAATTTCTTTAAAAAAAAATCAATGCAAAACCAAAGCAAGAATTCATACCCTTGAAACTTAGGAGGACAACAGATGTCTCCCTGCGCCTACAAACAAGAATGGTGGCATTTAGAGCACAGCAGAAGCCAAACTTATAAAGTACATATTTATATACACGTATACCTGTGCATATACAAGTGTTCCTATGTACCCAAGGCATGTAGAGGGACAATCTGGGAAAAAATGCTTGAACTCCCAGAGTCGCTGCTTATGTAACTCATTAAAGTAAGATGAGGTCATCCGGGACTATGGTGGGTTCTTAATCTATATGACTGGTGTCCTCATCAGAAGAGAAGAGATGCAAGGACACATAGGGGAAAGGAGGCCTGGTGATAGTGGAGGCAGGGATTGGAATGATGCATCTACAAGGAGAACACCAAGGATGGCTGGTCACCATCAGAAGCTCGGAAAAAGCGAAGAGCTTTTCCCCTAGAGCTTGCAGAGGGAGGATGTCCCTTCTGACACTTTGACTTTGGCTTCTAGCCTCCAGAACTGTGAGACAATACATTTCTGCTGTTTTAAACTACTGGGTTTGTGGTAATTTGTTACGGAAGCCATAGAAACCAGATAACGACATCTCACAGTTCAAAATGTCAGGCAGAAGTTGCACATCAGAATCTGAACATCATAACCCCAGTTCACATACCCTTTCCCGTCTCCCTGCCTTCCCATATGCTGTCCGCTCCACCTGGAAAGCCTATTTGTCCCTTAATCCACTCAACAAAATTCTACTTAATTTTTCAAAGTACAACTCAGATGCCACTTCCTTAAGGAAACCTGCTCTGACTGCAGTGTTCCTCACCATCACCACTGACTGCTCTTGTGCATTCCACTGCTATGGCACTTGTCCCAGTGGTGGACAATTATCTGTTCATGAGGATGTCTCCCCACTGGCCTACAAGCCTGCAAAAGTCAGGAACTTGCTTTTTCATGCCGGTGTCCCCAGTACCCCCACAGGACCTCTCCTCAGAGCCAGAATTCAACTACATTCTTAATTAAATAGCTTTGTCTTAGCTGTAACTGCAATATTTCCTTCCTCTTGTAAAGGAAGCAAATATGACAAAATGTTAACATCTGTTAACTTCAGACGGTGGGTGCATGGGTGTCATATTATTTCCTGCACTTTTCTGAAAATTTGAAATATTTCACAATGAAAATGTTCTCAACCTTAAAAATAGAATGTAATGGGCCATCTTGGGACACTACCAGTCCACTTGAGCCTGGTTTCTATTGGAAAAGGCATTTCCGGTTCCAAACATGTGCCTTCAAATACATTTTTAGAGTTCAGCCCACTCATGTGTTTGGAAAGGAGTAATATTTCTTTAGTACCCACCATGCCTTCTTTATTATGTTAATCTGTTTTCATTGTTACTGCAATCCTGTAAGATTATATGATTATTCCCTCTTTTCAGAAGAGGAAACTGAAGCTCTAGGACTTGTCCAAGGTCATACAGTTAATAAATTTTGGATCTTGGATTGATGGTGTATCTGTGTTATTCAAAGCTAAATAGCAGTAGCAGAAATGTACACAGTCTTACTATATGCCAGGCACATGTTAGCTTATTTTAGCCTCACAATAACCCTGTGAGACAGGTCCTGTTGTCATCATCATCATCATCCCATTTTACAGATGAAGAATATAAGGCACAAAGAATTGGGTACCTTCCCCATTGTACAGCTAGTCTGTGGTGGAGCAGTGATTGGAAATTGTGCAAACTGAGTAGCTTAAAATAACAGAAATTTATTGTCTCACCTGGAGGCTAGAATTCCAACATCAAATTGTCAGCAGGTCCATCTCCCCTCTGAAGGCTCTAGGGGAGAATCCTTCTATGCCCTCTAGTTCATCATGGTCACCAGCAATTCTTGGCGTTCCTTGGCCTGTAGCTGCATCACTTCAATCCCTGCCTCCATCATCACCTGGCCTCCTTGTGGTAGCGGTAAAGGCAGTGCCATAGGGTAGTGGCAACTCAGGTATATTTTGTTATAGGAAGACCCAAAAGGACTTGCTAATGGACTGGTTTTCAATGAGAAGAGAGGGATATCAAGGATGACTTCAATGTTTGGGATCTATGCACCTTCATGAGTATCATCTTTTTCAGATATAGGCATGGCTTGGAGGGCAAGAGAGTGGGACAAGATGGGGAATCTAAAATCCTGTTAGGACCATTTTGAATTTGAGATGCTGATTTTACTCTGAAGTAGAGGAAGCAATTGAATTCAACTGGAGATCAAATTTAAGAGTCATGGGTATGTAGATGGGATTTAAAGACACGGGGCAGGGTGAGGTGATGAAGAGAGAAGATGTAACTAGAGGGCTAAGTACAGGGTCTGGGGAATGCCCACATTTAGAGATCTGATAAGAGAGAAGAGTCAGCAAAAATGAGATCGAGGAAAAGTGGCCATACTGGAGGCAGAAAACCAGGAGAATGTAGTGTCTTAGAGGCCTAGAGAAAAAGCTGTGTCCAGAAGAGGAGGATGACGAAAGTGTCACACACTGCTGTTCCAGTAAGATGAGGACAGGAAATTGACCACTGTCTTTAGCAAGGTGGAGGCCCATTTCAGAGAGGTCAGAGCTTGACTGGAGTGGGTTACAGGGAGGAGAAGAGGCGAGGAAGTAAAGACCATGAATATAAGCATTTCTTTTGAGAAGACAGGCTAGGGGGAAAGAACAGGAAATGGGATTTCAGCTGAAAATGGATGTAGAATCACAGAAATTAGAGTAGGAGCAGCACCATTCATGTTCTTTTGGGTGAGCTGTATTACAGCATGATGCTGATGAAAATGATTGGGAGAGAAGAGAAATTCATCGATGTAGGATGAAAGGCATAGCTATAGAAAAAAAGTGCTCTTTGATGACAAGAAAGGAGACCTGGAGTCCAAGACCTTAGGTAGGGGCATGGGCATATCTCTTACTCTCATAAGCTAGAAGGCAGAGAATGTGAGCACAGGTATCAGTAGGCTACCAAACACCCATTATGTACTAGGCTCTGTGTTAATGACAAACCATAGCCCCTGCCCTAGTGGGTTTCCATAAGCAATAATATTTCAGCACAATCAGAGCTGTGATGGAGTGGGTACTGGGGAATTACACAAGCTAAGGGGTCAGGGAAGCTGTTATTCACTGAAATTCTGTGTCCCTGCCAAAATTCCTGTTGAAGCATTACCCTCAGTGTGATAGTATTTGGAGGTGGAGCCTTTGGGAGATAATTAGGTTTAAATGAGGTCATGAGGGTTGAGACCCTGTGACAGGATTAGTGTCTTCATAAAAAGAAAGGAGAGAAGGAGGTAGAAAAGAATCTCTTTCCATGCTCCTGCTCCCAGGAAAGGCCACATGAGCACACAGCAAGATGGTAGTTGTCTACAAGCTAAGAAGAGGGCTCAGACCAAACTGGCTCTGATCTCAGAATTCCAGCCTCCAGAACTCTAAAGAAATAAGTGCCTGTGGTTTGAGCCACCCAGTCTGTGGTATTTTGTTATAGCAGCCCAAGCTGACTAATACAGAAGAATTCTGAGCTGATCTCTGAAAGACGAATAATAAATAAGCCAGGAAAAGGAGGAGGACTATTATCCTCCCAGCAGAATGGTGAGAATTAAAAAGACTAAGAATCCCAAGCTTTGACAAAAATGTGGAGCAACTAGAATTCTCATACACTGCTGGTGAGAATCTAAATTGATACAGGCACTTTGGAAAACTGTCTATAAATTTCTTACAAGGTTAAACACAGACCTACACTATAACCTGTAAATTCCACTCCTGGGTTAATATCCTATAGAAATGCACCCATTTAATCCCACAGAAGACATACACAAGAATGTTTATGGTAGCTTTATTGGTTTTAGCCCCAAACTGGAAAAACTGTAAATATCCATCAACAGGAAAATATAAATAAATGTGGTCGAGTCTTCCAATGGAACACCAGTAAAACAAACATAAATGGCATGGATTTATTTAACAGATATAATGATGAGTGAAGCTGAAGTCCTAGAGAGCACATGTTGAATGATTCCATTTCTGTGAAGGTCAAAAACAAGAAAAACTGATAGAAGTTGGAATAGTGGTTCTTTCCAGGGTAGAGGGTATTGGCTGCAAAGGAACTTGAGAGGACTTTCTGGAGTAACTAGAAATAGTCCACATCCTGTTCTTGGCAGTGGTTACACAGGTGTATACATATTTAACTTCAGCAAGCTATACACTAAGGTGCGTACTCTTTACACACAAGGCATGTATGTTACACTTCAATTTTTTTAAGGTTTTTTTTTAAAGGGGGGATGGGTCATATGCCTGAGGCTAAAAGGGTAATACAAAGACTAGAAGATGAGAAAGACTCTAGCATATTCTCAGTCTAGAAATACTTTCTTGTGGCTGAAAGAAGGTGACTGAGGGTGAAGCATGCCGACGTGAGGCTGGTCAGTAAATGGTGGTCATATCCAAAGAAGCCCAGCCGTCAAAGATCCAAATTCTGGATTTCTCTGTAGGTTTTTACAAAGTCCAATGGGCAAGCTTCCAACCTCTGAGAGCTGCCAACCAGAAAGGGCACATTGAGTCAGTCCTTGGAGACGTCTGAACGTATGCAAGAGAATAATGACAAGATTTGGGGTGAGTGGCATGGAGAGAAATGTGCTGGAGCCAATGACAGTGGGTGGATGGGGGAAGGGAAGGATGAGGAAAGGTGACCCTCGCACTGTGCATTTATCCAGCAATGGTGTCCATCCTGAAGCCGAGGGATGAGAGGACAGAAGAGGACAATAGGCAGAGGGAGCTGTCCCCTGACACCAAGACCCTCTGCACAGCACCTAAAAATCCAACCAGTGTCTCCTCAACAGTAACTCTTTTTGCTCAGCCTGGCACATCTCTTCATAACTGTGAAGTGGCATCACAGCATTTTTAGTTAACAAGCTGTGTCTCTATTCCACTGTACATTTATTTAACTGCTCAATGCACCAACCAGGTGCCTCTAGGGAAGGAGGAGAATTTTTAAAAGGTGGGAGGGGGTGAGGGGGAGCTGTTAAAGGGCGTCAGATGAACAGGTGTAGGCTTGTTAGTCACAGAGAATGCATAAATCTTTGAAATCAATTTCACTGATGGTTCATTTTTCATTAATGTTTTCCTAGCTATAACAAAAAAGTACCACTCTATTCCCCTCACCCCAGGGAACAAAGACACATTCTTGGAAAGCGGACCAGACTCAAACACTACACATGCCTTCCCAAAGAAGGACCCCAGATCATCACAGTGAGGGTCAGGACCCATGGGAGGGAGGTGGCTCAAGGAAGATCCTGGACCAGAAGCTAGAGACACAGATGCAAGCCTCCTTCAGGGCACCTGCTAGCTGAGGAGACAACAGCAAATCACTGGCCCCTCTGATCCTCGGGGCCTCACAAGAAAGGGGAAGAAATGACGCATCATAAACTGCTGCAAATATGAAATAAACCAAAGGCAAGAGGAAAAGCTTAGTAAACAAAACACTGAACTTGTATGTATTCATTAAGATTGGGGGTTTTCACACGTGTGATTCTTGACAGATAATAAAAATTGACTTAGGCCAAATGAGAGTAATTTTTCTTTCTTTTTTTTTCTACCCCACCCCAGCCAAACCCTTCTCCCTCCCCAGCTTCCACCCTTCCCCTTGGTTTTGTCCATGTGTCTATTATAATAGTTCCTGAAAACCCTTCTCCCCACTATCCCTTCCCTCCTCCCCTCTGGCTATTGTTAGATTGTTCTTAACTTCAATGTCTCTGGTTATATTTTGTTTGCTTTTTTCTTCTGTTGATTATGTCCCATTAAAGGTGAGATCATATGGTATTTGTCCCTCACCACCTGGCTTATTTCACTTAGCACAATGCTCTCCAGTTCCATCCATGCTGTTGCAAAGGGTATAAGCTCCTTCTTTCTCTCTGCTGTGTAGAATTCCATTGTGTAAATGTGCCATAGTTTTTTGATTCACTCATTTGCTGATGGGCACTTAGGTTGCTTCCAGTACTTGGCTATTGTAAATTGTGCTGCTATGAACATTGGGGTGCATAGGTTCTTTTGGTGTTTGGTGTTTCAGGGTTCTTAGGGTGTAATACCAGCAGTGGAATTGCTGACTCAAAAGGCAGACCCAAGACCTATCTGGAAATACAACTAAATAATGAGAGTAATTTTTCAAAAAGAAAGAAAGAAAATATCATTCGGAAGATCCAAGGGCAGCCAAGGAACTGGGACAACCCATGCTCATTGATTGTTTCTTTTATTCATTCACCTACCACACAACCAGTACTTGATGAACTCCCACCAGGTTCCAGGTAGAATTTAAGTGAAGCACACATGATAATTATAATTTCTGCCCACTCTGAACATACAGCCTGGTGAAGATTTTAGAGAAGTAAACAGGCCATTATCACCTTTCTTAGTAAATGTAGTTGTGTATAAATACAGATGGGTGATGAGAGCACAGAAAAGAAGCTCTGTATCAGTCAGCTATCGGTGCAAAACAAGTCATTTCAAGAGTCATACAACACTAAGTGATTTGCATCCCACTCAGTCAGGGCAGCTCTGCTTCAAGCTGCAGGGCTGCGCCGACCACAGGGCACGTCTTTCATTCCTCGGGGACCAGCAGTTACCCAGAACATGTTTCTCATGCCTTGTATCTATCAGAGGGATTTTAAATTATAAAACGTTAAAGAAACTCAGCTTGTTTTCTTTTTCAAATGCATACACAAAAACAATAAACAAAGCATTGCCAGTGGGGACTGGAGCAGACAAGCTTGCTCCTTCATAACCTATTTACATGTCACTTTTCTGTCCCACATCATCAGCTTAAAGTGCAAAATGAGGTTAAGTCCTCGTTAATATTCTAATTAAATTATCCCGGGAGTATAAATTGATTCAACGTTTTTGGAGGGCAGTTGGACAGTATCTCCCCAAATCTGAAATCTGCTTACATTTGAACTCAAGACTTCAACTTCCAGTAAGCCGTCCCACAGAAACACTTGCATAAATACATAATAAAGATGTAAGTGTTTGTTCAAGTATGATTGTTGCAGCAGTGTGTGGAAAAGAGCAAAAGAAATGGGGCCAACTTGATTGCCAATCAACAGGGGACTGGTTAAACCGAATGAGGTGGGTATCGATGTCCTTGTTTCAGAAAACCCCCAAGGCTATCATCTAGTGAGAATACAGTCATCAAACCACACAGCACATTGACATGTATATTTTAAAATATACTATCTACATCTATTTATACTTAGATATCGATATGTCTATACCTATATCTGCATGTGTCTTTACCTACATATATGTGTATCTTGTGTCCATATAAACCTACCGCTATAGCTGACTATGATATCTGCATCTACATCTGTCTGCAGCTACAGAGACCTTGAATAACGTGAGCTTGACCTGCGCAGGTGCACTTAGCCACAGAGTTTTTTCAATAAATACTGTAAATGTATTTTCTCTTTCTTATGATTTTTTAAATAACCTTTTCTGTAGTTTACTTTCTTTATCTAAGAATGCAGTATATAATACACATAACGTACAAAATATATGTTAATCAACTCTTTATGTTACTGGTAAGACTTCTAGTCAACAGCAGGCGGTTAGTAGTTAAGTTTAGGGGTCAGAAGTTACGTGTGGATTTTCGACATGTGGAGTGTCGAAAGCCCTAATCCCCACGTTGTTCGAGGTTCAAGTGCAGATCTACCGTGTCTGTATCTATATCCATATTCACAGACAGTGGGTTCTTGGTTCTCAAACTTAATCCATTTCGGAAGGCCACTCAAGAAGCAATTTGTTCCAAAACTGAACCATATTCATACTTGCACTTTCTCTCCTTTGTCCGTCACCCGCGAGAGGTGTGACTGATCACACAGGTATCAGCAAGAAAGGGTGTTGGGTTGAGAACTGAAGTTTTGTTCAACAACCAAGAGATTTTTGTCATGAACAACTTGGTCAAGAAACGAATGTTCAAAATGGGAGACATTGGAGAACCGAGGCTTGACTGTAATTGTCTGATAAAGAAAATATTATCAAGAAACGAGGTGGAGTGGAGTTTTCACCTTTGACTCTGAGTGTTTCTGTGTTGTTGGAGTTTTTCACCTACTTGTATATTACTAATGTAATTTTTAAATTCAGAGGATCCTGAGCCCCATCATACACCCAAGGAAGGAAGTCTTTCTTCCTGCCCTAGGGTCTGCCAGCCACAATGGCACCCAGGAATGTCAGCCCTGGCCAGGGTCACAGGAGGGAGAGCAGCAGGGGCATGGGTGCGGACTGTGGAGGAACCTGTACAGCACACACCGCCCTGAGGCCATGGCCACCCTGCAGCCCTGGGGCAGCTCCATCCAAAGGAAGGACAACACCGACCTGTACACAGGAGCAGTATGCCCTACTCCTGAAAGGAACTCAGGTAGGGACACCTTCTGACAGCTGCGGTGTCCCTCAGGCCGCGGGATGTGGTGACGGAACACCTGAGGATGGTCCCTGCAGGAGCTGAGTCAGAGCTGGACCAGAAAGATGCCACATTAACTTGAATGAGCCAAAAACTAAGGACTAGAGAGAAACAAGGGCATCTCAGCCTGGAAAGGTGGTGGCACAGAGCCAGGACCCACAAGGCCTGGGATCACAGCAGCCCCCCTGTTAGAACTTAGACACGACATATGGAGAAGGGCCAGCCGGGACCCCACGGACGAAGGTGACAGTCCACCAGCCAACAAGCTGAGGATGCAATATGGGCAAGAAATGACCTTTCCTGCACACCAGAGGTTTTCATCAGAGGTCTCTCCTTTACACGGTGCGCACACATGCACACACACATGTATGTGTGACTTGTCTTAGAAGCAGACTCCGAGAAGGAAATTCATGTGCAAGTTGCTTACAGGGATTAGTACTTCAACATCTTTTGGAAGGAGTACAATTTAACTCATAACATCCCCCAGCACTTCTAGCCACGCACAGGCCAGCAAGGAGAGCCCTATCCTGGGACAAGGGGGATATGGACAGGACACGACAACATCTCTACAGGCTCTGAGCCTATAATGCACATTCTCCTGGCTACTCTTCCCATGCAGAGTAAATTTGGCTAGGGCTGAAACGGCCATCAATCCCTCAAGCATGACTAAAAGATTAAGAGTCATGCCTCAAAACCAAAAACCAGGTGTTCGATGGAGCCACGACTGTGGCCTGCTCAGCTGTCAAGTGGTAATCCACGCAGCGGAGCCAGCCACATGATGGGAAATGCCTCCTAATGGCCCTTCAAATCATTTCATTAAAAGTTGCAGTGATGTCTATGGCTGAATCCGAGTCGTGCTGGGAAGGCCATTAGGTTAATCAAAATATGAGGACAGCTCACCATCTACTCTTAATTAACAAAATTAGGTCCCACCACTGACTCAGCAGAACGTAGAGCAGGCCAATGACCCCTGGGGCAGCCAGAATGCCCAGGGCACCCTTCTGTCACTGATAGCCAATCAGAACTTAAAGGAGGCCCTCAGTGCTGCAGGAGTATTATTCTCACTGTAAGCAAATTGGAAGAGCTCCAAGACACCAGAATACCTGCCATCCTCTGATATTTACTTATCTGTCTTCCCCATGCGTAAATGTAAGCGACCACCCAACCTAGTTTGCAGAGGACTGAACAGTGTCCTGTGACAATGGAACTTCAGTGCTAAAATCAAGACAGTCCCGGGCATGAGAGCAAAGACTTGGTCTGTTTTGTTCATGGCTACATCCCCAGGGAAACAATGCCTGACACAGAGCAGACCTTAAATGAATATTAATTAAATGAAAACATGAATCAATAAAAATATGAGTGAGACTATCATGAAGAAATGAGTAAATCAGTTTGTTTCTCTCTGCAGCCCCACAAGGTAACTAGTTCGAACAGCCTGGAGTACTTCTTCCGTGTTTTGCTTTATGCACACACACGTGAATGAGTACACACATAATATGGAGGCTTGTTGTCCTCAAAAAAACCCACACAATCATGGCACAGGCATGAACCAGCAATTTGCTTTTTCATTTAACAACATATAGCCCATCTCTTAGATCAATAAATATAAACCTCTCTAGTTCTTTTTAATGGTTCGTGTAATGCCATAATACTGAATGTGCCCCAATTCTATTACTAAGCTATTGGTAAAGCTACGTTTCCAAATATTTCCAGGGCAAACGATGCAACAATAAATATCATTGCATATATATCCTAACATGCTGGCCCTTTTGTGTGTGTCAGGATAGATCTCTAAATGTCAAGGGGACTGTGGTCTTTAATTTAAACAGACAGGGCTGACCTGTGTTAAGACAAAGCAGACAGGTCACTCTAGCCTGTACCAGCAAAACTATCAGGTAAGAAATTCAGTAGCTAAGCATCTCAGATGCCCACTTCCCAGCTCTCTCTCCCAGAGACGGGTATACCTAAGGGATTACTTATTCCCTGAGGATACAAAGGAGAATATGTGGGATTTTCCTGCTTTGGAAAACCCCACAGTCCAAGAAAAGGGAGCAGGAAAGGGAGCTATCATGTGCTGCATCCCTGCTGGATGCCAGATATTGTTCTAGGTCCATCATTTGTTCCACCTCTAAACAATGCTGCAAGAAAGGATAGATTACCTCCGTTCCACAAAAGAGGAACTGTGGGTCTGGGAGTGGCTTGCCTTGGCCAAGGTCAAACAGCTAGTAAGTGATAAACCTGAGATTTAAACTTGGGTCTGGCTAACTCCAAAAAT
Source organism: Desmodus rotundus (assembly GCF_022682495.2). NCBI lineage: Eukaryota > Metazoa > Chordata > Mammalia > Chiroptera > Phyllostomidae > Desmodus > Desmodus rotundus. The sequence continues at coordinate 105,520,745 of NC_071387.1, read as the reverse complement.
CTCTTTCCACTACACCAGTGGGCTTGACATTGGCTCTGTTGGAATCACCTGGGGAACTCCAAAAACCCACAGATGCTGGTCCCAACCCCAGGGGGCCTGACGTAATTGGCCTAGAGATGGTCCCCTCACCAGGGCTTGAAAAAGCCAAGTAATTCCAACGTGCAGCCAAGATTGAAAACAGCTACAGGACACCAGCAAGTATCCCACCCAAGCATGCATCAAAGTCACCTGGAGAACTTGTAAGAGGCCCATTGCTGACCCAACTGCAGTGTTGGATTCAAGGGGCCTTGGCTGGAGCCCCAGACGTGCATTTTAAAGCAGCTCCCAGTAATGCTGATGCTGCAGGTCTGCGGTCCATGCTTTGCAAACACTGCCCCACACCGTGGACCTGTGAGGTTTCTCTCTACATCCCAGACGGGGACACAAAGAATCATGGAGTAGACCACGTTCATCAAGACAAATGCAGATAGCCACTGGAGGCAGTCCGACAGTCTTGCTTCACAGCTTCTATGAGGTTTTAAAGGCTAAAAGAGTGACCTTTGTTGTTCGTCAGGGCCCAAGCCCAGCCCCATCTGACTTTTTTTTCTGCCTGGCATTTGTCATGTACTTAAGGGGCCTGCCTTTAATTAAAGAAAGCCCTAGGGCGGGTTCCTCCATTAATCCCTTTATAAACACATACATACTAACCAAAAGGAGTGATAAAAGGGAACACACTAAACCTCCAGGATGACAGCCACCTGCAACATGGGCTGCATTTTCATTTTATTCCGTCTCCGGGAAAAGGGGCTGCTCCTCCCGAGCTCCTGGTTGCTGCTAGCTAGCTCCTGGAAGCTCATCCCGTGCCTTCCTCTGAAAAAAAACGCCTAGATTCAATGGGCAGAAAAGACACTTGGAGGTCATCTGGGCCATCTCCCTGAATCTCCCATCTCCTGGCAGGGCGCCGCAGTCACGACTTCCAGACTGCAGACACCCAAAGGAAAGTGGTCCCTCAGCTCCACCTGCTGGCTAAATCAGGAATGGCTGAGAAGCCCGTGCTGCCAGAATCACATAATTTCCAAGATCTCTGTCCCCCAGGTGTGACAGTTCTCCCTGCTTCCTTCTGTAAGATGTAAATTCCCCTGAAAGGGACTTCAGTTCTTTCCAGAGCTACCTTGAGTACCTGCAATATGCCTACCCATTCAGATGTATGTTCCTACCTAATTTCCACAATTGTATCTCTGACAGATACATAGACATTCAGTATCTCAGTAATTCCAAAGCCTAAAATACTTAACTCTGTTTCTTTCCAGAAAAAGTGTGCCAATCTCACTTATCAGGGAAAAAAGGATTTAAGAGAACTGGCTTTAGGTGAGTACCTACTAATGTCAATTTCTGTGCGAGGCACTCTACACACATGATCTCTTTAATCTCCACAACAACCCTAATAGGCTGGCCTTCTTGCCCACTTGGTACAGGTGAGGAAACTGAGGCTCAGAGAGGTCAATCAACTTACCCAAGACCACACAGCTAAGAGGTGGCAGAGCTGGGTTCACACTCAGGTCTCTCTGACTTTAAAACTCACATTTATTCTATTCCCGTAGGTTGCTTCTCACCCCCCAATCTAAGCATCTATTCCCACTTCATAGATGAGAAATCTGTGGCTCCTACAGATTATATGACTTGCCCTCAAAAGGCTCTCAGCTAGTCAGTGGTGGAGGAGAGACTTGAACCCTGGCATCTGACTGCAAATCCAGTGTTCCATCCTAGACTGAGTCCTCTAACATCAGTTCATCAGATGAATTCTCTATAATACTAAAATGCTTGACCATAATAGTAAACTCCAAGAGGGAAGTGTCAGATTTAATGTTTTTCTGGGGGGGTTCCTCCTGGCAGCCCCAGAGTGGCGGCTCTTCTACAACAAGGGTATAGCAAACCCTCCAGTGCAGTGGCTTGTAAATTCTCTTATACAGAAAGCACCAAGGACTGACAGGGGTCAGGTGAGAAAAAAAATGTCGGAATAGTGGAGCCAGGCAGCATTTCCCATTCCTTCAGTCAACTGGAACAATGCTGCCTTTCTGTTTTATATATCAACCTGTCAGATAAGGTTTCATTTGGAAAACACAGCAGTGTGGTTAAGGAAGTAAAGCTCGGAAACAACCACAGGGATGAGTGCTAAGTCACTGGGAGCTGGCCCCAAGGTCCTGAGGCACCCTGGGAGTGTGCATTAGTCTGCTAGGGACTAGGGGGCTCCAACAGCAGAAATATATCCTTATGGTTCCGGAGGCTGGAAGACGGAGACCAAGGTGTTGGCGTGTTGACTTCCTCTGAGGCTTCTCTCCTTGGCTTGTAGACGACCATCTTCATGTTTACATGGTGTTCTCCCTCTAGGTGTATCTATGTCCAAATTTTCTCCTTTCATAAGGACACCAGTCATGTTGGCTTAGGGCCCACACCAATGACCTCATCTTAATCTAATCACCTCTTGAAAGACCCCCATCTCAAATACAGTCATATTCTGAGGTACTAAGGGTTAGGACTCCCACATATAAATGGAAGAGGTGTGACAGTTTAGCCCATAACAAAGTGTTAGGGCAAGTGTGTCACCTGATACCTCTGTCCTACGGGGTCCACCTTAAAGGACAGGAGGGATTGCAAGGAGGTGACAGGGCCCAGAGTCCACTGAGAGGGGCTGGCAGATAATGGCTACAGCTGGGCCCAGCAGGACTGAATAGTATCCTCCTGGCCTGCCAGGTGCCCAGACTTTAGTGAACAGGAGGTATCTCTGCAGTCACAAGGGTAATGGGAAAGGAGCAAGCTGGCGGGGCAGGTCCTGAGGACTTTATTCAAAAGTGACCCCATCCCCGCCTGCCTCTCCCCAATGCCTTCCATGCTTGGTGAGCTATCATACCTCACCCCAACTCTGAGCAGTGCAGAAGCAAGTATTTGTCTTCATGAAGAGCTTTTCAAGATCACCTGATCTTGATTGAATCTGTCTGTTGATTCCCTGTAAATTGTTCTTCATTTCAGTTAGTCAAGAATCAAATCAGCAATTTAAAATATAAGGAAGCAAAAACACCCAATCAGAACAAAAAAGAAGCAAAAAGAATACAAAAAAATGAGGATAATGTACGGAGCCACTGGGACAACTTCAAGCATACCAACATTTGCATCATAGGAGTGCCAGAAGGAGGAGACAGAACAAGAAATTGAAAACCTACTTAAAAAAAAAAAATGAAATAAACTTCCCTAACTTGGTGAAGGAAATAGACATACAATCCAAGAATCACAGAGAGTCCAAAACAAGATGAACCCAAAGAGGCCCACACCAAGACACATCATAATTAAAATGCCAAAGGTTAAAGATAAAGAGAGAATCTTGAAAGCAGCAAGAAAAAAGCAATTAGTTACCTACGAGCATGCTCCCATAGCACTGTCAACTGAAAGACTTCTGGTCAAGATGGAGGTGTAGGTAAATACGCTTCACCTCCTCACACAATCACAGAGAGAATTACAACTATATCTTGGCGCTTCCGGCCAAGATGGAGGCGTAGGTAGACACACTGCACTTCCTCGCACAACCAAAAGAAGGACAATAATTTAAAAACAAAAAACAACCAGAACTGACAGAAAATCGAACTGCATGGATCCGACAACCAAGGAGATAAAGAAGAAACATTCATCCAGACCAGTAGGAGGGGTGGAGACGGGCAGCTGGGGTGGAAAGGACTCGTGGCAAGGCGGCAGCTAGTGGACCCAGCGAGGTGGCTGATTGTGGAACAGGGAGTGCAACAGCTAGCAGACCCCGCAGCCCCACATTCGTGCACAGATAAACCGGGAGGAAAGGCAGGGGAGTGAAACAGGCCACGCAACCCAGGCCTCCAGCTTGGGGAAATAAAGCCTCAAACATAATTGAAAACACCCATGGGGGTTGAGGTGGCAGCGGGAGAAACTCCCAGCCTCACAGGAGAGTTCCTTGGACAGACCCACAGGGGCCTAGAGCGTGCACAAGCCCACCCACTCAGGAATCAGCACCAGAGGGGCCCAGTTTGATTGTGGGTAGCAGAGGGAGTGACTGAAATCCGGCAGAGAGTAGAGCAAGCACCATTGCTCCCTCTCAGTCCCTCCCCCACGTACAGGGTCACAGCACAGCAACCAGCGTTACCCCGCCCTAGTGAACACCTAAGGCTCTGCCCCTTTACATAACAGGCACACCAAGACGAAAAAAAAAGTGGCCCAAATGAAAGAACAGATCAAAGCTCCAGAAAAAATACAACTAAGCAATGAAGAGATAGCCAACCTATCAGATGCACAGTTCAAAACACTGGTATAATTAGGATGCTCACAGAATTGGTTGAATTTGGTCGCAAATTAGATGAAAAATTGCAGACTATGCTAAGAGAAACAAAGGAAAATTTACAGGGAACCAATAGTGATGGGAAGGAAACTGGGATTCAAATCAACGGTGTGGACCAGAAGGAAGAAAGAAACATCCAACCAGAAAAGAATGAAGAAACAAGAATTCGGAAAAATGAAGAGAGGCTTAGGAACCTCCAGGACATCTTTAAACGTTCCAACATCTGAACTATAGGGGTGCCAGAAGGAGAAGAGGAAGAACAATAAATTGAAAACTTATTTGAACAAATATGAGAACTTCCCTAATCTGGCAAAGGAAATAGACTTCCAGGAAGTCCAGGAAGCTCAGAGAGTCCCAAAGAAGTTGGACCCAAGGAGGAACACACCAAGGCACATCATAATTACATTACCCAAGATTACACAGAACGAGAGAATCTTAAAAGCAGCAAGAGAAAAGGACACAGTTACCTGCAAAGGAGTTCCCATAAGACTGTCAGCTGATTTATCAAAAGATAACTTACAGGCAAGAAGAGGCTGGAAAGAAGTATTCAAAGTCATGAAAGGCAAGGACCTATATCGAAGATTACTGTATCCAGCAAAGCTATCATTTAGAATGGAAGGGCAGATAAAGTGCTTCTCAGATAAGGTCAAGTTAAAGGAGTTCATCATCACCAAACCCTTGTTATATGAAATGTTAAAGGGATTTATCTAAGAAAAAGAAGATAAAAAATATGAACAGTAAAAATGACAGCAAACTCACAGTTATTAACAACCACACCTAAAACAAAAACAAAAGCAAACTAAGCAAACAACTAGAACAGGAACAGAACCACATAAATGGAGATCACATGAAGGGTTATCAACAGGGGAGTGGGAGGGGAAGAGAGGGGGGAAAGGTACAGAGAATAAGCAGCATAAATGGTAGGTAGAAAATAGACAGGGGAGGGTAAGAATAATATAGGAAATGTAGAAGCCAAAGAACTTATAAGTATGACCCATGGACATGAACTAAAGGGGGGGAATGTGGGAGGGAGGGGGTGAGCAGAATGGAGTGGAGTGAAGCGGGGGAAATGGGACAACTGTAATAGCATAATCAATAAATATATATTTTTAAAAACTATATCTAAAAAAAAAAACTACCAGAACTGTCAGAAAATTGAGGTGTATGGAAGTCCAACAACTAAGGATTTAAAGAAACCACATTCATCCAGATGGGTAAGAGGGGCGGAGCCACAGACATGTGCAGAGAAGCATGGAGACATGGTGTGGCAAGAAGAGGTGGTCATGGTGGTAGTAAAACAGGCTGCCCATGATCACATATGGTGGATAAGAATCAGGATACCTTGGGAGTGAGTAATCCCAGCCCCAGGCCAAACCACATAGCCCAGGGTTCCAGAGCCAGGAAGATAGATGCCCTGAACTTCAGGCTATAAAAACCAGTGTGGGTTGGGGTGGGGGAGGAAACTCCTGGATTTTCAGGAGAGTCCATTTAAAGAACCTACACAGACTCAAACATATGCAAACTCAGCCACTCTGGGATTCACCCCCAGGGCAACAGCTGGGAAGGTACCATTCACATATGGGAAGTGGGTGAAGTGACTATAAAGAAGGTGAGTGCTGGGCAAACCTCCAGAAGCCAGGCAGTGGCCCTGTCCCCTCTCTGAGCCCTCCCCACACACAGAGCCACAAAGCGGTGAAGCAAGTAGCCCTGCCCTGGCGATTACCTAAGGCTCCACCCCACACATTTTACAGGTGCCTTTTCTAAGACAGGGAGTCAAACAGCTCTGTCAAATACACAGAAACAAACACAAGGAGGCTGCCAAAATGAGGGAACAAAGAAAAATGGCCCAAATGAAAGAACAGAACCCCAGGAAAAGAACTAAAGAAAATGGAGATAACCAATCTATCAGATGCAGAGTTCAAAACACTGGTGATCAGGATGCTCAAAGAACTCACTGAGTGCAGCAGAAGCATAAGAGAAGAAATGAAGGTTACACTGAGTAAAATAAAGAAAAATCTATAGGGAACCAACAGTGGAGAGGATGAAGCTGAAAATCACATCAACCATTTGGAACACAAGGAAGGAAAAGCCATTCAATCAGAATAGCTTTTAAAAAATGAGGATAGGTTTAGGAACCTCTGAGACATCTTTAAACATACCAATATCTGAATCATAGGGGTTCCAGAAGGAGAAGAGGAAGAGCGAGAAATTGAAAGCTTATTTGAAAAAAAAAAAAAAAAGAAAGAAAGAAAACTTCCCTAATTTGGCAAAGGAAATAGACATACAAGTCCAGGAAGCACTGAGAGTACCAAACAAGTTGGACCTAAAGAGGACCACACCAAGACACATCATAATTAAAATGCCAAAGGTTAAAGATAAAGAGAGAATCTTAAAAGCAACAAGAGGAAAGTAGAGAGTTACTTACAAAGAAGTTCCCATAAGACTATCAGCTGATCCTCAGGCCTACACCACTCGGGAATCCACCACCCAGTGGACAGACCACATTGGAGTACAACCACCCTGCTCCCAGAGATCTGATCCCCTCCACGGAGGATGGAGGTTCATGATCAGTGGTCACAGCCAGTCCTTGAAGCTGACTGGCCTGGGTAAATCCCTCCCATTGGCCTGCCAACAGCAATCAAGGCTCAACTACAACAGGAGAGTGTACTCAGCCCATATTAAGGGTGTACCTCGAATACCCAGCTTGGGTATTAGGGGAGGCTATGCCACTGGACCCTACAGGACACCTACTACATTAGGCCACACTACCAAGACATGGAGTCAAAGCAGCTCTACCTAACACATCGAAACAAACACAGGGAGGCTACCAAATTGAGGGGACAAAGAAACATGGCCCAAATGAAAGAACAGATCAAACCTCCAGAAAAAGAACTAAACAAAATGGAGATAAGCAATCTATCAAAGTTCAAACCACTGGTTATAAGGATGCTCAAGGAACTTAGTGAGGACCTCAACAGCATAAAAAAGATCCAGTCAAAAATGAAGGATTCACTAATTGAAATAAAGAACAATTTACATGGAAACAACAGTAGAGTGGATGAAGCCAAGAATTAATTAAATCAATGATTTGGAATATAAGGAAGCAAAAAAACAACCAATCAGAACAACAAAAAGAAAAAAGAACCCAAAAAAAACAAAGATAGTGTAAGCAGCCTCTGGGACAACTTGAAGAGGTCCAACATTCTTACCATAGGGGTGCCAGAATGAGAAGAGAACGAGATTGAACTTGGAAATCTATTTTTAAAAACATTGAGAGAAAAATTCCATAATTTGGTGAAGGAAATAGACATGCAAGTCCAGGAAGCACTGAGAGTCCAAAACAAGATGGATGCAGAGAGGCCCATTCCAAGACATATCTTAATTAAAATGCCAAAATTTAAAGATAGAGAATCTTGAAAGCAGCAAGAGAAAAGCAGTTAGTTACTTACAGGGGAGTTCCCATAAGATTGTCATCTGATTTCACAAAAGAAATTTTGAGGGCTAGAAAGGATTGGCAGAAATACTCAAAGTAATGAAAAGCAGAAACCTACAGCCAAGATTGCTGTACCCAGCCAAGCTATCATTTAGAATTGAAGGGCAGATAAAGAGCTTCCCAGGCAAGAAAAACCTAAAGGAGTTCATCATCACCAAACCATTATTATATGAAGGGACTAATTTAATAAAAAGATCAAGACTATGAATAATAAAACGGCAAAAAATACTTACCTATCAACAGTTGAGTCTAAAAACCAACATAAGGAAATAAGAACAGAAATAGAGTCATGGATACAGAGAGTGTTTTGATGGTTGCCAGAGGGGAGGAGGTGTGGGAGAATGGGTGAAGAAGATGAATGGGGATTAAGTACACTAGGTAGGTACAGAATAGCCATAGGGATGTAAAGTACAGTATAGGAAATGGAGTAGCCAGAGAACTTTTACTCATGACCCATGGAGATGAACACAGGCATGAGGCTCGCCTGAGGGAGTGGGGTGTGCTGAGTGGAGGGGAACAAAGGGGGAAAATTGGAACAACTGTGATAGCATAACCAATAAAATATAATTTAAAAAAGAAACATTTGTAAACAAGCAGAGGACAGCCAGTTTGTGGAAGGGTTGCACTGGCCCATAGTGATCACGACAGAGGCTTTAGTTAGGCATCAAATGCCCACTGGACATGAGGAGTGTGCTGCATGCTTCCTGCACATAACCGCTAATCCTCACCAGCAGGGGGGAGGGCATGGTCCAACTGTGGCAGGCCATCAGGGGTTACATCTTTGGGCAGAACTTAAAACAACAAGCTGGACCACTTTTTGTTATCACATGGGAACCACACAGTCCTCTTCCCCCAAAATATCTTTCATTTGTTTAAGTTCTAAACAGTGGCTGCTTTGACTTGAGTTTTAATAATATATACGGAAACTTCAAGTCAGAACATTTGTATTACTTATCTTTTAATAAACATTGTATCCTACACGGAAGTTCATTCTGAGCACACCCAGGAATACAACATTTGTTTGGAGAGTAAATTCCTAGATGTCTGGGCATCATTTGTGCTCACTCTGGATGCAGTTTGAGTGCCCAACACTGCATCGATGCTTGGGGTCTGAGTGCAGACAGCAGAGGAAACATAAACAAGGAGGGCACTGTGAAGAGGACGCAGAGCTGGAGTTACTGCCATTCTCATTCTGTCAGCACACTGAATCTTGGAATTTTGCGTTTACAAGTTAGGTCAGTGACATGGTGGGACCTGCGAGTTCACATGTGAAACAGATATTGAATTTGAATAACATCTTTAAAAATAATGTAAATGCCTCTTTTCGTCATTAATCGTTTGTTTTAAAACAAAAGAGCAAATCAAGACATTCATGACTGTCAGTGGCTGTTGAGCACAGGTCTGGTTGTTGGCATCAATTCAGCACCAACAGGAATCCCCAATTTGAGGTACGGTGAAAAACAAAACTCTATTCAGTGCAAAATAGCTCAATTATGGTAGGCAGACCTAGGGCCAGGACCCTCTCAAGGTAGACAGCTCCGCTTCCACAAGACATCTTCTGTGTTTTAGCTCTGCTGGGAAAACAGTCTTCAGTCTCCAATGGAAAGGGAAGGTGTGCTTATACAGCTGGGAGCTGGCTTATACAGACAGAAGTTCCCACCCCTGGTCCCCAATTGGTCCATCCTCATGTAAAGAGGACTCTGATCCTTGCAATATGATTGGTCCAAAGGCATTTTCCTGATTGGTCAGAATCGAGCTACACTGATTGGTGGGTAAGGTGTTGTTGGGGGGCAGAATATAGCTGCTCAGCTCTGATTGGATGGGGCAAGCCTCAGTCCTGTCTTATTGATTGAAATAGGATTCCAGGAACTCCTTTATAAGGGCCTGCTCAGATGGCAGAAACACAGTGCAGCTTGGCAGTTCCATGCCGAGGCAGATAGCTCAGTGCTGGCTTCTCCCTGAAGTGCAGCTTGCATGAGATGCCCCTGTGTAGAAATGGCTACAAGACTTTGTTGTTTTAAAATTTGAGCCCAGTTAGCCACCAGGAGCCCTTCTTAGTAGGTATCTTCCTTCTCAGGGTTCACATGACAATCACAGATCATTTTGTGGTAGAGAAAAGAAGGTGCTAATATAATTAACACTACTGACTTGTACACTTAAAAATAGTCAAGGCATGGTGCATTTTATGTGATATATATTTTACCACAAATTTCTAAATGAATAATGTAATATGCAAAAAAGCATCAAATTGTACTTTCAGTGGGTTTAGTATATGGTATGTGAATTATATCTGAATAAAGCTGTAAAAAGAAAAATCCATTATAGGTGTCATTTAAGACACATATGCCACTGGGTGGTGTTACCCGTATTTTATAGAAGAGGAAAAGAGGCTCAGAGAGGTGAAGTGACTTGTCCAAGATCACACAGCTGTTCAGAGGCAGAATCTGCATTTCCAGTTCAGGTCTGTGGGTCCACGCTCTGCCATTCTGCAGCCTTCAGCACCTGCTGTGGCCCCTCCCTCCATTATTCAGGGAAAGGAGAGGAATGACAGAAGACCTTCACAGCGGGGGACTGGTTGGGGCAGCACTTCACAGTTCACCTGGAGTAGAGAGTTGGGTCCAAATGTGGGAATTCACAGAGAGGAAGATGACCGCACCTTGGAAGTACTGTCAGCAGTGAGTATGCACATCCTGGACAGAGAACGGGCCACACTCAGGTTTCTGGGCATCAGGGCTCACCTGCTAGCTTAGAATTTAGATGTGACTCCACCCCAGCTACATCGGCCCCCTGAATAGGGCACAGCCAGAGCACAAGCCACTGGGAATTCTGGAGACCTTTGGCACTTATGGAATTACTGTTCAAAAATTTGCTCTAGTAGAGATGGGAAAGCCCATGGTATACAGTAGTAACTCAATGCTGAGGCAGCTCTTGAAGTCCCAGCCCCAGGCCCCAGGCCATTGTTTCATCCAGAGCCTAAAACAATGGATCTGAAATGGTCTGAGGCTAGAGTGAAGCCCAGGAAACTCCAGCTTTAACAAGCCCACCCTCACCTCTCCATGACCTTTCAGGTGCTCCGAGGCTCACATGAGGAGCACTGCTCAAAGTTCTCACCCCTCTGCCTGCTCCCACTCTTTTGCCAGATCAACCCCCATGGATGGAAGAGGCGGAGCACAGAACAGGGAGCAGTGGGAGGGACGAGGATGTGTACAGCCTGGCTTCCCAGCCCTGAAGACAGTTCAGCCCTGATAACTGGCTCCTGTTGGCCAGAGACAGAGAGAGATGGAGTTCATGAGAGATGATGAAGAGGACTGACGAGTGGGTCCAAAAAACTGTGTCCCCCAGGGGACATTTGGGGATGTCTGAAGACATTTCACCACAACTGGGGGGAGGGGTGCTACTAGTATCTAAAGGGTGAGGCCAGGGATGCTGTTAAATATCCTACAGTGCATGGGTCGGTCCTCCACAACAAAGAAGTATCCAGCTCCAACGAAAACACTGTTGAAGTAGAGAGACAGATACAGCATAGAAACAGATGACACAGACACAGAAACTGGCGTCATCTACAGTGAACAAGACCAGGAAGCAACTCAGAGATAAGGGAGAAGAGAAGGGGAGGAGGGGGGAGGAGGGAGGAGTAGGAGAAAGGACGGAGGGGGTAGGACAAAGGAGGGATAGGGAGGAGAAATGGAGAGAAAGGATGGGGAAAAGAAATGGAGAAGAGCCCTGGCTGGTGTGGCTCAGTGGACTGAGCTCTGGCCTGCAAACCAAAAAGTTTCTGGTTCAATTCCCAGTCAGGGCACATTCCTGGGTTGCAGGCCAGGTCCCCAGGGGGTGTGTGAGAGGCAACTAATGTATTTCTCACACACATCCATGTTTCTCTCTTTCTCCCTCCCTTTCCCTCTCTCTAAAAATAATAAAAATCTTTTTAAAAAAAAGGAGGAAAGAAAGAAAGAAATGGAGAAGAGGGATGGGGGAGCATGGGGGAGAAGGAGGAAGGAGGAGGGAGGCGAGGAAGGATGAGAGAGGACAGCTGGGGGAGGAGGGAGGAAAAGAGCCTAGTTGAAGGCACCATCTGATTCATTTCCGAATTTAATAGACTAACATTTTAAAGATTTGAGTAATAAAAATCCCTGTGCTTTGAAAGAATATATTATCTGTATCATCCCAAAGGCTGGCAGAGCTCTACCTGGAGCCTGCATGAAAATACAAATAAACCAAATTCAGCCACCAATGGGGATAAAAGAAAAAGAGACCCATGCAAGGTGTGGGCTTCAATCACCCTTAATAAAAAAAAAAAAATTAATCATTTCTAATAAGCAAGCCACTAGATGTTGAAAGGGTGTGTTTGTTCTGCTTCCAAAGTCTTTCAGAGTACATTTCTGGTCACAAATTAAGCAAGCAGATGCACATACAGCCCCAGAGATGCCCCAGAAAGCTTATTTGCAAACCCACAATGGTCCCCAGGTGCAGGGCTGAGCTCTTTGAGGCCTGAACTATTCCCAACAGGCAGCATAGCTCCTGGGACAAAGGCAGTGCCTAGAAAATAAGTGTGGAATGTATCCAATGCTAAACTTGACCTTTTGTAAGGCCAAGGTCCTTCCAGCACCCTCTGACCCTCTCTGTCTTCACTTCCTCCTCTCTCCACTCCCCTGTTCTTCTCCAGTCACATTGGCTCCAGTGCTGTCCCTCAAATCTACTAGGATCACTGCTGCCCCAGGGCCTTTGCACTGTCCCTGCCAACATGGCTCACTCCCTCCTCCCCTTCAGGTCTTGTTCAAATGTCCCTTTATAAAATTGCTACTTCTTCTCTTTACCTTTCCACCTGTCTCCCATTCTCTGCTTCTTTTTTCCTATAGCATTCACATCCTTTGAACTTGCTAAATAATTCCCTTATTGTTTGATGTTTATCTCTAGACTCCTATAGCAAAGGATCACAATAAATATTTGCTGAATGAATGAACAGTCTGTAAGCCTCACAATAAGTCTCTATATAATCAGTAATAGCATTCTCTCCATTTAACAATGGGAGACTGAGACCTAGAGACCTGAAGCAAGTTAATCGCCCAAGACTGCACAATCAAGAAGTAGAGGAGCCAGGATTCTAACACGGGCATGCCTGACTACAAGCCCAAGCTCCCCCATGCCCAGGCTGGGCAAGGGACTACAGGACAAGGGTCACCACAGACCCATCGAGAATGGCCCTGAAATGGACAACAATCAACTAACCCTTAGTTGACAGTCACTGAGTGGCAGACACAGCACTAAGCACCCTATGCACATCCCCTCTTCTAATCCTATGAGGTAGGTACCATTCGTAGCACCATTTACACATGAGGAAACTGAGGCACAAAGAGGTGATATCATTTGTTAAAGGTCATGTAACTAGTGAGTTCAAGAGCCAGATTCCAGCTTGGGCAGGTGGCCCTGAATGTGTCCTTCTGAAGCACAAGGCTGTGCAACCTCCCAGGCAAAGTCTTTCCCCAGAGTCTTTTTCTGTCCCCCAAGTCCAGGGGACTATAAGCAGATTCCTTGTCCTTGGCCTGCCCACCTGGAATGGGAGCTACCTGAACTCATTCAAAGTTCCTTCAAAGATTCCCGCACTAAACACTTCCAAAGATTCACGTGCAATTGGCAGCTCCCCTTTCACATTGCTAAATACTGAGCTCTAGAGAGACGTGAGGTGCACTATGGAAAGTCAGAGAGACCTGGGTAGAAGCCCTGGCTGGCCACACACTTGTAGAAACTCCTGTGAGGAAGGTGGATGTTATAGGTTAAATTGGGCCCCCTCCAAAAAAGATGTTTAGTCCTGACTCCCAGGACCTCTGAATATGACTATATTTAGAGAGAGGGCCTATACAGAGGCAATCACGCTAAAATGAGGCTGTTTGGGTAGGCCCCAACCCAGCAGGACTGGTGTCCTTATAAAAAGAGGAAATTTGAACATAAAGACGTGCGTAAAGAACTTGTAAAGACACAGGGAGAAGACAGCCATCTATCCACAAGCCAAGGAATGCCTCAGGCTTCCAGAAGCTGGCAAGAGGATCAGATTCTCCCTCACTTCCCTCAGAAGGAACCAGCCCTGTCTGGCACCTTGAACTGCGGGAATAAACTTCTGTTGTTTCAGCCACCCAGTGTATGGTACTTTGTTGAAGCAGCCCTAGCAAACAGTGAATAACAAAAAAAATCAGGGTTCTGAGGAAAGCGTTGGAGAGAAGTGGCCACTAAGAGCATTCATGCTGAAATCATAGCAATGCCAACAGCCAACTCAATTCTTGATCTGTGAGGCAGGTATTCTTGAATCCTAACTGGATAAACTATTCTCAGAAATTCTCTTGCTTTTATTCCTCGATCCACTCATCTCCTCCCAAACCCTCACAAGTCTGCCAACAAGGCACAGGATGAGTTGTCTAATCATAACTCCTTAGATTTCATTTTTGCCCAAATACTAGGCATGCCTTAATAACAACCAAAAATTGTTTTCATGAATAGGGATGGGTGCCTTATCAAGCACATTAAAAGGATTTAGTATCTATCTTTCAGGGAAGGGCAGCTAAAACCTTGATACAAATTAGCCTAAAAAAAAATCAGATGTAAATCAAGAATAAGGGGTACTTAATTTTTGTTAACTTAGAAAAAAATAAATAAACATGGTTATTTCAATAAATGAAGCTAACAATTCTCTTGGGTCCCAAAACTCAAACTACATTTATAAATGTATAATTCTGCTACTCTTTGGTTCAAATGGGCCTGTTGGGCTAGCTGGGGACATGTTATCACTTTACTATTTTATAAAGAGGAAATATTTTCCAATTTACATATCAAACAACTCAATGGGTCTTAATATAAGATCCATTGTTAAGTTGGAACTACCTGTACAGTAGTTTCTCTACATTCTACAAAAGTAATTCTTTACTGTAAAATCAAGTTAACATGTAAAGTACAGCTCGACATCATAAAAAATATTAGCACTTACTATTTCTTTTAAATTGTATCAATGTAGAGCAGTATTGGGTACTATCTTCCCCCCCCCGAGATGTTATTGCTCATTGTTTTGAATTTTTGTGTTTTTTAAATTAAAGGGTATTGTTTAATGTCTCCTTTCATTCATTGACAATAAACCTTGTAACAATTTTCGTTCTTCAGTTTACGGTCTTTGTTCTTTTTCCCTTAGGATCCCTTAGGAATCCAGGTTTGCATTCTTTAGACTGCCAATGTTTTGCAGAATCAAAGAACTTGAGAGCTAAATGAGGTCTTAGAAACTATTGTGTCAACAAACATTAATTGGATATTGAATATTTGATAAATGGACCATCCAAACAATACAAAGCATTAAGTTGGACTGGGGCCACTGACTCCTGGAAAACATTCCAACATGTTTTTTCAAATGGAAAATGCAGAGGAGAAGAATGCACCTGAATCGTTTTGAAAGGCTGGGTTTCAAATGTAGAACAATTAAGCTTGTGTTTATAAACACAGCTATTTAAAAGAATGTATGACTTATTTTCCAGTTAAAATACCATGCAAATGTGTAAGGCTGAGCTTTGTCAGCTAGAACTAGTAAACAGGAGAACAGAAGAGCTCAAATGAAATCATTTCTAGTTGAATTATTTATGATAATACTGTTTTCTTTTTTTTTTGTAACTGTTTGGAACCAAAAAAAAAAAAAAAGTCAAAGCAATCTTGATAACTCTTCTTTGCAGGACTCTTCAGCAGAATTCTCACTGGGGATGAAGGACAGTTATTATAATCAGATGCTAGAAAAGCTACTAAGATGAAGCTCACATTTACTGAGTGTTTATAATGTGCTAGCTATTGTGATAAACAGGCTGTACTCAGTATCTCATTTAATCTTCCCAAGAAATCTATGAGGTCATGCATGTATTGGAAGTAAGTTAAGCTACAAATGAAGAGAGACCCAAAATGACAGTGGCCTAAATAAGGTAGAAGTTTTCTTTTCTGTGACATAAAAATCTGATATAAAGTGTTCCAGGGCTGGCGTGGCAACTCCCTGGTGTCAGGGAAACAACTTTGTTCTATCTGCTGGTTCTCCATATACGCCCTGCGTTCTCCAGTCCTCACATTCCACATAGCTGCTCTGCCTCCAGCCATGACACCTGCAATCCCGCTCAGGAGGAGAAGGGAAACACCCCCAGAAGTTCCCCACACCACTTTTACCTATGTCCCATTGGCCAGAATTTGGTCACGTGGCTATACATAGCTGCAAGGAAGGTTGCAAAATCGAGTCATTATTTGCTGTAGCCATATGCCCCGGCTAAAACCCAGGCAAGAAAGGATCTTTGGGGATAATGAGCAGTCTTTGCCACATGTAAGACTCTATTGTTAATCCTCTCTTACAGATGAGACAACGTAGAGGACAGTAACTCAGTCAAGGTTACAGCATTGATAGGTGATGAACCAGGACTTACAAAATCCTATTTTCTGATACTTTTTCTCATGCACCTTGCATCAGTAAGGTAATAGTTACTAACTTCTGTGTGTTGCTCAAAAGAGAGAAATTATACAAAAATGGAGCATTTAGAATTTTGTTCTTTTACACTCAAATCACTGCTTATTTTATCAAATAGAAATTTTTAAAAGTACAGCTATCTCTGAGTCAGAGACTAGTGTGCAGACTAACAAAAATAGGGCTTCCTCCTTCTCCTGGGAATGAGGGCAAATGAGTCAGCCCTGCTCATGCCTGGAGGGTTTGTGGGCAGCAGGGCGGCATTCCTCCTCCATCCAGGGCTCACTGTGGCTTTGGCTGCAGCACCTACATCCGTCACAGAAATTAACCCAACATGGATTGCAGACCTAAATTTAAAATGAAAAATTATAAAACTCCTAGAAGATAACATAGCAAAACCTAGACAGATGGCCTGGGGTATAGCAATGACTTTTTAGATACAACACCAAAGGCACAGTCCATGAAAGAAATCAGTGATAAGCTGAACTGCATTATAATTAAAAACTTCTGCTCTATGAAAGACAATGTCAAGAAAACTCAAAGATAAGCCACAGACTGGGAGAAAATATTTGCAAAAGATATGTACAATAAAGGACTGTTACCCAAAACATACAAAGAACTCTCAAACTCAACAATAAGAAACAAACAACTTGATTTAAAAAATGGGTCAATGATCTTAACAGACACCTCACCAAAGAAGATATAAAGATGGCAAGTAAGCACATGAAAAGATGCTCCACGGCATATGTCATCAGGAAATGCAAATTAAAATAGTGAGGTACTACTACACACCAATTAGAATGGCCAAAATCTGGAACACTGACAACGTTAGGTGCTGGTGGGGATGTGAAGCAACAGAAACTCTCACTCACTGCTGGTGGGAATGCAAAGTGGTACAGCCACTTTGGAAGGCAGTCTGGCAGTTTTTCATGAAACTAAATATATTCCTACCATATATTCCAGTAATCTGGCTCCTTGGTATTTACTCAAAGGAGCTAAACACTATGCCCCCACAAAAACCTGCTCATGGATGATTCCAACAGCTTTAGTCATAAACTGTAGTACATTCAGACAAGGGAATATTACTCAGCACTAAAAAGAAATGAGGTATTAAGCCATGAAAAAATATGGAGGACCCTTATTGCATATTACTAAGTGAAAGAAACCAGTCTGAACAGGCTCCATACTGTATGATTCCAACTCTATGGCATTCTGGAAAAGGTGAAAGTTTGGAGACAGTAGAAACATCAGTGATTGCCAGGGATTGTAGCAGAGGGAGGAATGAATAGGTAGAACACAGAGGATTTTTAGGGCAAAAAAATACTCTGTGTGAAACCACAATGATGGATACATGTGTCCAAACCCATAGAATGTACAACACCAAGAGTGAACCCTCATGTCAATTATGGACTTTGGGTGACAATGATGTATCAGTGTAGGTTCATCAATGTACCACTGTGCAAAAGCACCACTGTGGTAGGGGATGCTGAAAATGGGGAAGGCTTGGCATGTGGGGGCAGGGGTATATGAGCAATCTCTGTATCTCCTCACAATTTTGCTGGGATCCTAAAACTGCTCTTAAAAAAGTCTTAATATTCATCCAGCCAAGATAGAGGCATAGGTAGATATATTTGTCTTCTTGCACAACCAAAAGAAGGACAAAAGCAAATTTAAAGACAAAAAGTAACCAGAACTGCCAGAAAATCAAACTATATGGAAGTCTGGCAACCAAGGAGTAAAAGAAGAAACATTCATCCAGACCAGTAGGAGGGGCAGATGGGCAGCCAGGGCAGCAAGAATGCACAGGAAGGTGGCAGCTGGCCAATCTGGCAAACAGGGCAGTCACACATTTGTGTGCAGACAAACCAGGAGAAATACCTGAGGAGAGAAGACACACTGTGCAACCCAGGGTTCCAACATGGAGAACTAAAGCCTCAAAGCCTCTGACTATAAAAATCTGTGGGGGTTGCAGCAGTGGGAGAAACTCCCAGCCTCACAGGAGAGTCTGTTGGAGAAACCCACAGGGTCCTAGAAGGTACACAAACCCACCCACCCAGGAATCAGAACCAGAAGGGCCCAATTTCTTGTGGGTACCAGGGGAAGTGACTGAAAGCTGGCTGAGAGCCGAGCAAGCAGCACTGTTCCCTTTCTGACCCCTCCCCCACAGACACTGACACAACATAGCAAAGGGGTTGCCCACCCTGGCAAACAGCTAAGGCTCTGCCCCTTACAACATAACAGGCCCACAGAGACAAAAAAAAAAATATGGCCCAAATGAAAGAACAGATCAAAACTCCAATAATAGAAGTAAGTAATGAAGAGACAGCCAACCTATCAGATGCAGGGTTTAAAACACTGGTAATCAGGAAGCTCACAGAAATGGTTGAGTATAGTCACAAAAAAGTGAAAGCGAAGGCTATGTGGAGGCTTCACAGGAAAAAGTGAAGGCTATGCAAAGTGAAATAAAGAAAAATATACAGGGAACCAACAGTGAAAGGAAGGAAACCAGGACTCAAATCAACGATTTAGAACAAAAGGAAGAAATAAACATTCAACCAGAACAGAATGAAGAAACAAGAATTCAGAAAAATGAGGAGAGGCTTAGGAATCTCTGGGACAACTTTAAACATTCCAACATCTGAATCATAGGGGTGCCAGAAGGAGAAGAGGAAGAGCAAGAAATTGAAAACTTACTTGAAAAAATAATGAAGGAGAACTTTCCCAATCTGGTAAAGGAAATAGACTTCCAGGAAGTCCAGGAAGCTCAGAGAGTCCCAAAGAAGCTGGACCCAAGGAGGAATACACCAAAGCACATCATAATTACTTTACCCAAGATGAAAGAGAAGGAGAGAATCTTAGAAGCAGCAAGAGAAAAGGACACAGTTACCTACAAAGGAGTTCCCATAAGACTGTCAGCTGATTTCTCAAAAGAAACCCTGTAGGCAAGAAGGGGCTGGAAAGAAGTATTTGAAGTCATGAAAGGCAAGGACCTACATCCAAGATTACTGTATCCAGCAAAGCTATCATTTAGAATGGAAGGGCAGGTAAAGTGCTTCCCAAATAAGGTAAAGTTAAAGAAGTTCATCATCACCAAGCCTTTATTATAGGAAAGGTTAAAGGGACTCATCTAAGAAAAAGAAAATGATCAAAAATATGAACAGTAAAATGACAACAAACTCACAACTATCAACAACTGAACCTAAAAACAAACTAAGCAAACAACTAGTACAGGAACAGAATCACAGAAATGGAGATCACATGGAGGGTTATCAGTGGAGACAGGGAGGGAGGATAATGGGGGAAAAGGTGCAGGGAATAAGAAGCATGGTAGGTACAAAATAGGCAGGGGGAGGTTAAGAATAGTATAGGAAATGTAGAAGCCAAAAACCTTCTACGTACAACCCATGGACATGAACTAAGGGGGGAATGCTGAGGGGGGAACATGCAGGGTGGAGGGGAATAAAGGGAGGGGGAATGGGACAACTATAATAGCATAATCAATAAAATATACATTTTTTAAAAGCCTTAACATTCAGTCAAGGATCCTACTAAAATTTACCTATGTGTAACGCTGACAGTGATGAAGGTTCAAAGACCCCATTTTAAGAAATGTTGCCCCACAGGTTTCTTGACATAAGGCTTGTCAAAGGGTATTTCTAGCATTGATGTTCTCAGGGGCTTCCAGAAAACAAGCAGCCCTCCCCAGCACTGGGAGCACTATCTCAGAGACTGCAAGGACAGCTGCCCTGTGGGCTAGAAGCCTCTAGATGGCACTGCCCAGCCAGAAAAAGAGCCAGCTGAAGGCCCAGGGAAGAAGGGAAGGGGGGCCTCCAATCCCCTGACCTGCCCCAATTGGCTCACACTGGTAGAACATTCAAGACACATGTCACTGAATGATGCCTGCACCAACAACAAATGATCATTGGAAGGTCTGAAATTCTCAATGATGATAGTAGCCAACATTTATTGAAAACTTGCTGCTTCACACTATTCTAGCCAAATTAGGATCATGCTTATATGTTTTTCATATTCTGAGCATTTTCTCATTTCTTGAAATTTTCTTCAAAAGCATGCTTTATAAAGGCTTCATAATTTTCCACATTATGAAACTTATGTTTTTAATCCATCCCTTATAGTGGGGTTTTACATTATTTCTGTCTTCTACTCCAAATAATACTAATTTCATATTGTTACATAAGAATCAGCTTCCCCAAACTCTGATTATTCCCCTCATGGTGTTAATGTTTAGAAGTGGACTTTACACAATCAAAAGCTGGGGCTGTTTTTAAAGATCTTCATATACACAGCCAACTTATTCATCAAAAACAGTTTGCCCTCTCAGGAATGGCATATACAAAGATACATCATCTCAGACTTCCCGATACAATGGTATCTACTTCTCTTTTCAAAATTATATTCAAAACACAGTATCTCTCCCAGTAGGCCAAGGCTGTGGTTCGATCCTTGGTCAGGGCACATACAGGAATCAACCAATGAATGCATAAATAAGTGGAACATCACATCGATGTTTCTCTCTCCCCCTAAAAAAATCAATAATTTTTTTAAAAAGAAAAACAAAACACAGTCTCTCTTATGAAAATCACAAAGCAAGGTTGAAACTTTTATTCATGTATTTATTGGTCATTTGTATTTCTGCTTATGAAATCTCCCTGTTCATATCTTTTATTTATCCTTTTTGGCATATTACTTTCATATATATATATATATGAAAACTTCTCCCCAGTGTGTATGTAGGTAGTAAATTTGTATAAACTGTCAGTATAAACTGTCTTCTCCCTTTCAACTTTATTTATATTGGTAAAGTTTAAATTTATACTCATAATCAAGCTTTTATTTAAAAATATTGTCCATTACCTTTATTCTTATATATAAATATTCACATATATTTTCCTACAATTTTTAATAATTTGTTTTACATTTAACTCCGTAATCTAGGAACTATTTTTTCCCCCAAGTAGTCAATTTTCCTGATACTACTTTTTGACTAATCCATCCCTTCCCTGCCATTTTGTGCTATTCCCTGATGGAATATCCTGTTTTACTGTTGGTGCTAATGCCTAACTTTTAATTATTGCTATCTTATAATGTTTTAATTTCTAACTTTTATTTCAAAATTTCCTTATCTATTCTCAGGGAATTCTTTCAGCCGAACTTAAATACTTCTGATTAGTTTCCAAAAATTCCTTTCCATTTTTATTAGAACTGTAAATTCAACTAGAGGTTAATTTGAAAAGAATCAACACTCACGCATGGAGAGAAAAAATGGGTACTTGCAAACATCGTTGGAGGCTGTATAAACTGACCTTTTAGGAAGATCAGCGGACAGTCTCTATCAAACTTTTAAATGCATGTATGCTCTGACGCAGAATTTCCACTTCTTGATATCTAGAAATCTCACACATATATTGGGTTGGCCAAAAAGTTCCGTTTTTTTCTGCTAAATAAAAGACACATCATTCATTTTCATCAATCATTTTATTGATTTGGATATTTTGAGTATGTTGGCTATCGCCTACGTGGTATAACATTGATTGTTCTCAATTAATGTCTGGATTTGATCGCTCTCAATTTCAACTGGTCTACCTTACCGTGGAGCATTGTCCAGTGAGAAATCACCAACACAAAACTTCGCAAACCACTTTTGACACGTTCTATCAGCCACAGCACCTTCTCCATAACACTGCATAAATATTTTTTTTTTTGCATTTCAGTTGCATTTTTACCATTCTTGAAATAACAAAGCATAATATGCTGAAAATATTGTGTATTTTCTTCCATTGTCAATATTAAAATGGCTACACAAAAATTCACTGATTTTGATGTTCTTTTAATGCATGCTGATATGACAGCTGTCACCATACAATCTAACAAAATTGATTCAAATGAAGTTAAAGATAACTAAGTGCTACCAGAGCCATCGTATGGAAAAGAAACAAACTTTTTGGCCAACCCAATACAAAAAAGATGTTCACTGCATGGCTTTTTACAATAGATAACATATAAATAACATCACAGAGATGAGCTAATAAATTATGGCATAACCAAATCTGAAATCCTAGCGGCAGGCTGGTCCGCATGTATGGAGAAGGAGAGGCATGCTCAATTTAATGTTAAATGAAGACAAGCAAACTGCTAAACAAATGCCTAGAGTATGATTACATCTTTTTTTTTTTTTTAAATTATAGAAAATGATTTAGTCCTGGGCAGGTGGCTCAGCTGGTTGGAGTGTTGTCTTGTACACCAAAAGATTGAGGGTTCAATTCCTGGTCAAGGCACCTACCTAGGTTGCAGGTTTGATTCCTGGTTCAGGCACGTACAGCAGGCAACTGATTGATGTTTCTCTCACCCTGTCTATACCCCTTTCTCTCTCTCTAAAATCAATAAACATATTCTCGGGTGAGGATTTAAAAAAAAGAAAGGAGGAAAGAAAATGGTCAGCAAGTGCTTTCTGTTAAAGACTAGATAAATATTTTGGGCTTTGTGAACCATAAGGTCTCTGTCACTGTTAATATGTAAACAAATGAGTGTAAATAAAACTTTATTTACAAGACCAGGCAGTAGGCTGAATTTGGCCCTCTGGCTATAGTTTGCTAACTCTCATCCAGAGAGAAAATTACCAAAATTTTATCAGAGGTTGCCTCTGCGAAAGAACCAGAATTGGGGTTTGGGGGACTGAGGGGGCTGTTCTGTTATAGGTGAGGATGCTTCCATATGGTATTTGTCTACATCATCATTAAACCAACACATAATGCCTATTACATGGCAAATGTTCTTCTAACTTTATAAACATTAATTAAATTTATTGCAGCCTTATAATAACTCAGAGTATAAACTATCATTATCCACATCTTCAAGATAAGGAAACTGAGGCACTGAACAGCTAAGTAGGTTTGCTCGAGGTCACAGACCTCTGTCAGTGGTGGAGCCCGAGGCGAATCTGGCAGCCTATGTGCAGAGACTGCACATCAGCATAATTTCTGGTCCTGCTGTGTTGGGGTTTTTTTATAGTGTGCTTTAATATTGTAAACCCACCACTTTAATAAAAAATTCCATTTTTATACTAAAGAAAAAGCATGAGTGGAAAAAGAAGTCATTTTCTCTTTATGCTGAGACCACAAAACACCATTTAACTGAAATGAATAAAAAGCAAAGTTAAACACATAAATGATGCCAAATATCACACTTCGCAGTGGATTAAAAGTTCCAGGGAAACAAGCATGGTGCCTTGATCAGGAAATCAAAGTTACACAGAAGAGAGTCCAGCTTTTAGACAGACAAAACCCCAAGTCTGAGTCCCAGCTGGGCATCTCCAGACACGTCAGCCAACCTCTCAAAGCCAACAGTTTCTCCAGTGGCAAAACAGGCACATGCATGCACATGCCTCAGGATTTGCCGTGACCATGCAATGGGATTTGCATGCAAAGCACTCACGGGCCAGTTGAGAAATGGACATTACATAAATTCCTGCACAATTGGACTTCCTGTTTGTCTCCTAGAGAAGCCAGGGACTGTTTTGCCCACAGCTATGGTTTCGTCCCCTGCCGAAGGCTAAAAGGAGGATTATAGCCACAACAGGGACCTAAAAATGGACTTTAAAAAGATGTTATTTATTTTTAGGCAGAGGGGAAGGGAGGGAGAGAAACTTCAATGTGTGGTTACCTCCTGCACACCGCACACCAGGGACCTGGCCTGAAACCCAGGTATGTGTCCTGACCGGGTATCAAACCAGTGACCATTTGGTTCCCAGGCTGGTGCTCAATCCACTGAGCTACACCAAACGGGGCTAAAAAGGGACTTCTGAGGCACAGCTCTGATGGGCAGGCCCAAGGCACCACGGGAACTCCATCTAATACAGCTTGGGAATTAAGTTGGGGGTGGGGGGATAGCGGGATCTAAACTCTGAGATTAAGTTATCTGCAAGTTATAGTTCACTGATTCCTGGGTACCCAACCCAGGAGACCCCAAATCCAGGGTTGGCAAGGGCCCATTTTAGAAGTGGGTAAGTAGAGGCCCAGAAAGCTGCATCACTTGTTCTGAAGGAGCCTGGAAAGGCAGCCACCCATTCTTCCAGGAAGTCTGATTCAAGAGATGCCAAAGCCAGCCCCAAATATAGAATGTGGTGGTTGGGCCAACAGGGTCTCTCTGAACACATGAAATCAGGTGTCTTTAAGTGGATTTGCATTCTACAATTCACTGTCCTCTCCGGGCTGCTAGCTTCAGTCATGTATCTGACCTCACCCCCACCCCTCACAGGGAGTTTTCATAATCAGCCTGAGGTATTGTTATCCAATTGGATAGGAGAAGCAGCTAAGGCCCAGGCCAGGCAGCGAATTCAACAAGATTAGAAAATAAGGCCCAGCAGTGTGGGTCCTTCCAAAATGGCCTAGCAACCGGACTGGCCATGGGGGGAAAGGTGTTCCTTAGGGGAAAAGGACCGCAAGGTCTGGCAGCACTCTCTGGGTTCAGATCTTGACTTTGGATTTCTAGAACTGTTCATCAACACCCCAATCTTTACCAGGAACCCCCATGACAAGCTGGGACCTGGGAAAACTGTCCCTTTAAAGCTTTGGTGGGCAGGTCCAGCCATTTCCATAGCTCTGACTGACACATTTTTGTCTTCCCAATGCCAGGCCCAAACAGGAAGTGATTCACCACAGGAGAATGCATGGCTCCCAGACTTAGGCAGGCTCTCAAGGCCAACCATAGGGCCCCTGTGGGCTTCAGGCCTGTGTGGGGTGCTCGATTAACTTGAGCATTTTCAGCATCTACTTGCATCACTGACTGGCATGCAACTAGATAAAGTCTCAAACTCAAAGTTTATCTGAGTTGACCAGGTCAAGCAGGTCACATAGGCATCTTTGGGTCACTGGCCAGGCCCCCAAACAGAGGTTACTGAACACACACTCAGCCAGCTAAATGATTTATGTGCTCACAACCCTGAGGCAGTTACTTTTGTCATCCCTACTTTTCAGATGGGCAAACTGAGGCTCAGGTTAGGGTAACTTGCCCCAGGTCCTACCATCCACACTCTCCAATCCTCTTGAATTAGAAGCCACAGATCCTCGTTTGGCCACCCCCTTAACCTCTCGGTGCTTCTTTCTTCTCACCTGTAAAATAAGGACCCCTCATCCCTTCAAACCCTATTTACTGGATGTGTACTTGGTGACAGTCAGAAACACAGGTTCAAGAGTGAACACTACACACAGACTCCAAGAAAGGATGACCAACACAAAAGTGCGTCAGTCAATAAAGTCACAAGACATAACGAAAAACAAAGAGCAGAGAGAAAAATGCAGGAGGGGGTGGCCCGAGGAGATGACATCGAAGACAAACCAAAAAGAAGTGCAGCTAGCTCAGTTGGTTGGATCATTGGTCCAAACACCAAAAGGTTGTGGGTTCGATCCCCAGTCAGGGTGCATACAGGAGGCAATCAATCAAGTTTTCTCTCTCCCTCTTTCTCTCCAAAATCAATACACACATCCTCCTCAGGTGACATTAAAAAAATAAAAATAAAAGAGTGGACAGCCTTTTCAAAAAATGGGCAGAAGAGCATCCCAGGGTTCACAAACCAAAAGAATTCCAGAGAATTTCTAAAACTTGCAGTTAGAGTAAATGTTAACAAGAAGCCTTTGGAGGTTTCAGTGGGGTGACCCCCAGACCCTGCAGGGTCATGCTCCCAAAGGGAAACCCTCATTTCTGGCACCCACTAAGAATGCCAGCTGGGGTGACAGCAGACATGGCCCAGGTCCTAGTCCTCCCCTGCCTCAGACAGCACCAGTTTCACACTCAGGTGCTGGAAATAACCGACCTTCTTGTCTCTGCCTTCAAGGGGCCTCCCCCACTACTAGGCTGTGAGCCTCTGCAAGGATGTAAACAATTGTCTGGCTGGTGACTTTACTGGCAGCTACCCATGGCCAGGGATGTCACTGCTCTGGCTTACACGGTGCCAAGTCCACTGCATGGTGGACTCAACAGCTGAGTCAGGAGTTGATATATTTATTTTTTAAGATCTACTTTTAGAGGAAGGGAAGAGAAGAAGAAGAGATAAACTTCAATGTGTGGAAGAAACATTCATCAGTTGCCTCTCACATGGCCCCTACTGGGGACCTGTCCTACAACCTAGGCATGTACCGTGACTGGGAATTGAACCTGAGACCTTTTGGTTCTTAGGCCAGCACTCAACTCACTGAGCCACACCAGCCAGGGCAGAAGTCAATTTAAAACAGGTATCACTGGGCTAACTCTCATCACCCAGATGTCAGGTCCCAGGCACCTTACAGGATCCCATCTGTTATTCTCATGTTGCATGTGACTGTGAGTTAGTTGCCTGAAACAGACCTTTCTGGTGCAGGGAATGCTACGAAGGCCACTTCTGATGACATTCCCCACACCTGAGCACACTCCTCCCCCAGTGCACCCTCCTTTTTAGCCTGGGGACAAACTCCAACATGAGTCACCACTTACCAGCCTTGGGACAACAGTGCAACCACTTCAAGTACCCCTTGGAAAAATAGAATACTCTTGGAGCCACTTTCTTGTAGCTAGGATTAAGAATTTAGTGCTCACCCTGACCAGTGTGGCTCAGTTGGTTGGAGCATTGTCCTGAAACTCAAAGGTTGCAGTTTCATCTCCAGCCTGGGACTGTGCAAGAGGCAACCAATCCGTGCTTCTCTCTCATCAAAGCAAGGAAAAGTCCTCAGGTGAGGAATAAAAATACTAATAATAATTAAGAATGTAGTGCTCATCTTGAGCCAGGTGCCCTTAGGTATTACCTCATTCCATCCTCACAAATAACCCTTACAGATGAGGACACTTAGGCAGTGACTAAAGAACTTCCCAGGGTGGGTTAGTGACATCCTAATGACAAGGCTCTATGACCTCCAGGTACAGCAGCAGTGAGGGAGCCACAAGAGCCTGTAACATGCCCAGCCCCACACAGAGTAGCAGCCACAAAGCCAGGCAAGGAGACGTACATCTGGTCCTCTGGTAAATGAAGACAACAGTACCTACCTGACAGCAGGATGAGCTTGCAGAATCTTTAGACCTTGTTCGTGACAATATTCATTACATAATAAAAGATGCAGATCTGCATAGGCTGGTCAGGGAAAGAGCTCTGACTACTTTAACTGAAAGCAGAAGTGCACTTCAAGAGTGTACGTGATTGCTTTTGTAGATTTTCAGGAATACATATGTAGGTCCACCTATGTAGTTTCAAAGCGCACCCAGTAATTCCTGACAAGGTATGGAGATGTGGGCTCTGTGGGGATGTGGACGGGTGCACCCTACCCTGATCTTTTGGAATTGCTCCTCCTTGTAACAGGATTTCAAGTGGAGTTAATGCAGGGACCAAAATGCTCCAGAACCAAGCATCTTCCCATTCTCTGATGTGTCCTCAAACTCAACCTTGGCCCCGCTTCCCCTGTCGTGGCCAGCCACACATCCCCAGGCTCACCTGCATACACGATGACATCCTCCAGGAGAGACTGCTCAGGAACATTTTCACCTTGAACCCTTCTTAACAATTTTCCCCAAAGTGCATGTTTATTATCAATCTAGGTTTTAAAATGTAAACAGGAAACGAAATGATAGGACTTAGATCCACTTTTTTTATTCTTTAATTGGCCTTTAAAAAGAAAATAAGTAACCCTGTCTCCAACCCCAGGCCTTTGTTTGGATTTAGTACGTTTAAGTAAGTCCAGGAAACTGTATTTTAAACCTTTGCCACAGCGACCAGCACCACCAAATGCAGGAGACTCTTCTGGTGAGCCAGGATTCACCATACCCTGGGGCCTTGTGGGTATGCTTCCTCCTGCCAGTCCTAAAAACATGTTGCCCACTGCCCCATGCCCTGATCACAAGCCTGAAAACACACTACCCCATGCCCTGGTCATACCGATTTCCTCAAAGCCTGAGGAACTAAAAGCAGATGGGCAGGCTCCCCAAGAGGGGCACAGGCCTCCCGCCAACACTGACTACCCTCAGCCTCAGGGCCAACCAAGGAAGCCCAGAGCCATTGGCCACGTGCCCAGAAAATATCTGGAAAAGAGGCAAAGCAACATTCCCTTCGAATTGCTCTGCAGAATGCACCACACAGGTCCTTGAACAGTGGGTCTCTACTGGAGGAGCTGGAAAAGAGCTGGTGCCTGGTCCCACCCCATTAAGTCCCAGAGTTTGTCTGGGCTCATTCTGATTCTGTGCATGCAAGTTTGAGAACACTGGAGGGAAAAGGAAAGGGGGGAAACTAGCTAGTGGAGGACCCAGGAGAGCCCCCCTGACTCTGAAAAGGGAATTTTATCCAGCCAATGAGGTGACCACATTTAATGACTGACATTAGTGCTTACCACATGCCAGCCATCTTCATCTCAGCAGACGTGAGGCAGGGCTCCACTACACCTCACTAACCCCCAGAAGTCCTGCTCTTAACCACCATACCCTGGCTCTTCTTTGACAGACTGTGAGGTCTCATGAGGAAAAATAGGGACTTCTCATGAAAACTGTAAAAATTTCTTCAAGTCACCTTTTCTCTACTCACTCATTCAAGAAATGTCCCAGCACCTACTCTGTGCCGGGTGCTGCCATCCAGAGAGCCAGGTTTACAAACTGGGTGTGGAATAGATGCTGTAGTTAATACACAGCATGCTGTTCAATGAAATGACTAGAAACTATCAAGGGCAGTGCACCAGACACAGTAAGAACGGCTCCCTACAGCTTGTTTTACTTATATGGTGGGTGTGTTTTTCCACATGAGATCTTGATGGGAGGTTGTCTTTGTGGACCACAGTCCAAAACATTTGAGAAACACTGAGATGGGCAAGAGACAAGCCTTAATATACAGAATGTAACTGTGTTAGCAAACAGGTCTATATATTTATGTTAACCTAAGAAGCCTCAAACGGCAAATCAGAACTACTTGGCAGTTACCAATTTCTAGATGCACCTTGAAATCAACACTGCCACTGTGGTTATGACAGTCACCTTCACGGAAGAGATGGGGATGCCATCCACCTCCTTTCACGGCACTCAAGGACAATTTGGGAAGATGTTCCCTCTCCCCACAGGGATTCCAGCTCTGGCAACGCCACTCCTGAGGAATATCAATGGTCTGAAAACATTTTCTCCAATCTCAAAGTTGCAGTGACAGTGGCACATACCCTAGTGCACTTATTGAGAAGTCATCTGGAGTACGAATCCACTCGGCCCTCGGGTGTTGAAAGCAGCCCAGGGAATCTAGGGGTGGCAGGCTGACCCAAGGCCCCCCCAGTCCTTCTTTCCCAGTCAGGCTACAAAACACTTTTCTCAGCCTGCTGAGCCATGCTTGCTGTTAAAGCTGGATAAACAGTAGGACAACCCCTCAATGCTTTTCGCAGCTCAGAAAATACACCTACCAGACCCAAAAGGAAGGAACGCCACAGCCCTTACTAATGAGGGCAATTGAGCTGTGCCAGAGGGCTGCATCAAAGCCCTTGCAGCATATGGCAAAAACACCTCAACTTGGGTCCAAAAGGCATGGCTCCCTGATCTGAGGATTAAGTACTAAGGAAGTTAGGCTGCCTGTACTTGGTGGTCTGTGGCATCTCCTTGGCAGGCAGTCAATTCAACCTGTCTGAAAAATAGGACCTCACTCCCATGTAGACAAGCCTTCACAGCCCAGAAACATCATGCTTGGTACCTACTGTCCCCAGGTTTCAAACAGCACCAGAACAAGGTGAAGTCAAAGTTCCCATCTCCCAGAACGACTTGCACCATTAAAGTGTATTGTCTAGCACTAACTCCTAAATTACCACCAACCAACCAGCATATGGTACATACTTACACGACTGATAAACAGAAAACAATCTGGAGGATTGCTCTCCAAAACTATTGTTTTTACCTTTGCAGAGAGGGTGAAGGCAGAGAACAAGTTAAAAGGGCCTTCATACTAATTGTCTGACACTTTACAGAAAGGGTGTGTGTTAATTTTTTCAGTGGAACATTTTTTAAAACTATCAGTCATTCCAGAGCCCTCAGGGACTCCATGGATGGGAGGCAGATTACAAACATAGATACAAATTATCCATAGAATTCAAGTCGCTAAGCTTCGTGTCGTTTTTTTCTACTATACCTATTTCCCAGATGACAAACCTGAGCCCAAAGAGGCCCAGGTTCCAATACATAGTAAGTAAAGGGGTCAGCATTCAAATCCACATAATTTCAAGCAAAGATTCTTTCTCCTTATGATAGGGCAAAAAGCAAATGAAAATGGTAAGCTCACCTCTGCCTGCAAGTAGTACAGATGGCCAACACTGGCTAAGACATAGGGGACAAGGCACTCTTGTCACCATGTTCACAGTGTTAACTATTCCTTGCAGAAGAATCCACCAATATTTTACATATGAATTCCTTTGGCCCTTTGTCAGTGCAGCTCAGTTAGTGGGAGCACCATCCCATACACCAAAAAGTTGGTGGTTCAATTCTAACCCATATGGGAGGCAACCGATCGACGTTTCTCTCTGACATGGATGTTTTTCTCCCTCTTTAAAATCAATAAATTTTTTAAAAATTTAACTGTATACTTGGCTTATAATTCTAAATATGAATTCCTTTGAACCAGCAATTTTACCTGCAGAAATTTACCCTACAGAAACCTAAAGAAACTAGAATATTCACCACTGCACTAATAATTATGAAAAACTGTGACTCCCATGAAGGCCCACCCATATAATGGCATATTACTTGGTCATAAAACACCACCCCATATATATTCTGATGTGCAAAGATCTGTACACACTATAAGCTATAATATGTGCTCAATTTTTGCAGTTTTAGATGTTCTTTAGAGAATTCAATACAAATAAAATGAGGGGCCACTGGAAACTTGGAATAGTATCAATGAAACTTCCCAGTTTTGCTGAGGGCTACAAATATGTGTTTAACCTGCAAAACCCTCTCATGTCATAGGCTGCTACCTGCTGAACTAGACAGAGAACATGCGTGTCCCATCACAGACAGTAAAACCCTGGATCTCACTACATCAAATGCATCAGTCCAACATATGCGGAGTAACAGCCGTAATACTCTCCCCACTAAAACATCACACACCCCAGAAACATTCCAGTGGGGAGTCTGGAAGCTAGCCTTAGGTGGTAAGGTCATCTAACTAATCAAAGTTGTAACAGCTTTCAAAGGGGATAAGGGGTGGGGGTTGGGAGGTGGGCAGGCACTATAAACATCTGATCAGAACAATCTAATGAATCTTAACTTTAATAAATAAGGCATTTTTGGATCTTGTTTGGAGGAACCTTCCAAGTCACTCCCTTCCAAGAGGATAGAATATCTTTCTGAAGATGTCCAACCTCATCACTAGACACCTAGTAATCAACCTAATTAGACAAAGTGACATATGTATGAAATAAAATGCAGTAAGATTAATTTACTAACATAGTCACTACACCTCTCAAAAAACCTAGGCAGTAATCATACCAAAAATTTAATGATTTGTTCATAACATTCTAAAATTAACTGTGCCATCCCTGTCCCCAACTAGCGACCACTTTTCCAAACATCTCTTGGCATCGTGCATCCTCACTGCACTGAGATGGTTCACCTCATGGTCAGATCTTGGCCATCCCCTACTATACAGGAAGCTAGCCAATTTTCACTGCTGTAGGGAAACCGATAAGGCCCAAAGCCACAGTTACTCAAATTTAATGAATTCCAATAGCCCTTAGGGGAAAAAATGTAGAAGGCTAGTTCTTTTTTAAAAGCCTGGACTTCATTTGATTACAACAAAGAGTTATTCAGGTGTGATGACCAAAACAAAACTGCAGACAAGCCCCATAGGTTTTTGGTTTTTTATAATTATTTATTCATTGAATGATTTACGGTGTGTACCACTACTCCAGTTGGGTAAACCACATTGAAGAATTTGACTGTAGGACTTTAGGTTCAGCCAAATATTTTCCATTAATTTTGCTCTGTAAAATACCAGACATTATAATTAAGTTTTTAATGCTTCAGCCATGCTCAGAACAACTGCAGTGTAAGGATGACTTCAATCCACTCATGCCAAGTTAGGATGACAGGAACAGAAGTAATGAGCTATGATGTCTCAAAGAATCAGAGAATCTACCTTACGATGAAAACAGGTTCTATTCCCCAAAAGCAAAGTGTTAAGTTTTAAAATTCAGCCTACAATGTTCTCAAGAGACCGAAAAAAAAATCATTATTTAAAAAAAGTACCACACAGATATGCAATCTTCCATGATTTGTTTTGCATCTAAAATGGTACAAAGAAAAGGTTCAAAAATCTAGCAGTCAGAACTAACTTTTCCTAAGAGAAATCATTTCCCGTTCTATTCTTAGGTCTCAGGGTTAATCTGAGCTCAGGTGGCACAAGGGAGAAAGAACAATGGGATGGAAAAGGAAGGAGGGAATTACAAGTGATTAAATGCAATGGAAAAAAGTAACGAATGCTAAAGTTTTCAAAAAGTTTAATGCAGCCAATAAGGCATATAAATTGTGTTCTGGCAGACAGTAACACCTGCTTTCTCTTACCAAAGAAAATGGCACATGTTTTACCAAAATTTGACAATTGAGAGTAAAGGGTACTGAGATTAAGCATCAAAGCACCAACTAAAACAAAAACCCCCCAAAACTGCCACTCAACTTGGAAAGAGGAACTAGAACCAAGGTATAAAGGGGAGATTAAATATATGTTCCTCAATCTCAAAAAATCCTTCAGGAGGAGTTCTGGCCAATTGTGAGCAACACATCACAACACCAAACCCCAGTTCCAGAATCTAAATTTACAACGACAGAAAAACACGGGTAAACCCAACTGCATTTCTTACTACAGTCCAAAGTGCAGCTTGAAAGTATTCCTAACACAGAGGAGGCTTGTCCATTTCAGGTAAAATGACAGACTGCTGTAATTCTTCCTGCTATACTATTCAAATAAAAATGATCCTTTTTTGCCAAAATTTAGAAATACCTCTCCTCTCATTCCTATAGTATGAAATTGACTTTAAATAAAGGTTTTATGTATGATTGCAGAACTTTAGTTCACACGTTTCTAACATTCTATTCACATCCCACCCAGTCCATGAATATTATGGCTAACTTAGCAAAGTTTCTTCACATAAAGGTATTATTAAATGGCTGGAGAAATTGCAAACTTTAACAAAGTGCTGTGAGTAAATTACTGGAAAAATCCTTACATTGGATTTGCAATGGTCTTTTAAGGATAAAAATAGGAAGTAACTGATATTGGACTACAAATTTGCAAGGAAACATTTCTCACTGTCCTACTTGATATATATTATATAATAATATGATAGAATAAATTACAGTACCTGGCAGGCTGACATCAGTTCTTCATCTAAAAAAAGACTATCATTCAGTTCAAGGTATTAAAAATGAAGATGAAACATGCTCTAAAACATAGTAGCTACAAGAGGTCTTATATTTACCCAAAAGAGAAATATAGTGGGAATTTTTATTTAGGTCTACCTAACATCTAGAGAACCTCCATGCGATTCCATCTTTTCCAGAATGGGAATCCAAACAGCACTTTTTAAGAGAGGGATTGGAGAGTTGGGTTTTTCTATTTAAGTCGTAATCACATTATAAGCAGATAAAAGACCTTTTCTTACCTGCCACCTATTCCAATGGAAACTGCACAAAGTAGGGCACTCATGAGAAATGTAAAACAGAAGAGAAAGACTGGAATACCTACCCTCCCACCATCCATCCCCCCCTCATGAATATCAAACCAAAGAGGAAACCCACTCTCAAAGTTCATGACCTCTCTACTTTAGGCCACCTTGAGTACAGTCTACATGTTTACATTTACCTTAAGTATAGTACCCTGCATGGGAAGCAGTACTTGTCTTAAAACTGGAGTTTAAGCCTACAGGGTTAATCTGGGGGCAATTTAATATTATTGCTACTTTTAGAGCACTAACACACACGAAGTGAATCCAATAAAGTTCTTTGTATTGATTCAATAGTAAGTATTAATTGCATGACCATCATAGCACCTCTTTACATCACACAATCACCAGAATTAGCAACTGCTTTGAAAACTAAAAACAGAGCACAGTTCGATAATTAGAAGTTGCACACTGTTACTATATAGAAATCAGGTGCAGGATACAGTGCTGCTGTGCAAAAAATGGAAGCCTGCAGATTTGACGAGGAAGCCAAATCGTGTGTTTTAGACCATTTTAGAACCTGGCAATACTGTTGAAGCAAAATACTCAACACACAGCAGGAAATTTTTTTAAAAAAGCATTCTATAACCAAATAAACATCTGATATTTCCTTTCCCTTTGAGAATAAATACAGTTAAGGTCACTTTTAGCCTTGGAACGGATATATGTTTGCCTATGATGATCTTGCTAACAACTACACAATATCTGATGTCCTCTGCTAGGATTATAGTTTTAAGAAAGCCATAGTTACAAGAGGCATCTACTGTAAATACCTAGAACTTCCATTTATGGCAACCACTATAGAATTCACTTGTCTTAAACAGTGAACAAGGGAAGATGGCCTCATGTTTCCTTTGCAATAATAGTATATGTTGAGGATCAAGTGGCTTTCAAGCAGCATGGTGGGTGTGAAAATGTTTTCAGTTTAGATCATTCTGTTGCGTTTATGGGTTGGTGAGTCTGTAATGACATCGCCACACTGGGCTGAGGTACGCTTTCTAGTTCCACCATTGTCCAAGTGGAGTGCCATTTCTTCTGATATGAAAGTGTTCAAATCGACATCATGGAGTCCATTTCTCCTTCGACTAGCATTCGATCCACTGCTTACATGTGTAGGAGAGCCTGGGGTACTCGAACGCACGCTTATACTAGCCATTGCACCACTAAGACCTAGGAAGAAGAAAAAAGGTTTTAGAGTTGCTCAATTATTCAACCCTTTTGAAAGCAATCCACTTTACTTTCAATGTTCATAGTGTCAAAGGATGTCTATTTTCTTTGTAAGGGGTCCCCAGGGAGCAGTAAAGCTTTATTTTGGAAAGAGGAATTGTCTGGCTTTGACATATGAGATGCTTTATTGGTAATACTACCAATTTTTACAATATTGGGCAAGCACCGTGCTAGGTGTACAGATTGTGAAATACTCCCATCTACTTCTTGGCTAGGTACATATGCAATTTACAGCTGAAGACAGAAGGCGCATGTTTTAAACAAGTTTGGTTATCAAAAGTCACCATTCTGACAGAGCCTCTGATGTGTCTGTGGGTGTAGTTGAGTGTGGGTGTGTGCTCACATGAACACAGGGGAGCAGGCTATCATTTCCAGGCCTGAGTGGGCTTGTTCCAACACCCCCTCCAGATAAGGTGACTTTGTAATTTACCATCCAAAACAGTACACTATCAAACCCTCAAAAAGGGCCACTACTATAAATTATGTTGGGAGATCAAGCACAAGATGAATCTGACCTACACAAATTGGGCTGCCTGATCACCCAAGGTCTGGACTCTATTTGGGAGATATGCCCCCCTTAGAACAGCCTAACTCATTATCACCTATAATCTTTTAGAGAAGGGAGGGCAAGAGTGGCATAAAAAGTCCTGCTTCTCTGCTTGCATAGTAAGTTATTAAATCCAGAATAGACCCAGCATTCATGGCTGAACACTCAATTCCTTACACTCTTGAACAGTTAAGGAAGCCAACGTGTTCCCACTCCTAAATGTCCAGGATAAACCTGTAAGAGGAACGAGTGAGGCAAGGAAACAAACCATAGCACTGATTTTAAAAACCTAACATCACTGACAGTGGAGTTTCCTTCTCATGAATTTCCCCTTATGCTCTTCTAGCTTCATACAGGATCTTGTTATTGCTTGATTAAATTTATATAACATGATCTAGTATAATCAGTGTTTCCAAAGAACAGGATTTAAAATAAGCTTGGAGGTTGGTTTCATAGGAGACTGTTCTAATTTTATGCCCTGTAAATATGATTTAAATGTGAACATTAAAAAAGAATTCTGCTTCCCACCATTCCAAATCTATTAAATTCCCTTTGACATTGTTCTCACCCTATAAACACTGACCATTCTCAAACCCACAGCCTCAACCCATTTGTTGATTGTGTTTTGCAGCCCATACCACTCTTCTCAACTGCTCTAACCAACCTGTCCCCTCACTGCTCTCCCTGTAGAAAATGCATCCACCCTTCCCACTGATGGCCAGAAGGAAGCTGATCGAGTCCCTTTTAAGCTCTAAACACCTTTCCAAGGCTGGCACCTACTTAAAAAAATAAAATAAACACTAACATTGGAGTACTTTCTGTATCCAGCACATTAAGTACTTTTCAATGTCATCCTCAAAATAACCCTGTAACATGTTTTACCTCCATTTTGTAGATGAAAAATCAAGATTAAGCAAGCCACTGAAGTTCACACACCTAGTAAGAAAGAGCTGGGACTCAAACTCAAGCCAATTGTAGCCCCTCTTAAAGTCTAGATTATTTTTAATGAAAGTGGCTTTCGAGTCTAGGGCCTAGAATGCCTTAAAAGCCCATTTCTTTGAACAGTTACTCTCCCTTCCTGCCTTCTTCACTACCCCTGCCACCCCTGTAAGACTGAACCCTAACTACCTGTATCAGATAATTTCCAGTTCCTTACAATGGGTGGGCCTGCGCCTGCCTCCCTTCTAACATCTGCTCCCCACTGATTCCTCCAGCACCTCGTCCCGAGTCCTTCTTTCCTGGTTCTCCTACCTCTCCTGTTTAGTCTCTTGCTTGCTCCTCTTCCCCTCCTGCTTCAAACTCTCCGCTCCTTGCTTTGTGGCCTTTGCGGGTGTCTCTTCTGCCCAACACCCAGGCTGACCCCTTAAAGTCACCCATCTTTTTCCAAATCAGTGCCACAAAAGCAGGTATTTCTCCTGAACTCAAAGTCCTATCCATTTTTCTAACTGCCTGGACATCTCAAACTTAACATTTTCAGAAAGAACTGGGCTCCTCCCCTAGACCACACAGATTAAAAATAAATTTAAAAAAGGGAAAACAGCTTCTAACTGCCTATTGGACATCCAAACTTAACATTTTCATAAAGAACTTCACTCCTTCTTCCCTGGCCCAAACAGGTTTATTAAAAATAAATAAAAGGAAAGGAAAGCAGCACCTCTGGCTCATTCTTTTTAATAGCACAGTACAATCATTAGACTCTTCCTCAACAGTCTTTTTTTTTCATCTCTACCTAATGAATGTAACACCGTGTCTGGCACATAGCATTCACTGAATTCTGAAAAAATAATGATGCCTCAAAGTCCTATTCAGTATTTTGAAACCCACCGTACTCCAAAGCTGTTTATTTAGCTAACATCAGGAAATAAACTCAGGTAGCTCCCTACACTTAAAGTTTTGCCACCAAGTTAATTGCTGGGGTTTTTTTTTTTTTTTTAAGTTCTTCACCAAGTCTGTAAACCCGAGAGCTGTGCCTTCCTAATCTCAAAGCTTGCAACATACTAAAAGGTGTCAACATACTTTGAACAATAACCTTTTCATACTTGTTTCAAATGCAGGTTTCATAATTTGGAACTTCAGCAAAAAAACTGGGCTACTTCAGTAATCAAACTCAGGATGTCCTTGAAACCACACACACAAAAAAGCACACACACCTCATGAAACCCCACCCCAATGCCCTTTGTAAGGTACGAGGTTCCATGGCAGTAAGTTTTAACTCCGAACGACAAACATCCAAGGCTCCTAAGTCACTCCATCAGAAGTGAACAGGCATACCAACTGCCATTCTCCATTAAAAAGATGAGAGTAAACAGCTATTTGAATTTGAAAATTCCCCAGTAACTTCTGTAAAATCACAATCTTTTTTGTTGAATATATGATATGGGATTTAGTTTGACAGCTAATAGAATCACAATGTGCAACACTTCCTACTTATTATCTACTTTCAACAGTGAGGTTTCTTTTCAAAGTTTAACTATCTAATCTTCCCCAAAAAGACTTTTCAGGTGTAAAAAAAATTAAGATTAACAACCAAAAATATGTGTATTTTAAACAGCCCAAATTTTATTTAATAAACCAATGACAGCTACTAGAAGATGCTTTAGGAAACCTTACTAAGCCACATGAACAATCAGGCCTATACAAGTACAGAGAATCTAAACATGCTTCAGAACTAAAAATGAAGTTGTACAGCCCATGGGCATACAACTTAATTTCTACCAAAAACACACTTTTTCAAAAGGGCTATGGGAATATCAATTGACAAAAGCAATAGAACAAGTAGTATGATTAGACAGAAAAGTCTTGATTTCTTAATACAAGATAAATTTTATCAGTTTTAAAGTTCTGCATCCATTTTAAATGATTAGTGAAGGAGAGAGGGAAAAAAAAAAGATTAGGAGAATGTAATCATACTTGAGGAAAAAGAAAGCTCCCACTGGAGCTAAAACAAAGTTACAAGTCCAGGTTATAAGAATCTAGGTTACATGGTAAATTGTTTAAAGTAGCATAAAACTATTGTTCTCATACCAACTTCATGCTTAGTATAGTAAGAAAATCCTGTTTTGAGAATTGTGATTCCAGCTTACCAACACAGTCATGTCACACATAGGCAGAGAAAGAGCAAATGTAGAACCAATCCACCTCCTTCCTCCACACAGCAGCCCCTGGCCTGGAAGCCACTTCTACACTCTCTACTTGCTTTCCACCTCTGCACCCCACTCCACCCGCCACCCCACCCCAAACCCCCAGACTTATGAGAACAGAGGGCTATCCCTTGAGAAGGCAGATTGTTAGTACTGTTGATCCGATCAGCACAGGTTCAGGACTCCCTGCAGATCTGCTCCACCAGTTTTGTCATCTCCAGTAGAAAGGGGGGATTTGACATCCACACAACTTGAACCAAGTGATTAACACCCTGCCCTGAACCCTAGGAAACTGATATTCTTGCATTTGAAATGAATTGCACTATTCAAATGGATAGCCCTCCCTTTTCACCAAGTTGTGTTCTGAGGTTTTAATCAAGAAGCGGTTGTGTGTAAATGTGGTGTTTTAAACGCACCAGGGGGAGTTCAATCATTGAAAAAGAAATTCTACTAGAAGATTTCCGTAAGTTGAAGTAGATACCACTCCCCACCCCAATCTGTAAATTGTAATACTGAACTTTTATTGAAGCAAAGCACACTAAATCAAACCAATTACAAAGATACATGTGTCAAACCAAGAAAACATTTTCAGTTATGCTCACAGCCCAAAATGCTTTCAATTGTTCAAAGACAGTTTTAATGCCATGGGGAAAATGCTCACGTTAAAATGAAAAAAGCAAGATACAGTACCATATAATGCAGCATGATCTCCACTATAAAATAGCTTTAATATTTATACATTTGAAAAAAAAAGTCTGGAAGAAAGTTCACCAAACATTGAACTGCAGTGATCTTTGTATAGTTGGATAACAGGATACTAAATTTTTACTTTTAGGAAATTTTCAAGTTTTCCAAGAAATTAGTATTTATAAATCAGAAAACTAGTAAAAAAAAAAAAAATTAAACTCAAATGTTAAACTCTATCATAACTACCAATGGATTTTTAAGTAAGTACCAGGTGGGTAAACTGGCTTTGAGACATGGCTATGCAACACGGACTCCTTTACCACCTCAATGAAAAAAAAAGTCCAACAACGTTTTATTGCAAGTTCAAAACAATTTTGTATCATTGATGTTGAAAGCTTTAGTTAAGTCCTACACCCCCCCCCCGAAAGTTCAGCAGCTGACATGCAACCTCAAAATTTTAATGCTATTTTAAATTGCCTTAATTGTTCTTGTTCTCAGAAGCTAGTCTGAACAAAGGGCATAATTTAGAAATTCCAGCCTTCAGAGAACTTTTGATTCAAGTTATCCTGTGAAATAATCAACTTTAGTCAATTAAGAAATGAGACTGCTTTGGTGTATTAATCTCTTTTATCTTAATTTCCAAGTAAGTTTTTAAAACACTTTACTGTTAAATAACTCTTGACAGTTCTGTTATTCAGGAAGATGCAGACCACAACATTCAAACATTTATCAAGAATCTACTTGTTCCACACACTGTGCTAGCTAGGAGTGTGGGCAAGAAGAGATTTTGAAAGGTGGATGGAAAGAAATGCCCCACAGGTCAGTTCCAATTAGTCCTCAGCAACAGAAAATTCAAAGGAGTTTCTTTTGTAACATACCATCAGTTTAAGAACACTTAACCTATTTTTTTGTGTTAAACTGTCGAAATTTGTGTCTAAATATTTAGCTTTATAAATGGAAGGAATGAAAATAGGGAAGGGGCAGAGACAAAGAAACAAGCACAACTAACTTAAATTTCTTCTTAAATGTACTAGGACTTCAACTGTCTAAGAAATTTTACCAGGAAGATTTGTTCTCACCAAAATTTATTAACTACTACTATCACTCTAGAGCACATAGGCCAAAGAATAACAAAATGACAAAATAACAAGAGCTGCAAAAAACCTGTGCTCAAAGGAGAAAGGAAATCCTATTGTGGCTCAGGCTGCCAAGAGTCACAGTTCTCCATAAACTCTAGGAGAAGGAGGTTATCAGTTGTATGTGTTAAGTATGACGAATTAGTAATTTGCCTTACATTTTTTTCTAAGTAAAATTTCTGTCTGACCTTATACCCTTGAAGATGATTTCAAACGATTACATCTTTATTATAAGGCTCTACACCCAGTTTCTCCAGATTCTAAACGTTGTCAAGCAACTTAATGATTTAGGAGGATAAGGATCTCGACATAGCCCAGAGAAAGACTTTGCTAGGCCAAAAAAAAAAAAAGGCAGAAATGGAGCCTATTAATTGCTAAGGTGATGGCACTGTCCCTCAATCCAATTGCCTGGGTTTATAAACTTCAAACTGTCTAATGTAGTTCTATTAAGCTAGAAACTGCCTTGACACTGTCTGATTCACCTTTTTGTTTTTTTAAAGGTAGCCTCTGGCCCTTTATTTTTAATATTTTACTTATTTAGAGAGAGGGAAAGGGGAAAAAAAGGAGGACTGAAACATCCATATGTGGTTGTCTCTCGTGTGCCCCCTACTGGGGACCTGGCTCGCAACACAGGCATGAGCCCTGACTGAGAATTGACTGGCTACCCTTTGGTTGGAAGGCCAACCGAGCCACACCAGCCAGGGCTGATTCTGCTTTCTATCACCTGCTCGCTCCTACCACTAGCCTCTAACAGAGTGCTTGGTGTTTACTGTGTTCCATAAATGTTGGGAAACAGGAAAGGTTACAGAATGATGATATAGACTTTATTTTTAAATGACTACACCTTCAGTAGAAGGATTTTAGTTGCAGAAGTCAGGGTTTATACTATATCCATTAAAAATGTTTTAAAAAGAGCTTTCAAACAAAAAACAAGGCTTTAGACTCCACTCAGCAGCTGTTTTAACTGACAAAATCCTTTCTTTAAAAATACAAATTTCCTTTTTGAAATCCTCCACTGTCATAGTAAATGCTAGACTACTTACGTTTGCCTAAGTCCCTTTTAGAACTCACACTAGCAAATGCAGTAGCCCACTGTCTTTTTAAACTTGTTTTAACCCACGAAACTTAAAATTAAGCAAGGTGACATCCTAAAACCAAATGTCAGTAATAGCAATAGTTCCTACCAGACACCAAACCCTATATGCTAGAGGTCTTTGAGTTTGAACTTAAGAATTTTACAGAGGCTCAATCCAGACCCAGTAGGGTTAGTTCCTAGCACAGCAGTCAAGAATGTTGTCAAAATGACTTCTAGAACTAAAACAGACTGATTTTTCTGGAACTGTTTGTTTGAAGCAGGGCCAGAAACCTACAAAGACTACCTATGAGATGATCTGAGTAAGAGCAAGGCTTTCAATAAATTTATCAAATGAGTGAAGTCTAACTTGGCATCCTGCTTCTTCCTCTTCCATCCAGGTCTCTATCTTCCCCTGCAGGACTGCATGTCCTATTCTTACTCTGTACCCTTTCCCCTAAATCTCCATGACAACAAACAGAACTGAGAATGAAGATACCACATTTCAAACTAAGGCTTTTCCAGACACCGCAGCACTAATTTGGGTGACTAAGAATCTCTCTCCATACAACAGGAAGAGAACCATCACCAGCCTCACTAGTTTTTATCAACAGGAAACAAGCTCAAGATCTTAGGAAGTAAAATAAGTATTTAACAGTAAATTTTCAGTTATCCCTCTCCCTCTGGAGTGATTTCCACAATGTTAAAAAGCTACCCTTACTGAAAAGGGAGGGGAAAAAGTATTATCAAAAGCCACTCACTGTAGCTCCAGGTCTCTTTTGTATCCAGGGGCAAAGAGAACACTCATAGGACTTAACTAACCTTAAGAGTAGATACTTGGGTATTTTCCCATTTACTATACCACCTTATAAGCAAAATGTATCACCTTTCATAGAGGAGGAGACTGCCTTGGAGAGGCTAACCATATTATATTGTCTAAGGTCATACTAGGAAAGTAGCCTATATACAAAGCTTAAATACTCTTCCTACTAAAGTTAAGACAGAAATACAGCAGACCACAAGACATTCATCTTCAAGCCTACTTATCCACATTCCCTTATGGGGAGAACACTAGAAAAATACAAAACTCATATATTTTCTGACAAAGAAAAATAAGCCTGGAGACCTATACCATCCCACCCCCCAGCCCTACCAACGGAAGGTGGTAGAGAAACCACCAATGTACAAACATAGAGACACAGTGATTAGTAGCATACATCCAGAAGTCAGACAAATCTGGAATATCTATTCTACTATTTACTGATCTCTTCCATTTTAGCCAAATAAGTCTCTCTTCACTGATAAAATGGCAACAACCCAAGGGGAAGTCTGAGGATTAAAGTAGACCCTCCTTGCTGCCCACACCAAGTAAACACTAAAATAGTTCTTATTGTGAATCATCCTCAGGCCCCACTCCAAGCCTCAGTTGTTCTAATTTAGGTTTACTCTGTAGCATTCCTAAAGTACACCCATTACAGTGTACCCTTACAGTAGTCACCTGGAGATCTGTACCCTCAACTCTTTCTAAAGGTTCTCTGCCCAAACTGTGCGCATCCAGTCACTTAACAGACTGCTGAACCAAAGTTAAGCTCAGAATACATCTACACCAAGTTCGTTAAAGCCAGAATCTTTAAGACAAGGCCCCTGCCCTAATGTAGCCCTAGCCATGGAAACAATTCAAATTGGAAAAGAAGATATATATTTCAGAAGGACTGAGAAAATGGGAAAAACAGAAGGAAATCTTCATCACAGAAGAGACTTTTAATCAATCTGAAAGAATAAATAGGCAGAATGAAAAACCTTAGAAAAGAGAACGGAGGTAGACATTCAATAGATTAAACAGTATGGCTAAGATACACGACCTAAGGATGAGACCAAGTCATAAGGGCCTTGCAACGCCAAGCTGAGTTCTGACCTCTCACTCTACAGGCCATAGGGAAGGAAACAAAGGTTGTTTTTCAATGAAGTGAAGAGATCCAAAAGACCATTCCAATGGCCCCAAGAAATATGGAATGGCAAATGGG
Source organism: Desmodus rotundus (assembly GCF_022682495.2). Lineage (NCBI taxonomy): Eukaryota > Metazoa > Chordata > Mammalia > Chiroptera > Phyllostomidae > Desmodus > Desmodus rotundus. The sequence goes on along the minus strand of NC_071387.1, from coordinate 105,476,911 downwards.
TCAACTCAGGGTTAGGAAACAAGGGCAAGATTATTTCTAGAGCCCAGGACTCAACTCCTCCAGAGAGCCTTCTCTGAACACAGCCAGGCAGCACTATGAAATGTCCCTTTCTATACCCAGAATATCTTAAACATACGATGTTGAAGACATTAAATTATTACTCAAGTATGTGTTGGCCTCAACAGAAAAGAAAGCATTCATTTATACATTCCCAGAGACTGCACAGAATCTGCCATGTGCATGTCTGCTATGTGGTTAAATGAGGAAAAAACATGTCCTTGCTGTAGTTGGGTCTAGAAGGAGGAGTCCAGTTTGACACCCATGGGAGACAAATGTGCATGGGACACATACTAGAGAGTCCACCAAAGACAATGGGGCCACACGTATTTGATGGTCAGGATAGAGGTCTAAACTAGAAGTGCAAATCTTGGAAATTAATACCGAGATGGCCTTTGAAGTGTTTTCAAGTTAGCCTAAGAAGAGAAGAAAAAGAAAAGCTCTACAAGAGAAATGATAACTAAAAAAGGGACAATGAAAAAAGCAGAGAACCACAAAAGGAGGTCCAGATGATTTTGGTCTGAAATCTGTTTACATAAAAAGGAGGTGACAGTTATCAATTCAGGACTCAGTAAATTTTCAATGATGTTCTTAAGACGAGGACCAAAAGGGCAAGAACGGAAATCAATTTAGCATCTGCTTGTTTCTTTGACTTCTCTGAGTTTAATAACCAGATCTCATAGACAGAAAGTGCCAAAATAACCAGATCCCATGGACAAAAAGTGCCAAAATAAAGCAATGCATTGTATTCGTTAAGCTTCAATAACCCTTAATTGACATTTTTTTAATTGAAACTTTAATAACCATTAACTGATGTCCTTTTGATTGAAACTGTGAACTTAAGAGAGTAAAGCTGATGAGGGTATTGATCAGAGAATCTTACTCATTATCACATCCTCATCGTCAACATGAAATACTCTTCAAGTATCTTATATCTCTGTCACTTTTATCTTATACATAAAATAAAGGGCATATTCTAGGTATATATGGGCGCATTTGGTGCAGGCGAGAATTTAGAAGCTGATAAAAAACTATAAAGTTAATTGTCCTCTCTTATAAAATGGACAGAACATGAAATATGTGGGGAAGAATAAATCAATGTGACCTCCTACACTCATGTTTGCTTTGATTATAAAACTCAACAAGTCTGCCTCAATATACCAATTCTTTTCCTATATCCTCTCTTATACTCCTAAACTTCATGAATTTAACTCTTCCTCCAATGTAGAACTCCAAGAACTTCATTTTGACCTCATATTTCATATATTTGGCTAAGCCAATTATACACCAAACCAAATTCTGATAAATATGTGCCCTAATTAAGATGTTTCGAAAAACATTTTAAAAGATCTGAACAATTTTCACTTCAATTTACTATTCAATTTAACAGATCATGAAGACACCTTGTTACAAAGTTAGTCATTAAGCTGAATTACAATTTAGTTAACAATGCCCTACCATTAAAAATCACTCCAATTACTTTAAGACTCAAATCAAGCATTCCCAATACACTGATGTTCTCTAAAACCACTAGAGCACAAAACTCAGTATAATTTATGTTTCTGTATACTCTTTCAAGGGGCCCTATTACTTCACCACAACACATGTAATTTTAACTACATGAATTTGGTGTATGAACCCTAGGAATGAGTACACAGAGTCTCCAATGTGTTCTGGATTGGCCACTACTTGGTAAATTTATTGAAGGGAAAGATTATTTCTCTACACAGCTTTGTAAGTAAACTTATTTAAACCCTCACAATTTAAACATAAAACCCTTCCTAAAATTACATCATCATTGAAATTCCCGAAGATCAGGAAAATAATAAATCACAAGTTGAACAGATTCAATTCAGGAAAATGTATGGGGAGGTAGAGGATATAGTAGTTGTCCAGGAAAGGGGCTGGCTTGCCCTTTGTACACCTGGGCAAAAAGTAGGTTTACAGTTGTGAGTACATGAAACAGTTTATTCTTGCATTTTTATTTATTGTATTATTTTCCACACAAACAACTGTAAACCTACTTTGCCCAACCATGTATACAACTGCATTAAAATTTAAAACAAGAATGGCATTTGTTTCTTAAAACTATCTTCTAAAAGCACAACATAGCATAATACAGAAAAAGACACTTTAACAAGAGAAGTATGGAATGAGTCATAAATCCACTTGATAAAAGAAAAGCAGAATACTTAGGACAACTACATCAAATATTACCATGCATTAAAATTAATCTGACAAACTATGTGTACTTCCAGTAAATTTTCCAACCTTAATGGTAAAAGATGTGAAACTCTTTAATTCAACAGGAACAGATTAATCTATTTTTTTTGCCTGAGTTTCAAAAGTTCTGATGGCGTAACCATTCTACTGTGTTAGAAAACAACAAGCAGTCTTAAGTACTGCATCCATACATTATGGAGTTTCTTGCAATAAATGTTTTTGTATTTTTAACTTATAAAGTCACAATTAGGAGGGAAGAAAACCAACATGTTTTCAAACCCCATGTTCTGGTTTGAAGGTAAAGAATCAAGGTTTGCCAGAGAGAACAAGAATCTATATAAACATTAAGGATGCAAGAATATAGAAGCCCTTTCTGTGTTTTTCCACTATTTTTATTACCAGGTTACTTTGCTTTAGATAACCTACACTATGGCCCAAATGTTAAGTTTTAACAGGACTTAGACCTAACTCACTAATCACTGCTATATACTTCAGCCACTGGCACAATCCATGTTTTCACCTTGGCTTCAACCAAGTCTTGCTATTTTGTTGTTTTATTTTTACAGCAGTATAAAATGGTATCCTATAGAAGTATTTCTCCCAGTTCTATCTGAAAGTCTGTATTAGAGAACAACAAGCAACAACAGACTCATTGACTACACACTCCAGGCTTCTCCAATAATACTTACACCCCTCAGCCAAGAATGCCTTTTTATGGCCAGTCTGGCATGGGGAGATGGCGATAGACCTGTTCTTTGACAGTTCTGACTATCAAAGTAAGGACCTAAGGGACAAAGGAAAGTCGATTCCATCTGTCCACTCCCACTGGGTCATCAACTCTCACCCCTCTACAGGTACATGCAATAACTTAGGGTGTCAAGGGGAGTTCCCATGAGAGCTAGCCCAACAATTACCTGCCTTACTTGCCTGTCACTCACCGGGCTCCTCCAGGCAATCATTAATGTGGTAGAAGTCTTAAAACACAAGAACTTCCTCTTTAACTCAGAAGAGTAAGAAAACATGTACAATATGAGTAAAGCAATAAATTCTAATCAATGCTGCAAAAGATTGTGTTACTGTAAAATCAGTAAGCTCAAACTAACTTTCTTGAAAACATTTTTTAGAATGGGCTATCTAACATTCAAAAATTGTCCATATACGTTCTTAGCTTACATTCTATTTAAACATTTCTAAAGCAAATAGTTACTTTGAATAGACAAAAAACAGACAATATATCTGGACCTAAACCTAAATGTGAAAATGGATCCACAGGCACACTCTTAACCATTTTCCAAAGAAATATGTTTAAACGGCTTTACCATGCAGAGCTATGGCTTCCCGGAAGGGTTGCAAATCAGTCTCTACAGATGAGCTAGTTTCCGTTGAAGTAGCTCGGTTAGGGGACACTACAGTCAGTCTTGGGGGAGCTCTAGAGTTTCGTGGTGGAGGAACTTTCCCACACAGAAAGCTGATCAAATCTTCTCTACGAATAGTTCTTCTGCGCTTTTTAACCCAAGCCAACACATCCTTATTGCGTCGCTGATAGCCAATCTGAATTCCAATATCAAAACTTCGCTGATGGGTATCCACGCTTTCTGTTAGGAAACAACAAAAAAAAAAGAAAATGATACATGATGATCAGTAGAACCATGCTGCATTTTCTTCTAAAGAAAGTCATTTTACTAGGTAACCAAAATGAGTATCATAAAGTATGGGGCTCTTTTAAAAAAAGATTTATTTATTTATTTTTAGACAGAGGGGAAGGGAGGGAGAATGAGAGGGAGATAAATATCAATGTGTGGTTGCCTCTCACTCGCCCCCTACTGAGGACCTGGCCCACAACCCAGGCATGTGCACCTTGACTGGGAATTGAACCAGTGATCCTTTGGTTCACAGGCCAGCACTTAATCCACTGAGCCACACCAGCCAGGGCAAGTATGAAGTTTTCTAAGTCAATCAGTAATCTATTAAATTGGATAGTATTTAGTTTGTGTTTCAAATGTTACACATGACATTTAATCAGAATTTAAATTCAGTTAACACATCACGTAATCCTAGAGCTTCTGCCTTGTTCTTAAAAAAATTTAAATAGATAAAAGAGACCATGCTTAGCCAAATTTCCATTTTTAAAATGCTATTCCCTTAAAAAGCTTGCTATAATAATCTAATTAAAACTAATTCGTTTAATAAAGCTAACAATGGGTAAATCATTAAATGTTTATTATTACTATGCATACTCAACTTCACTGACGAAAAGGTAATACAATCATCTTGAGAGCAGTACTACTGTCCCCCTTATTGCATAAGAAGCAGCAGGTATTGAGCAATGAGTAACTTCACTAGGGCCACAATATATATTCAAGAGCTACAGTTTTATTTGAGTCTGTGATTCTTACACACTAAAGCTATACTACTCTCCTTCAAAAAACAGTGAATTCTCAGGAATCCTAAATAGGAACATCACATCATTCAACAGATAACTAAATATTGCACTTCACTCAGGCCACACTCACCAGCAGCATTCACCATGTTATTTTGGAGATACACTCCTACTGAAAGGTTTAGCACTGATTGAGGGAACAAACTAAAGTAGCAAACATTTTAGAAATAAGGGAAAACTAATTCTGATCAACTACTCAACAAATCCTAACAACACAGTAGAAACAAAAAAAGCTTCACTCATTTCCCTAGGTATATTTTCATTCTGCTTCCAGTTCCCAACAGTCTTCCATAACTCATAACCATTCCAACCACAAAAGACCTGGCCTTAAAATCTCTGGCCTCCCAGTCTCCATGTAGATACTCCTCCATATATACTGAACCCAGGTTTTCAGTAAAATGATTCCTCCCTTTAGTGGTTTTATATAGTTGAAATTTAAGTCACTGCAATTTTTAAAGATTTTATTTATTTATTTTTAGACAGGCAGGAAGGGAGGGAGAACGAGAGGTAGAGAAACATCTATTGGTTGCCTCCTGCCCATGCCACAACTGGGGAACGAACCCACAACCTAGATACGTGCCCTGATGGAAATCAACAAGGGACCTTTCACTTTGCCAGATGACACCCAACCAACTGAGCCACAATGATCAGACCTGCAATTTATTTTTAGTTGAGCTGCTAAACCAGAAGACAATCACCAGTATATCTTTAACAGAATTAAAGATAGTTCCTTTATCCCTGAACCTTTTGCAAAAGCTGTAAATCTTGTGTAACAAAGAATCCCCTATTACCTTTTCTGGCCTTGAATTTTTAAAAAATTATTTGTCTGCTGCAAAGGTAGACTCTGAAAGGAGGAGCAATGATCAATGACAAGCTATGTCCCAGAAGAAAAAAAAAAGAAAAAAAAATCCAGACATCACTGGCTCCCAAGCTGTATAAATTCGTATTATTTAAAAATATGGCAGAGGGCAACACAAGCAGCACATTATTACAAGAGCTAAGGAATAGCTCTCAGATGATCAGACCTTATTACTAAAAAAATAAAAAGAAAAATGGAAATTATCCATGGAAGCACTCTTAAAAATATTAAACTCCATCACAATGTTAAAAAAGTAGGTTACTCTGATTTTATAAATATAAGCAGCAGCTCAGGAATATAATAATTTCTTCAGTAGTCACTACCAGAATAGCCAAGTTATGTGAATCTAATTCTGATTTCTCATCTCACATAAACAAAGGAAGCATGAATTCCATTTTAAAGACATACTGCATTTAAGAGGACAATACAGCACTTTTCCACCTCTTAGGTTAAAGGCTTAGATGAAGCTAGTCTGAGTGGGGTAGATAAACTCTAAGGTGACTTTGTCAAGCTATAGCTAGACCTTAAGTGGTCTGAAGAACTGGAAACATTATAAAAGAAATCAAGTCATAAAGAAAACTAAGCCCATCCCATGGGACTGACCATGGAAGGGAGGAGAAAAGTAAAATGTATGAACCTAGAAGCAACCAGGTTTCTACAAACCTGCCCTACACCTTAAAAGAACTGTTATCAAGCTCATTAACAGGAGAAGTTTCGTTTCCAAAAAGAATGACTAACAAAATTTCATTATTCAAAATCCAAATGGAGGTAGGCCCAGAACTGGAAATACACTATAGAGGGAAAAAAGTTGGAAGCATGAAAGGGATACAAGAAACAAGCTGGAAGGAGACTTGGAAATGTATACCTGGCAAACCAGACAGCAAAAAAAGAAAAGCTAAACCTGATACAAACCTCCAGAGTCAAAGGTAAGAGGCTCCATAAGGTGGTGGTTTAAGGAAACTGACAATCCGCGGAAGGAAGACCTTAGCAAAATTTAGGTTTGTTCTAACTGAGGACACAAGGAAGCTGCAAAAGTTAGATCCGCAAGAGGCTGATGATTTAACCATAGATTTGAACAAAGTTGGAAAACTCAATATTCACTGGTTTAAATGAAAGACAGTTACTTAATTTTACATTGTATGCAACTGACAAATCATTTCACCTCAAAAATTCTGCACAAGTCTCAGTACCAGAACCAACCAAAGACACACTATAATTTAGGCATTTTGTAAACACTGACTTTACATACTAGAAGGTACAGAAGAAACGCAGATATAACACTTAAGGTCTTCGGGTACATTATTTTGCACTGCCTGGGCATAACTTGGTTTTATATCATTAATAGCATATCCTGAAAGCCAAATGCAATTAATTTTACCATCCAGATTAATTCAATCTCAGTTATGCCACTGAAGAGAAAAATCTCATGTTGCATTTAAAATATAGTCCTATTTTTAGGACTTCAACGCTCTGAATACACATGAACCCTAACAATAGACACACAAATCTAGAAGAGCAATACACAAAAAGTAGGGGACAGTCTTGGGCCCAACATTATCTTACTAACACCAAAATCACTGTGGAAAAAGGGCTGTAAGCTTTTAGGTTAGGCAAACCCCCAAAACATCGCAAAATGTCAATCTAACCTTTAATAACACATTCATTTCCTCACGCAAGAAACATTGGCTCACATCAGTACAGTAGACATCTCATGTTTTATATTTTTAAAATTTTCATTTGGTCTTGATACAGACAAAATTCACTAGGTTTCACTGTTTATAGTTTTTCAGATACTCACAAACCCTGTATAAACCAACCAGAGCAGATATCCTATTTCATATACAAGGAACTGAAAATGAGGTTCAAAGGGCCTTGCCCAAAGTTGGAATAAGTGGCAGAAATAGTTGGATAAGCAGAGATGAAATACCTTTTATAGAAATACCAACAATAAATAAGTCAATTCCCATTCTCTTAGAGGATCTACAAACCAGAAGAGCACACCAATATATATCAAAGCAACACTTCTAAGGAATACTAATGACTACAAAACATTTGAACTTAAGAAATGAACCTGTACTAACCAACCAGTCTGCCATGGGGGGATGGGGGAATATATATATATATATATTTAAAATGTTTCATTAGAAACAAAGTTGTGAGTCATAACTAAAATAAAATGGCTTTCCAATTGTTTTGAGAAAGTAACTATGTATTCCCTAATGAGGTATTATCCACTAGGCACTAACTTCTAGCTACTCAGGTATTTACTTAAGATTCACCTTCCACGTAAAACAAAGGACAGGAACCAAGAAAGAATCATTGCAGCCACAGTTGCCTGGCATCCAATCCTCCTTCCTTTCCTAAAGAACCTCCAAGTTTTTGTTTGGACAGCTCTGGGGGAAGCTTCTGTTGCACATTTGCTCAAGGGGTGGAACATGTGGCTTAGTCCTAAAATTAATCTGCACAACCGCAAACCATGACTGTGATACTGGTTCTGAGTTATTATGTGACCCAATTCTGGCCAAGAAACTGTAGAAGTCATTTGCTAGTAGCTTCTGGGGAAAAAGGCTTTCCTGGCTCTTCTAAACGTCATTAAGTGATGTGAGCTGCCAACACAATGAAGTTAGCCTGAAGACAAAGCTCATACATGCATGTGTGAGCAGATTAAGGGTGGAAAGATGTATAGCCAGAGAGCCTGAGCCACTGAATTCAGTTAACCTCACCCTCACCTGCAAGTTAGAGGAGTCAATCCATGTCCACACCATTGAAGCCAGACTAATTTGTAATTTTCTGGTATTTGTAGCCAAAACATCCTTTTCACAGAGAAGTTACACATCGGAAAATGACTGTCTTCTATTAAAACTTGAGACAAAATCTTAAAGCAGTATCAGGAATACTCTCCTTGTAAGTTTAACACAATTTAAGACAAGGTTTCTAATTGTGATCCATACTAAGGCGTCTTATACAAAGTCTCAAAGTTCAATAGTAATTGTTTGCAGCAAGGGGAGTCATAAACAAACCCCAGACATTTTAAGGAGCTAAAATCCCAATAGCTGTCTCCAAGTAGCAAATGCGTTGTCTCACTAACCACTTGGCCCACGAATTTTCAGTATGTTCAGTTTACTTTCAGCTTTGTAAAGGTCCAACCAAAATGGCCCAATAAAGTGAAACAACATTATTATAAACAGAATTTTGCACCAAAATATCTCAGAAACAGGGACTTAAATGCATATTATTTTTTGCATGTGAAAATTTTATTTACGTTTGGCCCTTTTAGGGGAAAATGAGAAAGGAAAGTACATACCAAAGCTTATTCCTACACGAGAAGAAAAAAATTGTAGACCAAAAAACTAGTATTATGTTTCTTTACTTTTCAATACTGCCCACAGACATAAACTTCTGGAAAATAAAACTTGACCACCAACAGTCAACCCTAACCCTTGAACATTCAATATATGCCAGCACTAAAATATGAGCTTGTACTAAGATATGGATACTAACCCCCACTTACAGTTAATAGAGGACAGTGGTGGAAAAAAAAATCTTGTTCCATTATCTGTCTCCAGGACCTTAAAGCTGTGTTGTAGTAACAATCTAAATTCTGAACTCAGTCAGATAATCCAGCAGTAGACTCCATAAGGATGTTGGCTTTCTGTAAGCACTATTGGAATACAGACATGCCCTGGGGCAAATGCTGTTCACTGGGAGACCAGAAACATCTTTAATATAAACCTTTAACATAAACAATACCAAGAGAAAACTTTCAATATGTGATAGAACTCAGCACGCAACTGAAAAGTTTCAGAAGCAGTTTTAAAATGTGAAGGGACAAACACATGAGGCATATCATTAAAAAAAGGACTTAGAAGAAAAACATTAACAAGCTGAGAGAAACAACAATTTTAAAAAATGGCTCCACAGGGTAGGATCAAACATTGGCTCACAGGGACTGAAGAGTTACGGCACCAGCACCCACCTCAGTCTGACCATGTGAGGCTCCCTAGGATGGCCCTGTCCTAGAGGACAACCAGTCCAACCTCTCTACTGAGCAAGTAGCTCCAAGCAGGAGAAATTTGAACTAGATAAAGAGAATATGTATTTTCCTAATGAAGAGTCAAGAAACAGAGACTGGAAACCTGTCACCCAAGGAAATGTGGCAGGTGGGTGGCAGACTTAAGAAGCAACACAGGCTTGGCCAAATATTTCCCAGGTAAGCATCAACCTGGGCTAGATTAAAACAATCTCAGTAACTTTCACTCCCTTCTTTAGTTGCAAGACATCAAAAAATGTACTAGACTAAGCAAGGGAGACACAACATGACTAAATACATAGAAACAAGAGCCAGCAATCATGATTTTTCTTCCCCTTTCCAAAAAAGATGTCGAAGTCTAGATCTACTTTGTGAGGTACCAAGAACCACTCATTCCTTCTTGTTGAGTTCTGTCCACACTGAGGGGACACCCCAACATACTCTCCTCCAAATCCTTCCAGCTACATTCCTACCCAACCAAATGAATGTTCAATTTTTCAGAAGGCCACAGGCAATCAAAAGAGGCCCTTCTAAGCTTGTACCTCAATTCTGACCTTCCAATGTGCTTATTTTAGAGATTATGAAGAGGTTGGTCAATGTGCCAAGCTATCCTCAGGCTGCAAAATGAGCCACTTCTAGCTTGCTACGTTAAATGCTTAATTATACAAAATATAGGAGCACTGCCCACTTAAAGGAATTCTCCCAAATATTCCCACTGTAAATTACATTTAAATATTAATCAGAACTGTGAACACTCTGATTGTTCAAATTTATCATTAATGCTGTATACACTTGTGTCACTGCCTTGCCAATTTTATTGGATCTATTTAAGATACCCAATTATTCCTGTGGTTGAATTGTGTTCTCTGAAGACCACACCAAGAAAAGGAGGAAGAATTTAACTGCAGAGCACTATGGATACGTTCCCTAAATCAGGTAAAAAATAAATAATGTTGCTACACTACCGAATTCCACAAAGCAGAACCTACCTTTTCTATGAGGTAAAAATACTTTTAACAACAATAAAATACAAAGAGTAGTTCAATCTAACAATCCAGCATTTGCAATAATGCAAGAACCTCATGTGATGTTTAAAAAACCAAAAACTGAATGTCTTGCCTTACATTTCCTGAAAAAAGAAAACTTGTGAATTATAAGCAGCATTTTCAAGTCAAGTAATCAAATTTAAGATTTCAAAGTTCAGCTTCTGAGCCCATCTTCTTATACGAAGAATTGGCACTAAAGAAAACTGCTAGCTTTAGTCCTAAACAAGTAACAATCCTGTAGACAACAGCACCAAAACTGACCAAAAAAGCCAGAGCACATTCCTATTTTTGTATGACCTATGCAAAGAGCCAGGCACAGAGAAGGCACTAAAAATGTGTTGCCTCCCCCTTTAAGCAAACAGCAACTCCAACAAGCAAATGAAAATCCATGGCACCCACCATACAACAGAATGCTACTCAGCAGAAGGAAAAAAAAAGCACTGAGCTATTTATTAATGCATACATTGTGAACAAAATGGATCACTTAGAAACATGGGAAAATGAAAGAAACCAGACACAAAAGGCTACATACCGTTAAAATTCTATTTATGGGATTATGAAAATGGGAAAAACCATATACACAGCAATCATATCAGTAATTTCTAAGGGCTAGGGTGGGAAGATACGGTTTATATATTGGCAGCAGGTGTCTGTCAAACTCAAGCCCCCATCTTAAAAGGGTGATTTTATTGCATATAAGTTATACTCCAAGATATCTGAGTATATTACACTCAGAAATCTCTAATTTTAAAAAAGTATTCTATGTTGTATTTCAAAATTCCCTGTCTGGACGAAACCAAGAGCCGTTGCAGAGAATGCTCAAGACCCTCAAAAGCCCTGACAGATGTTAAAGCAAACTACTCAAGAGTCAGAATTTAAGTTAACTCGGCCACAGAAAATCAAAGCTGACCACTGGGGCACCATTTAATTGTTTCCCTTTTCTTGGTAAGTCTGAACCATTAGTTCCTCATTCCTTAAAAATTCACACTCCACTCACCAGTTCCAGTTTATGTATGAAATTACTGTCCCCCAAAAATGCAAATTCCAACCAAGAAATTTCACAGTAAGGGTATTTTTATTATAGAACGCTACCATCAATTGCACATTCTTACACAAAAATAAGACTCTTAATCAAATCACTGCACAGCCTATTTTAATAATTTTGAAACGTACCAAGTTCCATTACTGTTGGCAGCAGTTCTAGAAGTTTGAAAGCATCTGACTTTGTGTTTACTGAGATTAACAAATTCAAATCCTTTTCCACAGAAACCTTGCCCCCCCCCACAAGTCAAGCCTAAATTTCCGTATCTTTAAAATCAGTACTGAACAAAATCTCAACCCATTGTCACTAAGCACAATGGGCAAGAATGCTTCCGTAACATATTTTCATGTCATTCTAGAGTGGAAAAATTAACTCCAGAAAGGCAGTACCATAAAACACAACTCTGTAATTCATGCTTAGATCACAGATTTCCTACCAACAGCGTGCAGATATATGGTAGTTTTTAAGAAAAACACTTTAAGTTGCTAGGGAAGAGCAGTGCATTAACGCGGGCACAGGTTATTCCAATTAGCAACTATTCAACGCACTTAAAAGCTCTGAACTATCATGCTGGATATTGCCTCCCTCAAGATTCTTTTCCCCCACAGCGCTTACAAGTCTCCCTACGCCCCTACCTCTCTATGACACAAACCATAAACTCTCTTCCTTTGGGTGCCTTTTCCAAAAAGAAGCTCCCCTTACCCAGTTCAGTTCAGGGCTTCTCGACCTCGACATTGGGGGCGTGGAGGTGAGAGAACGATCTTGCGCGGTACAACACATGCAGAGCCCCTTCTCAGTAATGACATTCAAGAACGCCCCCTAGACACTGCCAAATGTACCCGGGGGGTTGAGGGGGTCAAAATCACCCCCAGCTGAAAATCACTGGTCTGGCTAAGTAGACCACCAGCGGAGTTTCCAAGCTGCAAAACGTTCAGGACTAATGGTTGGATTCAGGAACAGAAAACACTCCAGCAACCTGGGTCCAGGTAAAGGTGACCAATACAACTGGAACGCGGGACTTAAACCCTGACGCAGGGTGCCCTTCCCCTTAATCGGCAATGCAGCAAGGTTATCTTTACCTTTGTAGAGGTTGGTGACGGCGGTGGCTGCGTTTTGGAAAGGGACCCAGAGAGAAAGTCCTGGCTGCTGACACACTCGGTCTGAAACAGTGGTAGAAAAAAATTTTATTTGCGCGTCAATCACTCCGGAACGGCCATATTAGGTTTCGCCATTTTGTTCAAGGGTTTCGGGATCTCACAGTGACTGGGAAGAAGACAAGAAAGGGGTCGCGGCGGGGTGTAAGGGGCTGCCGCGAGGCTCGGAGGCGCAGAACGAGAACGAGCTGCGGCACAGGAAGGTGCCCCCCCCCCTCAGTCCCCGCCCTGAGGCCGGCTTCAGGCACAATAGGGACGGCCCTATGGCTCCCCTTCGCCATTTTGTGACTAGGGGCTCCTCCCCTGCCCTCTCCGGCCTGGGGGCGTCCGGCAGCCGGGCCTTAGGAGCGAACGGACTCCTCCGGGCCGGCCCCCAAAGACAACATCCCCCGACCCAACCCCGAGGCCTCCCCAGAGGCCCGGCTTGCCGCGCCGCCATCTTGTGAGGAGGGGGCGGCGGCCGAAGCCGGGCAAGCCGCCCCGGGGCTCTCGGCCGAGGGTCAGGCCGGAGGCGGCGGCAAGATGGCGGCGGCGGCCCTCACCTTTGTAGAGTTGGGCCACGGCGGTGGCCGAATTCTGGAAGAGATGCCACAGTTTCTGCTGCTTGTGTTCGGGCTGCGCCGCGGCCGCCGCCTCCTCCTGCAGCTCCGGAGGTAGCTGCTCGTCCTGCTCGGCCTCGGCCAAGCACTGCCGCTCCCACTTGGAGAACCAGTGCTCGGGCCCGTGCTCCTGGATCTCTGCCTCGCCCTCTTCCTTCCGCTCCTCCATCCTCCGCGGCCTCCCGCGGCCTCGACGCCGCCGCCGCGTCCTCCTCAGGCTAGTCTCCCGCGGGAGCGTCGTCGTCGAGCGGCCTGGCGGCGGGGCCCAGCGGCCAGCGGCGCTCCTCGCGGCTGCCCAGGCCTCCTGCTGCCCGACTGCCTTCGAGCCCCGCCCCGCAGCCCCACGCAGCCCGGGACGACCCCCGCCCCGGGCCTCCCCACCCCTGGGCCCCGCCTAAGTTCGCTGCGGGCCACCGCCTCTAGCCTCTAAGGTCCGAGCCCGTCTACCGCCGCCCCATGGCGCAGCGGCCCTCCCCGCCTAGGGCCACCGCCGCCGCCGACTACCGAGCCCGCTCCGCAGCCCTGCCAACGCCACCGAGCCCACACCGAAGACTGAAAAACGTCGCCGCCGCGGCCGCCGACGCCTCTGCGGCTGCTGGTCCCCGCCCTCCCCCGCCCACATGCTGACTGAGGAAGCACCGCCCACTCAGGCCAGCTCCCGTGTCTGATTGGGGCGTTTCTGATTCAGGAGACCTCATTGGTCCGGTCCGACCGGTTCCGCGTACCGGCGTCTGAATATTGCGCCGTAATTGGTTCTTCGGGCTGTCTGCCTGACATAACCAATGGGCGGGGGGCTGAAGGGAGCGAATGTCAGGAAGGATGAAGTCGTAGAAAAAGG